>NC_140304.1:9593839-10793839 GCF_964211825.1 Aythya ferina
TCCTTATTATCTTCTTAAGCTTTTCATTCTAGTCATACTGAAGTTTAAGTGACTATGTTGTCAGAATACAACAGCTCATAATGTGTTTTTTATTACTACTTTAAACCTTTCTCAATCTCATCTAAATGGGTAGCAGGGGAATTTTTTTCTTCTTTTTCTTTTTTTTTTTCCTTCTTTTTTTCATATTGACTATGGTAAAGATTTGCAAATCTTCAAACTTCTTCTAGTAAATGCATAACTAAAATATTCCACCTATTTAAACAATTTTTTAACTTAGCTCAAAGCTTCACAGCCCACAACAAGCACTGAAATATTAATGGCAGGCTGCACATTACATATAGAGAAAGACCAGGAGCAGAAGATGAGAAGGGAAGGCCAGTGGGCTCTATAACACCATACTTCACTGTTTAGATGTCCAAAATAATTATGTACATTACAGTTTAATTAGCCTGTCCATATAATGTGTGCCTTTAATTATTCAGCTATAGCAAGTCATCACAATAGCTCAGCTCACGTCTGCCTCTGAGACATACCACTGCAATATTGTTTTCAAACTTGTAATTAATATTCATCTCCTGACTGGCTCTTCATGAAAATTCCCAGCAGCCAATCCAGACAAGGGACTGCCCTGAGCTTTCAAGTGTTACTTAACTGTGAAAAGTTTGCACACGAAATTCATACTGTGAAACTCTGACAGAAGGAAAACTGAGCAGGAAAGTTATAGCTTTCTGAAACACCCCTGTTTGTTCATTGGGTAAAACTCCAAATAAAAGTCCACTTAAATTAATAAAATTCTTTCTATTCGAGATCAACAGATTTATTGTAAAATGCATAATAGATAACGCCCCTTACATCTACATTTTCAACCCTCTGTTGATGTAAATATGCAGCAACATTTTTCATTTTCCTTTACAGCAGGTTAAACCCTCTTAAACTCCAGCGCTCAGTAACCTAAAAGGATGGAAAGCATATGAATGGAAAGCTCCCACTTTCTTCCTGCCTATAGCATTCACTGCATAGAAAATTGAGTGTAATTTGAGTGCAATTTTCTCTCCCTCCTTCTGTACCATTACACAGTGTTGTAAATTCTTATGTTATGTATAGGTAGGTTTCCATTCACAGGAAACATTTCCAAAGCATATCAGACTTGAACTACATTTATTTTAGGGTTTCCCTAAACTAATCTGAACAACTGCAAGCATGATCATGTTATTGAAGTGTTTCAGATTCTATAATAAATTCATCTTCTTAGCACCCTGTGTTTCAGGGTTACTATTTTCTCCCTGTTACACAGAGGAGCTGTTACAAATTCAAGTTTACAAAGCGTAAGGAAATCTGGGGCAAAACAGATTTCTGTTCTCAAACAGAAATGTCTTGCCTTATCAAATTGTAGCAGACTCCTGTTATAGCAGACTTTGTAACTAAAACCTATTTATCATAAAGATTTTATTATAAAACTGTAACAACTACAAATAGAAGCTGAATTAAGCTTCTAACCTTATTACGCAGTTTAGATATTACTGTTATCTAATTCTTTTTAGATACATCTAAACAGTATATTTGGCCAACCATAAAAATCCCACCAACATTATTCTCCTCATACCCCCAGGTAATATAAAAAATTATACTCAAAATAAAACAAAACAAAACTTATTCACCTAATCTAGTGAACTGGGCTAGTCTGCCAAAGGTTTAGAAGAGGAGGATGCATCCTACATTTTTAAATGGACCTTAAGGTGATAAACATGGATCCAAAATGCAGCTAAGTGCAAGCTTTACAACAGGAGTTTTTTGCACGTCTCTGTAATTCGCTTTCTAAATATTACTTGAATATCAGCCTTCCTCTGCAACTCCTGCTCTGTGTATAAAGGATCTCCTAAGAAACCTGTCTATGAGCCTGTCGATTTCATTGATTATCTAGGAGTCTTGTTGGAGGAATTCACACAAAGGCATCGACCACTTCTGTTACCCACACTCCAAAGCAAAGTCCATCTTCCCACATGCATGCATAGCCCCTAGGATAATCCTTTTTACCCCCTCTCCATGGTCAGTTAAAAACTGAGGCTTTTTTCATTCTACTGTAACAAAAATTTATGGTAACCATAATGAATGTGACTAGCTTCACAGTGCTGCTATGTCAGATTGTACATCCCCAAAATCTCCACATTCATTTACAAAGGACTAAGATCCTGTTACTATAGTAACTGCAGTTTTACATGCCCTGACTGTTCTGTCTTTAAAAGCTTTGCCACAACACTGCTACAAGATACATTTTTTCTTTTCCTTTAATTCTACGAATCATGAGTTCCTCACCAAGCAGTCACATGTAAACATTATGAAATATTTCTCTCATAAAAAAAAAAAAAAATCCTACATTTCATCCTGTCTCTCCTGAAAGAGCCAAAACAGTAGGGGAGTAATTTGAATCAGTGATTTTAAATTGCTTGATTTAAAACTATGCCTGAGCTTTGTATAAATAACTTGGAAAAAAATGCTGCTGCATCTTTAAATTTTAATTTATAATGCACCAAATCATAATTTTAACACAGGACAATTGATAAGAAATCTTATTTAATTGTATAAAATTGCCATAGGGAAGACTAAAAAATAAGATCCAAATCCTTCAATACCTTAAGCTAGAATAAAACTATACATGTCCAAAGGTAAGAATCTGCATAAGTCCTGCAGAGTACTAGGAACAAACCTTTTATTAGTAATTTTTGAATGCTAAAATGGGTGCCACTTCAAGAAGAAATTCCTTTGGCATTAACATTTTTTAAATCATAACTTTGTTACGTCAAAATATATGTACATGTATGTTGTATTATAGGTAAATTGTAGAACTGTAGTGTGGCAGGAGCTTTAGAGCAACACCAGGTTTACAAGCTATAAGAACATATGACTTTTGCCTGGGAGTTCTGCAGGAATCCAGTGGCGTCCTGAGCCCACTATACAATATCTACATGAACCATGCTGTGGCCCTAACTTTGTCTCTGAAGCTGTTGCTGAGCTGCTGCTGTAGCGTCCAACGTTGTGCCTGGTAACTGCAGTGTCCACAGAAGGTTCAACTAGACCCTCAGTTCTTGCTTCATGCCAACTTACTGCACCCCCCCATCACCATGCGTGGTGGCACTGTCTCTGGGATAGCTTCAAATCCAGCTCAGGAACTGCTGTCAGTATGAGCCTGGGGAAAGCCAGTTGGAGTGCTAAAATTAAGTACCATCTTCTGAAAATCATTGCTTCCAAGATCTTATTTTAGCCTATAGACTAGGTCAGATTACTGAGAAAAAGTGTAGAGAATATATGTACTAGCCACATCCCAATTTAGCTACTACGAGCAACTGAAAAACAAAGAACATCTGTCTCACTACAGCATGTATTTTATCATGAATAAACACAGGTGGTGCTTCACAACTACAAAAATAAAACAAACAAAAACAACAACAACAACAACAAAAAACTCCAGCTTCTTGGTCATCTGATTTTCTTGTCCTTGCTTCTCCTCAAGAGTCATCAAACACAGCAGATTCTTTCCCCACTAATCTGGTCTTTCCCTCATTAAGCTGTCATTTGGTTTACTGACTACTAAATCTGTGTATCTGACAGGGAGTCACATTTCAAGCCCTGGACCCTTTCCTGTTACTTTTGCCTTTTCTGGCAGTTGCCAGATTCTCTGTGCTGATAAGACTGCCTTCCCACTTTACAGCACAAACTGTGCAGTTGTGCCATGTCTCTTTGTTTGAATGTGGCAACTGAGGAATGTGACAACCCAAAATGAAAAATGGTGCCCTGTTTCCACATCACCCGTCCAATTTGTTTCTAGGCTGACACCTAAGACATTACTCTATCAGTTAAAAACTCCGTAAGTTTGAAATATTTTGCAGCTGATAGTTTGTATATTATTTCTTTGTTCTTTTAATACTGTTATTTGGGTCTCTATCTTTGAATGCTATCTCTAGACTTTCTTACTTGTACATGCAGATTCCAGGAAAATAATTGACCGACAGTATAAATTTCTGATATTTCATAACTGTGGTATAGAATAATCTTCGTTTTTCAGGCACTTAACATATTCCCTCATGAAGTCCCTCAAAAAGTGTCAAGGAAAGGTTACCATTTCAGTACTCCAGAAGAGGCTCCTCTTGCCGTGAACTTTGATTACTGCCCAATTGTGGACAGTGATTTTGATACTGTTGGGTGCTTTTGGATCAGAGATGACATTTATGCTGCCTCAAAATTCTTTTCCCATCACAAGGCAGATTATTCAGCCTTCAGGTCTTACAGAATGTATAATGAGGCCATTTATTTCCAGAAATATTCTGTCTTTGTTTGTTCTGGTACACAGTTTAAGTATGTGTTTTTAGGATACACTTCAGGACTCAAGTCCTGAATTTTATTATGACTCACAGAAATCCATCTCGTCATCATGCATACTTCTACCTGGTTAAAATGTTGCAAAAGCCAAACAGGCTTTTACAGAGAGCCCTTCTCTTCTCTCTTTCTGAGAGTACTTTGGAACCATACAATGATCAAATGCATTGTGCTGCATTATCCTGTTGCACAGGAATGTTTGACACTCTTCTCTTATGCCAACTACTGTAAATTCTGACACAAATCCCTCCCCCCCCCCTTTTCTTTTTTTTTTTTTTTTTTTTTTTGATGTCTCTCTCTTCAGTTTCACAAATAAGTTGATTTAGTCCCAAATAGATCTAGGCCAGATGGCACTACTTGCATTACACTGGATTTGCAAACACAGGGTCTAATTTTGAAGTTATGCTTTAAAGGCTTAGCAGATGCTATGGCTGATGGTAGCTTTGCTAGCTTGCTTGCACTGCTTAGCAATGGCAGTGGATAAATACACAATAGCCTGTATATTCTATTCATGGTATCGTCATTGCTGTTAAACTTTTTTTGGCTGATAGGCTAAAACATCTTATTTCTGAGACAACTCCAGTGTCTCCTGGTCAGGTCACCTCCAAATGCAACCTTGGGATATCTGTGGAAGTGAGAGCCATTTTGTGGTTTTGGTGTGTCAGGGAGATTTCTGGGGACACAAGAAGAATAAATTTGAGTAGACGGTACGGATGGTACTGATTTGAGCAGATGGTACTGTCCCAAGTTTTTTGCCTACTTATTTAAATAAATGAAAGTTGTGGAAAAAAAAAAAAAAAAAAAAAAAAAAATACAAGCACTCCTGAAGGCTGAAACTCTCTCTCTATTTATGGCCAGTATTCAAGTTGTGAGGGATAGTGCACTCTAACATTATGAACTTTACCTTCACTTTTCACATTATTTTTTCATAGAGTTGACACATAAAAGTTTTCCAGAGGTTAGCAGAAATACTTTGGTGTTATCTGCTGGTCTTAATTCTTTCAAATTGAAAAGATGCCTTTAGTCCAAAAATGCTGAAATGCAGGTAATGGGATAGATGTTAGCAGCAGCAGCATAAACCCAAAACACAGTCTGAGGTTACCATGTCTGTACTCAGAATACTGCACACACTGCAAATAAAGTTCACTAAGTTGCAAGTGAAGAGAGAAAGACATATTTTTCACTATATTTAGAAATGCAAGCATGAAAATTAACTGATGGAAGAATAAGGTGAATGAGTCACAAACACCCCCCTTTCTTTTCCTTTTTTCCCCAGACAATCTACAATGTGGGAACTCATTTTAGGAATAAATTTCCAATTTTTCTTCTCATTATCCTTCCCACAATTCACTTAGCTCAGTTGGGTACACACAGCACTATCGGCTGGGTTACCATTTTTCAATACTGGAAAAAAATAAATAAACAAAAAAGAATTGTTTGAGTTAATGATTATCTCTGAAGAATAATGATTATTCTCATCCAAAATTTCCATTCTCAGTGTCAAATTAGCTGGGGGATGAGAAAACCCCATAAGATAGAAAAAAATGCAGCAAACTTTACTAACCCTCAAAATGAATCCAGACCAAATCTCTTTGACAAAGCCAAAAATGTAGCTCCTTTTTCCTCTCCTCTCCTCTCCACTCCTCTCCTCTCCGTCTTTTAATATCCATGCATCAGTAATAATAATAAGTAACAATTAACAGTAATAATATCATAATATCAGATTCTCAGTAATGAGAGAAGGCATGTATAAATAACAGCATATGTACAAGTTGTCCAGATACAACATGAATGATGACTTCTCAGACCTATATGTAATCCATGTGTACAAAAATATGAATGCCAAATTTCTCCATATAAATTACTTACTTTTTTCTATGTAAACTTATAACTAAATAAAAACAAAGGACCATTTATTTTATGACAGGTTCAAGAAAGAACTTAGCATTTAGATTTGCAAAGGCAAACATTATAAGCCTGGAATAGAAGGCAAACCAAATAGATTTGACTTGGCAATAGTTTGAGGAAGGAAAAGATGTTTTATACTTTCTTTAACAATGAACTGTCTTGAAATTACCATGAGAAAAATGAACATGTACAAAAATTTAGCTGACACAGACTTCCCAAAATGCGATACTAGTAAAGCACAAGGTTTTGACCTATGTAAATTTTAAGTGTTTGAGGATTTATCTAGTGAATTTATCTCTCTGGTTGTTTATAAAATTCAAGTAGTGAAATCACAACATCAGTGTCTCCTATAGCAGTTTAGATTTTTCAGTATGCATATTCTTGGACTTGCAATATAACTTTCACATCAGTTTGTCCACTTCATAGACCATTCTTCTGATGCTTCATAAAAGGGCAGGAAGATCACTCTCTGGTACACAAATTTCTTTGTAACCACGTTAATCATTCTTTGAAAGCTCCGGAGACTTGTTCTTGAATCTAGCTAAATGGAAAACCTCCACTTCAACAGCTTATTCACAGAGATGAAATTCTGCCTACTACATGATTGAACTTATCCTCGATCAAAAAGTAGCAATCATTGAATACATCAATGAACAATGACATCGGGGAGGGCATTGTTCTTCATTCTGTCCAACAGACCATAGTAAAACACCTCTTTCATATCAGAGATTGCTACTGAATGAGTCAGTGTTAGAAAAGCATCTTGTCTTGTGTTCTGTTTTCCTGCTTTTAAAAAATGATTGAAAAAACAAACTTTGGCAAGGTTCTGCTTTAGAAGTAGCAAATTAATTTTAAATCCATTTCTTTTTGTATGGTACTGATGTTCTTTAAATGTTGGGACTGATCATCCTCCAGTCACACCACTGAGCCTCTCTTCAGGTATGTCCACAGGGGAAGTTTGGCATGATATTTAAAATAATTTTACTGGGAAGAGGGTTTCTTTCACTTGTATTTAGACTCAAAAAAATGCATATATATATATATATATATATATATATATATATATGTATGTACATATGTTTGGGTAGAGTCATTCATAGGATTGTTCTCTGCTAAAAAGTTGCCACATCTACATATTTCAGGATCCAGAGGTTTGAAAAAAAAAAAAAAAAAAAAAAAAAGTTGTAACTGTCGGTTTTGTGGATTAAGGAGAATTAGACATAGGCAACACATGATCCTTACCTTGATATGGCCCTAGCTTTGAGATGCCAAGATGGTCAAAAATGCTTTAGTACAAAAATATGGAATACAGGCCTATGAGGAGAGGCTGGGTTTATTCAGCCTTAAGGAGAGAAGGGCTTTTTTCTTCTGCAACTACCTGATGGCAGGGTGCAGAGAAGATGAAGCCAGAGCTTTCTCAGAGGTTCACAGTGGTCAGACAAGAGACAACAAACAAAACTGATAAACAAAAGAAATTCTGACCCAGTACAAAACCCTTCCCCCCCCCCTTTTTTTTTTAACATCATATGGGATCTCAGGTTACTCAGAGAGGTTGTTGAATCTCTGCCCTTGGAAATACCCAGAATTTGACTGGACAAAGTGCTGACCAATCTGCTTTCAGATTTACTACATGTCACTCAAAGTTGATGTCACCTCAGTTTTACCACTAAGCACTGTTCATGTCAGAAATGAAGACCGATAGTATTAAGGTTACAGACCAAGAAATACTTATATAAAAATATGAATATCCTGCATTTGTTAGTTGTGGATCTGCCTCATTTCACATAATTGATAGGCACTGTAACTCACTCTGGAGTCTTGGCATGGGTATGGGAGCACATTCAAAATCAGAAACTTCTCTGCCTAGCTCTATTCAGTAGTTTTTTGCTGGGTTGTTTCCCACTGTGCAGGAGGCTGGAATAATAATGTCTCTCTTCCATCTCTCGAATAACATTTCCTGACACTGAGGGATCCTTAACAGAGTTACAGTGATGTGTGTCTCTTGGCATTCCAGACAGAGAAGACAATAGGCCCTAAATAGCAAAAAGTTATTTTGAGTACCTAGCTTTCTGGAACCACAAGTTAATATCTCAAAAGTATATGGAAACACAATGTATAAACATTACTATATTAGCAGATCCCCTATTTAAAACTGATTCAAAATATAAGAAAATGTTAAATCTGGCTACTACTTTTGCTGGCATTTTGCAGTCTGCTAAATTGAAATTGGAGATGGTTTAATTCCAATACAATAATAAACAATATATTTATTTATTTATTTATTTATTTTTGAAAAATGCTTTCATTTTTTTCTTCTGCAGTCTACTTTTTTTCTCGACTGAATAACTTGCTTCACATGAATTATGCAGCTCTCAATGGCATATGGAAGAAGGCAATAGTTACCAAAGGATTTAATACTTATGGTGCCACAGGTAAAGTATAATTTTATTCTATTTTTTACTCTTCCTTAAAGTTCAGGTGGGGAAGGAGGAGAAAAAAAAAAAAAAAAGATTAAGATTACCCATCATCTCAGTTTAGATTAATGCATGGTCATTTAATTTTCTTAGACATGGCTTTAAAAAGTTTTTAAATAAATAAATAAATTCCTCCAAGTAGTAGAGGGGAAGCAAAAAATAAAATAAAATAAAAATCAGAAAATGATAAGGAGGGGAGGAAGGACAGATAAAAAGTGAAAAAGGCAAGAAAAAAATACTTTGTTGCAGATTCTGGACCATGTCTTCATAATAATAAATTATTGCTAGTCCGATGCAGTCAAGCTGACTTTACCAAAGGATGTCTTCACTAGATTCTTCCCCCTCTGCTCACCTTAGGTCAAAAGGCTGACAAGTGATACGGTCTACAGAAACCTCCGCTATATCAAAAACACAGAGTCTGACAAACAAGTGAACTAGCTTGTGTTTATTGCTCAGCCTGACACATCATATTCAAGAATAATCCTGAGGGTTACTTTTAATGAAAATGTTAACTGACTTATTAAATTAATATATGCACTGCTGATGCATATTTCCCAGGTTGTATATGACATCTATTAAATATATATGTCTAGATATTACCCTTACATTTTCTTATGAGACGCTGTAATTGATCAAATGGGAATATACTTAGTCATTTTCATGGCTTTTCTGGACATTTTAATCCTCACAGGTATAAATTAGAGTGGCAGATATACTGGAGATTTTCCAAGTTTGTCTTGTAAATTATGAGCTGTTCAGCAAAAGCTATGCTGCTGACTCCTTTCACACACAATATGGAGGGGGGGGGGGGGGGGAGGAGGAGGGGAGAGGGAGGTCCCCAAAAGAACAGAAGCTAAGAACAGAAAAAAAAAAAAAAACAAAGAAAGAACAGAAACTAAGAACTAAACTAAAAGAACAGAAACTAAGCATATGTGAGTTTGCCTTTGTCTGCTTTTGTCCTCTCTTGCTTGCATGTGCACACACACAGCCTGAGTTATAGTGCCTTTATTTTATTTTACTTTCCTCTAGACAAACCTCCATAATTGTCTAAGTTGAAAATAACTTGGCACTCCATCCTTCCTCTGCTGCTTCCCCTCATTTCTTCTTTTCCCTTTTTCCACCTTCACTTCTCCTTCTTAAGTCTCCATCTTTCTCATGAGCAAAGTTATATACAAGGAAAAGCATGCATGAAACTGAATCTTTTTGAAGAAAGCTGTCAGTGAACCTTTTTGTTCATCTGAATGCTATGTTCAAGTTGTATATCTCAACATGAAATTAAAAGAAGAAACAAAATTAGCCTATAAATATGTATTTCATTTCAAAGTTTGCCACAGAAGTGTCTAATATGAAACTGTTGCTATAGCTCTGCATTGTGGCTGTGCACTGCATATCTTTTATTGACACACTGAACAGTTGCTTTCACTCCTCCGTGACCCTACTTTTATGACTACCTTTTTACTAGTGTAAGCAAAGGTTTCACAACTGAGTCATTAACAGTTTGGGCAGTCCATGCAGCTTCTCAAAAGCAATAGCACAGAACTTCACACATCTGCAGGGCATCTGACTATGCCACCAATGGAGTAATTTCCTTTACATCATGGGGAAAAACCTCAATGTCGCTTAAATGAGTCTTCTCTTTGAGTTAGTTAATTTTCATCTCCTTCCCATCAGTTTTCCTGCTGTGAGAATATAAATGATTCACAATGTAAAAGGGATGTAAATAATCATAGATCACTATTTGAACCTCTGGTATGAAGAAAGGAAAGCCAGAGAAAGAAAAAGGGACAACCTTAAGACAAACCAGCACAAGTAAAACTCCTTGTAATGTTAGGATATTTATAGAGTCAAAACAGTAACAATGGTAATCATTGACTTCTGAAAACCTGAAAACTAGCTTGTTATTCTAGATCATTTCAGAATAGCAAATAAAATCTCCCATGAAAACTTAAACAAAAGCGAGAGGATGTGACTTAGGGAAGGTTACTGTAAGTGAAGGCCTTACTTCATTGAGCTTTCAAACATTCAAATGTTAGATCAATAAGATCCAGCAACACTAGACTTAAAGAAAAAAAGGCATGGAGAAAACTCTCTTCACTATCTCATAGTAGAAGTAGAAAGCTGCAGCTGAAGAAAATCAACTGTTGATTTTTAAAGCTGTAAGCTGATGGGTTAAACTGCACTATCTCACAGCTATTTATATGCTGTTTAAATATATGTCCGCTAATTTTGCCTAGTGAAGTATTGTTATTGCTTGCATTTGAGACAATCAATCAAAAATACAATAGAAATTTTGGTGACAGGGCAAGAAATAACCTTTCATGGCAGCATCTTATTCAAATATGATTTGTTTCCAGAAATTGAGGTCTTTAGTGACAATTCTGTTCTTGACCTTGTATTCATTCCAGGTTGCATGTCTCTCAGAATATCAGAAACTAAGAAAGGCAGCTTAGTTAATGGCATAATAAAGGCATGGCATGTCATTATCTTTTTCTGGATTTTTTCCTGTCCTCACTTCACAGTGCAGTAGGAATCATTCCTCTAAATCAGACTGCAGTTATCTGTTGCCAGTGAATTTTCAACTTATGAAAATATATTCAAAATCCACTACTTCCTGCCAGAAAAACAGAAATGGTAATTGAAGGATTTTGATAAGTAGAAGTGGCTTTTCTTCTGGAAACGTACAGAATAGACAGGGCATCTGCAAATAGCACAGAAATGCAAGACACATGTTTTGTATATGAAAAGGTCTCTAATGAAAGTGTTCAAGAAAAGTAAGCCTATCCCAAGCTAATGATATGGTATGAAATCTTACATGTCTCATTTCTTCAATTTCATTCAAATACAACTATGCTATGTACTTTCAGCTTTTGCACAGGGCACTAGAAGAAAGAAAAGTAGTTCTCAGAAGTAATTGTTAGGAAACAAATTTACATTTCTGTACTCACGTACAGAAAATTTAGAATTTTAACATTAGTCACTCATACGCCTGTGCTGAACGTGTAATTCCCAAAGAAGTTATGAAATTTGTACAAAAGAACAGAATACAAAATAACAGTGGGACAACTGTGGGACATAGTTGCCACTCCTCTTGTGGACTGTTTCTTAGTCATGCATTACTCAAGCAGAAGCATACTCAGTTTAGAATTAGATGGACATAAAGACACACTCCTTTTTTAGCAATCAAAAAATGACGGGATAAAGAGCTTTAAAAATGCCTGCATGTCTTGCTACTTGCAAGGATGGAAAATTGCTGATGGAAAAAAACTGCAAAATGTCTTCTTTATGGTTGTAACTGGCTCTAATTGTCAAATTTTAACACTGATATTTAGGGAAGAATCACTTGAAAAAGCTGAACTGTAAAACTCGACAGAAACCACACAGCCAGAGAGGAGACTAGTTGGTTAGCATTCATGTATGCAGCTAAATTTCAACTTCTCAGGTTCAGGAAGAGTTGCCAGACACTTTGAAAGAGTCTTGGCATTTGAAATGTTTTAAATATTGTGTTTGTTTTCCTCCCTCTCTTTATTTAAAATTGCAGAAAAGCTTTTTCAATGTACACACTCCCTGTTCCATACACGTATTGAATACTCACAAGGCAGTATAAGCACAATTTATTTGGTATTTAGTTTACTCTGTTCCATTCTAAGTCCCAAAGAATTACACATATCTAGTAGAAAGCAGTAATAACGCTGTAATCCAGTACAACTGAGGCACTTATGTGATTGTAAATCTGAAATTACTATTCAATTCTGTACTGTTTCACAGAACAAATTAGTCATAGAGGACAGATGAAGAACAGCACAGCATCATTTCACACAGACAGACATGTTCTGCCCAGAGGCCTGTGCACTATGTATAAGCAACATGAAATACATCAATATTTGCAGGCCAAATTCAAGTTTGAAGTAAGCTGAGTCAAACCAAGACTGAAACGAGGGTGATTTGCTTTTTTCAGAATCATTATTTTTCCAGTTTTTCCAATGTCTCAGTAAATATCAGAGAAGTAATAAAGCATGTTTTGTTAGTTAGGTTTGACTGCTAAAGAACCTGGTGAGCAACAAATTCTTCAGAATTAAGACCTGTGGGTTTGGGTGCTGAGCACGTAACTGCATTTCCTATGGTCCAGGATCCATACTGAGTGTAGTACTCATAACTGCCTTGGGGGCCCAAAAACTGCTGCCATAACTGCTGCCCATATTGTTGACATAACTGGAGCTGACCCTGAGGAGGGATCAGAGCTTAAATTTACTGCCTGTTGTGAATAAACACAGCTTGCTAGTATCTGTCAGAAGATTTTACTTACTCCTTATTTGTTTTGGTCCAATTGCTGCACATAAATTCCTTATTGCATTTGGTGGTAGAGAAACATAGGACATTTATTTGCAGAAGGAAAATGCTGCAAAGACCTCAGAAACAGCAGTATGCAGAGTCTTAATCATAACAAATTTCATACCTCTGTGCTAGATTTTTTTCTGATGAAAACTAGCTTAAATTTATTAAATTTACATCATCAGGAGATGTGGAGCATAGCTGATGATTTTGCAGCTCCTCCACGCAACACAATTTTGAAGAAATATCTGAAGCAGGGATTTCACCTGAATTACCAAGAGCAATTTGGCTTAGTTACTGCTAAAATGTTACCATCAGACAGATTAGGTTCCTGGTTTTCCTCTTTATAGTGAACCTTTTCAGATCATACTAAATACATAATATAATATCTCAAACTGTGTTAATTTAATAGTAAATTTAATATGTAGAGCAATGCAGTGCTAAAGGAAAAAAATCCCTAAAGACTTACCTCAGGTGTCTCTTTTAAGGTGTTGTTATTTATCATTTAAAAATTGCTAGGAAGTTAATCCATATGGATACACAACTAAAGAAAGGCACAATACATGCCTATATTAACGTCCTGTCTCACACCCCCTCACCAAACTGTAACTTTTGGTGAATGCAAACAGCTTAATGTATTGAACATCATCTTTTTTAATCATTTATATATTTATGAACTGGATCTTCAACATGTTTATTTTATATGCAGTTCTTATCGGTATTAAGAAAACCATTCTGAATACAAGTAAAGGTAAGATATGCAACCTCTTTTTCCATGTGACCAGCAAAATTTTAATGATCGTTAGTCTTGTAAAACTGAGTCAAAATGTTTATAATTTTGCATTCATTTTTGTGAACTGAAATTCTGGTATCGTATTAAACAAAACAAATACAAGATCACAAGACCAAGATGTAAAATTCCAGTATCACTTTCTAATTCATCATGCACTCCTGGAAGGCAATTATGAGCTACTATTCTACCAAAAACAGTCTCCTGTTACTGAAATTAATTTATAGCTGATACATTTTACAGAAGATTTATGCACTGTTTATATGGCTGGTAATAAAATCTGTTATACTGTAATGACATCGTCAAAGTAATATATTGGAAAGTTTGACCCTTCCTCTAAGAAAACTTATTTTCCTCTGTGAAAATAGTAACCTATTTACAACCAGAAAGACTTTTTTATTCAGAAATTGTTTCACTGGCTGAGTTCCATTATTTCTTTAACAATGCAAACTAATCAGATTCTTTCATTGTGTCGATGGAAAGACTTGACAACAAACAGGAAGAAAGAACCATGAAAGCAAATGAAGGAAAAGAAGAGAAATAATAGACAGGAAATACTGCAAACATGATAGTGCCTTTAACTAATTTAAAATAAGGCCACACTGCCCTGTTCTAGTGAGTGAGCGAGCGAGCAATCCCTGGTTTACTTGCCAAATACAAACCTCAAGAAAAATTAGAGACTCTGGTCCATGTTTTCTCTAACAGCTTTCCCCCAGAGGAAGCTGGAAATACTATTTCCTATGAACTCCAGAGGTATTAATTGCATTGCTGGAGGCAATGCATATACTCACTCAGCAGAAAGAAGCACAGTGAAGTTTGAAGAGCTATTGATCTCCCTATCAGGTTTATGTGAAGAAAAAGCACTAGATGCAGAGGGGACCTGAGATGAGGGTGATAGGCTATCAGCATCCTAGGGAGTGGGGTTTTATCTGAGAGGAGAGAGTCTAGTGTAAGGGGTAAGAGAGTCATCTGAATGAGTCTGGACTGAATATAGAAAGGCTGGGACAGAAGTTAGAACTGAATAAAGGGTGAGTACCTTATGAGTAGCAAAGAATGAGTCCAGGAAAAGTTTTCTGAGGTCAGAAGAAAACTGAGAGGATTGGGGCATAAGTGGAAAAGTGTCCCACACATTTATTTAGTATCGCTATCTTTGAGAATATAAAAACCTAAAAGTCAACAAATGATATGTTATTTTTATTTACCTTCTCAGCCAGGGAGTTATCTCAGATAGTACAAGCTCAGGAATTCACAGTCCAACTGTGTATTTCTTCAGAACATGTGGTGCCCAAACCACACAGCAGCAAATGTTTCTGAAAGATAGCAGAATTTTCTCTTGAAAATTCTGTACTTAGCACTTCTGCCTGAGAAAAAGCTAAATTTTAAAACATATATATTTGTTCTTTAAGAGGAAAAATATTCAAAATTATTTCAGTTCAAAACAAATACAAAATTCAAAATCACAAAATTTCATAGCCCTAGCAGTTCCCTTCAACTTGAATGCTAGACTTAAAAACCCAGTCAGTCTCAAAACTATGTATGCATTACCACTATCAGAGCTACAGACTACAGAACGTGTATTTCCAAAAAACATTGCTATGAAAACTACATCACACATTCCTACAATAATTCTATAAGTTAGTGGATGAAAGGTATATAGTAGTTTAGAATGACGTACAGTTCAGTAGATTAAAGTAAATCAAAGTATGTGCCAAATAATCTCCCTTATAAGAAATCACTCATATTGATTTGTTGACGAGCACAGACTGGAAACTGACTAAGGGACTATAAACAAAGAGAGAAGGATAAATGACAGCCTATCAGTATTTAGGTACCCAGATATTATAGGACTGGTTTTATTGCAGGACTCCTTTTACTTCTTTCACCTCCTTTAGCCAACATAGAAAATTGGATGAAAAAAATTTATTAGGTATAGAGGAGTCAAACATTTTCTGTTCTGCTTACCTGGACAGCCCTGTAACACAAAACAAAATAAACAGGACTTCCACAGAACACATAAAAAAAAAAAAAGAAATAAATAAAAATCGAAGTATTTGTGAATAAAGTTAAAAAATAAAAGACAGTGCTTGTATAACTGCATTGTCTTCCCCAAAGAAACAAAGAACTATTTCCAGTTCTAATACAGCTTTTACCACAGAGGACCAGTGGAGTAGACAAGTGGCAAATGAGAATATGTAAGTTACCATTGTTTCACATAGACAAATTGAGCACGTACAACTTTGGAGACTGTAAAATTTATTTCAGAGGTAACTCTGTTATTTATTCTGTCTTGAACATGGTGTGTGTCCTTGAGCATTTGTTTTCACTATGGCTCCATTTCACTATGGATAGAAATATAATGTTTTTATATGAATGGGTATCAAGGATTTCTGTGTCTAGATGGGAGTGGATGATATGAATAAGAAACGAAACCTTCTCAGCAGTGCATTTTAATAGGGGTGCTGAGAAGCACATAATTCAGATAAAATAAAACACAGTTACAACCAATAAAGTGAAACTTGAAAAGTGCTGTACCTAAATTCACGTTCAGTTGTTGGCATGCTGGGAAAGAAGCATTAATCATACAGAACACAACTTGTCTAGCTACAAGCTACACAAAGAGAAACACATGGACGCATTGAATATGGGATGCACTTTGGTCTTGAGACAAACTTTACTAAGTACTGATGAGATTTTCTTCATGCTCTCCTGCCAAGGCTGCCATGGAAGTATATACATCCAAGAGGATGACAGCCTCCTCTTCCTTCACACTGCTCTGTCTCTACAGGAGAGTCTGCCAGGAGTCCTAGACAGATTCAGAGGGAAGGATTTTACAGTGTGGCTAAAGGAGGAGCTCAATGTGTTGAATGTAATTGCCTTAAGATATTTTGGTGGTTTGGACTTCAAAGTGAAAAAGCAAATGTTCATTATCAAGTCATCCAATACCACGAGGTAGGCCTCATTGGTAAGATACACATCAATAACTGCAGTAATACAGCCCAGATGCCTATTTTAAATGAAAAAGTCAACCGTGCATATTCTGAGCTAACTGAAAATACATAACTTGGAATTCTTCCAATTAAAAAGAAGTACATCATCATCTGGAAAAGGTCAATAAAATCCTCGTAACTTTTGCAATGTTTATATTTCCTATGTTTGCATATGCACATGTGCTTGCAATATGGAGACACTAATCTTATGGGACCATGATAATATTAAGATACTGAGATCCCCACCATTAACACTGACTTAAATGAAAGTATTCCAATTTCCACCTGATTTACATCGAACATCTGATTATCTATGTTATCATGGTGTGTCTTAACAAAACTGTTGGGAAATATTTTATCTGATTCTTTTTCTACCAAACTATCAATAACTTTGATTTCTTTATTTCCATCCATCCATAATTTTCAAACATTAATGTATTCAGTACTAAGACATTGGTACTTTAAGTGTGGAGTCAAACACCACAGACCATTTTTGTTGTATTGTAGATGGAGCTTTTCATTCCAGTTCACAATTAACAAAGTGAGCAGCAGTTTAAAAATGCAAAAATAAACATCCTGAGTGTTCACACACTGTCTGTGGGATACAAACAGAAATAATTACATTTCCAGTTGAAACAAATGAAGTGCTGTTAAACTGTTCTTTTCCTTGAAAACTTTAGTTTTTAAAATGCATCAGAAAGAATATCTTCTTTCCACAGTCCTTGCAATGTTGCAATAAACAGTGAAATAAAAGCAACTTTTAAAAGTCACCATTTTGCCTCAGCTGAATATAATCAGTGAAATGCAAATTGATGTGTAAAAATTGCCTGCAGTGCTTGATGTAAATTAAAATTACTCCTATAAATTCAATGTTCAAATTATCCGACAACTGCCGTTGTATTAATTTCGCTGCTGAATACATTAAACAACTGTAGATTCATTTTCTCACTAACATCACAATTACTTTAGATGCTGGTCAGGAAGAGCTACTAAATATACCAATAATAATTTAATATTTAAAGCCTGTTTAAAAGAAGGAAATTTATCTAAAGTGAATGACCTTCCTAGTATTGGTATTTCTCCCTCAGATTATTAAAAAAAATAATAAAAAAAATAAGGACAAAACTTTGTGTAAAGTGAACAAGTAGTATTTCTTTCCTAGAAAACACCAGCATCTGGCCCCAAAGAGGCTGTTGGTTGCAGAAAAAACAGGATATTTCCAAACTGCAAGTTAGGGTAGCTTCACAAACACATCCATGTACAGACACGTATATGAAAAAAGGTGCGTGGTCAAGGCCATGTGGGTGAGGACTAAATATTTAAAATGAGCTGCAGATCGCAGAGGAAGACAATAACAGAATTAAAATTCAAGTCTCTGAACTCCCACACTAATGCCTAAGCTTCTAGACTAACAATTTTTTTTTTTTATGACAGTTGCAAAGGCTCTTGCAAATGAAATGAAGTCACTTCATTTCCCTCCCTTTTCTCCGAAACTTCCAAGAGATACCAGAAGTGGGTGAATGTGTCTCATGCTTCTGACTGTTCACCCTGACATAGCACTAGTTCAGTTATGCTGCTCAAAATAGATGTCTGTGAAACATTTATTTGAAGGCACATTTTCCCCTGTATTTTTTTAAATATAGCTAAAAAGTCTAGCTATCTTCTCTAGCTAATTTTGTGCCTAGTGAGTACGAATTGCCCAGATTTTCACTCCCCTAGCAGCCTGTGTCAGGGCGCAACATGGGCTGCAAGGGGGGGGAGATTGGGAGCTGATGGTGACAGTGAGGCAGTGTCTTCACCAGCAGAGCAGGTGCAGGGAAGCAGTCCCACAGCCCTTGAGCAAGGCGAGCAGCACCAGCCCCAGGCCAGGACTACATTCAGTTTTGTTCCAGTGATGGCCAGGCAGGTCCACGGTGACAAGGCGCAGAGCTGAAGAGGTGCTGAGAGGAGGAGAGGAGCACTCTGGCCTAGCATCAGGATCCAGCTTAGTGCTGCCTGGTCTCACCATCCCACCCTCCATCCTGACAGTTAAATTAGGCTTAATGTCAGGTTTCTAGCAAATACATCGTGCTCCCAGGCACCCAGATAAAAGCCGGAGGCAAGATACATTCTCTTTCATTTTCTTTTTGCCATGGGGCATTTGAGAAAGAACTGTCAGCAGAAACATGTTAACTTTTGACCAAAACTGTGTAAATAAAACATTCTCATTCAAACTACAGGGAAAAAAAAAAAAAATCATGTAAGTTTGATTTTCCTAACTAATTAACTAATCTTCATGTTTTGCTCATTTTTCTGGAAACTTACATCAGGACAAAATATTTTCAGAACGTTTTTCAACAGACCTAACAATGTTTACAAGCAAATCAGCATCACCAACATCTTTACTACTTTGCAATTTTCACCCTTTAAAGTCAATTAGGTTTCATTTACTGCATTCCCACTTTCTTTCCGTATCTTGTGCTGCCTTACTCACAAGCAGAGATGATACAGGGTCAGAGACAAAGGGAGGCTTAAGGTGCAGAAATACATTTGCAGTTTGCATGTATTGTTGAACGATTTCACAGAAACATTCCATTTGCCAGTTTGGATTATTTTGTTCAAAGAGCCCAAATTGCAAATGACTTTTGATGTTTAATATGTCAGTGCAACTTTGGGGTATAGTTCAAGCAATTACTGTATAGATTTTTCCAAACATTTACACATCCCCTTATGTGTCTGTTTCTAGCTAAATGCGAGAGAAATTAGTTACTGGGGAAATTTCACATTTACAGTCTTGCATCTCCTTCACAGCTTGACTAAGAAAGTATCACCTTTAATTAAAGAATTTATCCAGCTCACAAAAGAATTTAACACAAATTCTTCTGTCTTGACCAGGTTCAGAAGTTTTATTAAAGCTGCAGAAAACTACGAAGTCAAGTCACATACCTAATTCACCACATTTTCCACCTTACTTCATTTTCATGCCACAACTTGTTTACAGCAAGACAACCCTGTTTAAAGTGGAGAAAAACATTTCTATATGCACTGTAGGAAGTCAGTGATAAGCAGAAAAATAGGTATTTAATTCTCTTTTTTCAAGGTTATATCACTGAATATCACCAAAGCACTTACCTTTCCAAACCGCAAGTCCTTTCCTTTGGACTTTTGTAAATGTTTATAAGGAGATTTGATTACATTTGCCTCTGCTCTCTTACCAATCTCTTCTGCTATCTCAGTTCTTAAATGCCAGAGGAAACAAAAAAATCTTTCTGCCTCTCCACCAGCAAATGACTTTCATCCCTTGTTATCTCAGAGCAACCAACTTGAAGGCAGAGGACATAACTTCCAGTCTTGACTTTCTCCTCCTTCCTTTGTCACTCTTATCACACACACAACAAATAATTTTAAAAGGTTGTAATATTGCAATGACAATTTCCTAGTTGTTGGAATGGAAAAGCACCTTTGCTGTTCAAGCTTGTTCCCATAAACCTTGGCAGATTGGTTCTCAATCTTAACTACTGGTAAGGTTTTTAAGACCTCTGCAGCCTGTGGCTATAAACTTCTAAATTCCTGCAGGCAAGGTTCTCTACAGCCACAATTCCCTTGATTTCTCTGGACTTAGTTCAGTGGCAAATTTGATCTCTCTGTGTCATTGGATCATTTTATAAGGCTAGAGCATATGGAAAAACCTGCCAATAACTGGACATATGTAATCTGCAGGCAATGTAGTGATATATGATGGAGTTTGCATCTAAAACAATGCTAGCTTGATGCAAGCTGGTAGTGATAAGGATTCACAGTTTCCTGCTTAAAGGTTGTTTCTGCTTTTGGTAGAAATGGCAGACTGAAAGTTCGAAGAAATATTTAGTTGGAAATTTTCCAAAAAGAAGAGCTTACATGCCAACAGCATTTAAATTAAAGTAGGAATGTCTCTAATGTCATGTTGTATGTTTCTTTAAAAACACTACATTACTCCATCTCTATCCTTTAAAAAGTTTTCCAGCCTAATTTAACCATGCAAGTGAAACAAAGCAAGCAATTAAGCTAGTCATTAGTTCCTGTAAACTAACGTGGACCTTCTGAAGACAGAGAGGTGCTACCAGTTATATAACACTACTGATTCATTCCTTACTTTCTTTTATTTAACTTAAGACTTTTAGGAAATTCTACCTTGATGCTGAAAAATAAATCTCTATATATTTAATTTTCCCTTCTTTGACCCTAATCATGAAAACTGGAAAAAGATAGCATACCCTCTGGTGTTTTGTTTGCTTCTGTTGCCAATAGCACACAAGCTGTATTTACCTTCTAAATGTCAAGGTAGATTTTAAACATGTTGTAATATATACTTAATTTTTTAGGAAGGAATGAACTGGTAATTATCTTTCTTAATGAAATGTGCTATAATTTTAGTTAGATTTTAAATGGGGCATGACTCATATTTAAAAGGACCATTGCATAAATGCTTATTAGTTGCAGTTTAATAAGTTAATGGCCAACTCATCTTTTTTCTGTCTTTTTATACATAATTCTCACAAGCTTATTGCATAATAGGGAGCAGCTTACTTTCTTCAGATTAGGATGACCCACTAGAACACTCAATAAATTCATTTAATAAACAGCAAAGCATTCCTTGTTGATCCTTCCTGAAAATGAACAGCAAATAAAAAGAATGAGACCACAAAGCAGCAGAATCACAAGAAACTTAGCAGCTCCTGACCAAGAATAATTACGTTATTACCATGAGAGTGGTAAAGCACCAGTCTTTACTGCTAATAATTCTCATAGGGCCCCTATCTTTGCAAGGACCGTTGCCTTTAAGTCATTAATGCATAACAGATTTGCAATAGTGAGCAAACAGGATCGATCCTGTTCTGCCTGTTACCTTATCCTTCCCACTAAAGAGGCAAAACTGCCTGTGTTTAATGGAAATAATCTTGCTTTCATCTTCTAGTGGCAGAGAAAGAACTTTGCATCTGCTAGTCACTGTGTGCCTTGGTTTATTTAGTTTACAAAGCATGAAGTCTCACTGAAGGGAAAAAAAAAATTGAATATCTGTCCAAAGCACTTTGCTAAACAGAATCGGACTTCAGTATGTATGTAGCATTGTATCTCTAGTACTCCATCCCTGTAAGACATTTACTCCCCAATATAACTTCACAAAGTCCATGTCCCAGGTTTTCCCCCTATGAATCACAAACATTCCCTACCTCTGAGAGACTGCACAGGAGGGATATGTCAGTCTTGTTCATATATATAGATAGGAACAGTGACTCCTCACTGAATTTGGGGTTGTCTCCAATAAAAAATGTGTCTGCTAGCTGAGAGGGCTGGTAAGCAAGTGGAGATAAAGTGGATCCCTACTGTGGATAAGGCATTTCCATTACAGCAACATTTCTGAGACACTCTATATTTCTAATTTATTGCTATTATTATTTCTTATTCTTCACTGAATTTTAAAACTGTGACAAAAGGAGATTGAAAAGTTCATGACAGCATTATCAAGCCTTAACTGTATTCATCACACAAACAACTTTATCCCTTGGTATTTTATGCTCCAATTCAAACAACACATCTGTTCATAATTGCATGCATGACTCAGATTACTATGGGCTATAAATTTATGAGTACTGCAAATATTGTACAAAGTAAAGATAAAGCATTTCAAATGGGAGGGCCCTGAAATATTATAAATAAAAATATAATTGAGACAAACATATCTTAATGTGCTGTTTTCTAATTCAAAGAAAAAAAATTAAAAAAAAAAAATATTTTTTTTTACCTAAGTCTGTTTGTACTGATAGCCACTCTACAACCACTCTAGAGCAATTCTAGTCCCTTCTTGTTCCCTACCAGAATAAAAAGTCTTTTCTAACATACATTTCAGTTTTAGCATTTCAAAGTTCATTCTCTCTCTCCTTAAGGCTGAGTTTTGTTTTTTTTTTTTTTTCAAAATTATAATAAAATGATGAATTTATAACTTTTCCATCAGTGGTCTATAAAATCCTCCCTCCCCATAAAATTATATATGTCTCCCAACATCCAGTGGTATCACCATTCCACATCGCACACTTTCAGAAAAGACTGAGTAGACAGGAATAAAACCAGTGAAAAGCAGCTTGTATTTTGAGCAGCATGAATATCCTTAAAAAAGAGTGAGATGGGAATGCTCTCCAGGCAACTAGGCTTGAAGATTGTACCTATCACTAGAAAGGAAAAATACCACCAATTTTCAGCAAGCTCTGACTTGATATTATAGTACATTATAGTATAGTACATATAGTATAGTACAAGTATATTATACTTGAATACTCAATATTGCAAAACTTCATTTCAGTGATCATTCTTTTCCTTATTGCAGACCTACTAAGTTCATATTAATGAAGAGGAAGAATGTGCAGAGCTCATAGACTCTTCAGAATGGTGCCTATAAATGAAACACAACTTCTTTATGTTAGGGTAGTGTTATTAGTTAATATTAGCATTGGGTATACCTGCCAGTGTGTCACAAGTGAGAAAACCATACTGTAGAAATAAGATGTGAAATTCCTCCACTTTTATAAGCACCTGGGAGTGTATATTCTTCTGCGTTATACCTCTAGTACCTCTTCCATCAAAAAGAACTTCCTGGCTGAACTTGCTACCCATGATAATTCACAATATAGAGTTATTTGAGCAGAATGAAAAATGAGACATTCTGCCACTTGTTTAATCTCTGTATGTTGCTTTCCAACCATTTACAGGAGCATTTATATTGAATTAGATCCCTTTCTCCTCACACAACTCCCTTGCTTATAGCTTCTCTTACTGCAATTACATTCTTGTGCATAATAGACTGTAAAGAGCTGACAACCCGTACCATTAACATTTCCTGATGGTGATTCCAGATCTAATCAAGTTTAACTTGAAGTTACAATGAAGCTGAGGGTATCCAAACACCTTTTTCTAATTTTACAGGACCCAATAGAGATACCTACCATCATCTAGAATTACACTGACTCACATTACACATCTACATGAAGTAACAAATTTGCGGTCTGGACACTCCTGGGAGCAGGACTGTTTCCCTGTTTACTTTTTCAGTAGGTGGATAGGAAGTGAAAGCAATAGAAAATGGTCCTGTTAAATCTAAACTATAAAAGGAATACGGTCTTGTAAAAAAAAAAAAAAGTGTGGGGGGAAGAGGGGAGGGGCAAGGAGGTGGCATGCTCTTATAATTAAATTCCAGAGCTCATATTAATGTGCTCCAGAACACATATAAAAACAAAAATAAATACTTTTGTAAAATGATTTTCATGGGTAAGACTGTTTTCTGAACAATTCTGCCAGGTCTTGTAGGACATCTGAAGGCATTTGGCAATATGCAATATGAGTGCCAACAAGCTGATGTTCTGAAAGAGGAATTAGAACCTCATTACTCTTATTCTGTCTATACCTTATTCTTGGAAGAGAATGTGATCATAGAAAATTAAAGCTTAAAAATTAGCTCAAGAATCCAACATAGATTGGAGCTTTTTTAAAGGAAGTTAAGTCTAAAATTTAAAAATCTGCAGAAAACTTGGGAAGTTTAGCAGCCTAATAAAATTCTTCCATTTGGGACTGAAGTTTTTATGACACTGAAAATGCTTTTGTGATGAGACAGATAGTTTTCTCCTTTGGAGTGAAGTACCTGCCCTTTTGCTTAGCTTTGTCAAGGATTTTTTTATTCCCAAACACTGTACCAATTGATAGCTGTTCAATAACATACATGATTACAGAAGTACTCTTAACAGTGTTTTCTGCCTTCCAATGTAATAGAGAGCAAACATAAGGAGAGATTTGTTAATCCTTTTAGGCAGTACGACATGAAGAATTTTGTTAACCCTTTTGAGCTATTTTTATGTTTTAATTTATAAAGTTTAAACATCTAAATATGCAAATGACATTTTTCTACTTTCTTAAAATAGTAAAAAGGTACAAATCACTGAGTTGTTGCACACTTCAAGCAGTCCTTAATAAATTACAGAAATCAAATTAATTTTGTGCAAGTTACTTATCATAATATTTTATTACTTTTAAATAGATAAAAAACATCTCAGAATCAGATGAGAGAATAACTTCCACAGCTAATAATAACGCTTCTCAAATTCCAGAGTTCAAGGAGTTGAAGGTCCCAGAACTCTTCTTAAAAATGTTCCTTAGTTTTATAACTCCCTGAGATCAATCATATTGGTCTTTATATAGTAAAATCTTTAAGCCTTCACATTCATAGGCTTAAAGTCAACTACTTGCTTGATCTGATTTGGATCAATTACCTTAATTTTACCAATTGCAACAAGGTGCACTGAAAAGCTAAACAATGCGTATAAAGCTAGCCTGTGTTAGAGAAGAAAGCTGAATATAAGACATCTAATTCCAGGACTCCTTCTGGAAGTCCCCCAGTTCTAACTGTTAACAAAAATAAATAAATAAAAAAGAAAGAAATATGTATATGATTAAGCTTTTTCCAGAGACTTTATGCATCACTCTCCTTAGGTGTAAAGACTATAAAAGAATGAAATACAAGGTATCCCAAATGTTATTTTTTGTTTGTTATCTAAAGTGAATGCCAAATCAATGCTAAGGTTGTCATATACATGTATTCTTCCAAACCTTCAGTCTAAAACTTTAGGTTGCAATAATGTCTCCAAGATGCCTGGAAATACAAATGGATACTATCTAGAAGTCAATGAAGCTGCTGAACTGGAAGGGTAACCTTCAAGATTGGATCAATGTATCATGCAGTGTTATAACCATGATTGTTGTTGCTAGTTTTCTGTCTGAGATAAACCTGTATTAATCAGAAGGAGGAAAACAAACAAGCGAGCATTTGGTAGCACAAAATCTTGTTGACGAAAAGAAATCCTCTTTTGTTTAAATGTCTGTTTTTAAGCAGCAGTAATAGAAGTGGAGGCCATAATTACAACAAGTGACTGATTCTGCACACATATGCATTCCCACAAATGTCTCAGAGGGCTTAATTGTCTTTTTGGAAATTAATATTATAGGAAAAACAAAGAGGGTTAGATTGAGTTATGAAAATGAACTGATGTTCAGAGAATAAATTTTGTTCTTAATGTGAACAATTTAAATATCTAGGGTGTTGTATATCCTGCCTGAGCCTTATACCATAAAACTAAATTAAAACCTGTCAGAGTCAATGAGACTATTTCTTCTGACACCAGCGAACTTTGGTTTAGGCTATGTTTTCAGTGCAAAGTTTGATGATGGATAAAAACACAAGAGAGACTATTCCCACTTTTATCAGAACTCTGATGTATGGCCTAAGGCAGCTCCTACCCTCGTTACGCTTCAGTTTCCTCAGCAAGCACACTCTTCTGCAACTGAGCAATGTAAGGCACAACAAAATCACAAATAAGTGTAGGGGCTTGTGTGATGAGTCTCCTTTGAACTGAGATGTTTGCAGATAACACTACTGTATATCCTGATCAGGCCTTCATACCATTTGTAATATTGCTAATTAAGCATTTTCCAACTGCAAAAGTACATAACTAAATCAGTAGGAAAGATGCAACTAATGATCCAGGACTCTTCATGACAATACTAAACTGCCATTATTGAAGCCATATACGTTATGCATGTAAACCTTTTTCAACTTGCTACATAGAATGTGAGCAAATAAGAAAGCAAGATTTTAAAAATTCACATTAGTGTTCTTATTAAACTTACAAAAGCCCAACAATGAAAAGCCTATTTCCATGATTATACATACTATAAAGAAAACCCAAGCATTGCTAATGCATATAGTTAGATTTATCCTAGGTGAGGAAGCTCTAATAGAGGGACAATCAAAAACCAAACATGCAGATATTCCTGTCAGAAGCTGGATAGACATTTGTACAAACACTTATTGCACGTCACTTCTAGTTAGGCAAAAATGGTCCTCGAGTATTTGCAGTTCATGAAAATTAAATGCAAACACCTGACAAAAACAAATACAAACTTTGATGTTAGTGTTTACTGACTGAACATTTACCAACTGCAAAAGAAAGTTTCTTGACCTGCTTCTTAAGGTCTTGACTACTTGAGGAAAAAAGATTCCTCTGTTAAAATGACTCTTGCTTTGCTCCCCAAAACCTTGACACTTGGATCACTTTCAGTGTATTCCACATAAGCTGAAAGCCGACACTTCCTAGTTTCTATTCAAATTGCCTGATACCATACACAATTTGAACACAGCCTTTGAAATCTTTGAATTTAAAAATTATTTCCAAAGAAACCACAGAAAAAGGGACAGATTAAAAAGAATACATTCATATAATACTGATTTGAAAAAATATATGTAAATCTCAGAAACATTTTACTATACCCAGCAGGCTTTCTGCTGTCAAGAAATTGTATTTTAAATCTGGAAACCATATGCTGAATGGCAGTCTTTGTTTTTAAGACACCCTGCAAAATCCTGTGCTAAATCCTGCCTGCAAATCCTGTGCTAAATGTAGCAATTGTGAGCCATAGTATCACCAACTATTTGTAGTTGCAACACATTGGTAAATGTTTGCAAAGATAGTCAGATTCTGCTTCCCGTAACATTTTCCATTATTCCAGTCTAATCCTATTAGATTGGTTCAACAGAGAACAGAATTTCAACCATTCATTATAATTTAGTTAGATTCACCATATCTAAAGAACTGTCTCCCTCTTTCTTGCCCAACCCATACACCAAATAAGACTGCCTACTAAAGAGACCAAGTGCTAATCACACAAGGTAATTAAGGCCAACAGCATCCTGGCTTGCATAAGAAGCAGTGTGACCAGCAGGGCTAGGGAAATGATTGTCCCCCTGTACTCGGCTCTGGTGAGGCCGCACCTCGAGTACTGTGTTCAGTTTTGGGCCCCTCGCTACAAGAAGGACATGGAGGTGCTCGAGCAAGTCCAGAGAAGGGCAATGAAGCTGGTGAGGGGCCTGGAGAACAAGTCTTATGAGGAGCGGCTGAGGGAGCTGGGCTTGTTCAGCCTGGAGAAAAGGAGGCTCAGGGGCGACCTTATCGCTCTCTACACGTACCTTAAAGGAGGCTGTAGCAAGGTGGGGTGTTGGTCCATTCACCCACATCCCTGGTGACAGGATGAGGGGGAATGGGCTTAAGTTGCGCCAGGGGAGTTTTAGGTTGGATCTTAGGAAGAACTTCTTTACTGAAAGGGTTGTTAGGCATTGGAACGGGCAGCCCAGGGAAGTGGTGGAGTCACCATCCCTGGAGGTCTTTAAAAGACATTTAGACGTAGAGCTTAGGGATATGGTTTAGTGGAGGAATGGTTAGAGTTAGGTCAGAGGTTGGACTCGGTGATCTTGGAGGTCTCTTCCAACCTAGATGATTCTGTGATTCTGTAATCATGCTTTTGGTGATTGCAGTTCTATATACGTATATATCTAGATTTAAGAACCTTTCAGTGTATCACCAGAGCATGTGAAATATTTCACTCATCCTCCTCTCCAATCACAATAACTCATGGATAAATCCCAATTTAATACCTGCTCTTTTTTGCAAATATCTCATAAAGGCTGGCAACCATCTCTAGCAGTTTCTGCACAAGCCCTCCAGCAGCCCTTTTACCTTCTGCTTCTCCTGCCCACCCAGCCCCAGCCATACAGTGGTTCACTGCCACATGCTAAAGATGAACTGTTTTCAGTGCACATGCTATTTTATTCAGATATCCAACATAAGAAAAAAAAACTCCACCAGCCACCTTTAGGGAGAACTATAGAAGTCCTGAACTCCAAAAGCACTGGGCACTGGCCCCTCCAGCTGGGAACTGTATAAGCAGCTCATGCTTCCTGCTGTCGCTGCCTCCCTCTGTGTCTTTGCAAAAAGCATAGGAAAAAAAAAATAGTCAATTACCAGAGTGGAAGTTTAAATGGATGCATTGACATGTCCAAATGGACAACTTTAAAACTGTGATTGATCTCCCCTATATGCCTGTGTGCTCTCCCAGGAACAGCAATAATGCACTGCTAACAAGTGTTCCATCACCTGATTTTAAGCTCACTGAGAAAATGAATTAAAGATTTAGGTGTGAACTTGCTATGTAAGCATAGCAAAAGTGTTCAGGACCCAAAAACTATAGGTAGCTAATGTTCTGAAATTATTTGTCTTATTGAAAATATATAAGCTTTTTGTTTGTTTGTTTTTCCATTCTAAGCTGATTTGCTGATACTTCTTCCTTTTCTAGTAAAAGAAGAAAGAACTCTCCATCTCAGGAAAGGATCTACTTGCACCCACTGTAAGGAATACATTGAATCAATGAGAACTTTTGCATTCTTCTACAAGAAATAACAAACAAAAAACTTTGTGAATCACAATAGCTGAAAACAGCAATAAGGACTGAAACAAAGAGACAGGTGCTGTAAGCTCTCTGTTTTGTTCAGCTGTTTTCCACGTGTGTAAACGGGCAACGCTACCTGCATGTTTCAGCATGGAAGAGCTGTGTGTACAGACAGACGGAAACACAGATGCTAGTAGAAAGTTTACTGTCAAAGCAACACTTCACAACTAACATTAAGATCTATAATATAGAGGTCCAAATTTATAAGTGCCAATTAAAACAAGAACCATCCAGTTAATCAATGACAGAAATCAGCTTTGTCACTTCGAGTGCCAGTTACATCCAAAATATCTGTTAGCACTGAAAATATCTGCTGCTGCACAAGCACACTTAACGCGATCAGATTTAAGTGTGGAGATGCATACTGAGCAAGGCAGGCACAGAACACAGCCTCAAATCCCAGAGGCCACACTTGGACAGACACCGCTGAGTAACTCTGAATGCTTTGGTTTCATAGGCACTAAAAGGAACTTGATATCTCAGACCACTTCTTGGGGTTAGGATCCTCAGTACTTCTGAATAAGAAGCTTTTGGCATAGTCATTTGGGAGGAGCATCTCTTCTGTTGTTTGGTTTGGTTTGGTTTTTTAATCTCTCCACATAAGCCTTATTATACATAGCCTTTATGAGCAATTGCTGCTAGAAAAGCTCCATTGTGGCTGCCAATTTACTCTTACCTTACTTAACCATTCAGCACAGCACAAGATGGCAGCTTCAAGCAGCCAGAGCTCCCTTTCTCTTTGTGTCACCATGAGAAAGCAGAACCTCTCCTGCAGAAACGCACTGGCCTACAGCATTGCTCTGAGCCATCTACGCAGATCATTCCAGCCAAGGAAACAAAGCCCTTACACACAGCCACAAACGCTATTTTGCAGGGAGAGGAAACTAGCTGAGAACAACTGTGAACATTTGAGATAGTGCCAGCTTATGCAGCAGAGAAAAGAGACACAAATTCATCCAACTGCCCTAGGAAAAGATAGGAGAATAAAGGAGGGAGTGCAGGAAGGGAGCTGTAAATGGGAAGGAACTGCTTGGCATAAGCTGAAGGTGAGAAAGCAACATAGCATAGTGGTTACATATTCGGGATAATGAAAGGTACAAATGAAATATAAACACAACACAGACAGGAGAGTTTTTCTCCAAATATTATTTGTATTATTATAATTAATATGATCTTGCTTATAAACAGACTACTAGTCTTACATTCATGTTTCATTCTGAGCAGAGTAATTGTTTTCTGAAATAAAAGGATTGACCTCTACTAGGCTGTGGTGGTAGATACTCTTATTTTCAAACCTGATGTGTATGTTTTCCGATGAGCAATTCAATCTGTGTACAAAGTCCAGAACTTCTGTGTTCTAGAATCAGAAATACTGTTTCAAAATTAGTCCTTACATTATCAGGTCAATACAGAAACCAGAATACCTGTCAGCTAATTTTGCACAGCCAATACTGTGGGCAAAAACATCTGCTCGGACAGCAGACTAAAGCACCTACTCTGTTTTCATTGTCTCATAATAAACTCCTTCCATGCAGTTCAGAAATCCTTCTTGATTTTTATCTAACATTTGCATCATATGTTTTTGTGTTAATTAAATCTGCCTATGTACCAACAACTTCAGCCTCATTACCCCTGTGTGCTGATGATATATTTTTTATTCATGCATTTCCTTTGCATTTCCACCCTGTTTTAATCGATGCCTCTTTGAAACTACACTTAGTAGACTTCTCCTAGAGTAGATACAACTTTCAGGAATAATTGAGCTGGCCAAAACAACATAATTTTGGTTCTTGGTTGCTTATTACAATTACTACTCCAAAACTAGATTCATTTAATTTCCCTTTGGCTTTAATACCATTTGCATTGATATCTAAAGCAATTGTAATGGGTGGAGGGTCTTGAGATGATCAGAGCCATCTCACTGGAAATCTATTTGTATCTACACATTGTCCTTGCAGCCTTTAAATATGTAAATAAATAAATATTAAAACCTTCCATCAGGATTGGATGGCTTCAGACACACCTTAAAATCAAAACTGATGGTGTTCTGATAAGGGATTGCTTACACACCTCTTTCACGTTTCCTGAACCAGAACAATTATGGAGAAAGTTGCAGGACTTTCTTACATCTCCCCAGCCTCCATACAGCCAGAGTGAAGAGGCATGAAAAGGTGTTGTTCAAAAGATAATACAAAGGAAGAGTTTAACAGAGTACAAGAGAGTCTCTCTGGCTTCACTGGCAACTGATGAGCTGAAGTTCTAGTTTTCTCAAGGACCTCCATATCTGCTGCTCTTAGACACAGACCAATACAGACATTGAAATCACAATGTAAAGGAATAAAAATAAATTAAAAAAAAAAAAAAAAAGCCAAATTTGCACAGCTAGTGCAAAAGCAAAGTAATAGGGAGAAAAATTTAACTGCAGTCTCAGTCTGTGATTAGGAAAAGAATTATTAATTATAAGCCATGACTAGTAATGTCCCTAACCAACATAGCCTTGTTGGAACAAATCTGTGTACTAGATGAATTCAAGGTGAACAGAAGTAGTTTGGGTTGCATGTATCTTCTTCCCCTCCTTCAATAAAATACCCTCACTCACACTAGATCTCATTCTGTACATAAAATTATCATCCCCAACGGGTCTGCTTCACACTACATCAGACATACTAACAAGCCAGGAAGGTTCACACAAAACCCCTAAAATTCACGGGAGAGATTTCCAACTGGTATCAAATGTCACGGCTCCACTGACTTCAAATAGAGCTGTGCCATTGTATCCTCACTGAGGATGCAGCCCAAGAGCCTTCAGCGGATCAGCAGGCTAACTCATCATTCAGACAAAGTACTAATGTCATCTCTTTGGTTTGCTCTGAAGAGTATATGAAAATTTCAGCCTGAGAGCCAGCAGGAAATGCACATTTTTACAAGCGTGAATTCATAGCAGAACTGCTGAAAGGAAGCGCAGAGTTCAGAACAGATCCCTCCGTCAGAAATGATGCCGCGTGGAACATGCCACAAAAACAGCTCCTCCAGGACTCCTCTCAGAAGAGGGACAGACTGAAGAGGTTAAGAAGCAGTTTGAGAAATACTGGGCAAAAAAAAATGAGCACTTTCAGAGAGAGCTTTTTTCCCCAAGAAGCAGCAGACATAAAAAGGAAAATGGATTAACTGTCAAAACTGCACTGTAAACATAAAAGGGTAAGAGATACAGCCCTGTGGAAAGGGGAGACATTAGGAAAGTATGTGCTACGGCTACTTAAACACCACTTTCAAAGCATAGCTGTCAATCCAAAAAATCACATTCAAAGATAAAATCTTTCTATTTAATATTTTTATTAATAAGGCCTGAAAATATATAAGAGTAATCTCAGGCAGTGATTCATGGAAGAAAAAAAAAAAAAAAAAAAAAAAAAAGCACTATTTTCTCAGTTTATTTTATGCAGTTTGTGATGCTACTCCATGTACAGTCAGTTTGGCACCAGTCCCTTAAAACTTAGGTTATTTAGCTTAAAATAGCCTAGGATATGATGATGTCTGCAAATGCATCACATAGTAGGTGTCTTTAGAGAAAATATAGGATAAGAGGCAATGGTGGGCCATGAAAAAATGTCTGTACACGAGCTGTACCCATTTAGAATAGGAATTAGTGTTGTTTGTTTGTTTTTATCAGGAGGGGAGAAACATCCTGGAACTGTCTTCCATTTGGAATATCAGATAGAAAATTCCAAGAAGAGCCTGCCTGCTTTAAAGATAGAATTACCAAAATTTCTGGACAGTAGTAAAAAATAATGTGGGACCTGCACTACTAGATTTATTAGAGACTAGTCTGGAGATCACTTTGCATGCAGCAGTTCTCTTTGCTCTTGGAATCTGTAAAGTGGCTTCTCTTGCTGTGCAGAAAATATGAGGACAGGTATATTTAGCCTATTTGTAGCTTTGCTGATGGGACATGAAACTTTCATCACTGGGGTATTGCCTCCCATGTAGTTCAATTTTCTGTTGAACAAGATACAGTTTGATAATCCTGTGTTTCAAGTGAAGGAATTTGATGATCCAGAACTGATTCCTGCTGTATATAAGTCAGAAGAAGGAATAGGAGGTGAAAGTCAAATAAATTAAATTCTACAAACTTAATTTCATAGTTTCAAGAAGTCTGTGCTGATACTTAGTCTAATTCATTCCATTACTTGCATTTGCATGGTCCGTTCTTTGCCTTTACAAGAAATGTAATGTTAGGATTAGGGACTCTGAACAGCCCTGAGGGAGCTAGAGCCGATCCAAATCTCAGATTTCCCTTTTTGTGGCTGAACTTTGATAGATTTGTTGTGCCCTGGAATAAAAGGGGGGAGACTTGCAAATATACATCCGTATAAAACACATAATTGTTTTCATTCTCTACTTCCTAATGAAATGAAAACAAAACAAAACAAAACAAAAACAACAAAAAAAAAAGCAGCCCTCAATGCCTGCAGACATTAGATTGCCCAGAGTCTGCTGCAGTAGCTTCAAGAGCTGTTGCTATCAGTGTCCCATTTCCCAGCAGGGTTCCTCTGATCACGTCCAGGGTTCACACTGAGGAGCTGGGAATAAACTCAGAGTTGCCAGGCCTTTCAGGCTTCTAGCATTTCTGCAAGAGGAATGCACAAATGCCCAAAACCTAGGCCTTGCAACCCAAGTCGTAGAGCTGCTTCTGCTCAGGGAAACCCAGCAGCTTGTCAGGTGAGCTTGCTGGAAAGCAGACAGGTTTCCAATAGCTGCTTGCCTGGCAAATGAAATTGAGTCAGAACTGTAGAAAACAGATAGTGTTCCAATTTCAGCTCTTCTTTTTTCCTTTTTTTTTTTTTTTTTTTTTTTAATGAAACACTGCTCTTTCCTGAATTCTTGGCTATCTGTAGCTTATTTCAGCTGATCAGTAAATCCCTCTAAGCACACCTTAAATACAAAACAAATACTAAGCACAGAAAGAAAACTAGAAAATTACACGCAGGTGGCAGGTTTATAGCATTATACATGCTATTTGTATTATGCTATATTCCTGTAGAATTCAGAATAATTCATATAGGCTCATCTCTAACACCAGTGATGCTTCACACAATTTCCACAACCACAGAATCCCCAATAACACATTTGTCTGCCTTGTAAGTTCTATGGGCTTGCTTAGTACTGTGAACCTGTGAACATCGAAGTATTTACTATTAGTAATTAAGACAGCTGAATGATTTGAATTTAACAGGGACTTTGCTACTTCTCTGTAAGTATATTTGGTTTTACTTGGAAATAAATCTAATATTTAAAGTGAATACATTCATAATAATGTATATATCCTTAACTTTAAGTAAATTGCTTATAAATAAAATACTTGCTTCAAGCATAAGGATGTAGAATTTAATACTGATCATGAATGCTGATCTTCAACCTTTCTTCATCTTTTTGTCCAAGACCATCATAACTTGCTTTTATGCTGAACCATAGGTTTGCTTATTGTTTGTTTTGGTTTGGTTTTTGGTTTTGTTTTGTTTTGTTTCTTTTTTAAATCAATGACCAATGTAACATACCCCTAATTTAATATGGCAAAAAAAAAAAGCAACATTTCTGTAAAATGCAGGGACTTGCATCATCATCTCTAGCACCTTACTACACTTTAAACCCAAATTCTTCAGGAATGCTTGAAGAAAATTCTCTGGGTGAGTTTGTACATTAGATCAGAGAAGAAGGTCACTTCTGGGATTAAAAACTTGAGGTTTAGTTCAAGCAGACATTTACACTCACACAGAGGCACTTCCTAGCATCTGGCTGGTATTTGGTCTGTTTAAGACCAAACAGTTCATTCTAATCGTGCTAGATTTTGCCTTCCAGTCATCTCAGATTTTTACATGAGATTACCTATCCATACAGACACTTTTTTTCAACAAGATGTTCCTAAATCATTTACAACAATCTTGTGTGTAATGGAATACATGATAACATATTAATATATGCAATTCTGTGCTAAATTTAGTTTAATTATTTACAGAATTAATTACTCAGGTGGCATAATTTCTTCATTTTCTTCATTCAATTTATTTCCTAAATTAAGTTACTTTACTTAAATGAACAAGTTAGAAATAACACATATTTGATTTATACTTTCCAATCTGCAAAACAGCAGAGAAGAGTAACTAAAGCAAGCTAGGCACGTCTCTTTCACATTTTTTCCAAGTCTTAAACTGGTGGGTAAACTGTCTGCCTTCTTGAAATCCTGAGAGGGAATGAAAACAGAAAAAAAGGACACAGGATGGAGGCGGAAGGAGTGCTGAAGGAAATCCCAAGACACACAGAATGAGATGGAGATGCTGGTAAGGACCAGAAAGTCAGTGGATATAGTAAAGAGTAAATTGGCAGCCTTGGTTGTAGGAGTCCTCCATAAATTAAGTTCCCAGTCTCCGTATTTGCCCTCTGGATAACTTTTACATAATTAAATAGAACTACAATTTACCCTGGAAGAAAATTCAATTTTCAACTTTTACAGCAAAAGCCTTTCCACAATCACACTAATGAGTTAGTTTAATTGCAGAGGCGCTAGATTTATGATATCAGCCTCAACAGTTTTATTCACTACGAAAGCAACAGGATACGGCCAAGGTGAAGAGAGAAAATTTATGTTACAAGACCAGCGAAGCAGGGAAGGTCTCTGCAAATATTTAACCTAAGGAAGAACAGAAATCTGCATTTGAACTTTTCATTTTTCTTTTTCTCACACTTGAAAACAGTAGAAAACAGTAGAAAAATCACTTTTCTGCCTCAAACTTTTTTTTAAACACCTTTCTGCCTCAGAAGTGTTAGCAATAATTTCTTAACAGCAATTCTGAAGCTTGTATACCTGGAAAGCTCTTTAGTAACAAAGTGTTTTCTAATATTTTTTACCACCATGATCAGTACTGATGAGTTTCAATTCTAGTCACAGACAGAACAGCCTACAAGTAGATACTGAATGGGAAAGGACCTCATTTATTAAGCTCTATGAAAAGTCAACCATCACGGAAACAAGGACCTTAGCCAGAATTTTTAAGGGAGGTTAGAATTACCATGTCCAAAGTAAATGTGCTTAGCAGACTGGGAGGCAGACTGTTGATTTCACTGATCCCTTTGGCTAATGTCACCTGTTTATTCTCATAGAAAGTCTTAAATGTCATGTTCAATGGTCAACTCTCAGCTCTGTTGAGAACACAAAATCTTTTGGCAATCTATATTATAATTATCCTGTACACCTTAGAAATTACAAGTCAGGTATTCTCTTTCATGGTAATTAAAAAAAAAAAAAAAAAAAAAAAAAAAAAAAAAGCCTATAAAAATGTTGTTTCTTGTGACTGTATGTCAAACAGCATACAAACACTGAAATGCATCCTGTTCAGACAAGTCCCATATTGAGTATCAGATACTATAGACCAGGACTGAAATCACTGTGTCTAGACTCTCTGGCACCTGCCTTCACTTATTTACCAGTGACCAGAGGCCAACAACCACAGCTCTCTGCTCACATACACCTCTGTCCAACCCTCTCTCCGAGCCCAGCTCAAACATCTTTGAATGATTATGCCAGAACTGCATGCCTCAGGAATCTCTTCTGACCAGCTACTCCCTAACTCTGCTGTTTGAAGTGATGCTCTGGTTTCAGAACTTCAGCAGATAATGGTGGACAGGAGCAAATGGTGCTGTCAAGAGAGGACGTTTACCAGCATTAAGCTGAAAAGAAGCCTATAGATCAAAGAGGGGCCAAACAGGACAACTGTGGTGGAAAACATGTGAGTAGCTGCAGAGAACCTTGCACACTGCTCTGCAGTAAAATATTAAATATCACCATGACATCACTGCCTAACCATGCCCTTTGATTGGCCAGGTTATTACCAATAAATGCTTTTATAAGCATCTGGAGGGCATTTGCACCTATTTAAACAAAACAGGTCTAAACTAAGATCTAAACAAGAATGAACTGTTTGCTGAGGTCTAAACAAGAATGAACTGTTAATACTCATTTTAACTGTTACTAGACCAGCACTCACTAACTCCTTCGATCCACAAGGATGTTTACCTGGGACAGCATGCGAAAGCCCTCCTCAAGCACCTCACATGTTCAAAATGGCAACAGGGGATGGATTTTCTACAACAGCTAAAAATCCATTATCAAGCATTTGCCAGTTTAGATGTACACCTTTCCTCAAAAGGAGGCAAAGCCACTGAAGGGCACGCACTGTTATTGAGGAGAGAATTTAGTTTTCCGGGGTAGAATCAGATAGCAGGGAGTCCTTTAAAAAGGTCATTTTCTTCTCTTGATGCAATATCTACTTTCATGTTTTTTGCTGCCTCTGTTTTCCTTAACAATTGTCCTAATTGTTAACATTCATCAATAAAATCTCCAGTTGTCCGGCTTGTCCTTTTTGAACAGCCCGCAGATATCATCTGTATACTACATCAGCCACTAAAGAATCAATAGCCATAGGTATTTTTCAAATTTTGCAGTTTTATCCAAAGTCCAGTTAAGGCAGTGGAATTGTTTCTTGTTCCAGCAGGCTCTGGATAAAGCCCTACAAACACTACTTTGAGCAGCCACTGCCCATTAGAACAATGATGTTCTAAAGCTCAGTGTATGATTTCACTGAAGATCCACATCTCCTTATGTTTGACACTGGGGATCTAAGATGCAAGCCAAGATTCCCTAAAAGCAAATCATAAGTGAGCCCTGAAACACAGTGAATTTGTTTGGCAGGTGACTGTTGAGAACATAGCAGGTCCTTTGTATCATGCAAATGTCTTTGCAAAGTTACTTCTGTGACAGAAAAAGTAGCCAGTAGGATGTTTGCAAGAGCATTTGGTAACATACACTAATTATTCCCACCAGTTCTCCCTTCTCTTTTCTCCAAAACCCTCCTGTATTTGGAAAAACATCACAATTTTTGTCATGAAATAATGACCAGAAACATTCTGAAATTTTTCCATGGCAACTTCCCATTCTAGATGTATTTGATGTTAAAAACATTTTTGGCAGGAAAGAAAATACAATGGTGCAGTTCTGAAAGAGCTACCAGAGAGCTTTCTACATTTATGCAACGCAGGCTTTCTCAACTCCAAGCCTCATCGGGACTGAGAGCGATTGGTTAGAGAGTGTCCAATGTTTGTTAAAAAACATGCTACAGCCCCAAATCAAGAAAGTACACACAGAATATCTCCCTAAAAACATGAAACAGCGTCTGTGCATGGGTCACAGAACATGGCTGGAGACAAAGTTATGAAAAAGTGTAGTCTGAAAGATCAGTGAAGAGCCCTCTATAGCCCTCATGTCTCCAACATCTGTACACGCCTGCAGTTGGAAAAGGAATTGTCATGCAGCAATGCAACACTGCTTGGCTGGTTTCCAGTTCATATCCTGTAACACAGGAGACACTGCAATTTTGATACCCAATGCGATCAGAAAAGAATAGCTTCTAAAACAGCAAAGGAAATACTTTCCATGGGGTTTCCTAAGGATCTACTACACACAAGTTTTCATCTTTTTCAAGTATTCCCAATCTTCCACAGGGTCCCCTGTATTTTTCACCAATTCAATGTAGCTCAAGGCTCAGCAGTACTGACAAAAAATATCTGTCACCCGACCTTTTTCTGGGGACCATCAAAACACAGCAAGAACAGTCAGACTGCCTGAAGGGTAGGTGGCTCACTACTGACTCAGCAGCATCATGCCTGTTCCCATTCTCACCTGTGGGTGTCAGTGAGAGCTCTGCTGTAAGTGCGGAAAAGATGTGCACACAGCAAGATGCATCTTGACACCTCCAAGTCCTACGAGGAGCAGCTGAGGGAGCTGGGATTGTTCAGCCTGGAGAAAAGGAGGCTCAGGGGTGACCTTATTGCTCTTTATAAATACATTAAAGGAGGCTGTAGGAAGGAGGGGGTTGGTCTATTCTCCCATGCGCCTGGTGACAGGACGAGGGGAAACGGGCTGAAGTTGTGCCAGAGGTGTTTTAGGTTGGATATTAGGAAGAACTTCTTTACTGAGAGGGTTGTAAGGCATTGGAACAGGCTGCCCAGGGAAGTGGTGGAGTCACCATCCCTGGAGGTCTTTAAAAGACATTTAGATGTAGAGCTTAGTGATATGGTTTAGTGGAGGACTTGTTAGTGTTAGGTCAGAGGTTGGACTCGGTGATCTTGAGGTCTCTTCCAACCTAGACAATTCTGTGATTCTGTGATTGTGACCTCATCAGACATAAAGCACATACCTGTGGGATACAGTCTGTGTAGGCAAACATCGATTTGAAGCGATCGGCTATGCTTATGTGATACAGAATGCACATGGCTACTTGTTTGTAGTTTTCATTTGCTAGATGGAAAAAAAAAATATTAACAAGACTTGCATGTTAAGTACTATAAACATTTAAGGGGAGAAATGAAAAGCACAAAAATCCTAAAGAAAGAAGGGAAATTTTAAAACAGAAATGCAACATTTATGAAAAGGTTTTGTCTGGCATATCCAAGCGAACAATGTCTTTGTGCAAAGAAGGAACAAAGGCAATGCCAACTACTCCCTCTCTTCCCAGCACCTCAGAACATTTCCTTAGTACCACTTTGCAAGGAATCTATTTTCTGAAAGGAACACTTATTAATGATGGACCATCCAGAGAAAGCCTTCATCACATCCCAGCTAGGAAATTAAATACCTAATGTAATGCTGGTTTAGCTGCAGATATTCCTGTTGAAACGATAAGCTTGTCTCAAAGTGAAATACCAAAGAACGCATCAATGTCACAGAGATAAATAAGAACTACTGCTCTAAAAAGTGTCATAGAAGGAAACCAGTGCCTTTCACGTAAATCACACGCTGATTTTTTTATTATCCTAAAGTGTGGGTGCCTTGTGTTTCATACATTTTAAAGAAAATAGTATATTTTATTTGCACATTAATGCTTACCAAAGATTCTAAAGGAAAAAAAAAAAAAAATTGAAGCAACTAACATGAGCAGGCTATGAAAAACAGCTTAGACAAATGCATAAATGCTTGCTAAGAAAAACATAGATATGCCTGGTCCTGGCTCTTTGCTGAAATTTGGACTGAGCACCGTCTTGAGCTCTCCTCTAGCCCCGCATTAGCAGGATACTGGCTATATATGGGATAACACATACAACTGTATGTTTATATTAGTTAGGCCAGTATATAAGATCACCAACTCAGAATTAATTCACAGGTCTCATACAGCTCAGAAATATCTTACATCCCACTTATAATTCAGTTGGACCATCTCTCTCATGCTTTGGCAAAGCATCAAGATATCAAAGAGCAAACAACCCAGTTAAATTTTTCACCTGCGTACATCACTGGGAACTGGAATTTCCTTTAAGCAGCAAGGATAGGTTGTCTTTATCCTGAGAATGCACATTTTGTGTCATTTTACAAAACTGAATTACCAGAAAAATCCATGAAACCCTTCTGGCAGTTGCTATACAACAGTAAAGTATTTTTTCCTGAAGTATTCCTTTCCTAAAAACATAGCTGACTGTTGGGATCTTTCTGGCATAACACCTACCGAAGGGAGAGGAAGAGGTTAAAAAAAGAAAAAAAAAAAAAAAACACATCTTTTGTTTCAACTTTCCACAAATTGATCAGCTAGGGAAAGGATAATGACTGATTTTGAAAGCTGATCAGTGTATCATTAAAATAAAAGCAAAGACTATGCTACAGTATATGCTAAAGCATACAAATTCTGTTTTAAACAAAAAAAAAATGAAGTGTTTACTGTAGTTCGTGCTTCTCTGGTCATCTTACCTACCTATCAACTTGTAGTGACATCGTGATCCAACAATAGCATGGGGAAAACGCTTTACTATGCATACAGCTAAAGGCTTCTCCAAAGCAAATATAAAAATTTAAAGGGTAAATTATGCCCTCCAATTTCATGGGGCTAGGGAAAAGCTGTTTACACTGCTCTTAACACTTCTTTCCATGCCTCCATTTAAGACTCAAACATCAAGACTCAAATTTAAGACTCAAATTACAATTACACTTCACCGGGTAATGCAGGAAACGCTACGTGAAGTAAAAGGTAAACCAGAATAAGGGAGGAAAGTTGGCTCCCCTGCAACATGGAAAACAGACTAGAGGCAAGTTGGGCCAGATCTTCAGTGGGTACGAGCTGGCAGGCAGCCAACGAGAAGGATGCTACTTTATACTTGCTTAACCTCTACCCTTCATGTTCCCCCTCACCCCCCTAATTCTTGCAAATTTTATTTGTGCTAAGATAGAACATCAGTTAAGATAAATCTTAAGATAAATCCTTACATTCTGTAGCAACCCTAGTTTATTTCCTGGTATATGTTAATATTACAAGCTTCTTTGAAAATAAGACAGCCACAGTAACAGTCAAAGCCTTCTGTTTTTGGGGGGTAAGACACTACGCACTCTTCTTTCTTTCCTGTTTTTTCAAAGGTCCAGCATGTTGCAGTATCATTTCCAATGCCCAAAGAATCTCATGGCTATCAGTGGCAGCAATGCTTCTGTTTCTAGATTGCCCAAAATAATCAAAAAGACCTGGGCACTCAACCTGAAGTGTGAAAAACACCTAAAACTCCATTCAATTTATCTGAACCAAGTCACTCACCAACACTTAAAGCAGTCTCCCAAAGCATGTTCCATATGGCACATTTCATGACACACAGAAGGAAAACACAGCTATAGTTTCAAAAAGAAGAGCCAAATTTCAATTTTCTTGCTCCGCAGATAACTGCGACACCATCCCGTAATTCCCTTGCCCTGCTGGCAACTCCAGGAACAGAGAGGGGTTTTAGGATGCTCACAGTCAGAGCAAGAAAGTCCTTTCCAATCGGAATAAACAGGGAAAAAAAATAATTATAATTCCACTAACTTGGAAATGAAACTATAGAAACATAGAACAAATAAGGTTGGAAAAGACCTTCAAGATCATCTGGTCCAACCATCACCCTACCACCAATATCACCCAATAAACAATGTCCCTAAGCACCACGTCCAACCTTTCCTTGAACACCCCCAGGGTGGTGACGCCACCTCCTCCCTGGGCAACCTGTCCCAGTGCCCGGCTGCTCTTCTGAGAAGTAATGTCTCCTAATTGTTTTACTTGTTGAAGAGCAGTGCTCTTTGTTCAATTCTTTAATTCTTGAGGAGCAGGGGCATGACGTTTCCATTTTTCCACTGCCCAGTGACATCACCCCACTACCAGGACTTTTCTGCTGTGATGGAGGGAGGCTTGGCAACTCCATCAGCCAGTTCCCTCAGGACCCTGGGATTCTGCTCATCAGGTCCCGTAGACCTGTACCTCTTTGGATTCATCAGCTGGTCTCGAACCTGCTCTTCGCTTACAGTGGGTGAGACTCTGCTCCCCCAGCCTCCATCTATGGGTTCAGGGAAATGACAGATGTGGGAAGCCCATCTACCAGTGCACACAGAGGCAAAGAAGTTGCTGAGTACCTCAGCCTTCTCCAACGTCTGTCATTATCAATTACTCAGATATAGAAACTCACTCCTAATATAAGAAATTAGCCAGCTATAATCTCTCACACACTATTGTTTTCACCCCTCAGTTTATTTTTACAACTTTTAAAGGCGCATGGTGGTTCCTGGGGACTCCTCTTGTCACCCCAGCACAGCAGCCCAAAGGGAGCTGGGGCCTCTCTTGGGCTCTTCCTCGAGGCTCTGCACAGAAGTGCTGCCACCTCTCGCACTAGGCCTGGCAGATGGGAAAGAAGCACTCACACAACCCCTGACAATTGGCAAAGGTCTTTATTGCCAGGTGGCTCCAGGCTAATGCCTGGGGTGGAGCCTGGGCGATGCGGAATAGGGAGCTTGCCGAGCCCTTCTGCACAGCTGCCGGTGTTCCTTGATGACACTTTTCAGAGAGCTGCCAGGGGAGTCCCATGTTTGTTGAGGCCGAGGTGGGTCCACTTCCATGGGTTCTTCTTCATCTTGTGCACCCACCTCCATGGGCTCCGCGGGTTGGAGGACGAGCCAGTCCCTGGCAGGGACTGCCCACACAGGCTGCCTTCCATTGGGCATATTTTCTGGCCACGGTGCTGCACCAGGACGCCTGCCAGTTCCGTGCCTCGGGTCCTTTCCGTTCTCCACTTGATTTTCATTCTCGGAGTTCCTGCTGTCATCTCTCCCTTGGCCACGGCTGGGTCCCGCATCATATTCTGACCGCTGGGCACGGCTCCGCTTCCCGTGGCCCTCCAACCCACGCTCTCCATCATCACTGGACCTCCGGCTAGGCCCAGGTCTGCTGCTGCTGTCCGTCCGAGGGGCCGATCTGCTCCCTGCATCACTTCGGCTCCAATGATATTTATCATAATAGCCTCTGGGCCGGGCACCAGACACCTCCTGGGCACTGCTGGTTCTTGTGCTGGAGGTGCTGGCCCTCGACCCATGGCGCTTTCTCTCATAGGCAGACATCCTCCTCAGTGGTCCTAGGAACAATTTCTTGTCCTCACACTGAGAAGGGCTGCTGCTCGCCTCTCTCTTGCTTTGCTCCTATCTCTGGCCTTCCTTCAGCCACTGGCTTTCAGAAGACCAAATCGCTGAGCAAGTGGCGGGCCAGGGGCAGGGGGGCCCCTTTTATAGGGCCCGGGGCAAGGGTGGGCCCGCTGGTGGCCACTGTGACCTCGGCAAAGCTCTGTGATGGAGCGGCCCGTGTGAGGACGAAGGTGGCTGCCTTGGGAGAGGCCCGGAAGATGCCCTCATGTGGAGGAAGGACGAGGGTTGGGGGGTCTGTGGGCCCCCTTTTCTGGGGCTGGCTCCCCCCCAGGCCGTTTGGCTTGCCAGAGAGAAAGGCTGCCCCATGCAACCCTGCCTCGACCCGTTTTTTCCCCAGATCTCCAAGGGTCAGAGTCTCTCGTTAACAAAAAGAAAACCCCACCAACGAACCCAAACCAGACCAATTCAGGAGGCTAAAGCAGTCAAAACTGAAGTACCAGTCACAGAATCCTTCTTGCTCCTTTCTGGCTCCTTCTAGCATGGTGAAAAGAGAAAATGGCAGAAAATAGCAGGTTCGAGGGGATGGACAGAATCACAGAATCACAGAATTTCTAAGTTGGAAGAGACCTCAAGATCATCGAGTCCAACCTCTGACCTAACACTAACAAGTCCTCCACTAAACCATATCACTAAGCTCTACACCTAAACGTCTTTTAAAGACCTCCAGGGATGGTGACTCCACCACTTCCCTGGGCTGCCCGTTCCGATGCCTAACAACCCTTTCGGTAAAGAAGTTCGGGCATGGTTTAGCAGTGGACTTGGTAGTGCTAGGCAGATGGTTGGCCTTGATGATCTTAAGGGTCTTCTCCAACCTAAACGATTCAGATTCTAAGAGTAGAAGTGCCCTATCCTTAGGCAGATTCTCCAGGAGACTAGAGTTGGTTGGTTCTGTTCTGTCACACTTTAGGCATCCAAGTTGTGCCCTGTAAAGCTTTCAGATGTAAACAGTTCATGTAGAAGACTAGGTAACTTTCTACTGAGAAGTATTAATTTTGTCTTGAAATTAGGAAAAAAAAAATCTCACTTAATTAAGCAGTCAAATATTGTAAGTTCCACAGTAGAAATACATGCTCAGGGCATCCTTTGCATTCATTAAATTTTCAAATTTGCAAGAACTCAGCCTCCTCATCTTTAGACTACTGCCATCTCTCCACTCCTGCCCTTGTTCCTGCCATAAGCTTTTCTATTTTTCAGTCACCTCCGATTTGTTTGTTTTTTCTTCCACTCACCTGAAGTCATAGGCTTAGTATTAAGATCACCAACTTTCCACCTGTAATATCTGTAAAATGGCAATACACTTTGTTTCTAACTCAATGGTACTAAAATAGAGTCAAAAGTCTTAGACAATAGTCCTTAAAAACTTGCAAGCAAACACAGAAATGGCATGAATTTCAGTTATTCCTTCCTGATAAATCACCACAAGTTGCCAGTAGCATGAAGTAGGGATATAGGGAAGGCTTTTAACATAAAGATAGAGTTAGTTGGGATTCTATTTCTGTTTCAAACACAGTATTGATACTGAAGAATCTCTACTTTGTTTTATATTCCTCCTTGTCTGAGGCTAGTTCTTTAGTAATACTAAAGTTGCCTCTCTAAATCACCTACTCTCCTTAAGTCAGTTAGACACGCTACTTTTATTTGGACATCTGATAGGAAATTAGAAGTTGAATGCTAAAGAGGATTTTTCTGTTGTTTTTGTTTTGTTAGCTTGTTTGTTTTAAAAACAATGGCCATACTTAGCAGAAATGATATTAAAAAAAAAAAAAAAAAAAAAGCTACCATTAAAATAAATCCCTAAATAATTACTGCTTTCCAACAGACTGGTCCCTGTAGCTGAACTGTTACTTAATGTGCTACAACCTGCCTCCACTATAAAGGAATGCAGACACCCCAGGCAATATTCACACAACAAGGATTGGAACCAGCTGCTACAGAGCCACCTTAGGAAAAAAAAAAAAAAAAAAAAATGTTTCTCAATTTAATTGAGAAAACAGGAGGAAGCATAAATTTTACTGCCATTAATAACTTCAAGCAATCCCGATATGACTTTACCTCACCCTGATGTCTGGACATGTGCTTTTTGTTAGGATCTTTGCCACATCTGACCCCTATTGTTTGCTCACTTGATCAGGTAAGAAAATGTATGTTCCTTTATAGGATAAATGAGGCCTATTAAAAACAGCAAAAACACTGCAGTAGCCTATAAGAAGCTCCATTTTCCAACAGATGCGTGAAGCTCCATAAGTTCATTACAAAAAGGCCAAGTGAGTTCATAAAGAGAACACATCTACTTTAAACCTTCTTAAAAGAAACTTTCATAAAAGGAATCAAACATAAAAAAAAAAAAAAAAAAAAAAAAAAAAAAAAAAACTTTTTGTTAACTAACTAACTAACTAAAAACTAATTTTTAATTAGAGAGCAAAGTACTTCTTGGGTTTTTAAACTGCACTCAACATACAACACACCTTGACTGCATACCATTATCGAGACCTGATTGTTAAGAAACCCAACATACAACCGTTTGGCAACTCTTTGATTGATCATTAAACTTAACTTGCCAAGAACAGAAAAATATCAGAGGAACTTCAGCAATTATATTTCCACTGCTTCCTTAAGTTGCTCTATGCTGATCTTGTATAACTCGACAACAGCTACCAAAAGAAGTCAAAAGCCCTCAAGCTGCCCCAGCATACCAAAAGGATATCCGCTTTCTTCTTTTTAGCAAGTTCTTCCTGCCAAAGCTCATGTCTCTTCAGCTCATGGTCTATGATATTCATACACGGAGCTCTGATTTTGTGGTGTGTGATTATTCCATGAAACTGAGAAAAACTACATTAAAGAAAAAACAGCTGAGTAAAAAATAAATGCAAACAACCTCAAAACTGGTTTGGCATTTAGGGTAGCAAGGTCCCAACACTCTATCACCTAATTATCATTAAAAAAAAACAAGCCCTATTATATCTCTGCCCTATTATAGCATGTCTTTATAGGAAAGTTATTTCAAAACAAACTCCCCAAAACATGAATATTTTTTCAAGTTTTCAGAAGTGCAAGCAAGCTTTTTCACAATTGAGTTGTCAAAATAAAACAATTTTCAAGAGGAAAATTTAGTTCTTATAGTGATAGTGCTTAATAACATGAATTTAAAAGGAAATACAGAAATAAATGTTTTGCCTTTTTGATTTAAAATTATGGACCCAAACGGAAACTTTTTCTTCCTTCTAATGGGATGAAAACTCCAACATCTCCAAGTGTTGTTACAAGTCAAAATTAAAACAAATTCATGCATACAGGAGAATGTTTTCCAGTCAGCCCTGCTTTCCATATTTGAAGCACTTCAGAGGATCCTCTGCTCTCAAAAAATATAACTGAGGTCTAAAATCAAGTCACAATGCAAATTCCATTTGAATTATTTTCTAGTCAGGGTATGCTGAAATGCCGGCATATCTCGTTAAGAACACACACTTCAGTTTTGAATGCTGCTTCTTCCCTGTAGGAATGCTGAAGAGAAGACAAGATAGCAATGCAGCCTCTTACCTATAGGTCAAAATTCTTACTACTTTCTACAGCTCAACCACACACCGCCTCATCTGTGCCTTAGTTCTGTCATTTAAAATGTGTTCTAAACTCAGAAAATTTTACCCCATTTCAGTGAGGTGTTGTAATGCAGTGCAAAGAACAAATGAAAAGCCACCAAGCACAGAAAAGTTCCCGATGTTCCTATACACAGGGCCCTGAACTTACCTTGAAAAACAGAAGAAAATATAAATTATATTAGTAGCAACTGTTTAAACAAGGACCTTAGCCAGAATTTTTAAGGGAGGTTAGAATTACCATGTCCAAAGTAAATGTGCTTAGCAGACTGGGAGGCAGACTGTTGATTTCACTGATCCCTTTGGCTAATGTCACCTGTTTATTCTCATAGAAAGTCTTAAATGTCATTTTCAATGGTCAACTCTCAGCTCTGTTGAGAACACAAAATCTTTTGGCAATCTATATTATAATTATCCTGTACACCTTAGAAATTACAAGTCAGGTATTCTCTTTCATGGTAATAAAAAAAAAAAAAAAAAAAAAAAAAAAAAAAAGTTGTTTCTTGTGCCTGTATGTCAAACAACATATGAACGCTGAAATGCATCCTGTTCTTATGAGCACTTTATTGTATTTTTATGGTGTGGCATCCTCACTAAGAAGTAAGAGACCACCTGCAAGCAAACTTCAGGTCCAGAATGAGGCTTGGATTGGAGATGATATTTGGATAGTGTTTTCATCAGAGAAAGACTTAAAAATTATGCAAAATACAAACTTTATATAATAAAAATATGCCAAAAAGAACATACCACAGCTATTTCACTCCTACAGTATTTTAGTTTTGGAGATTTGTCAAATATTAATCACCATTTTTTTTTTCCTTCTCTCTCATCCTTTAGGCAAAGCAAGAGAATAATCAAATGGCACATGAATACAAATGTATAGACCTTTTTTTCAATCCACAGCGAGAACTAGTGACTGAATGGGTCATAAATAATTTTACCTGTTCCATATTCCATGAAGGTAAATCTGAGTAGCTCAGAATAAGTTGGCTGCAGCTACCTCTTAGGAAAATGCAATATATTTGGTAATTTAGGTCAAAATATCTTCAGGCACAGATTAAATCCAAACACAGGGACATATATCATTTAAGTTTGTCTTTAATCTTCCATATTGCTTCCATGCTTCTATATTATTGCAGTGAAAGAATTTGGAGTCTATCTATATAATACCCATGAAAGACCTTGAGAAAGCTGCAATAATAGGAAATTTTATGCATCAATATTAACTATAAATCAGCAGGCAGAAAAGAGAGGGAGACATTTTCCATTTTTAAGAAGTGGGCACAAAATCATGACTTAAGCAGGAACCAAATGAAGAAGATGAAAGTTACAATGGTGCTCCGTAATCAACACAGCTGTGCAATAATTTGATTTTCATTATAATGACACCATTTAGACATGCCCTGAATATTGGAGATTGAGCATAGTACATAATTATTGATTAGTTATAAACCATTTGTGTTTTATGTTTGTTTCATCTGACAATAATTATCATACATTTGCACTAATTAATTTATCACCTCTTATTACTGGAGCTGAAAGGTAACTAGCATAAAACAACAGAAAGGGCACTGAGAAGAATAGGAGGCCCTGCGAAGCAATAGCATTATTTGCAATATAATACTACAATGATGCTCTTCGCTGTTTTATTTTTATAAACAAAGAGAGGCAAATGATTTTTGAGCTAAAATTTTCTTAGAATTAACTAGAAAATTGCTGTCTAAAGCATGCTAAAGTGAAATTCAGAAAATACGCTTATATGATTGACCTATCATTCAGTGTTAATGTTGGATTGCTTTGTGAAGGCCCTAGAAAACATTGATCCTTTGGAATACATTTCAGAAATTGTGCATAAGATTTGCTGGGTTTGGGAGCAGAAGTTCTTATATACCTGTCTCACACAACAAGTATTGAAAACTGTTCAAAATGCAGCTGTATATTGTTTTGGGAACTGAAAATAAGTTTGTTCCCTAAATAGAAATCATAAAGCTTGCATTTTTCCTGATGGATGGCTTCATCAGCCAGTAACACAATTCCTGGGCAGCACTGGCATAAAACCACTGTGCAGCACTGCGTGGTGCACACAGCCCTGAGCTAGAGCCAGAGCCAGGCACTAGAGAAGCAGACACAGCTCAGCATGGCATTGCTACTTAGCTCTATCAAAAGACATTATACACGAAATAGCATCATAGTAACGTCGTTCTGTTTGCAAAATTGTTTGCTTGTAATGAAATGGCATTGCTCTATACCGTGTAGCTGTACAAACCGGCCTACAGCTAGGCTGAAGATACACAACACTGCATTGTACCACCTTGTGACTACACATGAATAAGGCAGCGATTAAAAAAATAAATAAATAAATATTATTTCTCTTGAGCTTTTCTTCTGTGAATACATATACAATATGATGGAAAGCCACATGCAGGGTGGCTGGGCTACGTTGCCCTGCTCAAGTGCCCCCAGCTGCACACTAACACCCATCCTACGGACATGAGGGAAACTTCTCGGTGGTGCACTAGTCTGTGTCTTCCAAAGGGATGCCTCCAAGTAATTAGCAGCAGCAACTTTACTCTGAAAGAAAACTAGAAGGCTGAAATTCTTTTTTTCTACATTGCTCATGTAGAAAGACAAGATTAGGGCAAATTTTTGGCATTCAGCCCCTCTGGCCTGACAAATAAGTTCCTGGGGAAGTGCCTACCAGCAGGCTCTTCCAGAGGATCAGACGCCCAATTCTTAGGAGGCATTCACAGCTGAAAGTGCCCTCCCTGGTGAGCTGTGCACGGTGAAGACAGGCCAAGGGGAGGCAATGACCTGAAACTTTATAAGCTAAGTGTCCTGCTGGGAGCAGCATCAGCCAACAAAGAGCACGCAGGGTGCAACCCAGAGCCCCAGCACAGGATGCCAGTGGAGACAGAGCTGGCAGAGCCACATGTTGTGGCTATTAATTACATGCACCATGCATAGTCTACATATTGCTTCTCTGGAAAAATTCAGATTATTTTTGAAGTGTGAAAGATGGTGTAACAGTATACAGTGCGGTTCCTGTACATTACATTTATGGTACTGGCTGATGGTTTTATTTTGCCATCAAATACACCCTCTGTATATTTTCCTGAGGACTTAAATGCCTTTTGGGAGACTACAGTAACACTGTACATATCGTACAATGACAGAGTTGCATATTGAAGCAGAAGACCCTAATGTTCTTAAGTGAGGGAAAGGCAATTCCAGACCACAGGCTGGTGGTTCCTGGGTCATTGTTCAAGGCTTGCAGTGGCAAGAAAAAAGCGCACAAACAAGTTGCACTGCAGCAAACACAAACAGCCCTAGCAAATATTTTTTACTTTTATATCAACGCTCTTCTCGGCACATATGTAACGCAGACTGAGGTATTAAGCATAGGAAGGTAAACAGAAATTATTTTTTATATTACCTTAACAGTCTGGAAAAAGAAAGCAATTCTTTTCATGCTTAAATTTGATCTTTAGGGAGCAACAGGATAAATTCTCACAGAACAGCCTATTAACTACAAAAAGAACCCTTGAATAAATGCAATTTTGAAGATAAGACTCAGAGAAAAGGAAATCATATAGCAAAATGATACTGAATAAATATTAAAACAATTGATATGGCCGCAGAGTAATACACATCACAATTTGCACTTTTTTTTAATTCATTCTTTTGGCAACTTCATCCAATTTAAGCATGTTCCAAACGTGGTTTTAAGCCTGAGTGTTTGGTTCATTAAGTTTGTATTTAAGATATGTTAAGGTGTGCTTAAGGTGCCTCATTTATTGTGGCTGGTGATGTACTAGTATTTTTTTAAGCCTACATAAACAAGGCAGTGATGAATAGATTGCTTGGTTAAAACAAGATGTGCCCTAAACATTTGTTCCAGCCCTCGAGTTGTGAATGATGCTGGACATCTCATACGTGCATTCAACTCACTTTCTGCCATCTTTCTGCCTATCAAACTACCCCATGACAGAGAGCTTCACCTAATACCTGACACCTGGTCATGTTCCACTGCTCCCTCAGCCTCCCCAGGCAGCTCCCTCTTCTCTTTCCCTGATTATCACCCTGCAAACCTTATTCCTGCTTTCAGCTCCCCCCTAATGCCTCCTCCTGCAACCCTGCTGCCATTCTGGTTTTATATCTAGGCATCAGGACGCTGATCACTGCTTGAGAAACAGAATCACAGAATCACAGAATTTCTAGGTTGGAAGAGACCTCAAGATCATTGAGTCCAACCTCTGACCTAACACTAACTGTCCCCACTAAACCATACCCCTAAGCTCTACATCTAAACGTCTTTTAAAGACTTCCAGGGATGGTGACTCCACCACTTCCCTGGGCAGCCCATTCTAATGCCTAACAACCCTTTCGGTAAAGAAGTTCTTCCTAACATCCAACCTAAAACTCCCCTGGCGCAACTTAAGCCCATTCCCCCTCGTCCTGTCACCAGGCACGTGGGAGAACAGACCAACCCCCGCCTCGCTACAGCCTCCTTTAAGGTACCTGTAGAGAGCGATAAGGTCGCCCCTGAGCCTCCTCAAACAGACAAAGAAGCTGTCCTCCACAAATTTCCCAGGTAAACAGCATACTGATCCCAGGAAGCATCACATGCCTTTTACACAGGGTGCTTCAGGAGTTCACTAGTATCAAAGCCAGTAGTTGGCTTATCACCCAAACAGGATTTGGTGCAGTCTTCATCTTCATGTGCAGGACAATGTTTAGGTAACAGAGTAGATTTTCTCCTTATTTATTTTTGTATCCAAAGCAAAAAATTTGCTTTACCCCATCATAACAAGAGAAAGACAACACGTATATTTGCAGATAATTTAGTTTTGTAGCCAGACTAGATATCCAGTGTAATACTCCTTCATAATGTCTACTTGTGCAAGAAAACTCAGTGAAATGTCTGATAAAAGGATTTTGCAACTTCTTCAGAGTTTTCTCTGCCCAAAGACGAGCTGGTGGGGAAGACCAGCCTGGCTGAACAGAGAATTGTGGCTTGAGCTTAGGAAAAAAGAGAGTTTATTATCTTTGGAAAAGTGGACAGGCCACTAGGGAGGACTATAAGGATGTTGCGAGGCTGTGCAGGGACAAAATTAGAAAGGCCAAAGCTCATCTGGAGCTCAATCTGGCTACTGCCATTAAAGATAACAAAAAATGTTTTTATAAATACATCAACACAAAAAGGAGGACTAAGGAGAATCTCCATCCTTTACTGGATGCGGGGAGAAACTTAGTTACAGGAGATGAGGAAAAGGTGGAGGTGCTCAATGCCTTCTTCGCCTCACTCTTTAGCGGCAATACCGGTTGTTCTCTGGATACCCAGTACCCTGAGCTGGTGGAAGGGGATGGGGAGCAGGATGCGGCCCTCATTATCCATGAAGAAATGGTTGGTGACCTGGTACAGCACTTGGATGTGCACAAGTCGATGGGGCCGGATGGGATCCACCCAAGGGTACTGAGAGAACTGGCAGAGGAGCTGGCCAAGCCGCTTACCATCATTTATCAACACTCCTGGCTATCGGGGGAGGTCCCAGTTGACTGGCGGCTAGCAAACGTGACGCCCATCTACAAGAAGGGCTGGAGGGCAGACCTGGGAAACTACAGGCCTGTCAGTTTGACCTCAGTGCCAGGGAAGCTCATGGAGCAGATTCTCTTGAGAGTCATCACACAGCACTTGCAGGGCAAGCAGGCGATCAGGCCCAGTCAGCATGGGTTTATGAAAGGCAGGTCCTGCTTGACGAACCTGATCTCCTTCTATGACAAAGTGACGCGCTGGGTGGACGAGGGAAAGGATGTGGATGTGGTCTACCTTGACTTCAGCAAGGCTTTTGACACCGTTTCCCACAGCATTCTCCTCAAGAAACTGGCTGCCCTAGGCTTGGACTGGCGCACGCTTCGTTGGGTTAGAAACTGGCTGGATAGCCGGGCCCAAAGAGTCATGGTGAATGGAGCCAAGTCCAGTTGGAGGCCAGTCACTAGTGGCGTCCCCCAGGGCTCGGTGCTGGGGCCGGTCCTCTTTAATATCTTCATTGATGATCTGGATGAGGGCATTGAGTGCACCCTCATTAAGTTTGCAGATGACACCAAGTTAGGTGCGTGTGTTGATCTGCTTGAGGGTAGGAAAGCTCTGCAGGAGGATCTGGATAGGCTGCACCGATGGGCTGAGGTCAACTCCATGAAGTTCAACAAGGCCAAGTGCCGGGTCCTGCACCTGGGGCGCAATAACCCCAAGCAGAGCTACAGGCTGGGAGATGAGTGGTTGGAGAGCTGCCAGGCAGAGAAGGACCTGGCAGTGATGGTTGATAGTCAGCTGAATATGAGCCAGCAGTGTGCTCAGGTGGCGAAGAAGGCCAACAGCATCCTGGCTTGCATAAGAAACAGTGTGACCAGCAGGGCTAAGGAAGTGATCATCCCCCTGTACTCGGCTCTGGTGAGGCCGCACCTTGAGTACTGTGTTCAGTTTTGGGCCCCTCGCTACAAGAAGGACATCGAGGTGCTTGAGCAGGTCCAGAGAAGGGCGACGAAGCTGGTGAGGGGCGTGGAGAACAAGTCCTACAAGGAGCGGCTGAGGGAGCTGGGCTTGTTCAGCCAGGAGAAAAGGAGGTTCAGGGGCGACCTTATTGCGCTCTACACGTACCTCAAGGGAGGCTGTAGCGAGGTGGGGGTTGGTCTGTTCTCCCAAGTGCCTGGTGACAGGACGAGGGGGAATGGGCTTAAGTTGAGCCAGGGGAGTTTTAGGTTGGATGTTAGGAAGAACTTCTTTACTGAAAGGGTTGTTAGACATTGGAACAGGCTGCCCAAGGAACCCTTTAAAAGATGTTTAGATGTAGAGCTTAGGGATATAGTTTAGTGGGGACTGTTAGTGTTAGGTCAGAGGTTGGACTCGATGATCTTGAGGTCTCTTCCAACTTAGAAATTCTGTGATTCTGTGATTGGTACTTCAGTTTTGACTGCTTTAGCCTTGTGAATTGGTCTGGTTTGGGTTCGTTGGTGGGGTTTTCTTTTTGTTAACAAGAGACTCTGACCCTTGGAGATCTGGGGAAAAAACGGGTCGAGGCAGGGTTGCATGGGGCAGCCTTTCTCTCTGGCAAGCCAAACGGCCTGGGGGGGAGCCATCCCCAGAAAAGGGGGCCCTCAGCCCCCCCAGCCCTTCTACTTCCTCCACACGAGGGCATCTTCCAGGCCTCTCCCAAGGCAGCCACCTTCGGCCTCGCACGGGCCGCTCCATCACAGAGCTTTGCCGAGGTCACAGTGGCCACCAGCGGGCCCACCCTTGCCCCGGGCCCTATAAAAGGGGCCCCCCTGCCACTGGCCCGCCACTTGCTCAGCGATTTGGTCTTCTGAAAGCCAGCGGCTGAAGGAAGGCCAGAGTTAGGAGCAAAGCAAGAGAGAGGCGAGCAGCAGCCCTTCTCAGTGCGAGGACAAGAAATTGTTCCTAGGACCACTGAGGAGGATGCCAGCTTCTGAGAGAATGCGCCATGGGTCGAGGGCCAGCACCTCCAGCACAAGAACCAGCAGTGCCCAGGAGGTGTCAGGTGCCCGGCCCAGAGGCTATTATGATAAATATCATTGGAGCCGAAGAGACGCAGGGAGCAGACCGGCCCCTCGGATGGACAGCAGCAGCAGGCCTGGGCCTAGCCGGAGATCCAGTGATGATGGAGAGCGTGGGTTGGAGGGCCACGGGAAGCGGAGTCGTGCCCAGCGGTCAGAATATGATGCGGGACCCAGCCGTGGCCAAGGGAGAGATGACAGCAGGAACTCCGTGAATGAAAATCAAGCGGAGAACGGAAAGGACCCGAGGCACGGAACTGGCAGGCGTCCTGGTGCGGCACCGTGGCCAGAAAATATGCCCAATGGAAGGCAGCCTGTGTGGGCAGTCCCTGCCAGGGACTGGCTCGTCCTCCAACCCGCGGAGCCCATGGAGGTGGGTGCACAAGATGAAGAAGAACCCATGGAAGTGGACCCACCTCGGCCTCAACAAACATGGGACTCCCCTGGCAGCTCTCTGAAAAGTGTCATCAAGGAACACCGGCAGCTGTGCAGAAGGGCTCGGCAAGCTCCCTATTCCGCATCGCCCAGGCTCCACCCCAGGCATTAGCCTGGAGCCACCTGGCAATAAAGACCTTTGCCAATTGTCAGGGGTTGTGTGAGTGCTTCTTTCCCATCTGCCAGGCCTAGTGCGAGAGGTGGCAGCACTTCTGTGCAGAGCCTCGAGGAAGAGCCCAAGAGAGGCCCCAGCTCCCTTTGGGCTGCTGTGCTGGGGTGACAAGAGGAGTCCCCAGGAACCACCATGCGCCTTTAAAAGTTGTAAAAATAAACTGAGGGGTGAAAACAATAGTGTGTGAGAGATTATAGCTGGCTAATTTCTTATATTAGGAGTGAGTTTCTATATCTGAGTAATTGATAATGACAGACGTTGGAGAAGGCTGAGGTACTCAGCAACTTCTTTGCCTCTGTGTGCACTGGTAGATGGGCTTCCCACATCTGTCATTTCCCTGAACCCATAGATGGAGGCTGGGGGAGCAGAGTCTCACCCACTGTAAGCGAAGAGCAGGTTCGAGACCAGCTGATGAATCCAAAGAGGTACAGGTCTACGGGACCTGATGAGCAGAATCCCAGGGTCCTGAGGGAACTGGCTGATGGAGTTGCCAAGCCTCCCTCCATCACAGCAGAAAAGTCCTGGTAGTGGGGTGATGTCACTGGGCAGTGGAAAAATGGAAACGTCATGCCCCTGCTCCTCAAGAATTAAAGAATTGAACAAAGAGCACTGCTCTTCAACAAGTAAAACAATTAGGAGACATTACTTCTCAGAAGAGCAGCCGGGCACTGGGACAGGTTGCCCAGGGAGGAGGTGGCGTCACCGCCCTGGGGGTGTTCAAGGAAAGGTTGGACGTGGTGCTTAGGGACATGGTTTAGTGGGTGACATTGGTGGTAGGGTGATGGTTGGACCAGATGATCTTGAAGGTCTTTTCCAACCTTATTTGTTCTATGTTTCTATAGTTTCATTTCCAAGTTAGTGGAATTATAATTATTTTTTTTCCCTGTTTATTCCGATTGGAAAGGACTTTCTTGCTCTGACTGTGAGCATCCTAAAACCCCTCTCTGTTCCTGGAGTTGCCAGCAGGGCAAGGGATTTACGGGATGGTGTCGCAGTTATCTGCGGAGCAAGAAAATTGAAATTTGGCTCTTCTTTTTGAAACTATAGCTGTGTTTTCCTTCTGTGTGTCATGAAATGTGCCATATGGAACATGCTTTGGGAGACTGCTTTAAGTGTTGGTGAGTGACTTGGTTCAGATAAATTGAATGGAGTTTTAGGTGTTTTTCACACTTCAGGTTGAGTGCCCAGGTCTTTTTGATTATTTTGGGCAATCTAGAAACAGAAGCATTGCTGCCACTGATAGCCATGAGATTCTTTGGGCATTGGAAATGATACTGCAACATGCTGGACCTTTGAAAAAACAGGAAAGAAAGAAGAGTGCGTAGTGTCTTACCCCCCAAAAACAGAAGGCTTTGACTGATACTGTGGCTGTCTTATTTTCAAAGAAGCTTGTAATATTAACATATACCAGGAAATAAACTAGGATTGCTAAAGACTGTAAGGATTTATCTTAACTGATGCTCTATCTTAGCACAAATAAAATTTGCAAGAATAAGGGGGGTGAGGGGGAACATGAAGGGTAGAGGTTAAGCAAGTATAAAGTAGCATCCTTCTCGTTGGCTGCCTGCCAGCTCGTACCCACTGAAGATCTGGCCCAACTTGCCTCTAGTCTGTTTTCCATGTTGCAGGGGAGCCAACTTTCCTCCCTTATTCTGGTTTACCTTTTACTTCACGTAGCGTTTCCTGCATTACCCGGTGAAGTGTAATTGTAATTTGAGTCTTAAATTTGAGTCTTGATGTTTGAGTCTTAAATAGAGGCATGGAAAGAAGTGTTAAGAGCAGTGTAAACAGCTTTTCCCTAGCCCCGTGAAATTGGAGGGCATAATTTACCCTTTAAATTTTTATATTTGCTTAGGAGAAGCCTTTAGCTGTATGCATAGTAAAGCGTTTTCCCCATGCTATTGTTGGATCACGATGTCACTACAAGTTGATAGGTAGGTAAGATGACCTGAGCCTGGATTTCTACTGTGGAGCTTACAATATGTGACTGCTTAATTGAGTTCTTTTAGTTGTTTCTTTGCCTAATTTCAAGAGCAAATTAGTACTTCTCAGTAGAAAGTAACCTGGTCTTCTACATGAACTGTTTACATCTGAAAGCTTTACAGGGCACAACTTGGACATCTTGGATGCCTAAAGCATGACAGAACAGAACCAACCACCTCTAGTCTCCTGGAGAATCTCCCTAAGGATAGGGCACTTCTACTCTTAGAATCCAAATCGTTTAGGTTGGAGAAGACCCTTAAGATCATCAAGGCCAACCATCTGCCTAGCACTACCAAGTCCACTGCTAAACCATGCCTGAACTTCTTTACCGAAAGGGTTGTTAGGCATCGGAACGGGCAGCCCAGGGAAGTGGTGGAGTCACCATCCCTGGAGGTCTTTAAAAGACGTTTAGATGTAGAGCTTAGTGATATGGTTTAGTGGAGGACTTGTTAGGTCAGAGGTTGGACTCAATGATCTTGAGGTCTCTTCCAACTTAGAAATTCTGTGATTCTGTCCATCCCCTTGAACCTGCTATTTTCTGCCATTTTCTCTTTTCACCATGCTAGAAGAAGCCAGCAGGTCACATTCCCTACTACACAAATACAATCACCCTGCTGCAGTGGGTTAATGACAATCAAAGCACATTTTCGCATGACCAATAAATACATTTATCCATCATGTGACTTTAATCAGGAGGTTGATTATCACTAGCCAAAAAAAAAAAACATTGAGGATTGCCTACTTGATATTAGATTGGCAAAGTTATATCAGACAAATATTGTCAATTATTTTTCTTTATCAGTCACCCTCACTATAGCTAAAAGGTAATTAGATGTAAGGGTAATATTTTCCTTTTTTTTTTCTCACCAAAAAGCTGCCCACATAAAATAGAACCGTGCTGTGCTAAATCCACATGTAAACACACACTAGAATGCAGCCTCTGATGCATAGCAGGACAAAGCAGCACAGAAATGACAGAAATGCAGCATACTATTGCCTTCATTTTTACATCTGAACATGGAACCAGAAAATAGATCGATTCATACATAATCAACCAAGAAGTTCCTGGCAGTCCTTCCCTAAGTGGGATTCTCTCTGCACTGTAATTACAAGCCATTTCAGACACGACTGAAGGCTAACATGCATCACCCTCTAAATTAACTCCCATGGTGTTCTGCTCTGTAAATAATAAACTGGACTTGGCTGTCTGGAGTGGTTGAGTCGCATCTTCTGTTGACCCTCCAGCAAATTTGATTTGTTTAGCTTGATTCCCTGACAAAACAGTTTCACCAAAACCACTGTATGTACAAATTTAATAAGTGAAATTTTTGAAACTGGTGATTTGTTTGTTGTGTTGTTTACTTAGGGAAAAGCAAGTGGGAAGCTGTTCACACATTGTAAATTGAGTTACAGTTTCTAAGTCATTGCTAAATAATCAATAATAGTTAATGACTTGTTTGATGGTTAAATGTCAAGAGGAAAAGGCCAATGAGTTTCACTACTGCTGTAACAGATTTGCGTTAATTATGTTAGCAAATATTTTTGCTGTTGAAAACTATAATTACCAAGATATAAGTAAATAATGACCTGCTTTCCAAAGAAAAATAGCACAGCTGATCTGAGCCAGGATGAGAGCAAGGTAATGTGTCTAGTCTTACAAACTAAATAAAAATAATTGTGCTAGAATACTGGCAAATTTTGCTGATATGCAGTAGAGAATTAGCTTCCACCTCCTAAATAAATGGAAAGCATGGTTAACCTCATAAAAAATTCTTCATGTTTCTTTCATTGTTTGCTAATATACACTATATCACTGTTTTCTAATGGTGCTGCTAACGTAGCTAACTCCTCCTAAGAAAATCCTGTAGTAGAAGTTTAGCCAAAAGGAACTTGCATTAAAGGTTTTTATGAAGAATACATTTACTGCCAGTACAATTTATAACCAGTAAATATATTTAAATACACCAGGACCCTGTGAATCCTGGGCCTTGTCACTATCTTCTGTGTGTCTCCACACTAAACAAAATATGTGCATATTCATGCGCACTGTAAAGATAACTCAGGCGCTCGTGACTTAACATCATTTTTTCTGCTAGGTTAAGAAGTGCAAAATCAGAAACAAAAACACACCAAGCTGTTCAGAATGCTTGTATAACAAAAGATATTCTTCAACTTACAAAAACAAATGAACAAATCATACGAAGTATTGATTAACTTGAGGCTGAATTGTAGGATATTGGGGAAAGCCACATCTTCACCCAGGGCCACCCACCAATTAATCTCCCTGGGGATTAGAGGTGCTTCAGAACAATCTAGATGTGGGTTTGTCCTGAGACACAGGGAAGTGCTGTCCAGCAACAAGCCGGTCTGCCCTTCTGCCTTCAATAAGGTGAGTATGGATTTAGTTTAATGCAACCGCAACCAGTCAGGCCCTAAGGTGCATTACCAATTAAAAAACCAATCATGCAGTGTGCACCCAGCATAAAATTCTTTAAAAAGGGGAAACAAGAATGCTGGTGTTTTAGTACAGTTGAAAAGTCAAGCCTTCTATAAATACCTCTGTCACATAAATTGTTATTGGAAAAATACTATATTCAAAGAGGAATTGAATACCAGTTACCCTACTTGTAAGCCTGATTTTTTAAAATGTAATTTCATGAAGCCTCAAAACATTTTACCAAGTGAGGCTTTATGGAATTCAATTTGACTTATACCTGACTTTGATCAATCAGCACACTTACAGTGATTGCCTCCATTGTCATGCTTCCTTCCCATCTGACAGTCTCTGGACTAAGAGGAGTCTAAACCATCCAATCTCCAAAACTAGTTTGCTATTACGGAATTAAATAGAATATTCATGCTTAATTGCACATAAATTTGATCATTCTGCATTCTCTGAAGGACTATGAAATAATCACTTCTCATTTCCTTGGCCTCAGTACAGGGGAGAAAGAAATCCCAGGAAGTTAGCAAGTTCCATTTGCCACCTGCAAAGAATATTGTAGCAGAAGCAGAGAGCTATCTCCTCGCAGTGCCTGCAGGATGCATACGGTGGATGGCAGTGTCTGGCTTCGCAGACAACAGACAACTACCAGTAGCTTTGCAACTGACCTTTCTGGTCTGATTCTGTGGTGAAACATTTCAGTCTTACAAAACATCATCCTAGTTCTTGTTACACAACCTACATTAAATTCAAAAAAATAAAGCCAGATCCTTGAATAGAGCCAAAGGCCAGCTCAGGAACCTGTGGAGAAATTGACTAAATTCACCTGATTGCATTACTGGGAACACTATATCTGATCCCCATATCCATGCGAATCATTAACATTAGCATGTTACAGCATGTTAATACAGCGTGTTAGCATGTTAAGGTTAAAATTAGCATAACACGGGCATTAGGTCTTTATTCTCCACTAGCATACCCTCAGGATCAGAAGCAGGAGACTTCAGCTCCATTTAAGACATCTGGTTTTAACCATTTTAAACATAGGGTTCAAAAAGCATATATTTTTTTGTCTCAAAACATAGGGTTCCAATTTTTTTTGTCTAAAAATAGTTCTTTTGTTCTTGTACATGGTGACTTCATGAAAATTCAAAAAGGATTATAATATCATCAGATGAAATATTTCCAACTTAATGGTTTAACGAATTTGCCTTATCTAGACACAAATATAAAGCGAGTCTTAAATATTTCTATTGTGGCAGGATGAAAGGAGTTTATTATCCTTTTAGAAAAGCATTATCCACAGAGCATGAAAGTATTCCTTTAAGTAAAGATTTAACCAAATTAAAGCTAAAAACAACCTTTTTGTTTAATACTCCTTTCATTGCATCTGGTAGGTGTGCAGGTTTTACTCTGAGGTTTAGTTTGTCATTTAAGACAAATGGATAAAAGCTTGCTTTACACAACTTTTATTAACTAAAAAACACTCTTAATTCACATAATACATTACGTACTAAGTTATCGACTGTGCCATTGCAAGTTTATTATCCTGTTAAAAGTTAATGTTGTAATTACTCTTGGGCGATTGCTTTTTTTAAAGCTAATATAGGCCAATGCTGTAATTAACTGTGTGCAATTCAAAGAAGCCCAAGAGAATTCCTAGAGCTGCAGGATTATGTGCATGTTTGTCAACACACTGGACTTGGAAGCAAAGAATTAAGTAATGGGATATATCTGGGAGCAAAATTATTTATATGCAGTAAGACAGAGGACAGATTTTTCTCATAGGTAACTTGTAGGTAAGGTAAAATCAAGAGCTGTACAGTACGTCTTCATCTTGAGGAGAAGTATTCTGAAAATGCTCCATAGAAACACAAAAACATTTTAAAGTAATAAAGCTCCATTTTACCATCAGTCTCCAGATGCCTTGGCCACAGCTTCATTTCAACCCCTTACTTTCTGAGAGGACACTAGAGGACAAAATGTTCCCTTTCTGCCTGGCAGGAGCAGAACCTCACTCAGCTTGTCAGAATGGAAAAGAAAAAGGCAGCATTACTCTGGCTGGGCCCAAGAAGGGTTGAGAAAGGACAGAGTTCCCATGCCCATTCCCATGAAACAGAGGTTTTACCCACTACAGTCAACCCAGTTGCAAGACTAGCCAAAATTAAACAGTGAAAAAAAATCCCACAAAACTTTATCTAGTTGGACACAACACACAAATATATCACGAAAAGTCAGCATCATCAGCAAGGATTTTGCCTCCCTTTGTAATTCTGCAGTTACTGAAGCAACTGAGTAATATATTCAGCCCAACTTCTGGCCACATGTATAGCTTGTAAATACCAGAATTGTCTAAACAAGGAAAAAGGCTGTGTAAATTTAACTGAGGTTGGTTTGCCGGTGGTAAAACATGAGGGCAGACACATAGTTGTTTCAGCACAAATTCAGCTGTAGTGAAGTGTCAGATGGCTAATTTATGTGAAAAGCTATCAAGATACTACCTTAGCCCAACTGATTTAGGTTATCATTTTTGTTGTCTTCCAGAGCTCAGACCTAGCAGAACATTTTATTCCACATGCAGGCAGTGCAGGCTTCCTTCCCCTCTGCCCCTAGATACTCAAGGGACTGGACTTCCAAGCATCTGGGAAGGTGAATATTTTGTATCAACCATTTAGATAAACTCAACATCAACAATCTCATTTCAAGATGGAATACATACTTAAGACAATAAGATTGGAATACTTACTTAATACAATAAGATTACCACAACGAATAAATGCTCAGCAGTCTGAGTAAGATATTCAGAAACTGGATATATATTTATATATATATAAATATATTTTTAACAGACTCACTTAACCAAGGGTACCTTCAAAATCTATCTTTGTGATGTTTATTTTTGCTTCTGCTTAAACAGTTTTCTAACCCATTATCAAATGTGCTTCTGTGACTGTTTATTTTTTTTTGCCAGCAAAAATTCCAGATTCTCCTCTATGCCTCTAAGGCATGAATTTGCCAGGGGTATAGAACAGCGATGTGAGAATGCATTAAGCTCTTGTACTATTCTAAAACAGTAGCATAGCTCCTTTTTGAGCCCCCCTAGTACCAAGAATTATGTTAATTTTAGCTTCACTGACAATGGCTGTGTCTCTATTGCAGGAGGAAGAGTTTAAATCTTCCTGCACAAAAGAGATTTTTATTTAGAATATTCAAACTAGCTTGCTTACAGAGAGGGGTTGGCAACAATGAGCTGAACGAGTATGTAAGTGGTTATAAGACGTGCAAGGGTACCATAGCATACCAGCATACTGCAGGACATCCCTGGGACTGTGCTTGCACTGGGATAGCATATTCTTGAGTGCATTGCTTCTTTGAGACTGACAAGGATGTCAACCAAGCCCGCTTACTGTTCTAAAACATGTCCTTACAAATGCATTTACACTGGCAGGTTCAGCCTCACTGAATCCCATGCTTGAACCAAATTAAATCATTTCAAACATAAGAAGCCATTATCAGGAGTATGTATGTCTGTGTTCTGCTCAGTCTAGCCTCACGTTACACTAGACAGGCATTCGGTGAGTGTTTAATCAAGGGATGCTTTTTAAACTGCAGGTTTGTGCTGTTTCTAGGGAAAACAAAAATAGAAACATACCCTAGCTGACAGCCAAGGTGATTATTATAAGGCTGCTACTCATTTTAAAAAACTTAGAAGCATCTGAGTTTTCAATACTTGCACTCTGTGTGCATATTCACTACACTTCTGTACCTTATTAAGCTTTTGCATTGCACCAAGTTCAGTCTAAACTTCCTCAGTGTGCAGTTCAGCTACATTTCTCACTGTCATACAACTGCAGGGTCTTTAGTAACTTTGTTCATAGACTACTTCATCCCAGTGATTATTCCTGCTAATGGAGAAAGGCTGGGATGGTTTGTCTGGTTGTTGTTGGTTTTTTTTTTGTGGGTTTTTTTTTTTTTTTTTTTTTTTGGGCTTTATTTTTTTTTTTTTCCTTTTCCTCTAAGCAGTTCTTAACACAAAGTGGACTGCCATGGGTCATGTACCAGGGAAGAGGAGTAGCTGAGCTCTACACTTTGTGTTTTGCCTTTGGAGGAAGGAGAAGGAATATTCATCACCCAGAGCTAACAAGCATGAGATAAAAGATGGAATTGAAGGAAAAAGACAGAGAATCTCTGGTATAGACAGCCAGGAGACTATTGGAGACAAGCCAACTGAGGTGAATTAACTTAGTTCCTTTTTTCAGCTTCCATACTAAAATAAAATAATAAAAAGGCATCAGGAGAATAGTCATGACTGAGCCCTAACTTGTTCTGTGGTTTGCACCTGAGTAACTGCAACTACCTGCATGTCACACCTCCTCAGCAGGCAGATTGCCATAGAGCAAGATGATCAGCACTTCAGTGAGGTGGTAGAAGAACAATCAAACCACAGCAATTTGAAAAATAAAAGAACAATGACACTCAAGACACTGCTTTGAAAACATCCATATATTCATCGGGTAACAGCACTAAACAGAAGACAGAGGTATTTTAGTAGCACTGTTACAGCCATCTCTGGATATTTTGTTCAAGTTGCTTAATTATCTGAGCCTTAATACATTAAACATCAACAGGAAAACAACCCAATAAAGCACAAACAGAAGACACAATGCTAGTTGGCATGGAGTGGGTGCAAGCTTCTGTTTCATACCAGATAATTGAGAAGAAATAACAGGTGGATACCACAGCTTAATATTTATACTTGTCTATAACACCTTACATGTTTAATCAAATCCACAGGTACTGAATTATTGCACAATTCAACGTAAAGAATAAACAAGTTTGCAATGACTCATTGCTCTACTGAAGACATGGAAATGCTCTTTCATTCAACATTTCATCCCATCTCTACTGAGCCTTTTGGCCTGTGCATTCTTATAAGAGCTAAAAAAAAATCCAAGAACAAGAAGAGTTACTTTATAAAAACCACTGTCTTTTTCAAAATGAGATTTTCTAGTGACCGATGAACTGAGATTAGAAACAAGTTCTAACATAAATATTCCTCCTGCACTTCATTAGTTAAATTATGGTAGAGTGCAGAGGAAAATGACTTGCACTTCTGCACAAAAACATGGTTACATTCCATCCTGTTGCTGAAAATTCTGTGTTCCTCTGGTCTTGCCATTCTGCTCTTTGCACATAAAGCATGCATCCCCACATCCCCATATTTTCATGTCCATTAATTTTCTATCAAAGTGCTCAGCGCATCCAAGTAAGTGCTGAAAATTGAACTGTCATTTCACTACGTTCCAGTCAACTGACTGAAGTTAAGGATCAAACACCAGAAAGAATCAAAGTTTCTTCAGCAGCAGAACTTCTAAATTCTGATTTCCCATTGTTTCCTTCTTTCCATATTCTCCACAACCTAATCAAGCTCTGGTTGAACTCTTCCTTCCTTAGAAGGGTCAGGGTAAAAACTCAAGCTCAGTGAAGACAGGTCCTTGCACAGGACCTTGAGATCATCAAGAAGGACATCTATGGCTGCCCCTGTACACATCCCTCAGGCAAACAAGGAAGCCGCCTTCTTTCCTTGGATCTTGCACTGAAGGAAATTTCCCAGATGCCGAAAACAGAGCAAAACCATTTTCCTTTAGCTATCACACTGTAACCCCTCCAACAGAGAAAATGTCTAAATTCTCTTCCAGCCCTCTACTGCCTGTCAGCATTGATGTGGAGTGCCCTCATCATGACTACAGAGGTGCAACATAGAAGAAAAAGAGCAAAGCAAAGCACATGTGAGGACAAAGCATTAAGGAGCTGAGGAAGAAATACAAATAAGTGAGGGTGTAGGAGGTAAGAACCCTCAATACCAGAATAATTCCAAATTATAGGAAGGAATTAAACAATTTATTTTCTCCTTTATGAAGGATTTCTCCCCTTTCTTCCCATTTCTAATTTACAGTAATTCTGGGCCTGAATTTAAAAGCCAACTGCTTGCCATATAGAAGATAGATTATTTTTCTCCCCCCACTTCGAATGATAAACAGCTACCACACTCCCACAGAACAACTTCTTCTCATTAAAAAGTAGTTGCATTTGCTAGAAATCTTAAAACAAAGGATGCCTAGCAGAGCACTAGTATCAATGTATTTCTTAAACATGAATGTTTTCCTCATAAAAGCATTTTCATGTGTTCCTCCTTTCTTTTCAGTACAGATAAGCAGCTTCTAAGCCATAGCAACAGATTTTTTACACATTTCTTTCTATAATTTTAACTCTCCAGGCTTGACTAGAATCAACATATACTAAATAGGATACGCTTTTTCAATAATCTATACAGGATAATTGCTAGAGATTACACGCAGCATTCTTGTCTTTATTGATACTGTACGGAGGGTAGATAGTGCTGTACTTCCCAATGCTAGGATTTCAATCCATTTACAGTTAACCACTAAAACAAGAATATACTCTAAAGACTTTTGACTAGCCTAGAAACGTATCACTGTTAGATTAAATCCATTGGTGTGTCCATCATAGAGGTTCAATAACTAAGCCACTAGCTGTGGAATTTGACTCTAGGCCAAGCCAGCTTTTATCTGAAGTAATGCAAAGTTTCTTACAGTCATGGCTGTGGGAGGAAAACCTGGATATGTAGCTCAGATGGCAACACAATATAAGAGCAGATTAAAGGATGAGAGTTTGGGTTCCTTTTATTTCATGATGCTTCAGTGCTCGGATACAGGAGGCTTAAGGTTCAAGAAAAATGAAAGATCAATGCTAAAATAACAGAAGCTAGAATCAAAATAGGTCTAGATGAACAAGATGAGATTCATTGCTAAGGACTTACGTGAAAAAAAAAAAAATCGAAAAAAATAAAGCTCCAAAAACCTGAGACGCAATTTAACACTGTAAAGGTAGAGCACAGTACAAGAAATATCAAAATGTTTTTCTCTCCATTCTTCTAGTTTGAATGCACCCTGGACTTCATTACAGTGTGTACCTCTTTATTGCAAAAACTCAGGCAAATCTGAGAAACCAGAGCAGAACAGCAAAATTTATACGTACACAAGTTAGACTTAATCACAAAGGGAAATTAAAAACAGCAGTGCACAACACACAGCATGGCAATGTACTTATGAGGAGACCAAGGAAAAGAGAGAGGAAAAAGCTTGTTTACAAATACTTTAAAGCACCAGGAAAGAAGAGTAATTAGGTGGTCTAAGGAATAAAGGATTTATTTACTGTAATAAATTGTAATTGTAAATTGTAAGTTGTAATAAATATCATGAAATGCATTTGAACAGGAATTCTTTCCAGCTTTTGAATACTTCCCAAGTAGACCTTTCCTGCTATTTATCTAGGGCATTTGTAGTTGAAAATGTGTACTGATAACCAATCTGTGCAAGCAAGAGCGATGGTGTGGGAGTGCTTCATCTGGAACTGCCATTAGGTATAAGTCATCCGAACAGAAAAGTAGTGAATAAGCCAATGTGGATGACCAGGCCAGTAGCAATAGAGCCATAGACACACAGGAGAGGGAAAAAAAAAAAAAAAAAGTCATCACTCATCCTAACACTGGAATGTATATTATGGTAAACAGATGGTCTATTCCAAAAAATTCCACTGTATTCAAACAAATTGTTTCCAGTAAATGGAAAATGGTCCTAAAGAAGCAAAGAGCAGTATCCCAACCTCTGCATCAACCTATAGTAAGGAGGACTTTTTATCTTAACTGCACATTTGACACTTTTTTCCTCTTACAAGCAATTGCAGCAATTGGGGATCTTATATCAAAACATTACAAGAATATAAATGATCAACTCATGAAGGAAATCCCCAAACCAAACCCCTGTTGATCGCAGTGAAGTGACCAGAACCCACTCCAACATTCAGACTCCAGGGTTTTATTTTTTTTTTTCTTATTCTTACTGTGAGGTGAATTCTGCCATAATTTGTAGGGAAAATAAAAAATAAAAATAAAATTAAAAGCCCCTTAGCTAATAACAAGTGAGCTAATTAGTGGATGTAGAATCATAGAATCATAGAATATCCTGAGTTGGAAGGGACCCTTAAGGATCATCAGGTCCAACTCTTGACACCGCACAGGTCTACCCAAAAGTTCAGACCATGTGCCTAAGTTCACAGTCCAATCTCTTCTTAAATTCAGACAGGCTCGGTGCAGTGACCACTTCCCTGGGGAGCCTGTTCCAGTGTGCAACCACCCTCTCTGTGAAGAACCCCCTCCTGACGTCCAGCCTAAATTTCCCCTGCCTCAGCTTAACCCCGTTCCCGCGGGTCCTGTCACTAGTGTTAATGGAGAAAAGGTCTCCTGCCTCTCGACACCCCCTTACGAGGAAGTTGTAGACTGTGATGAGGTCTCCCCTCAGCCTCCTCTTCTCCAGGCTGAACAGGCCCAGTGACCTCAGCCGTTCCTCGTACGTCTTCCCCTCTAGGCCTTTCACCATCTTCGTAGCCCTCCTCTGGACACTTTCCAACAGTTTCATGTCCTTTTTATACTGTGGTGCCCAGAACTGCACACAGTACGTATTTTACGTATTTTACTTCTGAAAAATCTGCCAACAATATTAATTTACAACAACAACATCCTTCAAGCAGGCTGAAGAGTTAAAAGTAAGCAGCTATGAAAATACTGAGCCTGGTTACCTCTCCCATCTCTGAAGAAGCACTCAAGTTCAAAAGACGTTAACAATTTGCTTTTAATTAGTTGCCATTTCCATGTCAACCTCCAGATAGCATGAAAGAAATTAAAGCATTGATGGGTGGATGTGACAAATCCAAGGCATCACCTTTCCCGACAGACTTCCTAATCACCATTGTTACTTTCAGAACAGTGGGTGAGATTCAAGAAAGCTACAAGCTCAAAAAATCCCCAGCCTCCTTCAGTACAAGGCTTTTTTTTTTTCCTTCCGTACAGCTGCAGTGAGGTTGTTCACTAAATAGTGATTCAGGCTCTGGGGAATAAGTGCCACAGTAAGCCGCACATGGAAGGGAACACAAACTCCCTACGGTATGCCCTGTAGGCTCATGGAAGAAACACAAGAATGCAAGCTGCCAGTGTTAATATTTGAGATTCTGCTGCCCTTTTTTTTTTTTTCCACAGGAAATGAGGTAAGTCAAGGAGAAATAACATCTGTCGGAGGCAAGAACACACACATTTAAGTGCTTTTTGAGGGAGGAGAATGAAAGAAAGAAAGGGGTTCTTTCCTTTTGACTTATTTAAGCTCTCTGTGGGTCTGTATACTGTTCAGGCTTTTAAAAGAGAGATTGAGAAAAATAGCAATCGATAGTGTCAGCGAAAGGTGACAAACAGAGCATGAGGTGGCTACTGGAGAGACACGCTACGAAGACAGTGACCGGGCAGTGATCAATTGCATTTGGAAATAAAGACAGACAGAGGGAGCAAAAAGAGGAATCGATCCCGTCTACTGCTACTGCAGATACAGGCACCTGCAGCAGGTAGCATGTGACAGACAAGGGTTTAGCCTGTCAATAATTCATACTGCTTCACCGCATAACTTTTAGTAAGAGTGTCTTGAAAGCAGCAGTATTGACATGTTTTGTATGGTAGAGTTTTCCTGAAGCCTGGCATCTCCAGTCAAAAGCAATTCAAAGTGTACTGCTCAGGATCCGGTCACCTCAGTCCTTTCTGCAGGATGAGTTTTAGGCCAAACTAAAAAGGCATTTGAAATCCTGGTTTTGACAGAAGAAATAATAGAGAAGCACTTTCAAAACAAGACAGAAACAGGAAATCAAAAGCAATCGTGCTCCTTTAAATGGATCATTCAGTCCAGCTCTGCATTTTTTAAAAGGCTAACCTCATATTTGGCCAGCATGCCTGGCGCAAAATAACAATGAATGCAGGAGGTTATAAAGGCCTCAGATCTGAGTGGGAAGAATGATCTAAAACATCCAAAAGCAGAGGCTGCAACTGTGGGATGCTTCCAAAGCCAAGGGCAAAGAAGGATACTACTGACCAGCTGAACTGTACAAAGCAGCTAAAAGAAACATCCCGTTTTACTGAAATATGACCAGTGGGCTGCTACGTGGAAACAAAGAGGGCTCAGCCTGATCTATACCTGTATTTCCTGTCTTCTGCAACAAACCTACGGTTTGACTCAGCTGACAGCAGAGCTTTATAAATGAAAGGGACAAATTTACCTGAAATCTACAGGAAACTAACCAAAATTGATGAAAACTGGATGGGAAGGGCTAGCAGACTCGTGCAGCAAGTCAGAAGCAAAACTGTCAGAACCACACAACAGGACCCAAGCTCAGAAAGATTTTGAAGCATTTACAAACTAGAAGACAAAGTTAAAACTTAAATCATGTTTTTCATTTCACTCACTATATGTCTAACTCCATAATAAATTAGAGCAAAAAATGGAAAGAGACTTCACAGTATTGACGTTATGAGCAAGAACCAGTTGCACAGGTGTTATATGGCTTCTTTGAAAAACCCTATGCCTGTTCTTGGGAGAAAACACTGGTCCATCTCCATTGCTTCTCCTCCCTGTATTCAAACCAGGAAACTGATCTGTGGTTTCTAAGGACATAGTCATTAACGTAGAACGTATTTTGATTCCCTGCTTTTGCTTACTCCAAGTTATGCTGCTTCTCCCAGAGGAGCTTGCCATTCATTCATTTGGCCCAGAAGAGTTTGTGCCATGCTGAGCAACAGGTCCCTCCTATTCCAACAGTGGCCACTTGGCTGCCCTAGCGAAGTCTCTCAACAATCGTCCACAGAGAAAGTAGAAATGATTCAGCAGGCAGAGAGTCCTAAGTGTTTCAGAAATCTGTTTTCCAAAGCAATTGCAGGTACCCTGACAACTATACTTAGGCTTCATACAATACCTACAGATAAGTACATTTCCAACCTCATTACAGTGCTATCAACAGGAGCCAAGCATTTAAGATGTTTTATGCATTGGCTGAACCATATTTTCATTTGGGAAGAGCAGGTAAAATTTGCTTCATCACAAATAGTCTAGGCATTAAAGAAAACAAATCAACAACATTATTCTAGGCTGTAAAATCAAAGCAGATATCGATTGCTACATTCCAGAGCTGCCTACCAATAATTACTGAAATTAATTTAAAACAGTTGATTTTCTTACTTTCATTTTTAGTGATTATCCACCATTTCATTAGTTCCAAATATAAAAGCTAGTTTAAGCCATGATACCTGTCAAAACAAGAGATGGTAACAGTAATCACTTGCCCTTAGATGAGCACAGCAGGTTTTCAGCTCCACAAAAACAAAGGCAGCTGCATTAAAGTCTACTTCTGGTTGTTTGTGCTGTATGGTACATAAATCTTAAAATGTTCCATGCCATAAGTGGTACATAAAGAATTATGCTTGCTTCATTAAGCTGTAGCTACACTCTTACTCTGTTCATTTTGTGGGTATTCCTCTGCAGTTTTCCTAAGGACCACAACATTTGCTAAGCATCTGTCTTCTCAAAATCAAGGCCATGCAGGTTTCCACTTCTTTCAGCATTCAGAAATTGAGTCTCTCACCCAAAATCACTAGACACTTTGATGACTCTATGATGACAATAACGTTAAAAAAAAAATGGGAAGGAGAGACACAATCAGCACTGAGTCATTTTGAAGGAGCAAAATGTGTGAATGAGTGGGAAATCCACGACTTAAAACCTATATAGGAACTAAGCTGCATAGATTGCAAATGTGCTCTTAAAAGAAGAACAAGTGATTATCAAATTCTTATCAGCTGTATTCTTATCTCCACTAATATGTTTCTGGGTGCTTTTTTTTTTTTTTTTTTTTTTAACATACACTTATGGCCAGATTTTTAAAACAATCTCTCTAACTGAAATCTTCTTTGAACAGAACAAGGTTGTCCCTAAAGTAATTTAGAGTCTGCTTTTCCAAAAAGAAAAAAAAATGGACAGGAATCTTATAAGTTTCAATAATTACCCTTGAACAGGAAAATTAGCCTGTCATGTACAGAATGAAGTTGTTTAAAATGCATTTTTGCAAGTTGCACTGTGATAAGGGAGACAGGCTTTTAAAGGACAGAATTTGTTCTAATGATCCACCTGAAAAGTATTTTTTAATTCAAAATTAGAACTTTTATAGAGAAGTAATGGAGTATTTCTTTTTGATAAGCCACTTCACAGAACAGGGATCAGAATGCAAATTACAGTTATTTGCTCTAAGTGGTTTTCCATTAGAATGGCATTAATATGAAACATTTTCTTTTTCCATTTCATCACGACATTTTACAGTATTTCTGCTACCTTTAAGACATGGTGTATTAATTTAACAAAATTACATATAATCTCAGGTGTATTATGTATGCTTCATTTACTTTTCGCAGCGTTCATTATCTTATTTTTCATGTTTGAACCTGTCAATTGATAACACAACCACTTCTCCTTTCAGAAGATCAGGTTTCAGATCAGAGAAGCAAAGTCTAATTACAATAGTCATTTGTGAAAAATTGAGGTTTTCATAAAATAAAAGGATGATACAAGCCCTTGTGTTTAATATTCCAAAATCTTGTAGGTAAAAGCTTTCTTTCTCTTTTCGTTTTTGCAGTCTAACTGGTAACACAAGTAGGTAATAAATGTTTGGGTTTTTTACTGTAGCGTAACAGAAGGGTGCTGGCACCAAGTGCTGTCGGATGAACAATCTGTAGCATCAAGAATACTTGTGGAAATCATGGAATGTGTAAAAGAAATAAATTAACTTTCACATTTTTCATGATGATATTCAAAGCTACTTACACGTAGTGGTTGTGGACAGTGGGAAACCACTCTGCAAAAGGTACTCCAAAGGGCATGGACAACCACTGGCGCATACGGTATGGCACTTTCTTAATGCTTGAAAGTGCAGCAGCTGTTTTAGGTGCAGTCCCTGTGAAAACACCTTCGATCCTCATTGCGCAAAGTATATGCTTACTTTTGTCTCCCTCAGTTTTGCTCAAACAATGGTTTCTGATGTTGTGCAATGAAATAGATATGTAATAGATGTGGGATAACCTTTTCCTTTTTTTTTTTTTTATTAACCACAGATCTTTTCTGTATTTGTTTTCAAATACAGCTGCACACAAACACTTGTGCTAGTGCAGCTCAGAAGGTCAAAACATACATGTAGATATAAATTCTGTGTGAGCTGACACCCCTATAGGATGCATGCTCATTAACTGCCACCACCATGAGAAATGGTGCACATTAAGAGCCCCTTCACAGTCTCGATATTCCAGGACACTAAAAAGGTCACCAGGTACTTGCGTCAGGGAAGCTATGAGGCTTCACTTTCTTCACACCTGGGCATCAAGAAAGCATAAGAAGTGTAGTCCCTACTCCTCCAATTGCTAATAACTTCCCAGGATGTGAACTAACGGCAACCTATCACAAATAAATACATACATAAATCAAGAAATACAAACTTTCCAACAGCTACTTGCTGCCACCACAAAGGTTATACAAGATTTCTCTTCCACAATCAAGTATACACATGGCTTACTACAATGGCATAGAAAAGTAGGGAAAAGTCAGAAATAGAAAATACAGTACAATTATATTCCTTGCTATTTGTGACAAACATGACAAGTGTGTGTGTGGGGGAAGGTTTCCATCTTCCTCCACCCTGTCAAGTGCAATCACTTCCACAGAAATGTGCAGTGGTCTGCACTACTAAACACAGCACTTCGTACTTCTGGATTAAATTAATAAAAAGAACCTTTTCATTTTGTTATAATTTGTATTCCCTTGTTTCAGCCCTCTGGCTTTGCAGAGAAGATTAAGAACAGCCCAGTGTGAAGTTCTAGTATGTAGGCTGTGAATCACAGTCCTAGAGGTCTAGTATAGGACTCAATGTAGTCAACAAATAAAGATTTTATTATACAGAACCCTTAAAAAAAAAAAAAAAAAAAAAAAAAAAAAGCTGGAAAAGGAGAAGAGTTATACAGTGACATATCTGTAGTAATTACATCCCAGAAGAAGCTGTGACAACTCTCAGCGAATGTAAAGAAAAGGTAGCAGTAGCAATTGTTTCTCCAGAAGAGGTGGACAAGCGATAGCAATACTGTGTCAAATAAAATAAGTGCACAGTGAAAAATTGTGCTCTTTCAAAAATGCAGTGAAGTCAACAATTGTGACGAAGGAAAGGCAGGAAAAAAATAATCAAAATGAAGAGCAAAGAGCGTGTTATTTATTAATAATTAAGTGGAAGCCCCTGCATTAGTGGATGTTATTGACAATTAAATACTGGTTTATTATTTATTTTAATTACCTGACCAGAAGGCATCCACATGAAAAAATCATTATAGGTAGTAATACTAGGTTTCAGGGGGATTAGCTCTTTTATAACCTGTGTTAACTGGTTTACAAAAGCCATAATGTGCTTTTAGGAATGCTGGTTCTGTGGCTGCTAAGAAATTGGTCTCTCCTTCATCAGCTGGTTATTGATTTCCTGACAATCCAAACACTACGGTGTTTCACTATTTCTCTAACATGTTTCCCCTTTATGTCTTAAGATAATCTCACACACTTAGTATGCCGTAAATAGCATTAATTTTTATATGATTTTTCAAACGTAGCAGTTACTATGCAAAAAGGAAGTAGCCCAAGTCATTCAGTCCTTCTTCCAAAGAAATGCCTGGAGCCAAGCCTCCATTACCTTCTGTTTCTTAGGTCGGTCATACCTCTGTGACTTGCACAGAAAAAGATTGCCAAAATAAAAAATGAAACGGTATAGAGTAAAAGAACCTTGTCTGAGATTGCAAGTTCTGAGCTGAAACATTTTAGATCACACTTGTCTCAAAATATTTTCTACATCTGTATTTATTTCAGTGAAAGAATGGTATTGCATTTACAGTACAAAACATCACTCATAATATTAAAACTAAAACAAATTAATAAAATACAATCTTTGCAGGATCTAATTCATCTCAGATATCAGAGCAGCAGAATCAGTACAAATCCCTACAGGGGGGCAACTAGTGAAGAAGCCTGCTCCTCCGTGATGAAGAGTTAGACTTAATCTCACTTCAGCTAGGCTCAGCATTGTATTTAGGTTAAATGTTTTGGGCACATTACCTACAGATATGGTCTGGGGGTATTGTTCATTCATACTCACACCATCACCTTCTGAACAGGAAGGCTGGCAAAAGTCTACAGCAGATGCAGCTAGACTAACAGGAGAGCCATTTTATTTGAACAGCTCAGTCCTATTTATTTAACTAACTCATTTAAAGCCTTCTGTTGTTTTGGTCCTTCAGTGGTGTGGTTCAGTTCTTGTGGCTGCTCCACCAAAATTCCCCTGTGACAATGCTGAAAAGGATGGTATAAATGAAAGGAAAATCCCATCTCTTACATTACATTTAAGAAGAATCAGAAGAAAACAATGGCAGCCAGGCAACTTTCATTTATTCAACAGAGCCTTGCTTAAACAAGTGCTATTTTAGATATTACCAAAATGAATCTCAAAATAGTGCATTGCTAAGATCTTCCCATATCAACAATTTTCACCTCTCAGAAATACTACACATTCAAGTAGTCATGGCCAGTTGTCTATGGGATTCTTGTTTCATTCTGAGCAGTAATACATGGGGATCACGTGGCAGCAATTAGCTGGAGAATGTCATGCAGTACAACTGAAATAGGATCTCTATAGTAAGACAGTAAACTTGACATTATAGTTAAACTCTGAAGCCTTACTTGTACCTGGCAATTGCTCTTGACAGGGAGGGTGAATGGCTGATTACCCAGGGTAGAATTTCACCATCTTCTAGACATAAATGTCCTGTCATCATTACACTCCTTTGCTCACTTTGAAATAATTATGGCACCTAAGAATGTTGTTTTAGTACATCAGCCTTTTCCTGTTTGTCTGTCAATGCTTCTTATTAAGCTGTCTCTAAAAGAAATAATTGTACCATACATTCCTCTAATTCAGTACTCCTCTAAGCAAATTCTCTCTTGTAATGAGAGATAAGCAAAGAGGCTCCAATTATCCTTATTATAGCAGCCACAGGAAGATGTTCTTATATGTTGGGAGGCAGCCTAAATTCAGGTCTGTGTAATTGTCTGGGCTGATCTACTTGCACAAGAAGAGCAGGAGGATTTTAATGAAGCCAGAAAACCAGCCAACATTTTACTGAAGGTTCTTAGAGAGTGACTGACCATCTCATCTAGGCATTAAAAATACATCTCCTTCTAAACCTTGTGGCAATGTTCAACATGCTAAAAAGGGAATTAGGGTTTAAGCAAGCTGAATTTTGTTGCTGTTATTGTCTCTGGTTTTAAAAAGAAGAAAGGAAGATTTTCTTCTTACTGTTTAAAAAGATTTGATTATAAGCTTCCTCTAAGAAGATTTCCACAAACAACTACCCCATTCTAGCCCTGAGACAATTATTGGCACTAACAAATATATCATAAATGCATACTTTACTTCATGGATATAGTGAAAGCATTAGTTACCCAGTAATGTGTCCAAACACTGCTGCTAGGATCTGACTGCTACTGGTTTTGAACAAAAAACATGAAATTATGCATTTAGGTTTGCTAGTTTGCATGGGTGACCCAAGCACGAATCCACCAGGAAGGAATGATACTATGAAGACAGACTGATTCTCTCCCAGGCAAGTCTAACCACCTTCAAATTAGACCTTAAATCAAAAAAAAAAAAAAAACATGAGTGCAACTCAAGTCAAAATCCAAAGATTGTCCAAAGACTGTTAATAAGAAAAAGGGGAAACATTAAAAAATAAATAAAGCAATCTGGTTCTTAGCAGTGGGAAATAATCCTTGCAGAAATTGTCTTCTGTTATGAGAAATATATGAAATTTTATAATTAAAAGCAAGCAATCAGCTGCATTGCCTAGTTCTATGAAGCTCTGTGACAGAATCATAGAAAAAAGCAATCACCTCAACAAATTACCTACATTGCAGGTATTAAACTTCCAGTTGATGTATTACACAAGCTTTTTTTTTTTTTTTTTTGGGGGGGGGGGGGGGGAGGGGAGAGGAGAGGGAGAGGAGGGAGTGGGGCAGGACCTGCATCCATATTGTACCTCATGTTGTCTGGAGGCTGAGAAAGCGAGATGAAGAGAAACTGGTACTTTGTGTATTAGTAAATTCAGACTTCTAGCAAATCACACTTTTTATTATTATTGTCATGACACGCCAGGCAGGCATGGACAAGAGTCAAGAGTTCGATCCGCTGTGTCTGGTGCCATTAGCCATCTATCCACTGCGCTCCCTTGCGCATGTATTTGCGCTCCCTTGCATATGTATTGCACGACTCAGTTCCACAGATCACCTTTTCATCTCTTCACAGCACTTTGAGTAACAACGATGCAATCAGCTGCCAGGTGACTCTCTGCCCCCTGCTGCCTCAAGAAAGCTCTGATTTACGTGCAATATCTCCAGCAGACATATGGCTGCTCTGTTCTTAAGAACCTTCAAGGGTGGAACAATCTATCCCTCAGAAACCTTAAATGTTTCCTTTTGTACTACATTTTCCTTTATGCTATTTGAGTCCACTCCTTCTTGTCACAGACCTGGACACGGCTATTTCACTGCAAATTTCTTTCCTCTTTACCAACTCCTAGATTGTCCTCCCAGATGAACAGGCAAAATTCCCATTATCTTCAGTAATGCAGTATCTGGATCCATGACAATAAAAACACACTTGAATCCAACATTTCTTTCCCTCTATAATAAGCTTTCCAAGAGAAAACAGGTTTAGTAAATTGCCTGAACCATATCATATTCAACCAAGACATCTAAAGGAACTCAAAGATGAAGTGTTTGAACAACTGACAACAACCTTCTGATTAAAACCACCTCTAAGTCACAGCAGATGTAATGCCAAATTTTGAGAAGGCTCTCAGATCAGCCAGAAAGACTGGCAGATTTACTGGGAAAAGTGGTAGAAAGTCTGTATATCCATGGGCAAAATATTATATTTGCTAGGAATATGCAAAAAAATCTTGTCTGATAAACACATTGCTGTTCTTTGAATATAGGTATAAAAGGCAGATACAGATGATTAAGTCAGCCTGGGTTTCTGAAAAGACTCTAAAAGAAACTATCAGAGATGGTCTTTCCATAGGCAAATGACTGGTTAAGAAACCACATACCATGGAAAAGTTATATTTGCTATATTATATATATTTGTTATATTTGATACAGGTAGCCCTATGTCTTTTCAAAAGTTTCCCTACAGATCCATCAAATTCCTAAAACGTTAAATTTGGGGCATTTTTCTTCCTCCTCCCTTTTTCAGAAACCTAGAAATCATTTACAAAGAAAAAAAAAATGGTTCTACCAAAATCTTAGCAAAAATCATATTAAAAAAAAAAAAAAGGCATCAGCCCTTTTTCCTTCAGAATGATTGTTAGTTTGAACTTGCATCATGCGGACATCAAACATCCTGATATAAATCTGTAGACATTACAAAAACCAGCTATACTAACTCCTGAGAAGCACAGCACAAATTCCCAGTTTATGAGAAATTCTTCATGGTTTAAAGAGAATCTTGCCTTCAGAATTTGTTGATAAAACCTCACCATATTTTCATTTTCCTCTGAGCAAAGTGCTGCATTTCAGGTTGGGCATCAGCAGCCTGCATGTAAGACCAGTGTTTAGTCAGGTGCCAAAACTTCAGCTTCCTTACATAAAAGGCAGTCAAGAGAGAGACATTACTCATTACATCACCTGCCTCATTTGACTGTAAGCACTTTAAAATATAATTATTTTTACAGCTCAGTAAAATTAAGACTCCTTGGGACTTTGAGATACCTTATCTAAAAAGCTATACAAAGCTTAGACTGATCAGATCCATGTTAATTATTATAAAAGGCAGGAGCAGATAGGTTTATGCACTGAACAACAAATAACCTCCATTTTTCCATTACGGAGATTCTTTATAAACTCCAATTAGTATCATAGGGGAAAATCAATTTAAAAAAACTTATTAGGATTTTTATTTTTCATCTTTTTTATCCTGTTTGTATCAGCTGAAAGACCTGTAATAATAATTCAATAGTATTACTCATTCATTTTAATAAAACTCTAAAAAAATTGTAATGATACATTGTGAATGTGTATCAGAATACTTAATTCTTATGAAATGATTTATTTTTATTTTTTTTTTAACTTGGTATTGGGCAAATTTACTTATCTTTCTAAATACATGTGTGGGTTTTTTTCTGGAAAAGAAGCCATTTATACAGTAATTCACATTAAGAAGAATGTTTCTCCCCAAAGTAAGCTCATTTGGATCCTTCTCTAAGTGAACAGAAAATCTGGGAGGGAACAGAACCAACTATAGAGGGAACAATACCAGCTTTGCTTCTTTCCTGATATTTTGAGGAAATAAAATACCTGACAATTTTTTTTTTCTCAATTTCTAAGCTTGGCTGTTTTTTCCTCCTTCCTTTGATCTGTCACAGAAATAGATTTTATATAAATTACTAACATAACAGTACTGATAATTTTGAAAAGGTTATATGGAAATTGTACTAACATCAAGAGTCATATTTGGTGAACTTTATGACAGCTTTTGCTGTGTTGTTGGCTGATATAAATGTCCTTGCAGAATACCAATCATATTCCTACATTTGTAGAATAAAACATGAATAAAATATGAAAGTTTGACATTAATAAATATTAATTTACACATCTTTCTTGAGCTCTATTCTATCTTTGGCAAGTTTCAAGTAAAATGTTAGCAGGCTCCCTTCACAAAGCTACACCAACCTCTCATGATCGCGAAGAAATTTGCTTTTCATAGTGTACTTTCATGGGCAGTCCATAATTCTTTTGTGTTGAAGAAGGTTACATTCAGCCTGTGAATCACCTCTAGGATAGCTACATATAAATTTTATATAAATTAACTTGGTAACAAAAAAAAAAAGGTGTAAAAGATACAAGTGGAGCTTATCAATACAGCTTTAAAAAGACAACTGAAAATTCAATTGGTGATAATTACATTATTTCAATACAACTTCACTATATTGTTATTAAAACTGAGTGTGACCAAAACATGATAATGACAATTACTCCTTTCTATTTCAAATTGTAATTGTACTCTGAAAACTAATAGGTTCAAAATTATGTATTGCAATAGAAGTGAAGGTGCTATATGAACAGTGAGAATAAAAAGAGGATGGACAAAAAGTTATGTATGAAACAGACTTGAGTGTTGACAGAGTGCAAAAATATGAAGAAAATACCAGAAAACAGCTATCACTTTGTTATATCTAGTAATTTCCATCATAAATCTACACACATTTCTGTCAACATTACTGTTCCTAGGCAATAACCAGACAGCATTTTGGAAAGGAATGGCTAAGGTTACAGAAATGTAACCTCATGAAAACATTCAAAATCTGCTAACATTTTAAAATACAACCAGGTTAAAGGAAATCATTTTCTTTTATCTTTTCCATAAAAGCAGTTTTTAAGAAAAATATTCCTTTCAGACATGTTTTATTGTACCATTTGACACTATCAAAACTGCATTTTCACATTTGTAAGCTTCTTTCCTTTCGTATTTGTGTTCCTAAACAAATTACATAATTTCAGGTTTTGTTCTGAATTAGAAAAAAAGAATTATATTCAGAATGTTGCAATGTCCTATTAAAAGTATATTCCTTTCTTCAACCCCCTCCAGCCCCCAGAAACTATTATAGAATCACAGAATGGTTGAGGCTGGAAGGGACCACCTGGTCCAACCCCTGCTCAAGAACAAATCCCCAGAGTAAATGTAAAACTGAAGTGAAACACTAAATGAACACAACCAACTCAGAAAGCTGTTTATAGTGGAATCTTCTACAGGAACTAAGCCAGCTCTAGAAAAAGACTGACCTTAGAAATTAATTTTACTAAAATAAGCTACCATTGGCTAAAGGCTATTTTTTTTTTCTCAGCCTTGCATGAAGGTCAACCTCAGACTGAAAAAATTAAACCCCAGGTGGCATAATAAAATTTCAATATACTGGTTTTCAGAGGTCAACTAAGGATAACATCAGTATGCTAACAAAATATCATTTACCCTAAGAAGGAAACAAAGATATCAAGATGTCAGAAAAGGATGTTTAAGATTGTTAATTCTCTTTTTGATGAGAAACAGAAATTTCCACTGGAAAGTAAATAAATATTCATGAAATGGATTGAGCCATGAGATGAGTTTCTCTGATTATGACAAATTTCCCATCCACATTATGATGAGGCTGTCATCCTGAATATGAGATGGGAGAGGAAGAGAGACAGATAGAGGCTTACTATCTCTCCGAGACAAGAGAATATTCATAAGAGCTTTTCATAACTCTTTGTATTTCTAAAGCAGCAGTAACCCACTTTCTGTTTGTCTGTCAATAAAGAAAGAGAAACTTCTTCCTTCCCTTCTCTAAACATGCTTTTAACGTATTTGTCTAAGTATGACTTTAGCAAAGAACAAAATATTTTGATCCACATTATAAATACCTAGAAGGAATAAAGGCATAGAATTACATAGACTCAGGAGAGTGCAGAGAGAGTTTCAACAGAATTTTTGGATTTACTTCAAGTACATTGATATTTTCAAAATGTAGATGCACCTAGTTTCTGAAGAAAAAAAAAATCTGATATGGTCATACAAACTAAATTTATTTCATGGCCCACATTTCCTTACAGGGGATAGTCTGATGTTTTCTAGCAGAACAGGATGCATAGTTCAGAATATTTTTGGTAGCAACCATCATCTTTTTCCTATCACTAAAGCCTAAGATTAGTTTTCATTCACCTGCAGCTTTTATCTCTGCAACAACACCTGCAAAGAGCAATAGCTAACGGAGCTGGTGATGGAAGCTTGTTCTATGTTGGCATCACTATTAGTGGCATACAGATTTTCCTGCATTCATTCTTGGGTAAGAAAGAGTCTTAACTCCAAGAAACAGGCAGTCTAGAATCAGTAACATTTAACAGCAGAATTAACAGCTGACAGAAAGGTAAGATTAATTATGGATACCACTGTATGACTTCTTCCACATCACTTCCACCTCACATGTTCAGGAAGTTTTTACATCCTTAACTCCACCACAGTTGCAAATCAAATTGAACTTGCAAAGGTTGCTTTGCAAGTCGCAGAGTAAACTTTGCAAACGTAGCCATCAAACGTAGCCACAAAGAACAAAACTTAGCAGGAGGCAAGCTGCTAATGCGAGTAGTGAATGAAAGCAATGAGCAAAGAAAAAGTTCAACTTCACCTCTAACATTTCTGCATAGCATTTGTTGCACTTCTCTACTTCCCGACGCATGTTTGTTTCATTTACGTTTAGACCCTGTCATTTAGGAATACATTTAATTATATGAGCAGATATCAAACCCGTTTTTCCCATCCTATACTTTAGACACGCTTGAACAATGAAGTCATCTCCAAATTTATCTTTCAGACACAAAGTTCAGTTTCCAGAGGAAAAAAAAATCTGTTTTTTTCAAATCACTAGGTTTACACAAAAATGTTTTATCCTTAATTTTCCAGCTTCTCGTACAACGCGTTGTGTCAGTTCACATCTCATTGAATGAGGTAACACAGTAAAACCGATGTAACCCAGTATGAATCATCACAAAACATACCAGTTAGAAAGTCATGCAAGAAACAGTTACTGTCATGGGTAATAACCATATAAAAATGTACCATGTTATGGTACTTGCAATAATGCAGCCAGCAGTGAGATGACACACAGCATTTCAGCAAAGCACCTTCTTCATCATTTCCTTCCTGACAAGTTCCACCAATCATTTTATAATGGAAGTAATTTTACTCCAACATCTACTAACTTCTGATGAATTTAAACCTATACAGTATTTTCCCTCTCTCAACATCAGCAGCATTCTTATATCTAAGGCATGGTAAAAAATAAATTGTCTTGTCCAACTGTAGCATTAAGCATACATCCACTTTAAAAGGATCGTGTGCGTGTCTGTTTTACAAGAACTCCGACATGCAGCAATTTCTTGCTAACACGTACTTGCCTTCGCTAATCTCAGGCTGATTTACACTCCAGGAAGATGACATTACTATAAACAGACTGCTGGAAAGTCTTGAATTTGAGTCATTTGTGCAAAAGACAGCATCATTATCTGAGACATTTTCAAGACCTGATTGCAATGTCTGTAATAACCTAAATCATATTAGTTCAACTAAGACTAGAATGGAATTACAGTAAGAGAAAAATGGCACGTTATGGAGTGGAGACCATCTGAAATGGTATTATCATACAAGTTTTGACCATGATCATATTCCCATTTTTCCTTTAGTTTGCTACTTTTTCAGGAAAGTCTCACCCTTTTAGCTTGAAAAAAAAAAAAAAAAAAAAAAAAAAAAAAAGGAAAAAAAAAATAACATGCATGACACCAGAGTGGCAATTCTTGTAGGATAATCCTGAAATCTCGCTGTGCAGATTTGTAAACACTGGGACCCTCAGATAATTGATTATAAAGATAATACTAATTGGAAGTAGCTACCTCCATGTCCTTTAAAAATCCCAGCCTGGATGAATAAATATAACACGACTGTCTCATGTAATATAGCGTCTATAAACAGGTTAGAGTTCAGCCCAGTGAATGAAGACTGCGGTAGCTGCCTTCAGTAGTAAGCGTCAATCTGTTTTAACTGACCATAAAGCAATACTAAATGAAAGAGCAGTTTAAGACCTTTTTTTCTGCAAAGCCTCGTGACTATACTTACAGCCCACACACAAACACAGATGGGCAAAAATTAATCTGCCGAGATAACTTTGCCCAAACTTGTGGTGGTCTTGCATGAACGAAAGTTTGTTTTGCTGATTGTTTCTTTTTTTTTTTATGTGAAAATATTAATAACGCTATTCAGAAGCTTAAAGGTCAAAGAGGGGCATGGTGGTAAAGACCTGGGTTAAATTACCTGTTCAGCATAAAGTAGATCACACTTCTTACACAAATCTGAACCCTATGCACCACCGCATGTTGCTTTTCAGCATCTATCTGTTTACACAGCAGTGATACAAACTATGTTAAAACTTGGCTTGAATAAAAAGCCTATATGATACACCTGTCACTGAATTTACTTATGCAGTAATGGGTTCTGGGCTAGTTTCTACAGTAGGATGAGGGGAAATCAGTGTCTCTTTTTGGTGTATGTTGTGTAAACTAGATCTTATGCTTTGAGAGTCAGTTATTTGTAGCAAACTAATTCTGAAACACAATTTTCTCTACTCTCCAACTCTCTCAGATTAGTTGTGCTACATCAGATATTTCAGACTTTCTTCTGAAAGTACAGACTCCTATCATTTATTATCATTATGCAACTGAGATTCATTCCTGTATCCATGCACAATTATGGTTATGAAAAGGTTATCCTAGCAAATTCCATATAATTTGGAATTCCACATTTTGTATCAATACAAAAGCTTGATGTAAGTCATTTACGTGGGTTGTAGAACAATAACTTTGTGTTTTCAAATATCGTATGGACTTCAGGCCATTTTTTAGTCAAAAAATGAGTTTCCAGAGGCAACATTTTCAGCAATATGCTGTTCAAGGAAAAAAAATCAACACTTTTATTGCCTATCTCAAAGGATGTAGCAGTTAATTTCTCTCAGTACAGTAATATTTTTCATGGATGCTGTGATTGTTATGGTGACTCTTACAGGATTGCTCAAATATAAAAATGAAGGTAGTGTGACTCAAAACTTGAGATAAAGTTTTTTCTACTAGGGTCAAATATATGAGATGCAGGATTTATGTAAAATGTGTTCTAGACCAGAGCTTTTCTTTTTCTCCTTTCCCTCCATTCCCCTTTAAAATCTCTTGAATAAAGCTGTCACAGTTGTTTAAATGAAATTCTAGTACAGATTTCAACATACCAAACACCTTGGAAGTTTTTAGAATGCAAAAATAACCTTGAGATATTTGATATTACTTTGTTTCTAATCTAACTTACCTGCATTTTATTTGAAAACACTAAGCTGAAGCAAGAAAAAAAAAAATCTAGAAAAGGGGACAGAGGAAGATTTAATAGCAAATGTAGATCAAGATACTACCTCAGCAAATAAAGTGCTGGGAATTTACAGTACAAATTAAGTAACAATACGGTTTTAAGAACTAGAGCAAGGGATAACATCTCCATGATTATAACTAAATAATGTGTCTAAAGTCTTTGTTAAATTTGAATATCAAGATGAAACTACTCGCATGCTTCAAGTATACAATTCAGTGCTTTTTTGGTCGGGCAATTTATTTGTGAAATAGACTTTGTAATTATCTACAATAGTTTCTCACCTTTCTTGGTCCACAGACAGAACAATGTGTTTGAATGGTGACATCAAGCTAAGATTTTCTGGACAAGTGGATAGAGTGCTGTTTTAAACTGTGATTTGTTTGTATGCAAATAACATCATATCTTAAAAGCAAGATGTTTCTCATGACTTGGGAACCACTATTGCTAGATCCACATCCATTTCTAGCCTACTATCTCCTTCTGTATTTAAAAATTGCATAGAACACCTGACAATTTTTCATGTTTTTTCTTATTCAACAGAACTACGTTTCCTAGCTCAAAAAATAAAGGCTCGTACTTCTGGTATGAATCAGTCTTGTAATTCAAGCTGTCGATCCAGTCAAGCACTAAGTAACAACTAGCGGCACGTATCAGTGATTATCAGCATATGTATATATATTAGCATATAAATTCTGTACATCTATCTATATGTATCAGCATATCAAGTATCAGCATTATCAGAATAATGTCCAGTATAATACACAATATTATCACAAATACATACATGTATTCTCTTTTCCGTGTTCTTTTTCATACTTTTACTGCACTCTATTTTCATGCAGCAATAGCTGTTGCTCAGTTTCCTAATTCAGATTTTTGATTTATTATTGGCATCGTATATTTATACTAGAATCAAAATTGATTTCTTTTTAAACATTCTGAAGATCATTGTCCTTTCCACATTTCTACTAAACAAAAAAGGAAAAAAAGGAAAAATAGCTAAGAAAAAAAAATATCTTTCGAGACTTCCTGAATTTTGTAGTGACCTTGTATAATCATTCTCTCTTGTACAAAGAAGTGAAATCCCTATGGACAGTCAAATATTAGATGGTAATGCATTATGTTGACAATGCTCAAAATATTACTTGCTCTGACAGCGAAATTATCCTTTCTTGATGATTTTCTGATTTTTGAATCCCTAAGGACTTGTGCACATTTTCACTAGGGGAAGCTAGACTCTTCCTAAGAGAGGCTTGCTCTATAATCACTAGACTTCTACATCAACTAGATTCTGCATAAACAAAGGTCTCTCAAGAATTCAGCTGAGACTGAGTTTATACCAGCAAACAGCGATCTGTATTTTTTCCTCAGATATTAAGATAATAGACATTGTAATATGGAAATAAAACAAATTTGGTTACTTTAAACTGTACAAGACAAATTTTCAATGCTATGAGCAGCTATACCCACAGCAAAGTGCTTCTAGCAAAGCTACCCAGGAATCCTGAGACAAAAACAAATGAGACTGCAAGTGGAATTCCTTCCCAGTACAACACCAGTAGGACATGCAGTACAAGCGACCGCTTCTTGGTTTACTTGGTTTAAGTACCTGAAGAGAAGCACAATTTTCTCCTATTCTAACATTTCATTAACCCATCATATATTTAAAATGCACTTTTAGAAATCTAGCCTGATTTCAGCTAGATATTCAGCCACACATATCATCGTACCACCGGTAAATTGAACTATGATGGAGTTCAGCAGTAGATTGTATATCACTCACATACTTCTGTAATTAAAGTCAGTGAAGAATTAAGCCCTTATTTTTTTTTCATACTACTCAGACCAGACAGAGCCAGAGCAGCCCAACAGCCTGTGTAAACAAGTTTCTAGCAGAGATAAAACCGGAGAAGTACAGAAACATGTCACAGGTGTGTCTGCCAACCCATGAACAGTATGGAGAGCAGTTAGCTTCTGCCTCCTGTAGAAAGTCTACAGCAGTGTTTGAACACCCTTAAAATGAGGATTTAAAACCACATGGCTGAAAGGCTCAGTTCCACTCAGATCCACTCAGTTTTTTTCTTCCGAATTTATTTTTTTGAGACAGTTTTGCTTTTTCAAAATACAAAGAAAAATACACTCAGTGAGGCTCTAATTTAGGAGCCCTATAAACACCTGGATTAGAGGTACTTCACTGTCTTAAATTCCCATCACAATCATAGGTGTTCAGTTCCTAAGGGCCTGTGCAAATTTGGTATTATATCACTTCTCTGCCTCACAGTGGGAGCATAATGTTAAAGCAGCCATACAAAGCTCTGGATCTTGACTGTGACCACAGCAGAAGCAGATGTTTAGAGAATGCGTCAACACATTTTGCCAGTTTTCACTGGTCTGTTAAAGCAATTTATTTCATCTCCCTTAGATCTTGCATGGTGAGAAACAGTAAGGGATCACTCTCTATTCTCTCTGCAAGCTACTCATAACAATATTATTTATCTGCAGGTGTCCCTGCCCCCCAGGCTGGAAATTCAGAAAATGTTTAAGCTCCCCTAGCAGAGAAGCTACACCACACCTTTCACCACTTCTCTATACATTATATGGTTCTCTGCTATGAACTGTCTGTATTTTGAGCTGGTCAATGAAGCAGACACTCAGATTTATACAATAGCATGAGTTTATTTTCTGTTTTCTTCTCCATTACTTTGAAATCTTTGAAATAATTTCTAACTTTGTATTATCCTCAACTGCATTAGTAAAATAAAATAAAATAAAATACACACAGGTAACATCAGAAAAAATGAATTTTTATTAAATAATTTCTTAAACTTTCTATCAATAGCTACTGCTGGCAGAATGCTCTTCCATCCTTCTGTTGCATGCTGAAGAAGATTCCAATATCCTGAAAGACCTAAATGATTTCATTCAAAAACAAAATGCATTCGTCTTGGTAAATTAGCTAGATATCCTCAGGATAATTATGGTATTAAAAGCCAGAAATTCAATTAGAAAAATGAAGGAGTGGTTTGGGAGTCAGCAGCACTCAGCAATGCCAAATACCAGATCAGGTCAGGAAATTAAAAATACTATAGTCAACTGAAACAGAAGAGCGACATAGATAAATAAAATTGGCTCACAGCTGACTCCTCTAAGGCGCAACTAGACATTGACTGATTTCATCTAGTCAAAGCCTCATCATCTCAGAGATACACAAAAGCTGTACCTGTGAGAGCACAGCCACTTCTGACGTCAGAGCTGCTTGGCTGCTGCTTTGTTTTGATGGCCTGAACTGGAAAAACATTGCCTGTTGGACAGCCCACACTATTTGAAGATAGTCTGAATGGTCTCTTAGGTCAGCCCCTTCCAGCTGAACTATTCTATTCTGTTCTATCCCACTCCAGACTTTCCTGTTTGCATACTTCTCCTGCTTGATACCCCTGCCACTCGGAGATCTGAAGACATCACAGCCTGAGGTAACAAAGAGTAACTTGGGTGTTATCACCAAAGCTTTCCAAATAGGTCTGGATCACAGATGTTCACAGTCATTCTACATGTGCTGGAGAAAGCGTTGATATTAGAGAAAGTATTATTAAAAATACATACAATTTACAACAAATACTCAAGAATTCTTACACTCCTCACCATATCACAAATTACAAACAAATTAATAACCAAACCACCTCTTTGCTGGTTCAGAGAGCATTCCCCAGAAGGCAGACAGCATACCCTAGAGCAAAGAACCACTTGTCAACCCACCCTTCCTTCTAGCACCATGTGCTCACAACTGTCATAACGAACAAGAGCCAGCTAATGCCATGAACTTCACCTACAAATCAATAAGAAAGTGCCGTGATTCCTGGAAATGCAGGCCTAAGTGGTATTTTCTGGAGAGAACACCCTAAGACAGCTGCTTCGCCCTGCAGCCACTGCTATTTGTAAATGGCTCTCTGCTATGGCCCCCTGACAGAGCTAGCACTAATTCACTCAGTGGGAGACAAAGGGGGAGGAACCTCGCAGAGAGCAAATCAAAACCTCTTATTTCTATTTTTACTTGCAAGGGTTTCCCTAGGGATTATGTAAGAAAAAAACCTAATGGCTAGTACGTCTAGCTACTTGCAGCATTACCTTCTAGCTTAGAGGGGAAAAAAAAATCTTTAATGCTTTATGTTGCATAAAATTTTCTCTTATGTGTGGGGCTATGTGATAATTGCTTTCTTAAAAGGCTGGAAGATGATAAATTAATTCTCTCAGATAAACAGTCAATTTCTAGTAAGAAGGCAATAATCAGGCTATTTTAGGCCAGAAAATTACTGATCATTACAGTGAAGATGAAAAAGATGAGAAGTCCTTAGATGAGAAGTCAAATGGCAGCTGCTAGACAAAGATAACAAAGCAAGAAAGCATGCAGGAGAACATGTAGGTGCTGCATGGTTACTACATAGCTTATTTCTTTGGCCTCATTTGAAGGATTACTTTTCCTAAAACACTCCATCCTTCTCTCCAATGACTTTACCTGTAAAACTCCATCTGTAAAATTGCAGCAATGACATCTCTGATGAGGTAGCAGCTAGAATTTAGGATCAGATATCCAAGCATGACCAGCAAACACTAGTTGCCAACTTTTATATATGTACCAGGAACTCCAGTTTGTACTGGTTTTGGCTATAAAATGCTTCTGGAAGCGGACACAAGTCATAATCAATTAGTCTTAAGTCTACATGACAACATAGCCTGAATAATGTTCCAAATGGATGCCAAGCTCAAGTCCTCTAAAGAGTTTAGCAGCATCAGCCTCAAACCCTACCTGAATGGAAGAAATTCCACTCTCTAAATGGATCAAAAAGCTTCTAGTTTTAAAATGGATTAAAATCTTCCCTTCGCTTTTAAGAAAGCACACCGAATTAATATCAGTGACAAGTGAGCTCTGTTAGAAGGTGATCTTTCTTTGAAAGCAGAAATGTAATTTGCTTTTTTCCTCCTGTAGCTCCCCCAAGTGATCTTCTACCTTTTCTTTCCTGTATCATTCTCCATCTTCTTGTGGAAGAATGTAGGAGGAAAAACACTAGAAGTTACAAATGAACACATGCACAGAATGGATATTTATTTTAGAGGTATGATGCTCTATCATATAAGCTTGTGGGAGAAAATATCAAATAGCTGAAAACCATTTTTGTAAAAACCTACAGGATGAAAAGTATTTCCACATCTTTCTGCAAGAATTTCTTTATTTATCTGTGTGCCTTAACATTAGCTGTTTGAAAGGCAGCTTGAAAAACACAGCTCTAGTCTCCACTTATTAACGTCTGTCTGAACTAAAAGAGAAGCTCACGAACACGCAGGAGTCGCTCACCTATATTAGAATTGCATTGACTACAATCAGAAGGGACTATGACCAGTGGGAGGCTTGGTCAAAAGTGTCCACTAAATAACTCCCTTCGCAGCAAGAGAAGACCTCAACAGTAGAAGCATACAACCCAGCAGTCCAATTTTACTTCTGGGGACACGAGTACCAGAGAAATCCCTCTTTGTAAAACTTGTGAATATGGCTGGTAGTGAATATTTCATAGAACCTTCTGCAGCACTTTGAGTGCCTGTATGTGAATATGCACACAACATATACCCCACTTCTTTTCTGCTAGTGTTTTTTTGTTCTTCAGTTTAGTCAGATTAAAAAAAAAAAAAAAAAAAAGGTTACTTTTAAGATGAGAATGAGAACTAAAATGATATGGACATGAACTTTACCCTTTTTATGCTCAGAGAAGTATCTATTACAATACTATTAAAAGACCAGATAGCTCAGAATGAGCTCTCTCTTGAAAGTTAGATACCCATCAGCCATTCCATCCAGAGCTCTTTTACTGAGATAACAGCAGAAAACATACTTTACTTGAAAAAGTTATTGAATTCAGCTAATTAAACAAGTTATATATAGACATTTTGGAATACTGTCTTCCTGCATTAGTGAAGAAACATGTTGCTGAGATGAACAGTAGAGCGATGAAGTGACTCCCATAGAGCAGGTGTTATACTTTGCCTGTAACACCAGCATTAACCTTCTGCTAAGTGACTGCAGATGTCTAGCGCTTACAGGACAGAAATACTGAAAATGAGGGAGTGTACATCCACATGCAAGTAAATTTATGTTCATGCTTAAATGAATTCTGGAAAAAAAAAAAAAATCATTACAGCAGCCCTTGAAGTAGTCTCCTTTTTCAAGAAAAGGTCTAATTCTTTGCCACAGCAATGCACTAATCAATAGATCCCAAGAACCCAAATTTCCACAAGAGACTTTCCTCTTTTGCTGTCTTTGTGCCCTGGAGCCTGGCTGGCCTGACACTGGGGCAGTGATGCTCTTCACAGGGACCTTCTCCCAGTCCCATGGAGACAGAGACAAGAGGACAGGCAGGCTTCCACAGCAGGTTGGGAAGAAAATTAACACTGTTCTGACAGAAGTGCACACCGCTGTTCTGACTGCAAACACCATCATAACAGAAAAAATGAATAGTGGTATAAATGCATCTAAGCAGCTGCCTAAATCTAAGAGTGCAGGTCATCTCAGCAGAGGTTTGGTAAACCTGAGGTAAGACATTTGTGCCACACAAATCCAACTTGATAACATGAAGAGACAAATATTCTAAACTGAGTGGGCTTAGAACCTTTTTTTTTTTTTTTTTTTTTTTAATATGTAACTAAATGCAATGTTTGAGCATTGTCCTGCCATAGGATATTCTTGAACAAGAAAATTCACTATGCTCACCAAGCTATGCTTTTGAACTGTAATCTCCAATATCAAATATCAGTTTTAAAACTTAATTTAGGACATGTATGAGATCTTATTTGTAAATCACAAGAATGCAGGTCGCATTTAAAAGCTATGATCATCTCTTTAATGTTGAGTTTCTAAAAAAGCCATATTTCTCTGGAATTATTAATCACAGGGTATCGATTTTCTTTTCAGCTGGAGGATACTTCTCAGTTGTCCAGTGATGTTCTAGCATATTTAAAAGACTGATTATTACTTTCTTTGAATCAAATTGAGACAGAATAATATGAGAGATCAATTTCCTTCCCAAGATACCACTGTTGTGCTGCTTACTTCCCTACAGTCCCGCTACTTTGGCAATAAAAAAAATACATAGCAATAAATGTGAGTGCCTATGTCCAGGTGCACAGGCAGCAAATCCCAGCAGGGGTTGATGGCAAGCTCACAGCTGGGGTTACAAAGTGAGACCGTTGCAGCTTTGCATCTAAATAAAGAAAAAATGTAAATGTTTCCTACTGGAAATAATATTATTATTTTCTTTTTTTTTTTTTTTTTTTTTTTTTTTACATTTAGGATTGAAAGCAAAATTTTCCAGATGTTAGGGCACAAATCTTAGGGCACAAACTGGCTGACAGGTTCCCCCTGAAATTACCTGGTATTATTGTACATGGTACTTTCAAAAATCCTATCAGCTATTTATAATTTCAGGTACAAATTTCACCCATCCAAACTTAAAAACTCTTCTAGCAAAACAAAACACACAATGGAATGTCTCTGTTGTCCACCTGGATTTCTTCCACTTAAATAAACCATCCTAACGTTCTCCATAAGAAGTGCTGGCAGTAGCTGAGGACATGAGCAAAATAGCTCAGGTAGCAACTGTGTTCCATGTGCTTACATTATTTATTTAGAAAAGGAAAATGTTTTCCGCAAGACTTCTTTTCAGGATACATTTTCTTTTCCTTAGCATAAAAAAGGCAAATTAAAAACCCGAGACATTCACCTCGCTGTATTATGGCATGAAGTTTTCATCCTCCTGCTTCGATTCCCAGAGCCTGCAGAAGAACGTTCCCTCCTCCCAGTTACAGCAACCAACACTCGGCTTCACCAATGGGCTCGCCAAGCCTACCTTACCAAATCTCTGGAGAATCAGCATCCAGATGGTGGATATTTTGTTGACTTCTGCTCCTTTTCCAGCATAAAGGAACAGCACAGGAGTCTGACACTGCATTGTCAGTCAGTGAGCTGGTCAGCAAACAGCAGGCTGACTTGTCAAAAAGGAATTGGTATCACTGGTGTCCAACCATGTGAGTTATATAAAGCAATACAAACTAACAGAACCCTTGGTCTTGAGTCCTTTGTGCATTTATGGATTCCGTGCACAATTTGACAAAAGTTAAAACACACAGGAGGAACAAAAATGGCTTTTATTCTTTACAGGATACTTAGCATGCCAGTGAACAGCTAAAAATGAAGCGGCCAGTGATTATTCTAGAAGGATGGAGACAAACTCCCATGATCAGTGTCAGCAGAGTTCTGATAAAGGGAAGGCAGTTTTTAAAGCTTTTCCTACCACGTGATGAAATACCAACAAACTACCATTAGACACCGCAGAGACGCCATTTTTTGCCATTATGAATGCTTCATTTATGTCATATTTAACTGAAATTAGCTTTCTAGCTTCACATTTCAGTATTAATTACAGTAAACCTCAGCATGCTGTGTCTTCAGAAGTTAAAATAGTACTTATTGAGAAGGAGAAAGAGCTGTGCAAAAGTTAATTACAAATACCTCACTGACTAAAAATAAACCCCACCCATCACCTAGGAGATTCTGCCCCCCATCTGATTTCCCTCCTGTTTTTCTTTCCCATTCACTCATCTGAAGAACTTTAGATACACAAAAATGACCAAGCACAAGCAGAACTAGTCCATTTGTTGAGAGCCTAATAAATTAATAGCTGATCTAATTAAGCTTTTGCCAAAATAGCTAGTGGCTAAAACGTTATTGCTTGGATACCATCATTTTGTCCTATCCAGGCAGTTAATTTCTATGACACCAGCATGCACAGAGGTGCCAGTTTGGCATGTGGGCCTCATTAACTCCGTTGCCTCGCTTCTCCAACCCTATCTGCCGCCTGGTTTTACAGAATCCGCCTTTGCCTTGACACTGGTTTTATCCCCGTTTCCTTCTGTTGCATGGCTTGAAGTTTTCAAAAGCCAAACCACGACTGAGGGAAGATGAATGTTCAAAGGAAATTTTGATGGAGACAAGGGTCATCTGGTAACCTTTCCAGGTGGATGAGCAGAGCTGGAACAGCTGCAGAAGGAGCAAACTGATGTCTGGAGGTTTACAACTGAGACTGGGCTGAGTTTTGCGCTAAGGGCAATGCTTCAGCCTTTATTTAAAAACAAACAAACAAAAAAACAAACAAACATAAATGCACTACTCTCCCATTCTCAAGCTGAAGTGAAAAATTAACCCGTAACAAAACTATTTTGAAGTTATAAAAGTAGGCCACTCAAATTCACTACCTTTTCCAAATGTTAATATTAGAATAATGCATTTTTCAGGGGTCTGTATAATTAGAACTTGCTAACTCTTGCATAGGATCTGTCTGGATCAGCTGACATTTTCTCATGACCACCTACTTGCTACAAGAGAAGTATCATCAGCAAAATTGAAGAAAACCTGCTAAGAAAAGGCTACCTGCTTTTCTGTTTTCTACTAAAAGGAACATAAATACTTGCTGGTTTTAATCCCCTTTTTACCTGCTGCTTTGCCTCTCCCCTTTCTAACCCAACCTTTGCCTTCCCCAAAGATAGCTTAGCCTCACTCCTCTTGGGGTGGGGAGTGGAAAGCCACTCTGTACCTCAAGGTCACGTCATTCAAACCAGCTTAGAAAAAATAAGAAAATGAATTACCTGGCTATTAAGTGCAGCTAAAACTATGTTTAAACAGAAATTAGGTAATTAATTACAGACGTAAAAAAATCTGTTCTTTTAACTTTCCTCAAAAAAAAAAAAAAAAAAAAAAAAAAAAAAGATTTTATAAAAATAAAGAATAAGCAAACACAGCACCTTTTCAGTATAAGGACATTCTTTGCTCAAAGCATAACTCTTTGTTATGCTTTGTTATCTTTGTTGACAGTCCCAAGACAACTATTGTATAGTTTTGCAAAATCAAGTGAAAACACTAACTCAATTGAAATACACCACATATTATTCTGATTTTTAACTTATTAATAGTGAATAAAGAATAGGAAAGCTTTGTAAAATCCAGTTAATATTTACACATTAAAAAAACCCTGATGTTGTTTTATTTTTTCCTAATGAAAAGGCTTCTCTAATCTAGTAGGTAATATTCATCATCATTGCAATGAGCAGCATGTTCAGCTATCACAGTATCTAGCATCAGCAAAATTCAGGACGAGGAACTCACACATCCTTTACCCATGAGAGTAAAACAGCTGCTGAAACACCTTACCAAGCATGTGCTGGTTTCTCCGTTATACAAAGTTTATAAATCAAGACTTGTTTTTCTTTCTGCAAAATGCATTCCAGTTTTTCTCCCTCAATCCAGTTGAAGGGACAGTCTAAGGTTAATGTTGCCTTCTGGATTTTCTTAGATAATAACAGCTAAGACATACTCTATACGTCTTAAACATTAGAAAGAAAACATCTTGTTATGGTATTAGCTTGTTCAAAACCCAAGGACATGGAGTGAAACCCCTTAATTCTCAACTATTTTGCAGCTATATTCATATTTATGAAGTTAGCATGTGGGTGGAAACACTCTGCTGATATTTTGTATCTGTTTTGTACACGCACAAAGCAATGAGGGAAAAAATAAAGGTCCATGGACAGTCGGGAGTTTTTTTTCTGCAGAGCTGCTGTACAGAGCGCAAGATGCAGTAAGACCAGAGTGCAGATCTCCATTAGATTTTGCTAGATCTAAAATCACACTTTGTAAGGTATTCAAAGCGTGTTCTGATCTCGACATGTTTGAGACACTTAGGAACATGGATGAGCATTGGAACTGACAAAGCATGCAAAGAATCTAAGTGGACTGTCATTTTTATTTATTGTGTCAAAAAGGACCTCTTCTTATCTTACTGACATCACAATTAGGGAGCCTGCTTATCACCACATCTTTTTGTATTGAACAAGTTGCGCTGTATCACTGAATGAGCTAAAATTATTGTACCATGCCTTTTAGGATGGGTGGAGTTATCCATGCCTTCGTCAGACATAGTAGTGACATAGAAATTAATGTAAAGAGATTATATTATCCATGTTTCTGGTCACAACACACATTACTTTTGTAACAAACAGCTGCAAAACTATAAACACACACCTCATTAAAGTACCAACGTGTTTATGGTTCATATTCACCCAATACCCCAAACACCATTAGAAAGCATTAGTCTTCTTTCCCAACATCACCCAGTTCACAGAGGGAAGGCTTTAGCCAGTCAGGCACCCAAAAGTTTTGCTTTTGAACTTTTGCAGAGCTCCAACCCGCTGGTTGCAGGCCCCCAGACCTGTTGGCCCCACAACTCCTAACCCTTTCATTGCTGCCGCCTGGACCTCTCATCCTTCTGGCCCACTGGTCAAGCTTGAATCTCAGCAGCATGCCTGTGAGTACACGCAGAGCTCACCAAGAGGGGATGAGCTGTGGAGACGGTGCAGTGCCCAGCTAGGCACGAGGACTGACCAGCAGCCTGGTCTTTTCCAGGCTTGTTCTTCCCCCCTTGATCCCCTTACCTCCTCCTAGGGGAACTGCCCACTCCTGCATGCTTCTTCCTTTTGGTCCTAGTTTTGCCACATCCATACCCACGTTTGGTATTTCTGATCCTATTACATAAGTCATCTATGCTTTCTGATGGGGTTACCTCAATTTTATTGGTATTGCCAAACTACACCCCCCAAAAGGTTCCTCCTAGTGCCTTCCAATTATCTGCCAAGTTTTCTGCCTCTCACCCCACTCCCCATGAATCACTTGTTAATTCTGCTACACTCACTCCAAACACACAAATCTGTTATTTCTGATCCCATTACTGCAGCCATCTCCATCTTATATGGTATTACTGGCATGGCTTCTGTGCCCTTCCAAGATTCCACTTCCCTTGCAATTACCTGTGAATTTTGGATGCTTCTCCTGTTCTTTCTTAGCCAGCTGTGAGGTCTGACCATTCCCCACCTTAGCACCCACTCCCCCTCCACTTGTTTCTGCTGTGACCCCTTCTCACACCTCTCTGTGCCTTTAGTTTTCCTTTCTTCTAAGCCCACCTGTCCCTCCAATCGTTTATCCCCACCACTATCCTTCCATTCTCTCTTCATCCATAAAGATTCATGAGATCTAAGAAGATCCAACTTCCCCTTGGAAAAGAACTTGTACACATATTTTTCCTCCAAAGGATACAGAAGCCTTTTCATTTGTGTGTGTTTTTTTCTTTCAAGCCAAAGAAAAACAGTGTCTTTATATAGTCTCCCTTTTTCCTCCATCAGGTTTTTGCCTCTGTTAACAGGAAAACAGTCATCCATAAGAACTCTCTCTGGCAGATGTCAGCCCCTACTTGTTGTAATGAGAATTTAGCAAAGAAAACAAGCTGAGAAAAGGGGATGATGAAGCTGCACTCTTCAGCAGTAGGAAGATGAAAAGTTTCCCTTTCCATTTACTAGTGGTGTAACAGCTGAGCTCCCGTTAGTTTAACTCATGCACTTGGGATTCATTTTGTTGTTACCATTAATCACTTTATCTTTCCCTGAGACAACAGAAAGGCACACAGGATTCCACTTTTCAGGATCACGACAAGATTTCCCCAATGAAATAAATTACACAGAAAAGAGTAAATAAAGAACATTTTTAATCAAAATTGTCAAAGACTCCTTAATGTTGATAAAAATAACCATGCTTTGATTGTTTTGTGATATTTGCACATGGCTAATGCACTTGTACTGGGCTGAACCAATTCCAGAGGGAGTTGTCAAATCAAAACCTTGTTGCCTATATCACCTACTGCTCTAATCTCCTCAGATCACACATCACTTCAGTCAGTTCTGTTTCTCAGCTTTCCAATTTCCTGCAACACTAGAACACAATTGTGATCCATTTACACTGCAGAAACACCTGCCAGAGAAACGATTCATTAGGAATTGCTCTAAGAGCAAGCAAAGATTTGCAATGGAGCTCTAGCAACAGCACCAGAGTTTTGCCAGAAAATGAACGGTTTTGGAAGAGCCTTTCAGCACTACTGTTCTGAGCAGATAGCATCACTGGGTCCTTTGTTTGAAATTGTATCTTGAGGTCAAATGCAACCTAGAACCAGAAGGGACCGCCCTGGTCACCAATAACTCCTGGCAGCCACAAATTTTCTAAATGAACAGGGCGCAATGCCAATTCTTTCAGCTATTTTTAAGTAGATATATCTCTGTAATTAGAGAAACAACTCAACAGCAACAGAAAAAAAATGGTAGTGGTTAAATCAAAGGAGCAAAGAAGCAAATTTGATCTCCTAAAGAAGGAATTGGGAAAAATGGGCAAATAAATCATGCCCTGTTGTCACAGTTTGTATTTAAGTTAACAGGGAACAAATGGGACTCAAAATTTGTAAGCCAGTACTTCGTAAAGAGATGTAATTACAGAGATATAGAGAGATATAATTTGAAAGCATTTGGGTTTGGGCACATAAGACCTCCCAAAAGTGCCAGAGGTGAGATGTTCAGTGCCCTCTGGAAAATAATCATTGCTCCCGTTCCAACTTAGACATCTAAAATCACTTCTCCAAAAATCACAGCATTCATTAAGGCACAGAATATTAGCAGCCAATTCTCTATGCCCATTCAAATACTAAAGGATATTCATTTACTCAAAGGAATTCTTTACAGGCAAAAGTAACCACTGAGCACATAGCATTTACATATATGCCTAAGCAATTGTCTCTGATTATTTTATGTGTAATCATAAAATTCACATTTAAGGGACAGCCAAGAGTGAAGACTTGTTATTGTAAACACTGTAAAAGATGAGTACATTATTGCAAAGAGTACGCAGCCTGAACAGACAGAACAGATAGGATGTGGAGAACGGGATATAAACACAAAGCAGAGCGATCAAGGATTTATCATTATTTCTTTGGAAGGAAGAATGGGTTGGTAAGCTAGGGATAAGCTAAACAAAGAGAACTGAAGAAAAAGAGGACATTGATACTAAAGGCAGTAAGAAAGAAAGTAAGAAGGGCAAATGGGGAGCAAAACTGATATGAAAAGTAGTAATAGACTGGGAAAGTGGGAGAGAAAGAAAGGGTCGGATAACACGATCCACTGTCACAGAACAGAGGATGTCTAGACAGAGCCCTAGAAAGATCCTGAAAGGCTACAGGCTCCTTTATGGGCAGCTTTCATATAATCCAATCCACTTGTGTGATGCAGGAATATATTGAAATGGGCAATTATCTAACCCAACAGGGAAAACCTTTGCCTGAGCCCAGAGGTGTTCAAGTTTTCAAGACAATATTTAACACTGTCCACTCCAAAGCTCTACTTATCTCAGCTTAGCTACTCCACAGTGCCCCATTCAAGCATTAGTTTTACAGCATGTGTAATTTCAGTATTATTAAGTAGCAGGTTCTTGCAGTTACTTACTAGTTACTTACTTAGCAATATTATGTTTCTTTAATAAGGAAAAAAATATATGACTAAAAAATTAATACAGTGTAAAGTACACAGTGGTCACTATTTATTTTGAAAGTCACCTCAAGATTGGCTCTTATATTTCTTCTCTGTTTTCCTCACTTTTTACCCCTTTGTCACAAGAAAGTTAAAAAGTAGGTTACTTGAATTCCCATGAGTTTGCTGCACTCAGAGTCTCATTATGGACAAAACAAATACACCATAAAACAAAGCCAGAATCTTATTGATAACCTAATTCAACACAATCAAATAATTATTACTAGTAATTGAGCATACGCCGTTCAAATTACACACAGCTAATTTGATGCACGCATTGTCATGCTTTCTAGTACCTGCTCAGTTCTCTAGTGTTATGCTTACTTTTCCAAAGTGGTCTTAAACAGCCTTTGTTATGAGCTCCTGGTTCATTCAATGGCAACAGAACCTTTATTTAGTAAATTTGCTATCTTCAATTTCCTATTTCTTCACAGTGTAATGTTAGGAAGTTCGGTAAGATTTCAGTTACTTATAGGCTGTTATTTCTGATCTGTATACCAGGCTCACTCTAAAGAGCATCTGTATATCTGGTTTGGTTGCCTTTTTCTCCCCCTTCATTAATATCCACCTTTCCTTTCACCTTATAAATCCTTTAGGACAAAATTACATTTCCAGAAACCAGCTAAATACTATCTGAAGCAATCTCTCATCATTCAAGAACACCAATTCTTTATGCTTTCACAAACAGAAGACTATCAAATGTAGATTTGGAGTTTAAAGAAATCATACGTAAATGTGCTGGTATTCTAGCATATATTTATAACTTGAAGCAATAAGAAAGAATTTGCCACGTCCAAATAGGAGTGAGAATAACAAAGATCATCTGAAGAAAGCTTGTTTTAATTTTTCTACTACCTCTGCAGTTTGTCAGCCTGTACATTATGCATGGGTCATATCTGCAAGACTATTTTCACAGTTAAAACAGTTTTAAACACTCATGAATATGCTTTTGGAACTGGAAATTTTTTGAAATACGTAAACCCACTTCAAAATCATTAGAACTGACTGCCTAGGAACCACAAGGCTGCAGCATAATGAACAGGCATGGGGAAAAAACAGGCAGAGATCCCATGAATTTGTTTTTCTCTGGGACTCTGGCTGTGCCCTTGACCACTGAGAAGCTTGTGTCCTGCTGCTGCATTTCCTGCTGAAATCCCTTTGAAGAGCTTCAGTTTCTCATGCTCCTTCCAGTGCACCCCAGCCCCTCCCAGTGCTGTTTGTAATCTTGTTTAACATTTTAACCCAGAGATTTCTCTGCAATTTTTTAGCAGAACAGTAAAAGCATCACAGTTCCCCTGCCCCACACTCCCCACCACTACCCCCCTAAAAAAAGTGACTTGTAGGAAATTTTCTTTAGTGACTTTTTAGTCACTTTCTACTTTCCCTACACCATATTTCTTCCAAATCAAAGGCTTTCTATTGAAGCCTCCAAGGAGCTGATTTCTCAAAGTCACCAAAATTCCCTGACTTCTGCTGGAAACTCAAAGAAAACCAAAGCATTCCTTCAGAATGTCACAACTCCAAGTGTGCAGTTTTTCCAGCAGAAAGGCATTCTTGCCAAGAATTATGAACACTTACTACCAGCTTTGGCTTAAGATGCAATTTTAGACTAATATTTAAGTCAAAACCTATGAATTTTGTTATATTGTTTTTCTGCTACTATTGCTATTTATTATAAAATTGCTGTTTTCTGCTTTGAGGATTCAAGCTTCAAAGCGCGTTTCTGCTTATGCTGAAAAATATTCCATTTAAAAACGTTGAAGGAGAAGGCAAATAAAGACACTTCCCCACTAAGCTTACTGCATATATCAAATCCCATGCATTGGAGTTTTTGGCCCTTTGGTGCTAGAACACGGAAATTGCAACTCACCCAAAGAAACAGCAGAGCAGCACCTCGCACGTACACTGTAAAGGTTCTATACACAGCCCCTACAAATGAATAGACAAATCTCTCCAACTCCAGTGAGCTTAGTCCCTGTGCCTCATTTTATTAAGATAAGTTTTGTCTTTTCCTCTCAGCACTTTTTATGTACCGCTTCTTTCTTCGCCCTTTGGTTTTAGAGAATATTTGTCTGTTCACTCTTGTCTGAATATTGTCAACTTTTATTATGCCTTCAAGGGGTATAAAGCTATTAAAAACATGCATTTTCTCTTCCTAAATCTCAAGGTGAAATTTATTTTCAAGCTAGTTATGCCCTTTATTTCTCCTGTTGTTTGTATATGTTAATTCCTATGCAGATCAAAAGTTTGACATATTCTAGTAGTTCAATTTTATGATCACAGGACAAAACATTTAAGTGTGTGCTCAATATGAAAAGGGTGTGGAAAAAGCCACAGCTGCAACTGAAGCAAAGACTTTGTTTTCTGACCGCTAAATAAAAGCTGGGTGAGAAAAGAGCCTTTTTTTTTTTTTTTTTTTTTTAACTCTCTCTCCAGAGACCACCTATGAACTTCAGCTCATGAAAATCAAGTGTTCACATTTTCCAGTGTTCAGATAGTCGTACTTCTTTGACAAGCAAAAAAGAACTGACTTCCACAGAAATAAGTTAAATACAAGCGTAGCTAACAGAGGCGTACCGAAGAGCACCACATTATACAGAATATAAACTGACCTCAGTTTGTGATAAAGCAACATAAACCCAACTATCACCTGGCCCAGCTGTCCTTAATGCTGCCATGCCTTGGTGCTCAATGGCTGCTGGCTAAACATGTCCCAGCACAAACTGTGGCAGGCAAGGCTGAGGAGAGAGACAAGTTGAGACTGATAATGCTAGACCCTCTGCTCCCATGTGCCTGTCATTGCAACAAGCTGAAAAGCGTATTCACTTCATTTTAAAGATTTAAAAATTCCACCGCATCCTAACTTCAATTTATATTTGGATCAGCAGAGTTTGTTGAGCTGGCTTCATCTCATCTTTGCGCTGCATCAAACTGCCCCTTTGGGGTAGGCAGAACACAACCATATCTTCTTGTTGGGCTACAAAACTGGTCTGTAATCCTGGCCTGTAATTACTATTGTTTTTTCTGACACGATGTTATTTCCAGAATCCCTGCATCTGCAAGCCTTACAGTTTAGTATTATAGTCCTTAGAGTATTTCCTGTCCTTTTCTGTAAACACCTAGTTATGACCCATTTAGTCTTAAATGTGAAGCTAACCAGCTCATCTTGCAATTAATATTCTTAGGAATTATTTGTTGACCAATCTAATAAGCAATATGAAATGAAGCATCCTTACATTAAAATGTGACTAAGTTTCAAGGCAAATTATTTCTGTGTTTTTCCCTGCTTCCCCTTTTATTCCTCCAAATTTTTCCTCTGTCTGCTTTCCTTAATACAAAACGTTTTTCTTGTGCTCTACCACTTACACCAAAAATTAATGCCCACCTATTTTTTCCAGGCATTGAAAAACACAGATACAAGAACTGCTCAAAGAGTGATTTTTATTTGCTATGATACCTATGTGAAACAGAAGCTAATTAATTTGAAGATCATTTGCTCTAATCCTTTTGGGGGTGCAGGGAGAAATAACCAATTTAAAAACGCCCAATACAACCACTCCTTCTGCTGAACAGAATTCTTGTATCATCCTGCCTGTGAGCTGAATCTTTCAGAAGCCCAACCAGCATCTCAACACAAATTCTTTCATCAAAAAGACCACGTATGAATGCAAAGCAATCCATGTATACACCAAGAAAAGACAGTGGTCAGATGAAGGTCAAGACTCAATGTTTAAAGACTGATGAGGCTAGGAATGAGGGAAACTATCCTTATAGCTCACAAGTCAAGGTAGAAAAACTGGTATTTGCAAGTTCCGCAAAGGCTTCTGAAGCTGAACCATAACTGGGACAGATCGAACCTCAGCATTTCTTGGTTTTGTTTTGCTTTTTAAATATGCTCGGCCTGAAAGAACAGCAAATATGTGTCAGCTTCTAGTTCCACAATGCTCTGCAGAAGAAAGTACACGAGATACCCAGCTGTCATTTCAAAAGGTGTTATCTGCTGCCTGCATGCCCCTTCCTTTAGCCTTCCCCTGAGAAAGCAATGCCAGAGGGAGAGAGAGCACTGCAGTCCTGGATTGACGGCCACAGGGATCGGGAAACTGAAGTTATCCCAAACAAGGATAAACCTGTGCAGCTACAGCAGGGCACAGCCCTCTCTCCACTCCCTTTCTTCATCACGAAATTAACCTGAGATTTCATTTGAGCTGTTTCCAACTGTCAGGATAGCAAAATATTTAGAAAGTTGATTTTGCATGCTAGTGTTAACACATGATACAGTCTTACACTTTTTCAGAAAACTGAGTCACATCAAATCGCTAGTCTCTGGCAAAAATGATATTTTAAAACATATGTTGCTACCATGAAGGGCTGGTTCTATTTGAGGAAGAGGTGAATCTGAAGCTGTCTGCGCTGCACAAAGTACTACCAATATTGCCATATGCATATGTTAAAGATTTGGTTCTGAAAGCTGCTTTTTACTTCTGATGGAAAAACTGCTTTCAATCTCCTGAATGAAGTACAATAGCACCAACTGCTGCTATCTCAACCGATGACTGCTAGATCCTATTACTCTAAAAGCATGAACTACTTTCCAGCACAAAGGCTCATTTACCTCATGAATCAGCTGCAACCCATCTTTGGCTTTAGCTGACAGGGAAGCTCTCATCTCCATTTAAATGCAAACCTCTCCTGGTCTGAGTAATAAGATAGACGCCGTCCGGGGGAAGCGGGAGACCCAGCTAGAAAACAGCTTCCTGGTTACAGAATGACAACAAAAACATCTCCCCCAGAAAAGTCAGTGCAAAAGTATTTTATTCTTGCAATTAGCTATTATTGAAAAACTCCCGTGTCATTCCTCCACCTTGACATACACCTTCCAGATGTTATATATCTGTCACACATCTCTGCCTGTCCTGCCTCCTTTGACTCGCGCTATGATCATGTATAACACAGATGTACTGAATAACCAGGGCCTAACAAAAGAAGAACTGTTGGAGCTGAGAGCTTTTAGCAGCTGCACTTACCAAGCATTTTGAAGAATTTGACTTGCAGCCTTTTCTAAGTCTCTACTACAAACAGAGTATTTAGGAAGGAAGGGATTTTTATAGAGGAAAAAAAAAAAAAAACACTGCACTTTTCTAACCTGTTCTTATTATAGAAATCTTCTTTCACATACAACACTGCTGCATCAATAAAATACAGCAGATTATGTGGGCATGCCCTTTCATAATTTGGATGTAAAAATAATGGAGCAATTACAAGGTAACATATACACCTGTAAAGAACCTCTATTCTCAAAATTAATGGCTAATAACATTCACCATCGGTAAGAGGTTAAATGTTACTCGTAATTTCCGGTTGCCTCTGAAGTACAGCACACATCAGGGCCCTATCGCTTTACAAAGTCTTCGCTCTGGTCGGAGATAAATGGCAGTTTTCTAAGCATGATTGTGTCCTAGTTTGTGCTACATCATGATAATGACAGCAAGGTGACAGGCTTGGCTATTTATCTGCATTGTGACAGCCCCAGAATTCCAGAGCAATAAATCTTTTATTGCTGCTTTTGAACAATTAGAAATATGTAACAAAATACTTAGAAAAGCTCAATGAGGAAATTTTTAAATAGTATATACAAAGACACTGAACTGCTAATGAATGCAAAGTTATTGATTACATCTGCTTCACGCTTGGAAAAACAGCACACCTGCTTCTCACCTCTAACACTTCTATTTCAAGAAGTGATCAGTTCAAATTAAGATAGCAGCTCAAACCCAAGAGCTGATGTCCAGAATCCAAACCAGCCTCCCAAGATAAACTGCTTTTGAGCAGGTAATGTGTTCTGGAAGGCCGGATAATGGCCCTTTTATTCACAGTGAGTACATACCGTATGCCACCTTCCCACAGAGGAATTCCTATCTTCATTTTGATCCATTGCATTTCCCTGTAAAGAGAACAGATTGTCTTAATCAAATGAGCGAACTCTGGAACCGGTTCAACATCTTTCAGGGGCATGACATTTTCAGTAATTGTTATTTTTAACATGTATGAGTTTGTTCTATTAAATTTCCTTCTAACATTGTCCAAATAAACCTGATTATGTAAATGTTTCATATGCTCTGCTTTTGCTTTTTTCAGACTACTTTGATAGCAAATGACGTTCTTGTGACAGAACAGATTGTATTTTCCTGTACAGTAAAGCAAATCTTTTTTTCCCTGTACAGTAAAGCAAACCACTCCAAAACTCCCTCCATTTTAAGGCTACAAGAGACTGATGATTGCTCAGCTTCCCACAGAACATATCAGAGAATTTCACAGCGTAATTCCTACATCTAACTCATCTCTAAAACTCATTATTCCATCTCAAGAAGAGCTTCAGATTCTAATAAGCAGCTGCTTGGAATTTTTCTATTGACTAAGCACTAGTTCCCATATCCAGTTATGCTATGGATCATTGCAAGCAAGCACCCTGCACCCTCAGATATATCTGACAAGGCATCTTACTGTCCGTCATACAAGCAACAGTTGAAAGGCTGCTCTGCCAAGCACTGAATCAGTTCTTGGTGGCTCAACTGTAACAGAAAGCCTCATAAAAACCTTAGCTTTATCCTTTTAGGAATGTTAGGAATGGAAGGTTCCTGACCTTGTCTGAGTTCAGAGGGAATGCGCCACAAAGACAAGAAAAGATTGCATTTGGCAAGCTTATTGCAGGTCAGCAAAATCTGCTGGGCACCTAGAACAGGCTTGTGACTTGCCCATAGTTTTGGATTTCTCAGCTAGCAACACAGAAATAATTCTTTCAGACAACTGTCTGTAAGAGAAAGCCTTCGTGACCTCCCCTGCATGAAGTAGGGAGTATCTAAGCCGTACTGCGTGGGAAAGAAGGCAAACTAAATTCCAGAAGAATCAAGAAAAGCAGAGCAGCACCAAAGCATTTAGAAAAAAAATCTGTATGAAAACATTTCACCAGAAGCACTTAGATCTCCTCTAACACCCTCTTAGAGGTGATGGATATGGGGAAAGATACTATATAAACGAAGTGTGCAACGGCAAGGTAAGAAAGTTACCAGTTGTTAAGGCCCAACAAGTACATTCACACTGAGTTCCCGCACAAGACAATGTATGTAGACATATGTTTACTGCTAACCTTTTGTGAAACTGTTAAAAAAAAAAAAAAAAAAAAAAAAAGGATAAGAAAAACAGCTGCCTCCTGAAATTGATAGGATGATAGGCAAAAAAAGATCTGTTACATTTCACTCAGCATACGAGGGAGAAATTTGAGATCTCTAAATCTAATTAGTCCAGAACTAATCATCTGTCACCCTCAAAAACACCTTCCTGTCTTGCTTCAGCTAGAGAGGAAGAAGGCACTTACCCTACATTAATCTAGGAAGATAACAAGCAGACTACTGACCGTCAGGTTTGGGATTACAAGAAATATATTACCTTGTTGCTACCAGAAAAACAGAACTCTCTCAGAATAACCTGGAAAAAAAATCCAACAATAAACCAGTTTCCTCAGGATACCAGAATCTCCCACTTATAAAGCAAAAGCGTAGACCAACTCATTCACCAGTGGCTAGGAGGTTAGGAGATCAAGAAGATGAACGGTTGGCAGATGGGCCTGACTGTGCACATCTCAGAACTCAGCTTTCTGATAGAGGAGAAGATTTCAGGCCAATTTGTTTGGATTTCACCTGAAAGTCAGAGTCTGAAATGCCCTGCACTCTGTTGATTGCTGCCACAAGCTTTCTGTGAATAAGCTTCCCATACCAAGACAGATGCACCCACAGAAAGAGATTTGGACCTTTGTCTCTGGACAAGTCCCACTACCATGAAAAGAAACATCTCGTGCTCTGAACAGAAGCTAGGAAGGAACACTGCAGGCAGCTCGCCATCTCAATGAATACCTGAACTGTACAGAAACATGTCAGGTCTTAAAACTGGTTGGGAGGTAAACAAAAGAACTTCACCAACATGGGGAGCAGCATGACACCAAAAAGAAAAGCTATGAAATCGAGCAAAGGGTCATAGCCAAGGATTTCAGAAGACCTGCTCCTTCTACACTATCCCCTATGCAAGTTGAATTGTCCAGGCAGCTATGGAAACAGGGCCACCCCATTTCCACCACACTGAGTTGCCAGAAAAGCCAGGAGCTTGGTGAAAGAGCCACAGATCGTAACAGTGTGGTCTATGCCACCCCACCAGCACGACCAATGCTATGCTGAGGTCCACATGTCCACAACACATGTGTATGCAGGTTTCCACATCAACAGATCTCTGCAGTTTGTAGGTCTATTTTAAAAACAATGCTATTTCAGATCGAGTTGATATACATTGGTTGTATAGGGGTGACTGGAAGAAAAAGAGCTAGAAGATTATCATGTTTTCTCCTCCAGTCTCTATTTTCACCTCAGTTCTCTGGATTCAAAACTAACCAATGACTAACTTTATTCTCCCACCACATGCCTTTTTTTTTTCCAAAGTATATTATTCAATATAATATAGTAAAATATAGATATGGTATATAACAAAATACATGTGAAAGTGTTGCACATTCATGTATTCAGCATGAATCTACACCAAGTTAAAAACTTAAATTTCCTTCAGTTCTGTGCCCCAACAGCCTGCTGGTCATGTGGCAAGAATTATTTTTCCTGTGAATATAAATAAATTGCTTGGGGAAGGTCACTTCTATCTCCACAACTATGTCAAGGAGCACAACAATTTGCAGTAATGCTTGGTTCAACTCCACCATTTCTATAACAAATCATGATTTTAGTCCATTAGCAAGTTGCTTTTGATATGTTTCAGATGTAAGGATCATGAAAATAAATGAGGGCTAATTACATTGTAAGTTATCTTTCTAAATCATCCTGGTAACTCTGCAAATAATGCATAAAAATTCTATAAATAGCTGTTTTTTAATTTTTATTTTTAGGTATGGTTTTCATTTCCACATATAAAAATATTCCACAGTGATTTGAAGGAATGTTTACAGAAACATTCATTTAGACAGGACTAGAAACACTGATTCTTCTCAAAATATTTATATTTACATTAAATCCATTAAATACACTGTGATTCTCTTGATAATGGAAGGAAAAAAATCATAGTTAATATTTGAAGACATCATATTTTGTAATACAGAAAGTAATTTACTCAATTCGCACCTGAAAATTTGGACTCATACAAGTGCTTCACACATCAAGACGTGAATTAACTGAAGCTAGTAATTGGCAAGGAAAACTACCAGCAAATAAACCCGATTGTTAATATTTACGTAGGAAAATCTTCCTGGCTGTTAGAAGAAGATTAATCAGAACAACATTTAAATACCACCATCTTCCAGTAAGCAGAAACTGACTGATTAACCTGAGGAGACAAAACCCAGCCAGAACTTACCACTGTCCTCTTTGCCCAGGTGCCTCCTGCTCCCCTGGCCAGGTACCCCACTGCCACAGCAGTCAGGGGAGATGGGAAAACTTCAGTTTTGTTAAAATTGCTGCAGGGCAGTGGAGCTGATGGTCTGTGATGGGGGAGAGCAGGGGGGTGAGGCCAGCAGCGTCCTGCTCTGAGGGAAGCGGAGCCCTGAGGGTCAGGCCCAGGCCAGGCATGAGGCACCGCTTCCCTCAGCAGGCCCCATGGAAAGTTCCAGCTCCTCAGAGATCCCCTGGTCCAACCTCCTGTTAAACACCAGCAGAGCCCTATCCATAATGAGGTTATCCAGAGCCCAGTTAAACCAAATACTGGGCACTTCTAGTCATGAAACGTTTCTACCACTTCTGTGGGCAACCCAGTCTTACATTTAATCGCTCTAACAAGTTTGGTTTTGCCTAATTTCTCCTGAAGCAACCCGTCCCTTGCCTCTTGTCCTGTCACCACACATCCTTATGAACACGGTGTCTGTAGAGAAGACACATACTTTCTATATGCCAGAAAGCAGAGCGGATCATCCCTGAGCCTTCAAAGAAAACATTAATTTCTCTTCCAGTGATGAAATAAGTAACGTTGAAGTCAAATGGAGAGTTGAGGCAAAAGAGGAGAAACCAACAATATAAAAGGAAAAAAATGTAATAAACAGCATCCTTTTTAGAAAAAACATTGTGAATAGAATACATGTGTACCCCTGAAAACAGAATGCAATGTTTGCGATCTGTATAAATACAACGTCCATTTTAAAAAATGTTTTACATAACAGAGAAGCTCCCCAAATGGCCAATTAACAGTGCTTACATTACCCACAAAGGGCCGCCACCACCACAGCACGATCAGAGTCAAGATGAAGGCTACAGATGTACGCAAGTTTTAGGCTAAGACTACCAAGCTTCTCACTTATCCTGAATGATTACAAAGACCTGTAGTTAGAACCTAATTTATGTTTAATAGAAAACCAACACACACACACACACACAAACAGCAACAAAACAAGAACGTTGCTCCCTGTCAGCCATTTTATGCAGAATCTAGAACAAGCTTCTACATCCATGCTGCAGTTTCAAAGAGGAACATATTCTGACAGAAAATCCAGCCATTACCCGCTTAGTTTGCTTGCACTTTCTCATCACAGACCAGGCTTGGAGAGCATGATCCACATTCCTTTTGAATGAAACTGAACATTAACAGGAACTCCATGAGCTCACCAGACTGTTCTCAGACTAGAGGTAGTCCAAATTAAAAGTGCCAAGGCGTGGCAGTTTTAATGAGCATATTTATACTCATAGTGATATGAGTGTCTACAGATCTTTTCCTATCATTGCATACTGTTTAGAATTTCCATACCTATTTTAGTTATGGAAATTTAACACTTCAAATACTTTACCTGGAGTAAATATTTTTTTTTTTCACACTATTTTGTGAGCATAACAGTTAAAAAGGCATCTATGGAAAATTATAGATAAATCTTATTAACTCTCCATGACACAATGACATTAGGGTTTGCTTTTTATCCCACAACTTCACTAAATCAGATTTATTATTCTGTTGAAAGACAAACACACTATTTCGTATAATTGAAGTTAAGAGGTTTAACAGGAAGGTAAAAGTTTATAGCACAGCATTTCTCCTACAGTGTACCAGGCATCCATTTAGAAGCGTAAGTCAATAGCAATTTTTCACACTCTCCAGCAGGCAGACTCAATTTTTGCCTTCTAGGCATATATATATGACATGATGTTTGGACTTGCTACCTTCACAGGAAGACAGAGGTTATCAAGCACTAGTGTCATTGGGAAGAAGCAATGAATTCCTAGAAACGTTAAAGATACAAAATAATCCAACTCAAAATCAATACTTTACAAAATAATTGCAAAATGAATGTGTGCAAGCAGCTGTTTTTCCCACACAGGTGTTAACTTTCAGATTTATTTATTCATTTATTTATTAAACTTAGATACCTTTTTTTTCCTTACACAGTGATCAATTTCCAATAGCAGACAAACGGCTTTCATTAGCTACATACTCCAGTAACAAACGATGTCAGTTTACATTTACCCCATGACCTAAATTAGGGTGTTGCATTGTTGGCTAGCTTACCCAAGGAGAAACATGCAGTAGTTAGCTGAATCAGACAACTCTTTCATCAAAATTGTTTCAGTTGCACATTCTAATAAAGGAAATGACATGAAGAAGAAATTTTTACCATTTTTCAGCATGGAAATTTCAACCTGAAATTTCCCATATAGACTTATGACATTTCAGTTAATAGAGAAAGCACCTATCACTTTCTGTAGCCTCCAGAGCCTAAAAATTCAGCAAAATAAACAAAAAGTTAAGCTCAGCTAAATCACAGTTGCCTGGAGCAACTGTAGAAATATGGCTCTTTTGATGTTCCTGAACCTCCTCACCTTATCATCATTTTACAACACAGCAGAACCTCCATTTCTCTGTCTTGTTGCTAAAAGCTTCAAGGTTATTGCTGGTTTTTAAGGAGTCTTTCAGTCTGCAGACAATGCCATATGCTGCATTGCTAAGTGTGGTATGGAACATTAAGAGCTGCATTAAAGAAAGCCAGACATCTCTGTATTCCAAATATAAACTTTGTCTAATGTTTTATAATCATAAAAAAGTGCTTGACATGGATAGAATAAGGTCAATGATAGTTTACAGGGTTAGCAACATATTACTTAGTATGCTTTTGAATTATTCTGCCCCCTACCTCCAGTTAAGCACTGACCATAATTTCCTGTTTTTCCATTTTTCTGTAACATATCTCTTCCCAGATGCACTACCACCTGCAATGGTCATTATATCCCGTTGCAAGAGACAGTGTACACTTAAGGAGCTAAAAATTACAAGATATTTGCCCCAGGGTCCTTCCTACTGTGACTGATAACATTGTATCTGAAGGCATTCATCCCTGAACTAATAGTATAAACCATGATTCCAGAATATAAAAGAAGAAACGTTTAAAAATATGTTGCACGACATGATGCACAAAGAATGACCGGTCTAGTGATGGCAAATTTAGCACCATTTTGACTTGCAGACTCTGGAGAAGGCGAGATTGTGTTTGAAGGTACCTCTGTGACATTTATGAAAAGAATAAGTCCCTGACACATTCAATGCATTTAGCTTTTTTTTTTTTCCCCCCACAGATTTTGCTGTGCTGAAATTCTCAAAGGCTATTTCTTACTTTTGGGAATGGCAAGAGAGCACAGCTTCCTCTAGTCTGAATCAAATTGTATAAATAAGACTCGTGAGAGCTACAATATTACATACCGAGTTCTCCTTAGCCATAATTTCTTATGTAGCTTTGTTACTACATCAATTGTCTCATGTTGTATGCCCAAATGTCAAACTTGTTCCAGAAAAAAAAAAACAACATATAAAGACCACTGTACTTCAGTTGTGATGCAATACAAAACTAGCATGTAAAAATTACAGCATGCATCATGAGGGATGCACATTTCTCCTCAGCAGAATAATAACATGAATGTAAATATATGCAAATAAAGACAATAAGTGCGTTTAAGTTTTGTATTTCGAAGATCACCCAACTCCTTTGATACCTGGGGGAATGGGAAGCTAAATGAACAGACCAGGTACTGACCAAAGCCAAAGAAATCAAAGAGATCAACAATTAAAATTAATCAAATTCAAGATAGATTTTTCATATGATGGAGTGAATCTACAGAACCACTCCGTTAGATGAAGTTAAATTAGACTACTGGGAAGGCAATTTAGGGTATTAATCCACTGCACACAGAATTATGCTGCCTGCACAATCAGTTGTGGTAATCTTTCAGTTTAGTAATCTTTCTTTAGGAATCTTTTCTGTCTACGTATTTTCTTGCATCTTTAATCTCATTATTCCCTTTTTAGCAACTTCTCCACAACCAGACTAATTACTTCCAACATGCATAAAACATTGTGGCTCTTTCATAAAGGTTTTATTACAGAACAAAAAGACCTCCACTCTGCAGTGCAATCTGCAATCTAAGTTTGACACAAGATGCAACAAGTGAATTTAAACAAAGTCAGGTATTCATGGCTGAAAGTACCTCCGAGTCAAAGCGGCTATACATGACGTTCTGGAGTAACTGTTCTTCCACTCTAATGCCTCACTGTTATTCACAGGATCTTCAGCAGTGTTATTTATCATTTAAACCAGTGGAGCATTGCTGAAAGAAACACGCTTTCCTTTGCTTCTTCTTTCATGAAGAATTTGACTCCTACATTTAGAAAGCATCCCATCTTTGAAACTCCGCAGGACATTTTTGCTAACAATTTTCAAAAGCTGGACTTCAGCTGATACCAAGCTATTAAGTCTAAAAATGTCACCAATACAGTGCAGATCTTAAATATTAGGTCAAGTGGAAAGACATCTCAACAACTTAAGATTTTATCAAAAAGAGTCACTAAGAACAAGTTTATGACAGTTTTGTTAGTTTAAAGGTTTGGTTTAACCTTATAAGAAGTTTGTATTCTCCTTTCATCGAGTGGTGGCTGTCCCAGTTTCTGAAAATATTTTATTTCAGCTTGAACCTTCAAAACCACTGGTAAATTCTGGTCCCATTAACAAAGGCCAGAGTTTATAATTTACCAACTCTTTAACCAAACCTTAAAGCAACTCCAAGACTTACCTCTGATTTCAGTGACACGTGCAGAAACCTTGTGAAGCACGTAATGAGTTTTTCTTAATTTAAATGAAAACAAACTACAGCAAAAGAATTTAAAGATGCAAATAAAAACCAAGAACCATGCTACTTTTCTTATAGATTTTATGTACCGCCTCATATTTTTCAGTTTTACATGTGAACTAGTCTCTGCATTGAAATTTCAAACATCTGAGATTGTTCTTTGCATTAGCATTCTTATAAAAGAAATATAGAAAAAAATCTCAAAAGACAAATGAATGCAGTAAATCAGTCTGTGCAAAAGCACAGCCTATTGCTGTGTGCTACCCTACCAATGCATTTTGCTTGATTAAATATCATTAGTCTCAAATTGACTCTATGATAGCATCAACACCAGGAGAAGAATGATCTACAGACATCAATGACAGCTGAACAACTGACTCCATGTCACTCACTGGATCATAGTTCCAGCAGGAAACCATCTTCACTTCATGGTTGTCAAGTACGTGAGCTCCATTTAAGCATTTTCATATTTGAAGCGATACATTTTCAATATCTGCTTCAGAGTTATCATATCATGTTAACAGTCTTAAGGTGAAAAGAATACATAAATAACCAAAGAAGGGAAACTGTACAATCACTATTGAAGTACATATCTGTTCAAGAAATAAAAGCAAAGCTGCCACAGTTCTTCAAGACAATTAAGTAACAAATGAACAACTCAGAACATGACATTCAGAGATTCCAGTTTGTGACACATTTTTCCATAGATTAGCTGAACTGTAACCTACTTGGCCAACAGTTTCTTCAGGCAGGGATTTTAATTTTTCATGAACTCATTGCTCTAATAAAGTACTTGGCATTAGTTATGGCTTTTGAATTAAAATGCATTCCTGACATTAAATTTTAAAATCACTAAGCCATTAATTTTGACCAGCTTTTTTTTTTTTTCCTGTATAGTGTTTTCAAGAATTAGCAACTAAATGCGTATTTCACCAGCAAAAGAATGAAAGCTGTACTAATAAAACTTATTTTTGTAGGTCCCTATGGAGAATGGTAATATTTTATACCCTGTATATCAAACAAGAGCCAAAAACAAATTTTCTGTTCTGAACAAGGCTTATCTGACAAATACCACATAGTTGAACTTACAATCAAGGGCAACTTAACACAATCTGCTATCTACATTTTCTTCTACATTCAAAAATAAAAAGGTTTACAGCATTGCAGCACAGTTCTCTAAGTTGTCTATTTCTAGCAATGACTTTAGTGCCTATTTGTGAAACTATCTTGCTACAGAAGTTCCCAGGTAACAACTAAATAGCTGAGCCTATTCAACGGAGGATGCTGATCCGCAATTTATTCAGGTATGCAAGTCCATTTCAAAAAGCAGTTGTCCTACTTTACCTTATGACAAATTCCTGCTTTGTTGTTTTTGTTTAGGGTAACATTCAGAAAGTTCAAAGAGCATAAATCACAGGTATTTTAGCTCCTAATATAAAATCATTACTTCAGATACCTCTACTGGCCCCTATAACCTTGCCACCAAAAGAAATAATCACCTGCTGACAGTACAGGAGCCCAAGAACAGACTTCAAAACAGTTTTCATCTTGTTTTATCGTGTTTCATCTCATTTATCTTGTACTTATGAAACAGTGTGGAGTTATGACACTTAGGATATTTAATAGAAACAGCCAATTTGATTCGCATGCTAGTATCATTCTACCATTCAATAAACTACAGTCAGTAAAGTAGCTCAGTTTTAGTTATACATTTTAATTGAGTACAATTTACACACTTTATACACTTCTAAGCAGTGTCAAATTTGCTCAACAATAAGAATACAGCTCACTAAAACAGATGTCTGATCCTGCAGCTTCTCCAGTTCTTAGTATCAGTTTTCTTTATTACTCTACATTAACTTGTAGATAAATTAAGCATAACATGTGTCTAAAAATCCAGCTGTGTTGCAAAACGCTGCTGTAAGGCTAAATTTTCAAGTCCAAGTAGTTTCATAATCTATGTGCAGATATTTCTGAAGGCAGCAGGAATGCTATTCTTCGACAACCTAATTAAACTTCCAATAATGTCAGCAGGAATCTGATTGCAGAATGGCTCATTTTATAAACATCACTACATTTATGACTGACAAAGAGATACATGATCAGAGATGATCAGGTGCCATCTCCTTCACAATATACACTTTACAACTTGTGTTGTAAATCGCCTGCAAGTACAAAAAAATGAAGATGTTAAGTGTATGCTCAATCCATAGAAAGTGGCACAGTTGATACAAAGATTCCATGGATTTTGCTCCTCTGCCAGTTTCACATTATAACTTCACTGGTTTCTGAGGATTTACTCCCAATATATACAAAAATTTACATTTACATCAGGCCATCTTCTCTGTTGGACCCAGGATTACAAACAAGCTTTTAAAATGCAAGTGAAATATAGGGCAGAGAAAATATAACTGGAGCTTGCATGTTTCAAGACCAATACTCTATACCACAAGTACACATGAAGTATGCTTCTCTTCGAAGTTCGGTTTGTAAATTTGCTGCCCACTGTAGAAGTTTCTTTAAAACTGTAGTTTTTTTCCTTAGTACTGTAAAGTACAAAGTCTGAAAAAAAAAAAATGCATTTCTAATTGGAACATTTCAGAGTCAAAAAAGCCATACGTTATATCCCTCTATTTAAACAGTAACAAACCCTAAGTTGGCAACTTCCTTATGGTACTTTCTGTGGTGTTGATAGCCAGTTTTTCTAACTATAGCACAGGTTAAACCAAAATGTAGAATGTTCTTAGCTCACTCATATGACAGAGATACTCTTTTAATAAAGCTTAGGTGTTAAGATAGAGTCACTTGGTACTGACCGAAGTGCCCATGCAAATAGGAGAACTTTCGAACATATTTTAAACAAGCTGTTTTGCTTGCTCTTCTCAGCCACTTTGCAGAATCTGTTCAAAAATCCAGTGACAACTTCTAATCTTGGTGTCGTTGTTTGTTTGTTTTTATTTCCATTGAGATAATTGGCTAAATTTAAAGATAGTAATCCTGATACAGCAGGGATAGAAAGATATTATTAAAACCCTTTCAGACCTCACAGTCCTCATATAAATTTAAGACAAATCTTAAAAACCTCTGAAGGAGATGTGCCTTCTGGTTTTATTAAAAATGAAGGTAACATCAAATAAAAAGCAAAACTAAAGTAGAATAGGTAGAACATTTTACTTTTGTCAAACCTTAAATGTAAAGTATATTAAAAAACATGGTTTTGGATTTCAAGAACAGGAATATAAACATGTATTTTCTATCCCAGAAAAAAAAAACCATGCAGGTGTTACAATACTTAATCATTCTCTACATCCACTGGTATGCAACATCAACTTAATGTTATTAAATAGATACACAGATACCATAAATCCATACAAATACCATGGTCTTCTGGCCTCAGTTATACTGTAGCTCAAGCAAATCTGTTCTTTGGTAACTGAAGTAAGTTCATTTTCCACTCTGATGCAGGACTGTTAGGAGACCATATTAGTCACTCATATCAGAAAACGACAACTTCTGTAAACATAATCGGGGCTACTTTCATCACAAGAAAATAATATTAGTGGTGATATTAGAGGTGCAAATGCAATGAAGTTAAAATGATTCCATCCTTGTGGTGGCTGTTTCAGGGAAAAAAAATAAAAATCCAAACTCTCTTCCTTTCTATTCATTGTTTAATCCTGGTAACATTTAAACTCATATGAAGGTGTTTTGATAGATGGGAATGTACATAGGAACGCTTTCAGTTTAAATAAAGAGAACTCTGGAGAATGGAGATTTAAAATTACCATGACCTGAAGGTATTTGTAATAAAGTTTAAAGATTTAGTAAACTGGGACATTACAAATCCAAAAAAAAATTCTAGATTTTTCATCTTCCCTTTTTCAAAGACCGACAGAATATACATATACAGGTTGACATTTTGATTTATCCAAAACAATCTTCATTTTGCTCAGTTTGCAAGTCCTATCGACTAAAATGTAGTATCATTCACAACAAAATATTTTCAATAAGTGAAACAATAAGCAAAGAAAACCAAAACTAAGCTCAGAAGCTAAGTGGTTTAGAAAGCCTTGGTAACATCTATGTGTGCGTTAGTGTGTCTATAATTTTTTTATACATATATATATATAGACACACACACACATATATATACACACACGTGCGCACATGCGCACAGGCACACACACATTTGTAACCTGCAGTGGAGATCAATCTATTTTCTAATAAGGAACAAAACACATTATTTAAAAATGTGCCTAATTTAACAAAACAGAGAAGAAACTGCTGCTATCAAAATATACAATTTGGATTGCAGACTAGAAGGCTAACAACATTAAAAAAATAGTTTTAAGCAAAACCCCTTTGCTTCTGAATAACAACAGGTATCAACCTGCCATAGCATGAAGCATCCAAACCAGATTTTATAAAAAGTTTAAACTGTGACCCTTCTTCATTCGTAAAGTTCTTGACATATTACATAGTGCGAGCTCTGGTCTCCGAACTGGAGCCTCTTTCATTGTTCTTAATCCATACTCCATGAAATAAATGGCAGCTGAAGGATTCAGAACCTCAAGTGAGATTTATGCTTTACCATATACCTTAAAAATAAAAAGAACAGAAAACAAAAATTACTATTTTTGGTATTTATAGAAATTTTTCTCTCAGGAATAACACAGACTTCGTTAAAACTGATGTCTTATAAGCCATAAAGCTTTATTATGCACAGTATTTGTCCCACTGCAAGACAGTCAGCTAAAATGTTTGCTTTGAAAAAAATTCACATCATCTGGGGCATCAAAAGGATTCTAGCATTTGAAAACTGTTGCTAAAAATAACTCCAGCTCATTCAGGGAATTCAGATATATAGTTTAGCTGAGACTTAAATAAAAAAGCATAGAAAGTTTGATGTTCAGAATCATTTAGACAATTCCCACTGGACTTTTCTTTTTGAAGTCCACTCAATCATTCGAGCAGTTTGCTGTGCAATCAACATAAAAAGATTAAACATTCATTAAATGCATGGACTTCTCTCTTCCCTCAGTATTTCAGCTGCTTCATGACCAAGTTTCTCCTCTAAATCATGAAAAAGATATTACAATTAACTTTTCTTTCAGAGAGGGTTATGAGCCATGGCAAAGCAAAGTCAGAAGCAGCACTGCTCTTCACAGAGCTCTGCTGGTGCTCCTCCATCCCTCGCTTCTCATGAAAGGAAGCACTAAGTACTTGGAAGGCTCCAAAGATTCAGAGGAAAGAAAGACTACACCAAAACTCATTATATGCCACATCTTCTCTGACCTTCCTCTTCTATCTGGTGCTGTGGACTCAGAGGCATCAGAGTAAGATTATACTTTATAGCTCTTTTATCCTAAAGTAGTTTCTCACCTTTGCTAGACTGTCATCTAGTGAGGCAGATAGAAAAAAAGAGTAGAGCTCTTAAAGCTCAGAACTGTAGTCCAAGAGAAGGGCTAGGGGAACAGCGGAAGAATGCACCATGTAAGTTGTTCTTCACTCTTTTCCTTCTGCCTAAAGAGAGGTGGGGGAATCGCTGTACTACTCAGTCATCAGTAACTGCCCTTCCTTTACACCCACTCACATTACAGTTTGGAGATGGCTATTATTTTGTTTATACTGAAAATATACCTGTATATGTTTAACTGCATGGTCAGGGAAAGTCTAAACAAATATTTTCTATATAAAACATTGTTCAGCTGTCTAAGTTGTATACAATTGCCCTGTTTCCATAACTTTACATTCCCACTGAACATCATAAAAGCGTGAGCAGAAAGGATTTTTAACAGGAAATGTACCTGTCCAAAGTTTCCCAGAAGCGTAGAAATACTGGCCTGTCCAAGTGTCTTTTATGGTAGCTTAGTTCTAACACTGTTACATCCCATTTCTGTACATTTGGATCCAGGCGTACTTCATCATATTTGAGATGAAAAGCTTTAACTACAGGAAACAGAAAAATGTTTAGTGCACAAACAAGATGACTTCACAGTATTTAATTATTAGCCAAAGAGAATCTCCCCTTTTTTCAGAATAAAGCCTGAGAATAAAATTAAGCCCATCTCTCAAGAAAGTCAACCAGTCAATAAAGGGCACTGAACACAATACAGTGGCTGGTGACCACTTCCCAGTGCTCATACTACTATAGCTCTAAGTGAAAGGTTGGCCCCTATTGCAGACATTCCAAGGGAACTGCAGAAACTCATTGCAAACTCATGAGAGTTTTCTTTGGAAAACAAAGATATTCTTTCTGAAGATTTTTGAGTTGTCCAAAACCTGAAAACAAAAACAAAACACTAAAAAAAGAAAACAATTCATTTTACTGAGACTGAGAAGGAAGCCTAGATAGCAGATAAACCCCAAATGCTACACGAAATATTCTGAAAAATAGTACTGCCAATTTCTTCTGATCTAGTACTCAGCTAATAATGGTAAATTATTGGCTATTACTTTCCTTTTGGGAAGCATTGCCTCATGTGAATTATGCAAACCCCAAGCATTAGCAAAATGACTATTAAATCTTTCTTGTGATTCTTCTTGCTTCCTTGGCCAGATCATAATTTTGACACAATCTAGTGTAAAGTACTTAACTCTTGTACAATTCCTATCTGGTAATCAATTTGATGCATTATATATTCTTGGATAAGTCAAGATGAACTGGAGCAAAATGTAACACTGAAACAAAGTACATTTGGGGGAACTAGCTCTTGTCTGTTAGCTGCTAAAACAATATTTGGTACTATAATCAGGAATTGTAATCTATAAAATACTGGGGAACAGACTCCCTGACCCCTGCTAGTGAACACAGTATGCTAAAGTTAGTAGGAACACATTAGAATTAGAACAGAATCCCAAGGTTCAGCAAAAAGTGCTCCAAAAGATGTCTACCTTAGTATCTCCCAGTAAGGAATAAAGCAGAATAAAAAAATGAAATAAAAAAAATGCAAAAGCAAAACAAAAAACCTTTTGTTCAGTGTGCATGAAGTCTGCAGTTTTACTGTTTCCCTATAATACTACTGGACAAGCAGTGTGAAACAAAACCATGAATACATATATATTATCTGCCAGATAACATTGCCTATTTTAAAATAAGCCTAGGGAAGGCAAAGAGAGACATACCAGGGCTTTGCATTTACAAAAAAACAACTGACACAACCTTTGTGTTAAGGTTAAATGATATTAAGCTGAGAACAACCCATTTCTGAACCTGAAAAAAATCAGAATTAAAGCACAATGATACACTCTAGCATTTTAAGGACTTTTTAAATGATATTCCAAATTAAATATTTGCTCATTAACTTGACATCGTTCAAAAATCTCATCTGGAATGCGCTCACTTGCAGACACAAAGATAAGAAGCTTGCTTGCTACATGAACATTAAAGACACAGAACAGGCAGAAAGAAAACCAAGAACAATTCTAAAGACTCACCTAACAAAATGCTGTGTGACATAGCAATTGAACAAATAAAACCAGTTTGACAGACTCAGCTCCAATTCTTTACGGTAAGCTACCTTCCTGTTTTCCAAAATGACAGTAATATGCTTTAAATCTTTGTTAATCACCATGGACCCTATGACTTACACAAGGAACTGCAAGCTGTAGATGAAACGATGGATTGTTGCAGATCCCAGAAAGTACCTTTACAAAGGCTATCGAAGACAATAAATATAGGCAAAGTGTTAGCTAGACTGGCATTGCCCATGCACTCCCAATTTACATGGCTTTTATTTTGAGGAGTGAATAAAGCCATTAGGAAAAGCACTAGAGATACTCCTATCAGGAAAGCATTTTCCAAGTAGCTAGCTTTAAAACAATTGAATGCCTTTCTAAAACATAAAGGGTGCATTTCAACTTATCTTTATGAATCAATTAAGAAAAGGTACCTTTCTTTCACTTCAAAAATCTAAGGATTTGTACATCTCCAGTCTGAACTCCTAAGGCTAGGTTTTTGATTTATTTTTTTGGCGTAGCAAAATATATCATTACAATTCCTATCCTATTTCCCCCTACACATTTTCTTTATTTCTTCTTTCATTAGTCTCTTCTGTTAAACCCTCCTGTGTTTCTTTTTATTTCGAATTTAAGGCTCTTTCACTTACTACCTGCTCAATCCTTCATTCAACTCCTTCTGTTTTCCGGTTCACAGATGCATCCTTAGCCTTTGGACTGTTCCTCGCTCTGCATCCCAAACTAGCATTCTTATGGGGTCCTACTTCTATACCAAATATGCATACAATGCAAAACCTGATCAGACCGGTCTCCTCAGTATACTAAACGGAAGATGACAGACTGAATTTTTTATTTTTTATTTTATTATTATTTTTTTTTAAAATCTGTAGCTCAGAAAACACTGGATGCTATAAAAAGGCCTATCTTCTAAGGCAGCTTCACAATGAAGCAATAGCAACAGTGGACAGAAGCTTGCAGTTTCTTTAGATATCATTGCATACTTTGCATTTAGAATAGTGAACAGTGCAAGAGAAGTGCTCTGTGTACACCAAAACACGCTGGCACAACTGTGCTAACAGAAAAAAATGTTCCAATCTACACAGTGGAAACATCTAACGTGCACATTAGAAGTATTTGTATCTTATTACCATCATTATTACCATCAAGTTTTTGTCAAACACCAGACCACACTTGCAAAACTCTTGGTGAAATACTGGGTGATTAAACCTCTCTTCAAACAAGTCATGAAATCTGAAGACAGCCTGTAAACCTGTTGTTTATAAAGTGTTATATAAATAGCCTTTTTGCCTGTTTTACAGGCTTGGAAAGTAAAATTTCCTTTCTGGTACAGCGGCTATTTCTGAACCTCTGGTAAAGACAACAGCTCTGAGAAGATTTCCACAAGCTTCCACAGGACAGAACAGAAGAGTTGCAGAGGACACATTAATCTTTGCCATCTGTGTGAATACCCAAGACCCTGTTCTTTCAACCAACCTAGTCCAACAGTACTTGACCGTGAGCATAAACACCACAAAATTAAAAGCAGAATAACAAACCCTAAAATGCTTAAACAAGAACAAAAACCTTACTTTTTGCAAAGATATCAACAGGCGATCCATCAGGCAAGAGCCAAGGCCAGCCTTTGAACTGCCAAGCTGGACCCTGTACGAATACTGCCACCACACGATCCCTGTGAACATAAAAAGGATGGACATGCTGATGGCCTTGAACATCTAGAATACATTGCCTGTTCAAGAAAACATGCATCTTAACAGTGTGTTTTTTGTTGTTGTTTTTTGTAACAGTAATATATCACATTTAACAACCACACCTTCAGTACAACTACTTTTTCTCCATTACAAAGCAAGGAATAAAACGTTATGTGAATTACCTAGACTCTTAGTTCTGCCCTTTGCAGACTTATTTATTGGAAATAGCGAAATAGTGTTTATTTCTGGACATTGTTTTGCTTTTTATAAGTGTTCAAACAGTTTAAACATAATCCCCTACAAATTAGACTGTAACTTGAGATGCAGCAATTTAAAAGCCTTTATTGTGCACACTGTTAGCTTTTATTCTAAAAATTTATAGCAAGAGACAGCTGCTAAATTTCTGCCTCCAGTTGCAAAGTGCGTCATTTATTGTGAGGGCATGTAACTATTACCTGTGGTTTAAGACAATACATTTGTGATTAAGATGATGAGGCTTTTATATTAATAAAATTTTCAGAAAAACCTTTGAGAATACATGTCCTCCCACACACAGTCTGCCTTCTTCTTGAAGGTTTACATCATCCAAGCATGGTTCCTACCTACTAGAACAAATAATTGCATCCCTAACCTAACACCCAAATTTAATTCTAGTCTACCAAACCCCCAATGGAAAAGAATGATCAAGGGATACCTTTGTGATCTTTTTTAAGAGAGAGAGAAACAGAAACTTTAAGGTTTGCCGCTTAAAACTGTGTGGCAAGGTTTGTAATGGGTAACAGAAAAAACAGCAACAACAAAACTTTAAAAGCAACAACTTCAAGAATTTCCACGTTTTAATTTCCAGATGCTAATATCTGATGCTCTGTTGGATTAAAAATGAGCTAAATAAAAACACATCATTTGATCTCTTTGGTCAGAAGCACTTTACCTACCAATTTGGATATTAAGGTTTGATCATCTTAAGTGCTATTTGGTATTAGAATTTCAAAACCACTGATTTGTGATTTATTCAAGATTTAAATATAGAACACTTAATTTAGGAATAGGACCTTTCCAAAAATACTCCTCTCCGCTAAAATCTACTTTGGAAGCTACAAAACCATCAAAAATGTCATGCATTTAAAATCCTCACACCTCTGACGAAGAACTAAAAATGTTGCCTAATTCGTTACCTCACAAATAATAAACGTATTTCTCCAGAATTTTCCTATTCAAAGAGAAATATACTTTCATAGTATCAAAGAACGGGCTTAGAGACAAAATCTTTTATGGAAAAGCTGCAAAAAGCTCTCTCTCATTCCCTTCCCCCAACTGGGGCTCTCCCTTCAGAAGAGAGCTTCTATCATTAAATCCAGTTCATTGAATCTGATTCACTACTGAAACCACAGTTCTGTTTTTACTGTTGGCTTTTTTTTTTCCCTCTTTAAACTATTATAACAAAGTTAGAATAGCAGATGTTGAAAAGGTTGGCAAATGCATCTTCCCAGTAGACTCTAATTCAGAAAGAAGATAATAAAGGAGGATTCTTCTCTTGGACCATGCTTCAGCAACTTGCATGCTACAGTACCACAAACTGGAAAACTCATGAATATTCTTACTCGAATTCCTGGAGCATTTCAGACCAACTAAAAATAGCTGTGCTGCTCATATTGTTAAAACAAAATGTTATTTTTAAGAAAGATCTATCAAGAAGTTTAGCTTTACATCATTTTAACCTGGAGACAACACTCCTATAGAGTCAATCAAACCCATTCTTATAGCCTTGTCTTCACTTCTTATGCAGTTTAATATTATTTTATTAGTCCCCTCCACGTTCTGCATTCTCCTGATAAAGAACTTTTGTAATGAGGAAATCTATTTTACCAGTCTTGTGGCATAAGCTTTAGAGGTTGGTCTACTACTCGGTAAGGTACAGTAACGCTGACTGTAGTTCCCCCAGGCTGCATCTGGTCCTTCCTTCTCTGTATTAGAGTTTCATTTTCTCGCTGACAGCCTTGCTTCTTCTTTTCATCTGATGGTACAAACCTTGGAGAATAAAGAAACATTCAGTAGGCAAAAGTAATTTGATCAAATCAACAGGAAAAATACCAACTTTATCGGAACGTTGCATTATTGGCAGTCGCTGAAGCCACCTCATTCTTACTATGCCAAGCCTCCCCGACTACTCATTCAGTATAGCAAGAAGACGAAGTTTCATAAGTCTTTGTGATAAAACCAGTTGTACTAAAAAGGCCCTCTGCCCCTCAAATCTACAGCCAGAGCTGTTCTTACATGTTTGTGGCATGTCTTGCCTACCTTACCTAACACATTTGCAGATGAGAAGCCAGATCATAGCCTGCTGAACAGCAATAACGAATTATTTTTAATGATCAAGAATAAATAACACGCGAAGACATGGGGAAGCTTAGGCATTAAGAAATCATTGCTTCCTGGAGTAAATTTTATAGCTTTTGTCCTTGGGGAAATTAAACCTACTCATCAAAATTATTTTTTCCTTCTGAAAGCTGGGATTTTTGGTCAAATGGATCAGATTTTATTCATTTTTTTAATGAGTGATTTTACAAGATCAGATGATTCATCTGGTTACTACAACGTATGTACTACAATTATGGATTTTTTTAAAAAGCTTCTCTGATAGATAAATTATGCTTACAAAATAAGGATGGCATGATCCTTATGTCTCACAATCTCAGTAAGACAAAAAGAAATGGTTAAGAAATGACCCGCCAAATCAATTTCAGAATTTTTATTTTTCAGCCCCATCTTTATTGAAGAAAAAAAAAAAAAAAAAGCAATTCCATTTCAAGAGCCTCTTCTATATGGCATTAATAAAATAAAATAAAATACAGACAATTCTTCAAATTAGCATCATAAATGTGAGAGTAGCGTAGGGTTTGTTACTAATGAAAGAGGAAAGATAAAATCATGCTTTTTTACAGATGTGAAACTACATCACAGAAAGGTATGCTGATGTGACCAGTATCATCTACAAGGCCAGCAAAAAAAAATAAGGAGAGAGCAAGAGCTCAGAGCCATCTTCTCCTAACAGCCTATTGAGAACCACCCAGTTGCACTACTAATATTGTTTGCCTCTGACATTTCATTTCCAAAGTTCTGACAAGAAGAAACAGTGTATTTCACTTATCTGCACAAGGTATCAGGAGTATTGGTGCTATATTTTAAAAACACAGTACTCCACACAACAGGGAAGATTTCTCTTCATTATAGAGCAGATGGCGCATTCTGAACGTTTACTGCATCTATGGATATGCTGCTGGAACCATTTCTAAAGGTATTCTCTTTAACCCACTTTTAGTTCAGTACTAAAAAACAATTGACTATGCTTAAACAGGTGGACTGAACTTTAAATTACTGTGGAAACAGTAAAAAGGAAAGAAAAATGAATTAAGTTTGTTATTCACCCCTCTTGAAAATACTGGCTTTTGCTAACATTTCATACTCAATGAGAAAGTGGTATCAGGGTTTGGGGAGAAACATTACAGATTGAATATTGTGTTTTAGGCTTTTAAAAACACATTTTAAGTGGAAAACCAACCAGCTCTACCAAGTTAGAGGAACAAGGATATTAACGAGCAATATTGATTCTACAAAGAGGCTGGCAATTTCACCACTATAAATTATATCTGAAACACCCCAATATTGGCTGACGCAGGCATTCTCAGTGTTACTTTTAGCTTCATACATGTGTGTTTGTGTCTAAGAATTCATTTCAATGCAAGTTTATTGACAAGTTTCTCTCCAGTTCATGGTCAGCTAAAAACTGTTACCTAACTGAGGCAAACCAAAAGTTGCCATAATGCCTGTATCTTCTGGACTACAGTACACTCCCATTTTACTTGATATAGAAGTCTGAATAGGACAGAACAGGACAGAGCAAATACCTTGTTATCTGAATGTTCTGAAGAAAAAAAAAACAATACAATGAGAAGATTCAAAATGGAAGAGTAAAAAAGCTGCCTATCAAAGAAAGCGTTGAAGGAGATGCTTACACATGTACATACATGGAGTAGAGGAATAAATGGCAGCTTACAGAACGTTTATGAAGTACATGCTGAATCCATGGCTACTTTGCTCCAAAATCCTTGAAATGCAAGTATGCATAATAAAAGCCATGTGCTCCCAAACTGAGAACCATTTATAATCATACAGCAATTTCTATTATGAGAGGCTTACTTCATCACTAGACATACAAATCAAGCTCAAGAAATCTGACTATTAAAGAAAACAGCAAAAATACCACCTTCTCTTGGGAGTAATTTACCACAATACTCTGCCTGGTAGCTTAACTACACTTTTGTACTTGACCCCTTTTTAATCATGCAATACACGAGAAATGTATTCTGAAGCCTGACTGTGCAGTAGCTTACATTTTTGTTGCTTCTCCAGATTACTATTCCCTCGTCAAAAAAAGTGATCCCACACCTATTTAGAAACCATCTTTATATTTATACTCTTACTAGGAAATTAATAGTGCTCAATCCTGTTGTTGTTAGTTGCCAAAATCAGTATTTGCATAAAAATTGGTGCGCTTCCGCAATTAAAGGCAGCAGGTCCCTTTCCTTAAGGGAAACAGGCAAGTGATTGAGCAAGATCAGATTATGGGAGGTAACTGGTAAAACACCATCCACTGAACTGCCAGAACTGCTTGTGTCTAAGCTCTAAACTCATAGGAATTGCTTGCGTTAACTTTAAAATGCTTTCACTCAGGTCAGGTCAATGCTTTCCGCCTCCCAATTTGGGCCTTCTGAAAAATGCATGAACAGAGGATAAGGCAACTCCAGTGCTGGACAGTAACTGAGCTCATCACAACGCAGATCTGATTACGTTTAGAATTTGAGACTTCTTTTACAACCCTCTCACTATTTCTTATTTGATTACAGTGTCAAAAGCCTCATATACCTACCTCCACAAGAGAACAATGCACTTCTGTAACCCATCAACCCATCCTCTTTCAGACTGTTTGCTCCATATCAAAGTTAAATAAATCTCAGTGAGTTGCCTGGGCACATATAGCAGTTAGAGAAACTGTACTTTAACAGAAGTTTCAAAAAGGGTTTGTTTGCTACATCATTTTTAGCTGCACAAAACTGCTGATACTAACTATCAAGGCTTTTTTTTTGTTTGTTTTTAACTGAGGGCCAATTATAAATTTCCAACCCATTCAGTTTAACTGTGCTTTTATTTATCTGGTAAGAAAGCAGAGTGCAACTATGGTTAAGCATATCTTAAGTAAAACATCATCACGATAAAAGTACATACTCATCACCTAAATGTTTACATCTTCCTGATACAAATTTCCGTTCCACTCTTGTCCCACATAACCCAAACTCTCCTCTTTATTACGGCACACCTCACAGAACAGTAAGGGAGCCAGCACTGCAGCCTGTGAGCAGTGTGCTCACATGCATGCCAAAGCCTTCCTACCCAAACAGCCCTGCGTGCCTCATCCTCCCAGAGATGCCTCACCTGAATTCTGGGGATTCTCTTACGTTTCCTAGCAAACTCCTCTGCAATGCCCTTCAAACACTCCTCCTGCTCCAAAAATTCCCTCCTCCTTGTGCTGTACCATTGGTCTTTGATACAGCTAACAAGCAGGCTGATTACCTCTGAAAATACAAGAAATTCAAATCTATCTGCATCTTCCTCATTAATTTTGGTGTTTCTTCACGTGGACAGCATCTTTTTTTTTGTTTTGTTTTTATTCCAAAGCTTGTGGCAAATGAAATGCAGCTTCTGAATCGCTGTTCTGTCAAATTTAGCTGAAAGTAGGGAATGAATTACAGAAGGTGGTGACTCAAGGCAGAAACTACACAACTCTTTTTCCCTGCAAAATCATCCCATATCTATCATTCTACATCAAGGCCAGTTCCACACTCTGCATACCTGAACATTAAGAACAAACCCCGCAGCCATTCCTAAACAAAATACTTCGCTAAATTTGAAATGCAAAAATTACAGGCCAGGTGGCATATCTTCTAGAAAAGTGCTAGAGCTGTCACAGCTGAATTAATATTTTGCTCTTCTGAGTTTTGCTATTGCATTTTGGATTCATCAACATCCCTTGCTTCTTCACTTTGTCTTCGATACCTGTTAACTATGTCGGTGTCTTCCTTTGTTCCCTTATTCTTTTTTCCCTTCCCAGGATCAAGTTCTTTGCACTCAAGCTCAGCCTTCTTTAGGAGCAAGTCTAGAGAAGCTACCTGTAATTGTGCCCCCATGGAGCTGGGAACAGTTCAGCCTTCCTAGCACGGACATACTTGGAGATAACATACAGGTGCTTTATTCCATTGCATCTATTCCTGCACCACAGTCATAAACTGCACAGATGTAAAATCCAGGGCTTGTGCTTATGTAATTGTTTCTTAAGCATAAAAACCCACATAAACAAGCAACTTCCTCTGTCAACACAATTAGATCAATCTAGTAACTGCTCGCACATTAAATCATAATGTTAAAAGCCAGACTTCTCACCAATTAAATATTTCATAAGAGGCCTTAAGAGTCCAGCATGCCTACCAGATCTTTGGTGGCATGTGGCAGTAATCTAGAAGCCAGGAATAGCTAGAGATCTGAAGGCACCTCGTATCTCACAGTGCTGTTTGAAAAAATTCTAGGGCAATTTCACTAAAAATTTAGCACCACAATATGGACACGCTATTTTTCAAAAACAACTGTATAAAGCCTCATAAAGGATAGGGGAAGCACTGAAGGTGGAAGAAAGAATAACTATCCACTTTTTGAACGGACTACTGGTGCAGACTATCTATAACAGTATATTTTTCTGTGAAAATGACTGTTTCAGAAAAATGGACTGATATTAACAGACAGGCAACTTTAAGCACCGTGGTCTGTCAGACAAGTTTTTGTTTATTAAGAACAAAATACTGATTTCTACCTTGCCATGATGGAAGCAAAGTATAATGTTGATTGCATTTAGCCATAACAAATTAAATTTTAGAATCTGAAAGGTTCATTTATTTAAGCAAGAGCATTTGTAAACTGCCATATTCTAGCACACTGCAATGTAATAAATCAATTTTAGCAACTCAGAATTATTTCCCTAAAAGAATTTTCATCAATTCTTACCGATAATGTTTCATTATCGTTTTTGCTGTATGCGAACTTTAAAAAAGAATACCCACTACTTCTGCACAGAGACATTTAATAATGATTGCTAAACAAAAATAACATCTCCCATCTTTCTGGTATTTATGCGTATGTAGCTTCTACAACGTTACAGCCATGTTGGCAAAGAAAGACTGAACACGCTGTCAGAGTCTGACCACTCCTTGTCCTCGAGAGCAAGTGATCCCTCTGCATGCAGAGGTTGGCTGCGATATGAGGTTGTGATTTTGCTTTTAAGAATGTATTCTGATTTCATCCTCTGCATACACTGTTTTATGTACATGTATCATGTCGCATTTTGTAACTGTTTCTAGAGCATATAAATTCTTATATATCGCCTTCTAACTTCACTACTGCTGTCGAGCAACTTCCTAACAAACAACACAACTTTGCTTCTCCGTTTCCTTTTTTCAACTTACGAGAATCTTTCAATTTTTCAAATTATTCCTAAACATCACTGAAATCAGTGCAATGTTATTCTACCCATAAGAAGTCCCACTTTTCCACTTCTCTTTTTTAAACTTGACTATTTTTTCTCCAATCTTTCTTGGTACTTTATTTATTTATACCCTAATAAAGGGTAGCAGTCCCTTTTGCAGATGGTCTTAACACTACCCTACCTTACTTAAAGCACAATTTACTCTATAGGCTCTTATTCACAAGCATACTGCTAAATCAAAAGCCCTATTATTACTGAATTTTTACCGAGTAACATTTACTCTCAAGTATATCTTGTCTGAAGTGCCAATTAGTGTGAGAGTCCAATACTTTCTGACCAGGGTCTTTTAGATGTTCCAAAAGAGAAGAATTTAATGTTAACATTGAATGTACTTATTTGGGTATAGTTTTGACACTACATCGGATTTTGAGTGAGTAGGGTAATATAGCAATGAACTGAAATCGACACACAAATATAATATACAAATATAATACAGAGTTAGATTGCAATACAGATTCACATTACCAGTCACTGTATATTCATCACCACCATGCTGTGTGTCCCCAGCCACCGGGAAGAATTATGCGTTGAAGAAAGCTCAAGCCTGTTCTCTTCAAAGCTCATTTTTTGGTTGTTCAGTTTTTATACTCTGTGTTGGGCTAGGCAACATATAAACCTCCCTCCTGGTGCTATGGCTGGCTCTACAAGTAAACATCTTCTATTGATTGCCTCAAGGAAGACCATTTAGACAAACAGTTGATCTGCTCAGCTACTATAGCCATTTATCTAAAAGGCCAACCTCTGCATCTCTTTTCCCTTACCATAGCTGTGGTCATCTCCTGCATTCTCCTCTGAGCTGCACGATCCCTTTCTGTACTTAAAGGGGCTTATGAAAAAGACGGCAAGTGGCTTTTTACACAGGCAGATCGTGATAGGACGACGAGGAGGTTTTCAACTCCAAAAGGGGAGCTTTAGATTAGATGTTATGCGGAAATTCTTTACTCAGAGTGGTAAAACACTGGACCAGGTTGCCCAGAGAAGCTGTGGATGCCCCTTGCTGGAGTTGTTCAAGGCCAGACTGGATGGCGCCCTGGGCAATGTGGTCTACTGGGTGGCATCCCTGCCCATGGCACGGGGGTTGGAACTGGATGGTCTTTAAGGTCCCTCCTGAGCCAAGCAGTTGTGTGCTTGATTAGTCATCATCCTTGCTCAACTCCTCTGAGCCTTTTTCCATGGTAAGCGTTTGTTATCACTTGCACATGCATGCATATGCATTACATAAGAAGAAAGCCACTCCAGTCATTGAGAAGGTCTTACAGTACCATTTCTAACCTGCCCATTTGGCTCAACTGTGCAAACACTGATTTTTTTTTTTTTGCCTTTTTTTTTTTAACCACTATTCATGAGGCATACAATTCTTTTGTAATCTCATCTGTAAAACTAGTTTGTCGTGAGACAGAAGAAACTCCCTCCTGATTGTTAATTTTGTACTAATAAAGCTCTATATCTGACAACAATTTTTTATACAGTATTACAGAATGTTACAGTATGTTCTAATCAGCTACTTACTTCAGATCTTGCAGAAGGTCCTTTGCATTAAGCATTGTTATTAAAGAAGTTGTGGCTGCCGGAATGATGATTATGGGAGTTCGAGATCCTGTAGAGAAAATGAAGTTATATTTCTCGCCTTCTTTTTTCCTTTTTCTTTTTAATTAAAGGAGCTGTACAGAAAACAAAATTTTGCTTAACAGACCTCAATTATGGTAAACATTCAAGGGAAACTGTAGTAAATACCTAAATTGAAGGTCTTCATTCACCACAGAAAGCGTATCCCTATATCAGGAGTCTCTAAATATTGGTAATCACATATTTAGCAGAATACAATTATATTTGCTTGTGGTTCCAGCAAAGGAAAGTGTGGGCATCATTCACACAAAAATGAAAAGGACAGTGACTAAAAATGACTAACCTTTTTTCTGGTTTGGAGGTGGTCTTGCTTGAGAAACTGAGAAGAAAAAAAACAGAATATACAACAGAATGAGTAATACATAATACAAATGCTAAGACTCAAAACATTTCAATGTTTATCTCACTTTTCAATGTTTTGAGACGCAGGAGTCACACTATAGTCGTTAGATCATTTTCAGAGAAGCAATACACAAAGTTGAAAAGGGGATTTATAATTTGGGTCTCAGTATTCAGCAGACAAACAGCTTTTGACTGTCTGAAAACAGATGCAAGTACAGTTGAGTCAATCTCCTCTACTTTTTCTGAACGTAGTCATCTTTCTCTATCCTCCCCAAAGGGAAAGGACAATACAGCACTGAAAACACTGCCAGCAACCTTCAAGCAAGCTGCTTGTGGATCCCAAGCTCAACTGTGCTGAACCAACAGGAAGACTGTTTCACAACAAGACAATCTTTACAGATCCTCACCTTTTCACAAGTAGGTGTTACAGTAAATGAAATCCATGGGATTAGCTGTCCTTCAGACATACAGAACTTTCTACAAGCTAAGTTTTGACAGCTTCAGACTTACTCGGGTTAGTTTCTGATTGCAATTATCCCCCTAGTTGGATTTTTCCCCACAATAAAGTGTTTCCTTTTTAGTCTTCCATGTTTCATGACCTCCTAGTTTTGGGAGGTATTTCAGTCCAAAGTTGGAACATTGGAAAAGCGCACGTTTCTTCGCTTTGGTGCTATTACCGAATAACCTGGCTTTCTCCAAATACATATTTTATAGTTCAGTTTTTAATAATCCTAACTTAAAGAAAAGACTATTGTGCTTAATAATTACCATTTTCCTAATTCACAAAATTAGAAAAGTCAGTAGTAAAAAGATTGATGCAGACTGTACCTTAAGTCTCAACTGCTACTATGCATGACAAATTTCATTAATTGACTTCCAATTTCATAGCACCAACTTGCTCATGTTTATTTATGACCAACTGTTTCAGAAACTGGCTAGAACATTATAAATATTCACACCACACAGTTGCCATTGTTGAAATATTGAGACTATATCCTTAATTATCTTTTCCTAACACTGTCAAATGCACAGATATAACTGGCAATACTACATTGAACTACTTGAATTTTACCTACCCAATGTTTTTACTTTATTTTTTAATTTAAGTATCTCCTTACTGTAAAAAAAAGTTCCTGAAACATATGGGCAGCATCAGCTGCCAAGAAAAAAAGCATCTGTAAGAAATGTGATAGCTGTACTGAGACAGGTTAGCAGAAAACTAGATAATCTAAATATGTATCCCCCCCCCCCAAAAAAAAAAAAAATATTTGTTCAAATCAGCATTATACAATTGTTTCCATCAATTCAGCTAATCCTTCTTTGTGCAATGATGCAACCTCCTGCACATTGCACATTTAAATACTGTCACCACTATGAACAGACACTCCCTCCCTCCTGAGGTTCAAACCCCCAAATGTCCTAGAACACGCAGAATAAGAAATCCTTTTTTGGAATGTAGTATTATATATTTCTTCAGACTGTTTTTTCTCCTTTCAACAGTATGGAGGCGAGCTAGTGGAATAGAGAAGGGCAACATCAGTATAAAAAATACACTTCTGTCAGTTAATGCACATGAAACTACGAGTAGCAAGTAGGGACCTGTGACAATTCAGTCAGATTTCTGCTCTTGCTACCTCTACCCTTTTCATACTGCTGTATGTCAGCTTCATTTGCATTGTTATGCTCAACAGGGCCAGTGAGATAAGTATGACAGGCAGCATGACCTTTCTGGTACCTAAATAACCAAACAGAAGAACCTGTGCACAACAGCATTTAGGTATGCTGTGAGAATATTCAATATTAGAATAGATTTTGGGGATGAATCCTTTTACAACATTAAAGCATTAAATCCTACAAATAAAGCTCAAGGAATTAGCAAGGCACGTATTCAAAGGTCTTAGTAATCTAAACAAGAACACTGTATACTCCAGCAGAACTTCTAGAAAAAAGCACACTCATTTAAAAAGGCAGCTTTGATTTAAAAAAAAAAAAAAAAAAAAAAAAAAAAAAAAAAAAAAAAAACACTATTGACAAAAAACAAAGTGATCCCTCCTTAACACTTCATAACAATAACTATTTTCTCATTCTTAAATCATAGCTTTCACCTGAAACTTTCTTCCAACAAACCAAAAATTCTCATAACATGTAAATGAAGTACAGCCATGCACATTGCTGTTTGGAAGCACCAATTTTGTTTGCATTTTTACACTATTCCTCTATCTTTTTTGATGGGTTTCTCATTAAAACAAAACAAAATACCTACATCTTTCTAACTTTGAACTTCAATTAGAAATTCAGTCTGATGTACAGAACTGACTTGGTAGCTGAAGTCTATTAGATTGGGAATTTAAAAATCCAGCTGAAGATTCTGACTTCATTACACATATCTTACGTGCTAAGAAGTGTGAGAAATAATGATAACACACAGAGAAATACTTGTCTTTCTGATATATTGAAGAAGTATAACAGATCTTTCTGAGACTGGCTTTTGTATTTAGGTTGTTTCCCCTTAATATATTAACCAACTCTCACTACATATTTGAAAAGGCTTTCTGAACTACTAACCTTATAGCCAAGTTTTTCACTTGACACATTTCAATTTCACTGTCACGTCCTTTTGACAGGATGACTGAGCAAACACTCTGAACAGAATGAACCCAAGCACCAGAACATTTCAATTCTTAAGCTACGTGTGGTGTAAGTAACTAGAAAGTCACGTGTCATTTCCCACACATATGCCATTAAAAGCCACAAAATGGATCCCCACTTCATTCTTCAGTAACCAAAATTTTAAGTACAACTTCTCCAGAGCTTATACTTGCTTGGAGCAGAAGCATGAAAAGATGTCACCCTACCTGGTCGTGGTACTGGCTGTGCTGCTGGCGTTTGTGTTTTTCGAGCAGAAGCACCTTCCTTTGAAAAGACAGAAAAGGTAACATTAATAGCTGGCCTTCTTGTCAGGTACATATATTTTTAAATGAACACAGAGCTACAGAGGATCTACTGAAAATGAGGGCAGCATGTTTCTATTAAAAAGGAGAAAAAAACATTGAACATACTCAAAACTCTTTACAGATCCTGTTTTAGATGTGGGGGAGCAGAGAACCTGATAAGCTTTTACCTTTTTTTTGTTGTCGTTGTTTACCTTTTAACCATCAGATGCCCATCAGAAACATTATTCTATATTCAAAGAAAGTTTTCTTACTTATAGTATTGCTTCATTTTAAACCCAATCACTTGTAACTAAGAGTTAATATGGAAATTGGCTACAGAAATTTCAAAACATGATCTGCTTATGCTCTAGGATGGAAAGCCAGGACCAAGGAATTGCAATGTATTCCTGCCTTGAAGAGTTTTAGTGACCAGAAATAGCACTCTCATGATAATTAGTTCTGCTCATGCCTTATCCAATTACCTTAATGTAACAAACAAAAGACCTGTACTACTATTTATTCTTGTTAACTCTGCAGAGTCAACACACCATGTAAGAGAAAAGTGAGGTCACACGTCTGCTTTAAAGCAACATAAAATTTCTGCAAGAACAAATTCTGCTCTTCGTGATTTCTGTGAAGCCCCACTGAACAATACATGTATTACCAACGGCATAAAAAAAAAAAAAACAACAACCAAACAAAAGAAAAAGAAAATAACCAAAACCCAGCCACTTCAATTTGCAAGGCTAACAGAAAACCTTTAACACAAAACCAAGCATGCATTTTATCTGAACATTAAGCACTATGTGAGTGTATCCTCCATCTGAGACACACTTGGTAAGGTCGGAGATCTTAGCCTAGGAAAAACTTTTTCGAAAGACTCCGGTATGGTGCTATCACATCTTTATGTCCACGCATAAATAACAGTATGTTCTGGAATTCAAAATTAAAAAACCTAAAAAGCAAGAGACCGCATGCAAGGAGCCTCAAGTTCCATGATTTAATTAACACAAAGAACCTGCTTTCAAGTTTCCACCATGAAAGTGAGAACACAGTTTTTTACATCCTGCAAGCTCCCATTAATCTTTAGCATTAGGATTTAACCTTTGATTGAAAGAAATGGATTAATCCTGATTTTTTCTGTACTCTTTTCTGATTGTTAAAATAGCAACATCTATGTAGGGCATTTGAGTCAGTAACTGTTATTTTAAGACTTGTTTTAATATGTAAGAAAAGGTACTTTTGCCTCTGTCCTTTCACTGCAATTCCTGAGAAAATGATGAAAATCCGAATAGCACACTCTGAAGGAAGAGCAGCAGTAAAGGCTGCCTATCTTTGAGAGAAGCCTTGCAACTGAGAAACCAGCACTATTTAAAACTGCATCGCCTTTCTTTTAGCCAAGAAAGTAGAAATAAAACTTTGCATCTGTTTCTGTAGAAAACTAAAATTTTCTATGTGAAAAGGCTGCTCCTGTGGTGCTCTAATGGCACATTTTGAAGAAATACCAAGAACTCTCCCATGGCATGTCTTTGAAGTCCCAGAACCTTAATGAAACAGAAAGCAAGCCCACAAGCTACAGAAACATCACTTCCAGCATTACTTAGCAATGCTAAGTTGCAGATTTCAAACTCAATTTAGTTTCTTTGGATGCTTAACTACTATTATCTGCAATCCCATGCATCCATTCACCTTTCCTCCCCTGCTGAATCAATACTGCAGCCTTTCTGCCTTCCCTTCCACTTACTGAGTGCTTCCACTACCTCGAACAGACCTGCAGGTCCTTTGGCAGCTGCCATGGGAGTACGACAAAGGAGCTGCTTCAAATATGCTGGAGGTTTTCTGCAGCCTTGGAAAAAATTGCAGTCACAAAGCCTTGCTCTAGTTTCCACAGGACTTCTGCTTGTGATTTTTCTCTTCACCAAAATCTCCATAAAGCACCAGAATATACAGTCACAAGTGACATACATAGCCTGCAAATGACTTTTTTCCCCATACTTTTGTGTGAACTCTCTGAAGTGATGAATGGGAAACCCTGTGCAGAGGCTTAAAAGAAAAAGGCAAGGCTTTAAGAACATTTCAGCTGCAAAATAAATAAATAATATTGCAAGCATAACATCAAAGTATGTGATTAATGGTAGGAAATAAATTCATTTAGATGAGTAGACACAAAAACACAGCTACCAATTCTACATCCATGACCTTTCCATTTGTAAGAACAATTTCTGCAAAATCAATAAAATGATGGAGGTCATGACTTTTAGTTTTGTAAATCACCGCCTTAGACTGTGATAATTTCACGGATGAATCTCAGCTCACAGCCCCAGATATGCTGGCTTCTCACCAGACACTGATCAGTTGTCACCCACTGAAGGTACACACCCTTCCTCTGCCACTGATTCATCACCTCTCGTCACCTTAAGATCATGAGTGACCTAATCACCACCTTCTATTAATTAAAATTACCACCCTCTATCATTTAAAGAAAATGTAGTTGCAGTGGCCACAGATTTAACCACAGATTTTTATTAATTTTATTTATTTATTTATTTTTTAAGAAAAGCATGCTATTAAGATGGAGAAAAAATGAAAGTACAAAGCAGTTACGGTTGACAAGATATGTGACGGGAAAAAAGATGCTTTCTAGAAGAAAATCGTCAGAAAGATAATTTCAGCAACATTTCACACCGTCCTGAAAACAAAAGGTACCAAGCTTAGATACAAACTGAATGCTTTTCAAGAGCATCCCCATAGAGGTGCAGGTTTTTCCTATGACAAAGCACTAATTTACGGCATGAGTTCTGTTTACAAAGCACGTATAACCACAGAATTATATATGATGGCTTCTCTCAGAGAGAAAAAAAGATCAAGCTGACAGAGTAAATATTATAGTGGGTTCCTTTAACCACACACAGCAAGCGTGGCTGTTAATTTATGCCGTTAGAGTAGGCAAATGAGAAGTTGCCTCAGAAAAGCTAAGTCCTTGTAAATACAGTAGTTTATTTCTCAGTGAGTGCACAGTAAGATATCTTACATTAAAAACTTCACATTAGAAATTTGAAAGTTACCCTTAAGTAACTAGACACACTGCCAATTCCAACTCCAATTAGGGGGGCTTTTGTTTGTGCAGCTGTACCCTGAGCATCAGTAGCAGCAGAAATCACTGTTTAGCTATTTAAAGAACATTCATTTCCTCAAAGTTTCTGAGCACTTAACAGTTTTGCTCAAAGACGACATACCTAATTCTTATGCATAAGCCACTCTAGACTGTTAAGGAGTATACTGTGAATATTCATAAGTTGAAACCAATTTAGTAACAAACTCATGTAACTTGAAAAATACAAATCTTCTTTAAGACAACTACACAACATGGTATTTTAATCAGAAACACGTTACTTGGTTTAGTTTTGCTACCTTACAATAGAAGGTTACATATACTTACTTGTGATTTATATTAAAGATGAGTATTTAGGCATTCAGGAGCAACAACATGACATAGAAAGAAATCAGGAAAACATCCTGAAACCTTAATATTATCTTGGATTTCATCACATCAGCTACAGATATGACGCTGCATGCACTTTCCAGTAGAATTCATTCTGCTTCCATATTAATAGTTCCTACCATGTTAGACCCCTAAAAGCCGTACTTTATTCTCTCGAGGCACAAAAAGCTCTTAAAAGTTTATAAAACTGTTGCTTCACATGCTACAAATGCTGGAAGGGAATAACTCAAGAACTGCAACTATTTCACTGCACATTCACTATTTCAACTGTTCCTACATAGAGATCTATACAATCTAATATTTTGACCTTTAAAAAAAGGTTAGGAGTAAAGGATAGAATCGACAATTTGATGCCATCTTGTGGCTTTTTTAATTTAGCAAATTTAATTTGTATTTCATTCTTGTTTACAATTTCTAGTAGTACAAGACCTTCGCACCAAAATCTAGAAGTTACCTAGTAACTTGCATGCTCCTACACAGAAATAGGAAAAGAAGTAACAGTTGATTCTGCCAAAATATTAGCAACTACTTGTACTTAGAACATTAAGTGGCTTTCAGCTTCAGCATCCATGAAGGAAGACAATTCATCCAAGCTCACTTCTATTCAAAAAAGTGAACATAGTAAAGCTGCAACACTCAGATCTCAAATGAGAATGGAAAAAAAAAATACATTTGGATAGTACACTCATAAAAAAAAATTTAAAGAACAGACTTCAAATTTACCTACTTGATTTAGAGAAGAAAGTACAAAACCATTTTAATTACCAGCAACTCTAATATCATTGTGTGAGTGATTTAAAGTATTAAGCCTTCGAAAGCTGTACTAAAGACAGGCTAAAGAACCAAGACAGTCTAAACCAACTGCAGAGGTTGAAAAGAATATTGCTGTTCTAGAAATTAATTCTTGAACACATTATTAATGTACGACAAAGTCAAAACAATCAGATGACTTCAAGAACATCTGCTCTGGATGCCCTACTTTAAGCTTGATACAAACATTTATCTATTTCCTATACATAGCTTAGATTCCGAAAATGTAGGGCTTTGTTCTAAAAATGTTAAGCCCTTAAAAGCCTCAAAAATGAAATCTTCCAAAGGACCAAGCAAAACAATCCAACTGAGTTGCTCTGCCTCTGCAATCTTCATAAGAATTTTCAGGCTTCTATTGGTATCAAGAAAATCTCAGTGAAATTTAAAGAGCATTTCACATAATCGTTTTATTTACACATGAAGCTGGTATAGCTCATTTGCATCCTTCTATGCACACAAATATGCATACGCAGTCCCCCAAGACAGATATTTAAATAATAAATTGCAAGCTTTTTGCTGCCTTTCTAAATTTAAATTACACTGTAAAATAAAATAGAATTTGATAACAGAACCTTAACTGTTGTACAAATACTGCTAATATTAGTCATGTTATCCTGTGTTGATCGCAGTAATAATAAAAAGGTCATTTCTACTATTTACATTGTTTCAACTTCCTTATAATCAAAAAAAAATACAAGGGGAATTGAAGCAGAAGTAAAGCTATTTTTATAGAATGAATTTAAAAGGGAAATATTTACTGTTATCAAAGCACTTCGATACTCATTATATAAGGAAAGCAGCACCACTGCCTCACCGCTTGGACAACTAAAAAACTCATGTGACATAAGACAAAAGGGATTAGTAAAAATTAGTAAATTAATCATTTATTCAAAATGCAAAAACTACTTGCACTGAACATCATGTCTTTTCAAGCACAGTTTGAGGGAAAAATACTGATGAGAGATTGCTAATCCCCAAAAGCAGTTGCACGAAAGAAAACTTAATGCTCATCTTCTTACAAAGACATGGCAAATTTCATTATAGGTGGGGCCATGTTTTGGAAATACTGTTGAAGTTAGTACATACATTGCACAACTCCAAGAAAATCAGTCTCTTCTCAAAGAGTGCAACGCTATAATTACAGGGGAGAAGGAGAAAGGAGAGGCAAGTGAGGATGGCAGAAAACTATGGCGGTATCACCAAGAACCAACTATCGCTGTTGGATTATGAATCTGGAGCAGGAGAGAAGCCAGCCATGCATGCACTTCCATTTTCCTGGGGGACAAACTGTTTCCATCAAACAAGAACAACTCATAATGGAGAGAGATTTAGAGAGAACCTGCAAAGAGAACTTTTTGTTGGGTTATTTCTTTTGAATCTAAGACCTACCTATCACATATCTACGTATGTTTAAATGACTCATTCCCTTGAAGCATGTGACAAGTAGATTATCAGTGAAACCTTATTTTTGCTTAGAACTTTTTTTTTTTTTTTTTTGGAGTTAATTATTTGAGCTGGACTCATGCATATTACGTGGCAATCCGTATGTTTTTTGACAAATACAGTTTGAGAACAAAAGGATTGTTTCATCTTTACCAGAAGTCAGGTACAAAGGTATAGACTCTAGTAGTTTTCTTTATATTAAGATCAGAACGCATGTCACATCAACTCAATAGGGCTGAAAAATGCAGAAATGAGAACTTCCTAAAATTTCCTAACGTTTTTGTCTCCAACTTTCAACCTCACACATCCATCAATCTCTAGTTCCTATACCACCTGAAACTGCAGGTATTAGCAGGACGCTTACATGAAGCGTTTCTTCACCAAAAACATCATAGAATATGGGGCTGAAACAACTATTTGCATAAAAGCACTGCTAACAGTCAAACACTAAACACACAGAAAAGTACCATCGTTTCTCTATTCACATCATGCTTGGAAATGGTATTAAAGGGAACTGTCATATGCACATCAAAGAAAACGTTGCTCAGTATGGAGCAACGGGAAGATCCCACTTACACCTGCATTTGGTGAGAGATAACTCAGCAGAGGAAAAGGCTTAAAAGACTTCAAAAAGGTTCCTTTGTAGCTTCTGGAAAGACTCATGAAATGCTTTGTGTGAGAATAATATTTTTAAAAGCTCTGCAGGTGCCTAAATGAATACAGACAGATCCTTCACGCGTGTGTGAAAATTTTTCCAAAACAGCCAAACTGAACGAAAACCCAAGCAACTGAATGCGATGCTATTCAAAGCCTCAGTGCAACAGAAACTGATGAAGCTCTTCTTTCCAGCCTCCCCTCAGTTAATTCTGTTCCTAGACCAAGGGATGCTACCATATTGAGATTTTAATGTTTAAGATGTAGGAAGCGATTAAAAACCCATTTTCCTCTTTTTTTCCCTCATGACTATTTGATAAACAAATTAGACAGCACCACCTTTTCTGAGCTATGTTTCATCCTATCTTCTTTCTATTTGTATTCACTGAAAAAAAAACGAAGTTTTAATATTACTCTTCCATACCTTACCAACTTTAGCTATCCCAGCTCGCAGTGACTTTCACACACACCATAGTTACATATTGCATTACATTTCAAGGAAGCATAATTGTCTTGGGTGGCTGTGGCCTGAGAGATGAAGGCAAATTCCTACATGATCACCATGGAAGATTTAAATTATCAGGACGAAATCCTGAAACCGTGTTCCTCGATGAACATGGAAAGGGCTGTTTTGAGCAGTCACAGGCCAGGAAAGAGTCTAGAAAAAGCAATGAACTTGAGACCTGCAACAGGCTGCTAGTAACGTTCAGGTAGAAATGCATGCAATCAGTTGAGTAATGCTGGCACTGAAATTTTGGTCATCTCTAATTTTCTCAACTCTTTCTGTATTTCTTTACTGTGTGAGTTGTACACTAATACACTTCACCAGAGCCTTGGTCACCCACTTGCAACACAGGCTAAGAGATAGCAATTGTACATATGAGAAATAAGAAATAATACAAAAAGGAAAAAAAAATGCATCTGTATGTGCTCTGTGCCATATGCAAACACAATACTAATTTTCCTACCTATACCATCAAAGCCCACATATCAACAGACGGTGCGTTGAGACACTAGCTTGGGTATTGGCAATAAAAACGTTGACAAAGTACTAAAAGAGAAGTGATACCTGTAGAAGCAAGTTAAAGCAGTAATTTACTGCAAAAAATTCTGAGTTTGGTCCAGGAAGAACAAATGATGACTTCTGCAGTCGCATAGGCTGTAGTTATCCACACGCTGTAATTCCCCCAAACTGGGAAGGGGCAGGCACCTTAGCATGCTTACAAAAAACACAGTATATTGTTTATATTTGTCCTGTCCCATAACTTCACATGACTATTTTCAATTGTATGAAAAAAATTGTATCAAAGAACTAAAGTTAACCAAACTAATATCATATTCACACACACAGAAAAACCCAACAAACAAAAAACAGGTTCTATCCTGCTCTTACTCTACAGATCCTTCTTGTTTTAATTCAAGCAATTTATAAAACAGACTGAACAGAAAAATATATACCACAAAGATGGTAAGTGAATCAAAACAAGATACATTTTTGGTGTGCGGGGAGGTGCAACGGATGGACTTTGCTTCTTAACAAGAGGGATATGCAGCCTCCATCCTAATAGTAGCAAAAGGTATCACTTCCCCACAGCCGGAACACAAATTCAATCATTTTCCCTTTGTCAAATGCCTCATTTAAGCCTTATGTTTACAGTTTGTACTATGAGAAAAGCCCCTGTGAAATCTGTTTGCCAAGCGCTGTACACAAACGCAGCATTATTCAAGGTCAAAACATATGGGAACTGCACCAAAACCTTGAGACAAAGGCTTCTGCCAGAAAAGCACTTTTGGTCGGGGTGGGGAAACACACCCCTTTCTTTCAGGGCAGATTCTGTTCCTCATCTCCTTCGCTCACCTGCAACATCATCACACACGTCAGCGAGGTGATGATCTGATCAGAGGAGCCAACCCGTTCCCAGTTCTCACCAGAGAGAAGCTGGGACATCCAGCACGTGGCCATCTGCCCCCAGGCACTAAGGTGCTGGTCACCTTCTGACTAAACTTCAATTTCACTAAAAATACTCTGAGTCAACAGATGCAAAGTACCTTTCATTTTCTATGTACAGGCTTGCTATAGTTGCCATAGGAAAAAGCACTATTTGGAGAACTGGCATGACCAGAGCTGATATTCAAATGCAATGCTGTTTTCTTTCTGCCTGGTGATTTCATACATTTGTATCAAGTAAAACAAAATATTTCAGGAGGTTTCTCTTTGAAGACACTGTATCCATTGCAGGATCAAAATGTTTACATACAGATTTCAACAAAATAAATCCCTGAAGACATGTTCCTGCATTTTAAATCAGAGCATGAAGGTACTTTTGGGGTTCATAAGAATGTATGTGCACAGAAACACATATGTACGTGTATTTTTTTTTCATGAACAGATATATATATTTCAAGAACCGAACCTATGAACTTCATAAGCAGCATATTAATACCATCTCATTTGAAATGCTGAAGTTCAGGAGTTTCAGGGCCTCCAGTTTCCTATGCTTTCCATATTTAATACAGGAAAATGTCACAGAAAAACCTTGTGCTCCTCAGGATTCTCAAGTGGCTGCTCCCACCACCAGTAAGAACCATGAACTCTTCTTTCCCGGTATGATATTCTGCTGTCCCAGCATTTCTAAAATTTACAGTATTAGTACCTCACTCCTACCAGTCACAGGAGTTTTGATGTACTGTGTTCTAGATCACCTATATCTTTGCTGTGGATTGTATTAAAAAGAAGTTTTGCACACACCGTTAAATACACAGAACAAAAACGTAAAGGTTTTGGTACTGTTACACGCCTGTGATGGTCCTGTTCATCCATCCTCTCACTTCCCAGCTTTGCCAGTGACATCTATTCTGCTACAGGCCGTTCCTTGGAGAACTCTCATTCCAGAATTTTCATTAAAATATTGTTTTGTTTAAAATTATGAAAGGGCACTCAAAATAGATCAAATCAACACCCCACCCCCAAGTCTTCTACGTAGTACAACTGGATAACTCCAAAAGGCCTGAGGCTTTCCTTCCTAGGTAAAGATGTTCACATTAAAAACTTAATGTATTTTGCAGGGATCATTAATCCATAGCACTAAATCACTTTACTGGCAGCCAAAACAGCTATGAAACCACCTGAACCTCAAACCCCAAATTTCCTAGGCTAAGCTTTTACACTTCCCTAACAGATTCCTCGATTAAATAGGTTCCTCAAACATTATAACAAACTCAAGCTTTCTATTTTGTACCCAAAGAACAAACAGACAAGGTACCGGTTTGATTTCGTTTCCTTCATTTAAATGAGCTCTGAAAGCCCAGCACTCAAAATTTATACAACCTTTTAACAGGGTTGTTTTCCTCCAACCAAAAGAAATCACATATGTGAATCAAGCAACAGAATCAGTTTTCATCATGATATAACAGTCACCTGGGTGAGACACAAGTACCTTAGTCTCATGCACCACAGATTCGTGTTTAAGATGAACAGTAGGAGAACGTACACCACATTTTCATGATAGCACCAATGCTTGTTACTTGTACTTCTCAACTAATATCAAGGTTGAAAGAATTGACCTCAATTTTTTTTGCACTAGCATGCATGCAACTGAACTTCTTATTGCTATTATTATATGGCAAATAGATAACGAAAGCCACTAACGCATTTGTATTCTGAATGAATGCATCGTTCCTATCGCCCTATTGCAGAATACCAAAGTCAATGATATATGCCTATGTAAAAAATTAATTGTGATAAGCCATGTATTATGTTAAAATACAGGAAGGATTTTGGCCGTATCACGCAAAACAATTTCTTCCATTTCGAAAAGTCTGCCTCTACTTCCAGCTTCCTTTGGCATTATATCTAAACTGCCCATTATTCTCCCTTTCGTAGTGAAGATTAAATTAAGTCGTTCTCAAAGCACAAAGATGACAGCATTCAACTTTTATTTTTTCATTTTATACACAATCCATATGCTAGATAGTCCATCTGCAAGCTTCTGGCTTTTGCATTATGAGATCTGCTTTATAATACGAATGCTCTTTGAAAAAGCTAGGGCATAGCTGCATTTTCGGTAGAGCAGAAACGCAATCCTCTTAAATGAAGGTCAGCTGGCAAGGTCTCACTCATACAGTCTGGGGGCATCCTATTCAAAGATCATGACAGGATAAGAGCCATACACGAAGTTCACAAACTTTCAGATCTTCCTATTATGCTATGACTTCTATACTGTCTTCATCCATCACTGCAGAAAAAAATACCCTCCCACTAAACGGACAGGCTCAAAAGCATATTTTAAAACAGGTTTTTAAAAGTTCTCAAATGCCCTCTTCTGTCTGTATATACATACATCCACACAAAAATTGATCTAAGTAGTAGCTTCCTACTGTGAATAAAGTTAGGATGACAAACTACACTAGGCAGCACAGGCACAGGTAAGGTTTAGAGCAACTATTATTTCTGCTACCCACTTTTTAGCAAGTATCAGTTGTCCTTAATGATCCCATGGATTTCACAGTGTACCTGAAGGAAATCTGCCTTAAGCAGTAAGACCTGCTCAGCTCTCCTTCAGCCCTCACAGCTGTCCTGGTACTTCAAACAGTTGTTTTGCCTTTGAAAAAACCTACTGTCAGTGACAAAAAGTAAACAAGATATATTTTTTTTCTTACAGCAATCTGTTGCAAAGAAAGATCCCCTCACTGGAAAACTCTTGAGCACTTAGGTGGCAGGAAATAAAAATGAGTAAGCCACAGAGAGCAGACAATGTTTTGGAAGATGGTAAGGTTCTCAATGCCAAGAATGATCTCGCTGAGGAGGAAAAAAAAAAAAATAGAGCAACAAGATTCCTCTGTTATGACACCCTGGAACTTTTTGTACGTGCTCTGGAGAGCTTTACCAGTCAGAAACAGATTTAATTTCACAGGGACTCATCCAATAATTTCTTTGTCTTATGCTGGTGCTGCTCTACTTTTATGAGAAAGAACACAAAATCAAAATAGCAGCATCACCTTTTGAGAACAGACAGCACATAGTAGCTTACACGTAGCTCAAAAGGGCTGGTAATAAGCACAGAAACTTCACACCTTTGTATTTGTTCCTTTGCTCTTCTAAAAAGACATTTTGAAAATGCAAGGAAAAACTATTCGTGAGCTATTTCTTCGCTTCTATGTTGCCATATTCTTGTGTAGTTGAATAGGTGCCTATTTTGAAGGAACAGCAAAAACCCTTTTCTTCTCAGACATTTGTGTCATTGACTAGTGTCTATTTTGAAGAGAAATATTTGGAAATTAGGTAAAAATAATGACAAGCCACGATGACAGCCATTCTATATAAGACCAGCCTATCGCTGCCATCAGATCTCAATCAATGAGATAATCCAAGCAGCAGATTTTCCATCCTAAATGAGAGGTGCCTTAGATTTACTGATTTCATTAGCTCAGGGTAGCTCCGCAGAAACATTGCTAGCTTCTTTCCCAGGCTAGCAGGGCTTCTGAAACAGCACTGCCACACAGCATGGAGCTACTATTTATAAATCTTGCAAGCATCTCATGTATGCGGCAGCATTGTTTCAAGAACAAGCGAGCAACCCGACACAGAGCCATCACAGCTTATTAGCTCTGGCCACCCGGGACCGAACCGACTCCACCAGACCATTCCGAGTAGGCTGATGCATCTGTTCCCTAATGGTTGACATTCCACCAGCCTTATTAGATTGTGGGCATTATCATGTGAATACATAGATCCAATTTTAACCTGGCAATGGTCCCAACCAACCTGCCACTGTGGGAAGAGCAGAGACTCAAGGAAGCTGCTCTTTTCGTGCCACGTCCAGCAGTTCCCGTGTTACGGGGCTATCTCCTTCCCCACGCCATTCCCCAGCTCACCTCGGATAACGAAGTTAATTACACAGAACAAAACAAGCCTTCTTGTCATTAGGCAAAGCCAGCATTAAAGTACAGATGATACTGGTGCATGCTTCCAGACAATGCGACATAGGGTCAAAAGGAAAAAAAATAAAATGGCAAAAGCTATCTTTTCAATACGAGGTGACCTAAATTCTCAGCAACAGGGATTCCCTTTATTCTATTTATTGCATCCAGGCCTTTTTCCACGCAAGATTGGTTAAGGAGGCATTTTGATTCCTTTCCTTGCTTACAAATGTGACAGAACTAGAAATCCATTGGGTTTTTGTTTTGTTTTTTTTTTTTTTGCATTACTATGCTTCTTACTGATATTAATAGAATCACTGAGGTTTTTATACTTGGCAAAATAAGAAACTCTTAGCAAAACTGTAAAGACAGAGACCCAAAGATTGGAGGGAAAAAAAATTTTGGACTCCCTAAAGCTAGCTGCCTTCTTTCGGAACTGTAAACCGTAACCCTTGCATGCGAGTAAAGCTCAAACATGCATTAACTGGGAGGAAAAAAAAAAAAAGTATTCAGATTTCTGAAAAATGCTTCGTTACACAAATCCTTGAGAGAAGACTTAAAAAGAATCTGCAACGTGCAACCCGTCGTCCAAGGTCATGAGATTTGTGGGATTTATGAATATGACAGATAAATTTATTTATTTTAAAAGGATGACAGATGCTCCCTATAAATTCACTCTAGTAATACGGATCAGCGATAGAAAGCTTCACAGATGGTGATTAAGAGTTACTAGAATATATCTCTATCATAGAAATAGAAAATCTTTAATTTTAGGCCAAATTTTTTGTACTCAGGACTACGGCATTAAATATATTTTTCTTCCTGTTCAATACAAACCTGCGTACAGTATGCATTAATGATTTTCAATACTATGCCTTGAGACGGACAAGATGCAAGAAAGCTGCCTCTACTTTCTTATTCCATTAGATAACCCCAAATTACACGAAATATGACTGAAATATAGTTGAGGATAGCAGCAAAATAAAAATTCTCTAGTTCTGAACCACTATTCTCTGACAATTAACAGAACACAAGCCAAGCTCTAATGACTTCCTCTTGGTCAAGTATTAAAGTATTAGCCAAATCCCAGTAATTCTGATTATACATCAGTATTTTACATGAAAAAACCTTCAGGCTCACAAAATTAAACTAGACTCTTACACAAATTACAGAAGGAATTACGAACATAGTTACCAGACAAAAAGAATGTTTTCCACGGTATAGTTTCCATTTCCTCAGAAGTAACTAAAGGAATGCTGTCATTGAAATGTAAAGTGAATTTCAGAAGCAGAAAGACGAAGTCTGTAGGACAGATCAGCAACTACGGACATTGGAAGTCATTTCATACAGTAGCTTGACTTCTTTGCTCACTAGAAACATATAAAAATGAATACTTCCAAATAAATTTCCGCCCAAGAACACGTTACTTTGAAATAACAGTCAATCACTTCGATGAATTTAAGTACAATACATGATAAAACATATTAAATGTATTAAGGTGATTTATTCATTAATATACACTGACTGGAAACCACTAAGTTGAGGGTATCATTAACAAGGAACAACTTTGGGGAAAAAACAGACACTACTCTGCCTGGCCAAGCCAAAGTAAACCTATCAAAGCAGTTGGTATGCAGGATACTGGGAGTAATTCTAGTTTCCCCAACATGTCCAAGAGCATAGTAGCTAACTGCTCTTAAAAAGGGACTTATTTTCCAAGTTAAGATTCAAGTTTTACGTTGAATATGAACTATTTAATACTATTTAAATTTATTACTGGGATAACACCATTCAGATCACTGGAGAACGGATTTCTCCCACAGATTTTGTTGCTTTTCCCAGTCTAAGCATCTGTGTTAGAAGAAAAGGCTTCAGGCGTTTAAGACACTTACTAAACCTTTGTGGTTTTTACTGTAAACCCTGTATATCCCACAAAATCAGTTGTAAATGTGGGTACCTACAGAATGGAGCTGTAGGAATTAATGTACTCAAGCTACTGAGGAAATGTAACACGTTGAAAGAGTCAATACTCTGTCATAATATCGGTGAAATTCTGACAGGTCTGAAAGTCCAGCTGCTCAATTCCACATTATTTAACATGAAGTGAATAGCTGCATCACCAACTTAACACACAGAACCAGGAGTTTTTGAAGCTGATGAAGCTGATGAAATGCCCCCATATTGAGTAAGTACATTGAGTATGTATCTTCCAACCGTATAGATGGCCAATAAGCAAGGAGATAACATCAGAGCTGCAGTTCTCTCAGTCTCAGAGAATGGACACAGCTCGTCCAGCAGCTCCAGCAGGAGCTCAGTGTCCGGGCAGTGAACCTGAGGGGCCAGGACTCTTCAAATCCCTGGGACGCTTCAAAGGCCAGAAGACAGCCTAAAGGAGAAAAGGGTTTTCTGCACCTTTTTTGGGAACAGATTGGGCAGAAAGAAGGGGTAGGGCAGGTGGTAAGAGGCAGGTTGTCAAAGCTAGAACAATGCATTTTTCTCCTTAGGCCTAAGAGGTGGTGACCTGTTAACTTCACCAGGATGCCACGTTCCTGTCTTTAAAGAAGTTTGATATAAAGTACCAGGTCTTCACCAAAGTTTCAGTTCCTACAACATTTTCACTTTTCATTTCAAATTCTCATGCTGGGAAAGTGTGGGGGGATGCTAGGGGCAAGTTGATCTTATAGTGCAGGCAGCTGGAATGAAAAAGGTCATAAGGTAAGGGGAAAACGTAAGTTTATTTTCCACAGTTCTTTAAACTGCCTCTGAACGTTTGGTACTTCTGCTCATTGGCCTTCTCTCCCGCTGTGCTGAATCAAAGCTTCATAAAGTCCACGCTCTTTTCAGAATGCAAAAGCAACACTTGTGACAGGCAGAAAACACTACCACTGGCACTGGCATGTCACTTCATCAGGGGAGAGCTGCACATCCAAAAATGCTGCACAATATAAATGAAATTATGTTGTCCATCCCCTGGAAAGAAAATCCTCATTTAGCACTTAAGATCAGCAATAATTGGATGCAAAGCCTGGGGGAAAGACAAGAAAAATCAGAACACTGGAAGGAGAGAAAATGTGATAGAGACAAAACAACACATTATTGAGGAAAGAAATGTTTCTGGACGGTTGTCCAATACATAAAATTTGCATATAATGAAAAAACAGAACAGGAAAGTGGACTGAAAGCAGCTGCATTTTGGCTGATCAGTTGCATTTTAGAAGCACTCCTGACCTGTGCTCTTCACAAGGAACTGTATGAACTCTCAGGACTGAATTCTTCTTGGAGAGCTAGAATATCTATTCACTTAATAAAAAAACATTAAGAGCTTCAGAATTATGAAAAATCCCCTTGAAATTTTTCATTGGGCCAATGGAATAAGCCCTCCAGACTTTAGAGATCATCTGGTCTTTTCTCTCTCTAACAACTTCGCTAAATTCAGAGATGTGCTTAAATCCTTTATTGAGTGATAGAACAATTATAAACTGCTCATTAGGGAACATAAAAATACACACATTTCACAGTTACTGGAAACCTTTTCTCGTGTTCTGTCATCTCAGATTGATCTCTATTGCTGTATTTGTGTGCGAAATGCAAAACATTCAAAGATTAGTGGAATCGCTAAATTTATGGCTTAGCTATCATTTCAACCGAGTGCAAAATCTCAACCATTTATAAAAACGCAGCAAGTGTAAGACGGGTTTCACAATTAACTAAGAAATACTGAAATTTTGCTAAGGAAAATAAGGCAGGCGATACTGACACTTGTGGTCATTTCTAGATTGCTATTTTTCATTCAGTTCCTAATATCCTCGTGATAGTTCAGGAACACACTGGGATCACAAAATAGCCACTCGCATTACAAATATTCTATAACCCTGTCCTCTCTAATCTAAATGCCATACTGGAAACATATTCTTTTTGAAGCAGAGACAAATGGGCACTGGCCATACACATAACAATCCTTAACAAGTTTGAACTAAGCATTCTAATATCATGTATGAACACATTTTGAGAAGAAAAATAGAAGTTTTCAAGTGAAGATAACTACCTCTGGAAGTCTTGCCATTAATCATTTTGAATTGTCACTTGAAAGGCTTTAAATACATTACAACTGAAATAATACTGCAATTCACTCTGATAAAATGGAATAATCTTTGCAGAGTATTCATGGAGTACTCAAAAAGCATGGCCCATATGGGAACATTGGGTTTACATGTCAGCTGTGATGTATGTATTTAGTTTAGCTTCCAGGGGACTCGTGGCCACCAGGCAGAAAATTATCTTTCTTCCTAAGCAGTACACCTGACTATTGCAACCACTGTACATCCATTTGAGAAACTTCTGTTACTGTTGTCAAGAGAGAACTTGATTTAAACAGCTCACCCTTAGGGTCTAATTTATCTTCGAAGTACTTTGACAAGGTTTGACTGATACCCTACAAAAAAATTACACAAAGGAAAATTTTAAAGTTCTTGGAAGAAAATATTCCAAAGCTACACACCTTTGTTTTGCACAGATACATGCTGCCTGGTTCACAGTTGTCTTGTGCCTGAGTTATTCTAAGCATCTTATCTGACCCCTTGCATCTGTTTCTAATTTTGCAGAACTCGCTGCACAGTCACCCTTGCACTGGCCACGGTATCTCTCTAGCGTTCCTTGCGTACACATGGCACATCCTCACATCGGTACAACTCCTTCCCAGCTTTCAGAGATGGAAGCATCTCAAAGGCTAAGACTGCAGCTTCTAATTTAAGATGTAACCATAGTAACATTACGGAACATACTACTCCTTGGATCAAGAACAAGCAGTCCACTGACCCTTCATGGTGAGATTTAGCCAAAATAAAGCTTATTCCAACCTACAACCACAACAAGGTTACTTAAATCTTCAGGTCATACTTCCAGAGCGAAGCGAGCTCCACCCTCCTGAAATATCCAGGAACCTCCAGTATCATACAAAAGTGCTAAAGAAGGCAGTTAGATAAAAATAACTTTTTTTTTTTCCTGAAACTTTGACTTCCTAAAGCTACAGTCACATGCACAAATACAAAGTAGCTGGGGAGGGCGGAGGTTTTTCCTTAGTTTTCCACAAGATGAGCGAAGATCTGCTAAAGGCAAAGTTAGAGAAATTTAGTATGCATAGATGATTTATCAATCTGATCATGTTTCTAGTAAGTTAGCAGAATATGCATCTAGGGTTGTAAAACACAGTGACTGCCTGGGGAAGCCTTATTTGCCAGTGAAGGCAGCACCTCCCCAATCCATATGACAGACCAATTCTGCTTGCTTTATCCTTTAGCTAAAAGAAAAGAAAAAAAAAAAAAAAGTCCAAGTCACTGAAATCTTCAGCTTAAAAAAGAATGGACAAATGCACTGACCAGTGAACATTTTGGTAAGTATGCTGCTAGTATTCTATTTTCAGAATTCCCTACTGAGCAATTTTATTTGTAGCATATAGTAAATATAATAAGGTGCTTCCACATAGCATGGCCAGACACTGAAAGAAGAGAAATGAAAGGCACACAAGTTTCACTGGGACCAGAAAGACAAATTCTGTAATATAGGTATGTCTGTAACCAAGTCATTTTACATCCATCAATAATTGAAATCAAGTGCCCCCAGTCCTGCAATAGCAGACTTCGACCTTTACCAAGGAAGAAAGCCATTAACAGCAAAAAGGCAGCTTAACAGCACGTGTTTATACATTAGTGCCATCCAGCTTAATTGACTAACCTAAGATTACAAAAAGCTTTCAAAGGGGAAGCATGTGAAGCATGTGTAAAGGAAGCATGAGCAAAGAAACACCTCCTCTTGTCATCACGTAGGCACAAAAAATTTGTGCTAAGAGCACCAAATGGGTTAAATGAAGCTTCGTGTTTAAGTACTTATAATTCCTTTGCAGTGCAGAACAGCTTTTGGAAAACGGAAATAGAATGTCTCGCATTAAAAATCCCCCAGAGAATCATAAGTTACAGTGTCAAGGAAAAGTGAAAACAATTTGAAAAAACCTTCAATCATCCATTTAATAATCATACAATTTTTATACTCTTCACCTATCATTGTGCTCGTACTGAATATGTATCATTTATCACACAGGAGCAAGAGCCTGTAAAGGTTTCTGGCTGCCTTTGGATTCAGTCAAAATGAATGCAAACAATCACGTGGGATTCAGCCAAGCAATGACGTTAAATTCTGCTCTGTCAGAAGACAGCATCTGTCAAAGCCCACATTTAAACTGCTGCCTGCCTGTGCAGCAGCTGAAGAACTACGGAATGGATTTCAGAGACCACAATCCTCGCCTAAAACAGCTCGAACCCATTTCTACTACTGCCTAGCAACAATGAAGGAGGGAAGGGAGGCAAATCCTATTACTGAAGGCAAGTGAGCCACTACGTGCTAGCACTCACAGCTAACGTTACCATTAGAAATATGGATACTGAGGAGAAGGGAACACAGCACTGCATTGTCCGGCAAGGGAAACACCAGATGTAAAAGCTCCAAGACATCGGCTGCGAACGCCAGACGAGCCCGATCGGAACAGGAACGGGAACTACTGTCCTTTTGTTCGAACAATGAACAAAAAGCCCCAAGACAAGGACAACACTTATGAGCAGGGAAGGTAACGCGGCAACGGGCAGACAGATGGACAGATTGGATACCGTGAAAAGCGATCGCAGGAAGCAGACTGCTGGGGGATGTGCGCATGTTCGATAGCATCTTTTTTGCTGAAGTGATGGCGTGCCAAAACTATTTTCTGGGGGTATAATCCTCGCACCATAAATGGCCTGACCAAGGAAGGTATGTCAAATCCTTGTGTGTGATATTCATTCAATTGTCTGTTACCTTTTCAGCCATTGCAGATAATGATCGTTCCTAATTTGCAGAGCCCGGAGAGATAATGAACTGTGTCTCTAAACAGGGGAAAAATTCCAGCAGGTTTTCCTTTCACCACCCCGAACAATGTCACTATCTCAGACTCGTTTAATACACTGCTTACAGCCTGCACAAGGTTGGTGTGGGCACAGGAGGGATTAAAGGGATAATGTAGCTACTGTAATGATTGCATTTAACTGAGAAATTAAAAACTCAAAAGCCTCCAATCTAGAAAAAACAGTTAGAAATCCTCGGAAACTAGGTCAGAATTAATCCTTATCTGAAGTAATCTTAAAGCACTGGTAAAATGGCCATGATGTGACACACACTGAGAGCACTGAACCATCAAAACAGACCGTGCAGTCAAATTACATTATCTAAAAAGTGCCTTCAGACCTCTTTCACACTTGCTTTCCTCTTTTTTTTGCCCCTGAAACACAGCAAAATGTCATCAGACTAATATCGGCCAAGCATAAATTGGGAGCGTGCAAAAGACCGGACATGATTTAAACCATCAGCAGCACGATCAGGCACCACATTTTACAAGTAACATCAGGCTCCACTGAGATCCCAAAAGGAAACCTTCAAACACTACACATTCAAAATGGTGAGCACGTAAATTACCTCATGCCATCATTGCTTAATAGGAAAACACTGCCTGTTTAACTTGGGTTGTAAAATGGCACTCAAACTAATTGTCATTCATTTCTGCTTCTTGTTTAAATTTAAATACTTCATCAAATGTGGCAAGCAAGCAAGAAGACAGGTTACTATTTACAATAGAAATTTAAGACCCAAATCTATAGTGATTTAGGCACCACAAAATGAAAGTGCTTATCTGCAGGATCTGCCAGTGAGCTGCCATAAATCCCCACATTGGCAACATAAATGTGCTTTCTTTATCCAAGGCAATGCTAACATGCAGAGAAGCAACCGTGACTGGAAAGAGCTCCCATACCTAGGGATGCATCTCACAGTCACCCATTTCAGATCACTTTTAAAGCCACTTCCCAGGACTTTTAAAACAAACCCCAAATTCTGCCCTCAGGCAGTACTTCTGGAGAAGCACGCCTAGCTGGCGGTGCCCCTCTCCTATCTGACATTTTAAAGCCTGAGCATCAGACCTCACCTTGAGCACTGCCTGTTCTGTGCAAAACATTAATGCAGTTTGTAAGTGAACTCAGGCACGGTACGTGAGGCCTAATATGCAACTGCTGCTGTTTGTCAGAAGAGCGGCTCGGGCTGCCTTCTGAACTCTCCTAATTAAACAATCTGCCCACAGCTAATCAAAATACGAAAATCCAGGGCGTGTAAACAGGGAGATGAATCCTTCAGTCTGCAAAGCTGCAATTATAGAGCAGGGCTGAAAGTACAAGGAGCTGAAACACTGTCAGAGCACAGACCACAAACCAGAATCGAGGAGGCATTCACAGTGCACACACCGGGCATCTGACAACAGAGCAGGGACTGCACAACCAAGTGCCCAAAAGGAAGAACTCCTCTAAGTCAGAGTTTCAAAATGCAGTTACGTGCAGCAAGATACTTTCAGAAGACCAGGTGCCTGTATAGAGACCTTAGGTTATAGCTGGTTATTTGCTTTTTGTTTTTACCTACTGCCCATGGTTGGTGCCTGTCCTTAAGCTTTCTGTGAAATGAAATTTTAATCAGGCAAATGCAGTAGTGCTTTAACCCTAATTAAACTGAGAGAAAATAATGGTTTTTCTCGTGACACTGTTTGATGCTGTTTTTAATACATACTGACAGCTCTCTACTTTTATTAAACACATCCCAGCACGTATTTTTTCAATGGAGCTATTGCTGGATTTCAAATGCCCACTGTAATGTTTCACACCTGGATTACAACAAAACCAAAGCAAAGTTGTTGTTTCTGGTGGTTTGTGTATTTTTTGTTTCCCTTCAGTCAATAGTTTTATGATGCTAAGAAACAGGTGTGGGTCCTTCCTTCATCCATACAAGGCCTTTTTAAAGGGCAAACAGGGACTGAAGGTTTTCTAGGAAATTCCCACCTTGAAAAAAAAATCAAGGAAACATGTTAAGGGAGAAAGAACCTCTCTGAAAATAAGCTTTGTAATGGTAGATGAGATGAAAATCATAAGAAATCTAATATGCACAATGTGAAGATGCAGTCAAAAATAGGAGGGGGGTGTTCACCCATTCTAACCCCATTTCTCTGTGCATCATAGAAAGGCAGCAATTTTAAGTTCACACAAGTAACATATAACCACATTCTCCCTTTTACTTATTCTCATGTGGAAGTAGGAGCACAAGAAAAGCCTACCACCTCAACTAAAAATTAAATACAGATTAGTAATGTGATACAGATTTGCCAAAGTATTTGCATCTAACGACTGAAGTTTTAGAAGTGGAATAATTCAGTGTGGCAAAGTTAATCCAAATTACAGCTGCTACTCTGCATTCAGCTCTTCATGCAGTTCTTGTTTTGACTTCTTCCTAAACAGCATGCACATGAAATGGAATGATAATTCATCAAGTATTCCCACAGTTGCCCTCCAAGCTGGTATCAAACAATTATTTTCCCTGAGCTCTAGGATACCCTTTGAAGTGACATTTGTGTTTGCTCATACAGAGATATCCATCCCAAAAGGCTGCGTTTTTATTTAAAACTCACTGCACACCACAGTGAAACTTAAAACCATGTTTTTTAAAATTATGTTTGGAGAGCAGGCTTTCATTCTCTAAGCATGCAAAAGAAGGTGTAAGTGCAGAGGTAAGCATATATCTTCCACGTCAGGGGCTTAGTTCCTTTTTACTCTAAGGTATAATTTCTGAGCTAAGCAGCATTAAGAAGAACAGCATGAAATTTCAGGCTGATTCTCAAGCAGCATATTTTTGAGACAGGTTTAACATCTGTGGAGTGGAAAATAATTTTTAGATAGCTCAGTTTCTGCTACATAGCATCAGTCCCAAGCAGTTAAAAAATAATAATAAAAGAGAAATGCTTTCAGTGAGCTTGAAAACAAAATTCATGAACATGATGCAACAACAACAGGGAAGAGCTTAACATATCACCAGGCAAATATTTTGCCATTTCAGAAAGAAGTAAGGGGCAGTTTTGTCTTTTTAGATACATTTATCATTACAAACCACAGTTAAAATCCCCGCTTACTTGCTCCTCCTGGTGGAGGTTAATAAGACAGACAAACTACAGTTTCAACTCAGTGCAATACTTCCCCTGGCTTCCAAATATTGTGAGTGATGTCTTCTGCATATACATTACTCTGTTTATATATCAACTGACACAGTAATTAAAATAAAGCTTAGTTATATGTCTCTCCTTATCCTTTTTGAAATCTCATCTTTTCCCCTTACATTAACTAGGCAGGCTGAACGTTGCAGTCACACATAATAATATATTATTCAACTGCCATCTCTTCTTAAATTACTTCCTTACAGCGTAAAATCCTGTAATTTCCCCATATAACATGTCACTTAGCTTTTAAATGCAGAAATTAATCCAAATATTGGTTTTAGAAGATAGCAAAGTAATTTATTAATTACACATTTATATTAAAAATAGCGTTTTCTGTGGGACCCTTATTCAACTGTCATCCTTTTTCCTATACAAAACCCTAGGGCCCAGAAATAAATTAGAGCAAATTGAAAATCGCAAACGAATTGCTACTGTGCAGCGAAAGGTTCATTTACAAGATGATGTGATCAGCTTTTAATATGCAGCATCATGAAGCTGCCATATTGACTCTGCTCTTGAATATGAAAAAAATTTAGGAGAAAATGAAGCACAGACTACTTTGGCACTTTTTCCTACAGTTACAGCTGCTATTAGCAATACTTCACATTTCTGCATGATAACTGAAGTACAGCAGTTACATTTAAATCCACTGAGGGGAAAAAAGAGTCACGTTCATCAGATAGTTTGCCAGAAAGTAACTTAGAGCTGTGCAGTTTTACTTCTTGTTAATATGAGCATTTACTTAAGATCTCTGCCCACTAAAAATCAACAGCTTGACTGTAAATCAGCTGCACACAAGCCTGGCACACCAGCCAGGAGTTGAAGCTTTTCCTTCCTTGTGGAGCAGAAGGTTAAAGGTGCTTGAAAGGTGACCAAAAACGTTATCATGTGTTACCATCTAAGGGCTGTGCAGTGAGGTTACTGGACCCTGAAAATTAATTTTGACAGGTGCACCTTCTCATTGACTTTCTGAGCACAGTCGGGGCCGGTGGAAACACGCCAAGCAGTGTACTGTGACTAACACAGCTCTGCCATAATCAGCCCTGCACCGTCTGTCCCACCACCACTACATGACCATTTTACAAAAAGGGTTTTTAAACTGAACTGTACGAGCCTCTGCATGTCAAATCAATTTTAATTAATGCCAATAAACCTTCCATCTGGTATCAAGCCCTTTTCATTCAGTCCTCCTCAAGCACCATACAAGGATTTCAGTCAGTATACATGATGCTATTTAGGTCTACTTCACACTTCTTCAGCTAGCATGATCCACTTCTTCTAGTTTTTGTTTGTTTGCTTTGGGGTATTCTCAACTCTTACCATAAAAGAATTATAAGCAAGCAAATCAAATAACTTTGTTTTTTGATAAAAGTTGTCTTTTATCACAAATCTGACCTTGTTCATACTAACATGGGCTGTTTAAAAAAAAAAAAAAACACTAAATTATAGGTTCATGTCTGGCTTCTCATTGTAACTTTTTATATTATGAGCAGGTAAAATTAATAATTTATGTTCTGTTTGTTTAAACCTTTGCAGAGTGAGCCATTTGCAGAGAATCACTCAACATAAGCAAAAGAAAATGAATACCAAAGAATAGCAGTGGATCCAGTAAAGAAGGGAAAAGCATTTTGCTTGGCCATTGTCTCATCATTGGATTCTTACAACATGCTTCAGTGGAGAAGACGACACTGCTGCTTTGCAAAGATGACCTGGAATACCAAAAGGTCTCTATTTCGCACCCATCTCATTGGCCTGGTCTCTCTTGTATTTCTTTTTGCTGTGTTTCTATTTTTTAATCATCACGACTGGCTGCCGGGCAGGGCTGCTTTCAGAGAAAATCCCATGGCTTACACTATACGAGGATTTAGGTCTACTAAGAGCGAGATGAACCACAGCTCTCTAAGGAACGTGTGGAAGGACGCCGTACCTCAGACTCTCAGGCCTCAAACAGTCACCAACTCCAACAACACCGAGCTGTCACCCCAAGGAGTCACCGGTTTGGAAAACACGCTCAGTGCCAATGGAAGTATTTACAATGAGAAAGGCGCTGGGCATCCAGCTTCGTATCATTTCAAATACGTCATCAATGAGCCTGACAAATGCCAGGAGAAGACCCCTTTTCTCATTTTGCTCATTGCTGCAGAGCCAGGCCAAGTGGAAGCCAGACAGGCGATTCGACAAACCTGGGGTAACGAAAGCCTGACGCCTGGCATCCAAATTGTTCGCATCTTTTTGCTGGGGCTAAGCACCAAGATAAACGGATACCTCCAGCGCACCATACTAGAGGAAAGTAAACAATACCATGACATCATTCAACAAGAATATTTAGACACCTATTATAATTTAACCATTAAAACTCTGATGGGAATGAACTGGGTTGCATCTTATTGTCCAAGTGTTCCGTATGTTATGAAAACTGACAGTGATATGTTTGTCAATACTGAGTATTTAATACACAAGCTTCTGAAACCAGAACTTCCTCCAAGGCACAAATATTTTACAGGTTATTTAATGAGAGGTTACGCACCTAACAGGAACAAGGACAGCAAGTGGTACATGCCACCTGATTTGTATCCAAGCGAACGTTATCCTGTATTCTGCTCTGGAACTGGTTATGTTTTTTCTGGAGATTTAGCAGAAAAAATCTTCAAAGTCTCCCTAGGCATCAGACGTTTACATTTAGAGGATGTATACGTGGGGATCTGCCTTGCCAAGCTGCGAATTGACCCTATGCCTCCACCCAACGAGTTTGTCTTCAATCACTGGCGAGTTTCTTACTCCAGCTGTAAATATAGCCACCTAATTACCTCCCATCAGTTCCAACCTAGTGAACTGATCAAATACTGGAACCACTTACAACAGAATAAGCACAATGCCTGTGCCAATGCAGCGAAAGAAAAAGCAGGCAGGTATCGCCACCGTAAACTGCACTAGAAGGACAGCACTCCCTCTAGCAAATGTATCCCACGTGCAATTTGTAAATACCGCTGAACGCATGTACAGTGAAAAATGGATGAGCTTCACGGGACAGCCTTTAGTTGATCCCCATCTCACATAGTGGAGTCTGAAAATTATTTTTTTAATTTAAAATAAAAAGTATAGTTCTTGATAACACTGATATTATGAAACCATAACCAAAAGGTTTTCCCAGCAAATTTGAAGAAAAAAGATGAGATAAGGATTTTTGTGTTAATGTGCAATAATAAGCATGCACACTTTGGTGGTCCAATTGCTGACTTCTGTGCCAATAAAATGTAATTGAGCATATTTTCCACACAAATTTTATTTAAAAATGCATTCATACCTCTAGTTCTTTACAGTGTAATGATTTGTTGTTATCTCGAATTGATATAAGTAAAATGAAAAATGAGAAACAAAGGAAATGCACAAGGGGCAGATCAGTTTTACTTTCAAATACCACATGAAAATTATTATACGCTTCTTTAACGTACAACATATTTAGCAGTGTCGCATTTACAATTAAGACACTACCAAAAGAACGCTAAAACAATGCAAAAGGACTCTGTAAAAGTACATCCAGTTCTGGCATCGTTGCTTTTGGGGAGGGATTAGGAAAAAGAAGGATAAATGAAAACAAAGTTCAGACTACCACTTTGTACATCGCCTTCTGAAATGTTACTGGTGTTCTTGATTCAACTCCAGTTTCAACTACATCCCTCTGAAAGAGGTGACAAAGTTGCTTAATTCTGTAGAAGTCATAGGGCAAGCTCCTAGATTCTGGTGCCAAGTAACATTCATTTTGGCATCTTTGTGCAAATTCACTCAATCTGCTATTAGTTTCTTTACATAACTTCAAGATAGCTCAAAGGCTGATCAGATATGCAAAATGGAACTTCAAGTCTCACTACAGTCTCAAAGATGTTCTGTTTTGTAAAAGAGGAAGAAAACCTATAAAATTTTTTTTTTGATTTTCCTCTTTACTGCCTTTTAGACACAAAAAAAAAAAAAAAAAGACCAGTCAAGTGAAAATCGGTTTGCTAGAGGAAATTAAGCCAAACACTTCACTTTATAGATGGGGAGGACTAAGTCATAAGATTGACATGTCCAGATAGCAATACGGGAGAGAACAAAATGGAAGCAATTTTAAAAATTAAAGCTACATCTGCCACTGAAAACAAGACTGAAGAAGTAGCTTAAATCTATTTACAGGTTTCCAAGTTTTCTAACAAACAGAACTTTTAAAGTTCATTTTCCAACAGAGTTACAGAAGCATTGCATCAGAATCAGGTTATTACTATTTATCACAGTGCCAGGGTAAGCAATACCCGCATATGATTAAGCAGTAAATGATGGAACTGTGATTAGTTTTCTGTTTGACCAGTACTTTTTAATTGGGTAAAATACAAATATTTGATGTACTTTTATTATTTAATAAAAGTGATTATATTTATGGTCCTTCAGCCTTCACTTTTTATGGTAAAGCTGCTCAGGAAGAAATAAATTGCTAGCTTCAGCATTAACTGACGTTTCTAGTTTTCCCTAATTCTTAAAGTGTAGTTTTCATAGCATGCACAATACAGAGAACACAGCAGGTTTTTTTTTCTTTGTAATGAAAAGATGAGTCATCTTACGAAGCCCTAAGGCTGTCTATATCCAGGAATTTAGGCACATAAGCAGACTGTATCGCACTGGTCTAGTCCTCTAAGGAATTCAAAGGAGATCTTATTAAAGATGGGTAAGGGAATTTGCTCTTCACTATTTTTTGGGTGGTCCTCCAATAAACTATCATACCTTTAACCATAGAAATGGACATTTCTGAGGAAAGCAAGTGTGTGAAAATAGTAAAATTTATGCAAAAGGGAAGTGGTCACTGCACCGAGCCTGTCTGAATTTAAGAAGAGATTGGACTGTGCACTTAGTCACATGGTCTGAACTTTTGGGTAGACCTGTGCGGTGTCAAGAGTTGGACTTGATGATCCTTAAGGGTCCCTTCCAACTCAGGATATTCTATGATTCTGTAATTCTAACATTCTCCAACTCGACTGAAATTGGATTGACTTAGTTGTGGTGATGATTACTGGCATTCGTGTAACACAGTAGCACAAGCTGCATTCGAAGTGTTTGGGAACACTCTTTAACATTACCACCTATTTGTAGTTCTCTTCTGACTCCTTCCTTCCTGGTGAGTACTTGAGCACCAGTCCCTGCCTTCAGTACTTTCAAGCTAGACCATAATTTACTCTACTTGGATCTTCCCAACTTTGGCTAGTTCGAAATGTTGTTACTAGCTTCTGGGTCTAATCCAAGAGGTTAATAACTGAACATTAAATAGTTTGGCACTTTCATTATAAAGTTTGGCAGCCAAACAACCTCTTGGGTACTTCACTTCAGAGTTCATGCAAGATGCCAATCTGCCTGAGTTTGGCAGAATTAGTTATAATACCAATGAGTTCAGCACATTGAACTTCTTCCTAGTTAAAATAGTCGTGAGGAGTACAAGATGTTAAATAAAAACCCATTCATAAGGCCCTTTTAAGAGCTCAGCCTACTTTTTAAAAATTGTATTAATATTTGGGTATGATTTGAAACTACTCTATCAACACATTTGAATCACTATCAAGACAGCCAAAGGCTACTTAAACCTTTTTTATCCAAGTGTTTTCTTTCAGTTTGTTATGAAGCTTGCAGAAGCAGGAGTCAGAGGTTGTATGGTGAAACATGAAACTACAGAATTAAAGATCTACCTTCCGTTCTCCAAATGCTGTTGCCACTTTTTAGTTTGTGTTGAAGCTATTTGCTTACTCTGGAAGAGCATAACAACAGTTCATGTCAAAACAGTACAATCATTTCCATCATTAAAACCTCTGGCAAGTTCTGGCACTTCCTACCCAACAGAAAGCAAGACAAGAAATGCAATGTCAGTTGCAACAGGATAAAAGTTTGTGTTTAGGTCTAATATTTCTGCAATGAAGTAAAAAAAAATCAGTAATACTAGTTAACTCAAAAAGGTATAGAAGTTTGTGCAATCTTCTCTTTAAATGTGTTTTGTGGTCGTCCCCCTCTCTCCCCCTTTGTATGTCTGCTTCAGATCAAATGCAAAAACATGACTTATTACAGGAAAACATGTCTTGTCATCAGCACCATCATTGTGGCAAAAAAAAACATATTAGACAAAGTAAGCAGGGGAATGAAAATTGAAATTCAGTAATTTTTCCTCATTTAACTTCAAACTGAGTGAAGATTTACGCATTTATACTAGACAACCAAAATAAAGCCTCACACTATTATTTACCAACAGAACTGCTCCTCTCACATCTCCAGTTCTCCGGTGATCCCAGTTATTTGGGGATCCTGTATCAATAGGTTTGATCATGTGAAGTGAACAACTACAGCTGTTGGAGAACGAAGGCTGCTCCTATCCCCAGCCATTGACAGATTTTTTTCATAGATGAAGTTCATGTTCTGTTATAGTCTGAAAGAAATACTAGTAAAAGGTACTTACAAGCCTCAGTGGTTGCTTTGAGGGGGGAAAAGTGTCTGATAAGATCTTTATCTAAAAGTTGTAAGTTATTTCTGTCCTACAAATTAAAAATTATACAATTGCAGTGATCTCAAAGAAATAAGGCAGACTAGGTTTCAGGTTAAAAAAGTCTCAAAATCAATGCCAGATCAGGCATGGCATGAGCACGAGCATAGAACCTAGAGACCATTCCTCTAGACAGCCCCCCATCCCTCCTGATTTCCCAATACATTAACATAATCCACAGTCATACTTCAATTTAACATATCTACATCATCCCACATTGCAAGAACATCTTATCTCTTGAATGAATGCTCATTGCAATTTTTGACAACTTCCCAGGAAGAGATGGAAGAGAGAGAAGAACACAGAAATTACTACTACTTCTGTTCAGTTACAAGAACAGGCTTGTAACTATTTTGCTAAAAACAATTTCCATGGTGTTTTTTTTGTTTTGTTTTTCCATTTTTACAGCTCATTTCTCAATCCTTACTTTATGCTGTCAAAGAATACAAGGAACTATTGAACAATTTCTTTACATTACAACAGCTGCACCTATAAAATTTTAAATGCATCTCCCCTTTTCATTTCTTAGTTTGCTCTTTCAAAGCAGCGTGTGATTCGGGTGGTACAGTCTCACCATTCCTGACCCCACTAATTCCAGGCTGGGGATCCTACCCATCACATACAGCATTTGCTGTATCCCTACAGCTTCCATCTCCAGCCTGTCCACCCAGCCTCCCACGTCCAGCTCTGCTCTGCAAGACTTAGCCACTACTCAAGGGGAGCCCAGGGAGAGGAGGGAAGCAGGGAAGCTGCACTGCGAGCTATGCAATGCTGCACCGTGCAAATGTAGGTCAGAAAGGAGAGAACAGTGCCTTTGCTTTGTACCCAAGGCAAGAATTAATTCAAAGGCTTTCTGGGGCAGGAGGCTGGGGGACAGCCGTAGAGAACAAACTTGCAGCAGGTCAGTTAAAGCTCTTGAATATCAGAAAACAGAGGAGTGAGACTAAAAACACAGCACCTGATCAACACCACACAGATTAAAAAAATACATACACACACAGACCCCTCAAGGGCAGGCTCAATGATGAAGGGAAAGCACTAAAAGTGAGGCCAAATTAGAAAGCAGCATCTGAATTTCTAGTGAGAAGTGTTTGTACTTTCCCCCTTATAGAGGAAATAAAACTTTAAGGTGAACCTGTTCCTGTAACCAGATTTCTGGTTTGTGATTGCAGTGAATGCCCTTTATTAAAGCCTGCACCGAAGTAATTACAAGCAGTGGCACAACGGCATGAATAGCAGCAGGTCAGTAACTCCAGAACAGCTATTTTACATATAATTTTACATATAGGAGCACCAACCCAGTCAAAACAGCACAGAACGCCAGATTAGTTTTATCTAGGGCTTACATTTCATTTTGAAAGGAAGCGTTCACTATATTCTTCATTCGTCCCTGGCTAACTCAAAGGAAAGCCAGCCTGGCACAAGCCGGTACCTTCGATTCACAGTTAAACAACTGCGGAAGAATTGAGCTGAACATGGGATGGAGATGAAAACCACCATGTTGCTCTCCTCGTATCACCATGGAAACAGTTAAAAGAACTCTTCAGCATTTAGATCCGACAGTTTTCATGATAACCCTAACTGGATGATGGTAATGATGCATTTTGCTTCATGAGCTAACTACTGTGCATCTCCAACCACCGGGTACGAACCATTCCCTTCACTGATCTCAGGGCTGTGCTGGCGGTCAAAATGTTCTGACTGAGACAGTAACCTCAAGTCACTTCTCACTCTCTTAAAAAAATAAAATAACGTTCCTCTAGCTCAGGGAATGCTTATAGCTTAAAGCTTCACGTAGTCTCAAAGGTTTCCATTTAAATGCTTAGCTTGTGCCTACTTGCTGTACCAGGTGGCAAAGTCAGGACTGCTAAAATGTTTGATGGGAATTTTCTGAAAGGGCTTTCATTCACCTGGGAATGCCTGAGAAAGAAACATTTTGCAAAACACTTTCTAAAGAGTGAGCAGAGCTGCTCCTGCTGTCTTCTAGGTATAATTTGCCTGAGCAAGGAGGAAGAAGTTGATGTAATTCTATAATTTTTATCACCATGTAACCAATATAAATTTTTTCAAATATGAAGACACTGCAAGCCATACATACAATGTGTGTGTGTGTATGTATATATATTATATATACACACATTTTGAAGAACATACATCACTGAAGACAAGTGCATCAGAACAAGTGCATCCATCTCCTTTTAGCCCATTTAGCTTGATCTAACATTAATTGACATTTGGGTATCAATACTCAGTGAACCACTCACAGTGACCTTCCAGACACCTCGTTTGGGCATGATGGAAAAGGCTTTTTATTTCCCTCATTAGAAAGATGTGTGCAAAAACATTTCTTACTCTAATACTTTAAGGACACCAGATTTGATATTGTCTAGCAATTAATTCAACATAAAGATCAAGAGACTGAGAACAGTGTGAAATCAAAGGATTAAAATTTCCCAAGACGACAAACAACAGCCTAGAGGAAATAGCCATGTCTGCAAGGATGTAAGAGATAGCACAAAGTCCTCAAGAAGTTACACATACCCCGTTCTTCCCCTCTTAACACAAGTGTTTATAATGTTAAAAATTAAAATCTTCCATACCATCATAAAAACACTAAATCCCTCCACTCTTAAAAAAAAACAACAACGTCTTTTGTTGTGGAAAGGCCAAGTGTTCCCATGTCTCAGCAAGCTCAAGGTTTAAAACACGAAAAACTGTCTGCCACAAGAAATCCTTTGTTAATAAAATACCAAACAAGTCACCAAGGAAAACAAAACCCTAGCTCACTGCCTTTATTAAATATTTAACATATCCTGCATTTAAACAAGAGGAGGTCTAAGAAATATTTGAAGAATAAAAGAGATTCTAGGTTTCTTTTCAGGATTTCACTGCTGCTCTCATCACTTCCAAAAGAAGTATGCATCTGGCATATTTAAAAAAAATCTACGTCATAATTAAAGCCTGTTGTGCCATAACATATAGGTTGATGCACGATAAAACAAAAATGAATCACTGGAAAACGCCATCTGTGACTCAGTCTAAAATTTTATGTAAAAATTCAGTACTGCCAGTTAATGCAAATACCAGTCTTTTTATAGGCTTTTCTCCAAAGTCCACCTAGGCATTGATTTTCGTAGACATAAAAATTTAACTCAATTATCCAGCCTTGCGAATCAAGAGAATAACCAATTTCCCATTGTATCATCTTTGAATAATTTAAGGCCTTGTATTTTATTGATTCTTTTTTAGCATGGAAGAAGATACTTTTTATGTCCAAATAATTTAAAGAAACAAGATTTTAATTCAGGTATGCTCTTAACATTACTTCAGACTCTAAAAAGAGTAAATATCATACACCTCAACGGACAACACATCTGTTCCTCAAAAAGCAAATTGCAAAGCTTATGCTGTAAGCACAATGAGGCACTAAAAAAAGGGGGGGGGTGGATCTCATTGATCCTAAATAAAATGCAACTTCAACTGAAATGTATTTTCAATAACGCCCCTACTGATGTCATGAGAAAATTCTGTCTTTCAAGTTGGAAGCAATTTTTAAAAGCAGATGCAGCAGACTACTCCTATCATTTCACCAAAAATCAATATTGCTTTATCTGTTTTGGAAGTTAACCACATTACTTAAAGTTTAACTATTTCCTGAATTCTCAACATGGTAAAAATAGATACATAAATTGAAAGAATGACAGAACATGCTTTTATTTTATTATCTCTATTCTTTTATTTTGTAAAAAGTGTAATTTATTCAAGCTCAAAAGCCATAGTTACTGCTGCACATTATCCAGTTGTGAATTACGTCCTTCATAATAGCAGGCGAGTCCGCTTGCTACATCTGGCAAAAGTACAACTTTCTTCCTACTAGAAATTTGGTTGAGAAATGGATACTTAAAACAACTTAAGATACCCACTTCCACTGATTTCAAAAAAGGACTATCAACCTCCTCCCAGTAATCTGGAGGCTCTAATCCTGAAAAAAAATAATCTAATGCTGCCATATTCAGTAAAATAAACAAAGAAAACAGCACAGCATTCTCTGGGTCCCTAAAGCTTTTTTTTTTGTTGTTGTTTACTTTTTTCCCCGTTATAACTTCTACTGTTAGAACATTAGGAAAAGGTAAACTCCTCAAATAATTTATTGTCCAACTTTCACACTAGCAGAGCAGAATGGAGAAACTGGAATGAAGAACACAATCACATTTCTTTTCTACCCCTCCTCCTTTTCAGCAGAAAGCTTCACACGTCTGAACACACACTTTCTGTAACTGCCATCTTCTGCACGCATTCTGTAAATCACACCTGACAAACATGACTTCTGTTGTGCATTAGACTGCTTATGACAACCAGACTAATATTAATACTTTTAAAGAGGCAAATATTTTAGTATTATTATTAATACTAATACTCTTCTACTTCAGTAAGAAAAATATCTACAAGTCCTGTATTTACAGTTTTCTCCACTGTAAAAAAATACTTTACTTGGAATAAAGCAATTTTTCCCCTGTTCCTTATCACAGCAGTCTCTTAGACTTGTGAGTATTTACACCACCAGGAAGCTGTTATTTACACAAAGCTATACTGAAAGGAATTACAGCAGCTTAGAAATTCCTTATTCATGAGGAACTGTGAGAGATTTGTGGCTAAAGTACTAATATATGATTCACTCAAAACAAATGAGTAAGCCTTTTTTAAAATGTTTTTTTTTCATATTCTGAAGATTCAGATTTTTTTCTCATTTTGTCAGTATAAGCTCTAATTTTTCAGCATGAAAGCTATTCAACATGCTGGTTCTCCCAAACCTCACCAACTGTGTGCAACAGCATTTCAGAAAGCAGCACACGGAGTTGTACACTAGCTAGAAGATGGCAAAGTACTTTTCCGTCAGATTGCAGTGCTGGGAACAAAACCACATTCACTGATACAGTCATTTCAGCATTAAGATAATGATGAAAATAATTAAGACAAATTGCAGAGTTGGACAGCGTTCATGTGCTGAAAGGATGGACTGATCCAGCCATGCCTTCCTCAGCACGTCCAGACACAGAATGCCAAGTGGTAGATGGTTCCTTTTTTTTTTTTTTCCTATGACACTTGAAGACATTTGAGCAAAAATAGCTTTCAGTGTTTGCTGAACGCATTTTACATCAGCTTTGTCAGTTACTTGAAATAGGAAATTATCACAACGAGAGGAGTCTCCACAAAAAAAAGATCTGGCTCCCTGCATAGCCAACCAAGTAACTTGGCACTTGGTTTGTGGCAGTGGCCAATGGAGACAGACACAGCAATCCATGGCCTTAGCTTGTCCCAGCTTTTGGGAAGTCAACAAAACCAGAATTGTTCTTGTAGTGGTCAATAAAGCTTTCTTTTCTTGCTGTCCTACTTTCTTCCTTTGCCAACTGCCTCTTCACAACTCAGCATTTTCCCAATATATCAAAAAGATACGTGATAACATGCTACATGGAGGCAATTTCTGTAAATGCTGTATGAAGAACTGAGCCATTCTCCAAACAAATCCTCCAACAATCTCCCCATCTAAACACAACAAGAACACACTAGTGATTTCTCTGAGATAAAAAAAATCTAACTGGTCTCATCTTAAAAATATAAACATGAATTCCCTAAATGTAGCTTTTTAGAGACTGCATTTGGAAGATAATAAATCTGTCTGCTCGTGATAAATACCAAACCACATTTTCTGACTTTTCTGTACAACATTTTCAAAGCTTCTAATAAGCATCAGTCTTTTAGATCTCAGAGAATTGGTTCTGTACTGTAGACCAACTCTCATTGCTTAACACTGGCATCAGATGAAATTAGACTCAGACAAATTGACTGGTTTCAATGGTTTGCCAATGTAGCCACGTAGACTTTAACAAGCCTAGTAAATACATAATAAATGTTGACTAGGACCTGTTATTAACAACACTTCCTTCCTAAACAGCTGATAAATTTATCCAGCAATTTGCAGAAATATTGCCCAAATTTCCCCATTAACTGCAAAATAAGAGGATGAACAGATATATTCACCTACAGAGATTCAACTACCTGGAGGGCTTTTAACTGATCCTATAGAAGTTGTTAGCAGAAATTAACAGTAACTTGCTGTGCTGCTGCTTAGCTACATTAAAGAGAAACTATCAAAAACCAGTAGAAATACTTTGTAATTATTCTCTCATTATAAACTTCTGGAAACTGAGACATTTCTGTGTTGCATAGTAGATCTCTTCCTATTTGTCGTGGTTTAACCCGACCGGCAGCTAAACACCACGCAGCCGTTCGCTCACCCTCCCCCCTCCCTCTCTGGGACGGGGGAGAGAAATGGAAAGTGAAGCCCGTGAGTTGAGATAAAGACAGTTTAATAAGACAGGAAAAAAAAATAACAAAATAATAATAACAATAATAATAATGATGATACAATGGTGATAATACGAAAGTAATAATAGTATGTACAAACAAGTGATGCACAATGCAATTGCTCACCACCCGCTGACCGATGCCCAGCCTAACCCCGAGCAGTCCGGCCCCCTCCCCCCGGCTAGCCACCCCTATATATTGTTTAGCATGACGTCAGATGGTATGGAATACCCCTTTGGCTAGTTTGGGTCACCTGTCCTGGGTCTGTCCCCTCCCAGCTCTTACTGCACCCCCCAGCCTGCCCGTTGGCAGGACAGAGCAAAGGCTGAGATGTCCTTGGCTTAGTATAAGCACTGCTCTGCAACAATTAAAGCATCGGGGTGTTATCAGCACTCTTCTCATTCTAAGCCAAAACACAGCATTCCACCAGCTACTAGGAAGAAAATTAATTCTGTGCTAACTGAAACCAGGACATCTATCCACCCCTTATTCCATACCATTTATGTCATGCTCAGGTTACACTCTTTTCCATACATTCTAATTAGTCACCTATAGTAATCATGGTAGTGATAACATACAGTATAATATACTATTTAACATGGTGCAATTCAGTTCATGGGCTATTCTCACCCAGTATTAAATCTCCTTGAGGTACACACCGGACCTCTCCGTTCTTTTGCATCACCCACCAAGTATATCCAGGTCCCTGAGCGAAAACAATTCCACGAATAGGTTTGCCTTTTCCTGAGGCAGGAGTAGCCCAGACTGTTTTACCCAGCATATTTTTTACATGCACTACAGGAACTTTATCCCCATCTACAGTACGTAACAGGTTTGATTGGGCAGGTCCAGCTCGGTTGGTAGATCCCCTAGTATTGACTAACCAGGTGGCCTTTGCCAAATGCGTATCCCAGTTTTTGAACGTCCCAGCGCCCATTGCTTTCAAGGTAGTCTTTAACAGGCCATTGTATCGTTCAACTTTCCCGGAGGCTGGTGCATGATAGGGGATGTGATACACCCATTCAATACCATGTTCTTTGGCCCAAGTGTCTATAAGGTTGTTTCGGAAGTGAGTCCCATTGTCTGATTCTATTCTTTCTGGGGTGCCATGTCGCCATAGGACTTGCTTTTCAAGGCCCAGGATGGTGTTCCGGGCGGTAGCATGAGGCACAGGATATGTTTCCAGCCATCCGGTGGTTGCTTCCACCATTGTAAGTACGTGGCGCTTGCCATTGCGAGTTTGAGGGAGTGTGATGTAATCAATCTGCCAGGCCTCTCCATACTTATATTTCAGCCATCGTCCTCCATACCAAAGAGGCTTTGACCGTTTGGCTTGCTTGATTGCAGCACATGTTTCACAGTCATGAATAACCTGTGCTATAGCGTCCATGGTCAAGTCCACCCCTCGATCACGAGCCCATCTGTATGTTGCATCTCTACCTTGATGGCCTGAGGTGTCATGGGCCCATCGGGCTATAAATAATTCACCTTTATGCTGCCAATCCAGGTCCACCTGAGCTACTTCAATCTTAGCAGCCTGATCCACCTGCTGGTTGTTTTGATGTTCTTCAGTAGCCCGATTCTTGGGCACATGAGCATCTACGTGGCGTACTTTCACAGCCAGGTTCTCTACCCGAGCAGCAATATCTTGCCACAATGCAGCAGCCCAGATAGGTTTGCCCCTACGCTGCCAGTTGTTTTGCTTCCATTGCTGTAACCATCCCCACAGGGCATTTGCTACCATCCATGAATCGGTGTAGAGATAGAGAACTGGCCATTTTTCTCGTTCAGCAATGTCTAAAGCCAGCTGAATGGCTTTCACTTCTGCAAACTGACTCGATTCACCTTCTCCCTCAGCAGCTTCTGCAACTCGTCGCGTAGGACTCCATACAGCAGCCTTCCATCTCCGATGCTTCCCCACAATACGACAGGACCCATCAGTGAACAGGGCATATTTCTTTTCATTCTCTGGCAACTGGTTGTACAGTGGGGCTTCTTCAGCACGACCCACCTCCTCCTCTGATGATATCCCAAAGTATTTGCCTTCTGGCCAGTCCATGATCACTTCCAATATTCCTGGGCGACTGGGGTTTCCTATTCGAGCCCGCTGAGTAATCAGTGCAACCCACTTGCTCCATGTAGCATCAGTTGCATGATGCGTAGAGGGGACCCTTCCCTTGAACATCCAGCCTAGTACCGGTAATCGGGGTGCTAGGAGGAGCTGCGCTTCAGTACCGACCACCTCCGAAGCAGATCGAACTCCTTCATATGCTGCCAATATCTCCTTTTCAGTTGGAGTATAGCGGGCCTCAGATCCTCTGTATCCCCGACTCCAAAACCCCAGAGGCCGACCTCGAGTTTCCCCAGGTTCTTTCTGCCAGAGGCTCCAGGTGGGGCCGTTCTCCCCGGCTGCAGTGTAGAGCACATTCTTTACATCTGGTCCTGTTCGAACTGGCCCAAGGGCTACTGCATGGACTATTTCCTGCTTGATTTGTTCAAAGGCTTGTCGTTGTTCAGGGCCCCATTCAAACTCATTCTTCTTACGAGTTACTTGGTAGAGTGGGTTTACAATCAGACTGTAATTTGGGATGTGCATTCTCCAAAACCCCACAACACCTAGGAAAGTCTGTGTTTCTTTTTTGTTAGTTGGTGGAGACATAGCTGTTATTTTGTTGATCACATCCATTGGGATTTGACGACGTCCATCTTGCCATTTTATTCCTAAAAACTGGATCTCCCGTGCAGGTCCTTTGACTTTATTTTGTTTTATGGCAAAACCGGCTTTCAGAAGGATTTGGACTATTTTCTTCCCCTTCTCGAAAACTTCCTCTGCTGTGTCACCCCACACAATAATGTCATCGATGTACTGCAGGTGTTCAGGAGCTTCCCCCTGCTCTAGTGCAGACTGGATCAGCCCATGGCAAATGGTAGGGCTGTGTTTCCACCCCTGGGGCAGCCTATTCCAAGTATATTGGACTCCCCTCCAAGTGAAGGCAAATTGTGGCCTGCACTCTGCTGCTAGAGGGATGGAGAAAAATGCATTAGCGATATCAATTGTGGCGTACCACTTGGCTGCCTTCGATTCAAGTTCATACTGAAGTTCCAGCATGTCCGGCACTGCAGCACTCAGTGGTGGCGTGACTTCGTTCAGGCCGCGATAGTCCACTGTTAGTCTCCACTCGCCATTAGACTTTCGCACTGGCCATATGGGACTATTGAAAGGTGAATGAGTCTTGCTGATCACTCCTTGGCTCTCCAATTGACGAATTAGCTTATGGATGGGAATCAGGGAGTCTCGGTTGGTGCGATATTGCCGCCGGTGCACAGTTGTGGTAGCAATTGGCACTTGCTGTTCTTCGACCCTCAGCAACCCCACAACAGAGGGGTCCTCTGAGAGACCAGGCAAGGTAGATAATTGTTTAATGCCCTCTGTCTCTAAGGCAGCAATACCAAAAGCCCACCGGAACCCTTTTGGGTCCTTGCAGTATCCTCTTCTAAGATAGTCTATGCCAAGGATACATGGAGCATCCGGACCAGTCACAATGCGGTGCTTTTCCCACTCATTCCCAGTCAGACTCACTTCAGCCTCCAATACAGTCAACTGCTGAGATCCCCCTGTCACTCCACAAATATAGATGGGCTCTGGTCCTTTATAGCTCGATGGCATTATAGTACATTGTGCACCGGTGTCTACTAAAGCCTTATACTTCTGTGCGCGTGATGTGCCAGGCCATCGAATCCACACAGTCCAATAAACTCGATTGTCCCTTTCCTCCCCCTGGCTGGAGGCAGGGCCCCCCTAATCCTGGTCAGAATCTTCCTCGTTTCTGTGTTTGAAGGACTGTCTGCTGGAAGTTGGAGCAGCAAACTTTTCGGAGAATCCCTTTTTCCTGATTGTTTTCTTTTGCAACTCACGTACCCGTGCCTCTAGGGTCGCGGTAGATTTTCCATCCCACTTTCTCATGTCCTCTCCATGGTCTCGTAAGTAAAACCACAGGGTGGCACGGGGTGAGTACCCACCATATCGTCTTCCTTGTGTGGGTGAACGCCTACCCCTGACAGCTGAGACACTGCTTTGTACAGGTGCGAAGGAGAATAATCTCTCTTCAAGTTGGTGAACCTTTTCAGAAAGTTTCTCCCAAGTGTTCTCCTTTGGTCGGTGGGCACTGGTTGGTTCAGGTGGGGAGGACAATAGATTCTCTTCAAGTTGGTGAACCTTTTCAGAAAGTTTCTCCACAGCTGAGACGCAGGCCTGTAAGGAAGAGGAGAGACTTTCTTCGTACTGCCGGAGTTGTTTAGCTGCTTCACCCACTGTGGGTTCCTCATCCTCTTTCCAGGCCATTATTGCCAATGAGCTGGCATATGATGATGGTGCACTCCGTACAAACTTCCGCCACATGGGTCGTGTACACTTGACTTCATCTGGATCTGTGGATGTTTGTTTGAGGTCTGGATCCTCATAAATCACTTCCCGTACGGCTAATTCCCTCAGGTACTGGATTCCCTTCTCCATAGTGGTCCACTTGCCTGGTAGACATAAAATATCTTCCTTGAAGGGATACCTTTCCCTCACAGCTGAGAGGAGACGCCTCCAGAGGCTGGTGGGTCGTGCTCCATCTGCAATTGCTTTGTCAATGCCGGCGTCTCGAGCAAGGGATCCCAGCCGCTTGGCTTCCCTGCCGTCTAATTCCACACAATTGGCTCCAGAGTCCCAGCACCGGAGCAGCCAGGTGACAAGCTGCTCACCTATACAGCGACCAAAATCTTTTCGCACATCTCGTAGCTCGCGCTCGTTTAGGCTTCGGGTAGTTACTGTTGCTCTTTCGGCATCCTCATCTTCCTCCTCCTGAATCCTTGACGGCCCAGCGTCGTCATCATCTTCGTCATCTCTATACTTAGTTTTGGCAGAAGCCTTACCTGGATTGGCAGAAGACTCTCTGCGTTCTAAACGACTTGAATTTCTATACCATATTTTCACCTTCTCTACAGGGGCAGCTTGCACTGCTACTGCTCGTTTCTCTGACTTTGTTACAGGGTCTGCCACAGGGGTTGGAATGCCCTCTGCAGGGTCAACTTGCACTGCTACAGCTCGTTTCTCTGACACGGCCACAGGAGCTGGAGCGGCTACAGGAGCTGGAGTTGGAGCTGGAGCAGTTGCAGGAGCTGGGACTGGCGCAGCAGTAGGAGCTGGAGCTGGAGCGGCTTCAGGAGCTGGAGCTGGAGCGGCTTCAGGAGCTGGGACTGGAGCAGTTGCAGGAACTGGGACTGGAGTAGCGGCCGGAGCTGGAGCTGGAGCAGCTTCAGGAACTGGGACTGGAGCAGTTGCAGGAGCTGGAGCTGGAGCGGCTGCAGGAGCTGGGACTGGAGCGGCTGCAGGAGCTGGGACTGGAGCGGCTGCAGGAGCTGGGACTGGAGCGGCTGCAGGAGCTGGGACTGGAGCGGCTGCAGGAGCTGGGACTGGAGCGGCTGCAGGAGCTGGGACTGGAGCGGCTGCAGAATCCACCGTAGGGGTCACAGTGGCCGTTGGATCTGTCACAGGGTTTGGAGTGGCCGCAGGGTCTGTCACTAAGTTGACAGCAGTATCAATGGCAGCTCGATAGGCATGAGCCAGGCCCCAGCACGTTACAATGATTTGTGTTACTTTGGAACTGCCAGAATCATTACACCTTTTTTTCAAGCATTCTGCCAGTTTTTGAGGATTTTGCCATTGTTCAGGGGTGAATTTCCAACACACTGGGGGTGCCAACTGCTCTAGATGCCTGCCCATATCCACCCATACTCCCTGCCACCCACAACTATACTGCCTCCGGGCAGATCTCCGGATGAGCTTCATAAGTAGTTGTTTAACTTTAAGCAGAATCTGAAGTGCATTCATGAGGCAGAACAACAAGACTATGGTATTCTGAGTATTCCAGAAATATTCAATATCTTGGAGAGCTATTGTGACAAGCTCAGGGGATAAGAGGGTGGTGAAGGAGGAAGGCAGAGTGACCCAGGAGGATACAGGGGTGGTGAAGGAGAAAGGGAAAGTAAGCAAGTAAGGAAAAATATCCTCCCCTTTCCCCTCCACAGATTGACTCTCTAATGGAGAAAAACAATAGGTATAATTGCTAATAGTTCCCAAGATGCTGTTTCCAAAGTACAGAGTCCACGATGTTACTGAGTATAAATACCAAGTTAGAGTCATGACCAGATATTTTATCGTCTCATAAGCCATTGCTATAACACTTAGTACCATAATGGTCTGAAACCAGGGCCCGGAGAGGAGAAACAACACTACAGAGAGCAAATACGGAAAATAATGTACTATAATACTCAATTTGGAAAACAGGCGCAGCAGAGTTGTGATTAAAGCAATCAGCATCATGACAAGTGACTATTAAGCAGGTCTAATCCTTACACCAATTTTAGTTTAACACACTCTGATCAGATCTGCCGTTATCTCAACCTTTCGGGCCCCACGTTGGGCGCCAAAAAAGACTGTCGTGGTTTAACCCGACCGGCAGCTAAACACCACGCAGCCGTTCGCTCACCCTCCCCCCTCCCTCTCTGGGACGGGGGAGAGAAATGGAAAGTGAAGCCCGTGAGTTGAGATAAAGACAGTTTAATAAGACAGGAAAAAAAAATAACAAAATAATAATAACAATAATAATAATGATGATACAATGGTGATAATACGAAAGTAATAATAGTATGTACAAACAAGTGATGCACAATGCAATTGCTCACCACCCGCTGACCGATGCCCAGCCTAACCCCGAGCAGTCCGGCCCCCTCCCCCCGGCTAGCCACCCCTATATATTGTTTAGCATGACGTCAGATGGTATGGAATACCCCTTTGGCTAGTTTGGGTCACCTGTCCTGGGTCTGTCCCCTCCCAGCTCTTACTGCACCCCCCAGCCTGCCCGTTGGCAGGACAGAGCAAAGGCTGAGATGTCCTTGGCTTAGTATAAGCACTGCTCTGCAACAATTAAAGCATCGGGGTGTTATCAGCACTCTTCTCATTCTAAGCCAAAACACAGCATTCCACCAGCTACTAGGAAGAAAATTAATTCTGTGCTAACTGAAACCAGGACACTATTAAACAGATAAAAGAGGCAAAACTCAGGAAAGCCATACTTCTGGTGAAATACCTAGACAGGACCAAGCACCAAAGAACTAAAAGAAAAAAAATCTGCCCTATACTGTTTATGTAACCAAATGAGAAGACAAATTTTAAGTGGTAGGCTTCAGTTTAAGTACTGGGAATAGGTGTTTCACCATGTAATGTGAAAGATCTCTGGAACTTAGGTATTTTGGAAAAACAATTATAGAACAATATTTGCATTATGAAAGCTTCAAAGTTTTCTGAATTTACATGAAATCCAGAAGATCTTTAGTTGTGCATGCTGCAAAACACATACTAGTTAACAAACTAGCTAACTATAAGCTAGTTAATAAATACCATTGGAGTTCTTTATATAAGGGCATTACTAGCTGGACTGAAGAGGACTGGCAGTTGAGTTTTATTTGTTGATCTGATTCAGATTGAATCTGTAATCCTATGCAATCCAGTATCAAACACACATGGCACTAAAGAAATAGGACCCCAGGAATGTAAGAAGCAGAAACTGCATACGACAGTCCTGGGAAACGTCTCCAAAACACAGCAGGCTAACCCACTTTCTAGATGTTTATAAAAGTAAAGGTGAGAAGTCAAAGCATATCAAGTTAAATGCTTTCAATTCCCACATGATTTTTCTAACGCAGGAGTAAATTGGCCTTCACTCACTGTAAACCAAGGAAATTAAACTACAGCTAACTAAAGTAATTTTATTCCTAAAGACATCACCAGCCAATGGCAATTTTATGCATTATAACTTATGAATGTTGATGTTATACACTTTGGTAATTTGCTTTAATTCGCTTGAGTGCCTTGATCTAGATACAGCCTTAAGGAACGCTCGTATATTGCCATATTAGATTGCATCATCCATTGTATTAAAGGGAAAAGGTTATTTCTGAATGGCAGAACTACGAAGCACTTGCACTAATATGAAAAAGGAAATTATTTCCAAGACTTCACTTCTTAATGATTCCTAGCCACTACAGACACCCAGGTGGCAACAGCTGCACCATGGAAAGACTTAGGGTGTTTAACTAGAAACATAAAAAAACTTTAACCCTTTGAAACAAAGCCTATACTGGGGAGATCAGCCGCTACAACAGAAGGTTAGAAAGAACTTCAAAAGGGATGGGAACTCCAGGGCTACCGGGAAGAAAAAAAGATTGAGTTTCAGATGCGGGGAGGAGGGGAAGGGTGTAACTCCCCCCCCCCTCCAAACCTACAGCTACCATTCTTCAATTAGCATTTAGATGAATGCAAAGGCACTTCCAGAAATTCATTATGCTTGTCATAAAATCCCTAAACAAGATGAGAATCCATGAATATCCAGTGCTGAACAGGGCAGCGAGCTCAAGAACAAACTGCTAAGTACCATCCAGAGTTCAGGAGCAGGTTGAAGGCTACACCAGCTGGACCACAGGCTGCTGCAGTGGTTAGCATCAGGTCGTGTAAACGACAGAGCACTGTGAATACTGCTGGAAAGCACACAGGATGCACTGGGAGCCTCTCCTACAGCAGCTCAGCAGTAACAAATAAGCAGGATTTCAGCCAGGGTTTTATCAACAGAAAAATATTAAGGTATTAATCAAAGGAACTGAAACCAACTGAACCCAGATTTACATATGCATACACCTTTCTGAGTAGAGAAGTTCTAAATTTTTAGTACCCTAGAGTGAAACACTGAAGAATTAAGAAGCAAAATACAAGTCAGAGTAATATTTCAAGTTACATCAATGTACAACAGTAATAGATCGCTGTTGGAGTGAATGGGCTGTTAACAAATAAAAACAGAATACATCTTTTCCACCCAAGATAATGTCACAAAGCACAAGTACTTTAAAAATGACTGAGAGGGCTCCCTCCCTGCCAATAAACCTTTCCGTAATGGCAATTTAACTGGAAGAAAAACATTTCTCCCATCACCTTCAGACTTTCCACAGAACCTTATTCCACCTCATTCACCCTTGAGAAAAGAACATCTGCCCACACCCATCAGCTTTCAATCTTCTTACGGACAGAATTCATTTAGCTTCCTTCTGGGGAATATAGTAGAAGAAGAAAATGGTGAAGCCTAGTTGAGCCAAAATGAGTCTTTTGTTTTAAATAAAAAAGAAATCAGAACATATTTCTCAAAGCTGTGTACGCCACTTGTATGCAGTATCAATATATCCCTATGCATTTTAATCTAGTTTAAATATGGTTTCACTAAAGCAACATCGCTTCACTGAACATGAGGCAAACTCCTTTAAGTCTGCCAAATATTAAATGTCAGGTGTATCAATCTTTTTTGTTCCACTTATGAGAGGCATCAGGTACTTAGATGATTTTCCTTAAAGGTAAGTTTTTTATTTGTAACTGAGAACTTCCACAATTACTAGTACATTAGTAACTACTGTTTATGTGCAATACATTCTTGATCTTAACCTGGAGGATTTGAGCTGTTTATTACTTTTATCTTCACCTCAACTCCATATAAAGCAGTTTTAATATTTGAAAATATTTTCTATATACTGTAAAATTTCACCTAAAACACACATTCCCTGAATATGGATTATTGTTACTGTATTCATTGTTTAGAAAGATCTAGTGGCATATTCATATTAGATTGCACACTATTTGATCATGTAACAACTATTGGCAGCCTCCCAGAGAACAAAATAAAAGGACATTAAGAATTTTGCTGAGAACTGCCTGAGGAGTGAATACTGTAAATGTATTGAATATATTGTTTGTGCTGTACAGTACATGTTTAATGATGACAGCTTTCATATACGTGTTGCTGTATCCAAATAAAGGCGAGCAAGCTGCCTGATCAGGCTATGCTTTCATTAGTGCAGAGGACAGATGTCAAAACAAATACATTTCAAAGGATTCCAGGTATGAACAAGGAAGCTGATTTACACATTCAAATTTTAGCAAACTTGTGAAGTTTGCAACACATGTAAGATTATCCTTTAAAAACAAATATAATGTTATTCCAGGCAATCCAGCATCTTTTAGATTTTACTTTTTAGGACAGAATAACAAGCAGACCATAATGCTAATATGTATTTTACTATTTCAATCTGAATTTCACTTTCTGTTCATGTCCAGATATTTCTGGAAGTGTTTTCATTTTTCAAGACTTAATTAGAAACCTACTATAACAGTGCTGCTTTGTTACAGCATAAGATATCACACTAAAACAGAATGGAATTTATAGACTAGTATGAGGCATCTGCATATAATGTAGGCAACTAAATTATTAGCTACAAAATATTTGTCTTAAGGCCTCATGAAGCCTTCTCCACCCAGAATTATTTTGTTTTACTTAGGAACCACAGTGGGGAAATAAAATAAAATGCACTGGGCAGGTTGTTTTTTCTTATGACAACTGTATTCCATTTAGATTTCAGAAATATCACAGTCTGTTTGCCTCATTTACATCAACTGTTCCCAAGATAACTAGGAAGTAGGACTGATTAATACTGCTACATGATGCATCTTCAAGTTCCCTTGTTCCAAAGCAAAACAGGAGGTTCTTTCTCCCAGCAGGAAACAGATTTGTTAGCAGCCTACTTTAGTACCGCTCCTTCCCTCCTTCCACAGTACTCTCTGAACCTATTTGCCAGTTTCTATCAAACCTGGAAGAATATTTTCTTCTTTGTCAAATTTTGTGAGAATTGCTGGCCCGAGAAATCAGACCCTCTGACTAGTGCACCTAAGGAAGGAAAGGCAGGCAGCACTTTTTCTGTACCTTTTCAAAATGCCAGCACCAAGCCACCAGAAAGCACACATCTGAACTGATGATCAACTGCACATCCCTCCGAGTTACAGCAGAGCACGAGGAGGTAACACTTTTTTTGGGTCAAAGAGAGACTTGGATGATTATAGAGAAAAAATACATTACTTTTATTGCCTAAGAAGAAATCTAGTATTCCAAAACAAGAATTATTTGAAATTACAAGTACAATGAATTTACAGCAACTACATTTAACAAGAAGCAAATCACATCACTACCACTTTGCTTACTCATGCAATTTTGCTTCACACTTCCTTTTTAAACCGATGTGTAAAAGTATGTCTGTTGCTTATGCACAAAACCCACTCATACACCTTTATGTAGGGAAAGTATCTGCTTTTAACCTTAAAGAGAAAGGAGGAGCAAGATATTCTAGTTCCAATAGCACATCTTAAGTCTTCTAAAGCAGCAAGCCAACTGAACAGTTCCTAAAGCAGTCTGCCAAATGAAATGATAACAGAACATGAAATAAAACCATACTTAGTTAATATTCATTCTATATCAAGTCTAACCAAAAGCTTTATATACTAGCTAAACAAAATGGGTATTTGTGGAGAAAAAAAAAAACAGTTCTCAGTTATTTATCAATTTCTATCAAGATACCAACTACTTTATATAAATTTTATGTTTTGGACAAACATTACCTGAAATATTAAATACTGAATATTAGCGTGTTCATTTAGGAGAAAAAGAATCTTTGAAAATTCCTTTTACACTTTAGAAGAAAATCAATGTCTTAATGTGTAATCAACACCCTTAAGAAATACTATACTATTCATACTATGTATGTATCTGTGCACAATCATTAGAAACCAGATTGTTTTGTAGGTTTTTTTTTGTTGTTGTTGTTTTGTTTTGTTTTGTTTGTTTGGTTGTTTGGTTGTTTGTTTTTTTTTGCCTGGTATCTCCAGTGTTATGTCTCAAGTTGTACACTCATGGGGTTCGTTTGACTTAGAAGATCCCCAAACCAGATTCCCCCCCAGGAAAACATAATCCCTTAGGAAATAAAATTAGGGCAAAAAATGAAGTGACGAATAAAAAGTAAGGGCATGTACATGTACATTCACACACACAGGTCTCCTTTACACTCCATGTCTTCATGAGGGTTTCAGCAGAATAAAGACCAAAGAACCACCCTTCCAACAGCAGCCACAAGTATTTTCTGCAGTAGCATATTACTCAGTAAAAACAAATGTAGCTCCAGATGGCAGCTCTGCAGATTGCAATCATAGGTATGTGCCAGAAGGTATGATCAGTATTGCCTAAATGCTAGTTGAGTGAGCCATAACTAATGCAGAGTTCATTTACATAGTCTTTACAGTCATTTACCTAATGAGAAAGCCTATGCTGAGAGGCTGTGCCCAAGACCAACAGTAGCAACTCTGAGTATATCAGGGTTTTAGGTATAGGTTCCTCTTATCAAAAGTAAACAGAACACATCTAAGCATCTCAAAAGTGACAAGCAGATCCAATTGCAACACCGTGTGGCTACATAAAAGGCACAGGCACGTTAACACCTTGACTTCGACAGAACAGTACAAATGCAAACAAGTAGAAACCAAAACATGGTCTGCCTTAACTGAATATGTTCTCAAATCATGCAAGAAGAAACTGCCTTAAAGGCTTCAAAATATCACCTATTTTGCTATTCTGATTGGATTTTTTCATTAGTGATGTTGCACTGTGGTGAAATAGTGCTGAATGACATAATCTGTCCCTCAAAAGACTGCAATCCAGGGTTCTTACATTAGCATTTCATTAACACTTGTCTCCAAAGACCCGTCTGTTTTGAGCTCTGCAAACTGTATGTGCTCAGTGCTGAGAAAGTATTATAGTTCTGGCATCTGAATACATAAGAAAACCACAAAAGACCTTCTTATGACATATTCCTTGTAACATGCTCTTGTAATAGCACGGTAACTTATACCTGTGAAGAAAGCCTCCCATACTAAGATACCCTCTGGATAGATTCAAACACCACCAACCACCTATTGAGGAGAGGTCTACATAGGGAGAAAAAAACACAGCTGCAAGAAGAAGGAAAGAAGGTAAATCTTTAAAATATTAACTCCAAAACAAAATATACAAGTTAGAACAATAGTCCTTAAAAGACATTCAGGAAGGGCCTTGACAACATGGAAAAATACAGAATTGATGAAAATAAAAAGCTCAAAGGAAAATTTGCTCTGGCTTCGCTAACAACTTGTAGTAAGGACATCGAGTCAGATGTACACAAGACTGGACTTTGAGGCATGTTGCTATAGCTAGGATAACAGTAAACTCTCCTACCTTCCATGCTCAGAAGAAGGTTTGACAAGGATACTATGATACACAAGTACTCCAAGCAGAAAACTCATTTCCACAAAAATAAAATGAATCATATCTTACTCCAATAAAAGCAAATAACCTAGCAGAAACGTGTCATATTGGCCTAATGACAACAGTATAATCTCAATAAACAAACAGAGGATATCTTCCTTCAGTCATCTCAGATTAGTTACATCAGCCACTCAGCTGATCATTAAATATTTGCAGTTACCTCAGATGAGTTACATCAACTACTCAGCTGATCATTAAATATTTGAGCTGCAACTTTGATTTAGTTACTGTATCATAAATTGAGAAGCATGTTGAACTTCAAAACTGCGTTACAGCTCCTATTCAAAGACAATGGGATAGTAACCCATAGACTGGGAGGGAGAAAACGGGATGATAAAATGAACTTCTGCCTTCTGGTCCTCCATCTGTCACATGCTCACTTCCACTTCTTTATTCTTCCCATCCCCCAAATGCCCCTAGACCCTGTCTCCAGGGACCCAACAGGTTCTCTGCCACTACCCTTCAATTTCCATGAAAACGAAATGAAAACATCACTAAGACTATGCTAAATTCAAGTCCGAGCTCCTCATAGCAGGACCAATGCCTTCTGACATGCTGTCTGAACACTCAGCTCACTGCTATTTTGCCTTGCTGGGTTCTTAGCTATTACCAGGAACTATTTAAGAAGAAACAGTGACAAGAATCATTACAATCCAAATTTGTTAAAGCATTTAAGAATTTCCACCAGAACAACAAACTGTGCTGGAAAAGGCTCTGACCCCAATCTCTTAAATAATTACTTATTGCAAAGATGCCTCAGTAAAATGTTAAAACCTTCACAGTGATCTCCATTGTTAAGGACTGTAGGTTAAAACATTTTTTTTTAATCTTGAAATTCCTTAGGAAAGGTGCAGAAGATCTATATACCGTATTCAAATGTCGTGAATAAATTTGAATGCTACCCAACAGCTAAATTGTTCTACCTCCATTAGAAGAAATTTGATGACAAACTGTCAATTGACCACACAGCTATTACGTATTCAGTAGATGTTTGGAGATAATCTGTGGAAGGAAATACGTTGACAATACTGTTTAATGTATAAGCTGTGTGAAGCCTATAATGTTTGATTGGTCAGAACAAATAGGACAAAGTATAAATGTCTGTAGCTCGAATTCAGCTAGTATCACTCAGCAGTGCTCTATAAAACTTTCATTAACAGGTATTTCAGTCAAATCTTAATACCTGAGAAAGACATTAAATTAAGCACCTGTGCAGGATTCCAGCAGAAATTAGACCACATCAAAGAATACAGAAGTAAATTCGCTAGAAATTTTTATCTGGGGCCACATTTCCAAATAAAGATGTGTCCTGGAGCTTTTGGAGAAGATCTGTGCCCTAACTCAAAGTGTACAGGACAGAAGGGTTTCGTGAAGGGACACCCATCATGCTAGAAAATAAGCCAGTAGCATTCAGCCTCAGGTCTGGTCAGGTCTAGCAAGTCATCTTAAAATTCATATCAAGAGTTTTTAAGACTCTCAAGCTTTTGTACATAAGTCTCTCTGGATGTCTGAAGTTCCACTTCAATGTATACTCAGAAATCCTCGGAATTCTCATACTTTGCACTCCTCCATCTAAATCCCTCAAGGACCTGACAGGCATACCACAAGCACACTTAGCACGCTGACACAATCAAGTTTTTACACTGCACAGCGACTTCAGACACATTCATTCAATAACAAAGCTCGATGGCTCAAGGCCTTGCTCCCTCTTCTATTCAGCAGCACACTGGCCAACACTGAAATGCTTAACTTCCAGATGTGTCACTTGTTATACAACATCCACGTTTTTTCTTGAACTGCAGTTCTCGGTCTCAAAATAAAAAACCTATTCTGAGGAACAAAACAGGCAGTTCTATTGTATGACGCAGTACAATGGCAAGATATCTTGGCACAGATATACATGATTTACAATCACTGAGAAAATGAGTGCGGCATTGTTCAACCTAACACATTTTCTTGAAAGCAGCAATTGTGCATAATTTTCTTTGGTCTTTAACAACTTGGCTATTTACATTAAAACTTTTTAGGGGAAAGTAATTTAATGTTTGAAACATGACTGGGGCAATGAAATGCCGACCACTAAAATTGCCATATGGACCTTTGCCTATAAAATACAGTGATAGTCCTTAGGAAACTATTGCATCCGCTTGTACTAGAGTACAGAGATACAAGATCAAGGAAAGGGCCTTCCAGTCTGCTGTCCCAGAGCAATTTGCGAGGGTAGGAAAAGTATGAGGTTGCTGGGAGCCTACTCTGGTGAAACATCAGTCTCCTGCAATTTCTAGCTCAAGGATTTTCTAAGTTACTGGTTATGTTCTAACTCTTAACCCTGGTGGACCAAGAACAGGTGGTTATGTCCGATTAGTTACAGCAAAACACATGACATGAAAAAAATGACAACTTCAATGAAAGAAAAAAAAAATCTCAACCTCAAGCATCATTTGCAGAACGCTCTTACAATAGGCAGGTATTACCACGTTCTCCTCACCCTCTTTTGCTGGTTAAAAGCTGAACAGTATCACAGCCGCTTCACTTTGTGCACAGAGCACGCAGGGTGCTGTTCGCCCCCAGAGCCAAGGGTGTGGGCAGGCTGACCTTACGCTGGCATGCAGAATAATGACTGGCTTATGCACAGGCTAAATGAGAACTCACTCCGCTTCAGATGGGGTTTTGAACACTTTCAAAGAGTCTGTTGTTTTGCTGACTCCTCCTTCGACAGCACTCCTTTCAAATATTTTAATGAGATAAAGATATGGCATATAAAACTGGTGATGTAAGTAGTTATCTCTCTCCCATCTAATATTTGTTTGCAGATTTTATTTATTTTTGGAAGTGCTTTTCATCTGCATGTTGAAAGACAATGTTCAATTCCATCATATGCTTTTGAAAAGTCATATCAGGTTTTGATACCGAATCACACTCAATTGACTTGAAAAAGTCTCATGGATTTTCCACCTTACAGAGAGTCATAGCCTTTTACATAGAATACATGTATACACTATATTGACTGCTTCTGCCCCTGCACATTTTCTCTCCACTGGCCCAGTATTTAAAGTGACAGAAATTTAGACTTTCCCTTCATTCTAACATACAAAAATCACACCAAATTATACCAGACGTTAAAAAACTTTCAGATAAATTATTAAAATCCCTGATACTGTAATATACACAGAAGATTCTGGGAGCAGTAACATACTTTCTCAAGTTAATGCTCAAAATCTGAGACCGACATCTGAGACTGGTGGAAAAAAATGCTCCTGACCTTAAAGGTGCTGGAACAGCCCTCCAGTTCTCAAATTAAGCCTGCACGTAGTGTGGCTTATGTAGGAACACTCAGCAGTTAGTAGTTTTCTGTCAGGACCATGTAATGCATTTGATTCAATTGTAATGTGTTTGTTACAGTGTTGATTTTGCTTGATTTTGAATCATCAATACCCCCACATGTTTACTCAGGATCATTTTACAACTAAAAGATTACTGTAAAGCCTGGCAATTTACACTGGAAAGCCAAATAAGTGGGTTTTGAATTTGTAGCTAAAACATTAACACAAAACTCAGAAGCACTAAAAGCTTGCAGGGAACTTCCTAACAGAGAGAAAACTTACATGCTTGCATGCTGCAGAAATTCACATTGGAGTTCGCTACAAGCCTGGTGCCTCCACTGACACCCTAACTCACTAACTGTACTGATTCTTCAAGCGTAGCCCAAAGTACATCGCCTCAATACCTAAGAGAGCTGTTGTATCCACCTGTTTACAGAACACTAGAACACTAAGAAAATGAAATGCCAACAGTATATCTGGTTGCATACAAGTGCAGATGATCGATGACAGATTTCATTAGTTGCAGCAAACAAAAGACTGACAGGGAGCTTCTGAGCTTCAGCAGCTATGATTACCAGAAGGAAGCACAAGTTAAGTAAGGGGGAGCTTTCCAGCAATTAGGAAAGGCGAAGTAATTTCTGTAAGGCCCTACTGCAGTAATATGCAGATCTGATTTGCTTGCATCCAAGTGTATAGCAGCTCTGAATCACAGCTGATCATTAGTCAGGATTCTCAGAGCTGAAAGCAGTGGAAATGATTCCGCAGGGTATCAGTCCATTGCTTTCTTTCATATTAGTTATAAGTATGAAAACTTAAAGAAAAAACTGAAAGACGGGTAAAGCAACCAGTGTCTAAACCCCAAGTTACTGTCACGGAGAGAAATATTACTTGTATACACACAGAGTCAATACAAAGCACGCACTCAGCTTGCAAGAGGATACACTTCAGCGCCAATCTATCAAATCCAGCTTTATCAGGCACATATGGAACCAGCATTTTCTCCAGTATCCTAAAACAGGTGCAGACGGCTAGTTTGGTCTGATGTTTATTTCTCAACCCATACGAACAGCTAAATACTTCACACATCTCAGTGACAGCGACCATTAGCCCAAAATGGAATTTCGTTATATATAAAAGAAAGGTCACTTTCTAGGCTTCCACTAGATGACACTGGCTTAGTCTCAAAGGTGGCATTTCTCTTTAGTCAGTGAAAAGCAGACAGATAATGCCCTGAACAAGTCAAATGTACACGAGAAAGAACATATTGAGAATATCAGTTCCAAATTCTCACTCACCATTCCTTCACATCCTACATGGTACAAAATATTAGCATATTTCTCTACCTCTTATTTGATCCATTTCAAACAGTAAACTTTCCTACTTTAAAATAAAAAACCCACAGAAGCTGTTCTGCTCTACAGGGGATTATGCTTTTCAAGTGAGGCCTGCAGGTAGACCTGTAGGTCCCTACAAGTCTCCCAGCAGAGTTTGCAACATGAACTGCTGGGTAACTGGAGAGCAAGAGCTACTGTCACTAGAATAGAGGCTTCTGAAACACCACCAGCCCAGGCAAATGGGAAGTGCCACGGGTATTAAAAAATGGCTCTCCGAGAAAGATGCCTTGTTATAAACAATTCCAGGTCCAGAATAATGAAATCATGGCTTCACAATAAAAATTCATTAAATAAGTCAGTTCTTCCTAAGAGAAAGTAAGTGCGCCAATTAAGCAAAAACCCTGTTACAGGGAAGAACTGCCAGCAGCACAAGTTATTTTAGCTGACATTACTTCAAAAAAAGCCCACCATTCACCATCTGTTCTGGCACAAATTTTGAATGCTAAGAAAGTTTTCAACATCACTGATGAAAAGAAAGCAGTCAAATGCAGAAGTTTGTTTTGCTGTTAAAAAAGAACAAGCATCTAGGACAACTCACATTTCAGCAAGAACAAACAAAAAGCTGAAGCTCTGCACATTTCATAAAATGAATTAAAGAATTAAAATATGACATGCAATGCCAAGTAGAAGACACGTAGGGAAGATAACAGGAAACAAATAAAAGATATCTTCGAAATTTTAGGAGAGAGGTAGATGGGCAACTCCAGACAATGGGTCAACAATTTGCACTCCAGGTAGCAATCATATACCTACAAAGTTTTTCCAGTTGCTAACAAAATCAACACTTTTGCAAGCTAATGGCTCCATCAGCCTTTTAAAAGGAAGACTAGCCTGAACAAACTGTTCTGTTCCAACCAAAAAAAAATATTTAAAAAGGACAATGAGTAATAAGGAAGCCAAGAGAATCAATGCAACAAAGAGAAAACAACAGCATGGACAAATGGTATTACAAATAACATTAACACTCAGATTAACCACCATGCTAGGTTAAATAATCTCTTCCAAAACTCTATTCATAACCAAATGGGAAACTAGACGACAATACAATAAGAAAAGGTGAGAAAGAATGAAGATGAAGTGAAATAGCTAATTCATCTACCTCCAAGTGATATCTATACTTTCAGAACCAGTAAGAAGTTTTTAATGACTTTCTACAAGCTGCTGGTTCTCACTTGGAAGACTACGTGAAGTTTTACATCTCTGTGTTCAAAAAGAAAGGAAAAAAAGAAGTTAACTGGATTAGCTAAAGAATGCTCAGATGGGAATTGCAAGCTCATTTCCCAAGTAGACTTGTTTAGCCAAGCAAAATAAAAAGTTTTAAAAGCATGACTGGTGTCCACAGTACAATGGAAACAAACACTCCCCAACAAACAGAAAAGCTACTTAACTTAAAAGGAAAACAATAGCATAGAAATTAGCACTTCAAAGTTCACTCACCATTCATCTGGAAATGAGAGGTCCAGACTTGGAAAACAGCCTCTAATAAAGAGCTACACCTAGCACTTCAAGTCCATCGAGATGTTTGATGAATACTCAAAAGGCGTATTACAAATACCCTTTAGCATGGGGATAGCACACAAGACATAGCACACATAGGATGCCATTCCAATCTTATTCTCCATATTCCTATGATTTAGTAATGAGCATTCAGCCTTTTTCCGTTTCACTTTTGGGGAGAAATTTTCGATTTCCTCCTATATTTTCTAGCATTAAAAACAGGAACAACCCCTCCCCCCCAGAAAGAGTAAAAGCTTAATGCAAAATTTGCTAACTAGTAAATTAAGCATTCTGCACAAAACAACTGTCTGAGGATTATGGGTTAGGCCTATGTAGATCCATCACTGTGACAAAGTTTAGACAAAAACAGATGAATACTTCTGTGCCACGTAATGAACAGATTTATTTTACCCCCCTTTGAAAAACAAAGTCAGTGTGTCACCGCAATTTATGAATGAGGTAAACATCTAGGGCAACTTTTTAATAGTCTGTAAAATAAGGCTTCAAAAAGCCCTTATAACTTTTCTTGGAAAAATGCTAAATGACAGATGGAGTTTTAATATTTCTCATGACACCAGATGATATTCTATGTGCAGTCACGCAATACCTCTTAAACAGTTATTCCAAAAAATTCGAGTTTATGTTGCAAAAAGGTTTATTAGTAATTTTTTCTATGAGTTATATCTGCCTCCTTAATGGCTGGCACCAGCAAGGACAGCTTAATTCTACCTCAAAACTTTAGGTGCTATACTGAACATACCAGCTAGGTTTCCTAAAACAAAAAGCTAATTATTTTTATGAACTCCAACAAACATTTTTAGAGTTACTATGCCATTTCTTCACTTTTAAAATTTTTTATACTAACATCTCAGTGTTAGCACAAAACATGTTACATCTCAGCTTTTCTACTTTACTATAATCTTGCTTTTTTCCTGCTTCCATAGGAGGATTTAAACACGGCCTATTTACTAATTTACAACAATATGAATAGAAACAAACACATCATACCATAGAAATCTGCATCTAGTGTAACAACACGGCGTAATCCGTCATAAAGCAGCCTTAAATCACGCAAGGGACAAGAACAAATCTTTGGAAGACATCATAGGTTTTTCCCTCTCTCTCAATCAATTTCTGAATTCATCCACGTTCTCTTTTAGAAGTAAATGGATTCCCTCCTTAAAATGTTACCATACAATTATTTTAAATATTTGAAGTCTGGATGAGGTTGGGAAGTGAAAGACTTAAGCAAAAGCTTTTATCAAGAAGAAAAAGTTCTAAATGGTTTTAATAAATTTACATTCAAGATACTATTTTATATTAGAATTAGGAGTGCAAACTAGAAGTAGTGCATGGATTTAGGAGTGTTTAGTGCTGCCAATTCATCAGATTTATATAGGTACACAGATGGCAAAAACTTTAATGAGGGCTCTACATTAGTTTTGTAGCATTTGTCCTACTTACCAGCAGATCAAAACAGCATTAGCTTGAGAGCATTCAACCCATTTCCATAAAAGCAGAGAAATATTGGCAAGAAAAGAAATCTGTTCGAGGGTCTCTCTCATCTGTACATGTAACAATTCCCACTGACAGCATTGCAAACTCATACGAAAGAAGTCCATCTCACTAAGCCAGAAAGTTTCAAAGCAGTAATGCAGGTTAAATTCCTCTACCACTAAATAAATTTATTGTTTTTAAGCACAGAGTAAGAAACGCGTCAATATTCCAAGATCTAGTTTTATGACTAAGATTTCACAAGTATAGTTTTATCACTTCTGAGTATAAAAGATGTCCTTAACAGGCACACAGAAGGCTAGCAAAAATATAGTCATATAGTCTTAACATAATCATAGAGAAGCTGCACCTCAACAAGACAAACCTGCCAGCAAAGCGTTCCCATTACCTTTTGACTGCAGACAAACCCCTTGAACAAAATTCTCTAAAATGCAATGACCTAATCAAAACATTTTTACCTTGTCACAGAGAAAAACATTCATTAATTCTATTAGTCAACTGACATGACCTTCCAGAGCCTAGGCAAGGCTGACAAGACATGCATTGTTTCCATAAAACATATTTAAGGCAAGACCTTTAGCTTACCGTTACAGACTTCAGAGTCATTCCGTGATAGGTACCCATGGTATCGATTTTAAAGCCTTCCGTTTCTGCAAAACAGAAGAGTCTCTTGTAAATTGTTCTGAGCACAGAGACATCATGACTAAACAGACAACGTAAGAAGTATCGTTGAAGTTATTTTTGCAAGGAACGTGTCTTGTTGGTTCAGTTTAGGTTCTGTTCATACTACAAAACTTGGTTAGCATTTAAGAGAGCAGTGTTGTCTTCAGGCAGCGCTCCATTTGGTATTTCTGCTTTCAGTAACCAGAGTAAGCTTTTTCTGCTGCATGGAATCATTCAGAGGAAGGATGTATATTTAAATATTTGCAAGAACGTGAAACAACATGCATGCAGTCTCAGAAATTCTCTTTGCTAAAAGATGTAGAAGCAGCTAGTTCCCAGAATGCATTATGATGCAACATATTCACAGCTGTATGAATACAGAAATGTACTTAATCAGAAACTGGTATACCAACTGACTATAAAACCATGGACACTTAATATGATAAACCCACTTCTGCAGTGCAGAAAAGCAATAATGTCATTATCACGATACATAAAACAGAAACCACATAAATTCACACTACCAGACTAAAAGTGATGAAAAGCTGTGTTTTTTCTTTCCTTTTCATGGAGCACTTTTAATCAGGCTGAATATATGCTAAGTGACAGAAGTCTACAAGTGCTCAGTGACTAAGCTTTCTGCTGCTAGCCTTCTGGGGTTTGAGAAGTTCTTCTCTCTTCCTATTTTCAGTACTAAGTCAGCTCATGACTACTGCCACCGGAATTTACAATGAAACCTTTTTCCATTTGTACATTCCATAATCTCATGCATCTGTTGTCAGCTGGTTGGCCCTACCAACCAACAGCTCCAGTAGTTCATGCTTAAAATGACAGGACTACTGCTAATCACCAGGGACGGCCATGAGAAGTCATCAGCATGGTTTGTGGTGGTTACAGCAATGCAAGCAAAGCAACTGGCAGCGCAGAGGCAAACACATCTGGGCTGCCACACTGTGGCAAGATATTGCTACCCAAGCATAGAACCTGGTTGCTAAAGCATGCCACATAGATGCTCAGGTATTCAAGAGTCAACCAGCAGGTAGATCAGGCTGCTGAGACTGAATTGGTTGCGTGGATCTACACTGGCAACATAAGGGTGAATTATTTATAGCTCAGTGGGCCCAGCAAGGCAGAGATGCAACATATTAGGTGGGCTCATGATTCCTCAATCATGAACCTGACTGCACAGGATGGCCATGATTGTGAAACACGTGCTACAATCAAGCCAAGCAGTTAAAGCCTCTCTGATAAGGAGGACAACAGTGACTGCAAGCATTTGTCTATGCTAAGCAACTTCTGTGCTATTTCAACTAGACTTGAGTAAAGGTACTTGATGCTTGCAGAAACCCTTATTGAGAACTGGAGGATCACTGCCTTTTGTTACATCATCTTCACACTATGCAGCAGCATAAAAAACTTACAAACCAAAAATAATGCATAACCAAGGTTAATTCTCATACTTGAGCCTACAGACTTCCAAGAAAAATATCAGTTTTTCAGTACTGTTAGAGCTTCTTGTGCTTACCCTGAGTAAGTTAAATTGAAACCTAGACAACCCTGACAACAATACAGATGGCCCTGGGAAGCATCTATCATTGATCATCCTTTCTTCCTTTAGATGAAGATTATCATAGAGTTGTAGGAAATGAGGCAGAAAAGTTCTCCAGATTTTATTACTCTCCAGTGCCTACCAGAAGATACCAAAGAGTTCCAAACTGATCATACTTGTCTCACCATAATGACAGTTATCTGCTTTCTGAACACTTTAGTTTTGCCTCCTCTTTTTTTCCCTTCCTCCTTAATTATATTATCAAACCTACCACCCAGCAGAGAGGTCCAGTCTTACTGACTGGATCGTGTTTTACTTGCACTGCCCACCATGTCACAGGCTGTTTCTCCATCTCACAGTACAAATTCACCTTTGCTCCAGCCCTTCGTCTCAGCTTCCCAAAGCCCTCCCTTCTGCCGGACTTGACATTCCTGAACTATGCAACATTGATTTTGAGGAAGCAAAATGCAGGTAGGTACGGTCATGAGTTTCTTTACACATTGAGCCTCAGCACAGGGCTAATACAGCTGGACTCGAGCTAAAGATAATGAAGTTTCTTCTGCCCAGCCTTTCTACAAACAACAGTTTTCTCACTGACTATATAGGTCACTGCTTCTAGGCAAGGAACATATTAATGTTTCAGGAGGTGCCTGAGGCCTTACAGAATACGTGGTAGAGCTCCCTTCAGTTGAAGGGATGCTTTTGCTGACCTGGAGTGACGCCAGAGATGCATAACCTAGAATGACAGCTGTTTGGGGATTACGGATGATTACCAACTGAGGAAACTTTGCCCTCTCCAAATTGGCATATTACAGGTTCTTCTTACCTGTGACATAAGAGGTTCTCGACTGTTTCAACCAGACATCTTTCCCAAACTCCGGGATACAGACACCCCTTAACAAGACCAGCAAGCAGCACCCCCCCACCATGCCTGGCCTGCCCGCTCCTTTCCTCTCAGCATAAACCTTGCTTCTACAGTTAATTAGTTCTTCACATTTGCTCTCCATTTCAGGTATCTTTCCAACAACCTGTTTCTTTGTCCCTGTAAAACCTTGCATTCCTCCTGAACTAAATATATAGATATACACACACAACAAGAACTGTAACTCAAGTCTCCATCAGCCACGCAAAGGGAATAAAAGCCCACAGAGCCAGCAGCACAGTTAGAAAATGAAATCTAATAACAAAGGGGAAAGAAGCACCTTGCAGGGAACAAGACCCTGTTCAACCACAAATGGTTTCATCTTCTGCAAAAATCTCAAGTCCCTCAAAAATGTGTCCTGGTTCAACAAGCCACAGGAGCCACTGAATGAGGCCTTGGATCTCTCTGGTTCCCTTCTCCCAGCCTTGTGCTGCTCCCTCCTCCTAGCAGGAGGAGTAAACAACTAGGATCTGAAGAGCCAGCTCTTGCCTCAGGCATTAGAGAGTGGGCTCCTAGCCTGCTGTGTATTTCCAGCAGGTATACAGGCCTTCCAATGCTATTTAACAGCTACTTAGGTGCTAAATAAAACATTTCTGATCATCGGTAAACAATGGCATAGTGCCTTTTCTTATTGATTTAAGTCTGAGAGAAGCTGAATGGGCCAAGTAGAATGCAGGTGCCCACTTTGATTCCTGCAAACAGTCGCCACAGCCACTATGAGGTCTCCTGGGGACTCCAGGGCCTGCTACCTGCAGGTAGGGTGGGATGAGCAGAAGAAACCACCTCCCCAACAGCCCACCAGCTCTCAACTTTCCTGCCTCAAACTCTTAAGCAGCTGATGAATGAGTTCAGCATTGCCAGCTTCCAGATAGCCACAGCAACCCTCTTTAAACTGACAGCAGCACAGACATTCTTTGCTCAGGCTATTTACCTTGTGATATTCTAACAGTCAGCCACTCACTGCACTCAATTGCAGAAATAAACACCGGGAACTGCAAGAGCCCTGTCACCGTACTGTACGTTCATGCCTTTTTTGAAGGTCTTCATCTCTGCACAGAGCTACATACAGTACCTTCAGCTCCACTCCCTGTACACAGCCTGCGCAAAGCAGGGAACAAACGTTTCCAAGTCAGGAACTCCACAGCTATGGCTGCATTCCCACTTCAAAAATTACTGAGGCTGTTAGCCAGGTTGCTGCAGCTGTTTGTAAAAGACATTCAAGGGCCAACACAGAAAGAGGAGCGGCATTTCTTCCCGAGCATTCTCCGAGGGCAGCGCCTGACCCCGACACAGCTGCTCAATAGCAGCCCTAGGACACAAGAGGACCAACAGGTCACAGTAAAGAAGAGCAGAACACAGAGCAACCTGGAGCACCAGGGGACGTGACCCCAGCATACATCAGCATAAAAGCTGTACCATACATACTCTAACACCACCAGTGCTACGTGTTTCTTCTTCTATCCCTTCTTCAGCGGCTCAAACCTGCGCTGCTGAGTCATGCAGCAGCACAGGCATGAAATATAGATGCCTGGCCAAGAATTAGTTTGCAACTCCAGTTTCAAAATCGTACTTTCACCAGTGGCGATAAAGAAAACCACAGTTAAAATGGTAAGTGTTTGGGAAGAAAAGAGACCCTTTAAAAAGAAAAGCATCATGATGGTGAAACTGCAGGTCTTTGTTTTTCAACTTTGAATTGGAGGCAGAACAACCGCTAAAAAAAGCTATGTAAGAGTCTTCAATAACTTGGATTTTTTCTATAAATTATGAAATAGCTAGGCAATCATACAAACTTCATTTAGGCAAAAAGCAGTCCAGATTTAATACTTCAAATACAGAATAAAGAATGCAAGCAAAACCCAGCGTTAACTTATAGTGGTAAATGTATTACAGCTTTTTCTGTTTGCCAAATATAATCAGTTTAATAAACATAAGCATTGTTAAAAACATCTTGATCAAGATATGTCTAAAACCTGCATCTCTAGAGACTAAACACAATAACTACTGCATAATCAGTTCTATTGCTTCAAAACAAACTGTCACCAGCTAACATTAAGACTAGCTTTCCTTCTCCAGTCACTGCATGTATTATGATCACAATTTCGCAGTTCAATGACCCAAAAATTCTCTAAAGAATCATATACTTTCCTAGCGTGGTTCATCACTAGTTACCTTTCTAGCATCACCGTGCATCAAACTGAGTGCCTTCTCTCATTTAGAAGAATTAGACCTAGTAATGAAAATATGCACACTAATGCATCAGCTTATTGGACTGATTATATTCTCCATCATGATGCAGTCAGATGTTCCATTTCCTCACATATGAGTATTAATGCTCAAAGTGCCTTCCATTTGCTCAGAGCCCACTGCTCTGTGTCAATCTAGGTCACCAGACATTTTGCTTCTGCACCTGCTGCAGCTCTAGCCATCCCATCCAGGTGTAAACTTGAGCACCAACACGTTGCCTAAGAATAACAGTTTTAAAAAGGCTTGCTTCTTGAAGGAAGTCTAGGCAAACAAACAGTTTGAAGGAATACGCCTCTCCAAAACTGGAAAACTCAAATAAAAGACTTTACTTGAATTGCCGATGAATAAGATTGAATAATCACTTTTTTTCATCTGTATACTTTTCAAAACAGATAATAGCTCTGCAGACTGCCTGGAAATGATTCACTACCCCACTTCACACCCATGGCAATTAAGTCACTGACACCAAATTTCATTCTACAAAATCGTTTACTGAATACTCCTTTTCAGTACTACTCCCTAACAAGTAAAACTGAAGTTTCGAGCCTAAATTTCCAAGTTCCATTAGCTAGAGTTTACAAACTTCTCGGTAAAGTTCATCTAAAACAGTTTAACAACACTCTTACAGGTAATTAAATTCAAGTTCTTAAAGTGTCACAGTACTAAGAAAGTCACAACACAAATATGCGTATATTTTCCACTACTGAATAGACACATTATCAAAGTACCTGGTCACATAAAGCCAGGAAAGAGAGAGAGAACAGAAGCAATCTATTGCAAGCACAATCTACTTTTTCCAAACGTGAAGCTCTTACACATTTTCTGCCAAAAAGAAACAGAACCCTATAACCTCAGAAATGAATGCATTAAGTATGTTTAACAAGTTAGTCAAGTTTCAGAACTCTGAAACTCTTACTACCCATTCTCCTACAGGACAGAAATCACAATTTAAAAGATATACTTAAAATGGGACAGGAAAAAATATTTTCTGTGGTCCAGAGTCTCCTCAGTTTTAAAAATTTCTTAGTTATCTATTGCCTAGACCTAACACTTCACACTTGTTTGAAATTGACATACTTCTGAAAAACCGTATCTATGTTTGAAAATCCAACAATTACAAGAATAATTTCAAAATAAAATGACAAAAGCAGGAAGTCTACAGAAAGCTTCCCTGAAGAATTTGGTTAATTATTCTTTTCAACATTATGGAATGAAATCATGTGACTGTACAGCAAGCCCCTCTCCAATTTACACCAAATAAGACTAAAAGTAGTGGCATTTTCACAATGACTGACTTCTATGTTGAAACCTTAAGGAAAAACAACAATGTGGAACATTACTAAAGGGACAAGACTTAGAGCAGCACAGAGAAACTTTACTTTGCTGCCTATACTGTTAGATGCACTCAGTGCGGCAAGAATTGGTACAATCGGTACATTTGAACTGTTATACCTGGGCATTAATTCATTTCTCCAGCTCTAATTTCACACTGTCCAGTATAGCTATTTCCTTTAAGAAAAACCCTTCATAGGAAATTGTAGTGAAAGAAAAACTAGTTGGCAAATGCTCAAGTACTGAAGACTACAAATTATGAGAAACAAAACTGAACAGGTACTAGTAAATGTATTCAGGGGAGGGTTTTTTCATTCTTTCCCATTTCAACACAAAATTGAACACAATGAGCTACAGTATAGCACATACATGGAATACCACGCAAGTTCTCTGATGTTTGTTATTCACTTTCCCCAAACAGAAAAAATGGTATTAACTTTGACAAAGCAAAACACTGCAAGATGCAAGTTGAACTGCTCATCTGTAATTTACAGTAGCATTTAACAGCACGTAAGCTATTGCAGCCAGAAAAGAATGCCCTGAACATCATGCATAAGAAGCTTCATTAAGGAACAGAATGATTTTGTTTGATAACAAGAATGAAGAGACAATACAAAAGTGTAGAAGAATTTGCCTTGCCAATCTGCAAGAAACAAGAAAACATCCAACCACAACAAACACTATTTGCAAAACCGAAACAGAGCAAGACAACAATACTAAAACCAGAACTTAAGATGAAAAAAAGCAAGGGGGACAAAACAAATTCTGATTTAGAAAGACTCATCATTACTCAAGTTCAAGCTTCCACTCTGGCTTAAAATGAATGAAAATTCTTAAATATTGTAGATTATTTCCATCTTCTCTCTAGAAGGAAGCTAGTATTTTGCGCTGCTGTCATTTTTTTCGTTAGAGACACAAGGTAGTAACACGATTACTGAAAGCAACTTCTGAAGTAATTGTGTTTGTATGAGGAGGGGTAACTTATTTCATTTGATTCCTCTAACATTCATAAAACAAAACACTAGATCTGCAAATATATTTATTAATGCACATGCTTCCCCAGACAATTTTTTTCAGCAAGTTCTGGCTCTAAGCTTTCGGTTTGCTTCCTAAATGGTAGAAAGCATTGCTAAGAGATAATATTTTTAGACTTGGTTACCCAGTATTACCACTGGACAAAAGCTATCTTTAGGCACAGCAATAACTTTTTTGGTCTTTGCTTAGGTTTGCAAGCAACAGCACAGAAAAGCCTACAACCCTGACTTTACAATTCATTGATTTCATTTCCCTTTTATATATTTTAATTATTATTTTTAAGAAGGATTACAATCAACTTACCCTCTTTGCCTTTGAATCTTTCCTGATCGTATCTGTTGTAGGCAGCTGGAATAGGTTGCTTATTTCGCAAAGTGGGATCCTAAAACAGGTTAAATAAGTTTTTTTTAGACGTCCTGAAAATATCTGCTGATTTGTGAAGTTCACAAAGCATTATACGGAACTGCTTAAGACAATAAAATTAGTTCACTTTGTAGGATTTTCAATGTATTTGAATACTGCTGTGTCTAGTTTCAACATCCACTTACAGCCTAACAGAAAATTTGGAAGTGCATACTGAAAGAAACAACAACAACCAGAGGCAAAACTTAAATAGTAATAGCAAACTGCATTAGGTAAAATCTTCAAGTTTTCTAAAAATCACTGAGTTCCTGTAATATCCTCAAGATTCAGAAAAAAGATTGTCAACTGACAACTCATGGTTAAGGCTTCCACCAGACACACACAATGTTTCTTGCCAGCTTGATTAAGCTAGAAATCTGTTAGTCTGCCAAAATAAAACCAGATTTGGTGAAAAAAGTATTCTGTAAATAAAAGGGGAAGGAGAGGTTTGGTTTCATGTTATTTGTGTGTTTTTTTAAAAGCACCTGTAACACACCACTATACACCAATTCATTTTTTCTGTGTCTGATACCATTCTGCATGGTACGTTTGAAGAGTCCTATGGACAATTTATAAAATTCAACAAAGCAAATATTTGAAAGTTGAAACTCACCTTGCTACTTAAATTTAGTTCTTTGTTAAATGCAGTGGTAGCAAGAATAAACCCAAGTAAAATTAAACAGTTTTTATAGTAGACTGTCACCGAGTTCAAGAATACATTATGTTTAATAGAGACCAATAGTAAACACACAGAACAAATCCAGTCTAATACCCAGACAGCTTAAACAATAAAGCTATAAGTCTGTCTTCCTGATTTATTACAGGCAAAAGAAAGCTGGTTCAAGCTGTTCCCGCCAGTGAGTCATGTTCCAGATTCTTAAACATTTGCTACCCTATCTGTCAAAAAACCCACCAGCAAAAAAATTGTTTGAAATGGCAGCAGTCTCAAGTAATGCATTTCTTCCAAATAGATGCAGAATGTCTCTGGTGTTTGATACATACCGAAGCTGGCACTAACACTTTCATCGGTAAGTAACAAGAACATATTGAACAAATTAAACTAAAATATTCAACTCTTTAAATACCAGTAAATGTAATTTAAGGCAAAGAATATCTGTGAAGTTATGCTTGAAAGTTACTCATTCACTGAAACTAAACTAATACAAACTTCATGTTTAATAACGACAAGACAGTGTACTCGCACTTTCAGAGTGAAAACCTTCATGCTCAAGGTGCTGCTCTTACCGTTGGTGCTGTGTTTGGTGCAGGTCTTTGCTCAGGTGCTCGACCTTCTTCTCTGGCTTTTACTGATTGAAGAATTGCAAAAATATTTTTGGCAAAGTTCTGAAAAACATATTGAATACCTGTGAACCTCGATGACAATCTGTTTCAAGTGATACTAATACACATGGAAGAAACCATTCCATTAACCTGTGCTTTACAGAAAAACAAGTCATTGGGGCATGAGTTATATCAATTAATGTTTTTAAGCACATTCCTCCAGCTAGTATTAATAGGATTGTTTTACTCCAAACAAAAAGTGCTAATTAACCTTTTGAAAGGCAGACACTTATTACATGACCAGTTAATACGCATTTTAAGTTAGAGATATGGACACGTCTTTCATTACTGGCTATTTTAGTAATGGATCATCAGTAAAAGAAACCTTTTAACAATTAATGAAAGCAACTTGTTAATAGCTTGGAATAGGATCAAGAATTCATATGCTTAGAGTCTTCCACAGCATTGTAAGCTAACACTGAAATGTTGTTAATGAAGACCACTGGTATTACGAACCAAATGCAAAAATTATAAAGCAATCATGTCTGGGGTGAATTTTGTAGAAATAATTTATAGGGAGAGCTCTAATTCAAAGCTTCTCTAGGCTCACTCACTTGACCTCAGCCAGTCAGCACGTTGTCAACTTGCTCCAAGCCAGAAGGGCTGGAACTCGAATACCCCCAGCAACCACTTATGAAGGCAAAGCCATTCCTTGCACACACAAAGAAGTTCTTTTCACAAAGACTGAAAGAACTCATGCAACACTCTTTCTGTCAAAAAATGGAAAAACATTTCAAAGAGCCGCGAGCCATGTGCATATCAATTATATGTGGATACTCAAAATCAGCTCTGTTCTTTGGAAAGAAAGTGCAACTATATTTTTTAACTTGAAATTCAGAGACTTCCTCCAGACTCTGGACTGGGCAGCATAATAATCACAATTCTTGTCCTTGCTGCGTTTCATCACATATTGCCTCTTGGAAAAACAAGCTCCTGAGTCTTCTGAAACTCAGAAGGATGAACTAATTAAATAACAAGAGAAGGAACTTAGAGTGATTGTCCATGTAGAAGCCAAGTCTTGCAGTCATAGGGAAGCTACAGCCAACTTTCACAATCCTATCTCATTCACAAAACCTACAGTTACCGTACTTGTAAAAGTGGAATTAAATTTCAAATTATGTTTTTTTTTTTTTTTTTTTCAAAGGCATTTTAGTATCTCAGTTTTTAATAAACTGAAGGAAATTAAAATTTGGTCCAGGACAAGGAATTTTAGGTTAAAAAAAAAAAAAAAAAGATATTCTCCAGTCTGCTGAAAAGAACTCGTTAATAAGCATAGAATTACAAAGCGTTCTTGCTGATGTTTTCTCTGAAACCATGAAAATGCAGGTCCCCCATGGACACAAGTAATATCAGTTCGAAAGGGGAAAAAAACAGCAGTGCTTTAACAAATGCTCAAACTACAATCATCATCTTGCTGTTTATTGGCTTGTTTGGGGATGTGGGATTACATTGTTGTGACAGAAAATGATCGAGCACAAAGTCCATTGCAGGTTCCAACTGATTTGCAAAGCCCTGCAGAGAGGAAAGACCACTAAGTTTTCATTGTTTATCCCTTTAGAGATCCAGAAAATAAACAGCCCTTAGCTTCTACCCTAGATTTAGTTAAACTTAATACCAAATGCAACAGTTTTATTACCAAAAACTTCCAATCTGGGGGACAGACCAGGAAACAAAAACAAAACAAAAAAAAATCTGTCTCTCTCTGTACTAGCTCTTAAAGAAATTTGAACATTCTTTTAAAACAATGCTTGAGGAAGTCTTCAGTATAAAAGGACAAGTTCATTCATTTTTGTTTTTATCTGCCTAGAGTGCTGCTACTCCCATGAAAGCTCTTTATTAACTCCAGCCATGTCTACACCTAATAGTATTCTACCACACTTAGGAAGAAAAAGAGAGGAAGAATGTTTCAGCAGCTATCAAACCTGGTTTCTGATATTTTCTTAAATAATTCTCTATAGTAATAGATTTCTCCTCCCATCCTCCTTCATGCCTCTACAAAGAGGACTCATGCACGCACTAGATGTAGATTGGAAGAGAAGGCAATGGGAACCAACAGACAATCAAGGACAGCAGCTATGGGCAGATAAACACTGGTGATCATCATCTCACAGCAAGAGTCACACATGTTCTTCAGGAAAACCTTCAGTCGTATATAAATTCTCAAGATTTACAGCAGCAGATGCTCGATCCCCTGCCAACACAGTGACTAACACACAGCAAGTCAAGTTACTATCACTGGTGTTAATTTAACACCAGGCTGTTTTAGGAGAAATACCAGAACAAATACGATCAGCCTACTCTGGTGGGGAAGAGCACCAAGTTACATCACTAGCAGAACTCCTCCTGTAATAAAACTGCTTTCATATAAATATAATACAGTTTGTTCTTTAAAAAAATAAAAGCCTGCAACATTTATCCTGTAACCTGTATTTAATTTCTGTAACTATCCTTCACCCTAAAGCTCATTGACAAAGAACTCTAGTCACAAGAACAGCTTTAACTGCTATTTATCAGATTAGCAAAAAATAATACTTTAAAAAAATAATACTTTTTAAAAAAATAATACTAATGATTTTTAGAAAGTATTTTAAAAATAATAGTTTCTAATACCAATCATCAAGAAAGAACAGATTTCATCTCATAAAAAAATATCTCTTACAGAAATCTGACATACAGAACTAGAAACACTTAGAGAACATGGCTTCAAAACATCCCCATAAATCAGCTGTAATCGGTTTGTATCAGATTTTACATACTGGCATTTCAAAGCAAAGAAAGAAGATCCTAGAAACAACCCTATAAACTCAAATTCTTATTTGAGATAAGGATTTCCTGTTGGACCTGAATCCCAGGATGATCAAGAGCTGTAGAATACTATAAATATCATCCAAATTTACAGCAGACAGAGAAGGAAGAATCAGGAAGCCCCTTCCACGCTTCTTTACACGTTTGCTTGATACGCTCAGACATGCTGCTAAGTCCTTTGCAGACAATGACAAACCAAGGCACGATGCATATTCTCACCACAGATTTTTAGTAATTCTTATGTGCTGCATGGCATGAATGTGCCAACTGTATTCAGGTGTTCTTAAAAAGTACAGGAGAATTTAAACAGTTTGTGTGGCACATAAACCGATTAACTGTAAAATTAAAAGAAAGTTTTACACATGTAAATTTAAATCACACACCTAAATCCAGTGTCATTTAAGGCACACTCCTATGTCTTAAACTCTAAGCATCTTTCACAGAAACTGTTCACAACCACTGAAGCTGATTCTCTCCTCCTTGTTATTCTGAATTGAAGATAGTCTTAGAGCATTGTATTGTGTGTTGTATGCTACACTGCCCTCAGAATCAAAGGTTGAATACATACAAGATTGATATTCAGAGACAGCTGCATGCATGCAAACACAGGTAGAACAGCTACACGAAGTACTGGTATTTTCTGCACTGTGCTTATTCAGACCATAAAAAGTTCCCATTGTTTCTGACCCAACACCTTTATTCTCCTAATGCAGGAACTCTTCATAAAGACCACAGATGGAAATACGACCACAGATGATGGAATTGTCATGAAATAATGCCTCCTTTCTGAACCAGGTGTACATGTCCCTCTCCTATTTTCATTCCTTTGTTTCCATTGACTAAAAAGGACAAGATGCTCAACTGCACTGACAGGCGTGCTTGCAGAGGGCTTATGGTACTTCTCAAACTATTTTCCATACACTTTTGTCCTGCAATGACCATAATGCAGTAACCCATACAACAGTATGTTTCATACAGAAGGTATAAACAGAACAAACAAGTTGTAAAAGAACCACCTAAGTATAAATAGATCATTTTTGTTATGCTTTCAGGACAGTACCAATGTAAGAAATTATCACAGTTGATATAGCTAACAAACTGGAGCAGAGTATATGACAAATTTCTTTAAACTGTCCAACGAGGGCATATATAAAAAAGCATTATTAAAACTTGATTTGTCACTAACTGACATGGAAAATTAAAATTAAAGTCAGACACCCCTTATCACAAAATCTGCTCTGGGAAACAAATAATATTCCACCAGTCAAAAAGTTTAAGTACTACTACAGTCTACTGCACTGAAATAAAACATAGTTATTAGCCCTATTTGTGGACTGTTTCCAGTGACAAGTTTCATTCCTCACTTGTTCTATTTTTTCCCCCCACTAGATTTTTATAGTAAGAGTATTTTATGTGAAAGACATATAAAGCATCTAATTTAAAATAGAATAAACACTAACTCAGAAGTATGAAAGAGCAACACTAACGTCCTGAAAATAGAACACAGCATAAAATCTGCTTTAAAAAAAAAAAAAAAAAAAATACTTTGTACGTAACCTGAAGTTACTTCTTCTTATATATATATGCACCATATAGAAATGCAGGTGGGTATTTTTTGTTTATTATTTTATTTTTAAGTCATTGAAGAAGCGCACAAGTGTGATGTTACTTTACAGCTAACCTAAATTTGCTTCAGGTAACACAGCTCTGTTACCCCAGCGGTTTTCTGACAAATTTGAGGTACCTAGTCCCAAAGAGAGATTCAATATTGCTCACTATGAAAACAACTTTCACGGTCTGGTCCATTCTTCCTTCAAGAGCTGTACTCAAACCACATCGAGTGTCTAGCAGCAATACAACTGTCTTCCCAGTTTTACTGAGTAAGCTAATATACATTGAAGTAGAGTTTGGGAATTGAAATCTATACCGTGTCACTTGTGCACAGGCCTTCTAAAACCATACACTCGTTCCATTTGAAAGCACTAATTGCTATTAACCTGGGACACCTTCATCTTTTCAACTTCACAATTAAATTCACCACTATTGTGAATTTCAGGAACACAGAACAATTCTGCCACCTAGAGCTCAAAAACAAAATTGCTTTTACAAAGAATTACAATTTCCAAAATTTTACTCAGACCTTTTAGCTGTCAAAAATAACTTAAAGTACCATATTAGTCTTGCTATAAAGTTACTTTAATTTAAGCGTTTGTCAATTAAAAGAAGGTTCAGTAAAAGCTTTTACTGAAATTGCCGTAAGTGTAGTTTGTAATCCCCTTGCAGAGAACTTCATTGCTATAAATGATCAAAAAGTAAAAAAAAAAAAAAAAAAAAAAAAAATTACAAAAACAGTAACTAAAAAATAATCTCAACAGCATTTACTTCAAATATTCTACTTACTGTCAAAGGGGTCAACCCTATTATTGAAAATCTTTAATTTAAAAACGAGGACGTATATAAAAATGCTAGGATTAAGACAGAATACAAATGTTTTATTTGGTCTTACTTCCTACTTCATTAGGAAAAAAAAAATAATATGTTTAAAAAGTCAAAATTCAGAACATTTACTTTTATCTTTCTCATACAGTAAATATTAATCAGGGAGAGGACTATCTACCCAGACTGTAAGAAGATCAAATTGGCCAGTCTGCATAAGGGAAGTAACAGGAAGTAAAAAGTGAGGCCTTTGCTTCAACATTGCAACCCGGACGTAGTAATTAACATGCATGTAAAGAGAATCTTATATTAACAAACCCCACAGTTTTATGAACCAATTATTATGAAACTAAACTAGAGGAACAGTTTCAAATAATCCAGATCCTATACCAAGTTGCCTTCCGTATGTTCAATTGGACTGATTATATTGTTCCTTCTGTGCATAGGGTTAGTTTGCTCAAGGAAAGGTAATTCTGATACGTTCATACTTTCAAGAAAATACAACTCAAGACTGCTACCCCAAATTTAAAGTTTTAGCAGTAATCTGTAACATCCGTAAAAAGAAATGGATCAAAGATTTGGGAAGGAAGAAGAAAAACAGAAATGCTCAGAGCACATTATTCCCGTAAGAACAGCCATTCACTTCAGAGAATTATAAATTCACAAGGCCACTGCTAGTGTATTGTCAAGATTCCAGTTTTAAGATTTCTCTACACACAAGGAGCACAGGTTCAACCCAGCCTGCTCCATTACTATGCTGGTTATTTATAGAATATTTCTGAACATACTGGGAGCCTAAAAAAACTCAAGTACATCAATCACTAAGATAATTACTCCTTTCCAATATATTTGTGATTGCTGAAAATCCTGCTTAGACTACTTTCGCATTCCTACAGGAAGAATTCAAGTGCTATGAACACATTTCCATTTACAGTAGAAATGGAATGAGGTGTTTTTTGCTTAAAAAAAAAAAAAAAAAAAAAAAAAGGTTGCTGAAGCCTGCTACTAGAGATTACAGAAATCAAAGAATTATTCAGGAAGGAAAGACAAAGGAAGAACATGAAAGGGAGGAATCAATTTCTGTTTAAACACGAAGATTTTTCTAGATGTTCAATGGTTTATTTTGTGAAACAGATATAAAGCAGTAATTCAAAACTTGTAACTCCAAATACTTATGGTGTTAAATATTCTATGTATGGGTTCAAATCCTAGCTGCCAGAAAAGATGTCCAGTTCAATAAACAAAGGGTCTCTCACTAAATAAGTTACAAAAGCAGTATTTTGCTAGTATTTTCCCTTAAGATTTACAGTTTCAGCTCAAACCGATTTAATGTAGATAAAATCTGACAAGCTCAACCTGCCCTCCAGAAACAGGTTTCATAGTCAATAGTATGACTATGTTATCAAAAACTCAATTCATACCCCTCTAACATGGTGTAAGTAAACATCCTAAATTATTATATGTGCTTTATACAAAAAAGGCCAGCAAAAGAAACAGCAGGACACTTACAGCACTAACACCTGGTCCAAATATCAATCCACAGATGAAGTAATTTTGACTTCATTTCTAGAACTCCTCTCCCTTTGCCTGTACTGCTTCTTTCCCCCAGCACATCTCTGGTGTTAAGGCAGTAATTCCTTTACCCTGATTTTTGTGCTTGTTTGTGAAGGTCAGCAATTAGAACTGGACTGCGTGAGGAGTGAAGACAGACAAAAGAGATGAGATTCTCAAAGGATTCTCAAAGCCCCCAACAATTGTGGCTGTTAAAGAAATGGTAAGGGAACTCAGAAGTTGAGTTTTCAGTTGGTTAGACTGTCAGCTCACCAAGACAGCAACGTTGCATACGTTTATTCAAACCTGAAATTAAATTGCCTCTGAACTATATAGCCACCCAAATAGTTCTAAAATTAAACTACTATAATGGCAAGAAAAACCCCATACTAAACAAATGCACTTTGGCTCTGAAAAGCAATTACATGAAAATGTCACATTATGCATGAACTCTAAGAGACTACAGCGCAGACTGGGAAGGCCAACAGATGTGCAAGAGACAGCACAGGATGACTCATCCACCTGGGATTAAATCAAACACTAGATTTCCCAAAAAGGGTAGGAGTGCATAATAATCAGATAGAAAACTAAGTAAAAATAATACTTCAACAAGAAGTTCTAAGCAAAATTTAAAGATAACGCAAGCAGACAACTGCAAATTCTGGAAGTCTTAAAAACAAAAAAGATAAGTGAAGTGAAGTGTCTGCTTTTAAAAACCAACAGCAACCTCACAAAATCAGTATAACGATAGCCAAGGATCAATGCAATAGCTGAGTACAACATAGGGGTAATGGAAGGGATCATACGGATACGGGCTGTGCATTATAGCAAGCTTGGAGCCAAAGCACGAATGACAACCACTGAATGATAGTTAATGAATGGCAACTTGTACAAAAGCACTAGGGCTCTCCTGCCAATATACACTGGACAGTAACAGAACTCCAATAATCCCAAAGAAAGCAATTATGAGATAACAGTTATTTTATAGGTAGGATGAGGGTCAAGAAGGGAAGCCATGCTGAGATTAATCCTTTAGCTATCATAAGCAATTATTTCTTGGAGCATCTGGCCAAAGAATTCACAAAAGGAAAAACAGCTCTTTATTTAGTCTGCAGAACCTACTTCGAAATGTAGCTTCTGAAGAACACTGTAACAGGGGTATCAATGTACTCAAATCCAACATTCTCGTGAAGTGAAAGAAAACCTTACACCTTTTGCCATAAAAAATTCACTGCTAATTTCAGCTAAGGGAGTGACGTAACTACGAAGTCACTATTGAAAGATAGTTAAAGATAACATCTGAAAGGGCAGAACACAAGCATCATGAAAACTTTTAGAGCTGTACATAGAACACTGAGGAGCATCTTGCTGAAGGAATCTGTACTTTTCCAGAGACATCAAGAACTGAAAAAAATTCCCAAAACATGTTAAGGATGGTATATTTTGTTTTGTAGCCTGATATTCCTAGTGTTTTCCTCTTAAATCTTAAGCCTTTTCTACATCAATGTTTACTACAGAGAACATTGGGAAAGTTTACATGCAGGAGCTTTTCCTCTGTGATGGAGACAGCTTGAGGATCTGTCTCAGGCTGAATCATTTTTTATAAAGAAACAAGGAAACTGACATTTTAGGGTTCTCATAATTTGGTACCATTACCCCTGGAGTTCTAAAGAAATTCAAATATGAAAAAGATCCTACATGGTAAACTACTGTTGAAGGCAGCTTCATTTTTAAATACATTTAAGAGGATTCAAGAGACTATAGATAAATCTGTATCAAGCAGATATTGAAAAATTACAATAAAAAGAATTAATAGGCACATTAGCAAGCCAAGTATCATACAGAAAAGCCAAAAAAGCAGTTGCAGGGGGTACTGTGCTACCTGGATCAAAATTCTTTGTATGAACTGGAAAGTAGATAAGGAATGATTTGCTGTAAAGAACATACCTGAGTTTCCTAACAACTTGAGACTATCTTTGCAAAGGCTCTTTCAGAAATCAAAATGCTTTGTGAGGTTCTGGGATATAACCTTAGCCCTGTGTAACAGAGTGATGTTTCCCCACCCATTTACTCTCAGTTTCTTGCTCAAAAATATAAACCTCTGATGATTTCTGTTTGTATTCTGTTCTGTATGTATTGGGAGAACACTCGCAAAATTCTGTGCAAACAGAAAAAAGGACTCACTAATTATTCCTCAGACTAGCCAAAGGAACTACTTACCAGAGTCCCTGAACAAACTTAATCTTTTTGTCCTTCTTCCTGTGCTAGGTTTTGTCTAAGATTGCTACCTCGTCTTACTGTTATTACAGGGATACTAGGATTAAAAAAAAAAAAAAAAAACTCTTTACTCATCATCTTTGCAAGACTCCCCTGCAAGGCATGTGAAGATATGAATGCCATGACGGATTCACTACAGGAGGAAAAGTTACCCAGATTCCTTCAATACATACATCTTGGATGATTGAAGTGTTTTTTGTTTGTTTTGGATTGTTTTTGGTTTTGTTTGTTTTGTTGTTGTTATTTTTTTAATTTATCACTAACATTTATTTATAACTGTTCAGTGGTAAGATTGCTAAAAATCTCAGACTTAAAGCAGCAACATTCACTCTGCACATAACACGCAGGTATGTGCCATATTCCTATTAGTTACCCCATAATTCCAAAGTGTTTATTCCACTGAGGTCATGAGACTATGTTGCAAAAATGACCATCACGTAAAATACTGTTAAAAATAAGACAAGCTAAAACATGGAACAACTTTGCTTAATGTCAAGACATTGTTTTCCTGTGACAGTACTTAGAGAAGTAGAAAAGGCAAAGGATACAATCTGGCAACCACCTCAGGAAAACAGACCTCCGCAATCTGTTAGGAATTGACTTACTGCTTCCTTGAGAAATTTAGCCTCAATTGTCTGCTATAAAGAAAGCTTGCTCTCTTTGGACAATCAGGCTATCAGCTGTGCTTGCAACCATGCTCTGGATGGCACGTAACCAAGTACAGATAAAGACATCAATTAAAGGAGCATGAAGGAACAAAAAGACACAGAAAAGCCTCGTCACGTCAACTCTTTCTGGTTTTGTTCGTTTTATTATTTTCTCTCATTACTTTTCCACTGTTTTCTACAGTTTAGCAGCCTTTGGACTTTCTTTCCATGTAGGTATGTTGCTACTTGTATCAGTTACACCCCACTTCTGTCTGTTTTACACCTACAGGTACTTCCTACAGCCTTCCCAATTGTAAGGCTCAAACCAGCTTTGTTTAAGAGGAATTAAGTGACTACTTGGTATCTTTTAAATGGCTGAAGCAAGTATTTTGAGATCTATTTTAAGCTTACGGTAATGAGGAAAGAATGAACTCTGTCACTGTGCCAGGAGCTCTCCAGCATACCTTTACCTAGAACACTAAGCATAATCCTCTCTCAGTCATCTGAAGTCTACAGTGAACAAGCTAGAGATACAATAAAGAAAAAATGCAGTTTGCCATTTGGATCATAGAAATAGCTTGGTATCTGCAGCATTACCTTGCCTGTGCTTTGTAAGATTGTAGTTCTTGTCCTCCATACTCTCTCCCTGCTGACAATATCTCTGGTTACATCCACTTCAGCATCAACAAAACTTCTCTGTTTAAGAGCAGTTATGTCATCATCCAGATCAGTTTTGATAGTGGATCTTTTCTTTGCCATGATTTTTGCTTTGATAGCAGCAATTTTTTCCACTGACATGGCTTCAGACAAGGACCTAAATGAGCAAAAATAGCAGAAGAGACTGAATAACAGCACAAACAATTCTTCTGAGAGGATTTCTGAATGAGTAGTTTCCTCCTGCTTAAATTTACATTTATGCCATAAAAAGTCACCTTACATATACATAAAGATTATATGAGCTTAGCATTGATTTTAATGCCCAAAACAGCATTTTTCTGACAAAAGACTCCATACAGGTATTAGCACAAAAAAAGTCAAAAAAAAAAAAAAAATCCCAACTATAACAAGCAGAAATAAAGACTGCACGTGTAAAGCATCAGGACTAACACTTCCATTCACAGTATCATCTGACTTTCACCTCCTAGTAATTTATAGTGAATTACAATTTTGTGTCAGCCAGTCTCAGGCTTCCAAAGCATTAAACTAACTTCTGGTTGAGGCTCTGTTAGGCGGACTTGGGAACTTGGAAGATCAGTGTTACCTTTTCATATCATGTAGGCCAAACAAACAACAGATGGTAGTAACTTTGTCCACGTTAAACTGTATTTGAAGTAGCTCAGCTCAGTCCAAGAGTGCAACATTTTTATCTGTTTGCTTTTAATTGTAAACACAGCAGGATTTAGTTGCCAAACACTGAGCACTATTGTTTTCCAGGTAAACTGAAGAATAAAAAGGACCGAATTGCACAATCCCAACTGCACGTAACCAATTCTATTTTACATGTTTTTTTGAGAACACATTGAAAAATTACACTGTGAAGCAATCTCCTTTTACACCTAAGCTACTGAACAAGGAACTTATTTGTTGCTCTTAAATGAGCAAGAAGAGTGACAAACACAAAATTCACTGCTTATGAATGTTACTTGTACTTTTAAAGGGACAATCTTTTGCATTCAATTGTATTCTGTATTTACAGATTTTTACTAGGTAGTTACAAATAACATTGGTCATCTTTACTACAATACTGTCTCATACTCCAAAACCTTTGCTTGTAACACACTGCAACTAACATCCAAATCATCGGTTTACACAAAACAATGTGCACAGTTAACACTTTGTTTCTTAAACTTCCTGACTTTTAGTCAGGTATGACAATCAAATGGTGTGTGTTTTTTTGTTGTTGTTCTTTTTTTTAAACAGTTTCCTTTTATGTACACCTAAACAAGACAGATGGAAAGAAGATATTTTTATGTGCTTAGGTGCAATTATACCTCACTTGGCTATATTAATTGTTGAAAGGCTAACTGATAAATTTAATCCTGTTAAGGAACAAACAAGCATTCACAACATTGCTTATGCTCAGGAAATAAATTTTTCAAGAATGCAGTTGCTCTATCAAGTGAAACTATTTATTTGCAAAATCCAATGCAGATGAAAGTGTTACTGCATACTCATACACCTTCCTAGCAGGAAGCATGATTCCCATTTTGCATTCTGAGAGCTGACACACGCAAGAAATAAAGCAACTACCTTTACATTATGGTTTCAGAACTCAGGTATTTGAAAATGAGTTACTAGAGTTTGGTATCCTACTAAGTATCTACTAAGCACAAGATCCTTAGCATCAACAAGGTCTTGCAATAATTTCATTTCCTCTCTGCCTGGCTTAGGGAAGACACAATATCGTGTAAGACACAAAAACAGGTGTCATTCTCTGCAAAATTCTGGATAGATTCAACAGAAAAATAAAGGGTACGGTCAAGTTTTCGAACACTTGAATACTGATTACTACTTATGGCAATGACAGGACATTATCCTCTGGTAGTCTACTGCCTCCTTGGAGGAAACAAGCTCACCTCTGCAGGGAGTCAAACTGAGGTCCTGCTAACCTTAAATGTATTCTTAGATTATTCTCCTCCTTTTGTGCACAAGATACTCCTCAGTACAAGGTTTTCTTTCTTTGAAATAGAGATCATCAGCTTTCCTTTGAAATTCTGCTCATTATCTTTGACTGCTTAGATAAACACCATGGCAGAAGAAAGCGTAAGTGGTGGGGGTTGGAGGGCAACGTGAGGCAACTGTTCTTACACTTGTGAATTAAAAAAAAAAAAAAAAAAAAAAAAAAAATCAAGATATCTCATGCCACACCATCTGAACTTCCACTCAAGAACAGGATTCTGACCAGGCATGAGGTTCTATCCCCTCAAGTATAATTGATGATAGCACCTAAGGGAAGGGGGGATAGAGGTGAGGCAAAATACTTCCAATGAGAGCTAGTGGACAGAAGTAAGACCACATGCCTAATTGTTATTAGTCTTTTAATTAAGCATTATCCATATGAAATTGAAGTATTCCTACCTGATCTGCTCTGTTTGCACGATACCTTCTTTATGTCCTTCCAACCGAGCCGCCAACCGCTCCTTGTCAAGGCGCACACACTCTTCATCCTAGGAGTAACAGCAGTGCTTAAATTTTTGTGTATTCTCTTTAATGAAAGAAATACAGCTAGAATTAAAGCTATATAGAATTCACTTTAAGATTAGCAAGGACTATCTTTATTTCCAAGCATTTTTGAACTGTGCACTAGTATTAATTGTACAGCTACTGGAAATTTTTTAAGAATCACAATTAGAAAAATGAAAAGGAGACTACCATTCCCTTATGAAGTGCCTTGCTGAGACAAGAATGCAAAATAATAGAAAAGCAGTAAGAGAATTTGAAGGTGACAAACAATAAGTAGGACAATATGTATACATACATTTTTGACAAGCTCAATGATGTTTTTACGGAAAACTGCCCAGAACTGTGACATTTTGATGTAGAACTTTCAAAAATGGCATTCTTAATATATAGAGAAGTCAAGAGTAAAGACCAGTAAAGCAACTTCCAGTTACTCAAGCGAGGATGGAGACAGACATGTAAGGTGAGAAAGCAACTTTATGCCATTTTTTCAGCTTCTTAAAGCTGATACCATTTATGTCTTATCAGTCTTATTTCCCCACAAAATCTAAATCATCGTCAAGCCTGTCCTACTGCTAAAAGGCTGAAGCATGGCAAAAACAGTCATGCCCGTGTATCAGGAGAGACCTGGAATCTCTACACTGAAACAGTTTCTGAATAGCTTAAAACAGACTTCACAGACTGAGCAGCAAAGAAACAAACAAAAAGATGGCCATAAACTGATCAGGTTCGTATGCAGAATTCTTGATTCTCCAAATCATGATGTTTTCCAACTGTACATCTTCAACATAATGGCATCACAACCACATAGGGAAATGTAGAATGTAACTCTACAGATCACCGATACGTCATGTCAGAGCAATCGTGCTTGTGAGCCATTAAGAATGCCCAAAGTTCTCACTAATCTCATGCTGATAAAGATAAGCACAAGCACTGTTAAAATGCAATTCTGGAATAATGGAACGTATGTATTTACAATAATCTTCTTCTAAGAAGAAATCAAGAGCCTCAGAGCTCCGAAAATATGTACAGACAGATTTTTAACAACTCAGAAGAAAAAAAAAAATGGATGAACACAGTTAAAAAGTAATTGAGGAAAAAAACAAAAACAAAAAAAACTCGTTTTTAAAACCAGGCAGAATTACATAATACAATATGTGTTAGAACTAGACACGTCAATTTTATGCGAGAGATAATTCTGAAAATACACTGTTTAATTATCCAACACATAGCCTCAGAAAATACTAAATCACAGGGACAACAGTTTTGTATACTGCTATAAAGAGACTAAAATAGCAGATAAATGCCCATCTTATTGATATGTACTCATTTGTTTTAAGTTATGTCAGCTCACAAATGGCACATCACGGTAATTATTCGTTACATAGCACTTTGATTCTAATCACATAGCTCCCAGCAGACAGATCATAATGCAACAGATATTTATAGATCCGTGGTCAAGCTTTACCCTTTCACACTCCAATGTACAGCCAGCAACTCAAATTCCAAGTTTAAACCAGAGGCTAGAATTCCTTAGTTCTATCTCCTCCTGGTTCACGTACACACTAACAGAAGTAGCGTGTGCACCCAGAGGGCGACTGAACTGATATAAAACAAGATAAAAACTATAATTTACACACACACACACCAAATTTATATCAATGACAGTTACTGTCATTACCTCTATTCTTGGTTTCTTTGCTTCTGCTAGTATTTCATCTGCTGCTCTTTTAACTACAAGAAAAAGAGGACATTAAAAATGGAGCATTGCAGAATACTTTCATAAAACAAACTTTGAGGCTACTTTTTAGTTGAACTATACCTTGAGTGGATCGTTGAAGGCCAATTTCAAGTGGAGCACTTCTGTCTATACTTGACGAGGTTGCTGTAATCAAACAATATTTCATGTAATTACAAAAGGTTTGATAAGTATTTCAGTATAAAAGGATGAAGAACAACAGCTAAAAGGCAACAGTGTAAATTCTAATTAGATATTAAGAAAATAATGTCCTTATCAAAGGTTGTCATACACTGGCAGCAGAGATATTCAGAACTTGATACCAAGTTAAATCAGATTGCCTGGGGCCATTTGACTCTTCAAAATGGGGACTGAACCAGATGACTCTGTGGTCCCTTCCTACATTAGTCAGCAATTCTATGATCTGTATATACTACACAGGAGAAACCAGTCACAAAAATTACTTTATAACCTGGAATCAAGATCTACTTGTTCATCTGCTTTTTGGAAGAAAGACAACCTGAGGGTCCCTCTAAAAAAGGCTTACTGCTCATATTACAGAAATCATCTCATATTCCAACGTAGAGAGACCACATGCAAGACAGAGCAAGATAAAGTAGGCCATATTTATCTTTCTCTGGTCACAGAGAAACCTCTTTTCTCTGACTGTTGGTAACAGAAATTTTAGCACAGTAGAATACCAGGAAAATCTGCCAGACCGAAAAAGCAGTGATTTGATACATTTTAGTATACTGCAGATTTTATCCCACACACTCATTGCATCAAAATCAAAGTTTCCCACAATCTAGAGAGAAGGAAGAAACAAACACGGAGCATTCTAACAGATAACCATTAACCAAGGATGTTAATCATCAAGTAGCTCACTTCTAAACGTGTGTAGGAATGCAGCTCCTAAGCGTCTTAAAAATAGTTAAGTTCAGAATAAAATACTTGAAAGAAGAATTAGTTTGAGAGGTCTGAACGTAGTCAGTTAAGCTACAGATTGACCCTTATGTGTTGCCCCCTCATTTATCCCATAAATGCAAAGCAAGAGAGTACTGTGTCTTTAACAGAAAACATCACTCACATGTCTCCCCATTTAGGTATGCAAGTAAGTCTTTCCTATCAGGTCTTCTTACCACAGGAATGTTTTCAGTCTGAAAAGACAGCAGACTTGACATTAAACTGTTATTCCCTCAGAAAGACTCTTGATGAAGATTTTTCCACTTTCATTGACCACTCATCCACACAAAGAAAAGAAAACATGTCCCGTGTCACAAGCAAGCACAACTATCAAGCTTAAAAATGCAACTACTTTCTGGAGGATGTTTAACTGCACAAAATGAAACACGTCATCTGCTATAAAACAAAGGGAGGACAGACTTTTTTCCTCCTTCACTTCAGGCTTGCAAATAAGTAGTAGAGTATTTTTTAAACACACACACTTCATTGCATACCTTTTTCCCTTTCCCCAGACAAATTCAGACACTAGAATGCTACCATCATTCTCTGGCAATAACTGTGCAAACATTACTCAGCTCAAACCAGACAAAATGAAGTTCTGTATGGTCTACTTACTGCAGCACGACGGACATAAACAGGATGCGAAAGGTGCACATTATTGAGCAGGAACAAGATAGAATCCAAAGTGTAGTATTCCCTGGGCTGACCCTCCTTCCCGGTCCTGTAAAATCATGAAACACAGTTTTTAATGTTTAACAAAGAGTTTTCCCTCCAAGCACAGTGGTTTTACACACGGCTCACCACCAGCATCGAAACACTCACCACAGAAGTGCCAACCTCTCTGGGGTAAGGCAGAAGAAATAAAAACCACTCCTCAAGCATAACTTTCTTTAACCTGGAAGAGCTACACAATCACCTATTAAATGTACCAGAAGTGAAAGTCTGTTGTCTCTGTAGTGTGGATATAGTGCCACTGCTGCTTTCTTGGAATTTCTTTTCTACACAAAACAAAAATTATGTTGATCAAAAGCACCCAATAACCCCTTCCGAACTCATCACTAACAGGAAGGCTTAAAACATTACCTTCATAGTGATGTCTGAGAAAAACAAGCACACCTTATCTCACAGGGAGAAAAATGATTCAAAATACTTCAGGAATTGGTAAAATAAAGGATTTTTCTATCACTCTTCCTTCCTTCCAAGAACTCAGTCTGCGTATTTACATGGGGGAAGGAAGGGTTATGTTTTGTTGCAAGGAGGAGGGAAGGAAAGAGACTTTGTATCTTTCAACCGCTAAGAAACAAAGTTGGCTGAACAACTGTAACAAAACTGGACTCCTCTGCAAGGAATTATTTGGCTATTTTATTGTTTCCCTGCTATCTTTGATCAGGTAGCATCTGAACTTGTTCAGAGTACTGGTAGAAACAAAAGCTTCCTCCACATAGACTTGGCTCTGAAGTGAAGCCTGTGTCACGTGCCGCAGTTGTCACTTCATTTTACAATCAACACTGTAGATTCTCTCTTCTCAGGGTAAGTCATTATTTCTTTGAAGTGCGTCACATCCAATGATTATATTAGAAAGTCCAGCTGCTCATCTACTCAAGTTTCTTTACACTATTTAGCAATGAATGGTGTAATTTAGAAAACAAACACTGAACAGTTATCTATTAATTTGGAAATACAGTATTACAAAGCCCCAGGCATGGACAAAGCTCAGCAGAGCACAGCTGGTACTTCACCTAAGCCACACACGCAAGAAATCCCCATGCTCATTATCATTGCAAGAGGATGCTTTATCACAAGGACAATGCAAGATACTGCATGTTAACGGGAGAGGGTCAGATGGGAGAGCAATTGTACAGCAAGGAGAAAACCTAAGCCTAAACTGGCATTTCAACAGCAGTTCGTGATCCTTTCAGGCTTGCCAGAGGACCTGCTCAAAATAAAGAGGTAAAAGCAAGCTAAGCTGAATGCAGCTTACTTCCAATGTTTGTTAATTGTGTGAAGCAGCAAAAAGAAATTAATCTTCTTTTCCCATATTACTAATTACATCAGTTATTTCAGAAAAACAATCTTACGATCCAGGCCTTGAAAAGTCTGAAAAGTCCAGCACTTAAAGTGATGCAACTTTTAATTCTTGTTAAACTCCAGCTTAGAAACTGAAGAAAATGTTCACATAATGCAAAAGAGAAAGCCTCACCTGCTTGGTTTTAGCACCGGAAATTTATTTCCAGTTCATCCATTCACACTCCAAGGGCGACACGAGTTTATTCATTTTTTAACTGCTCTACTTCCTTTTTTGTGTTTGAAGCATGGATTTTTATAGAGGTTCTAAGTGCCTGGGTCTCATTCACAAAAGCAAGCACTAATCCTCAAAAATACAAGACTGGACACGCGGAGTCTCACACAAAGCACAATACCCACGACCAGCTGCTCTCTGTTTAAAAACTTCTCAACTGTCCAAACAAGTCCCTCTGATGGGTAAACAAGGCAAATGAGGTGCTGGTAGATTGATTTCTTCCTTGGGTTTTGAAACCGATTCTATAATCACTCTTCTGGGGCCGCGGACCAACCCTTACGTCAAAACAAACAAAACACCTCATCTTAGTCCATCCTGCCTTCAGAAGTACTCTGAGTTGTGCTCTGTGGACTGTATCTGGGAACAAACCTGCATCAGAACGACCTTCTGGGTTTTGTTTCCAGGTTACCCTTACCCTGGCTCCTTTCCTCAGACCAATTCACTGTTTGGCAGCCACTCACGCCAGCACGGAGAGAAGGCAGCGCTGCTGACTTCTGCCAGCTTTGCTGCTCAAGGAGCCACAGTGCTAAATGTCTGCTGGGACTAATTCTAGAAGGGACCGAATGCCACCGCTGCTATTCCGACTTGGGTTACTCTCCCCAGACCGATAGCAGACAGAGATGCAATTACAGCAACCAGGCTGTGGACACCTAAGACAGAAATCATATTGGCTTCGTGAAAGATTAAGCTCTTAACAACTGCTCACTGCACACATAGTTTGGACCCCTTCGAGTGACCCTAGTAAGAGATTTTGAACCTTAGAAGTTGTTAAAGATGTTCCTCGTACGTCCTGGCAATTACAAGAATTAACAGCTCCCAAACTGTGATCTCAAAGGTATGGCTCGTGGAACTGGTTCTTCAGTTTATGGATTTCAGACAGAATGTGCCACCATGGCTCACAAGAGATGCTGTGAATCAACAGCAGCCTCATTCTACCAGAAGTTCAGGAGCCACCTTTTTGGGTCTGAATCAGGATTTACTAGTTTACTGAAAAATAAGAAGTCTGTAACATTATCTCGAGAGATGAGGAACTGCACAGCTATGATGTGGTTACTGCTACTGCTCAGCACATCCTCTGCTCCCCCACGATCCCCCTTTGGCCATAAAGATAAAGCTGTGTTAATGTACCCAATAAAGTTTTTCTCTCCAGCTGCCACCTTCTTGCCTTTTGTTAATAATTTCCACACCTAAATCAAGTTTTCCTAAGCAGTAGAAGAGTCAGGCTAGCATATCGGTTTCTCTGCTCCCTACAGAATGGGGGTGAAACGTGTCTGTCCAGTTAACCATTACTTATTACGGCCTGGGAAAAGCAACTTGTAGCAAGGGAAACACCTTAAGCGTCTATGTAGCTACTCAGCAAAACAGAATCAAGACTTATCAAAAGCTTTAAAACTTATCGCCTTATGCAAATATTTTCTTCCTCTCCGGTCTACCTACCAGTATCCCCTCTCAGCCAGGAAGTGCAACTAAATCCCAAGCAAGTTTCTGAAAGCTTTAAATAGACAACGAAATACCACATTTCTAGCTTTAAACTGAACATGAAGTTACAGCAGTTTTAAAAAAATCTGCCTACAAATTAACATAAGCAGACAGATTTCGTTCCTTTCTTCCTCAAACTAGAGGACGCTACAGCACTGTTAACGTCCTTATCGTAATTATGAAAAATCAAAAATCAGTCCCTGGGTAGCGTGAACTACAAGGGTTTTGTTTGAGAAATCTGTGGCTTTCCTGGTCGTGCAAGCTTCCGAGCACGGGGCACTCCCTTTGATCACTACCTGCAGCGCTCGCTACCTGGCATTTAACAACCAGCGTTAGTTTCCCTTGGGTTGAAAGGATTCACTGAAGCCCTTTCAGGGTAGATATCCCAAGCCTGCAGCTGCCACTTTCCGGAGAAAGGTGAGCAGAGCGGCCCCTCGCACGGCAAAGCCACCGAGTCCAACAGGTACAGAAACCGCCGTTCTAAAACTTTTCTAAAAAAACATAAAGTAGCACTTAACCGACTGTAGCCGCTCCAGGAAGAGAAAGGCGATTTCCAGCTGCCTGTTAGGGCAGGGCCGAACAAGCCCCCGTTCCCCGGGGCTCACCGCCCACTCCCCACCCGGAGCCCGAGCTGCGGGGGGTGCCGAGCCGCCCGGAGCCCTGGCATGCCCCGATTTTGGAGGATTTCTCCCCAAAACCCAGGACAGGCTCCGCGGGGCTGCCTCACCCCCCTGCCCACCCACAACCCCCGGGGGCGACCCGAGGCGAGCCCGGCGGCCCCGGGAACCCCCCCTAAGAGGCAAACGAGGCCCGGCGGGGCTCAGCCCGGCCGCCACCCCCCGAAACCCCGCGTCGCCGGCGGCTCACCCCCAGATGACATAGTTGGTCTTGACATTCTTGGGCCAGGAGAACTCGCCGAAGATCACCTCGTCGCCCTTCACCACGATCTCCTTCTTCTGCGTGTTGTACTGCCGCAGCACGCTCAGCACGTCCGCCATCTTCTGCCCGCCGCCGCCACCACCGCCACTGCCGCTGCCGGCCCCGCCGCCGCCGTCCTCGTCGTCGCCGCCGCCAGCCGCGAGAGGACCCCGCCGCCAGCCGCCAGGCCCCGGGCTGCCCGCGGAGAACGCCTGAGCAGCGCCGCCGCCCCGCCCCGCCCCGCCTCGCCCCGCCTCGCCTCGCCTCGCCCCGCCCCTGGGCGGCCGCAGCGGGCTGAGGGGGCCCCGCCTGGGGTCTGCCGCCCGCCCGTCAGAGCGGGGTGGGAGGGGAAAGGGAATCGCTGTGGTATGACCCCGGTGTTATCCGGCGCTGAAATCACTCGTCAGACTTTAATTCCTGTCAGGATTCAATTCTGGCGTTGAATTCCCGTCAGGATTTAGTTCTGGCGTTGGGTTCTGAACCAGCACTCGGTTCTGACACGAGCAGGCGGTTGGCACCCCAGGAGAATAAAGTGATCCCGGAAATATTTGGTGTCTCTGCAAAAAACTTTCCTCACGCACCAGCTCCTCATCATCTGCATGGCCGGGTCCGTGCAGCGCAGAGGGGAGGGCTTCGTGGGGCTCTGTGGCACGAAGCCTCCCCTGTGAGCACGCCTCATCAGGCTTTTTGTCAGTCCAAATCCATGTTTTTCCCTACAAGCACACCTTTGCTGTCTCCTCTGTCCAATTTAATATCTTCTGCTCAGCCACAGCACTGGAAATGAGCAGCACAGCAGAGCCCATCGCACTGCTCCCCGCCGGGCAACACCGACACTGGGATATAGCATTCATGTACCGAGGAAGCAAAAGCACCATGAATAAACAGAATTGCATTCTGAATAAACAGAACGTAACTTCTCAGATTAGATTTACTGCAGCTGCAACCCATGAAAAATTGAAATGGAAATTGAAATTCTTCCATTTGTTCCAGTCCTGTTTCTGTTTCTCATCCAGAAACTACTTGGCATCACCTAAGCAGCTTTTAACTAGACTACAAATACTTTCTTTAGCAGCATACAAAGTCATTATGTTTCATGAAGTTGTGATTGTTTTGCCTTTTTACTTCAGCGTGCCTTCGTTGAAAGTTTTAGATGGAAGTATGCAGAACTGTTCTCACAAAAAATCACTAAAAATCACTAAAAATCGGTATTTTTACCACATGGTATTAGATACCTGAGTGCTTATCAGCTTTAGCCCAGGCGATGAATCTAGAAAACCTTTATCTGAAAGGGGAAAACCTGTTAGAGCTTGGTACAGCGACAGCACGCTGCCAGGGCACAGGTTCCGACTGCATTTGTTGACCACTTTAACACAGCCGTGGTGTAGCAGGCTACACCCACACTTTCTGTACCATCAAAAGGTTTGACAACTTGCAGTCACAGGTAAATTCACCAAGATTACACACACCAAGAAGGATTGTTTGAGCCTTGTAGCACAGGAGCAAGATAAACACACCGGGTCTGAACAGGGTCAACCTGTTACCCATAAGGGAGCACGGGCAGCCCACACGGGTCGCTTTTACACATGAACTGATTTCCTTGTGCTGTTTGTCACAGGACTGACGGCTGAACTTTTACACTGTCCCACCCCAGCAGGCGGGCAGGGGGCACCCGCGGCACCCCCAGCCCCACCCGGCACCTCCCCAGGGACTCAGAGGCGGCCCCCGGGGCGCCACCCCCGAAGCAGGCAGCGCCGCGGGCAGCCCCGCGCTCGGCCGGGAGGCGGGGAGGGGGTGGAGGGGGGGGCCTCGAGCAGTGCCGGACCGCCGCGAGGACTGCGGGGCCCCGCCCCTTCCGGCCGGCCGCCATGTTGCTGCGGGGGGCGGCCGGGCTGCGGCGGGGGTGGGTGGGGACGGGACGGGGACAGGGGGGGGAGGAAAAGGGACGGGGAAAGGGAAATAAAAAGTGTTTGTCTGTAAAACTAGGGTTTATTTTGATCGTCTTGCGCGCTGTGCGAGCTCGTACAGCCCCCGGCGTTGCAGCTGATGAGAATCTGAGTGTGACGGGGAATTATGAGAGATATTGACAGCGCTGCGATGCTTTACAAATAGTAATTTGTGAGCTGTAAAAGGTGCCTTTTCTTTGTAAGCATGCCTATCTGACTCGTGTTTATGTTTAGTTTTAGAATGGGGAACAGCCAGCCCGTCTCTGTTGGGCTGTCCAGCAATGACGCTGCGAACCAAATACAGGTAACAAATTGCTTGTGTCTTTAATTATTATAATATAATATTATAATAACGTAATTATATTATATTATAATTATTAATATAATGTTATATTTATTTTATAATATTATATCATTTGTGTCTTCAACTGCTTGTGTCTTCTTTTTTTTTTTTTTTTTAAATTGTGGCTGCTTCAAAGCTTGTCTGAATTACACAAAAAAATTATGTCAGAAGTTCTGCCTGTCCAACCCACTTTTTAACAATTAGTTGTAATTAATACCAAGTAATATGGGCAGCATTGTTCATCCTTAGTGCTGCCACCTGGTCTTTCTAGGCTGTATCCTTTGTACGTCTTTCTTCAGCCTTCTAGTCTAATTCAGTACTGTCATCAGTATTGGGGATTAAAGTTAGCCAAATTACTGCTACTAAACATTTGTTACAGTAATAGCAGATTTATAATTTCCCTGTTTGATTTCATAGCTGTTGGATACTGTTAAAATACACTGACTTAAAAACAAGGCTCGCTTACTTGAGTGTTCTTGTAAATATACAGGATATTATTTCAGAGAACTGCGTGGTGATTTTCTCTAAAACAACGTGCTTCTACTGCGAAAAGGCAAAAAAGCTTTTTGAGCACATGAATGTAAATTACACAGCTGTAGAACTGGACTTGAATGAAAACGGAAGCCAGATACAAGATGTTCTTGAACAGATGACTGGTGGCAGAACAGTGAGTATACTTTCTTGCATGTAGTAAGAAAAGTAAGAATTTAAATTATGTTTTCCATGGGTTATGGACGTATCAAGGTCTGCAGTCTTCTGAGATGGGTAAACCTGGGATGCAAGCTCCTAAATGAAAAACAAGGCACTGCAGAACGGTTCTGTGCTTTTTCTTGAGACCTTCTGGCCGTCCCTCAGAGGTGATCTTTTTTCCGTACTGCCACTAAAATGACTGAAGTATCAAAGTCAGTTTTCATTTGTACAGCTGTATTTATTGCATTGTGTTTAACACTTAGCATGTTTGCCATTCCTCAATTTTATATAGCCTCACTTAACTCAATTGTATGGATCTTCCCTATAGTGAATTCAAATCCACTTCTGAGTAGCAAGTGAACAAAGTTTTCAATTTCCGTAAATGTTACAGAAGCAGGAGTTGTACCGTAATACTGAAACATTAATATGCATATTAAGAGAGTAAATGGTGTGTGTGTACACATACATACACATTCCACTCTTAGTGTAGGTGTGGGTGTGTAAGCTTACATAACAATACTTGAGTCCACATGGGTTTGCTTATGTTTTTGTCTTTTTTTGAGGTGACTGATGTGATTTTCTTGTTCTCGATAGGTCCCAAGAGTGTTTGTTAATGGGACTTTTGTTGGAGGTGCTACAGATACTCAAAGACTTCATGAGGAAGGCAAGCTACTGCCATTGATTCATCAATGTCAGCTGAAAGGAAAATCCTGAACCACCATCTAGCCTAGCTTAGTTCTGCCTTGATATAGGTACAAATTCACACAAGTTAAAAAGATTGCAAAGACACACTGCATCAGCTGGGGGGTAACAGTTTCAAGCCAAGAATTTCTGAATCTCAGATCATTCTCTGACACAGACTCTATGGAACTGACAAATTACTCGGTTTCCTTGCCTCAGCTTTACCACAATCGTTAAGAACCTCTTGGAACTCCAAGTGTATTCGAATGATGTCATTCTTTTGGTGTTGCATTGGTGGTAGAGTTAAGGTTTTTGAAGTATCCTAGTTTTTATTTTGTTTTCCTGAAAGTAAGGTGTCTTTCTAGTCTCATTCTACCACAGTTACAATACACGGTCAGTGTAATGGCTTTGTTAAATTTTAAATGTCAAATTGCAATCAAAGAAAGTACAAAGCATCACATTTGTAGTGATGTTGCTGCATGTCAAGTTTCTTACTGTTGTTCAATTGTTACTTCTACACTACTTGTACTAGTTTGATTGTTTTTTGGCTGTTATTAAAAGCAGTACCTACTGACTCTGCTTCTGTGTATTCCTAAATAGTGCTGAAACCACCTCTTTTTTTGTGTAACTTTAATTGTAATTTTATTTCCAAGAGAACTTAAATGTAAATTAGGGGAATGTGTTATGCAAGGATGGCATCAGTGAGCATGCTTTGCGATATCAGTTGTTCTTTTAAATAAAGGAGGCTGGCAGTAGAGGAAGTAGGTCAGCTTCACTGTTCTCTCCTACAGTTGCTCTCAGTTGGAGCAGAGGATTGCAGGTAACCTGCAACTTTGGGGTCTTGCAAAGGGTCAGTCACTGTTTTAAAACTGACTAGGCTGCCATTGTATGAGAGTATCTTAGGATCTTCTGAAGAGCCTTGAACTACAGCAGTCTCCCAACCCTAGCCCCTGTTCTTTGGTTAAATTCTTTGGTCATATATGTCTGTGGAAGATTAGGGTAGTAGGAGGTTCTCCCTTGACAGTCACCAATGGGAGGGGATATCCACCTTTGTTTACCTCCCTCATACATGTATTTCATCATCTGATCTTGTAAGTACTTAATTATAAGTTCAGGTGCTATGGAAAAAGGGAAGAGAGATCCTTGCAGTTGTAGAGTGGTAGGTAAGCACTTTCATCTTTACTCTCCACTATATCAGTCTGGACGCTGTCATTCTGGAATGTCCTGGTGTAGCCAGGCAGCTCAGTGACACTAAACTCTACATCATCATCAATCCAGTGCTGTTATGAAACTCAAGACCAAGTAAAATGGGTCTAATATGCATAGAGTTTATTTAGTACTTAAGTTCTACAGTCAGAATGCAGTTTACTAGCAATATTAACTTGCAGTTAAATGTCTAAAAAACCCAAATTCAATAGTTTCAGTACAATGTACATCCAAAGCCAGAGCAGCCACTGCCAAGACTTGGTTATTTCAGGAAAGTTCATCATACGTGAGTAGAAAATTATATCCCTTTCCTCAATAAAAGGGACTATTACACTACTAAAGATGCACAGTTTAGAATAAAAACATTAAGTCCATTTTTATTCGCTCCTTGTGAATAAGATGTCTGTTATTTCCATTGCTGCAGGCACTGCGTGCACATAAACAACTTTCTTTCCACAAGGAAACAAAGTGCCACATCCACCTTCAGCTTGGATAATTGTGACTGTAAGGCTGTCCTCAGTGAATTTGACGACTTTCTTGTTGCATTGCAGCTTTGAAATAAATTTAAGTAACAATTTGTAAAAGTTCAGTATAGAGTCCTCTGCACTGTGCATCTTTAACGTGTAATTAGCTAACTAAACACACTGACCTTGTTATATTATTATTGCAGTTCACTACCTTTTGCTAGTTTCATCGTTGCCTTAAGTCTTTTTTTACAAGGACACACTCATTAAGTTAAAACACCATCAAATGTGTATCTCTCCCTAAATTTATACTTAATAAAGCAATTTAGTTTGCACATGTGCTGGTATCCAAGTGTTCTTTTTCCCTGTGTATAATTCTTAGGCCAGTTTTGTTTTCTTAGATTAACAATTTTGCACCTGAAAGCTTGTAAATCCATCATGTAAAAATAACAGTACGCAAAGGAATTTTTCAAAGACCTTACTTTTCATTTTGTTCCCTGATAGAAAAAGTCCCAAAACAGTAGTTTAAAATACCCCTTTGAGTTCTACGTTTCAGAAATCCCAGGGCAATGTCACTTAAGGCAATATTCCATTCCAATAGCTGAGAAAGGAGAAAGCCTACTATATGCCTGCAGAGCCTCATGAGTGCCAGTTTGTTATTTCTTTTCAGCTATATTAAGGCTCCCCATCCAAATGTTTTCTCATTCATTTTGTATCGTTTCATAGAAAGTAGCAGCAAGACAGTGCCTTCATTATTGGATGGCACAAAGCCATGTTATGTTTAAGTTATTTAAACATTATATGGCAGTTCAAGTGTGGTTCTACTCCAGGAACAAAAAAGGGTAGGGAGAGGCATTCAAAATTAAAAGTTCCATATTTTTTGCTTAGTAGTGTCTCCAGAAGAAAAGCTGTTTGTTTTAAAATAATGGTTGTCTTGGGATGTGAATGTTAAAAATTGTCCGTTAAAATATTCTGTAATAGGAATTATACTTAAGCACTCATCCAGCTCAAATAACATGCTCCTAAGAAGCATGAGTAGTTAAAAACAAACATTAAGTTATTTAACTAAGCAGACAGAGCTGTGAATGCATTCATCTCTTCATTCCTTATACGGAATTAGTTTGAGAGTAGAACTGCACTTTTATATGAGAATGTAACAGAATAGATGTTTTATTGTAAATAGTTGTGCTTAACTAAAAAGCTGGTAACATTAGGAAAACAGCTATTTCCATTCGTTATTTGTTAATGAAGTATTTGTAAAAGTTCTGACTGTACCACACATATATATGCAAATATATTTATTTAAACTTAAATTCAGAATGCAGAAATACCTAAAGAAACCACATGTTACAGTATCAAAATCATAAATCCAAATGTAAGCACACATACTTAAAGACACCATACCTTATGCTGCAATTAGCTAATTTTAAGTCCTAGCTCTCAGAGCAGCACATACAAAATATAGTCCTACTGTTTTATCTTTTCCCCTTAAGTCTTACTCAGCAACGTTGTACACTGTACTCTGTCAGGGTATGATGAAATCTCTACCATTTCAGCAATAAAGCCAGTAGAACAATTTACTTACAGCGTATTTGTCCACTGTGAGCCACTGCAAATAGCTAAATAAACCCTATAAAGTGATGAAATGCTTAAAAAAAAACAAGGAAGATTAAAAGCACAAGCAAGACAAGTGATTTTTGCTGAGGTTTGCTTCTACATTCTAGTCTTCCAATATTTTCAATATTGCTAAAAAGCTGCCCACTCATCCAGAAGATTCATTTAAATGTTTCCTTAATTCTGCTTGTAACAACTAGATAACATACGACAGAATGAAAAGCTCTGACCCACTCAACAAACTCGAGAAAGAAGCTTTACATTTGAAAAGCCTATTTTAAATGGTTGTTTTATAGAAGTAAGCCATTTAGTTTCACAGGCAGATGTTGGATTTTTTAAAGAAACAAAGATGCGCTTTTGTAATTATGCAACTTTCTTTTTTAACCAAAAGCTGATAGATACAGCAAATTAAATATCTTATTAGAGATTCATATGATCAAAGAAGGTGAAAAAGTTGTCCCTTTTTAAGTTAAGATAAATACTGTGACATCAGTGCTGGCGTAAGTTGTTTAGCTAAGCTAACGTGCTTGATGACAGCAAAATGGCAGATTTAGAACAGTGGCAAAAAAGGAAAGGACAAGAGCTTGTGAGAAGAGGTTCAAGTATAGGTCTGGGTTCACGAGGTGATGGAAAAGGAGAAAAAAGCCAACATTAACAGAGAAAAGGAAGAGCACAGAAAAAAATGGGTAATAGAAGAATCAACATAAACGGAACCAATACTAATGCTTTTGGTATGGTGGCTACATGATTAAGCAGCACAGCATTTTGCAATGGAGAAAAATATTTTCCTAGTGTTTTTACAGAGTCATTAGTAAAATACATTTCCAAAACTGCTGGTGTACTTTTTAAGCCAAGAACATACGCTTCATTGAATAGCCTTTGAAAGCCATACCCATAAATGGGTATTAGTGGGCCCCAATTTAAAAGCAACAACAACAAAAAAGAACAAATGTCCTGTGCCCACAATGATTTATGTTTCACAAACAGGTTTAACAGTGATTTCAAGCAGCAAGGTACTTTATGGCCAGTTATTAGAGGCTGCTGTGTACTGGGCAGTTAGACTGGCACTGCTAACTTCGGACCTAGACCTACTTTGAGACTTCTCTTTATTAAACACACAACTGTGGATTAAGCCCCAAGTTCTACCAGTAAGGAAGTTCTACAAGCATCCCAAACTCTCCCTTTCCTTGCTATAGGTCTAAAAATCCTGGCACAAAAGTCTAATTCTTGGCAAAATTATTACTGTCTTTATTCAACACACAATACCGATGCATAATTTTAAAGAAATCTTGAGCAGCACATGCCCACATTCTTGTCTGTATCACTGCTACGCGGAAACATGACCTCTGATGTCCACTGGTTACAGCCCTTCATTATAGAAGAACATTTTACCTCTGCTGTGCTTCCAACCATTACATCCTTTTCTTCTTTCTTTATGCTAAAGTGCCTGAACATTACAGTCTTAGACAATAATCTAACACTTAAGAATTATCAGGGGCTCACAGTGAAATGACAGTCAAACTGAAAGCCTGTTAATTCTGACAAATAACAAGAAACCTGCATTCACCTAGTCTACACCTGCACTCTGCATTTAGATTTTTATTGTGTTTTTTTTTTTCTTTTTTTTTTTTAATGTTTTGAATAAACTTCACTATCTTTAAAATCTTTCCTGTCCTATTTTCACTACTAAACTGTAGTGCACAATTATAGCCCCATTTTCGTTAGTCAGTGTTCCTCCAATGCAAACAACACTAACTTGAAAAAGTCATGTCCACTCTCTAGTGAAAGGTTTTATTTATTGTATACTGAACTAAAGCTGAGAAACTGTCTTAGCTGTTTTTTTTTCCTTTAAAAAAAATTACAGTAATTGTTGCCTCTTCACATGTCCAGGTATCGTTCTAGAAATTATTTGTTTAGTAACTAAAGACTAAAATCAAGAGAAATTTGTTACAGCAAATGAGTCAGACAGTTCCCCTAAAATTCAGCATACAGACAGAAAAAAAAAGATCAGTCTATGGAAAAAGAAAACGCAGGATCAGTCTTCTTTGCCCCTTGCTGTATGATAATAACCAACTCCAGACAGAAAATAGGAGGAACAAGGGCCAACATACTGCCAAATTTCATCTGTCAGCATTTACTTCAGTTTCCCCTCTCTCTGGAAACTTTAAAGGAGGAGCAGATGACAACATGATCTCAACAGTGCTAGCTTTACACTGGAAAACCAGCATCTACAATAATCTAACAAGATTTTTTGGTACAGAGGTATGGTAAATATTTAGGGGCAAATTATGTACTCCAGCATGGGTGACTATCTTTAACATAGCACATAGCTATCTAGTGTCAACATTTTCTCTAAGTTCTACTGAAAAATTCACCTTCACTTTTACTGTAGTTCAAGGGATTTTATTTTAAACCAGACTGCTTTCAAAGATGCATCGCTACAATAACTGTTCAATCAATCTGTTAATAACTAGTCTAATATTTATTTGCAGTAAATTTATGCAATTGACTGCAAAAAAGTTACTTGAAATACCAGTTTAGGTTTCTCATTTCATATTTAGTCCAAAATATTTCCTATTACTTCACAAAAACTACTTCAAAAAAGAAAAAATACCTGCAAAAGATACTTATCTGTCAGTTATTTTCAACATCGCTAGCTTAATAGGAAACATCTATTCAGGTGTTTGACTATTGCCTCATTTAAAACACATTACTACCAAAAACAACTCCAAAACATCAGTGCATTTACTTTAAATAATTTACATGTAGTGAGCAAGTGCATTTACGCCCCAAATTCCTTGTGTTCATTTTGCAAGAAGACTACACTTGGTAAGAAGTTTTTCAAAGGAAATGGCTAATTTTCAAACTCAAAGTGCTATTTTATCAGTTTCTGCAGGAACGCTTGTTTTTTTCTGGATGTCACCTGACAAGCTGGTGGTAGTCCTGTGTTCAAGCATTCTATCAGAGCTGTATTATAATAGCAGGGATAATTCAGAAGTAACTACATTCATGTCCACTGAAAACTAACATTCTTACCATCAGCTCTTTAAGCCACAGATTTAAAACAACTCTCGAGTTGTTCCTATACATCAGTGTCAGAAAAGGCTTCCTTCACCGTTCTGATTTATTCATTAAGGTAGTGTGTAAGTGTGTAGCAGAATACCTTCAGTAACATGTAATCTCACATTTTAGATAGCACCAAAATAGATAACCATCCTACAGAATGCAAGCTTTGAACTTCGAGTCAATATGTAGGAGGCATAATGAAAAGTGTTACAAGTATCAAAAGTATAATATGAACTTGAATTTTACATTTAAAAGCTTGTCTTTTAGGCAGAAAAATATGGTCTTACATGTCATTTACCACAATCGGGTAATCTTTATAAACCATAATTATTTTCAAATTAACACCAAATTCACTGTTTAAAACAGCCAGAATTAGCATAAAAGAGGCTGACATACACATCTTGGGGAAGTTGTAAAAGCATCTCTGAAAAAAAGCTCTCAGCTTTTAAGACTGATCTGTGAAAGAGATCTTTTAACTTCCCCCCTGAACACACATACCTAAATACACACACACACAGATTTAAATACATATACACATGAATTGCTATTGGTTCCTGTTCCAAAGTGGTAAGATATTCACTAGCTTTCTCCATATTTACTCACACTCTTACTATCAGACTAAAAAAAAAAAAAAAAATCCAGTTTCAATCACTTCCTAAACAAGATTTTGAGAACGAGGCAACTGTACACTTCATAAAAGTTTTTAAGAATTGGTCACTATAAACTGGAGGTAGTTTGGAAAAATGTTAGATTGAATTAATTTAAGAAATCAGAAATAATGTTAATCTACAAAAAGATTTTTTTTAAACGAAGTATTCTCATTAGGAAGATTTTTGTATCATCCAATACATTCCTTTGAAGAAAACGTAGCCGTTTGTTTCTGGTTGTTGCTACTCAGCTTTCAAGAGTAGGCTAAGACACATGCATTTGCTGATCTTCCTCACTGAAAGTGAGCTGATGCTAACTGAAGTTACAACATGTACTGGATGTGGCTTCCTTGCCATTTCCAAGACCTTTCGCTACTAAAAGGTTTGTTGAATATTCACCAAAGCACATGAAATCTAAAATAGTGCTTTTGAAACTGCATTGTACAGAAACTACCCCTCTCTCTAGAAAGAGTTACTTTATCCTCGAAAATCCAAATAATCTAAATAAAAGATGAGCATGAGCTCTTCCACTTTCAGTTTTGTCAGTATAAAATCTCACTGGGTAACTTTTATACTGCATCACAGTTACATGGTCTCACATGTGCCAGAAAATACTTCTTTTGTAGATCTGAAGTATAATTATGGAAACTGTTGAACCTTAGTTATTTGTTTAAAAAAAAAAAAAAAAAAAAAAAAGTCTAAAGAAAGATCCCTCTAAACTAATGTTAGTTGTTAAACTAACATTATTCAAAAGCTAAAACCACTTTTCTGTCCTGGCCATCCTAGGAATAATTCATCAATTCACTCTTGCAAACAAGCATTCCACAGCAACAGGGGAAAAAGAAATCTCAGTATTTATAATCTATTATAAATGAAATTAAATTACATGTTGTGTAACCCTGTAGCTACGTTTAACAAACTTCCCATTGTTATTTCAAATTGTGTGCAATAGGAGAAAAGAGAAAAGCGGTGTCTCATCTGCTTTTCTTGTTTTCCCTTCGCAAAACGGATACGCTCTGATATGTATATAATGTGCCATTTTCTAATAAAGTATATTTGGCTGGGAGTTCCCAAGGTGAAAAGTCTGTTGCCAGCAGTGGACCCATTGGGAAGAGCAGATACCTAGAATGCTAAATCAAATCCAAAATGAAGTTCTGAATAACATCCAAAGCTCCTGTATCAAAGCCACATATATCCAACATGCCTCTGTCATCTGGATCGGCAATCGTAAAGCTGTTTGATGTCATCCCGCATACGATCAATTTAGCAGGAATACCCATTTTCTAGAGGAAGAACAGAAAATATTTTCAGAAATACACACATATACAGTAAATGAAACATGACAGAGGCCAAATCTTGCTATCTGGCATACATAAACCACTGTCTGAAGAGGCATACTGATAGAACCTAGGTATGCCGTAACAAGAATTGCAGGCTGCCTGTTAACACCGTACTTAAGTTGCAGTAAAACAGTTATATTTAAACAAATACAAATAAACTACAATGAATGCTATTGGCAAAACTTCCCTGCAATATTAAGATTTATATATTTCAACTGTAAACACTGCATTTGCTATTCTGAAGATCATTCTGAGAGAAAACTTTCAATAATAATAATCAAATCATCTAACACTAATCAAGGAGCATGTTTTTGTCTCAGGCAAAGAGTCCAAGTGTTGGTTGAACAAATAAAGCAGCTGTGACCTGGACAACTCAGCTAAATGAGCTGATTTACATGTCAGTCATGTGTAAGTTAAAACAAAGCAAGTGATATTAAGGCCAGAGTACAGGAATTCTTTGTTAAAAGCAAAAATTTAGGAGTGGGAGGGAGCTAATCTCAACTAAATAACTCTGTGGTAAGGTTTCACTGGGCAAGTTAAAGATTATGGTATTAATTTCAAATGGGTGGACATGGTATGAAGATCAATGTCCATACATACTTGTCTTTGCAGTTTAAAATATATTAATTTAGAAATAGTTCCCTTTAAGCCTAAAAGATTGTTTGCTGTTCAAATAATTTTTAATAGCAGTGTGCTGGTAGGAAGTGTTTTTCTTAGTTCTGTTTCAAAATTGCAAAGCTCCACAGCATATATAGCCAATTTAAAACATATAGGGCTTTGTTCACATGGTACCTATCATCTTATCCTCTTGAGTGTTTCCCTACAGACTTGTCTTCATTACTTTGTTTAATGTTTGTGAGATCTAATACAGAGATCGAAGTTGAATTTAATTCTGGGAGCACAGTACCATTACTTAAGAGCTTCCTGTAAAAAAATTATTTCATCAATTATAAAATTCAGAATCAATTACAGAATTATAGAATGTAGAAATTCATGCACTGTCTCAATACCAAACAAATTTTCACTGATATTGCAAGTACAGCTAGCAAAGTGGGTTAATTACAAATCCTTTTTTCAATTCAATGGTTTTGAATGTGAGCAATTACTTCCACTAATTCAGTCTAACCATAGAATTTATGTTTTTAACAATATCGAGATTATTATTTATGGCAGATAGCAACAACTTGTTTAATCTGTAAAACATGTAGAGAACTAGTGTTTATTCTATACTGCATTCATCAATTGCAAGCACTCAGAAGCATATTTACCTCCCTGTACTCTCTAAGAGCTGTTGCAGGATGAGTATTTCCAGCAAATGTCTCATTATCAGTAAATACAATGAAGACATCAGCAGCTGTCTGTGTTTTCTGAGCCCATATCATTGGAAGGGAACAATCAGTCGTACCCATTGGAATCTTAAAAGGAAAAAAAATATATATATACATGGAACACATTACTACAGAAATTAGTAACTCATGGAAAATTACTTTTTATGTGAGCCTCGTGGTATATCACATACAGAATTGTCTTTGTTGAACAACAAAACAACAGTTCACTCATTCATTTCACTTAAATAAATAAAATAATGACATAACTGAAGTTATTGTTTTCAAATTAAGCCATTGTGATCTAGCAATGCCATTTTAAATTACTTTATTTAATATTCAGGCAGTTGAAATAATGACATTTGCTGGACTTCCCCTAAATAAAAGGGAGAAAAAAAAATACACAGCATTCTACTATACAGATACAGACTAATCACAGTACTAGAAGAAAAAAAAAAAAAAAAAAGCAATGCATTTTTTTCAATTATTTTTACATACTTCATACATTTTCACTAAAACTTGAGGTAACGTCATATCAGCTGTCACAGGGCAAGGGACAATTTCATGTGAAAAGGCAACGATATGGGAATCCTTCTCAGTACGTGCTACAACCTGAGAAAGAGGAAGACGAAAAATAAAAATGTTATTTAGAACTTTTCCTGACTGAATCAAGGCATTCCCTGCTGAAGAGGCATCATACCCTTTTGTATGTAAGTCAGCGTGGCTCATTATATACGCTAAAGCTTCACTCTATACTTTAAATACTTTGTAATACTACTGTGAATAGACAGTGCAAAATCAGAGCTGCAGAAATGTTCTAATTACTGTAACTAAAAATCCTTTCCTGTTTCTTCTCTCCCCTCTTTGACATAAAACACTAAACATTTTTCAATGCAAACAAGTTCCACTCTAATATAAACGCACAAGAAGCTTTAGAATATCAAACTGAGGTAAAAGCAATTGTGATACAAAGTCAGCGTTGATAGCTCAAATTATCCCAAAATTTCTCAATCCAATCTGTATTAAATTATCAATGCTTCTGGTTTTTTGTTTTTTTTTTTGTTTGTTTGTTTGTTTCTTTTTTTCTCCCCAATGTATTTTCAGTTTCAATAGGTGAAAAAGCAGCCTCAACCACTTTGATTAAAACTGGAAACCAGCTTTTTTAAAGTGACCTTTCTGAATCTGGCTGCTTTAAGCATCTGGTCTACCATAAAGCCACACCTTCGGTAGCAAAAATAATAACAAAAAATTATATATATCAACTTCCTTCTGGTTTCTAACCAGCTTTAGAGTACCTTTGTATCAAAAGTGAAGCTCAAGCTGCAAATAGCTACAAATAAAAGAAGTTTAATGCCTCACCATGCACATCACCGCTGTGACCGTGCTAGCATTCAGCACACTGCCCAACACTTTTTGGGTCATTGATGCACTGACATCAACTGCAAGTAAGAAACGTTTCCCTGTCGGTTCAATTGTCTGAAAGGAAAAGAAAAAAGTAAGCAAATATCTACATAATATATTCATTTCTTTCTTTTTCTACTTTCAATCATAGAAGTGTGGTGTGTTGTGTTTTTTTTTTTTTTTATTGTTTTTGGGGCAACATTAGGACCATAACATTGCCAAAAGTTGAATATATGACAGTTTTTGTTTTTATTTTTTTGTCCTCTGTTTAATAAAATCCCCATTAATAAGATTTTTATTACGAGGTTCTCAAAATATTATCCACCCAACAAAATTTTCTATATTATTTTATAAGCTTTCAGAAAAAAAAGAGACTTCTCAAAGACCTTAGTGAATTCAAGAACTTTATTACCTTGAAAGTTTTGTAGAACGAAGCATCTAAAGCTTCTAAAATGTCTTCATCAGGACGCCACCAAAGCTTCCCTCTGTTTCCATGTCCAGCTTTATAGGTTTCTAATGCAACCAGTATATGGAATGGATGTATTCTACCCTACAGACAAAATAAATCAACAGTAAGTTTTACGAAGTATGAACTCAAACAAACAAACAAACAAAAAAAGGCAACACAAACTAAAAAGATCCTACTGCAAGATCTGTTTACTTCAATTTGTTCAAAAGGTTTGTGCAGTCTTTTTTAAAGCTGTAGCATGAACTGATAGCTGTCAGTTACAGGTAAAGTAGCTTCTTTATCATCATCCAATGATGAACCTCATTCCCATTCCAGAATCTTGCAATGAATTCTATTGGAACGCTCTTTTCCCTCTTATTGCATTACCTCTGAAAAAAATAAAGCACTCTGAAAGGAGCCAGTCTCCTTGTTTTGTCACTTTTTCTCTCAGCTGCTGTGCTCGTTTCTTCATTAATTTCCTAGGATCCTAGAAGAGTGGCTTCCACTCACTTTTTGTGTTTGCTCATTCTAAATTACAACACTCAGGAGCAATGGATGAACCCAACAAGCAAAGCTTGCCTCAAACTTAAATTAAGAAAAGAACCTAGCCGTCAATACACTTCATTTGTAAAGAAGTTTTGGAAATAGGGGCAAAAAAAATCAAATGAGAAATTAAAGTTTTATTATCAAGGGGCAGTAATTCCACTATTGTTGTGTGGGTTTTCTGTTGTTGTTTGGGTGTTTTTTAAGAATAAGCTACACATTTCTTAAAAATAATCTCTCTTTTATTCTGTAAAGAGGTTGCCTGAAGAAATTCAAATTAGAAGGGGTTAAAAGTGAAAATCATGAAAAATTTCTTACCTTTTTTAGTAATTTCTCATTTCTTAGTCTTTCACATATTATTGCCACTTCTGAGCTTCTTGGTTCAAGCACTGAATTTGCTGTCATCTTTCCTAAATTTCTCAATAATACAGAAATGGGCATGTCCTTCAGCAATGCCTTCCAAACCTATGATCAAAGAAGGAGAAAAAAAAAAAAAAAGATGAGATTCCCAAGTACAAAAACTGACATCTGCACATTAAATAACTGTATTTTAAAATAAACGTTCAAGTTATAAAATAAATGAAAGAGATATTTATTATTTTTAAATTAGCCACTTGTGTAAATAAACTTGGAAAAAATAAACCATAAGGGCTTTTTTAATGGAAATCAAGACGTAATACTCTAAGAAGTGTTAACTCTAAAGAGGATACAAAGCTCCTGAAGTTTACCTACCTCTTTAGATTTCAGATGGTTTGTCAGTAGATGTTCTCTAACCAGACCATATTCCTCTATTAAATGAGTAACTTCCAATTCATCTTTTGTGTGTTTCACCCTGTCCACAGCCTCCAGATACTTTAGAAGTTTTTCAGTCTCAGCAGAAACTGCTTTGTCTTTATAAGCTTCTTGGACGTCTTTCCACCCTTTGGTAATGTATTTAGTGACTATAGCAATTCCTATAGAAAAATATTTTCCAGTCAGGATTACCTTCTTCATATTGGCATTTATCTTTCTGGCAAGCAAACAAGTTAGAGCATTTTTTTGTTAAAAACAACCACCACCACCATAAATGGAATTTCCCAGACCTGCTGACCAGCTAAAAGAGGTCATCCCCATACAAGTTAGAACAGCTGTTTTATTCTCTTCATAAGCCAGGAGCCTAATTCATTCCAAACCAACAGATCTTCCCAAATGATGAAAAAAGGTTATTTCATCATTTGTAAGCTAGATAGCAACAAATTGAGGGAATTGTATTATTTTACCTTTTCTTGACATGCGCAGAGAAAAACAAGAAATAAACCCTGTTTACCTCTGAAGATAAACAGTTATATTTCTGATGTGATCACTCAGTTCCAGGATATGATCACCAATATGTCATCATTCTACACTGGTACCAGTGTTTCCAAAATAGTTCCACAATAAATATAAGAGGCTTAAAACATAGTATTTCTAGGGAAATTAAAAGCATATTACCTTCACTGGCAGGTTTTAGGTGGGACAATCTCAGGAGATCTTTATGAGACCAACCACTTCTTTGTTTATATTTTGTAACTGCTAAAGCAACAGCCATGCCATTCTTTCCATTGTACCAATCTGCAACAGCTTTCCTCAGTGCACGGCCCCACATGCCACATTTCATGCCCTCCTTCAGATCTTTTTTAAATTGGATGAAAGTAAAGAGATGAGTTGGTATGCAACACACCTCAGGAACAGCTTTAAACGCGGCTTGTTTTGTTTTTGCATCAGAACACTGCGAACAGATTGCAAGAGCAAAAAGCAGGGGCTCCTGTTTTGCTGTTCTGCCTTCTTGACTGAATGTCTTTATTTCTTGAACAACTTCACAACCTCTACCCTCTTCAATTAGCCTTGTTAAAGCTTCTGCATTTTCAAAGCACAGCTTCTGCTCCTTGGTGCAGTAAGTACCACCTTCTGAACCAAAACACAAGAAACGATGCAGTCGATTCATATCGGTGACGTGCCACACATAACCGCTCTCAGAGTTCGGCACCTGCTTTTCATTCAGGGATTGCACTTGGTTTGCCTCGTCCTCCATTGTTTACACTTCCAAACGTCTGTTGAAAGATTAATAAAAAGCTGATTTAAAAGTACTGTGAGAACTTGATGACTATATCCTTTTATTGCTTCTTATCTGAATGTATGGATCATATTCATAGATTTGTAATTTTTCCTTCGTAAACCCATTAAGGGTCCGCTCTCGGTGTGCAATAACAAATATCAGTTACAGGAAAAAGAAAAAGGAAAAAAAAAGAATCTCTGTGTTATAATGGTGATAAATTTGTTTCCTTAAAACCAAGCTAGAAGCTACTTTACCACAATCAGTGGCGTACAGAAAATATGGCTGGCACCATTCCCCTTTGCCACTAGTTTCCTTAGTAGGTTTTTGGATTGTATACTGGAATTTGGTTAAAACTCAGATCTTGTCCCACTCTATTTCGCAGAAGGGCTGGTCATACTGACCAACCGAAGAAATGTGATGCTAAAATAATGGAGTAAAATACTGCAAAATTAGGTAGTCAGAAGACTTTGTGAGAGTTTAAATATGGTGGGCTTCAGTGAGGCTTTTACAACTGCTTTTTAGCAACTGGCAGTAGCTCAAGAAAAAGAGATCTCTTTATTACAGGCTCAGTCTGCTGTTTCAAGCGAGATCCAAGACACGGACATGTTAGCAAATCTTGTACTGTTTTACATTTTCAGCTAAAAAGCAAGGGAACACCATGAAAATCCAGAGTCTGAGCCTTTCAGGTTTATTTATTTATAAATTCTTGAGTTGCAAAAGAGTTCTGCAGTAGTAATCGTAGGCAACAACACTCTTCTTGCTCAAACAACATTTAGCATGATACTATTTAACCTGTAATACACAAACTGAAATAAATGCAGGTGAATCAAAATCAGCAGGGTTACAGGAAGAAAATCCATCATCACAGAATGTTTTTTGGGGGGAGGGACCTTAAAGGCCATCTAATTCCAACCCCCACTATCATCACTAGCCCCAAAACATCAACATGACAACAACAAATACAATTTCCTCAGTAAAGAGCCTCTAAATAGCTTAAAGAGGTACCAACTTACACACACACACAAACACACAGTACCAATATTGCAATCCATCAAACTCTATGTAGATCTTAAAATATGCACACACAAATGACATTTCAAAGAAATCCACTTGGCAATTTTTAATTATTGCAGATACCTTCCTCTGACGTGCTTTTTTGGATACCGAAGATAAACACCATTGACCACGATAAGTTAGCACAAATAAATATCACTAATGCAGACAAAGACTTCTTCCCCAGTGTAAGGGAGTAACATACTTATTTACAAACAACTTCTGTACTTTCTCTTTGACACCGAATTTTCCTTTCTCTGCACGAGGCTACAGACTGCCTTCCTCCATGCTTGCCCACGTGCAATGACATGCTGTCTGCATCCAGAATTAAAAAAAATAATAATAATAAAAATAAAAACAAACAAAATGAACAATCACCAGTGGTCCCATTATGTTCTACATGCTGCTAAAATAATAAAAAATAAATAGAAGCCAAATGCTCATACCAGATTTTAAAAAGCAAGTTTCAATTAAAAATTAACTAAAAAACATCTTTAACTATATTATTCAGAGCATTGGAGCTCAGCTGTTTTTCTCATTACTTAATATTACTTAAATATTCTAACCAGGTTTCCTGCCAAATCCATTTAAATACATCATAGTTCATCCGACTTTTTCACTGACATCTGAAAGATGCAAATACACTGAAAATAACAAGAGTGGTATTTGCAATGCATGAGTACCATATCAGTTTGTTTTAAATGTCTTAAACACATTAAACAAATAAACACTTAAACAAATGTCTTTTTTCAGTATATTTCAATTAGTTGGTTTCATTACGCAGTAGGTAATGTTCCATAATAAACATAGAAAATCCAAACAAAAATCCAGAAATCAGAAACGCATTAGTGTATTTTTCAGGGAAAAAAGCCAACCAACCAAAAAAAAAAAACCACCTGAGTGTGTGAGAAGATATTGAAAAACACCATTATCTTGAAGTATAAGTAAGAATGTAATGCATAAAGGATCATGCCTGAGCAGGTAGATCTCCATATATATGAAACGTACAGAATAATTGCTTGTTGTGTCTTTCTCGTCTGTACCATAACAAATATTACTGCACTGTAACAAAGCTAATGGGAAAACTATTTTCATCCACCTATGGGCTACCAAGACTTAAACTGAACTGGAAGAGCCATGCCTTCGATGAATCAAAACATTTATGATCTCACTGATTGTTATGTATGTCCCTGAGGATTATATTAAGAAATATGAGCATTTCTTTTAATATTTTTGTATTTTTCCCCGTATTTTTCCATTTGCATGGGTTCCATCCGATACGTCCACTCGCTGTCTCACTTGGACTACACCCAATTACGATGTCCTCACATGCTTTGTCTTCTAGTCATCATCACACATTAGCTATCATTATCATCACCACCCTGAGAACGGGAACAAAACCTAAATGAAAGAATTTTAACATTTCTAAAATTACAGTTAATAGTTATCTGACTTGAAATTTTGTTGTTGTTGAAGTATTATAATGCAAGATCAGTATTTCCATCCTCCTGAAAAGCAAAATTCCTTTAAGTGGGAACATGCTGTCACGTTAAAATTTTATTGCGCTAAAGAAATTTAGAGCAAACCAGCAGGTAAGAAAATTCTCCTGGTGCACTTCTGTGTTACATTACATAACAAATACCATTCATTTATGTTACTAATGGACAATTTTTATGTTCACTCAAATAGCTAGGCTTTTGTATGGACTCATAGTGCTGAAAAGTGACAGGTGAACCGCAGCACCTATTGCCTTCTGACACAAACATCCGTATTTTAAAAAGCCAGTTACCAATACACACTTCTAGTTTTTCTGACACTTAGCTCTTTAATTGGCTTTCTTAGGAATATTCATAGAGCTATAAAAACAGATACTGTTTTACACTCTTATGATTTCCACCTTCGTTTTCATTCAGCCTTCTAAGTCGTCTTGTTGGATGGCACATAGTATTTCACAATGGAACGAATTAACTGCAGTGTTTCTCCCAATAATAATGCTTACAAGTCTTCTGAAACGTTTTCTAATTTTCTAGATGAATAGCAGCCAAATAATAAAATTATTAATGCTTTCCAATTAGCATGCTTCCAATTACCTGTATCTAGGATACAAAACAGACGTCTCTCAAATGGTTCATTGCTGCCTCACGGACTGAGAGAGGTTCAAATCAACAACACCATGTTCTGGGTCCTAATACAAAGTATAAATTCCTTAACACCCTTATTCAGTGCTGAACTAATTAAATCTTATTGGCCACTTCTAGATTCTGTTTTATATTTCAGCCTTACAAGTTCCCAAAGGTGTTCCATCTTGCTAACTAGTCTCTCTCCTCTGCCCAGTCTTCAAGGTTATTTTCCTCCTTTAACACCTGTAAATGCACACAGCTTTCACTCCCACAGCTGGATAAATGCAAGTACACAGCGAGTGTCTGCCCTACCAAAACCCTACTCCTCATCTACTGAGCTGCAACAGTGAACTTGAATTTTGAGTACTCATGGAGGATTCAGCAGGAATATTCTGCTTCCATAACCATGTCCGACTTCTGAGCTGTTTGAATGCAGACAGCAGTGTGAAAAGCCTTAAAAGTTGCAGAGTAGACACTTTATAACAAATTAAATTATTAATGGAAGAATAATGATATGAACCTGCCCAGCTTGACAATGCCCAGTTCCCACCAATGGGAGAAAGATCACAGCTGCATATCAACGATTCAAGCTAAAATGTTGAAGTTAAATTATTGTGGTTTTGTTTTGGTAAAGCATTAATTAATCAATTTTATATGTATCTTTTAGACATTTGTAAGCATAGATTCTCCATGCAAATGATTTTTATCAAACGTAAACCATAATCCACCAGACTGTTTTCCACAGGGAAGGAGTTTTTATATATTCTAAACATAACATAAATAAATCTGTAAGTAAAATATGGGTTTGCCTGGCACTAAACAGCCTATCCGATGGTTAAGCCTTGACTGACAGTCGATACCCATGTGTCACTGTACCATAACACGGCCGAGTTAGCCTCGGTCACGTTTTCTGCGACTACTCCAAATCACTCCTGGTTTTCTTAAGGGATGCCTTACAGCACAAGCTCCAGGTACATACGAAAAAATATATACTTTAAGCAGAAAGCTTTAACAGAACCATGGTCTTTAAGTTCTTAAACGGCTAGGTTAGCAGCGATGATATAAGCTTTGCAGTGAAAGCACACAGAGTTAGCCTTGGGCTAAGCTGGATGTTTGTGGGGGCAAAAAAAAAAAAAATCGCGCTGAAAGTTTAAAGACAATACTTCAAATCGCCCTCAAATTCTTCAAAACCATATAGGCTTTGTCCTGGGAGAAACCGCGCTCGCCCACTCCGCTCTGGCGAGGCTGAAACCAGCCCGAAACCGAGGATGGAGAAGGAGCTGAGGGCTGCGCCTGGGAGGCCAGCCCCGTGCCTCTGGAAACCACCACCCCGAGCAGGCACCTGAACGGCCCCCAGCCCCCCAGTAACCCCCTGATTCCCCCCAAAAAACCCTGATTCCCCCCAAAACCCCCTGATCCCCTTAATAACCCCCTGATTCCCCCCAAAACCCCCTGATCCTCTCAATAACCCCCTGATCCCCCCAATAACCCCCTCAGCCCTCCCACAGGCCCCCTTAGTCCCCCTTATTCCCCCTCCGACCCCCTCAGCGCCCCCCATCCTCTCCCTCATCCCCCCCATCCTCACCCCCGCCCCTCAGCCCCCCACTTGCCTCCGAGACCTCAGGGCAGGGCCCGCCCGGCTGGCGGCTGGGCCAGGCGGGGCAGCAGCTCCCGCGGCCGCTCCCCGGCTCCCCACGGCCGCCTCCAGCAGCTCCGCCCGGCGGCGCCCTGACAGCATCCCCGGGCCCCGGATGGGGCCGCCCCCAGTGCCCGGATGGAGGCGGGAGCGGCCCCGGCCCCGTCCCATCCCCGGCCCCGGCCCCGGCCCCGGCCCCGCCCCGGAGCTGGGCTGCGGGGGCTGCCGGGAAGGGAGCGCCGCGCCTCGGCCTTGCCGCGGAGCCGGTGCCGCTGCTGGCGGCCCTCGCGCGCTCGCTCCGTCCCCTCAGGGCTCCGAGCCGCCGCCGCCGCCATGTCGGGAGGCAGCAGCGCCGGGGAGTGGTGCCTGATGGAGAGCGACCCCGGCGTCTTCACCGAGCTCATCAAGGGCTTCGGTGAGGGAAGGAGGGCGGGAAGGGGCAGCGGGACGGCCTCTGAGGGGGCTCGGAGCCTCCCGGCAGAGGAGCAGAGGGCAGGAGGGAGGTGGAGGTGGAGGGGGAGGGGGAGGTGGGCAGCCTTTTGGGGCTGCCTCCGCTCCTCAGAGGTGAAATTTTAATAGACGCGCGTTTTATAGCTCTGGCAGCACAGGGGGTGCGTGGTGGTATCAGCGAGGAAGCCTGTGGGGCGTTTGGTGATAGAAACAAAATCATTTTGCCTGTTAATTTATAATTCCTGTCGCATCTCATTTCTTTTTTTTTTTTCCTCACAAAGTCTAGTCCACTTTGCTTGTGTTTCTGTTTAACTAATAGATCAATTTTCCCTTTTTTATTCATTATGCGCCTTTTAAGTGCAGCACCTGAGAAAACCTCTCTTTCCTCATTCAGGTTGTAGAGGAGCACAAGTTGAAGAAATTTGGAGCTTGGAGCCAGAAAATTTTGAAAAACTGAAGTAAGGAGCTTTCTTTTCTGACATGCATATTTTCTAAGTTTACGCTTGTGTGAACTCTCCAAAAGAAATGTACTGAACTCAGGAAGGTGGCTTTTTTTTTTTTTTTTTTTTTTTTTCTTCTAATTTCCCCAGAAGTTAATTAGGATCTTGATTTATGGAATCATTAAGGTTGGAAAAGACCTCCAAGATCATCTGGTCCTACAGTCCCTCTACCACCAATATTCCCACTAAACCACGTCCCTAAGCACCACATCCAACCTTTCCTTAAAGCCCCCTCAGGGACAGTGACTCCGCCACCTCCCTGGGCACCCCATCCCAACGCCTGACTGCTCTTCCTGAGGAGAAATGTCTCCTCATTCCCAACCTGAACCTCCCCTGGTGCAACTTGAGGCCATTCCCTCTAGTCCTAATTTAATCAAGTACTTGGTAATTAAATGACCTTTTATTAATGCATTGGTATGTAAGATGGCTTTTCTGTTTATGGGAAGAGATGATAATAGCAACTAGAACGTGAAAATCTGCTGATGACTTTGTCATTGGCTTGAATTACATCCTTTCACGAGTTGCTTAACTTTTGGTCGTTGCTTTTTTAAAACTTACCTCCCTTCTTCCCTGCATAACATGGCATTTTATCTGCTGTCTTAAATTAATTTACTGGAGCTAGGCACTTGTGTTATCCATCTTTCCTACAGAACTGTGTGTGAAGGCAAATAGTCGTGTCATAACTGATGATGACTGATGTCATTTGTAACAGGGCTGTCTTCATTTGGCAGCAGTAATTCTCTTGCCATTCTCTCCATTATATGTTAAGTGTTAATCTATGTTTGCAAGCAATATTTTAAGAGAAAAAATCATCCAGCCTAGGCCACATTCTACTGCTGTGTAGTTAAGCTACGTTTATATATTTAATTTTTCCAGAGAGGTAGCAATCAATATGGAAGGTATGATTTTAGATTCTTTTTGTCTCACAAAAAAAAATAATTATGTGTATATATATATATATATATATATATATATATATATTTATATAAAGAATATAAAAAGGTATTTTGCAAGTGGCACCTGAATGGCAGAAATGTTACTTCAGTAGTGGATTATTTGCTGCCTGAGCCATACACTTCATCTGGTGCTCCATTGGAATCTTCCCTGTTTTGCCCATAAAGTAACAGCGTTGCTTGTTTTTACTGTCAGTTGTGTATCTTAAGTCTTGAGTCCTCACCAGCTTCCTTCCTTCCCATCTACAGATACAACATTGTAACTTGAAGATGTTTAATAATACATTAACATGTAGCATTTTTCAAATTCCCACAACAGACCTACTGCTAATGCTGTTGGAGGTTTGGAAGAGTTTCTTATGTAGCACAGTAGCATGTTCACTTCTTGCAAACAGACCTTTTGTGGCACCTTTGTGGAGATAACCTCAATTTCGAACTGATATGATGAATAAGTTTTTTTGCTTTAATGTAGCTGTGGGTACTGAATGCAGTGCCACATGCAGTAAAAGCTATTTTCAGTGCAAGACAAGTAGCAAGACATGGTTTTAGTAGAGGAGAAAAGTGTCTTCTTGGAGTGATATGTCAAAGTGTGAAGTTTCACAAGAGCTGCTCTGTTCTTTGAATATTTTATGTAAGCCTAAAATGAGTATCAAAACTTTAGTTCCAGCTCATATATGTGATTGGTAAATAGCTATCAAAATATTTCCCAATCACTAATAAATTCAAAAGGACGTTGTGCAATTATTATAGTGACCAGAAAAACTGGTCCTGACTTATGAAAACTACTAAATGCCAATTCAGACTGCAATTGTTTAGCATACGTGGAAAGAAGTCTGAAGTATGTTCTGCCTAATTAAAAGAACACGTCCAAAATTTCCAGTGTCAGCTCCTAGTGTTCAGAAAGAAATGATTAACAATTACTGTAGCAGCATATGGTTCAATTATAGTATGTGTTTCTGGCTTTGATGCTTTTCCTCCATACAGTTGTTTTTATTCCTATCAATTTTATTTTTTAGGCCAGTACACGGGCTCATTTTCCTATTCAAGTGGCAGCCTGGAGAGGAACCAGCAGGTTCTGTTGTTCAGGATTCCAGACTGGATACAATATTTTTTGCTAAACAGGTACGGCAAGTTCAGTATTTTTGTTAGACGTGTCATGAAACAGAGCTTTTAATGCTGAAAGGTAAACTAGCATTTTGTTAAAATGAAAGCAGAAATTAACATTTTGCAAGGTGGAATAACTTGCAACAAGTCCTGTGGGACAAGAAACAGTGTATAAGATGACAGATCAATCAGACTTGCTTTGCTAATCAAGTCAAACAAAAATATTATCAGGAATAGAAAAAGTAAAATTTGTATAGGAGAGGGCTGACAAATAAATAAGAGCAAGCAACTCTTCTGTACCATAAAGAATTATTTAGTTTTTGACAGAAGGAGCAAGGCTTGTTTTGTATTTAGCTTTTTTATTGATGTGTTGGTTCTTTTTGGTTTGTTTGTCTTTGTTGTTCTTTTTTTGAAACCACTTTCAACAAATCATAGGAAAAAATGTTTTTCACTCCAGTTCTTGTCTCTTGAGTTTATCAAATACTCTGCAGTCAGGTCAATATGTTTCCAGGGATAATGCTTTTCTTTAAGACTTTACAGACCGATTTGGTCTGTAAATTTTAAGTTTGAAGTATTTAAATCAGAAAGTTGAAATTGGGATGATTATTTTTGCCAATGTAATCCATTGCATTTTATTAAATACAGCATAGTGCTGAAATTCTGTGTTACCTTTGACAGGCTGCTCTGCATATTGGTGTACTGTTTACAAGCAAAAAAATCGAGAGAAAATAACCAGATTGAAAGCAGAAGTGTGTAATATTTTTTTTTTTTTAATTTTTCAAGACCTAATTAAAACTGTTCAAACAAGAATGATACCACTATATGTTTTATCAAAGGACAAACCATTAGGCTTTCTGAGAAGCCTCACACACTCATGTCTTCTTCCACAAACGCGGAAGTGCTTCCTATGTAAATTTCAGGATATAAAGAATTGTCTATGCACTCCTAGCTAGAAACAGAAATGTGGAAAGCAATGGAATCAGAAGGTATAGCTCATAGCTCACCTGACTACTTTGTATATGTGCTTCTGTTATGCAGATAATAGTCTTTAATTAGTTTCTCTTATAATCCTTTTACCTTACTGTTTCATGCTGTTGTGGCTGACTTTATTCCTTGGGCTGTTTTAATACTATTTCTTGATTCTTCCCCTGCTGCAGCTCTTGAGTCCTGCCAAACACTGTCCATCGTTCTTGGATACAGTGATCAGCAAGCAGTAGTTTACCTTTGTCTTTACAGCTTGATTGGCATGATAGGCACCACTTTAGGTTATTCTTTCTACATAATCAAATCTATTGTTAGTGATCAATAGGCTGTGGCTATGGAGTAGCCTTGTTGCAAAGAACCTCAGAGAAAATCCTTGATACAACTGTCAAAGGGTAGCCACTTGGCAGGAGGAAGTAACTCAGATATGAATGTAGAAAGTTTTTTGTTTTCTGTTTGTTTTTTTGTTTTTTTTTTTCTCAGATGAACACAAATTTATCCTCATGCAAGAGATTTCATCTCTCATTTCCTATGAGTAGGTAGCAGCTCAAAAGTTTCACAGCATTTATTTGCTCTACTTTATCTGCTTTTCCCCCCCCCAGTATTTTCCTTTTTGGAATGTGACACTGCGTAAGAGTAAGTGGCTAAGAAGAGCTTTGAGCTTTAACTTGGCTTTGCAGAATGTACATCAGAAAACTTAGATAATGTTAGATTTGCTAACAAAAACATGAAAAAAATCATGGCTAACAACAAAAAAGCTTTCTTTGTTTTGTAGCATTCATTGAAGCATTCATATTTTGCTTTTTAAAATTAAATCCCAACATGTTAAAGTTCTCATTGTGGAGGTGAAGGACCTTTTCTAATCTTCCTTCCACCTTCACCTGCACTTCTTCAGGGTGGGTGTGCTGGTCTGAATCATTAAGTGTGAAAAGCAGTTTCCAGAAGTGTTCCCTATTTTAAAATAATAGTTCCTAGTTATTTCACTGGATGACACTGAATGTGTAGTTCAAAAGTAACTTTAAAAGAGTTTAAAATTATGATCTGTTTGTAATGTTTTAGTTTGATCTGTTTGTTGAGTACACTGGCTTGGCAAAATCAAAACGTTCCTTACAGATGTAGTTTATGTTTCACGTCAGTTCAGTTTTGCAGGGTTTGAGGAATTGTGACTGAATGTCTAGTGAAGTAGCTGCAAAGAAATGAAAATTACAAGTGAAGAGATCAATGAAACAAGTTGGTTTCAGTGTTTTGGCAGCAATGTGTAGCACCTGTTTAGTTCCGGTGGCTTTAACTAAGGCTGACTTCTCCAAGGTGCGAGTTTTAACTCAATGAGCTGTGATTTGAGGATTAATAAGTGTTTTTTCAAGCAAGTGGCTGATGTGAATATTTGCTGCTGATTAGAATATGGAAGTCTTGGTCCTCCCAGCCTGCCTCCTTTTGGCTGCATGGTTCTCTTCTCTTCCAATGGCTCAGATGCTCATTGAACTTCCATGAGCCGGTGCAGCTCGTTAGCAAGCAGTTTTCTGTAGGTTTCCTGTGCTTGTTTTTCTGGGTTAGTCTGCTGCCACATTGTCAGATGTATTAATTTAGTTTCACAATGTATAGGCCAAAGCTGGTAAAAGGTGAGTGGGAACAAGAGCTTCTCTGATGGTAGAGGTGATGTTACTGTATTTCTTGAAACCACAGTCTGTGAATCTTGCTGAGTCACCCGGGAGCAGAAGGGAAGACAAACATTGCTATTAAAGATTTCTATTGTAAAATAGCAACTTCTCCCAGCTATCGTGCTGCAGGGTTCACGTCCTTTCTTTATATAGTTTCCCCTTACATATTTAAGGCCAATCTTATAGTGGCTTTGAGGAGGGTACAGGCGTTATCTTTCAAGAATCTTTTTATTATTATTATTTTTAGCATCTCAAAAAAAAATGTGATCAATAAGATAACTATATGTTCATTTATAGGATGCAAGCCCAGGACAAAGAGATTTCTTGTTTGGGTTAGCAAGATTTGAATGGCTTTTAAGATTACCAGCCTGTTTCTTTCTTCAAAACTGACGTGACGCTGGGCCAATAAAAATCTCATTAAGTTCGTTGATTGCCTTTTTTTCCCATTCCGATATATTTTCTTCTTTTAAGTGTTATCATCTAAAGAGATTGGATATAATACATCTTACTGCAGAGAAGTTCTAAAATGAAATTCTGAATCCTCTATGAACAAGACTAAGTTGTTAATGTGCAACAACAATTCAGTATTGGAAAGAAATGATATTAATAGTGTAGCTCCATTTCTGTTCAATATTAATTGGATACTATATGTTGAAAATTATTTAATTTGGCAAGAAACTTTAGATATAAAAGGCTACAAGTCCTATACCCCGTCCAGCAAAACAACTTTCAAATTGTGTTAGGAAACCTGATTTTTATAAGTTTTTGCATGCTCATATTTTGCTCCTACCCACTTTCATGATGATGTTGTAGCTGAATTTTAAATGGCGATTCCATCTTGAACAAGGTTAAATCATGAATATGCTGGGGAGGGGGGAGGAGTTGAATTTTCAAGTCTGTCAGATCTGCATGCATATTAAAGGCTATTATTTTTTTATTGGTCAGTTTTACGTGCACTCATTTTAAATTTGGCCTCCCTGTTATGCCTAGGTATGATTTGGCCCTCTTTTTGGGGCCACAGAACTCTGGATGAATTGCCCTTTGAGCTAGGATACCTAGGCACAATGAGGTGAGTTAAGGATACAATTCCAGCCTTAACTCTGAATTTCCTGATTTTTGTGTTGTTTCAGTAGGCCCTTGCCATTATTTTTACATGCAGTGGTTACGTGGTTGTACCACTCCATGCATTCAGCTGTCTTCAGCACCACTTTGAATAGCTGTACTCTGTGCTGACCGCTGTGGAAGTGGAAGCCTCTTTTGACAGAAAAGAAAGCTGTAGCTGTAGACTTGCCTACTTTTTTATTATTATTTTAATAACCCTTTCAGTTTTTATTACTGAAGCATTGATATAATGCTTTTATTTTGTGCCATGTATTTATTGTGTTGCATTGTGATGATAGAACATTACAATTGTGATAATAAAACAATAACATCATTAATCAGGAAAAAAGTCTGTATCTTCAGAAGCAAAATCTTGCTAATGATAATGTAATAAAAAAAACTTCGGTTTGTAGTTATCTTTGTGCCACTAATTAAAACACATTAAATATTGTGGTTTTTTTTTTTTTTTTTTCAAATACTTCAGTTGATTTCAAACTCTTTTTTTGACATTTTCAGGTTAGGTAACATTAAAATTGACCAGACACCCATGCTAAAGCAAAACAGGAGATAACAGATAACATCATAAGAAGTTAAATGAACTTGGATACACACCTGATGAAAATCAGAAAGATTTTTAGTAATGGAACATAATGACAGGAAGATTGTATATTTTTTTTTTTTTTTTACCAAATGATGGCTTAATTAAGTTAGATAGGAGTTTTAAACATTAATAAGTTTCAATGCTAATTTTGTGCCATTGGGCTTTGTAAAGCCAACTGTTTTATAATGCTTTGATGCTTAACATGTAGACCCTTGAGGTTTGCTATTTGTATTAGTAGTTACAGCACAGAGCTGTTTAGAAGTTTTGTTTGAAAAACAAACTAGGTGATCCATCGGATGGAGGATGTAATTTGAGGACTCAAAGTACTACAACCTTAAGATGACCCAGAAACTTGAGCTGAATTCCTAGGGAAAGGTGTCTGCACCTGGAGTTGTGAACCTTAATGGGGGAGTGTGACGAAATAGCCTTGTCAAGTAGCTCCTTGCTATGGTTTCTTTTTAGCTAAGTGTCACTTGGCAGTGCAGCAGTATTCTCAGGGTGTTGAGTCTGGCTTCTGCATCTTGCTAGTGCATATGTATTGGTGGTTGGTTTGTGTTTGTTTGCTTTTCATTTTCTTTTCAAATATTATTAAGCGAAGCTTGTAGCTTCCAACAGCAAAATCTTTGAAATATGGATGTCTGCTTCAAGTCAGAATCCTTGAGTATTGATCAAATCAATGTTCAAATGCTCCAGGACTTACTGGACAGAAATATACAGCAAGTTTGGAGATTTCTGGACAAATGCAGAAAATCCTCCATAATTTCTTCAATTCGAACCATTATGCTGAAAAGATTTTTTTTTTTCTAGGACAACCTGTGTGTACTGTCATGCTGTCTGAATGTAGAAAATGTTTGCAGTCAACACTAAGACACCCTTAAGTAATGGAGATATGTTGGAAGTTGGGGTAGATGGGCATCCTGACCATTTCTCTCCAAAAGGACTTAATAGCTTGCGTGTACAGCAGTGTTGGACTGGCTGCATGCAGTGACAGGATGCTGAGCTGTGTACCAAGTAAGCCTTGCACTCATCTACCTCTGGTACCACAGTCGCCTCCTTGGTCAGTGTACTTGGCCATGCCTGTGGGCTGCTGCTAGCTGGGCACCTCCTCCTTCCACCAGGTCCTCCCTCATCTGGCTCCAGCACCACGCTGTCCTTTTAGATCAATCACCTGCCCTTCCCCCTGTTGCTCTGCTGGAGCACTCTCTTCTTACTGCTTTTTCCTTCCCTTTTGCCTCACGTTTTTGGGAGTATTTCTAGTTCTGTAACTTGTTTCCATTTCATTAGCACTGGTCTAAGATCTGCATTTGTTCTGTATTGTTTTCTAGCAGTAAGACAATATAGTTTAAGATGGTTCTTGTACACTTAAGCAGACTACTTCCATACCGCACTTGGAATACAAAAATGTCCAATATTTGCCTTTCAGTGTAAGACCACAAATCCATGCTGAGTTTATTTTTTTTTCCTTGTGTTTTTGCTGTTAGTTCAAGCTCCTGTATCCAGCTGGTCCAGCTTCTGTGCAGATCTGCCTCTAGACTCAAAATGTCTCTTTTACTTTCCCTTCCCTTTCTGAATTCACTGTTGGGTTAGCAGTCTGTCAGAGCAACTCATCATTCTATCTTGATTTTTCAGTGAGGATTATCATCACATGGTGTGCTCTCTGCTGTTAATATCCTGTGTGAGTTATTCTGCAGCTGAAGTTTGCTCGAGTGTACCTTCATTTTAATAGCACGCGCTTCACTGCATGGGGTCTCTGCTGTCCTCCCTGCCTTCTTCCTGTGTCAGCTGAGTTCCCTCAATGTTTGTACCACTGCTTCAGGCCAGCCTGCTCTAATCCATTTCAGATCCTCCTGTTTTCAACCTAGTACTCTTACAACAGTGTCTGATTCCACTCCGTAGTCACACAGCAGAGAATCTTTTGGTTTTGGTTCGCTTTATGTTACAGTTTGATTTCAAATTATTTCATTCTATTGGTCTGTGTTATTCATTTTTTCTGCTGCTGTTTGTTATTTCACTACCCTCAACTGATTTTCTTCCATGCTCTTTCTTTCCTAACTGCAATGCAGCCTTTAGCTTGCCTACCTGCAATCCATTTAAGTTGTTTCAGGTGCTGCATGTGCAGCTGACTCTCTTGGTTGAAATTTAAGACAACCAGATTGTATTTTTCTTAAACTAAAAAGTGTTTTATTATTACTTTATGATCTGCACTAGAAAGACATAGTATGAACGAAGAATGTCATGAACTATAAAAAAAAATAACTGTCTAATACAGCGTATAGTGTTAACACAGTAGGATTTCATAAAAGATCAAGAGAAACAAGTGATGTCTCTGAGGCAGTTTCTGGAGCAGGAATGGCAGTGCAGAGGACAATGCTGATTGACAGAATTTAAATAAAGAGAATTAAAGAAAAGCAAACATGGCCAGATATTTCTGCCCACTTTTGACAACTCTTTGCACTCAGTGAGGAGAATTTGATGGTTTTGATAATGAAAAAAAGTTGTTCATTCTTCCCCCCTGCACCCCTTATTTTTTGTTGGAAGTGGTTTCATATTCAGTCCTGAAATTATTATTTTTTTTTTTTTTAAACAAAAGCAACATTCTTTCTCCCAGTCCGAAGGTTAAGTAGCATTTTCCATTGAAAAGTAGTCTCACAGGTTGAAAATACATTATTTTTCTCAGCTCACTGAGGAAAAAACTGCTGATTTGCAGTCCTTCTGGTATTATGGTTTCATTTATGTTTTTTAAATGCTATATGCATATTAGTGTGGATATGATTTTAAAACTATTAAAAGCACAACTGTAATGTGAAGGAGTTTGTTTATATTTCTAAAAATTGAATATTTAGCTCAAGTCTAAGGAACAGTCACACAATAGTAACTTAAATATTATGTTGAAAAGGATAGGTACACTGGAAAGTAAGAAACAAGTGAAATTATTTTTTGTGTGTGTGTGGTATCTGTATTTCATATGGCATTCAGCAAAATTTGATACGTTTTGTCCAGCATAACCTTTTAAGAAAAACATTCCAGGTCTGGTTATGTGCTTTATTGCCCAAATGAATATTCTTAGAGTGCTTCTAATCCTGTTAGGAATACTGATTATTTGAACTATTTGAATGACATCCTCTTTGTGAGGATGACTCTTTTGTTTTTTAACACTAGGTTTAATATAGTTTGGGCAGCTTGCCATGAGTAGTGTTTTTACTGGTCGTTCCACTAAAATCAGAGGATTCCTGGTTTGTGTTGTTTCCTTATTTGTTTGTTGTTTTGTCCTTTATTAATGGACAAAATGGGAGGTAGTCAGTAGAATGACACAGTTTCTAACAGAGGTGTGAAACACTAGTTTAATCAGTGACTAGTATACAACATTCAGTGTTCGTTTCATTGGTCTTCTACAGCAAAGTTGTTCCTGTGGCTACTCAGCTAGATTTGCTGTCTTGAGAGGCAAGCAGTAACATGAATCAGCGAGGACAGTGTGTGTAACCAAACATGTTACCAAATTTAAACTATATTTTTGTCACCAGTACTGAGCAAATTCTCAACGCTTGCACTTTCTTGTAGGTAATAAATAATGCTTGTGCTACTCAAGCCATAGTGAGTGTGCTATTAAATTGCGCTCATCAAGACATCCATCTAGGAGAGACTTTGTCAGAATTTAAAGAATTTTCACAAAGTTTTGATGCTGCGGTAAGTGCTTACTATTTTCTATATTTTAAGTATCGGTGTTGTATATACGATGACTTACAATGTAACTTTTTTATTTAATTTCAGATGAAAGGTTTGGCACTAAGCAACTCAGAAGTGATTCGGCAAGTGCACAACAGTTTTGCCAGGTAGCAAGTCTTTTACATGTTTTCCAGCTAGGCAGAATTCAGGCAAGTTCTTTTTAATCTCAGATCTCTTTTTTTCTCTTACATTTTCTTTGCAGACAACAGATGTTTGAATTTGATGCAAAGTCTTCAGCAAAAGAAGAAGATGCGTTTCACTTTGTAAGCTATGTTCCTGTTAATGGACGGCTATATGAACTAGATGGATTAAGGGAAGGACCAATTGATTTAGGTAATATTTCATCTTTTCTGAACATCCTTCCTTTTAACAATAACTTGGTGGAACAATTTGGCTGTATATATGTTCTAGGACCAAATGAAGCTCTTTATTTAAAATATATATAGATTTTCTTAATGTACAACTCAGTCGCATACTTTGCAGAAATTCATGTTGTTTTATTTTTGTTAATCTGAAAATCCATTTTTCTTTCTGCTTCCACTAGGTTTCTGATTCTCTCTCCTTTCATCCAGTAATCAAAGGAAAAGCCTATGTAATCCTGTGGGTTTCTAATACCTTAATAGTTTTGTTGCAAATTGAGAAGCACTGATAATATACTGATGGTTATTTGCTCTTCTTATGTGAGGAAATAAGTTGTTTTCAGCTTTGTCTCAAAAAAAAAAAAAAAAAAAAATTAAAACCATGTAATGCTTTTTGCTTTCATTACAATTAATGCATGGTTCCCCTTATTCTCAATGTTATCTTTTGTTTGTGGTATTGTTACCCAAGACAATTCCCATGTCATGTTTTGAAAGCTGTTTTTCTACAGGTTAATTGTAATGTATCCCTTTATTTTATTGTTTGTTTCTGGGGAAGTACAGCTGACCCCATGTAGTTGTACATTATGCAGCTGACACTTATACCGTGCCCACTTTCTCCATAGGTAGCAAATATTTTCCAAAATATATCAGAGAGAATAGCTGCTCATAGCTTATTTTTATTCTCTGTTAGAGTTCCTGTTTCATGTCTTGTAGTCTTCCTTAACTTGTGGTACGTGTAACATCTTGTATCTTGAAAAGTTACAGTCCTACCGTGTTTCTGCACTTTCTTTTGACTCTGGTATAAGCCAGAGTGTTCCAAACTCTGTTTCCAACATCTTTTCTCAATGTGCTTGATGATTTTATTTATTTTTAGGCTGAGTAATGGCTTTCTGCTAAATATCACCTTCAGTCTGGCTGCTGACTACAACCAGCACATCTATCAATAGCATAACTATTATGGTCACAAGATCATACAAGCTTTTTCATTTATTGTACGGTCCTGAAATTGCTAGAAAGACATTATCAATTTATGAAATTAACCTTTAGTTAGTCTAAACAGAATCTTGAGAATCTTTAGTTGGTTGCAAGAGAAACAGGAGACTAAGTTATCAATCATATATCCTTTTATTTTTTTCTGTTTGGCTTTTTAACGTAGTATTCCATAAGCAGTGTTAACTCTTTATTTCACCTAAATAGAATGGCTGTGATTTCCATTACTTTTTTCCTTTTTCTGCGCTCTTTCACATTCTTTGGAACAATTGGTCACATTTGTAGGCCTAATGAAAAAGAAGAACTTTTATTGGAAAATAATTATTTAAGACAGGGAATAAGAAAATCAATAGTCTCCTTTACTTCCTTATCTCTTACACTCTCATACAATATGAAGATTTAAAGGTATGATATGCTGTGCTCTTTCTCTGAAGAGTCCATCCTTTTTTTTACAGATTTCCAACCATTTTCCAATTTCTCATTGAAATTAGAATTTTCTTCTGTTCTTTGTCACCATGGTAAATGTTAGATGCTTTTGCTATTAAAACTGAGTTTTGTTCCCAAAACTGAGTTTTGGGAAGTTATCTAAATACAGCTATTCAAAAAAGTGTAAATCCACTTCCCCAAAAGATCATGTGATCAATTTGAGACTGCAGTTGCCTAGGAAGATTCTTGCCTAGGAAGAACTTAGTACATATTCTATCAGAAACTGGTGCATAATCCAGAATTATACAAGTTCTGAATCTTCAATAAGCTTTGAATAAGTCATTTTTTTTATTTTTTTTTTCTAGGTGCGTGCAATCAAGATGACTGGATAAGTGCTGTACGGCCTGTCATAGAGAAACGTATACAAAAGTAAATGATCATGATGCTTTTAAAATACGGCTCCTTATACATATTTAAAAAATATATCCTTATTCTTGATTTCCTTCAATTAAAGGCTTTCAACTGAATTTCTAAGGAATGAAGCTTGTGCATCATTTTATGCGCATATCACAGCGTGACTTCAGAACCTATTGCCCAACATGAGCCAAATGTGATGAATAGATTAAGTCTCAAATACGCTGTGTTCCCGTATGATTAATCAAAGTAGGTATCTGTAGTGAAGAGAGATGCTGCTAGTACTCTGAAAAAGTGCGAGCAAGTTTAACTGTTAGACACCTATGGGTTTTCACAAGTGAAAAACTCAGTGCCATTACCATGGATAAAGTTTGGGCATGCACTTTTAATTCAAAATACCAGATAATAAATATATTCATACATCTGGTATTTATAGAAGACAAACTTTCCTTACGTATGTTGGTTATTTTGGAAATTTCAGCTAGAAAAAGGCACTACAGAAGTTTCACAGCTTCCTAGCTGTGAGCCCAAGTTACAGCCGTAAACATGTTAAAATTGATTTTATGTTGGTTTTAGAAAATAATTTTGAATATCTTTTACTTGGAGACTTTTATTTGGTAAGCAAAATATGACTGCCACACCCCATTTGGAGAATTTAAACTCCAGAAGGACTGTTAATCTAACTGTTGAATGTACTTTTCACATCGTATGGGGATGTTACTGTCTAAAATATAACAGTAAGAAGGAAATAAAAACTATTGCATGCAGCAGTCTTGTACAAATTTCGTTGTCAGACATATCTTTTTTTTTTTTTTTTTTTTTTTCCTGGTGCCTTTCTTTTCTGAATACAGTTTCAAATAATTTATTTTTTTTTGGACCACAGGCAGGAACAGTAGTATCTTGGAAGAACAGGTTATTAGGAGTTACAGTTTGGGTAGTGCTGATCTGAGGTCTGATTTTATTTCATGGCAGGATTGGATCCATAGCACAACTTAAATTAATAGAACTCTTTATGTTCCTTCCCCAGCCCTCCAAAAATGTATTCCCTTATAATGGAAGGAAATCCTGGAGGAGGCTTTTTGATTTGAGACTAATTTTGATTCGTTTGTTTGTTTTTTATTTAGATACAGTGAAGGCGAGATAAGGTTTAATTTGATGGCTATTGTGTCTGACAGAAAGATGATATATGAACAGAGAATTGCAGAATTACAGCGGCAACTTGCAGAGGTAAGTCATGGTATTTAAGGTAGTGGAGTAGTTCTTTGGTGACAGTTCTGTCTTTTTTATTCACCTCCTTTTCAAGTAATATGAGCAGGGATGGATTACTATACCTGTCCAATGCTGTGCTGGAGATACCTTGGTAATACCCAGATACTTGGGATCACCTGAGTGAGCTAATTTGAGCACTCAGTACAGGATGGCTACAGAATATGGCTCTCTGTCCTGGCTAATCTGGTAACTGTGGTAACTGAACCATTATTTTCCTAATTAAAAAACAATAATACACTTAAAATTAACTGCAGAAATTCCTTGAATATTACTGTAACTGTAAGCAAAACTGAATCTTTCTGTAATAGAAATACTCAAAAGGCAAGACTTTTTTGCACTAACTTTGTTTAACACTTTCTGTTTTGTGGAAGGAGGAGCCTATGGATACAGATCAAAGCAGTAACATGTTAAGTTCTATACAGTCAGAGGTTGCAAAATACCAGATGTTAATTGAAGAAGAAAACCAAAAATTAAAAAGATATAAGGTATGTAGCTTTTGCTTTTTGATTAAAGTATAGGAAAAATGCAAGAGAAAGCTAACTGTTATGTCTATGGGAGTCTGTTGCAATTAATTTGAGGGAATTGAATGGGTGTTAGAAAAACAATGTGCTAAATATTTTACATAAATTCACCTGCCAATCCTGAATTTACATGTTACTTACTAGCTTGCTTCCTTTTAGCATAAGGCTTACAAGTCAGTTTGCATTCTCTGTAGTTTTGTTTTGTCAATTCTTTGTGTATTTCTCACTTTAACAGAATTATTATATGATTATTATATAAGCAAATTCACTATGCTTAAAATAATCTTTTAATGTTTTAAATTCATTTTTAGATTGAAAATATTAGAAGAAAACATAACTACTTACCTTTCATCATGGAATTATTGAAGACTTTAGCAGAACACCAACAGTTAATACCATTAGTAGAAAAAGTGAGTATTTTTCAGTTGATTTATAAGAAACAAGCCAATGTATTGCTGTAATTTTTTATACCTTCTTTAAAATGCAGTCAATTGTTTAGGACAGTATAAATGGCATGGGTTCATTTATTGAAACTGCTACGTTGAAATATATTGCTGGTTTATCTGATAGTCCCTTGTGATTCTGGAGGTAGAATTCTAACAGAGATTTGAGATAGAGCATGCTTTTGCATAAAAGTGTTCAATCTCCTCTTTTATAACATAAATGAAGTTTTCTGATGGTGATAAAGGAAGAGGCAATCCAGTATCAGGTAAAGGTCATGTTACAGCACATAAAATCTACGGTACAAGCATGATTTTGGATTTTTCTACGCTGAAAATTAAAATTCCTATTAAGGCTGTGGTGTGGAACCTCAGTTATGTAGTAGAAGTTCTGCCATGCTACCTTAACATCCCTTTCTGAACTGAAAATAGGAGTGTACGTGTACAGATACCTAGGTACAAGGCTGATCCCTTTTGCCAAGCGGGAGTCTTTAAAGCTGTTCTGGTGATTTATTTAGCTGTCAACGCTAGATGGCAACCTTAGCACAGAACTCTGGTAATTCAGAAGACTTGAAAATTGTTCTCATTGTCTTCGTCCCGGTACCAATTCACTGGCTCATTGCTTTGCCCTTTGTATAGTATCTAGCCATTATTATAAACCCTAATAGCAAATCAATGTTAAAGCATGTTTTTTAAAGTGTCTGTCACCTTGACAAGGTTGTTAAAGTATATTTATAGCAATATGGCTATTTAAGTATTTAAATTGTAATTAGATGATTGTACTAGCTTGTATATCTATCGATGTGCAGTAGCCAGTATCTCTCATTTTCAACTCACGTCAGAAAAGATCTGTATATTATTAATTTGAAAAAAGAGCTAAATATTATTTAATGAGTATATTCATTTAGCTAAATGTACTTAGAGTACGTTTGTAGAGTAGTAGTTTATAACAGTAACTTTAGTCTGGTTTTATGATGTTCCAGTTGAGGAGGGGGTGAGAGACAATGAACACTCTTAGGAACTATCTGTGTTTTCTTGATGCCCATAGAATAGAATCAGAATCATTTAGGTTGGAAGAGACCTTTGAGATCATCAAGTCCACTGTTAAGCCATGTCCGTAAGCACCATATCCACAGGTCTCTTAAATACCTCTAGGAACAGCAACTGTAACACCTCCCTCGGCAGCTTGTTCTAAAGCCTAACCAACCTTTCCATGAAGAAAGTCTTCCTGATATTCAGTCTAAATCTCCCCTCATGTAACTTGATGCAGTTGCCTCACATCCTATCACTTTTCACCTGAGAAAAGAGATTGACACCCTCCTTGCTCTGCAGCCTCCCTTCAGGTAGTTACAAAGAGCAATGAGCAAAAAAAGCTTCAGCTTTCTTTTCTCCAGACTAAACAGCCACAGTTCCCTCAGCCACTCCTCATACATCTTGTTGTATAGGCCCTTCACCAGCTTTGTTGCTCTTCTGTGCACACACTGGAGCAGCTCAGTACCCCTCTTGAAGTGAGGGGCCCAAAACTCAACACAGTACTCAAGGTGCAGTGGGACAATCATTTCCATAATCTTGCTGGCCACGCTATTTCTGATACAAGCCAGGATGCCATTGGCCTTCTTGGCCACCTGGGCACACTGTTGAATCACATTCAGCACCACCACCTCTTTTTTTGCCAGGCAACTTTTGAGCCACTTCCCCAAGCCTGTACCACTGCATGAGGTTGTTATGCCCCAAGTACAGCCCCCAGCATTTAGCCTTTCTGATGCAGCATCACACAGCTTGATGTGGCCCATTGATCTAACCTGTCCTGATCCCTGCTAGAGCCTTCCTGCCCTCAGGCCAGACAAACAGTCCCACCCAACTTGATGCTGAATTGCAGACATCTAGAGGAATTATATTTACTTAGATTACATTTCTTGGAACAAATCTTCCTTTAATCTTGAATTCACCTGTTAATGTTTTCCAGATAATCTATATCTGAATATAATTTTTGTCTGAGAAGTAAAATATTTTCACTAGTAAGAGTTATTGGTAAGGTAAAAGAAATGAGTGGAGGTAGGAAAATTCTAAGTTAAAATTTCTGTTTTAAAAAGTGCTTCCACACCCCCAGGAATTATGTAACTTTAAAATTTCTTTTGTATTATATAAACTTATGCCTATATGTATCCTTACATGCTGTTATACATAAATATTAGTAGTAGTAAACTAGCAGTAGGATACCTCTGAAGCATCTGAATGCACATTTTGAATGTCTCTTTCTACAACATTCTGTGCTGAAGGTTCAGTAATAGAATGACTAGTCAGTCAAAGATATAGAAGGTAGATCTGTCATATCAGAGTTTAACGGTATCTCCCTTTGCTTTCTAGGCGAAAGAAAAACAGAATGCCAAGAAAGTTCAGGAGGCCAAGTGAAGATGACTGCAAAATACATATAATTATGTGCTTCTGAAACTATTTTCATGACAACAAATAAAACTTTTCATAAACTCTAAATTTTGTCCAGCGCACGTTTGACAATTGTTACAGTTTGTCTTGTACTGTATGCACGGGTCAATTTTTTTTTCCTCCCCTTGCATCATGTGCATGTAGGGCTACTAAGTAATGTTTAGGTTCTCTTCATCAAACTCAGTATTTAAAAGTCTGATTTCTGAAAGCTTGAGAAGTGAGCCTAAAACGCATAAGGAAAATGTACCCATTTTGTCCCACATAAGTTTATGATGATGCGAATGCCAGAATTTAAGCATAAGCATGAGCTTCCTTTGCTCATCCCTACTAACAGTTGTTCTGAGCTCATCCCAACTATCCAGATGTTCAGCGACATGCCCTGTGTCTTTGTTTCTGAGAAGTCCATGTCTAATTTTTTTACAAAGTTGAAAATTATGAATTCAGCTGTAGAAACATTTGCAAAGACCAATGTATAATCTCAAAAGATCTGCATTGCTTTAGTAGAAAAGATAATAAATATTCCCATTTTTATTTTGGCAAACTTTCTTCCTGTGGTATTTTTATTATCGGATAAGGTAACTAAGATATGTATTGAAGGTCATCAGTCTTATGACTCTGAGTATATGCATTGTCATTTTGTCTTAGAAAGAGAGTACAGCATTGTCTCAGGGAGTTAGTGTTCTTGGATATAATTTAGTGCTGTTATATGGTATGTTGAAGTTGCCTTTAAAGCAATGCTTTTTAATTCACCTGGGAGGTAAGAGAAAATTTATTCACATAAGAAAATGTAATTGTATAAGAAAAAGCATGTGGGAAGATTCTTGTTGATAACATTGTCCTGGAAGATCCATCCCTGGAAGTCTTCAAAAGACGTTTAGATGTAGAGCTTAGGGATATGGTTTAGTGGGGACTGTTAGTGTTAGGTCAGAGGTTGGACTCGATGATCTTGAGATCTCTTCCAACCTAGAAATTCTGTGATTCTGTGAAGATGCTTGACCTGTCCTCTGTGAACCAAAGGGAGCAGAGCTTGCATAGCCTCCTACCCTCTTAGTGCTACTCAGTGTGAACTGTGAAAAGGCAAACCATTCTTATAAGGATAGTAACAGGCCATTGCAACAATATGTAGTACTTCAATTATTCAACCATTATTAGTGTATAGCATATGTAAATTAATTTAGAAAACTTCCTTTCAGTTTTCTCCTGGAAGACTTGGACAAGAAATAAAGAAAAAGAAGTAAAAGGACTCAAATTGTTTGGAAGACATTTAAAACTGGTAAAAGGTTTCACTTTGCCTGTAGTTAGACTGCATTGAACTGTGAGGTCATTTGATCTTGCAGGCCTGTATGATGAGAATGTACTGTATCCAGAACACATCTGAAAAGCCAGATATGAAACAAATTATTTTATTTGTTGGTGTTTTATATATATTGCATATATTGACAGGATAAAATTTTGACTAAAGAAATAAACTGCACTCTCCTGCTGAAAGGATACACTTGAGTCATTGCAGTGGCTGGAAGGATAAGATTTGTTTCAAAAAAAAAAAAAAAAAGGACATGAAATCTGTCTACAAAATTGATCAGGTAAGCCATGGATGAGGAGATAGCTCTGTACAAGTGTTCTCTACATTAGTATTTCATTGAGGCAGCATTGCTTAGGAAAAGGGAAAGGTTTTCTTTTTCAAGAGGCATTTCTGAGCTCAAAATTGTACTCTAATGTACTCTAAACTTCATCTGTTTAAAGTGTTTATAGTTTAAGTGATAGCCTGATGATTCCTGCTGTACCATGACATTCTCACTTTTAATAACTTTCCACAACACAATTTTCCTGTTCCATAATAATGTCAGTTTGAAGTTATTCCATTCTCCTCTGTGCATGCTTGGGTGGGTATAAGAGGAAAAGGAATTTTGCTAAAGAAGAAAAAAACAATAGGTTTGTATTGTTGGTTGTTTTGTTGGTTTTTGTTTTTTGTTTAATTTCTATTGCAACTGAAATGTGAATTAGTGGAACGAAAAAAAAAGGTGGATATTGAGTAGGCAGGGAGAATGGTGAATGTTGAGATCAAATTTGAACAAAACTTGATAGTTCAGTGTGAGTGAAAAATGTGGTGTGTTTTTCTATTTTGTTTTGTTTTGTTTTTTAAATCAGCCAAAAAGGCATTTAGTGTAGAACTAGAGCAACTTAAAGGTAGCGTACTGTATATCACAGCCTTTCTGGTTTTCTTGATCAAAACCTTAATGATTTTAGACCATTTTCACCAAGTTTGTAAAAACCACTTGTCATAAAATGGGTCTTGGTTTTATAGGTAATGATTTATGTGTGACTTACATTTAGGATGGTATCACATCAATGTAAAGCTGTAAGTGAATTTGATAAATTACCAGATTAAAGGTGTTGGGGTGGGGGAGAATCAAGATAGAGGTTTGGGTATTATTCTCTTTCACAGTATTAAGATGTATTTTGTTCTTTACTGTATGGTGAAAGGCTTGTGCTTTGATTTATTTCAAGGGCTGTGCATTTTGCTGGAAAAAAAACATATGTTGTGGAGTAGCTGTCAAAACAGAAATTTGGCCATACTGGTAGCAAACAGTAAGTTCAATTTCTGTGAAGAAATGTGCTTTACCATTGCTGTTTCCTGTCCCCCAAAAGAGGTCAGCGTGTCTCCCACTTACTAAGAGTCTGTTAGCATAAAATCGCACTGTAAAATTTCAGTGTGATCTCACTGCTCAGCTTTGGCTGTCAGTGCTAGATTTAATAATAATGCAGCGTGTTTGTCTTTATTAATAGTCAGGGTTTAGACATGCTTTAATCCTGTTTACCCCCACTTGAATTTTGGTGACTGAGGCCAAATGATGTGTAATAATACAACTGCAGCATGAGATCATGTTTGTTAGCTGATTGCTTTTGAAGCCAGTTAATGAAAATTGTAAAAATAACTGAAGCTATAGTTTAAAAATATATTAATGCTAAAACAGGAAACACTGAAAACTATGATCCAGCAACTTACCACTCTGAACACCCATGTGATATCAGCACTATAGTGATTCACTGAATAGTAAAGGACTTGGCATTATCCTGAGATGCATGGGATATTGCCTTCTACTCCTTATTACCTAAGATATTCAATTACTTATTTATTTTTGATATAACTGTAATGAGCTGACCAACCAACCAGACTTGAATGATTCTTTAAAAATCATGTTATATTCACAGCAAGTGCAGTTCATATTTTAAGTGCTTTGATAGACAAGATTAATAATTCTGCTGTAACCTGATTTTGTCCTTCACAGGGTAACTTTTTTTTTTTTTTTTTTTTTGTACATGAGTTCTAAAACATAAATGGTAAACATTTGCATGTTCAACAGTGTTTTGATTTGAGCGAGTAGCTGCCCAGTTAAAGTCATGTGAAAATACAGTAGCACGGGTTTTGGCTAGGAGGGAGAGATGAAGTCAGACATACCACTGCACTCCTTAAGGGTTTGCTTCAGGGGAAAATATTATCTTTCCTATTGTATTACTTCAAATAAATTTTATTTTGGTCACAGAAGAATAAAATAGAATGGACCTGCACCAGAACAGTTTAAGTTAAGTTACCCCTGAGCAGAAGAAAGTTATTAGAGGAAAGATTAGATACAGATGGTTGTATTGGTGACACAGTCTCCTGTTCTGTTTAAGGCCACAGGGAGATTTAGGAAGACATATTTATATAAATATAAAGATGTGTGTGTGTGTACACTATATATACACACACATAAAGCCAGCCTTTTTATATGTTAAGGATAGATGTTTATGCATTTCTACATCTGTTCATGAAAATGACCTGTTACTACTAGTAGTTCTTCCACTTAGATTGCAATACCTAAAGTTAAAAAATAAAATTATTTTTGGCTGTCTCTCTCATTAAGTAATGCAAATGAGCTTATCTGGCTTTTCTTTAGAGTTCACAATATCCTTTTAAATAAAAGGGTATTGCAGAGAAGATGATCATGCTATCTGTACATACACATTGCTATATCAGCTTCTTAAATGTCAGATCAAATAGTAGATGTATTTATTCTCGTGATGCGATGGAGGTAGATACTGTAGATGTGGAGTCCATGGGTACAGTTATCCGAACATAATCGAAAACAGAGCCTCTTTGAGAAATAAATGTTTAATGATTTTAATGTCTGAGAAGGACTAAGTGTGATTTAAGTCCGCTGTAGTGGTAGAGAAATTTTTCTTTATTCCTGGAAAGCCACAGTGGAGAATGATTTCCTCCCCACACACAAGTAAAAGTGTTTAATATTGTATTTGCTTATTCTTCCAAACTGTTCCTGTAGGAAACTATCCTTCTTTCCCTCCCACATCTTGTGCTGCAGATGTGTGTTACCTTGAGGAGTAATATTGAAGTTCACTCTTCTTTCAGTGTACAATAGATTTATTTTTCACTTTCAGGTGCTAAAGCCTTAAATTTGCAAGACTTGTGACCTTTGGTAATTAGTTGGATCTACATTGTTGGCGTACTCTTAAGTGTGAATGAACAGCAGATAAAGTAATGCTTTGTTTAATTTCTCTTTGTTGCAATATTCCAAAGGTCTCGCCTTTGAACAGTGAGGTTATAAGATTTACAAAAATAGAGAAAAATAAGAGCCTAATAACCCTGAGTATGCCTTTCAGATATAGTTAGACCTATCCGCTTGTTATGATACAAATAGATCTGTATACTTGCTATGCTGTTTCTTTGAGTAGCTTTTCAACATAATACCACCTCATCTTACCACTTTATTTTGCATTTTTCTGCAATATTGAGCATCTTATAGCATAGGTTTTAGTCTGGCAAACGTTTAGCATGACCTTTCGCTTTGACTCTTAAAAATCCACTCTTTATTTTTACGTCAAACAATTCCCTGTCTGAAGTATGCTGTTACATGAATGTTCTGCAGTTTGTTTCTACAGAAGCTAATTCAGTTAGCATTTCCTGCAATTGTTTCCATTAAGTTTATGAGGTTAGGTAATGAAGGATCTAAACCTCTTAGTGTGTTTGAAACATGCGAGTATCAGACGAGGACTACAAAAACATCAGTGAATTCCATAAGCAGCAAGAAATTTACCCTGAGGAAGTAGCAATAATGGATGATGCTGTGGTATGTGATTCATTTTCCATTAAATTTGATTCACTTCTTGTGACTCACAATAAATCACTGATTAGACATAAAAATGATCTTCCTCCCACTGCAAAAAAAAGAGAGATGTCCAATAAAAACAACGAGGAGATTTGGTTCTGCTTGGGGAATCTGTTTAGTTGTTGCTTAACTGAAGGTATTTCCGTCATTCATGAAAGTTCCCATAAGCATTTTGTCGTAAATTCCTCGCCGAATGAATGGTAAATACTTAAGATACCAGAAATGTCATCCACAGGTTTGGTCGATTAAAGCGAAGAGATGTACTGGAGCCAAATAAATGGTGCCAATTTAAAAGAAGGATATAGTGAATGCAATGGATTTCTCTTTATTTGCAGTGTGATTAATTCTTTTTCTCAAGATTTCTGCGATTGTAGGTAATTGTTCATTCTGGGTAAGAAACGTGTTCTGCACATGCAAACTTCAAAACTAAAGTTACTTGAAAATTGAATCTTACCACTGAGGAAAAAAGTCAAAGGAACAAAGTTTAGATGTAGAACTTTAGCCTTTGCTTTATGCTTCAGCAGGATATTATTTATTTCCACTTTGAGACTGTATTATTACATATATTTAAATCAATGATTTGACTTGCCTTCGATATTGCACAACAAACATGCAAAATGACATGATGAATAGAGAAAATGTCTATGTTGCCTAAAGGACCACCCCACCCCCAGGTATTTCTGTTTTAATGGTAGGCTTGAGGATTTTGAACATTCCTGAACTTCTTGCACTTAATGCATGACCCAGAATAAAGCCACTGACACCTTTGGTCTGAAAAAACACCTTGCCTGGTGATGACTGCTGGTGCCTGGCCCTGGTTACTCTCCACAGACCTGATCCTGATCCATATCTGCTGGGTCACTTTGTGGCTTGACCTTGGACCTGTAGGTCCTTTCCTGGGACAGCACCGTGTCCCTGCTGCTTCCCGACTGCTCCCCTCTGTACCCAGTGCTCACCGTGCTTCTGCAGCCTGCTGCATTGACCTGGGTCAAACTGAAGCATATGGTGTGCCATCAAAATCATAGTTGTGCCTGGGACTTGGTGCTTTATTTAAATCAAATAAAAAACTATCTATATCTGTGCTTATCAAATCAGGTCTCAAAGAATCCTCGGTTGTTTGGGAGGTCTGTATGTATAACTGTATTAGGATTGCTTTCTGACTGCAATGTCCTCGGTTTCTTAGCTTAATGTTTTGATTCCTGTTTCTGTGTTAGCTATTTTTCCTAGCAATCACGAGGTCATACTGGCTCTCTGGAGCTTAATATGCCTCTAGGTATCGATCATCTCTTCTTCCTTCACTTGGTGTTGTACTCATGCTTCAGCAACTCGTCAATTTAATCAAATGCAGTGACTCCAGAGACTGTTCAGTGTGTACTCTGCTGCACATGCTGCTCTCCCTGGCTTATGCTTCCACCATCCCAAGATGTAGCAATTTACCCTAAATGTGAAAACAATCCTCAATAACTTATCATCAGACTGCTTCTTTACGAAAAGCACTCAAGTCAAGTTGCTGGCAGTACCATGAGAGTGGGATGTTACCTGTGATAGAGCCCTGTGATATTAGGGAACTTCACATTCTTGCATTGTCAGTTCCCAAACGGGGTATGAACTGCCCCTTTGTATTATATGCATGAAATATTTTAACTGTAACTTCACCACAAACCAGAAATAGAGACGTCAAAGCCAGAAGAGAATATTTGGCTGTCTCAGAAATATTTTTTCATTTATTCAATATCAGACGCTGTAATCTCTGGTTGGCTTTGGAGGCCTGGCCCCTAATATTGTTTATGTGATGGAAAGGGGAGCGGAAAAAAAATTTTTAGTTGTTTTCCCTGGAAATGATGCAAGGGAATCAGAATTCTGTGTAGCTGGAATTTTGCTTCAGTGCTTTGAAGTGGGATGAGACACTTCCAGTAGATTGTTATCCTTTTTATGTTTCGTGAATCACTTCAAGCTGCATGCTGTGCCATCTGCTACCAGTTTGAAGCCACCAAACTCACATTAACAGTATTGTCTGCGACACTTAACAGAAATCTGACTAAGTGTGCCTAGAGCGTGATGTGGACTCAGGAAACCAAAAATGGTAAAAGCTGTGACTAGCTGAAAGGAAGCCAGGTGTAAATGATAGGGCTTAGCGAGCTGCAGAGGCTGAATGCTCTCCTGTCTCGAGAAGCTAAGCAATATTTGTACAGAAGATGATGCTGGAATTGAAATTACCCAAAGAGTTTAAGGAAAACTCTAAAATCCAAGCTGAAAAATGGAGTTCAATAGCAACAGAGTACCCAAATTGGGAAAACGAGAGAAGTGGCCTTCTCTATCACACAGACAAGTGTTTGGAAGCTTCTGCTGAAGTGGAAGAAAAAAGAGACGATGAGAAGGGCAGAAATTTATGTAATTCTAGGACTGCTTGTTTTTCATGTTAGATGGAGCAGTTGGATTGCATGCAGTGTTTGCAGCAGGATCATTGCATCATGGGTTTGCCATAGTTTGTTCCAAAACAGCTGAGTACAGCCAGATATACACAATACGCAAGAAGTAGGCGAGTTGGATAGCACTGACAAAGAACACATCTCGAGACTTTTCTTATCAGCAAGCTGGAGGTGACAGTGGGGAGAAAGTTTGTATTGTGCATGGAAGAAGCACTTGAAAATAAGTTTTGGTTGTGTGATAGGAGAGCAACAGAAGAGAAGAACGTGGTTTGTGTAGAAAGGAAACAAGCTTTGCTCTTTATTCTTATAATGCACATGCTGGTTTTCATTAATATTAATGTCACAGGAAATGATTTTCCACTGAGCACATCTGGATGACTTTTCTGCTGTGCAGTACAAGATCATTAAATTTTCTCTTCTGTGTCCATACATTCCTGTAGGTGGCACCTGGAGATATACATAGATGTGCAAAGACTTGCATGGAGCCTTTCTTTTGACAATAGCCGTTCTTGCTCTGCAGAGCTGCATTCGGTGACTTCTGCCTACCACATGGTTTGTTGCGTACACAAACGCAGTACACAGCACACGGAGTTTATAGGTCACAACTGCTGTAAAATGTTAATGACTGTGCTCGTAGCAGACAGCGGGTACATTGTATGCTTCAGGTTCTATTTTAGACATACACTCTGAATTTACAGTCCTCGTATCTTGGTAAATATAATTACTTGCTATATGGCAAACGCCAAGCTCTAAAGATAGCAATCTTTGCTGCAGTGAAGCCGAAGTCCAGATCCTTGTTCTGGTATAAAGGCTGCATTTGTCTGTACAAGATCCTTCATTTTGAAATGGTACATTCAAATACTGCTTCCCCAAAGAAAATAAAAATATTTGACTGAAAAATCAGACACTACGTCAGATGCATCAGCCGTTCCACTGGAGAAAAAACTGCCATGGCCCGATGGTTTTTAATGATGAGTGATGTTAATTGTTTGTTTCAATTACATGTGGTCTTATGTCTCAAACACACAGGCAAAGAAGTTGTTTGTTACCCTTTTCTTGTGAAGATGTGATTAACATTGGGACTTAGTTGAGAGCCTCACAACTTTTTCAGATGTTGTCACAAGGTATTTGAATATTTATTTGTTTATTTAGTGTAAGAGGGTTTTTTCTCAGCATTTGACTGATTCCCAGTTCTGCAAATATTTATGCACATATGAAGAGTCTGCTCAAGTCAGGTTTCTTGCATAAATAATTTGTGCAGACACAGTAGGGCTCATGCCTGCATATGTAACTTACACAGGCCATCAGCTCACTGCCTTTGAGTAGCTACTTGCTGTAGTTCCAAACAGTTTTCGTCTCAAGTGCTAGTGTACAGCTGTTGCAGATAAGAAATACCTGTAGCATGTCCTGTCATGCCGTAAATAAAACTAAGTTCAGAACATCTTTGAGACAGCAATGAGTTAAACATGAGATGTTTAATTTAGACTGGGCTTCAGTCCATATTGTTCTTAGTTCATTATTTATAAGAGGTTTTATGCTTTACTGTTCTCTTGCTTATTTACAAACTTGGTAAAAGCTCAGTGTTTAAGGTCACTATTTCATTCTGATAAACCATGTAACAAACTAGTAAAGTTGGAAAGCTTCTATGTACTGTTCCTACCCTTCTTCTCCCCCCACCCTTTTTTTTTTTTTTTTTTTTACATAAACCTATATTTATTTAATATTTTATTTCTTCTCCTGACATTTTTCTTTTGCAACACGGTCAAGTGAAATTTCACAATGTCATGAGTTCATGTTAAAGCACTTGAAGCACAAGAAAGTGGGTTGATATTTGGAGATGCAAATGCTACTTTAAAATTACAAGCTATTAAAATAGTCTGTTTTGCATGAAGTACTGATTATTTAATCTTGTCCTGTAGTACACTTCTACTTTTTATCTTTGAGAATAAAGCATAGAGTCCCATTCCTTTGACTACTCTATAGAAGGGACAGACAAAGGTCACTTCCTCATTGATACTTTGATCTCTTTTTTCCAGTTTCCTCAATGGACTTTGGAAACATTGGAAGCATTTGTACTTACAGCATATTTTTTACTTTTAAGTTTGTGATTTGCCACATACACGGTTAGCACATGCAGAATTAATAAAGCAAACACACTAACTAGTTTGTACTTGCACTTGCTTTGCAGTAAAAACTACTTTAGGGTTTATCAAAGCAGCCAATTCTTCTTGTGCCTCACGGCTATAAGGGATTTTTTTAGTTTTGGACCACATTGCAGGCTTCATGATGCCTGACGTGTCCAGGAAGGCTTCTGATACAGACGGAGGATGATCTGGGGGATGATATTTAATTTTTCCAAAGGTATCTTCTGTCAGGAGCTGGGGAGGATGAGCTTGCTGCAGAGCTGACTCTCTCTGAGCCAGGCAGTACCAAATCTGGATGTCTTCCTGCAGGAGAACCCCTTCTGGCTCCCCGTGCCTTCAGAATATCCCATCAAGGAGTATCTTGTCCTGAGCTCCAAGGAAAGAGCAAATAGCATAGGATCCTCTCTAGCTATGTGCTCTTCATGTTTTTAGCTGTGTCTACATAGCCTACAGTATGGCCACAAGACAAAGTTAAATAAGGTAAATTCATTCTGGGTAATTTGAGTGAAAACACAAGAAATCGAGCAAGCAGAGACTGATGTAGAAAGCTCTTTGCCATTTGCTGGAGGGACAGTGATACAGGTTTTTAGTTGTATTTTTATCTCCTGATTCCATCCAGATTAAGGTACATCTGCCCCTCCAGCGGCCTCATTGTGGGAACAGGGAGGACGTCTCACTTCTTCCTTGGGCAATGCTGTAACCACGAGGGGGTTATGGAGCAGGTAAGGACCATCACCACAATTTTTCTTGTGTATCTTTAAAAGTGCAAAGCCTGCCCTTCTCTTGACAGATCTGCTGTGAAGTGTTCTTATGACGTGCACTCTAGGCTCTGTGTGCCTGTCTTCATCCTCATGTTCTCCTCAGCTCCACATCTGGCACCAGCAGCAGAGGTGGGGAGGATTTAGGGCAGCATCACATTCAGTGTTTGCTGCTGGCCAAACCGACTTGTAGGAGTTTCTGTCTTCCTGGCTGCTGTCAACACTGCCAAACTTCTCTTTCCATGCTGAAGTAGTGAGCAGGACCTACTGAAACCCAACTGACAAAAAGGTACAAGCTGAAATCCCAAGATTCTTTACTGTGGCTGTATCCACAATATTTCTGTGAAAATCATTGCCTCCTGCTACTTAGGATGTCTTCTTCTCTGGCAACGTATATTTAAGGTGATGTGCTGCTTTTGAAAATGTATCTTGGTGTTGATGATGATAAGGAGAAACTGCGCAGCACATCCCCAAATGAGTGGCTGTGTGTAATGCACACACTGTGCTCAGCTCCTGCTTGGGCTCTGCTGGCTCCTTGGCTCTGGGATTTCCATGCCCAGCTGTAGTAAAGCACAGCTGTAGCTTCTTGGATTTGCCTGTTTGTGCTGACCTCCTTTAGCAGGAGGTCTAAATGAGGCTGAACAGTGTAATTGGATTATAATTTACAGGCTCTAACGTGATTTGGTTTTAAGTATGCAAAGAAAAATTAACTTTTTAATACAATTCATGCAAGACAGAGTCCCTGGGAATAGTCAGCCTGGTGTAATCTTATGTTAGCAGAGTAGGGGTGTACATTAATTTAATTACAACCTCTTAAAAGTTGATACTAATTCAATAGAATAAATTACCTTTATGTTGTTTGGGGGGGAATTCCTTAAACGAGGAGGTTGGTGCTCACATTCAGTGCATCGACTCTCATATGATCCATTTTATATCTTCTTCCTTGAGACCTTGGCAGTGACTTGTGAAGAGAGCAGTCATGCCCACAGTTTAAACACTGCCTAAATTGTTAACAGGACTGAAAAGAACTGTAACAGCATCCGGTTTTGCCTCCAGACTTGCAGCTAATGGCTTTCTGTTCTTGTTATTTTGCTTGTTGTTTTCTTTCGTACAATTTTCTCTGTTTTTTATTTGGAGTATTATGTGTCACCTTCGTGAGCAGCCATGTTGCGTTGTATGTTTGTAAGAAGCCATGTTACTGTCTGTGCATACACAAGAGGAAGTTGGCCTAACGTTGCCAGTATCAGTATCTCAGTGATTGTTTTGATGAAATCTTTTTTTTTTCTCAACAACCTTTTGAGTTCAAAAATGCTACATGGATAATGCTGTTATTTTGCTCTGTTGTCAATTATAAAAGGTTTCTTTCCACCTCTTCCTCTAAAAAAAAAAAAAAAAAAAAAAAAAAAATGACAAAGTAAAAGAATTGTTACCTGGCTCTCCTAGCCGGGTGAGATATGCAATGTCACAGAAACTTGGGCTGTGTCTCATGTGTCTCATGAAGCTGGCTTCATTCAGTTACCAAGGATCTATTCTCTTTATACAGTACATGTTAGATAAAGAAACTCTATGCCTATCTTCTCTAGGTGTACCTTAGTCCAAATGTGCCTAACTGCTCCTCTGGCATTACTATGATAAAATGTCATCACAGACTTCAGGGGGATGGCACCTTTATTAGACCTTTCTGTTACAACTTGATTACTTTTTTTCTTTAAGAGCACTCCTTGAGCAGAGCTTCAGAAGCAGTCACGGTGTCTTATCGTGTTCTTCTACCAAGTTATTTTCAGAAACTGCATCTCGCTCAGAAATACACGTTCCCAGCCTGTGCTTTAGAGCAGTCCATAGCAAGACATGGTTTTGTCAGCTCCTCGTTTGAAAAGGAAATGTCTCCTGGTAAATATCTTGCATGAGACTGACTGCACCGTGACCAGAAGCAGCCACTCTGCTTGTGTTTCATAATGCTGCCTGCCCGGTGGCAGAAAGTAAACCTGAGCAAAGGGAGAAAATGTACACGTCTCCGAGAAGTAATTGTAACTTATTTTTTATCAAGGTCCAACCTTTTTCTGCAGTCAGAAGTGTGTAAAGCAGAGTAAATAGGGCCTGCACGGAGTGCGGTGTAAACATGTTGCTCACACAGGGGTTGTTCGGACTTCCCAGAATTTACCCTGTGGAATCTCACAGGAGCGAGTAAATTGGCTGGAGAAAACAACTCCTGAAAATTGGGGTAGAGCATCTGTTTATGCATGAGGGTATGAACCATTTTTATAAATGACTACTTCTACCATCTGGTGGCTGAGGTGTTGCACCCAGGGCATCTCCAGGACACGTGAATCCTGCTGTTGGCAGAGGTGAGGTGTTGGCTGCTCAGCAGCAAGCCAAGTGGGAACGAGCCTGGGCATAAATAATAACGGGAACCCTGGTTATGTAGGGGATGAAGTTAATGAGCAGTGCTTTGTCTTACACACCCATTCCTGACTTTCCCTTGCCACATCAGGCTTACAGATGCAGGACTCCTGGCTGCACCTTGCAGCGTGGGGCTCCCATGGCCACGCTGGTGGCAGGGAGATGAGCAGTTCCTCTGGTTTCTTGGGTAGCCCGATCAGCTTTTCACAGCCCGAATGTGCTGCCTTGTGGGCGTCTCTGCTTCTATCCTGAAACTTCTCGCAGGAAATAGCTAAGCTAATTTTAGAAGCAAAAACAGTTGAAAGAGGCCAATTGCGAATGCAGCCAGAGTATCTCCCAGCTAATCAGTTATGAAATCTGATTGATGCTCGAGTTTTTTCTTAGCAAAATGTTTCTTTATTAGTCTTGGCAGGGGTGGGGAGAAAAACAATGCAGATCTTTTATGAGGCAGACATAAATGAACAGAAGCTCTTTTAGAAATGAGCTTGTGGGAAATAAGAGATTGGTGCAATACATCACGGGGACAGAAAGACTAGACGACAGCTTTCTGGGTACATGTTGGCATAAAATCAGATAGAGAGAAAAGAAACTATGACAGTTTGCCTAGCATGAACCAAGGAAAAATACTGGCTGTTGCTCATGTTGCAGTGTTGTGCAGCTCTTGCACGCAGTCCCAGGCATATCATGTTCTCTAACGATTAAAATACAACTTCTGGTGACAGCAGGAACTCAAATGCCCTTCTGAATTGTGTGCAAAGTGCGACAGTTGTTCCTTCAGCCTGGGTCGTGTTTCAGGTTATGTTTTAGCAACAGATTTTTATTGCATTTGATTCCTGTGCCATTGCTCTGAATGAGAACAAGGGAAATGCAAAGACTTACAGCAGCGTTCAGTTTATGAGGGGAAAGGTAATTTGTTCTCAGGATCTATCCTTGTATGAATTTACTCTGTGCTGAGAGGCAGGGAAGCCAAAACCAAAAAGAGTCTTCTGCTTAAGGGAAAACCAAAAAGAGTCTTCTGCTTAAGGGTTTTCCACTTAAAATCTTTCACTGCTTTATAAACTGTTGCAGAATGAACAGACACCGGCAGATGAACTGCCCTCCTGCTTTCTGCACCATGAGTGGAACTGGCAGTGGTCCTTTTGCAGCAGGGCTGCTGCCTGGGGCTCCTCTCTTAGGCTGCCATCAATAGCTTAAGAGATGAGGACGGTGCTGCAAAGAGTGTGCAAGCCTATTCACTTGTGTTCTGATCTCTCTCTCATCTGTTTTCTGGTGTTTGCTCTTGAACAGATCTTTACCATGTTCCAATTCATCCACCTGCTTTTTTTTTTTGCTTTTTTTTTTTTTTTTTTTTGCAGATACTAAAAATTCTGTTTTACTCGAATCGTAGAAAACTATTACTAGGTTTAAAACTGTTCCTAGGCTTCAGGCAAGAAAAGCAGACTAACCCGAGTAGGTTTGAAACTACAAGGTGTGAGCATGGCTTTAAACACTCATGAATTTCTAGCTTCATGTTCTAGCCCACGTTACAAGGTGCCACTTTATTTGGAACTGTACCTACCTCTCTTCTGATTGCTGCATGCGAAACAACCAATTCCTGCTCATTTTCAGTAAGATGATGCTTCATGCTCAACGGTGTAATCAGCTTGAGAAAAGGGGTATTTTGTACAAAGAAAAGGTACTATCATAAACCTAGTGCCATTCTGTAATGCTTTGTTCCGGCTGATTGTGACTTAAATTTTCTTGTAAATGTCATCTTTGTTAAGACTTTGTCTTTATAGCCTGGGCCAAGATGAGCACTGATGAGCCATCTCCTGCGTCACTGAAGTCCTCAGAGCACAAGTGACAATGGCAAGAACAGTCATGTAATATACAGCTTATGCCTCTCTGCCCTACTGGGTTTTACCGACCTCTTGCCCCAAACTGTGGTGGGAACAGATGGGGCTGTGTTGAATGCTTTTGACAAGTCCTATCCAGAGCATTTTTCCAGAACTGAAAGACCTGTACGAGGATATGTGTAAAGACCCATCATGAGGCACAGGAGCACCCTAAGACAAGGAAATGCACTCTTCATGTTCTTTAAACTCCTTTGGTGCTCAAGTCACTTCCGAGACAAAAACAGGCAGATGTTAACCTCAGCAAACTTGTTAATGTCAGAATTATTTTGGGAAATTGGAGTCCTTCTTTATAACCACATATTTTGCCAAGATATGTTATGTGGCCCTAGTTCAAAGAAGTTTTGCATACTACATTTTACCCAAATTAGTATTCCCTTGCTATGCCTAAACTTCAGAGAAAAACAGTTTCTTAGTAGCATGTGTGATCCTATAAATAATATTTTTTTTAATTGCATGCTGAAAAAAGAATAGCATCTCATGAGTCACACGTATTGTGGGGTCTGTGGGCAATGCTTTCAAGGCCTGATGTGTTCCCACAATGTGCAAAAGCCTTAAGGCGCAGCAGTTCTGCTTCTTCCAACAATAAATCAGAGACATTCTTAAAATACCTTGACATGAATAGCTGAGCCTGCCTAATGAAGAACCTTGATAACTAAGTTGCTGTCAGATCGAGTGGGGCTATATGCAAAGCCTCATTAAGGGTAAGATGAAGAAAAATCCTTGTCCAGAAATGTCTTGGAGTTTCCTGATGTTGTCAGTTGTGTGTTGGAGGTCATGTGTTTACTGAATGCTTTAGTGCGTGACTCCCAGCTTTTTTTTCAAAAATCAAGTCTGCTAGAAACATGACACTTTGCCATGATTTGTTGCAAGCGCACAAATCCTGTTCTGTTCCACATCTCTACAAATTATTTTGAAGTCCCTGGCAGAAAGTAGAATTTGTCCCTCATTATTATAATATAAAACTTTGGGGGGCGGGGGGAAAGCAGCTGTGTCTATACCATTTTGGTATGTGCCATCATTTTGTCTATACTGTCACAGATAATAATAATGTTTCTCATGTATGAGGATTACTCAGTGCAGAGACTCCACTTAGCCTCTATCTCTGTTTAAAGTGTTTTTTCCTGTAAAATGAAAAACAACAAAAAAAAAAAAAACACAACCCCACAGCCTGAAGACAGCACTTTTCCAGGTGTGCAGTTCCTTGCCGACACAAATACCTTCTTCAAGTAAGCACCTTTCTGAGTGAGTAGCACAAAACAGGACTTGATCCTTCCACTGTCACGGGCATTTTGCTGTCCTGTGTAAGCGTCAAAAGATGAGCAGTTCAGTGGATGCATCTAGTTGTTTAATCAAGACTTGCTTAGCTTGAAGGATGATGGCAGTAGTGTGCATTTTGTCTTCAACAACAGCTGAAACCACAGCTTTATCTTCATCTGACAGAGAAGAGAAGTGATGGGAGCTGCTCTGAGGATGGGATTGCTGAGGGCTGCTGGAAGTGACTGAGTAAGGTTCTTTGCAGAAATTCACTGCCTCTTCAAATGCTTCATCTGGAAATATCTGTCTGCTATGCAGTGGATCTAAGGATGATGTACAAGACAGTGAATCACATTGAATGATCTGACTGAGCAATTCTAATTCATAACATTTTCCAAATAGCCCTGCAAATATGTATGGGAATCATTTACATCTGGGTGCATAAGCAAATGTAAGGGACCTTGTGATAGACTTCTGCAAAGCCACATCTATGAATTTTATATCTGCAGAGGTTGCACTGGGACTGTCTCAAATGTTTTTCCTGAACACAGAAGGCTAAAATCAAACTCTGGGTTTAACTTTTCTTCTCTCTTTTGAGAATGAGGTTCTTGTGAAAAACCTGGGTTTGCCAATTTGTCTCCTACTTGGGAGCAGAAGTCTCTTCTCCACACGGCTTCCATTATCTGTTCTCCTAACATGTAATGATCTCTCATTCCTTTCAATATGGAGACTAGAAAGAGAAATGCTGTATTCTCATGGAGTCCTCTGTTGGTTTTGCATCAGGTTTTTGCAGTATTGGGGAAAAGTGCTGTAAAACAAATAGTTGATCTTATGTGATACATTCAATGAGGAAAAGTAAGATTGAAGATTTTTAGATGAGAGCACTGAAGTAGGGGATGGTGTTGTCGATCTTCCAGTAATTACCAAAACAAGGTAAACACAGCGAGAGTGGATTACTGTAAATGGCAGTAATTCTGCAGGTTTTCAGGTTGCAAATTAAAATATTACTGCCAAGGTTCTTTGGTTTACATAAGAAACATTTGCATTGATTCAAACACAGTAGCATTTTCCTACGAGGTTATCATGGCACATGGGGTTGTGTGGGTGAGGTGCTAGGGCCAGCACAGGATTCGGAGGTGAGCGAGCAGTAGTCAGCCCTGCGTTTTCTGCTGTTGCCCACCCTGCAGAGCAATGACCCTTGCACCTGGTCCCTGCCCCTCTGAGCACAGAATTTGCAGTGATTTTAGTACAACTTTCGAAAGTACCTTCCTGCCATGATTTTTTTTTTCTTTAAGTATAATTTTGCTGCACCTACCTTTTTTGCTGCACATATCTTATTTGACTGTATAATGAGGTCAAGTAAATGTCAAACATATGCCATATAATCTGTAGGAAAATATTTCCCTGCATGGGCAATTTGTTTTTAGGGTTGCTGCTTCTCTGTTTAACTGTTCTGTCAGTTGCACCAAGCAGCAAGATGTTTGAGCCTGGGCCTTTCTGATATTTAGGTCGCTTATAAGAAGTCAGCGATGGCTTCTTTGGAATGTCACCTAATGCAAAAATGTCAATATTTATGGGCGGCTTTCAGTATGTCATGGGGTACAAAGAGCATTTCCATGCAAGGGATCGTGCTTCTCTACCATCAAGAAATCAAAAGCTTTTTTTGTTGTTTTTGTGGAGTAGCAGATACGAGCGGCACTAAAAACAATGCTAGAACAAGTAAACAAAGGTAAAGTTTGTGTATCGTTTACAGGCATTCATCCAAGCCAAACTGTTTCAAGTTCAGCGTGAAAAAACAGGTTGGGATAGTCGAAAGCAGGCACAGAGATGCTACTTGAGGACAAGATGAGGTAAGGAGCACGCTCAGTCAGTTCTCTGCATCTGTCCTTCCCTCAGAGACCTTCTCAGCTCTTTGGGAACCACTGCAAAAATTCAGATCAGCTTCAGTAGGGGTTATTAAATATTAACATGCCTGGAATAACACGAAGCAAACTTCTAATTCCCTTTGGGTCAGTTCTTGCCATGTATTCCCTGGCTAGCATCCCAGTGTCCAATGCTAACTTGGTTTCAGTAAGAATAATTACATAGGGAAAGCTGGGTCTTGTGATTATGTCAGTGGTTTATAAGCCTAGGGCTTTATTCTCTTCTCAATCCCATAACTGATTTTCTGCAGGACAAGTTATTTCAGCTTCTGTGCTCCGCTTCACTGGTGTAAAATGAAGAAGCCACTGTATCCCCTGCATCTGTGCTCTCTGCTGACTGAGTAAATGATAAATAAAAGGAAAGCTCTCAGGAGCAGTTATCCTAATAATGAATATACTCAAAATCTTTGGAAGCAGTGTTTGGATGCGGTAGAGAATTCTCCTAACCAGTGGAGTGTGCCCACGACCATACCTGTGTGTGAGTAAGTGGACAAGGTACAATGGCATGAGCCAGTAGGTCATAAAATCTTATTTGTGATCCCCCAGTTCCCTGGGGCTGTCCTTCGTAGGCAGCGTAAAGGCACTGTAAGACCAGAGAGGTTGCAGCTAGAGGGTGAGGAGCATCTTGCATCAGGCAAATGTTTTCAAGTCTGAATGAAAAACGCTGCAACCGCGCTGCTGGTTTGGGGCATGGAGCTCAGTGCCAAACTACCCTACCCTTTATACAAATCACTTTTCATCTTTACCGTAACTTTTGTCAGTAGTTTTCTCGCTGATCGTTATCTATGTGAAAGATTCCAACTTCTCTTTTATTTCCTGCTGTCCCTGGGTTCCTCTCTGGTTTGGGGCAGCACCTGGGGCTGGGGTTGGTGCTCCGCAGCCACCCAGCATCGTGTGTAGCCCTGAGGTGCTGCTGAGCCCGTCTGCGTGGTTTTGGGAATCTTCCCAAGTGGAAGCTCGTTTTGTTGAGAGGGTAACTTGAAACTCGTGTCTAGGGCTATAACTTTGTTTCAGTAATTTCGCACCTTAAGCCTTTGATTAATTTAACATGCTGTGGCCAGCCCCTGCCTTGTTTCTTCGCTTCAGCTGTGGGCATGACCATTTAAAAATACATTATCTCTATATATATTATCTTACATATATAATATATATACACAATACTATATAATATATCTGTATTTTAGTATCCATTGATAACTGTCTCTTTCTCAACCTTAGTTTGTCCACGTGGTTTGTTATACTTTTTTTGTTGTTTTTACCTGTTCTTCTTTGGATATGTGAAGTTATAAATGTTGAAAAAAATAATTAAAAAAAAAAATCAAAAATTGCTACTGCTTGCCTCGTCCTGAGAAACCTGCAAGCTTCTTTAAGCTTCTACAGCCCAATGCTCTGAGCTGTATGTAAACTAATGTTCCTGCCTAATGTTATCATCAGGCCAGGAAATGTACTCCAAGTGGCACCATCTTTTGATTTGTACATCCCAAATTTGAAGTCTATCCATCACTACTGACTTTTATTAGTTTTCCGAGTTAGGCTTGTTAGGAGCATGTATCACCACGGCTTTGCAGACTACTCCTGCATCTTCCAGCTTGCTACTAAAATTCTTTGCAGTAGTCTAAACTAGACAAACTCACCTCACGGCTCTTCAGGTATCTATTCCACCACCAGGGTATTTATTGGCACACGAGACAACTTGTGCCTGCCCATAAATCCCTTTCAACAAAGAAGCAATATTTAAAGATTTAAAATTAGAACATTAGCGATACAAAGGGAAAGTGGAACAGGTTTGTCCATGCCCTGCTGTACCTGGAACAGGATGATCTTACTGTAACGTTACCTTTATTTTATTTATCCCACTCTTAGCAGGAGCCTATGGCAAAAGCTGCTGCACTAGCATTTTCCTTCGAGGTGCATTGAGCTTACAGGAGGTGTTTATGGCGTAGAACAGGGTATGTGGACCTTGCTGAATAGTGGACTGGGATGTAATTGGACAGGGATATATTTTTTCCAGTTCATTCTAATAATGAATATTTAGGTATAATTTCCTCAGCTGAATTTTCATCAGTTTAGGCTAATACTTTGTTAAACTTCCAGATGAAGAGCAAAATACTTCTAATAACTGTAATAGTTATCACGGCTCACATTGCTTCTGTGGTGGGGCACATTTGAAGAAGTCTGCAGGAAGTTCTCACTGTTTCTTCTCGGTATTTTTTCCAATGGATGTTAGCATTCATTATTGAAAACATGCATCCCATTTCTAATATACATGTATGTAACGTTTCTTTCTTGTTTGCCTTTTATTGATATAAACTAGCAAGGTTTTTTCTTAAAGGGCTGATTTTGGCTGCTTTATTCACATCTAACAGGTAGCTGCGCAGAACAGAGTCTACTGTCACCCATAATGGGAAATTTGGGATTTTTTTTATTTACCTGTTTAAATTCATGTGAATGTTATTAAAGTACAAAATAAATAAAGTGGTGGGACATACTAATATCTTAAATTATCAAGATTAAAACTACCAGATACTAAGTGACGCACAATTTCTCATTGTTGTGTCCTAAATAAGCCTGAAGGGATCATGAAGGGAAGTGGAAGCTCTGGATTCTTTTAAGAATCAGTAACTAAAACACATATGTTTTGGGGGAACAAAACAGGGACTGTTTGGTGTTTTTCATTGAAACCAGCATAAATGTTATGAGTTCTGAAAGTACAAAAACGCATTTTTTTCTTCTTCTTCATCACATAGCATGCCAGCTGTTGATGACGAAAGTTGGAAAAAAAACCAACCCTATAGTTTTCAGATCTCATATTATTCGCATGTAATCAGAATGAAAGATAATCCTGGAGCACAGCAGGAATATCATTTTGAAAGTCTTTGCTCAGTCAAAATGTTGTTTGCGACTAGACTTCGTATAATGAGGTCAAATAAACCCTTCTGTTGGCCAAGGTATTTTTATTTCTTGTCTAGAGTAGAGGCGAGGGAGGAAGAGAAGCAAAGGAGAACCAAGACAAGAATTTGTCAGTATATATAAATCAGTCATAAAAATCACATGTGTATCAAACACATCTGGTCGTGGTCTTTTAGCTTGAAAATCAGGATAAAATATTGACTCACTGGGGTCAGAAAAGAGCAAAGGCAACTCAAGCCAAATCCATTGTCAGCAAGTATGTCTCCAAATATAGACTCGTTTAATTGTCTGTCCTTGTTAGGCCTGTTTTCTAGAATTTAAAAATAGCTGCAAGCTCTCTTTAATCAAAACTTGCAAAATACAATCCAGCAGTGACCTTTGTTAAGTATCCTGCTGCAGGTCTGTGTCGTCCTGGTGGTCACAGTGGGACAAATGTATGAATTTTCCCAAATGCCTTTTGGACAGTTGGGATGCCACAGGTCTTCTTGGCATATAAATGAGTGGCAGTCATGGTAGTGACAAAGCTCAAAGTTGGTCCAAAAGAATATTGTTTATTCTTTTTCATTACTGTATTCACATATATGATTTTTTTTTAGTGCTTTTCCCATTTATATAGTCATTAAGAGCTTTAAAAAATAATTGAATTGTTGTTTCTCCAACTGTTTAATAAATAAACTAATGCCTGTAGTTAGACATTATGTAATTGGGCCAAATCTTGTTTGAACGTCAATCTGTATCATGCTGCTAATTTCAGTGAGAAAGACTCATTAGAATTGGTACCCAAATTGGAGCTATGCTGTTTAAAAGCAGCTGATGGTATAGCCCAAGAGGAATAGAAATGTGATTAGACATGTTTACAATGTCCTCTAAAATGAAATAAAATTATTGAGAAAACTCCTGGAGGCAGGAAAATATTACATTATCTCCACATATTGTATTGTCTTCAGAAATGACTCTAAAGCAAGAATGACTCATTTTGGGAAACAAAGGATGTAATGAAATACCCATGAAAAGTCAGAAAACTGGATGGTTACAATGACAACTATAAATAGATTTCTATAAGCTTAATAGGGGATTTCAGTGAAACACCCAGGTTCTGAATAGGGCAAGCCACTAGTTATCTTGGGAGATGGGGTTGCTTGAGCTTGATTTAGTGGAATAATTAGGAATTTTCTAATAAAAAGAACTGTGACAGCGCAGTCCTCGCTGTGGTTACCGTTATCCCCCTGCGTCTCTCTTCCTTTTCATATTGTCTTGCTTTTAACTTTTCCTTGTGCATTGCAGGCTGGTAAATGCCCACAAGTATTGTACCTTGCTGCTTGATTAAAGTAAATGAGGGTAGTGGAGGAGTGGGAAAAAAATCCTATGAGATAAACCCTGTTCCTAAATGGTCAGCAGCTCATTCGACACTGGACCAGTGCTTCTTAAAGATCAGCTCATTGTCAGGCATTTCTAACAACATCAAGGCAATCAGAGGTATGGGATATACTTACAGGTATATTGTCTTCCTTTTGCCTGAGACAACTCAAAATCAAGTTACCTTTTTTTTTTTCCTTGGCTCAAATGTTTTATTTCAGATCTCCCTTTATTCCGCAGTCATTTAGAAAGCTGTCTTAACTAAGCTTTTCAGCATTTTTACCTCTTCACTCAGTCTCACTGGAAATACTCAGTTAGTTTCTCTGATCTTGCCCTGTGGCCATGTGCCAGGAGCTCTGATTTGGCAGTTTTTCCTCAGCCCTGGACTTCCTAACTGACACACCATGAGAGGGGCACTCATAAACAACCTCTAATTAGGAAAAAAGTAGAGTCCTTCTCACATGATCATTAGTTACTACACACACAAAAAAAAAAAAAAAAAAAAAATGGAACTCTAAAGTCAAACTTCTTTCCTCTCAGCTTGAAAAGTTCTGGTGTTTCTTACTTGCTATTGTTCCATGCTATTTATAACTTCTAGCTACCCAGGTGACCCTCACTGTAGTTCCCCTGCTAGCTGAGAGGAACGTCATTGTCTTCTTTCTTTCTAAAATTACTTCAGTGTGCTTGATCTTCCCTATTTCCTCTTATTATTCTTCCCCAGTTCATTGTTCCTGATATTGTTCCTAGACCGAGTTTATTGATTTCCTGTCTCTGTCCCTGTCTTTTGTTTATTAAGATGATATATGTCTCAAGATAAAGCCTATATTTTGTTACACATATTGGATCTGTGTTTGATCTTACAAGAAAATTGCCATCCCAAATTTAAGAGCTGAATCACAAACAGAGTAACTCTAGAAGAGCCACATCTTAATTGTAAGCTCACGTACCCGCTCCTACCTCAAGATTTAATGCTCTCGCTGCTATGTATAAACCTCATTTTTAAATCAGAATTTGGTATCTCATGTTTTTTTTCCTCCGTGCTGCAGTTGGACTTCTCTGGACAAAGGCAGCCAATGCTTGTCCTGCAGAATTGAATGGTCCTTGGCTTTAAGGCAGGGGAAGGCAGTGCACACACCAGTGAAAGCCCAGATGAGTCAGAGGAGATAGGGAGGAAAGGAGATAGGGACCCAGAAGAGTGGGGAAAGGTGCAAATGGAGAGGAATGTTGACTGGAGCATCCTTAAGTTGACATTGCTCCCTCCTTGTTTGTTCAGGAACACCCCAGGGTGTCCCCCAGAGCATCCTGCTGGAGGCAGGGCCTGGAGCCCCTCGTGTGGTCAGTGATGGACTTCAGGAGGGCCATGGCACGGCTTCAGGACGTGATCTAACCAGTCAAAACAAACGATAACTCAGCCCATGTGTCCATGTTAGTGTTACATGGCTGGATAATGTTGACTTCAGTGGAATTTTGCTCCAACAGAGCTTTGCTCCAGTCATGGTACTCTCTTTGGAAAGACAAACATGAATGTATACTCATATCCTGAACGCAAGTTAATTGAGTTAGATAAGGCAAGAGAAGGTAAATATAAGTAATTCTATAGAGCAGGATGCCAGCTGATCTTGTGATCTGATAGGTCACTTCTCATTATTTGTTCTGCTAAAAGGAAAACTTGTGCATTTCTTTGCAATGTTTGTGAATGGGTTCATGTATTTGTCTTTGCGTTTTTCTGCCACGGTGCCATAAATGAGATAAGGAGTGATTCATGCGCCCTGTTAACAACATGAGCACTGAGTGACGCGCCAACTGCTCCCACTGAAGCGATGAATATAGCAGGAGGAAGATGTGTTATGTGTACAGTATGCAAAAGGATCTGCGGGGAGGCGAGGATATGTTTACGCAGCCATAAAGAGAACAGGTGTGAGGGGGACCCCAAACGAAATCCAACATCCTGTTTATCAAAGGAAGTTTTTTCATGGAACATTGGTGTCCTTGTGCTTGTATCTCTCTGCACAAGAGAAATGGAGATCAATCATAAAAATAGCTGCAGTATCAAGCTGCCTTCCTGGATGCTGCTCTGCATGGGAGTGGTTGAAAGGTTTTGCTCAGGCAGCGGTGTAACCGTGCGGTTGGGTCCCGGGAGGGAGGCCTGCTTTATCTCGACGCGATAGAAGAATTTCCATCTGCTTGGTTGGAGCAGAATCCCTTTGTTTCTGACAATCCTTGGCATAGCGTTGACACTAGAACTGCAATTTTCCATTGTTGTTTTGGCCCTCGGATAACTTCTTTTATGGACAAGAGCTTACTAGCTGCACATTTTCTATTTAACGAAACTGGCATTCTGCCACATTGGCTTTCCTGCTGCGTTTTCATTAGCACGCCGTGAGGCTTTGGCTGTACATAGAAGACACGAGGCCTTGCTGAGTGGCACTGAAGGGTTATGTCCTGGCCACTGGAGAGCTCTAGAGTTAACCCTACATGAAGTACTTCTCGGTGTTTTCCAAATCAAAATTAGAGATGGAAACCTTGTTTGTTTCTTTCAGGTCAGCGAAAGTCATCCCAGACTCCCAGAGGTTGAAGAGCATTTTTTCCATTTTGTATTTAATGACAAGCAATAAATATTCTATTAAGCCCTACTGGGGCTGTCGTAACAGCGGCACAGAGGTTACGGTGCATCTGTGCAGCCTTGCAAATGGTTTTATTCACGATGCGCAAGGTAGAATAAAACCACATTCCCTAATTCATTCCTGCTAAACTCAGCAGGAGACAGATGCTGGCCGACTGTTGCATGGGCTGCCTGGTGCAGCTGGTGATGGGGTGTGCGGGAGCAGGATCCTTGGGAAAGCAGTGGCTGGGGTGGGCGAGCAGGACAGGGATGATAGGAGGGGGGAAGGAGCCACAGCTGCATCCTGCTGGGGCAGTCATTTTGCAGAAAGAAAACTTGTGGTTTTAAGTTGGCTCAGCCATAGAGCATTTAGAGATTTAAACTATTTTTTTTACTGTTATTTAAAAAAAGTAAAAATCACCACTGACAAAAAATATATATATTCATACATAATTTTGCTGGGTTTAGGCACATGCTACTATTCTGTCTGTGCATGGTGAGACCAATAGCTTTTTTTTTTCCCCCTGAATAATGACAATAACAAAGTACCTTCAATAACAAGCCACGCAACTTTATATATGTTGTGAAGCTATTCAGGTTGTGTTTGCCAAATATAACCCCTGACTGAACTTTAAAATGTCTGCTTCTAGAATTACAAGCAAAAGCCTTTTTATAGCAGCCTCCTGACAAGGAGAATTTATGTATTTCACAGTATAGAAAATCCTGGAGGCAGCGTTATTTTTAGCTGTGTAACCTTTAAGCATATTAATCTATATACCAGTAAATTAGTTTTTAACAGGTGAATGACTTAATATAGCAAGGCAGATGAATTACAGATGTGGATAATGTCTGTCCAAACTGCTTTTTTCCTGGCTTTAGATTATTCATCTGGAATGGCTAGAAGCCAGCTCTGGGAATTATTGATAAAAATGAGTTAAGAATAGATTAGAACATTTCCCTTGTGAAGTATAATGTTTCTCTGTTGACTGCATTTTCCATCTTCCATTAAGCACTACAAGCCAGATTGTTTTTAACCTGATTTTAAACTATTCATGTTCTATTTAAAATATATTACTATAAATGCTTGAGTTCCTTATTACAGAGTGAAGGATGTTCTTTTAGAAGAAATAACATTATTATAAGCAAAAAGAAAAACATTTCAGCTTTTCGCTTAGGGTTATATTTTTATTTTTGTCTGTGGAGAAATAAAATCTCTGCTCTCCTAAGGACTTGCCTTCTCCCTGAGCTGGGTAGCTGAAAGGTGTGATACCCATTAATTTTAGTCAGTGGTGCAAATGCAGCTCTCTGAGTGTTCAGGCTTTTAGAACAGCTATGGTTTTGTGTAGTTTCTTTGTTCTGTTCCTCTTTTCTCACTTTTGTTCTTATTTCTAATAACTCCAGATTCCTGAGAAGATTAAAAAGGTCTTTGACCTGTACAGAAAGTTGAAGGGATGGAGTTACATGCAAGGAAGTAATTTGAAATGTGATAACAAAAAATAAATGCATAAGTATCCATTCTAAAGCGTAAAATAAATGAGTTTCTGAAGTCTGTTCTGTGATGTAATAAATGTGAAATGACTCCATCCCTGTGAAGGTCATAAGGGCTCCACTGTAACTCAGTGACATTGTGAATGCTTTTTTGCATTTAAAAATAAAAAATTTAAAAAAAAAAAAAAAATTAACACTGAGATTCCCCAAATCCTGAAGGTTCTTATGCAACAGAAGCTGGACTGCTTGAGTCCTTGGTTACGTCTCTCATCTGTGGTAAGGAAAAACTGGTTAAAAAAAAAAAGTAATGGTGAAGACTGGAGTGTTCTGCACCAGGAGTGAGGTGAAAGGACAGCAGGCACTAAATGTGCAAGGGGTTAAGGATTCAACTCTGAACTCTGACCTGTCTTCTTGTCATCATCTCTTTTTTTTTTTTTTTTCCCCTGGTGTGTAATGAATATAGTTCTTTCTCTTCTACATATTGCCAGTTATTATAGTAATTTCCACAAATGTTTTTTCAATCCTAAAAGTTTTCTGTTCTGTACTACATTTTCATGCTATTTTTAACTGTTAGATGACTGTAAAACAAACTGCATTTCATCAGCTGTGCTGGTAATACAAGAGGAAGCATCTTCCTAAACCTCCTCTTTCCTGGCAGCCTCATCACTTGTGATCTTTTTCCAGCTCTAATTTTCTTGGCTATTGGATACTGCAGGTAACTGGATGATGTGAGTAAAGAAGGTTTGTCTTTGGACAAAGTGGAGGTTATCTGAGGTGCAGGTTGCATGTATGAAGATACTGTATTTTAAAAGTCCAGCCTTCTTATTTCCATCTCTCCTGTCATTACATTTGTCATCTCTCCTACACACTCACTTGCACCCAGCAAAGCTGGAAGTGCCGTAAGAGTGTGAAGGTGCCTCTCAGTGAAACATCGCTATCTTGACAGTCGTTAGTCTTTTAGATCTTCTAGAAAAGATTGGGTGAGAAACATCACGTGGGATCTATGCGGGAAATGTAAGCTGAGTGACAAAGCAATCCAACATAGGTAATATTTATAGAAGCAATGCAATAAATTATCAGGGTTAACAAACGTATAATCACAGAAATAGAGGGAAGTTGCAAGTAGATGATAGCTCCTCTGTGGTTTTAAACTGGCTCTATCACTCTGAGGATTTCTCTGTTTGTTGGTGTGCTAATTTCTGATAACTATTATATCGCTTGGCTTTTGCAGGTTTTTAAGACTCCTGTTGTTATTCCACCAAATCTCCAGTCTTCTCATCTTCCCCTATTATTCTTTAAGTTCCAGCCAAAGTATATCTTGACTGCCAGGATAAAATGTTTGAGGTATTCAGCAAGGCTTTCAGTGGCAGTCTAGCCAGTGGAGCAGCTTGGCATGTTTCTGTTCCTCCTTCCCTGCCCTACCTCATCGCTCCCCTCCCTTCCTCAGCTCTCTGGACTATGCAGTCCTGCCCCTCCCTGGGACCACTTCTGAGCTGTGACTAACCTAACTTAGCTTTCTAAAAATAACATAAAACCTATCGTTCCCAGCTCAGTGGCATTGTCCTGACTGGTGGTACCATGGGCCTGGACTGGAATTTCAGGTAAATGTGGTGGGGAATAATGCTTGCTTTGGGTGTTTTGAAAGGATACTGCAGCACATGAAGGAATCCTCTCAGTCCCTCCTTTCTTCTGATCCTCCTCACAGGATCCTCCTTTCTTCAGCTGGGCACTGGCTGGAAGATAAATGGTCTGTGCAGGTAGATCTTCCAGTAACATCGTGGTCTAATTTGCATCTGTCTGTACTTTTTCTGCTGAAAGACTATAGGGGAACTGTAGGTTCATATGGAAATAGTTGGCCGAAATATACCAGTCCAGTGAAAAATTATGGTTTAGAGCATGTCTGTCAGAATAAATGCAGCTCGTAGAGCAAGCCCTGAATGGCATAATGGAAAATATTACCCCAGTTGTCCTTGCCTCTGTTGTTTCCTTCCTGCCCCCTATGAAAAGCATTCTCTTCCTAGACTTTACATTGTGTTTCCATGAAACATTTCGGTCTCCCTCATGCAAATTATGCAAACGTCAGCATGAGCACTTAAAGATTGTGACAGTGGCACAAAAGGTACAGGACCAAAATAGGTTTCGCTAAAAACAATCAAAAACATGGCAATGAGAGACCTGATTTCCCTGTTATGTATTTAAATTCTTTGGGGATAAATTCTGTTTACCAATCAACAAATCTGACATTCAAAAAAAAAAAAAAAGTATCTGGATGTTGTAAGAGAGGTTGGGATGCGTGAATATGGTGACAGTGATGAAGCAGACAAGAGATATAAAAGTGAATTCATTTGCTGCCACGCAGCTTTGACAGCTGAAAGAATTTTTGTTCGTGTTTCAGAACAAACTGACCTTCTCGCAGGGGCCAGGCACGAAGCTTTTTGCCAAAGGTGAGTGGCTGGAAACTTCTGAGCATGTGTGAAAAGGGCAACAGTGGAAACTGGTTTTCGTTTGGAACACACGTGTGTGCTGAAACGCAGTTATGTGCAAATGTCAGCCTCTTTCTAACCAGGTCTTTTTTCTGTGCATCTAACCAGCCTCAGCACTCTCCGTGTTCCGTGTCGTGCATGCAGGTGGTTACAGCCGCTGTAGTCTCTGGGTGCATTTTAATGTTTTTAGTCAAATAGTGCTTCCCTGCCGGCCCTCTCATGGGTACCACTCCAAACCCTCCAGGCAGGAAGCACTGAGACCTTGGTCTAGCAAAGCACAAGTAATGCTGCTTAAGTCAATGCAACTTCTCTTAGAGTTTGCTGGTGGCTTGAGGTCCTAAATTGTGATAGGAGCCATCCAGAAACAGCTGCTTTTGAAATAAGTCCATCTATTACACATTGCTACTTGTATATTTCAGATATCAATCAGATTTTAAGCTTGTCCAGGACCTCCTGAGGTGTAAGAGGCGCACGCATTAATGGCCTAAAATTAAGCGTCATTTGTCTGACAGGAAAGTTAATAACGTTAGTCTTTGAGGGAACTATTACAGAAAACATAAATAGCAGAACACTGTGTTCCTTTTTCAGTGTCTTGCACTACTCCTGACGCGTGAGCAATCTACCACCACAAATAACATTATCAGTTCAAAATCTCCAGCCAACCATAAATCACTCCTGGGCTAGCGAGGCTCTTGCTGCACAGCAATGTGACCTCTGGCCAGGAAGAGGCTTTCTGCTGTGTCAGATTCAGTCAGAAGCAACTCCAGGCAGTACAGCACAGGGTAGAAATACTGATAGATGTGGGAAGGTGTAAATTCATACAGAATATGTATTGATGAAGTTGTCTTCCAGCTACCCAGAACAGCTGCAGAGGCCAGTAAGTGTTTGCAAGTGGGCGGAGAGCAGGTGCTCGGCAGCATATGGGTTATAGCTCAGAATTAGACATTGTTGATTGCAAACAGCTCACTGCTAGCTTGCGTTGGCGAAGGTAAACCTCTCCATACAAAGGTGTAATACTTGAAAAAAAATGATTATAGATAATGAAACATTTCTGGAAAGTAACCAGCACTTCCACTTAGAGATTTTTTTTTTATCCTAAAAACTATTTCAGAATAACCAGTGTAGATATCTCAATGTAATATGAGGATATAATTTGCCCCTTTTGAAATGAGCTGGATGTGGAAGAGCAAAACTCCACATTTTTTTATTTATAGACATCTTGGTGGCAGTGGGTGTTGTGTTGTAACTGAGTGCCTACACGCTGTCAGCATACAGCAATGTGTTTGAGCTAGAGCCCAAACCGGGAGCTTTAGTGTTTTCCCATCCTCTCCTTTGCATTTTACAAGCTTTTGTAATCCCAATTGCAGAACACTATCAAGAGTCACAACAGATGGATAAAGCATTAGCAAGAATATCAAGATACTGTTTGTCTAAAAAAAAAAAAAAAAAAGTATTATTTGTTTCGAAATTATTGACTAGGATTAAAATCTATTTTGAAGTCAATGAGAACCTACTGACCCTAATACAAGATGAACTATTCTAAGAGACCCAGCATAAACATTTAGAACTACTTAGCTATTAGTAGCAGGCTCAAAAACAGAGACGAAATAGCACATCAAACACACACACATTGCTGTTTGCATACTAAGGAGAAAAAGAAGGGTGTATGGCACACCAGAGCCACAGGAGAGCGAAGGTAGCTTCTGTTTTATGCTGTGATGCTGCAGCTGACAGCATTGTGCATCTAATTGTGAATAGTGTAAGTGTACCTGAGCCATACAGGGAAGTAAATAAGGTCTGCACAGTCAGGTGTGCATCTGAGAGCCAAGGGCATTCTCAGTGCTGTTCGTACTGTGCTGAGGGGAAGGAAGGTTGTGCGAAGGCACCACCAGGCAGGCAGGATTTCCTCCTCAAAAATTTTACCCTGGTGAATGACACAGAGCATTGTGTGTTACACAAATAGATGCAGTGTTGGTGTGTGTTATATGTGTAAATCTGTCCCAAAAGAACATAATTATGGATGCAAAAGTGGACATGCAAAAAAAAAAAAAAAAAAAAAAAAAAGCTCGAATTATTGTTGCTTGTAAGATTTTGCTTAGCCTTCCCTGAGTATATGCATCCAGACATGGTCTTTAATTCTAGAATCCATGTGCTGCTTTGATTTCTGAAGACACTTGACATGCTTACTGTTTTCCTAGCCGAGCCATGGCAGCAGCCCACACGAACTCCCACCTCCCTGCAGATCGTTCACAGGTAGGTGACACACAAAATCCGCCTGGAACTGGTAATTTTTGGTGCCCTTCTGTGTTCTCTGGTTTCTGTACTGCTTTGCCACTGCACAGTACGTCTATAAACATAACCCACAGTCACCTTTTGTACTTTCTCATTTTCTCCCCAAACAAGAATGGTCTAGTCTGGACTTTGCAGTAATCTCTGATGTACAAGGCAATCTATCTCCAGTGATGCAGGAAAGGAGCCGCAACCTCTGTCAGCGATCTGTGCCTGTTGATAGGAGGCACCAGGCCCTGCCTGTGAAGGAAAGCAGGGCAGAATTTAGCACAGACCAAGGGGGCTCAGCTGCTCTCCCAGCACACACACAGACCTGCTGAGCCTGCAGGGTGGTATCAGAGCCAAAACACCTGAAGCCTGGCCTGGGTTTCCCTGCAGTAAAGGCTGGTGGATGATGGAAACGTCCTCCTGCCTGCCTGCACCCTGGCCTGCAGCACGGCTCTGTCCTCACCCTGCTGTCACACCATGACATTTATCTGTGACCCCGTTCCTCATTTCTGCTGAGACCCCGTACAGCCCATGGCCTGCCTCGGTACAAGGGGAAGGCCCAGTTCTGCCTCTAGCCTGGTACAAAATCAGAGAGCAGCTGGCACTGAGGGTCTATTTGACAGCGCTTTGAGCCATCTGAGAGGTCTGCACATTGCGCTAGCAGCTTCTCAGAAAGAATAATCAAGTCCTCTAAGTGTTTTAGGAAAATATGGCAAGAATGTGAAGTCTTCTGTTAGAAAAATCGTTGGTGTCATTCCCCAGGGAATTTATTTATAAATAATGTTGCCTTACACTAACTTTCAGTGTACCTGGTCTTAACCCCATTCTCCTTCTGGCTATTGAAATGTTTAAATATAAAATATAAATATATTTTGTTATGCTTATTTACTTTGTCTCTTGCATTTGCAAAGATAAAAGGCTGAGCGCTAAGCTACAGCACTTGTACAAAAATATGCAGTGTTAGCGACTCAAATGAAATGTCTGAATTTAGGGTTTTGCTTGTATTTTATTCTTTCTTTCTTTCTGTAAATTTTTCTTCCTGAAGGTCATCCACATTGAGGAGAGCTTTTGTGTGATAAAAAGTGAGGTAAACCCAACGTATCTAGGGCAGTTACACTCATCTGATCGGATCCTACAGCCAAGTAGATGGAGGTGCAAGGTGTGGCCTGCACATTTAAGACAAGGCCTTTCCCCAGGGACTGGCTCAGTGTCCGTAAATGCTCGCTGCCCGACTCCACGGCTTGTCCCTGGAAGCCAATGACGCCTGTCACGAGATAATGTGCTACTAAACGGGATCGAAACTGTGGGTGCCCAACTAGCAGGAATCAAGAAAAAGCACCCTGAAACTGTTCAGGCCCTTTCACACCACGTTTAGGATTTCATTGAAAAGGCCCTGATATACAATAGCTGCACCCATTTAAGCACAAAGTGTTTCACTGAAAAGTGAGAGACTCCCATGCAGGGGAAGAAAGTACGGAGGTTGCAACACTCCCGGGGAGCTGTGATGAATTCAGCAGCCTGTTTCGTCTCTGTCATAGTTGTGAAACCATCCTTTTGTCCTCAGTGAGGTGAGTTTTGCCTGCCCTTGCTCACCTGTGTGGCTGGTGAGATGACAGGGAGCAGTGTCTGCGGTGCAGGCTGTGCTGTGCTGAGCGGGGCCCACATTGCTGTGCTGTGCTCACACACCTCACGGCATCAAACTGAGGATGCGGCTCCTGTTTCTGGCTCCTGTGTCGCCTCTCCAGCCTGCCCACAGGTTTTCTGTGGTGTGTCGTCGTTTTGGCAGTTTTGTTTAACCTTACTGGTCTGAAACTCTATGTTTGTATATAAGAAGGGGAGCACACACCCCCCCCCCCCCCCCCCGTAGCGCTGTGTCCATAAATGGTATTTAAATTTATAAACTGAGAAAAATGGTTGCTATTTTAAGCAGCTGCTGCTGGAAGTCTGGCTCTGACCCTCCACAGAGAGGTCTAAATAATAATTTTTTGAAGTTCCACAGTGTTAGGGTTCTGCCATCTACAGCAGCAGAGGCTGCAAGCAGAGACAATGACATTGCACCACTTTATGTCAGTCCTAAATGTTAAATGTAATCATAATTCAAAAACTAAAAAACTTTTACATTTTAAGAGAAAGAGGATTTACATTGGAGGAGGATGGAGAGGGGTTGCTAGTTTTGCAGTCTCCTGGACATTTGGAAGTTTTATTTCAGTATTTGTTTTGCAACCACAGGTGTTGTAAGAAGAAAATTGAATTTGTCATGTTAAGCCACAGCTCCAACAGCTGTGGGCTCTTGGACAAGGAAAGGAGATTTCAGGAGCTAGAAGTGCTGCCTGAGGACAACGTAGTTTTAATCTGTGTGCAGCTCTAAATCAGAAAGACCTAGCCCTGCTTAAAGCAAAATCTCGAGTCTTAAACTTTCACTTTTCATTTTTCCTTGCTGAAACCTTGTCAAATAATCTCACTACAGCGTATTACTAAATACCCGCTTAATTAATGTGCCACGATTGATTGCTGCCACTGCTATGGCAGCAGCTAAGAGTTGTTTCCTAACCACCCGACTTTTACTGCTCTGCTTAGGAAGCTGTGTCACGAGGCAGTGTAAGTGACACCGTGCTGACATCTGTGGCAGTGCATGATGACATTTCTGAATGAATCAAAAGGGAAGGGCAAATTTCAATATGTATATCCTGGTGTGCAGCAGTGACTGATATGGAAAATATTAAGAAGCGGCATAATGAGTGGTGTAAGTGGGAGTGCTGTGTGTACGTGGGACTTTGCTAAAAAAAAAAAAAAAAAAAAAAAAAAAGCTTCATGCTGTCTGACAGTTGTTTGAATAAATCTTAAATCTACAGAGCGAGGGCTGCACCTTCCTGGGCTGACTGATACGAAAAGAAAAATCAAACAAGCAGAGAACATCAGGTTTCTTTTCTTAAATTCGGTACATTTTTTTTGGTTTTGTTCAGTGCAATGTGTGAGCAGCAAAGGGTGCACCTCTTTGTGGTAGAGACGGGAGGATGGGGAATGGATGTGAGTCCTTGCTCCTGCTGACTATGAGCGTGGGAACGTGCACAGACTCGGCACATAAACACTGTCCCAGCACAGGCTGGTGCACTGGGATGTGTGTGAGGCGTAATTAGCTGCCGGGTGGTTGTTAATAATGTTGTCGTGGCTCACAGCATGAGAGGTCATCCAAGACAACTCTGCGGGTCAGACTCTGGGTGTGTTGCAGACAGCTCCTGTGAGAACCGCACGTGCAGGTTTATCACCGTGTGCTATCGAGTATTTGAGAGCTTTGAGTCACTTAGCATTTTCTCAATCAATTAAGTGGCTGAAAGTGAGGAGCAGTTTTGCCACCACGTCCTGCCTCACCATGCACTCTCACCACAGCACATGCACAAAAGCCACCGCTTGTGACTTTGGGATTTAGGGAGCCAGCTCACTCTCGGCTGCAGAGATGCCAGAGCCAGCATCCCACTGAGGGTGAGAATGTGTGGGTGAGAGGGTAGGATTGCAACACCCTAAATATAGATGGGAAGTGCCCAGCCCAAGTCTCTGTGGGACCGCATTCCAGCCCCTGACAGCAAGGCACAATTCTCAGACCTCGCTTTGGCAGCACAGTGCTGCTTTTACCTCTTTCTCAGGTAACACGATCCTAAAATAAAAGCTAGGAAAGCTTTCATGGGGATGTGTGCATGGCTGTCTGTGCTGTTAAACAAGCTCATCCTAAGGTCTTCCAGTATGAGTGCAGACAGAGAACTTCTAATACCTTAGATTTTTTACCATTTGTGAGGAGCTGCGTTTTGCCCTTCCTTAGCTGCTCAATTCAGCAGCAGCTGTCAGCACTATCTCTGTGTGTTTACAGGAGTGTGAAAGACAGATAAAACACGCTGCTCTTGAGCCCTAATTACAACCTCAGCAAAAGCCTTACGAAGCTTTTAAGCTCTGCTTCAGCCCTTCTTGGTTTCCAGATCTGCTCAGTCAGCCGAACCCCTGGTCTCAGCACCTAAGGGTGCTCTGCTCCAGCCTTTGAGCCGGGAGCAGCAACAGCCTCTGCAGGCTTTTGGGATGCCCCCAACACACCAAGTCCCTGTGGTTTTGCCCACTGCCAGTCAGAGGGGGTGAGAGAAGGGCACAAATGTCTGCCTGTTGCCTTCCACACCCCTCTCTGGGTAGCATCAGGGTACCCAAAGCCCAGAGCTCCAGTATTGGGGAGCCTCCTCATGCCAGTGGCTGGGAGCAGGGCATTATTGTGGGGCCAAAGGGGGCAAACACAACGTGATCCCTCTCCTTGCATGCCCAGCTGCAAACCGCTGCTTGGAGATTTCTCACAAGTGAGCTATCAGCTCTGATAACCACGCAGACCAACATTGCTTTTGCTCTAGTGAGTCAGACGTTAAAGCTGCTGATACTTTCGGCCCCTGGACGATCTGCAGAGGCACAGCAGAGTGTGCGAGGACGTGCTCCTGCTTGTTTGCTTTCATCTGCCGCCTGGCAAGAGTAGCTGGGTGCCAGGCGCTTCCCGGAGCGCAAGAAGCAGGGAGGGCTTTTGTAAATTTATTTGCTATTTCTTTCCTTCTCTGCACTATTTGTCAAGCCATGAGCAGAACCCTCGGCCACCTTTTTTTTCTTTCTTTTTTTCTCAGCTTGAAGCATTAACCCTACTCCAAGCTGACGGCAAAGTTGTTCCAAGGACCGATCTGAGGGAAATGAGTGTGACTTGGGTTTCGCAATCTGGGTCTTTCTGCCTGTGTTCCCGTTCCCATGGGCTTTGCTGTGGGAAGTTCTTTGAAAGGGAAAGTTGTAAGACACAGTGCAGTAATGGGATTTTCCTTAAAGGGCTTGCTACTGTGCTCAGCAGGATCCCGGTGAAGCCACATCCCTTTGAAAGCCGTATTGAAGGGGATATCTGGGGACTTTGTACGTTTCTTCATTTTCCATTTCCTCCCAGGAATGTACAGCAATAAAATAAGGCCTAGTGTTAGGAAATTGCTCTGGAGTTAACTCTGTTTAAAATTTAAAGAGATTCATGAACATCTCTGTTACTGGAAACTTGTTTCAAATGAGAATCCATTTTAGCTTAATGTAATTCCCCAAATGGGCTAAACTAGGAAAAAGCTGTGTACCCGAGCTGGAACATTTCTATCCTGGACCAGGTACTGTGGAATATTTTATTCCACATTAACTATTCCAGCAAATTCTCCTGCGAGGAAAATGCTTAATGGAGCTGCGGAAAGAATTAAAACCTTTTATTTTCCAGTAAACTGAAGCATCACTGTAACCTCATTGAATCACTTAATATTTTCCCAGACATAAGAATCAGGAGGGATATTTTTGAACAGAAAAGTCAAAATTTCTGTTAGACTGACATTTGCAGATGCCAGTCTTTGTACCAACCATCCCGCTTTTTGCAAAACCTTATGCTCTGTTTCAATCAGAATTGTCTTCAGAGTGTCAGGCCTGGTTTTGGTTTGAGAAGCAAGAAAGATTTATCAATAACTTCCCTTTTTATAACGAAAATATGCCAAATTTATTGTATGAGAGTCAAGTTCAAGCCAGGGTGTATTTCCTCATTTGTATCCCCTAAATCTAGGCTTCTTCACACAATGAGGTGTCTCATCTTGCGTCCCCATGCACCCAAGCAGTATCCTGGTGGCTGGAAGACCTCAGTTCAACTGCTCACCGAACCGCTAGTGCTGGATGCAGTCCCAATTTTTCAGGCAGCCCTTCTCAGCAAACACTGTTTTCATGAGGCAAGGACAGAAAACTGCACAGCTGGAAAGCTGATGCTTATTACTTTTGCCTGTTCTTGTGGCTTTCCTGCCACCTGGTATTGAATTTCTTTGATTTCCATGTCATACCACTTTCAGGTCAGGAAAACAGTCCTCCTCGTTGCCTTTTGATGCACCAAATCCAGACCAGGCCTCAGCCCGAGAACTGAGCAAGGACGAGGTTGATGCTTCTGTGGCCGATTGTTTGGTTTCAATTTCAGCCTTATCTTAAAGGCTGAACTTGAGAGGAATGTCTGTCTATTCCAAACGCGTGTTTCATATATATCTTATGCTAACGTTAGCAGGTATCTGTATTTTAAATAGTCATTTAACTTCTAAGCACTAGCTCCCTTTGCACTGGATCTGGATCAATAATTTGGATCTATTATATAAGTATCATCACATTGGATATATAGTCAGAAAGAAAATTCACTGTAGCCACTTACAGAGTGCACAGGAATCTTGTACCTCACTGTGGTGTATTTTGGGTCTAAACCCAGAGCTGTACCACTTAACTTTCTGTATCAGCAGTAATGAGGGCCATTTTTGAAGCTAAGACTTAAGACAGAGTTGCAGGTGTTTGGAGGGCTTAGTCCCAGCCCTGAAAAGGAGCTGGGCGGTGCCACTGCAGTGTCACCTTCCAGGGCTGGTGCTGGCCAAGTGTCCAGCGTCTGCTGGATTTCAGACAAACCCAGCCTGTAAAGGTTAATCGGAAACGTCAGTGCTGGCTGCACAAGGAGTTTTTTTTGGAAAACATGCGCTGGATGATCCCCAGGGAGGAGAGTGGCTGCTCTCAAGAAGGTCAATGAAAATAAAGTTGTGCTGGCAGTGCGAGATGAGACGTGCCCATCAGTAACTGGCAAATGTTTGGTGGCACAGAAAAGCTGCATTTCAGAGCTGTTTCCAACCAGAAATGGAGCTCCAAGATCATCTCACAGTTGCTTTCTATCCCTCTGATCATCTTGTATTGACCAAGGACATATCTGTTTCTCTGTATTTGCAAAAATATGACATGGAGAAAAAAAGACATTTGATACAGCTGACTTCATTTTCTCTTGCCAAGGAGAAAATATGGGTGAAAAGGATTCCCTGGGTTTTGCAAGGCAAATTCAGGGAATATCTTTGCAAGCTAGGGCAGTAAATAGAAACAGTAGTTGTGGAATCAGAGAAGACTGCAAGAATAGAAATAATTATCTGCGTGCATCAGGGCTTGGGAAAGGGGAAAGACCTCCTGCTTCAACTTACCCCCATCCCCTGGTGTTCCTAAAACTGCAGCAGGGCTCAATCACGGGGCTTCCTTGCTGCAGCCTAGCAGAACAGTGAGTTATGTACCCTCTGCCTGTTTGGGAGAGAGCAATTTAGGAGGTGTGGGTTATTTGGAAGCACATATATACTCTAAATACATTTTCTATGAAGCTTTAGCAAGTTTTAGGTGAATATTCAAGCTGTTCAAGCAAGAACTGTTAAAATTCTTGCTTTAATCGGAATTTGTTTGGCCTTAGTCAAACTGTGATTCTGGATACTGCAGAAGAGACCGTGCAGTCAGTAATAACAATAGCTTCAGCTGCTGTGGCTGAGTTGTGCCTGTTTCCAGTAAATCATTTTCTCCATTACAGGTAGTGCATGGCAGGGAGAAAATATTTATAAACTACACAGTAAAAAATAAGCATCAACAAGCAAAATTAGAAGTAACATTCATCTCAAATATACTGAATTATTGATGATGTCAGTCCGATTTTATCTAGTTTAGGCAAATATCACTGCTTGGTGGTATCAAAATGCTGTTGAAAATGGCAAATTCAGGTGGTTACCTTAATCACCAGTAAAACTGATTTCTGGCAATGGATCTGTAGCAAGGTGTTATTCCATCTGATATTTGCCTTGTAAAAATCTCTACAGGAGTTTTAAAGTGTATTTCCTTGTTCCATAACAGCATGGGTTTTGCTTATACTGGAAACTGCACTCATCACCAGAAAGCCACTGAATACATGAAAATGTACTGCTGGAAGATATGAATTTGCATTGGTGCTTTCCTGGCTCTATTTGGAAATCAACTGAGCTGCTTTGGGAAAATGATGATGCTGTACCGCTTTGTCCATTTACACTTTTACCCACTTGCATTAAGTCAGTGACTCATAGCAGGACACATTGCCAATGTGCTAAAATTATTTTTAGGCTGTATTTGAACCTTGAACCTCCCAACAAGGCTGAGCAGCGTCAGTAGGTGTTCAGGTGATCTGTAACATGAATTCATTCATTGGGTCTTAAACCAGCCAACAAGCTTTTTCTGAGAACCAACCCAAGGTGTCCCCTCCCTATTAAGGCATCACCGCACTCCCAGCTTTGCTGCTGATATCCACCACGGGGACGTTGCTCCCGCAGTCTTTGAACATCTCCATGTGCTGTTACATGACCGGTCTGGTCAGGTTTTCGAGGAAGGAGGGGCAGAAAATCAGCAGTGCCGTTTCCAGATTAATTGCATTCCTTACAGAAGGCTGGTGATGTGCCCAAGGAGGAGCGCAAAGGGAAGAGTATGACAGAGCGGTGATGAGGGGTGTGAACCTGAAGGTCGGTCACCCCACCTTCCTGCCTGTCTGGCTGTGTACTCACCAGAGGGAGAGCAAAGGCTCTCTGCTTCAAAACACAGCCCAGGCTTCAAACAGCCTTCCCTTGAAGGCTCCTTTGGCTGAGGGGAAGGGACAAGGACCCTGCCCCTCACCCATGGTCAGTATGTTAACGCTGTTCCCAGCTGATTCAGGCAGGACCCCTCTTTGAGCAATCTGAATAGTTTCCCAAAATAGCTGTTTCTTGAGGCAACCTGGTGCAGCAAGGTTGCCTGCACCCTGCCATGGTCCTGCAGCCATAGCTGGTGCAGCCCACTGAAAGCCAATATATTTTACTCAGCAGAGGGTTTGTTTTTTCTGTTTTGTTTTGTTTTGTTTTCAAGAAGCAGGGCAGAATGTGCTTGGTTTTTAAGCAGTGACCTGGGACAGAGAGGGAAAGGATGTGTTTCCGTACCCAGATGTGCTGCCGTTCCAGCTCTGTCTTTTCACAAATCTTAGTGTCACACCAGGTGACCCCGAAGTTCTGTTTTTCAAAGGGAGAGCAGATCAAAGAAGCCTGTCTTTTCACAAGTTTTGTTGTTGGCAGGAGGAAGGAAATTTCAGCTGTATGGACAGCACAGCTCATGATACTGCAAAGGATTTGTCAGCATTGGGGCCACAGATGCTGCAGACTGATTCAAACTGCATTTTAATGACCTGCTAGGGTTCTCTGGCAGTACCAGCAGATGGACAGACTGCTCAGCACAGCCTGCAAAGTGCACCCAAGGTGCTGGGTAAAGGCTGGGAGGTTGATGTGGCTGGAGGCTGCAATGGTCTGGGCAGTGTCCTCCCACCAGAAGGTTCCTCTCTTCCCATAACCTTCCAGAGGCTGGGTGTCTGGACAGTCAGGTGGACCAGCCAGCTGATCCCATGGAAAGAAGAAAAACTTCCTGCCAGATCTGCTTGCTCATTCAGCTGCGCAGCAGCTGCACAGTTGCTAAATCAGATGCAAGGACAGTGAGGGACGTGCAGGGAGCAGGGATGGGGAGGGAGCTCTTCCCAATAAGGCAGCTGCTGCTGGTACGTCATGCTGCAGCGTAACGTGCGAACCATATCCTTAGTCCTTCTGAGCAAAATTCCCTGAATCTGTGCTGGTAGCAATACGCAAGTTCAACCATTGGAAAGCTCACGTGGGAATGCTGATGCTGTCCCAAAGCATATCCTGTGCAGTGTCACTCACTGAATGTGGCGGGGGAATTGGGAAGGATGTGACAAAACAGCTGTCATCCAGCTGGGGATGTTGCTCAAGGTCCTTTGATACACATGTTGACATCATGCTGAGATTCTAAAAAAAAAAAAAAAAAAAAGAAGAAAAAACTTAAATGTGGCTGGTTTTGGTAAACTGCTACTAAAATAATTCTGTGTATCCTTTTGTGGTTATATGCAAGTGGCTTATTCCAGGAATAAGCAATTGGCCACATTAGCTCCCACAAGTGCAAACTACATTTTGTTGCCAGTAAGGCAGCAAAACAGCTTCATTGTTTCTTTCCTTGTGGCGTGCAAATGTTGATGCTCTGCCAGCACCCTTGATCTGAAGGGGGATTCCTATCTGCTGGTGATCTGCTGTCAGCTGCCCCCATGCTTCCTGAGTGCCAATTCATCCGTGCTCCTCTGTTCTTTGTGGTGCTAAAGCCTCGTGCAAACCCTGCAGCTGGCATTGTTCTTTGCCTGTAAAAAGAACTTTGCTCCCCTTGTATTTCTTAGTGGTGGTGTTTGTAGTTTTATGTTTTGTTCTGGTAGCATCGACACCATCGTCCTCCCGCTACCAGGACGAGCACCTGCCTGTGCCCAGCCCGCCCTGCAGGGCAGCAGCAGGGCGATGCTCCGCCAACCTGCGCTTACTCAGAGGAGCTGCTGCTGTCTTTGGACGTTATTTCCTGACTCGCCTTCTTGTTAATGACTGCCAACGTCGTTAGTCACTTACTATTTCCTAGTGGAAAATATGCTGGTCTGTATATTGTAACCCTTCCCCTCCAAGTCTGCATTGATCCTACTCATTCACATACTGACAGGAATGAGCCCCCCCACCCGGGGATGAAACCCCAGTGTAGCAGTGGTTCACAGGGCTGAAGCAATGTTTGTAGGGTTTGTTCCCCTCACTGGTGCCCAGCCAGCCCCACAATGTCCTTCCTGGCTTCACCTGCCTTGCGTCCACCCTGACACAAAGGCCCTGCTGGTGTGGGCAAGCCACAGCCCATGCCAGGGGCTCTCCTCTCTCATCTCGCCAATCCCCATGCTCCTGTCATGGGGCTGGAATCATGTTTTGGTCCAGAAAGCCCCCAGGGACTGCTGAAATGGTGTTTCAGGGAGTCACCCCTCTCTGAGGTGTCTAGGTGCTACTTTTGGGAGCCTGTTGTTACAGTCCAGTCACAGGCACACTCCCTGCTTTGCTGCGCCAGCCATGCAGCACTACTGAGATCTGCTGGGTGCTCTGGGGTGGTCTAATTGCTCTGCCCAAAGCTGCAGATCTCTGATATTTCCTAAAATATCATTCTGTCTCTTAACCAAGACCTTAGCTCCCTTGTGGGAAGAAGGGCCATGTCGCGGAGGCACCCATGACTGAATGCGAAGCAGGGCCAGGCCGATGTGAGGCCACAGGGGGCTGACAGAAACTGCTGACAGAGAACCACTGCGTGTGCTACGGTGCCCAGTGGAGCTGGTTGAGAAATGAGTTTCCTTGCATTTCAGCTGTGAAGAGGCAAGGCAGTTAAGGGTCACTTTCAGTAGGTTCCCCTGTAACTAGCAGCCTTGGGAAAAACATACGGGGAGATTTGCTAAAGCTTCTGTGTGTGGTATAGGTGCCTTTTCTGGGAGCTGAAGCACATCTGCATGGCAAGAGACGAATGACCTTTCAGCATGCAGGCTGCTTATTCCAGAGTACAGTATTTTTATTATTTATTATTATTATTATGTCAGTGTAGTTTGTTGGTTTTGTAAGGAAACATACAAGAAGAGAAATAGTTTACAAGTGTCTGTGCTCCAGAACACCACACTTCATAAAAACTGTGCACTCTCATCTCCTCAGAGCCAAACAGCTTCAAGACATTATTAAGCAAATGTGACATTTTAGACAGGGATACTTTTTCAGAGAATAAATACTTGGATGCAGGGAGAGGGGTGCCAAAAAGAGAAAAGAGGTTGGCTAGAAAGGAGGGCTGGTGCTCTTCAAGCCATTTCAGACTCTCTACACACGTAGCTTAAGTGCTGATCTCTGGAAAGATGATCTATTTGTCTTCTAGGTGTTAAATATCCCAATTCCGCTGCCCTGTTCCATGGCTCTGTGTGAAGACCCACGCTTGGTGACCCCTGCTAGCTTCAGGAAGATCCCTGGGGCAGAGGGAGACTCAGTTCAGCTGGGAGCTGTCCTAGGGTAAGTATCATTCTTCACTGCTTTCCAAACCTGCCTGCTGGCAATCGTGCTGCTCCAGAGCTCACTTAGCACAATCCCTTATCTTGGTTCACTGCACCAGCAGACCCTGCAGGCAGCTCTGAGGCACAGAGCACATTTAACACAGCAAGACCTGCAGAGGCCTTCTTAACCTTTGGGAAATTGCTCTGAAAAAGCTCTGCCAGATGGATTCTTCCAGTTATTGGAAAGGTTTCACTTCCATGGTTGTCACAAATAGCTGCCAAGGATTCCAGCTTCTCAGCTTTAATAAAGCATACACACTGCTGTGGGGCTTGGGGGTAACTGAAGCATTTCTACAGTACCTCTAGCTGCTATAGCTTCTACCAGGATCAGGAGTCTGGGCCCAACAAATAGTTAGCAAATGTTAATTGTAGGAAAATTGAAAGGGTGACAGTATATATTGCTGCTTCGGTGCTAGCAAAAGGCACGTCCTCTATTCCTTCCTCTCTGACTTATGGACAGAGCCATATGAATGCAGATCTGGGTCCTGGCCCAGTGAGTTCTCCAGAGTGATAGATTTGGCCCTTATCTGTAAGTGGCTCTCCAGGGACAGAATCTATCTGTGAGAATTTGAAATTAAAACAAATTTGGTCTCTTTGTGTTAAGATAAACTGATTTGTTCACACAGCTGGCTCTGAAGAGTGCCTTGTTTTTTCCTGTATAAAAATTAAGCCAAGAGGCTTTATCGGGAAAATTCTGTGCATATTCAATAGCTCCTGATGTGCTTATACAGGCACCATTAGCCTGTTGAAACAAGTGTTATCCCTCCAGCAGTATGAAGATGCAGCCAGTTGGATCGTGTAACTACGTAACTCCACCCTTCCAACCAAACAGCTCTTTTACCACCTAATCCTAAGGTCACAACTGTTTTTTTCCTCAGCTCTCAACCATGACCCATTTATGCTGCAGATTTTACTTGGCACTTCCACCTGGAAGAGCCAAGCTGCACTGCTGCAGCATGAGCTGTGCTCTCCCTGTGGGAATGGAAGGATCCTGTTCCCAACCCCTTGTATTCCTGCTGAGAATACAAGGTGCAAAAGCAATCCTTCAGGCCACTGATGGCACTGAGTGCAGCTGGAGGAGCCCTGGCCTTCCTGGCTGTCATTTCTCTCCTTGCTCAGACTCCTGGTCCCAGCCTCGGAGTGGGTATCAGGCAGTGTAAACAGCAGGAATCAGACGCAGCCAAATCGGGAGACAGCTCAGCTCTGCAAACAGACGCATGAAGCCTGGGTGGACGCCAGGGCGGGCAGCCACACACGACAGATAATCTCCGTGACGCAACGCGAAGCCCGCTGGAAGCAGGAGGACCTCTGAGCTCCATGAGTCTGCAGTTGCCACAGCCCTGTCCTGCTGCAGGACTGCTCTGACACCTCCCGAGCTCAGCCCCAGCAGCAGCCCTCATCTCTGGCAGGTCCAGGCAGAAGGGTTAATGCTGTCAGCCTTTACAAAACGGCTGAGCCAGGAGGGTGCTAGCCCAGTGCCTCACTGCCCCTCTGTAATACTTGTGTCCTTTCACGTCGCTGTTATTTCAATTTCCCTTTGACATCTGTGAAGGCGAAGGAGCACACCAGCTAAGTAAACAGCCCGCTCTGCTCCTAAGTGCCTTTTCCATATTGGCCAGCCGACTTTCCAAGCCCTATAAATTTTAGATTAGTACCATGTCCTCTGAAAACCCAAAGTCAGGCTCCGAGCCAGGAGGCCACAGAGCTGCTCTCTGTCTAAATCTGTAATGCAGAAACACAACTTATTCCATTAGATCTGAAGTGGGAAAATTGGCTGGGAAACACAAGTACTAATTTCTGTCAATTAGATTATCTTGAATGGGATATTTAATATTTTAATGGAACATCATGTAATTGCTGCTCATGGGTACTTTGTAGCTGTTGGAAATTCTGATCTCAGTGCTTACTCTAATGAAAGGTTGCCAACAGACACAAAGGACTCGCGTTTGAAACTCCTGCGTAGGAGAACTGTTGGGACTATTTTGCCTGCGTTTCTTTGCTGGCCAGCTGTCATTTTGCAGCTACAGCACTGAGGATAAAGTCAATTAGTGCATCTACAGAAGTGCATGAGGCTAACCTCTGTGGGGTGTTCCTGAGGATGTTCACCACAAATCCTGCTGCAGAGACTCTGTAAAAATTCAGAGTGCTTACAAACGGTGAGCTGATGGGACCATACAGCTAGCACAGTAACCCTCAGAAAAGACCTCCTACACAGTTGTGTCAGGGCACTGATGGCCTTAATTGTCCTGATCAGACCCACCTGGGTCCCCCACACCTACTGCCATGGGGTGAGGGCTTAATTTAAGCTCAGCCTTGATTATCCTGCCCCTCCCTGTGTTGTAGGTGCAGCCTTGTGTCTGTCCCTCCCTCCTAGATGGATCTTGTGTCTATATTGCAGGTATGTTTGTCTCCAGCCCTATTTCTGCACTGTCTGTGGTATGGACCATGGGTTGATGTTGTAGTCCTTCCAGCAGTCATTCCCATCTCCTGCTGCTCCCTGTCAGTTTGTTCCTGGCATGCGTGAGGGACACCAGCTATTGCTGGACTGGTGGGATGAGGAGGAGCCATAGGTAATGCTTTGCCACCTGAAGGAAGATGTTTGGGATGTTGTCCCAGGCTCCAAACAGTTTTTCCCCACTTAAATCATATTAAGCCAAATTTGCAGAAATATATTTACATACAAAAATCCCCAGACTTCTAAAGGCTGATGATTTTGTGCTGCATAAAAGTCACCAAGTTGTGAAGTCCCATCCAAGGAACCCTTCCATGAACATGGACGCATGCCTATAAAGCCCTGCAAAGCCGTCATCAGCCTCCTGTTCTCCAAATAGGATTTTGGAATTTCAAGTGGAAATGCATTTTTATTTATAGTCTTGGTACATTTTTTGACCACAATAAACAAATATAAGGAGCAACAGCAGCGCATTTCAATTTGTTTACAGGGTGGCATTGTTTTCCCATTGGCCTGGAGTGGTGAGTCAGCTTTGCTGTTTAGCTCACCCTGTTCTCAGAGGTCCTCTCCAGCCTTTGGGCCAGAGTGCACTTGCCAAGGGTCAGCTGCCTTGGCTTCTTGTTGTAAGAGATTACTTTACTTGTTTCCTTCTTGATAGCATGGAGGGCTCTCAGTCAGATAGCCCTGTGCAGAGCAAATTCTTTAAAACAGGCTGTTGCCAGATGCAGGCATTTGAAAACCATGACCTAGTTTCCTCAAATTGTCACACTGTAGTTAATATTTCCAAAAATATATATATACAATTTAAGCAGAAGCATTTATGTTCTGGTTTGGGGAATCTACAGGGGGTGCGCAGACTCAGATTGCAATTTCAGTTTTTTCTGCATAATTGTAGGGGTGAGAAATGTATCTTTTGATCTGAAAGCAGGGGAACCACTTGCCTCCAGCAACCAGAGCTGTAAGAAAAGCACAAGATATGGGGAAACTAGAGGCTAAAAAAAGAAAGTGATATATAGATAGTTGAGTCGCTTTTTGTTCGGTGTTTTTCAGTTAGGCAGGATCTCCTATCCCAACACTGGCTGTGTTAGTGGTGCATGAGCCAGTGCTGACTTCTTGGGATCAGCCAGGACTCGTGGTGCTGCTGGAGGCTGTGACAGCAGAGCTGGGGTGCCCCCCTACCACCACCCTCTGGGAGGTGTCCAGTTCTCTGCATCCTCAGCTTTTTGCAGCAAGTCCTTTCTCTAAAAAAGCGAGCTTTGTTTGCAGACTGACGTGCTCACAGCCTGTTCTCATTTGCAGCTATGGTTCCTGGAATGATGTTACCCAGAGGCATCCCTTCTCTTTATTTTATTCTGCCTGGGAGGCTGTCAACATGGCCAGGGGCTGGAGCAACTTGACAACATGATGAGAGTTTTGTTTAAAAATATATATATTAAAAAAAAAAAAAAAAAAATAGAACCATGCCCTGGCCTTACCTTTGCTTGCAGGATCCCAGCTCTGCTGAACCTCCCTCTGCCATTCCCAGAGCCACCTTTCCACACCAGCATCGGTGGGGAAATCAGCAGCTCATTTGTTGCTGTTGGATACTCATAGCAGGGCACCAGTTTTAACCATAGCTGCAAGGGTGCCCACTGTATGGAAGCAGCACCTCTTAAAGCAGTTGGTATGTTCGTGCTTCTCCACGAAGTGTTCATAGCAATCTTCCAGAGGTGGTAGGGCTCCCGACATGCCTGTACCAAACTTTATGATGAAGCTTACCCTGGGAGCTGGGAAAATAGGGATCTTTCTGCAAACTGATAAAGCAGTAATAGAGGTGTCCACAGATGTGTTGAGCATTTTACTGAAATTAATAATTTTTTGTAGTTGTTGATGCATCAAACCGTTGTGCTGCAAAGCGTACCCTTGAAATCAGGGCTCTCAGGCTGCATGAAAACCTTCCTGGGGCCACGGCACAACTTGGCTTTTGATACCCTGATGGCATGCTCAGTGCAAGCTAAGGAGCTGCCTGCACAGACTTCAAGTTCCACGTAAACAACTCAGATATTAAGAATATACAAGAATAGCCCTCAGGCAGTGATGCCTTGCCTAGCAGCCCCACCTAATTTTCCCCTCTGGACTTCAGGCTGTGCTATAAGTAGTTCTGGCACCTGCTGAAATTAGAAATGTTTCTTTCCCTGAAACCAGACACCAGCAATGGTTAATTACCATGATTGGCACAGGTTGATGAGGCTTTACTGAAGCCAATGAAATTTCATGGAATTATTCCTGCCCTGGCTCTGAGTCATTAGTAGGTATAATTCTGGCTATTTTTATGCTCTTCAAATTTTTTTGGATTACAAAAGCACTTGTCAGCCTCAACCTTTTTTCCTGGTTAGGTGTTGGGGGAAAGCTTTCTGTTACAGTAAATTATTGCTCAGATTTTATTTTTTTGTGTGCTTAATTGATGTAGATATAACTAATCAGAAAGTTTGGTTGTAGGAGCCAGCTCACAGGTAAAATTCAGCCCTGGAAATGGGGCTGTGTTGCCCCTGTGTTTGCCATGTATAGAGGCAGTGTAACGTGTGTATTTGTGTATGTGTATTGCAGGACATGTAACAGCATATGGATGCATAAAATAGTTGCCGTCCCACGATCTTTGGGTGCACAGTTAAAATAGAAAACTCCATACAGGATTTCCTTAGTGCTTGAAGTGGATCCCTGTAGAAGTGACTGCTGTGGGTATATATGGACCAAACAGGTGAAGCTGGGACCTGAGGAGTATGGTCAAAGCAGCTGGAGCCAGGATGTTGAGCAGCCCTTGAGCTCAGAAAGCTTGCAAATTATGGCTTACAACTGTGGGACTGTTGGAGGTAATGCTTTGGGATGTTGTCAATTAGAAAAAGTATCCATGGATGAAGGATGACCATGAACGCTCCCTGCTAAGGAGTGCTCACACAGCAGCAGTCAAGTGATTTCATTACAGTCTTACCTCCACTGACACTGCAGAGTTTTGCAGCCTGAAAATCAAGTCCTGCTTGAAGCAGGGGTCTTGAGCAGCTGTGCTGCTGCAGCAGTTACAAGTAGCTGTGTTCCAGGGAGCATCCTTTGAGCTCCAGCAGCAATGCTGCTGCTGTTTTCTGGGTGATTTGTTGTCATCCCTACCCATGCATGCAAACTGCACTGTCCTAGAGATTATTTCCATGGGGAGGTAGCTAAAACAGGATGTGCTGAAGTTTATCTCCCCTGTTACACTTCCAGGCTTTGAGGATTTTCTTTGCTAAAAGCAACCTGCCTGCTAGATTAAGCTGTTACTTCTTAAAAACTACCCTGGAGATCACACCCATGAGAATGGCTACTGCAGAACACCCCCTCCAGTGCCAGACCTTGTATCTGTGTGTGCAAAACAAACAACAAAAGCAGCTTTGTATCAAAATAGTTTATTAAAAACAATAAGACTTCACTGAAGCTTGCTGTCCTCAAGACAGAATTATGACATTGTTGCAGAACTCAACACAATCATAATCCACCTTTAAGTATAACACTACATAGCTCCTGTTCGCTGTGGCCAAGTTTTGCCCTCCATCTGGTTTTGTGCAGCCCTGCTGGCACAACCCAGCCCTGGATGCTCAGCTGTACAGCCTGTCCCCCTGGGAGCAGGGGGATCTCCCTTCCTCACAGCGCAGTGACAGGGGTAGCAGTGCCTACAAGTCACACACAAACCCACCACGTTTCTCTGCAACTGGTGTCAGTTTACACAACCGGTGTTAAAATACCAAGTGACTGATGACAGCAATACTGGTTGATGTTTAGGAAAAATAAATACCCAACTCGAGTTCCCAGCACTGCCCAGCTGTACAGAGCCACTTCTGTTTACAAGGAAGCCCTGTTCTGACCTGCTCTATCAACACCACAGCCGTGACAAGGACTTCACACTGCACAGCTCAGTCTGTGGTATGGAGGCACCTTTCCACTGCAGCACTCAGATAAGGGCATAGCCAGCAGCTGCCTGGCACACTCCTGCTGCCAGCTTCGGGTGCCCTCTAACAATGTCATTCTTTACCATCAGCTTTCACTGAAGTCAGTAGTTGTCCTTTTGCACCATGGAAAAGGAGACTGAGTACTCAGTACCTCAGTCTTTCAGGTCAGCTGTGGCTTGCTTCCTCAGTGACTAAAAGGCTTCTCCTTGCAAAGAGCAAGCTCATAGCTCCACAGCTCATGTCCCTTGGGCAGCTCTGGTGATAGGTGTCTTCTTGCACAGTTCCTGGTAGAACTCGGATTCCAAAAACCGGGGGTAAGAGTTGTTCTCCATTAAGCTGTAAACCCTCTTCTGCGCTGCGCTGAAGCAAGTATGCGTAGCTTCTTGGATGTTCTGCGCGATTGTGTTCTTGGTTTGGAAGTCTATGTTTATCTGAAACACAAAGAAATTACATTTACTTCTGAGAACTTAATTCAAACAAATGTAACAAAGAATTTCTGAAGAGCTTTCAAAAACTCCTGTTACTACAGGGTTATATTAATTTAGTTTCCTTTAAAAATTCATTAATCCAAAACCCAAAGTAATTCAGATGATTACTATCTTTCAGTGCTAAACTCAAGCATTACAGGTGTTCAGTGAGACTGTTGGTATTCCCCAGCTTAGATGGGAACTCCCTGAAATGCTCTTTGTGCCATAGTCCAACTTGGTGATAAGGCAATTAGTGGTGAGTTGTATTTGTTGAGACATATATGATGCATTTCAGACAGCTGTGTCTCAAAAGGAGTTCAGAAAAATAAAGTAGGGCTAAAAAAATCATAGAACAGGGCAGTTATGTTCAAATAGGTTTTCTTTACCTCTTTGGGAGCTTCCTTCTCAATGAAGTCATTGTAGATCTTCTTTGCTTTTGATGTGAGCTTCTGGGGTGACTTGGTTTTCTTGAAGTCCTCACAGGCCAGCCAGAACTCGATGTTCTCCTCGCAGAACTCAGACTTCAGAAAGGCTCGGAAAGCAGCAAGACCATCTAGGGAAAGGAGGGGAAAAAAAAAATGCATCAACTAAGTATTTCAGGAATCTTGAATTTACCCATTTATCACATCTGTTCCTACCGAAACACTTTGCTCTGTTTCTTATCTGGTTCTTTCTGGGATAGCAATGAAAAGTTCGCTTTTATGTACGCAAGCAAACTAACGCCCTAACAGCTTGGCAGGCTTCAAGTTACTCATTTTTAGATAAACACACAAACAAAAGCCATTTCTAGTCATTGTGCTCCCTTTTGTGATGCCTGCACGTATAAAAAATTTTTCTCTAGATAGGTTCTCCCATATTAACCTTCAGACTGCAGTAAGTATTTATGACAGGGCTACAACCCCCTGCAATACTTCTTGCAATGGAAAGGATGACTCAAAGGTTCAAAGAGCAAACAGTAATATTTCTTAGTCTCTTTCGCTTTGCTGTTGCATGCTCTTCCTTGTAGAGCTACAACAAAACCTGGAGAGCACTGAACTTTGTTGCAGGACCCTTCCCAAGTTTTAATGCGTCTGTCTTAGATAAGCAGAGAGCACAGCAAACAGCCTATGGCAAAGCCAAGCTAACAGGTACAGTTTAACTACAGAGCTTGCAGCTCCCTCTGGGAGGAGAATACTCCATGGCAGGGGAATTCCAGTGTTTTAATACTGGTTCACAAAGCAAGGTACAATCTCTTAAAGACAAGAAGTTCCCCATTGTTTCAGTCTTAAATGCTAGAGTTTGAAGACAAACTTACATTTGTTAGCAAGGAGTTCATCAAAGGCTTCTGCCCACAGCCGAGCTTCTTCAGGGGAAGGCCTGCGGAGAACCACAGAGAACATCAGCATCTGCTCCTCAAGCTCCAGTCTTTTTTTCTTTTTTTTTTTTTTTTTTTTAATTTTGTGCAATACTGGAGTTATCTAAGCAGAACCAGCTGTAACTTACCTGTAGTAGGCATGGTGCTTCCCCCCCTTACTGGCTTTCACGTTGCTGGAAGCAGAGGAGTTCTGCAGGAAGTAGCTCAGCCTCTTCTTCCAGTCCTTAATGCTAGGAGAAGGGAGAAGCGCCTTTAGCACCGGGGGCACCCAGCAGAGGGGTCCCAGCCTCCCCCCGCACCCCACCGCTCCCCGCCGGGGGCACACTCACATGGTGCGCTTCATGCGGCCCTTCTCCGCCTCCTCCAGCTCCCCGCGGCGCCGCCCGCCCCGCTCCGAGTGCCGCCCGCCGGGCCGCAGCGCCAGCAGCATCGCGCTCTGCATGCCCCGACCGTGCCCGCAACCGCCACTGCCCTGCCGCCCGACGCGCGCCCCTTATATAGGCCCGCAGGCCACGCCCCCCGGCTCTGGCCACGCCCCTCGCGGGGGACGAGCACGCCCCCAACCCACGCCACGCCCCTCGGGGCGGACACGCCCCCCTCTCCTAGGCCACGCCCACCGCGGCGCGGCCCCTCCCGGCCTTTGGATGTGGACGGTCCCTTTTTTTCTTTCCCTTTTTTTCCTTTTTTCCCTTTTTTCTTCGCCTTTTCCCTTTTTTTTTCCCTTTTTCCCTTTTTTCTTATTTCTTTTTTTTCTAATTTATTTTTTCTTTTTTTCCTTTTTTCTTTTTTCTTCTTTTCTTTTTTTCCTTTTTTCTTTTTTTTTTTCTTTTTTCTTATTTTTCCTTTGTTTTCTTTTTTCTTTTTTCTTTTTTTTTTCCTTTTTTCTTTTTTCTTTTTTCTCTTTTATTGGAGGGGCGAGTTTTGTGGGTTTTTTTGTTTGTTTTTGTTTTTTTTAAGGGAATTTTTCAAGGAAATGCAGTGCATATCCCGCAGACTAAACAAGCAAACAGGCAAGCAAGAGACAACGGTCCGCCCTCACCACACCGCAGGATGGCCGTGTGTTTGGGGTGCCACTTTCCATTCCCCACAGCCTGCCGCCCCTAATTCGGCTCTGCCGCCCCGTGCAGCGTCCAGCATCCCCGTCCCATCCTGCAGCCCCTCTCTGCAGCCCCTCCCCATCCTGCAGCCCCACAAGAGCAGCTGCAGGCTCCTCTTTTCCCAAAAACCGGACTTCAGCACAGCCCTGCAGCATCGGGGCCGCAGCAGCATCCCCCGCCCCTCCCAGGCAACCAGCCCCCAGCCTGGCATCCCCTGCTCGCAGAAGGTGCACAAAGCCATGCAAAGGTGTTTTGCCTTGGGTGAGATATACCCAGGGCAAGTGAATTCTGTTTGCTTTGTGAACACACCGGCACAGGGATGCTTTCCGGCACTAGTTGTAAGTCCTTTGCAAGACCTGTAGGGGCTCTGATAGGAAAACCAAGTTCAGTGCTCTGCGTGTTACCAAACGGCTTTTGCAGCAGGCAGCCCATTAGCCTTGTACCTCATACATCGACTTGTTACAGGAATTTATTACGAGGCTGTTACCCCAGGAGGGAGGGGATATGGAAATGTTAGTGGCGTACGGGCACCAGCACCTTTGCTGACGGGAACTTGCCAAGAGGAGCTGAGGGCAGGCTGTGCCTGTGTGAGGGATGGAGCCGTGCTGGCTCGCTTCCAGGCATTTTCGGCCTGTGCAGCTGCAGACGGTTTGGGCAGGAGCTGGCCAGGGGCTGCCGAGCAGCCCGCAACGTGTGAGGACTGGGAACTGTCTGCATGTGTGAAACTCACCCCTGCTAGGCTGCTTCAGAGTAAGGAAACAGCTCAAAACTCAGCCCTGGGCATCGTTTGGGCCATGACATAGCAGAGCCTATGTAAAGGAGCAAATGCTCTGCAAGGAGAGTTTCCTTCACCCGAGTGCTGCAGTGCCACGGTGCTCAGTGCATCCTCATCTACCTGACTCGTAGGAGGTTTCCCCATTTTCAGTGCTGGCTTCAAGTTTCTTTTACTCTGATTCTCCCTGAGTTCCTTTTCTTTGAGTATCTGCCCTGGATTTAGGGGTGTGCTACCGATTGTAACCTGGTGAGCTTTGGGGTTTTGTGCTTGTCCACTGGAGGAACGTACCGACCTCTGCTGGGAAGCAGGATCCACAGCTGATGGGGAATGGGGCTGGAAGAGAAACTGCAGGGAAGCTCCAAGGGAGAGAGAGAACAGTCTGTGCAGGGAATGGGTAATTGTTACAGGCTTGACAGGTGTGTGAGATATGCAAAATTGTTTAGAGGGAAACATCTGGGGTAGTGGGAAAATTAGGCATTAATTGCAAGGGTATGGCACTGGTGACTATAGGAGAGAGGTAAGCAGGGATGTGCTCCGAACAGGAGGATGAGAAAACTTCAGAGTCTAGTAAGCTGCAGTAGGGTTTGGTTAAGCATTTACACTTTGGGGACTTCCCCACAGCACACCTGAGGACCTGCTGATGTTTGAAAGCTGAGGAAAAGCTTTCTTGATGCCTCTGGGGGAGGCTGGCAAGGTAGAGCGGGGGCATTCCCGTGCCTCTGCCCAGCTGGCAGAGTCAGTGCATGGAAAACAGCAGTGTGAATCATGGCTGTGTGATAGCTTTTGTTCTAAACTTTTTAATTGCTTCTTTCAGAGGCCCATAAAAATGGAAGTGACTGTTAAGGGAGGCAGTTATAACAACTGTGGTATCTTTGGACAGTGGAAAAAGTGTTTCAGATTAAGAAAAAAAGCAGAATATGGAATCGTGAGTTCAGATGGCCTTATAAAATGTACTCACTATAACATTTGGTTTAAGAAATATTTAGATTAAAATTTGATTTTATTGGCTGCATTAGTATGTATTTTTAGTTTACATTTTTATTATGCTCTGGGAGGATGGATATGACTGTTCCTCCAGTAAAAGGGAAACTTCACAGAACGGTTTCTTGCTTCACTGTGCTGTGCAGCGTGTTTTGTGGTTCCGAGGCTAACCTTTGCCAGAAGGTTAAACATTTGCATGACAGAAGATCTTTTCCATTTGCATTTTTTTAAGAAAGAAGAGGCACCTGGCATCAAGCACCGTGACCAGCGCCCTGCCGAGTGACCCAGCCAGGCCCCAGGGGGCTGCTGGACATGTGCTGCTACCCGGAGCTTGGGCTCATCAAACAGCCTGTTTTGGACATCACAAACCTAAATATTGTCTGATTGCACCAACTTCTGGTTTTCTTGTGTTGTTTTTTTTTCTCCGACTCTGTGTGCACTGACCTCAGCTCTGTCAAAACAGCGAGGTTCTGGGTTGCGGAGGCCAAATACAGACATGGTGCCAAATCTTTTCCTTTACGCTCTTCTGAGGACTTCATCTATTTCTGTAACCGTAATCTCACTGTAAAGCAGCAAGGCCACTGGAAAGTGGTGGGGGCGGGGAGCCTATAGCCCAAACTTTGCAGCTGAAGTCGGTGAGAATTCAGCTATTGCCAGCAACGAAATCTGATGTCAGGCGTTTAATGACACAAGCTCTCACCCCGGAGATCACACTTCTCTTTGCAGAGGCTTTCTTGAGAATGTTCTGTTCTTTTTCTGCTTCTGCGTTTCCCACTAGCATCAGTGATAGCAAGATGTACAGAGGACTGTAATGTATGCAATAAACATCCAGGATGGAAGACGAGGTTTTTTCCGTCTTGGTTACGTTCTGTGTTGCAATAGCTGTGCTGATCTCTTCCCAGTCCCCAGTGAGTTGCTGTTCTCACTGCATAACATTTAAATCTGGGGCTGCGTTTTCTAAAATGCCAGTCCTTGCTTCTTCTTTTTATAGTGGAGATTTGGATGAAAGGAAAGAACATATGAAAAATACTCCAAAGACTTTATAGCCATGTTTTGTAAAGCCAGGAGGAGAGAATATGCTGTCGCATGACAGCTCAAACTATACGTTAAAGTTATATCTATAAAGTTAAATCTGAGGAACGGCTTACTGAACCCCTATTGTCTGTGACTGACAAAATAATCCTATTCAAAAGAAAGAATAAGCCATTGAGATATGTCTTTTTGTTCTGCAATATGTATTGCAAATGGTACAGGTGCATTTTCACATATTTTCGGTGTTCTTTCTGAATTTGCAGCTACACAGTCCTCACTGTCCCGGTGCTGTGTGTGTGAGATGGAAGCATCAGCACAGGAGCTGGGTGAGGAACGCCACCGCGCCTCTTGGGACAGCATTGGCTGGGCCTCAGCTCGCACCTTGCCTCGAGGCTGTGCCTTCCCTGAAGCACCCAGGATGGACACGTGTATCTGTGTGAAGACCCCAGAGGAGCCTGGCTACAGGTGGAAGCCCATATTTCTACACTGTGCTTTGGTCAATAATGGCAATCAATCATGCATGGCACGGTAGGGCACCATTTTCTAGATGGATATTACAATTGTCGCTCTTTTGATATTTTTGTGTAAGAGGAGTTGTTTACTCAAAGCGTTAGTCTGCTTCTAATTCCCTTGTTTGCGTTCTGACTTTCTAGTCCCATTTACAGCTTCAGTGGCATGTAGCATGAGGGCGTGTTGGTTCTCTAGTTGTTTTTGTTGCCGTTTTCTATAAATTGCTTGAAGCTTGTTGAGGTCAGCTTGTTGCACTCGCTGACTCGGGCACTGCTCTCCCTGGGCAGCTCTTCTTCACCCAGCACTATTTTCCAGTCGTAAAACTGCAAACCTGCAAATAATAAGGAGCCATTTCTGGATCTAAATTTAGCACTACTGTGGCTTAACAGTAAGACTGGAGCAATTAAATGTTCAGTCTTTGCTAAATAAAAAATAAAATATATCTTATTACACATGGATCTCATTTCACTTAACAACAAAATCCCGTGAGCAATGTATAAACTAGACAGAGCTCTGTGAGCGCTCATCATTCCCAGCTGTTAGCCACCTTGTTTTACATAAACAGCCGTGGCAGCTGACAAAGCTTCCAAAATTAGAGCTGAAATTTATCCAAAAGTTGATAAACTGGGACCGTATGCCTACTTGCAGCACTGCTGTGATGTGGATGTATACATCTTTATTTATAGCGACACTGTAAAAAGAATCTGAATTTAGGCATTGAACAGTTGATTCTGATTCCACCTCTAATCTGCTTCTTTCAGCATTGGGAAACGTTGGTTTTCGAAGGTGAAACCATCAATAACGGCGGTCAGGACAGCAGCTGGGGTGCTGTCCTGCTGGTGGGAGTCCTGCTTCATCCTGCTGGAAGCAGAAGCTGAACGGAGGCCCACTGAAATAGCCTAGCTTGTAAAGGACAGGACATTCTCATATTCCTTACATCTTTTGTCAACACAGAAAACAAACAGCTTAGCAAGAAGCAGCGTGTTTTTAACAATGAAATTTTCTTTGCAGACACTATCTGGGTTACACCATCTCAGCTGAAGAGATGTGATTAATCTTGTTTGAGGTTAACGAGGTGATGCAAAACACCGGCTCTGTGTTTTGTTCAAACTGCAGTCTATTTTGTTTCCTCCCCAAAGGCCATATTTGTTAAACTGAGTGTGCAGAGGGACATTAAACAATCAAATATGTTTGTTAAATCTGGATGTGGGCACTGTCTTTATCATATTATTTGTGTATAACACAGTCAACATGCAGTCCTTTTGATGACTATTTAATCCAAGTTAATGAAAGTCTCTGTAAGTGCCTAAATGGCATTAGTCAGATACTGAGCTAGAAAGTCTCCGTGGCTTATAAAACCAATCCCTTTTACAACTCCTACAGGTGAATGCAGTCAGCAACACAGTGCTGGGCAAGCTGAAGGTTAGAGAGGAGAAAAATTTGTAGCAGCTCAAGTGTTTGCATTTTTGAAAATAAGCATTTCAGCTGAACTGGAGACAAAAAGTCAGTCTTTCCTATTTCATGGTGGGGGAAAGTTTAAACAAAACCATTTCTTGGAAGGACTTGATTTCAATGCTGGGTGGAACTACCAGTGGATTTAATTAGTTTTTCTTAATGAAAAAAAAAATATTTTTTTTTTTCAGTGAAAAAAATATCATTTTCTTTATTTAAGGATAGTATTTTCTTTATAATATTCAGTGTTAGAGTATAGGCTTTTCTGTGAAAAGAAGCAAGGTAATGAATGTGTTTCAGATGCAGTAAAAGCCATATGATAATCAAGGAAACAGAAAGCACTGTGTGAGCACACCCACTTATTCAAGTCAGAGGGCACTGCATCTGAGTTAGGGCTGCCACCTCATACAGTTCCTATTCACTGTATTGACAAGAGTAGTTGCAATTTGTAAAAGTAAGCTCTCTGAAGCTAGAGAAGGCTGGAAGGAAGGTTTCCTGTGCAATATTAGTAATCCCACTGTATATATCCAGTGGCATCCTGATCTACTCCCAGTGTGAAGGGAGAGACAAATAAATGAATGGTCGGGTGATATTTGTCTGGGTTCATCAAGCTCTGGAAATTCCCTCCTGGCTGGTTAAGGAGTGCACTGAAGAGGTCAGGCTGTGGCCAGGGCTGGACTGGGGGTGCCGACTGTCTCAGAGCTAGCCTGGGAAAGAGGCACAGGCGAGCAGCTCGACAGATTAGTCACGCACTTAATGCTAAGCATTGCAAAATAATGTCTCAGTCCCCCAACTGAAGTGCATTAGTTGTAGGCAGGTACATTGTTCTCCTGGAACATTTTTCTCATCAGTTATTTGTTCAGCATTCAGACAGCTCTTCGGAGGACAGCAGATCCGAGAAGCTTTAGGTGAGTCATTCCATGCGGAAAATAATGGTCCAAACTTTTAAACTACGTGAACAGAGCGATAAAGTCACTTCTTGCATTTCAGTGCATGCTGAACAAGTAAAACTCCCCAAAAATCAGTGGAGCTATGTTCTGCTGTTGTTCCAGCAGTAGACTTGCTCATAGCAGTTACTGCCACAGCAGACAAGGGTGACAGGTAATTTTACATTTAACAAACATTTTCTGTGTTGCTTACCACACTAGCAAATGGCAGTGCAGGACTACACATTTTGACAGGCTGCACTTAAAAGTCTGAAGGGGATGCACGTAGCTGCATCTACCTTACTGACTGTGTTTTGGCAAGCTCTGTTTTACATTGACAGCATTTGGTTCTGCTCCACGTCGCAGCCTTCAGCCAGGAGCTGTGATGAGACCTCCACTTGGAAGTACTCCGTATTTTTCTGGTTGCAAAGAGATGCTCTCCAGGGATTGACTGAAGCATCATTGACAAATGAGAGCAAGAAACATTAATTAAGGTTCAGATTAGATTTTCCCACTTGCACAGGAGTGGCCAAATGTTTCCTGAGACCACCTGTGGATGCTTCCTTTGCTTTCCTCAGGTGCAACCCTGCCAGCCAGTGTTTGTTTCTAGGTTGGTGGCATCGTCTCAGAGATGAGCAGCTATCACATAGCAGGTGCATACTCTGTGCTACTAACTGTGATTTTATCTGATCCTTTCATTAAACTTTTCTTAATACTAAATTCTTTTAAAAATTGAACCAATTGTGTGGCAGTTTCTAAACCTGTACTTTGAAATATCCTTCCCTACTTTTTGTGATACGCGTTGCTCTGAGGTGTGACGTGAGCTACAGTTCAAGTTCTGGGATGGTAAAATTATTTTACAGCTAACATAAACTAGTGTTTAGCTGCTGTGGATTTTATTTTATTTTATTATTTTTAAATCGAGTTGTTTACTTAACCTCTGCTTTAAATAAGGTTGTGGATTTTTTTATTTTTTTTGGTAGCTTTCCAACCAAAGCTGTTATTTGAAGACCGAGACAGCATTCCTGGCAAGACTGGAACTTAGGGGATAAGATGGTTCAGATCAACTCTTTGGAATATACTTTAACATATCAGATAAATTACAAGAAGAAAAAGAAAGAAGAACAAAAAACATCTTGAGGAAATCACTCCCTGCCATGTCCTATGCTAATATCCACTAAAAACTAATGTCCATTATATTAATTATCATCTGGTTCCTTTGGGTACAAGATAAGAGGATATTTTCCTCCATTTATTATGGAATTATTATAGAATTATTCCTCCCTTGCATGCTGTACCGCATTTTCTTTATTTCAGACAAATGCCAGTGTTGTAATCGTATACAGTCAGCGGTTATGCGAGATTGATTGCACATCTGTGGACAAGCCTCTGAGAAATACAGGGCGCTGCAGGGGAAGAGGAGCTGTTAGTTCTAAGAAGAGATTCCATTTTAAAAAATCATACAAGCCCAGAAGCCAAATTAGGAGAACAATTATACAAGCAGATTAAGTTACAAACGAAAAAACGGCCACTAAAACCTCCCAGGGCTTTCAGCATGTAGGCCCGCCTGGGGTGGCTCTTCCAGCATCATTCAGTGAAGGGTCCGTTCGAAGATGCTCAGCTCAAACAGCCATTGTTTTCTCATTCTTTCCATAACTCATTCAGAAGCAGCCCCAAGTTTATTCAAGGCACTGTGTTTACTGTGATGGGGAAGAAGATTAGGCAGCAAAAAATCACTGACGATGCCTGAGTTTGAAAGCCCAAACTTCTGTAACGAGTCTAAAATTGGACCAACACTGGGACTCAGCAGCAGAGAGGCCCCTCAGCATTGCTGTTGACTGCTTCTTTCCTGGTTGGGTGAAAGCTGCTCTGACAGCAGAGAACCCCCTGCATTGGTAAACTGCGTGTTGCAGCTCACAAAGGGATTTCTTTCAGAGTAAATGTCAGATCATCACCTCCAGATCAAATGTCAGATCATGTCTGTCTTTGGTCTATCTTTGCTGGACATCAGCAAAGCACTGGTGGGGTTAGTGGTTTGTGGATTTTTGCACTTTATGATTAACGTCAGCTGAAGGGAGAATGTGAACAATGTAAATAAGCATGTTGTCCTGGTATGTGCAAAGCAAATGATGTATATTTCCATTTACTCTTGAATCTGAAAGAGAAATTCAGAGATTGGGGGGGGAATAGCAGATGGAACCAGGATGAACACACGCAGTCTCCTTGGTGTATAACGTGCTGGGTAAAGCAGTGAATCAGATTTGCAATGCACTTTCCTGAGCAGACAAGGGAGAGTCACTCTCGCCCGCTGCCTTGGCTGTGTGGTCCTCAGTGGCTAAAATATTTTAAGTGTCAGCTCTCAGGGGTAAGTTAAAATGTGTTTGTAATCAGGGCTGTAACCTCGCAGCTCATTTTAAATGTGTTCCAAAGTATGAAAACATGAGTGTAGACATGCAGAAAATACTGTGTAAACTGAATACTAACTTGTTTTTTAATATGTAACAGCATTTTCATTATTGACATTAATTACTGATGATAACATGGTTTGGCACCAATTTCTCAGTACCATCCTTGTGTTGCTGCCACTAAGAAGTAAGAACATGGTTTCAGTCACTGCTATGACTTTATCTAGCTGCTGTTACTATGGCCTGAAATATTAACACTTGATTTATTTTTTTAAAATAGTTCAAATTAGAATAAATAAATAAATAAATAAATGCAAATAGAATTGGTATCTAGTTTTCCTGCTTTCCCTTTATATACAGAATGTATCATAATTGTATGTTTCTTATATAATTCACAGAGAAAGGACAGATATTTGGGACTGGGTGCAGAATCAACACAAGAAAAGCCTTTTGATACAAGAGGAGAATAAATATACGTTGGTAGCCTGTTTCTTCTTCGCAATGCTTTCTGCTTTCCTGGGGCACAACTGCTCTGTGTGCATCATACAGGGTTACTACTTTGAACATGTTCTTACTAAATCTTTTGTCTGTCCCAGGTTATTTTATTTGTATTTATTCAAACTAAAAAACGTGGAACTGAAAGAAAAGTTAGTTTTGTTATGACCCAAAGCAACTAAGACATTAATTTTCTTTTTTAGTGTGCATTTACATTTATAACAGCATTACTAGCCAGCTCAGTCCTCTGATAGACTTTATTTCAAGTTACACTGGTAACTGGGAAATCACCAGCTTTTTATTTAATTAAATCCTCATATTTTTTTCTTCCCTTGAGGACACAAGACTATTTTGGGAAAAAAAAAAAAAAAAAAAAGAATCAAGAAATCTAAAATCAGGCCTCTATGTCCCTTTGCATTCACAATACCCCGCAGTACCGGGTAGAATCTGATGACAGCCTCAGAAGGCCAGAGATCGGCTTGCAGCTACCCAGCCTCTCGGTAATGATCTATGGCCCATCAGCAGAAGAAATTGTTGCAGTTTGCTCGAGTTCTACTGTTGTTCCTGGATTTAATCTCCCTCTTTTTCTATTTTTGTATTTTGGACTACCTAAGTTTTAACCATCAGCTCTCCCATTTTGTGGTCAGTATCATTTCTGTTCATATTTCAGCATCACTTATTTATAGAAGGATGTTTTATCCTGTTTAAGCGATAGAACTGTAAGAACCCAGTCTGATAACACTGTTAACAGATCGCAGATTTACAAGATGCTTGTAAATATGTGTTTCTTTTTTTATATCATGTCTCTTGGGTTATATATAATTTACCTCCATAGAGGATAGTAACTAACTTTTGCTTAATAGCAAGAATTATAACTCTGGACTGCTGTTTGAGACACGTGTTGAAGTTTTACAGCTAGTCAGAATACCACAGAAGAAAATTTGTATGAGACAGCAACAACACTTGCTGTGAAGAGGATGTGAGGAGGTTCTTAGATCACTTTAGTCAGTACTGCATGATTTTTAAGTCATAAGCAGCTGGGTACTTAATTGTGCAGCTGCATTGTCTTTTGTATGACTAGGCTATTACATTGCAGGGGAGAAGCATTTATCCTCTGTGTTTTGTCTCACGTTTCTTTGCCATTAGCAAGAATTCACGTGCCCAGAGACTTTTCTTCCTTAAGATGCATGTAACCGTTGAGTATTTTCAGCCATCATCGTAATACATTGTCTGCTAAATCCAGTTGCCTCTTTGAAACACATACCTTTTTTGAATAAACTTTTTTGAAAGCAGACTCAAATGCACGTGGAATTATCCACATCTATGACAGACTGCAGTTTGGACTGGATTATTCTCTGAGTGTGATAACAACATTTTGTGCTTTTGGGAATTTAGGACAGTTATACATAGAGAGAACTCCAACCATTCATTTCTGAAACCATTTTCAAGTGAGAGTCTGTCTGGAGAGAGAGATCCATTTGTGTTGTTTACTTTGCCTTAGTCACCCTTTGCTCAATCCTTGGTTTTCCATCAACACCTAGACAAACTGAGCTGCTTTTCTGCTAGTTTCTTAGTTACTGCAATACCACCTCTCATGGCCTCACAAGACATCCATTCTCTAGGCACACACTTAGTGAAATTCCTAAGCATTTTTTTGCTCTGGGTTTCTTTATCCATGGTTTCTAACTAGATTTTAGTCAGTAATTAAAAGTGGATGCCATTGACAAGTGTTCCAAGTACTCAAGACGTAAGACAAAAATGTTACTAAGCAGTTTGTGTTTAATGCTTAATTGTCGTTCTTTTTGGAATATCACGTTCAGAGCCACTTGGAAAATACAGAGAAGGTAAGTCTTGTTATTTTGTTTCCTGATGCTCAGGACCTTGTGGCACTTAGTGTTCTTGTTGGGGAGCAGGCTGGGATGCTGCTGTTGATGGACAATAGACAAAGATCCTCTAGCCTAATACAACAACTGCACATGATGAAGGGCAGTCTGGGAAGAGAACAGGAAACTGGTTCCTTATGCTTTCTTACCTATCTTCTTCTAGAGACACACTGCTGGGCATATAAGTCATTACTTCGACCCACGGGGGCATTTCACGTGTCCTTATGAGATTTAGTCTGCAGACCACTGCACAATTAAAATTTTAAGTATTTACCCCTGAAAAGCCTACAATGAAGGACCTTGTATGTGCACAAGATTTTGCTAGACTCATGGCATATACTTTATTTGGTTAAATAGCACCATGAACATTTACACGGCTGTATAAATAATCATTTCCAGTTAGAGCTGTCAGCTGAGCCAAAGTAGAGATTTGAAGTGCCAAGGACTTAGAACATCTCTGTCTAATTTTACCCCAGCTCAAAGTATGTTTAGAAGATGAGGTATAGATAAAAATCAGATAAGCAAAATTATTTAGTGTTCTGTCACTTGTAAAATGTTTATCTGTTAAAAATATGAGGTGAGAAAAACATGTTAATCTCTTGCAAGAAACAAAACTATATCTAAAGGCTGGATGAGGAGGCTGTGTTTAGTGAGTGACAAGAGATGATTGCAAACCAAACGCTGGATGTTGACAAAGATCCCATTATTTGTAGTTTGTGCATGCTTCACAAACAGATGCTACCTGCAGAGGTAGAGAATCTCCACACGTTGTCCTAGCAGTAGCTAATTAGCTGGAAGATGGGAGTAAAAACATCAGTGACTAAAACGAGTGTTGGAGTTGTTTGGAGATGTTCCAGCTGACTGCTCTGCTCTTAGAAAATGCTGATTCTTCCAAATGAAAACATTTTGCTGGAATATGTAGCAGCATGGAGACTATAATCTGTGCTCCTTCCAGGCTGTTTTCCCACTTTGCCAAGCTCCTTGGTGCCCTGCCAGGTGGTTGGTAGCAAGCTGAGCTCTTTGCCTTTTCCTCTGCTGGATGTGTGGGGCCTCCTGGCTGGTGTGGGCATCCCAGCTCTCTGGGCTCTCCCACACTGGGTTGTGTAGCCAGCGACCGTATCTGTTCTGCCAGCTCCATCAGCTGACTGTGTTGGTTTTCAAGTCTACCGTTCCAGGTGGTATCTTTAAATGTGTTTGAAATATTTCAGAGGTTAGAAAGTCTTCCAGGCAGGTCCATCGCTGTACAAAAAACCTAGTAGTAAGCAGCACCTTTAGAGAAAACACAAAAGATGCACTTTTACTTCTGCAAGAAAAAACTTCCATAGGTTCCTGATTACTGATTTTCAGATCAGGAGGGATCTCCAATGCTTTTCTTGTATTCTTTCCAGTTAACACTGGGCTTTTCTTTCCCTTAGCCTGAAAAAAATATATCTAATGGTATGTACTAAGTTTCACCCTTAATTTGTATATAAAACTGTGATTGCCTTTATGGCACAAAGGATGCTGAGGTAGGTTCATATGCACAAAAAATTTTTAGTGGGTTTTCATAGCCGATAGCAAACATCAGATGGAATGATCAATGTAATTTGAGGGGAAGAATCAAAACGACAGTGGAGAGTGAGAGACAGAGATGGGAAAAGTCAAAATCTTCTCAGTAGTCACCAGAGAAGAAATCAGCTTCTTCCCTTGGCCACCCTCTCCAGAGCAGCAGGTGATTCCTCCACCCATAATACTTTTCTGATAATAACTTCCTTCAGTATCTCAGTTGTTATCAAACATTCCTTTTAAAATTCGCAGTAAGCCCACTGTTTTGTCATATGTTTGGATGATTTTGTATTAGTCTGGTAGATCATTAATCAAGAATACTGCTTTAGCTATTTTACTGCTGTTGCAAGCATGAATATATAGCTGGAATGACAGAGCAGAAACAAACAAGTGGCCGATCCTCTTCATCAGAAAACAGTTCTTTATCTCAGCTATAAAATGTGCATGACTTTTTTCTTTTCTTCTCTCTGAGGTGTACAGTTTCTCCATTAGAGAGATTTATTTTGTGCCTGGTAATTTATATCCTTGTTTCATGGATCTGGAGACTTTGCATCATACAAGGAATTAAAAATGTTGAGCTCAGCAAGTCGTATTCCAGGAAGAAATGTCAACCATAGACTTATCCCTGCTGGAAGCAGAGACAAGGTATTACCTCAAGGAGAAACCGAGGAGTCACTTATTCTTGTTTATCAAAGCACAAGGACAAACTTACCACGGTGGTGGGAAATTTGTATTCATCTTTGTCTTTTCTATATTAAAACTACTGTACTAATAAGGAAGGAAGGAAGAAGAAAAATAGGGCTATTACTAGACAATTAATTCTTGCAAAAGAGAAAAAATATGTTTACAGAACAATGTTTATGTTATGGGAAGGAACAACCATCAGTGACTTTAAACATTAGCCATTTCAGTCTCTGCAACCTCCAGATGTTCCTGCTGGCAGAGGCCTGCCGTTCCTCAGCCTTACCATTTGTGCATCCTTAAAAGGGATGTGGAGGGATGTGGTTTCACTTCACAGCTAAACAGAGCAAATGGTGCTTTGCTTCTGCAGGGAGTGGCCTTGCTCCTGTTCCTCTGTGTGCTGGAGCTAGACCGCATGCAGCTTCTGGGTGCAATTCAGCTGGCTTTTCCAGCGCAGATCTAGTGCTCGCTTGCCTCACTTGCCCAGTTGCTGCATACAATAGGAGAGAAACAATGAGAAGAAGGTGCAAGGGAAAGCTCTTGTCAGTGTTTCTTTCTAAATTGTACAGGCTCAGCTTCATGTCATTATACCCTAAGGACCATGCAGATTACTCCTTTTTCCTGGAGGGAATCCTGTGCCTGGAGATGGTGGCATCTACAGAAGGATCCTCTGAGGGACAGATGCTTAGGAGGAAAAAAAATAGTCTTTGGTGTGGCCCTGAAAATCAAACTAACTCCAGAAAAAAAAGTAGATTCCTTTCTATAGCTGTTTCATATTTGCACAGTTCAAATGACTTACCTATGTTTTGGATAACTGAAGGAAACAGAAATCACTTTTTGTTTCATTCAAGTCAAAATCCAGGCCTTTACAGAAGGCGAAGACAGTACAGACAGTAATAATTTTTACCCACACAATACATATTTTATGCTTCAGATGACTTCCCCTTTTTAGTGACAACTGGTGAAATAAGAATGGAGCAAGTTTTTAGAACTGTTTGTCATAAGAATGAGGAAAAACAGGGTTGGGCTGAAGGACTGGATATGGTCCTACAGCACAGTATTTAATCTGCATCTGGAATCATGCATTTTCCCATTGTTTTCCTTGGGACTCTGTTTTTGTTTTATTATTTTAATGTTTTTAAAAAAATACTTGTCACAGTTCAGAGTACTTATGAGATGGACAGGTTTTAATCTTTAAACAAAACTATGCCTGTCCTTTCCAACTTATTTGTCCTATTTGTTGACCTTCTTAAAGATAAGAAGCTAGCTCCCAAGAATAAAGCAACACACGAGAAATGTTGTGGCAGGAATCTCAGTGCAGTGCAGCCTATAAAGACATTCAAAGAAAGGCTGTCAGCACTAAGCCAGAGTTAAGGAGAGGGCTCAGTAAAGGATGGCTGGTAGTACTTTTTAAATAGATCATTGCGGACTAGCAAAACTGCAATGGCAGCAGGTGTTCATGATGATTTATGCTGAATTTTAGCTGATAGATGGTGCTGGGATTAGTGCTAGGTTCTGTAAATATCATTGCTGAACATTGCATGGTCCAAAAGCTAGAATAACAGGGTCCAGTAAATTACAATTGGTTTTGGTATTATATGGGGTATCTTGGTGGGCTGAATACTGCAGTCAGGATTGAGCATAGGTTTCAAAAAACCTTAGGTTTGTGGTTGCAATGATGCCTGCTGTGGTCAAGTTTCAGTGACAGCGGCTTAGTTCTTGTACTGGTATGTATTATTATAAACAGGGCACAGCAAGTTTGTCTGGGGGTTGTTTGTTAAAAATATAAACAATCCATTTCTTCAATGAAATCTCTAGTTCTCATGTTCTCATGTTCCTTAGGTCCCTGGAAAGGGACAGGAGAGGCACAAGCTCCAAGAAACAAGAACATCTTACATTTTTAGAAGGTACTTCAGAGAACGCGTTAGCATTATTTTGCTTATATGCATTCCAAAATTAAAGGAAAGATAAGCATTTGCAGTACAGGAAGATCTTAAAATAATCCAATCTCATCTAGAAAAAGCGGAAAATGAACTTTGCAAAGTAATATTTAAAAGTTTTGAAGTCTCCTTGTATTAAATTATCCTGTCTCTTGCAGTGCAATACCCAAAGAAACAACCAGAGCTAAAAACGATGAGAAAGAATAGCTGCCAGACAGAGCAGCTTTTCTAGGAAAGATTCTTCTTGCAAGCTTGCTGGAAAAGAAGCAAGGAATAAAAACAAGAGTGCTTAAATGCGTTCTTTTACTCCAAATATATTCTAGAAATGACCTGCAAGATAGTCCTTCTCTAACCTTGCAATGAATGTACTCATGTCTCTACAAGCTCTATCCAGTAATGTGAGAATTTCTGTAACAGGATAAGATCAATAATTCCATATCTGGATATTTTTATTTTATTTTGTTTTGTTTTACTGGAAAGAGGTTGTTAAAAGAACAACTTGGAACTAGATTTGCTTCTCAGTATTTTGCAGAAATGCTAGCTTGGCAGTGTGTGTATAAAATTCAAAAGAATATCCTCAATGCTCTAAGATTTTTGTTTACTAATTGTGAAAATGAAGGATGTGCCTCAGAAGGTAAATGATCTCAACTATTATTTGCAGACATTCCCACAAGGAACAGTTTCAGTGCCTATGAGAATGTAAACAGATCTGTATCATTTGGTTTCTACTGCTTATATATTTTCGCTTTACAACATTAGAGCTTTGGTTGGTCTACTATAAATGCCATGAGGTTGCAGAAAATTCAAAAATGCATTATTACTGTCGTGTGCTATTTTCTTTTACCTGTGTAGGATAGCTAATGACCAAACCTATTCTATTGTGTAGCTTTGCTACATGGAATTAGAGATATTTGTGCTAAGGTTTCTTAACAGGCCTAGAAGGACCTTTGGGGCTCCCAGCTCTCAAAAAATTATGTCTGTTGTTCTATCACCGAAATGTGTGTCTTCCACTTCTGTCACAATAGAGTATTAGCTTTAGGAGGCATTCTGCATCCTGACTCTTCTTCCTTTCTCATGACTAGATGGAAGAGGCTTTATAAAAGTCCTTTTTCAGAGGGATATTGTTTGAATAACAGCTCTGTAATACTGGAAGAATTTTGAAAACTAAAGTGCAATGTTTAGCCAAGTTTATTTTCTGGACAGCTATTTAAGATGGTAAGTTAATACACTTTAAATCATCGTGTTCAACATATAAATTAGATGATTCCACTTAACATCCGTACCATTTATCTGTAAACAAACGAAGCAAATGAAGGAGGACTGGGCAGCCCTGGCTTGTTTTCTTCACGTAGCTCTAGGTTCAAAGTCAGAGAGGTCTTCCAACCCAAAAAACACAAAAGGCTTCTTGGATATGAAGTGCATGTTGATGGCTGTTTTGAGGAAAAAAAAAAAATGATTTCTGTGCAAGAGCTCAGAAATTCAAAAGCATCGAGTGGGTAAGGGGAGAATGAAATTTTCTAAGGCTTCATTCAAAAAATAACAATAAGCCGGGAAGGGAAGGGAAGGGAAGGGAAGGGAAGGGAAGGGAAGGGAAGGGAAGGGAAGGGAAGGGAAGGGAAGGGAAGGGAAGGGAAGGGAAGGGAAGGGAAGGGAAGGGAAGGGAAGGGAAGGGAAGGGAAGGGAAGGGAAGGGAAGGGAAGGGAAGGGAAGGGAAGGGAAGGGAAGGGAAGGGAAGGGAAGGGAAGGGAAGGGAAGGGAAGGGAAGGGAAGGGAAGGACACCACCAAATAAATAAATAAAAACAACAACAAACAAGCATATAAGGCCTAATGGTTTGCAGGCTGGAGGTGATCTTCCACACCCAGAAGGTCAAGGTTGGATGAGATGGAAATTCTTCTTCTATCTTAATGAGAATAAATATTTGTAGTCTAGCATTGTCTAGGGTGAGAATTGTTTGTATATCTAATGACAAATAAAAGCATATTGAGCAATTGGATGGAGAAATTGGATGGGTGTTGCCATTTCTGGGAACAATCTCACAGGCATGCCCACACGGCTCCCTCTGTGCCTCCTGCCTGCCTTCCCCTCAGCAGCAGGACACCGAGCAGGATGGCCACCTGTGGCAAAAGACCCCGTGGCCATCCTGGCTCTTCTAGCTCGCCTTCCTTGTGGAATGGTGACGGCTGGTGAGGGTAAGGCCCCAAAGCAGTTGCTACCGGCCATGGCCCCTGCCTGAGGGGCCTCTGCTCAGCCCGGCTAGAGGGAGGTCACCAGCAAAGGAAAAATCAGCATTCCTAATAGGATTTCAGAGAGGTTGTGAGGCAATGGCTGCACTGTGGAGAGCAGGGCAGTCATCAGGAGTGAAAATGCAGTGTGTTTGTTGGACAGAATGGTTGTGTATGACAAGAAGACTGTGCCTGGGCTGTGCAGCTGTGCCTGGGCTGGGCAGCCATTTTGTACAGGGGGTGTGCTGCAGGTGTGAGGCAGCCTTGTTCCTGGCATAGTGGACAACTGACTGGGAAAAGCCGAGCTTGACACCCTGCCAGCATGATTTTCTGCCTGTGTTCCTGTGACTGTACCTTTTGATTTCCTCATCTGCATGTTTGTGCTTTATTAGCGTCTGCCTTTTCCAAAAGAGACGGTTAGCCTGTTGTTTCTCATTGCCTGCCTGTGTGCACCAAAAACCATCTCCAAGTGTTCAATTTGTTTCCTAATCACTCCCCTGGAGAACCTGTCAAGCACTGCTGGCCATCCATGCCGAGATCTTGCTAGAGTCTCTGACATTAGTATCACTGCCCTGTAATACAAGAGAATTTGTACTGCTATAAATATTCTGACTTCAGCCATTTAAAAACTTCTAAAAAATGAACAACACAAAAGAATAAGAATGCATGTTCTGGGCAGTAAGAAGCGCTATTTATTCCTGCCGGAGAAGTCAAAACCAGGGCGTGCAGCAGCAGTTCCCCGTGCTAGCAGAGGGGTGCCGGTAGGTGCTGCTGGGGTGGGTCTCTGGCTAAAAAATCTCCAGGGAGATTACTCTCGTTTGCCAATATTCCCTTACTGGGAATGTTACCTTAATGCTTGTGGATTGATCCCTAATGAACAGTTGTTATCGTAAAGGTATTGAGCCACTAAATGTTCACAGATATTTTTGATGACTGTAATAAACTTATTCTGGAGAAAGCATCTTATCACAACCGTGCTATAAGCTCTAATTGCAGTTATATTATTAATGGAGACGGAAATATGCTTACTCTTTTACTATTAAGAGAATGAGTCAGAGAACTTGTTTAACCCATATAATACAATATTTTTTTCCTCTTTGTGGTTTCCTGGCTTCACTTTACTAATCACAGCGTAAACACTAGACATATTTCCAGGTAAACTTTTCTGAGAAGTCTTATATGCATAAAACAGTATTTTACATTATTGACCAAAATATTTAATCCTCAATTCATAGGAAGAAGGCTGAAGGTCTTTCACAGAAAGGAACAGTCAGGGTTTGCAGGAACTTCCTTTAGCATGAATGTTTGCTTTTGACAAGCTTTCCTAGCAAACCCATGACAAAACCATACAGCTGCTGAAGTACTTTTGTAAAAACAGAGTTGCACAGGAGTCAGTGAGGTCTAGCTGAAGTACGGGGACTTCTTCCTCTGGATGGCTGCAGCAGTTTCTGCCTTGCCCTGCTTTAAGGAGAGCAGCTCAGCTGCCACCACCTGAGCCCCTTCTGATCTGGCAAGACTTGCAGACTATAAAGAAAAACTAAAATGTGTCTGTATTGTGTGTGTATGTGAGGGGTAGGGGTGATGGTCCTCAGCAGTTGTTTCATTATCATTCCTGCAGCAGGAAAGGAAATCTCAAAATAATAGGGTGGGTAGCTGGATGTAAACTGTCCATTTAAGGAATAAATTGCCCCTAATAGGCAAAAGGTAAAAATGGGAGATAATTAAATTCCAGAGCACAACTGCAAAACAGAAGAATGGTAATAGAGAAATGGTAATAGAGAAATGTAGAATAAAAAAGAGCTACTGAGAAGGTCAGGAAACATATATTGGGTATTGCATGGTTTGCAGGATTCCATGATGTCTTGTTTTTGAGTATGTGTATGTTTGGAAGGGAGTAGGAAACTAGAGACAAGTTTTGGCGTGTTAAATTTGGCAAGCAGTTCCTTTAGGAATGAAGCAGTTAGTTTTAAAATGTCTATATTTACAGCCAGGATTTGCTACATAATACTGAAACGAACATTGTAAAATGAGGGTCATAGGAATTACTAGACTCTTGCAAAGCATGTTCCTTTTTCTCATAACAGCAATATTTTTCCGTCTTTTTGGTAGTGAAATGGAAATTTTATGAATAGGTGCAGTGTTTGTGAATTACACCAAATACTGTTGAAGATTGGATTAATAGTTGATATGTAAAATACAGAAGGAAAAGATATACAAAATTCTTCTTGCCCATCTTGTATGTCTTGGACAACCCACACTGTATGCAGGAGAGTTCCTCTGTGTATAATACATTGACTTGAAACGGCAATAAATCTGAAAAAGTTACAGTACAAACTGAATGTACTGAACCAAGAAATTTACGAAAAATGGTCTTATCTTATGTTCTGTTGTAGTTCAGCTGTTTCCGAGCTGGATGCCAAAATTCAGTTGACTAAGTGTTTTTTAAGGACTAATAGGATTTGGAAAGAAAATATTTGCATAGGCGTCAGATGCGCTTTTTGTTCCATCCTCTTTCTCTAAACTAATATTAAGGATGTGCCACAGTTACTGAAAGTTAGTACACCTTTTTTTTTTTTTTTTTTTTTTTTGACGAAACTTTACTACATTTTGGCAGGACATACTGTAGCAGTCACACTTAAGAAAATCCCAATAGATCTTTAAAATCTCTGTATTACCTGTCATTACTAACACCTAGCTTTGTCCGCAATGGTTATTTAAATGCTAAATTCAGTCTTTCAGCAATGGCTTCTCTTGGTGAAATGACTTCTTGTGATACCTTGTGAGGCTAGTTATCTGTTATTAGCTCAGGGAGGATTTTATTTTTCACTTTGCCTCCCAGTCCTAAGCTTCCAGCTTTGTGTAAAAAGCATGCAAATAAATGGCTGGAATTTAAGAAAGGGCAGAGTGACCGGATAGCTAACTAGAACCTTGCACAGTTGTGATTCAGGCTTGTAAATCAAAGTTCATGGGCGCTAATCACATGCAGGCCATATAACTATGTGCATAAACACAGACAAGGATCTCACTTCTGACACCTGGCTTTTGGAGAAGTTTGGCTCAGGTCTCCCAAAATGCAGCCTACAACCCATTGCTCCTTGACACTTTCTCCAAAGAGTAACCATGAGAGCTACCCTGTGATGCACCTCTATTAAGAAAACAAGGGCAGGCTCAGATTTTCATATTTTAATCTCTCCCTCTGTATTTCTTCTGAACTTGGAAGGAATTCAGCCAGGGTTCATTCGGTAATGGTCAATCTTTACTGGAAATTCGTGCTGAATTAATTGGCAGGCTTGAATGCTTTTCTACTTTTACTGATAGCGATTACAAATTGTTGCAATAGTGACCTAGAGATAGTAACTTTGGTTGTTTCAAAAAGTAGCAGATAGCTGTTCTCCCAGGGATACAGGATACCAGCAAAAAGTTCTCTTTTTGTTAATGATCCTCAATGGAATGGCCGTTTCAGGTTTCTCTAGTTTTTTAATTATGGTGTGATGTCGAGGAGTTTTGCAAATTCAAATTTAACAGAATGCCTTTTTTGCACGCCAAGAATATGTACACGCAATAACATGCAGTGCTTCAAACTAGACAAGAGTATGTATCAGAAAACACTATGGAGAAGAAATAACAGGAAAAATATGCAATGTTTTTTGAGGGAGATATTCACATCTAAAATTAGCTATCTGAGTGATGTGAGTCAGGATGGCCTCACATGGAACAGCTAGTTGTTCCTGCCTTACTGTAGATACAGCTAACAGCTCATTTAGCAGCTGCTGATGATTACAGTCATGAATCTCTATTGATTTGGAGCTGCCCTACGTGGAAACAGGTGATGTGGTAACTAGTATTTGAGTATCTAACTGCAATTATATAGAGATGATGAAGTTTCTGGAGGTTTTGAGTGGAGGAAGGGGATGTATTCAGAGGAAGGGAAGTGTTTCGGAAATTTTAAAGTAATTAGTTTATTTTATAGAGGGTACTTACATAAAATACACAGCTGAGTGACTTAGGAAGTAACAGCTATGCTGAATTTACCTATTTAATCCACTAACAGGATTTTTTGCACCTGAGCAACTGTGGCTAAAGCACTCCTGTAGCAAGTTCCTGCAGTACAGATGGTTGGATTTACAACTTGCAGGTAAATTAAGTGGGATTCCAGTATAGTGAAACATTGTTTTAAGTATTCAAGTTTAATGAATTGAATAATTGCTCACATGTTATCAGAAGCTTCCTGCAATGTTGGCCTGAACCCCTTCAGGGAGAGGAACGAACAGAAGTTGGGTTTCTGGCATCCCAGCTAATGTCGCTTTGCTTGCTGCCAATGGTAGCTGTATTTTAAAGATTGTGACCTCTGCTCAGCCTGTTAGAGACACAATTTAGAGTAGCCAAGCCTGAATGAATGCTATGATGATGTTGTTCTGCGTATTACAGTGCCTAGAAGTGGTATTTCTCAGGAGTTGTTTGCAGGCAGCAGTGCCCTTGCTCTGCACATGTGTTGGGCTGTTGAGAAGGGACAGCACTCCTGCAGTTTGTTAGGCTTGTCTGCAGGGCCAAGAGTCTTGCTTCAGGATTTTTGCTGTATAACTTACAACTTGTGAGCATCTTGAAGAATAGGTAAGAACCTGTGTCTGATTTGATAATAAGCAAGTCCAGCTTGCTTCTGCTTGGCAAGTATAAGGACAACCCATAGGTTTATTTTCAGACTAAGATATATCAGGCCAGAATACGCTTGTGTTGTGTCTCTTATCAGTTCTATTTCTTCTTTGTATTTTCCATTATCTTTTGATAAGGACTTGATTATAATGCTTCCCATAACTGGTGAGAAATATGCCTGGGGAGCAGGGGTATAGATTTGGACTGCTACCAGGAAGGAGGACAGAATGTACTCACTGCTCAGTAATTCATTAAAGCTAGCGCACACAGCAGGGCATGTGGAGCTGATGCTTAGAGTTTGACTAGGAACATTTCTCAGTGTTACACGGAGATACGTGCATACGTTTTTTTTTGTTTTCACTGTTTCAGACTCATCTTTGTGCTATGTCTGGGAAAAGAATCTCCAGCAAAGGTTTGCATTTGCCACCTTCTGCTGTCTGTGTGCCCTGTACCCTGGGATGCTCAACAGAGAGCAATGCTAGTAGATCTGAGCCCACACCTGCTCCAACAAGCTTCTCCTTTGCTCTTCTGGCACTTAGTGAGCTGCACTGGCTGCTTATCTGTGAGATATGTTATGTTACTGAAGCTGTTTCTTTGGGCAGGTACATGACCATCTCAGAAATAAATGTGTGCCTTTTCATTATTACTGTGTGGCACTTCTGTAGCTTTCATATAATTCAGTTTGAAATCCAATGTGGAGCCTGGGAGTGTCTCCTTTAATTGCTGTAGCATTTTGATCACATTATGGCACGTGTGATGTCCAACACATAAAGTACAACATATGCTTCAGAATGAATAAAGGATGGCTTTTGTTTTGTTACTGACAACATTAAATGCATCAAAAAGAAACTGAAGTATTATTTTGTTGTATGATCTGTTACATCTGCATCTACTGTGCATAGTATTGCTATGCAGACCTCTGCCTTGGTGAAGAGTGCATTTAGTCCTCCAAGTAAGAAAAAGCCATCAATATACCCGTTACTTATATTTGCAGCTCTGTTCTCCAGACTTGATTATTTTTAGATTTGGGCATCACAAGAAATGACTTATTTTCTCCACCCAAGTCATGTTTATATGAAAACTGCACTGCCTCTAAATTCGCACAAGTGATGTTAGGTGTTCCATGCAAACATGAAACATGAGAGTTTTTTTTACTTTGTTTTTTCTTGTATAATGCATTTTGTAGTCATTAACAGGGAGAGGGGAGGAAGTTATATTACAGGTTCTTTCTTAGATTAAAATTAGGCTGCAGATGAGTTTTAAAAGCCTTTTACAAATTAAAGGGTCAAAAAAGTCAATAGATAAAGAAAATACAATAATCAGCATTTTTTGTGATCATTTTTCATTATTGTAATGTCTCATCTTGAAGAGAATAAATGTCAGACAGCATGCTTCCCTACTTCCATCTGAAGTAATTTCTTGATAACAGTTGTAGAAGATTGGTGTAGGAATGTTTTTGATACTGCAAATGTATACAAAATAATATTATGTATGCCTTTTACATCAAAGAAACCAACCTGGGCTTAACAAATTACTCTTCTTGCTAGCCTTCCTTGAAGCAATTTGGCACTTGCTTTATTAGCTGAAGTTTGACATAATTATGTTTTTTGATATATTGCTACTATGTCATAGGAGATAGTATCTGAAAAAGCAAAACAGGGCAACAATAAGTGTCACAGAGAACTAATGTTCCGGTTATAAATCTGCAAGCAAATCTGAACAGTCTGTTCTAAGATATTTTGTACTTCTGTCCAAGACAGAAAAGCAGTGTTGGTAAGCTGCTGAAAGTTGTGTTTGTGTGTATGGTGTGTGAATGCGTGGTTATTTTGTGTTTTATATCCAGACTGATCTGAATGTGGTCTGAAGTTGGTACAGCATTGCTGGTCATTACGAGGCTAATGTGGAACTAATTGCTGGCTTTAATTTTATGTTGGAGATCAGGCTTGATGTTCCCATCCTATCTTTTATGAGTGATTTTTTTTTGCAAAACTCATCTCACAAATTGCCTTTAATTTCTTTTATAAAATAAAAATGAAGCTTTCTTAATCTACCAGGAGACCAGAAGGATTTAGATAGCTAGTGACCATTAACACCACACCCTGGGTGAAGCTGGATTAAAACCTCTCCATCTCTAAACTCTGCCTTTTTGAATTTCTCTCTTCTTGAGAGAGAGGATTTTTCACCTCTTCCTTTTCTAAAGTACTTTCAAAGATACATTTTCACACTTTCTTTCCAGAAGCTAGAAAGAAAACGTGGCTTAAAATGTAACCCCAAATTGATTGATCAAAAAATTTCCTTGTGTTATTTCAGTTTTACCATGGGCTTGGTGTACTAACAGGGCACACATTGTGGCTTGGACACAGTAGGAAAGGAAAGAAGATAAAAGCACCCACCACTTACTCCTCTTGACGGTAATCCTGGGCAGGGGGAGGAGGAGGGTTGTCTCTCAGCAGACTGGCCTTTGCAGAGGTGTTGCACGTGGCTCTGCTCAGCTCTGGGAGCTGCGTGATGCAGCTGTGCAGTGCAGCCCCATGCACTGCAGGAAGCAAGCAAAAGTTCCCACTGCAGAGATTCTCCTGAGGTAGCAATGTTGGTGGAGAGGGGTGTGTAATTTTTACATCGCTACTTCTACAACACAATTTAAAGCAATACAGAAGCCGCCCTTCTGTTTGCCAGCTGTCACCTTCCCTTGTCACCTTCTGGTTCCTTTCCTTGATAAAGGAAAGTTATCTGTATGAACAAGGCTTGCTAATCTCACCAGGTAGCAAGTGCTCTTTCTCCTGCAGCTGAGACTTTGAGAATTTTCTGCCTTACCCCAACAGAAAACCTGACAGAGATCACGAGTGGTCTTCTGAAGGCGCCACTGAATAAATGTTTGTGGTACAGGTAGGTTCCCTGAATGTGTTGTGCTCTTTCCAAGTATACCAGAGGAAGTATGCCTCATCGACTAGGGACATCTGTGGTTCTACTGAAAGACAGAAGAATGAATAAACAGAACAATTTATTTAAACAAAAAGAAAAAAAAAAAAAAAACCTTTCTCCCAGGTGCCAGAAGCAGTGCTATTTGCTTCTATCTTCTATTTGCACAGTACCAATGTTTGATACCAATTATAGCAGTAAGTAGGTGTTGCCCATTTCACTCCTGTTATTAGCTTTTCTGTTCTGAGTTTCCTAGTCCGTGTAGGATTGCCTGGGAATGCTAGGTTCATTCTCGTGGTGAATTCATTGCAGTCAGTTGATTTCTGAGTAGGGTTGTGGCCTGTATCTGATAGAAGAGAGATCAGCAGTGTTGTGTTATGCATGATGAGGAAATAACAAGGGCAATCTCTTTATCTCATCTGAGTGTCTGGAGAGGATTCTTATTTGTGCCTGTCTGATTCTTTAAACTTCCGCACTTAAACACGAGGCTGATCTTCTCCTCAATTACACATCTCATTTGCTGTTGGATCGTTTTCTAAATAAATTTGATAAACCTATGTAGTAATTGTGCTCGTTTTCCACTTATGCCTTTGATTTCCCGTTATTTTCATTGAAAGACTTGATGACATGAGAAAGGAGCTAGAGCCATTCAGCAGATCCATATGATAAATAACGGAACACTTTACTTACGGCAAGTATCACTTGGAGATACGTAATTTAAAGATGTAGCTGATGAACTTCAGCTTTCTTGTCCTTCCTTCCCGTATTCATCTATAGACCTGCAAACAAGTTTCTTAAAAACAACCGTTGTAAGGTTGGTTTCTTGTCTTATTCCAGTCCGTTTCCATAAACAAACCCAAAGCAAAATTCATGTGGCTTTTAGCTGCAAGCTTTCACTCTTGTCAAAAATAAAAAGTTGAACGCTTCTCATGAAGCTGAACACATCAGCTGCCCTGGCTACAAACACTGTGTGGTGTATAGGAGACCTGGCTCCAAAACCCACCTTTCTTCTTTCTTTCCTTTTCCCCTCCTCTCCTGTTCTCCAGAAGTCTGACTAAAGCAGCAGACTGCTGCTTAGCTTTGTGCAAATGAACTTATCAGTCATTTTTTTCCATACAGCATTTGAGGGTGCTGATTAAATGGCCATTTCAACCAGGTTTTTGTCTGGATGTGAAGACACACTGGAATAACCTAAAGGTGGCTTTAGAAATTTGAGGTGTCTACTCTGGGTTTTGAATGAGGCACGGGAAGGACTGGCAGCTAGTCATTGCCTGTGGTATGACTCCTGAAAAATGCAAAACTGACAGGTGTCATTCCTAGCTTGCACTCAGCCTTAGTTAAACATTGGTTTAACTCATTGGTTAACTTCATTAACTCTTTCTTAATGAACCTTTTGGTAATTCATAATTGTGCTTTGTGAGATGGCCTGGACAGTTTGTGCTTTACAGGAGAAGCTTTTCTGATACTGATGTTGTGATCACAGCGCTCATCTCCATCAGCAAGTGAGGATGAAATCGGGTGTTCCCAGCAGCCTGAGTGAGCCCTGGGAAAAACATGCAGCAAAAACTAAGCAAAAGTAAGAGCCTCAGCCACTACCGGTGTCCTGAGCAATGTCTATTTTATTTGATTTTGAAATAGCTGGTTTTCAAGACTAAACAAAAACCTGCTTCATAAAGGCTAGTTTATTTCTGTTGCTAACATTGGGTCTATGCTGAGCTCGTTCTGGGTCTTGGATTATTTTCTGATCTGCTGCTGATAAACCATAATTTTGGAACTAGTGCACCAAATAATATATAATAACAAATAATTGATTAACTGAAAAGTCTGCTGTGCAGTAGTCATGTTCTCTTTTTTCCATTGTTGAGCCAGCACTATGAAATACTACTTTACTGTAAGGGTATGTGACCATCTAATGTTTTGTTCATTTATCCAGTGTCAGATGGTTGAGTTTTTCAGCAGCATTACCACGTGGAACTCTCCAGTTTTCTTGATTTTCATCCTTTTAACTAATTATTCCACGTCACCAACACAATGACTCACCCAATATGCCGAAGTTATTTGGTAATATTCCTGGAACACTGTTTTAAACAGTCTTTCTGAGAAGTTGCCAACTAATACTGACATACTCTTACTCAGCAGATCTACTCCTCTTACTCATTAAAACTTATTCCAGTTGACACTAGAGGCAGCATGGTCCTTGCTACTTTTTGTTCCTGGTAAGCTTTTGGTCAAATACATCGCTTTCCAGATCTGTGGTATCACAGTGCCAGATCTGTGTGGAAAATTTGCTCTCTTCAGACATCTCCAACAAGAAAAGTGATCCCCAGTGACACTGCAGTAAAGTTTAATCCCGTTCCCTCAAAACTGCAGAATTTATGCACACAGACAGGAGAGGAGGATATAAAAGGATGGCAAGGTGACTTACGTGACTTTGTGTGAGTAAAGCATTAGAAAAAAATCCATGTGTATTACCTTGCATCTTGGAAATAGCACTGTCTAACCTATTTGTTGATGCAAATTCCAGCAACGGGCAGACAGATTCATAACAAGTGCTCTGGATTTTACAAGGCTGATACAGCCAGTTCTGTGTTCTGCTCCCCCTCCCTGTGAGCAATACAGGAACAATTGATTATGCAAAAAGTTCTGGAGTTGTAATTTCTTGGATGAGGGTTGTCTGGTGACAACAACTGTTGCCAAAGCAAAACCCTGTGTTTTGCACATCTCTTTAAAGAGATTTAGACACCTCTCTTTAAATTGTTCCTGGAAAACTGGTGGTGGAAGGTATTGTTTTGCAATCGGCCAGTTATAAGCTTGCATGCTTTCCAGCTGTATAGCCTCTGTGAAGAAAAGGATCATTTCTGAAAAATCACTTCAAGACCTCTATTGGTAAATCAATGTGATTTCTGGCTCCTCGCCAAACCTCAAGGTTGCATCATTCCATTTGGAGTACGCCTTGCTAATGAGGATGCTGTATTGTCGCATGTTGTCTCTTCTAACTGGAATAAGTGTGATTTTTTATTTTTTTTTAAGAATTATTGGATTTTTCTTTTTTTAGTGATGCTGAATGAAGGGCTCAGTAGGTAGCTGATATTCCAAAACACCTAAGCATCATACACATACAGTTTTGAAGAGCAAACGAACATGTAAAAGTTACTGAACTTCTGTGAGCAGTACTTAATTAGCTAATAGCTAGATTTGAAGGGTAATTTGCAGATGATTTAACTGCCCTTTTTTTCCCTTTCATTCTTTATACTGGCAGCTACGGATGAGACAGGGGAAAGGCTTTATGCCAAGCACTAACCATGCTTTGCCATATGATGAGGGACCAAGTTGGTTTTATGTTGTTGGTCATCAGATCATGCAGAAGAGCACCCAGTCAGCAGGCTGGGTGCTCAGAGATGTTGGGAATTCACCTCTCCTCTGTGCCACCACCTGCAATAACACTGACTAGATGAGACAGGCTGGAAGAGCTGTGTTGGAAGTACAGCTTATCTTCCTGCTAGAGGAAATTAATGTCCTTCAAGTAATGACTTGAAGGGAACTGTTCAGCTGGCCACATCTAGAGGAGTTATACAAATATGAATTATTTGAATACAAATTATGAAAAATTCCCTTCCAGCTGTTTTCCTTCCTTCAGATAAGGGGCCCTAAACTGACTTAGTATGCTCATCAGCATGGGATGTTATTTCTTCTGATATTGCTGCTTGCTGTATTTTTTTTATTACTATTTTTATTTAGAAAGTAAAAGAAGCTTATCAATACTTCCTGGAGGGACAGAATTGCAATTCCAATTTGTGTAAAATTCCATCAGTTGTCTATTTATAGACAACACTTTTCATGCTCTTATTTAGCTTATTTTAGTTCATGTTGGAACTTCAAAAAAAATATTTTTATATTATTTCCCCCTTCTTTACACTTATCTCAGTGCTAATTCATTCATTTGTGACTAATAGCTGGCTGGTTTCCAGAATTCAGAAATCTCTAAAGAAACCTGAGACAGAGCCACATTGCTTACAGTAGTGGGAATAAATAAGTGGCATCTCTCGTGGTAGCAACTTTTTAAATTACTAAAAGGGAACACAAGTGACACAGCTTAATGAATATTTATTAATGTGCTAGAACAGGATGAGCTGCTTGATTGGCTGCTGTGCGTTCTGTAACGTGCACGTACCCATTATGGTTTTTGCAATATCAGCTATTAGCCACGTCACCTTCCTTTCGTTAAACAAACTGCTGTCTTCACAAAGGGGAGGTAAATATGAATTTTTCACTGTGAATGGCTTGCTGGGGTTGCCTCATGTGGCCAAGACTGTGACAAGACCAAGGATAAGTGTAGCTTTTGGCAGGTTTCCAGTTTAACTTGGACTGAGGCAGAAAAGCAACTTTTAAGTGCTTTTAGGAGTTCCTTATCAGTAATGAGAAAAGAATTCCTATAAGGAAGCTGTCAAGGTTTAACAAGTTTTAGGCCTTTTAACGTGAGGTAGAAAATTCTAAGAATTAGACTTGGACAGTTGTACAGAGTATCTTCAGATATTTTTTTTAGCTTGGTTCATTAGCTGAGCCCTGCACAATCCTGACACTTCAATTAAAAGCACAGGCATCAAACGCACCTCTAAAATTTGAACAGTCTTCTGTCTCTTTTTTTTTTTTTTTTTTTACTTTCTATCAAGATAGCCTATATATAAAGAAATTGAAATAAAAATTAGTTGCTACTCAGAACAGTTAGTGCGAGCAACAGTAAGAGAAGCTCCTTGTCCATTTTCTGCACAGGGGCTCAGTCCTCCCTGGGTGAGTGATCTCTGCCTGGTGACTGCAAGCTGATGAAGGCACAGCTCAGTGCCCTAGCACGTGTGATGCCTTGGTGTTTTTGAACATCCAGATCTGCTTTGTGAGAGCGGTGTGAATGTTGGGTCAGCAATGAGCTGTGCTTCGTGAAAAGGGCTATGCAGACTCAAGGCTGGGGGCTGGAATACCTCCTCTGCAGCTTCAGGTCATGTCACCTGTAGACTGGCCCCCCTAGCTGGTAATTCTGCTGCATTTTGGAAAGGAGGAATCACTGTCTGGTCCTCTTACTGTAGGGTATGAGTCTTGGGCTTAGTCTCCTCAAAGTGTCATGGAGGCCTGTATTTCAGTCCTTTCCTTGGTATGTTAAGTGTCAGCGAGGGATGCCTTGCAGAGGAGAAAATGGGCCTACAGGCCCAATATTAGTCATCTGATAACCAGCTGATACCAAACATTTTGTTTCAAAATATTTGCTGTTTGCCACCATAATTGGTTGGCTTAGGTTTGCTGTCCAGGCGGCTGGCCTGCTCTACAGCCATGATGCCCGGTGGGTGGATGTTGTAAAATGGCAGCCTAGGCCTGCTGGGTTTAGCATTAGTAGTTTAAGCTTTGTTCAGAGAACTTCAGGCAAAGGCTTAGTGATGGTGACCACCCTGGAACTTGTGCTCTTGATATCTGTCTCAGCTGACACAGCTTACAGCAGACAATATCAGAAAAGTCAGCAATGTCAGTTCTTCGTGCCTATACAGTGTGTTTGTGTTAGAGGGTGCTGCTATGGTGGAGGTATGGGAACAGGCTTTTCTGGAGGCATGAGAGCACACACAGAGGGTACTACTAGGTCTCAGATCAGTATGGAGGTTTCTTTCCTAAAGAAAGATAGTCTTTCTTTAAGACATTTCTGGTCTAAAATTGTCTAGTGCTAAATTCCCCAAGGCTTGAAGCCCCTGGGGAATATGCAAAACAGATGAGGGCCTCTTGATTTCTTCTCCTGCAGTCCTCTGAGAGGAAAGCACTCAGCTTTGGGTGGTATTCCCATACTGAAATGTAGCAAGCAGATAATAATAAAGCAATAATAAAGCAATAATTAAATACTGTGTTGGGGGAACTTCCTTCTGTATTGTAAGAATTGCCGTTTTTTTGGTAGAATTTGTCTGAAGACACTGAAGATGGTTACCATGCACTGGGGGTTACCAGGTTACCGGGGGGGGGTGGGGTGGGGGGGCAAGCAAGGCTCCCTTGTCACGGTGGCACTTCGCGCACTTAAGGCCCTATGCCAGATGATTTCACATTCCAGATGTTACCGAAAAGGCTAGCTGCTAGGCCCAGGTGTTCATCTTGTTTCTCGAACACCAGAACTTCAACGGGCTCTCAGAGTGTCTGGAGAAGGTGAAGTTTCTCTGTGAGAAGGATAAAAAGCAGTAATGGGAAATTAGACCTATCCCGCCATAGGCACACCCAAGGATTCTGCCTTCTCTTACTGACAAGGCAAGCTGCATATGGATTCCTTAACCTCTAAATTCTGATAGAACTGCACATGGGGCAGGATAATATGTAGCCATAACAAAAGGCAGATAATTCCCCCCACTTTTCTTGCTTAACATATATAAAGTTGTGATCCCTGTTTGTTTTTGTGTGTGTGTATATATACATATGGGGTATATTATAAAACAGTTTCCCTCTAACCTTGCCTAACAGCTCTTACTAACTTTTAGAAGACTGACAATTATTACTCTTACCTAATCAGAAGTAGCACCTGAATATCTTGGCATGTTGAGGCCTTGTGTACAACATTCTTACAGTGGTAAATAAAGCCACATTGTTCTTCAAAGCTGGATGGCAGGGAGAAATTTTCTTTCCAGCAGCTGCTGCTTTCCAGTTACTAAAAGAAACCAGCAATGACATAGCCCAGTATTTCTTAATAAACAGTTATCAGGTAGGGAAGTGAGAGGAAACTAGCTGGCAGAGGATGCTTTTGCTTGATTTTTTCCCCAGGTGGAAAAGATAAGGAAAAATATATAATAAGTCTAATTGTATAACTTGTGCTGTGCTAAGAAAGCTCTTAATTTAAGCTATTTAAAACACCGCATTCTTCTCTAAGAAGAGAAAAAGTATATAGTTTAAGAAAAATAACACAAAACATGTTACTCATGCTGAGAAGCAAGAACGGCATGCACATCAACCAGCACAAAGCATACCCGACATGACTGGGCTAATCAGAACCTTTCGTGAGGCCAGATGCTTCTGCTGGCATGAGGGGAATAAAAGAAAAACCCAAGCAGAAAACAAACACCTCCCTCCTCAAGAAGGTACTTGGGGAAAGGCTGATGCAGTAATAACTTGACAGGTAAAGGAAGGATGTTTTACTTACCCTGACCACCACTCCCTGACAGTAGTTATTTTACATCCCCATCTGTTACCTGCAGTTCTAGGAGGGCTTTGACATCATCTTTGACTACATAGAATTGCTTTGGTATATTAGATTAGTAGCTGGCTGATGTAATCTGTGTTGAATAGTAAAAAGAAGAGTTACAACAGCAGGTTGTGCAGATGTGGTAAGGTTGTAGAGATACCATTATACTTTAACTAAAATTTCTCCCACCAAACATATTGGTTGCATGTCTAAGAACAAAAGTTAGAAGTTGTAATTAAACAGCGAAGTCAGACTTCAGTATTTTGTGATAGGATCTTCAACAAAGAACAAGAGGAACAAGAAAATCAAGAAACAAGCACTGAAACAAATCTTCATGTACACCAAAAAGGCTACTTTAAAAAAAAAAAAAAAAAAAAAAAAAAATGTTGTTAGTGAGCTTACTCTTTTGGAGCCCAGTTTTTATTTTTGGTGTGATTAAATTATTGTGATAAGTATCTCCTACTTTAAGCTGCTGAGAAATACCTTTCAGATGTCTTTGCTTTCAAACTGATGCTTGACAGTGTTCCTTTTAAAAGCATGAGTTATAAAATGGAGCAAAGCATAAGATCTATGGTTACATGACAGAAATCGTGAACTGTATTTACTTGCTGCTTTTCCCTTCTCTGTGGCTGAACAATATTGCCAACTGAAGGATGGTCCCAACTGAATGTTAAGTGATGGAGAGATACAACTGGTCCTTCTGCCTGTTGAAAACAATGCAGCACTGAGGAGGTCAGAAAGGGTATAAAAGGGCATAACTCACACATCTCATGTTTTTCTTTAAATGCTCTTCTGTTCATGGAGATACCCATGAAATCTCACTGATAAATTCTGCTGTCCTCATGCGTGCTGCTTCTTGTTCATTCCCTTTCCTGACCAGTACGGGTCAGGACCAGTGCAAGACTGAGACAAGAATAAAATATAATGTACCTTAAATTGTTCTACTCTACATGAAAGCCATTCACTTTGTCACTTTGCTTTTGAAGCACCACTTTGTGTTTTGTTTCTCTTGCTCTTTTCTGACTGATGCTGCAGATATGAGCACATGCCTTCTTGTGATACTGTGCTTCTTTTTTCTTTGCTTGTCTGAGTCTGTTCTAGGATTATTTCTGTGTGGTAGTGCGGTCATATCTGCTGTTTCATTGTAATGCTGGAGTTAGGTGGAGTACAGTTCGTGCTTTTAGCTTCAGTGAACTTTATCATTCATTAATTGCCATGGACTTAAATTATTTGTTGATGTAAATTACTTCTAAATCTCTTACTTCACACTCAAAATTACGATAATTGTAAGTAGATGAACTGAAATGACAAACCTAATGATGCAATTGCTTCCTGATAGAGCTCTTTAGATAAGAGGCAATAACAACTTTAGTTTTGTCAGTGTCTCTAAGGACTGGTTTTTTGTTTTTTTTTTTTTCATCACGTAAGACATCTATACCTATCCAAGCTGGTCTGATTTGTACATCTATCAGTAGAGCTGCTTGGCCAAAAAAAGAGTGGTGCTCCAAACAAAAAGATAAATAGCCAATATGGAAAATTGATCAAAAGCAATTTTATTTCATTGAGAACAAAGGAGTGTTGAGTTTCTATATGAATGTTTCATATGGGGTCTGAATTACACAGTATTGCAAAGGGGACGCAAATACTTTCCTCATTGCTTTGCTAATACAATTGCAAATCTGGACAAATATGACAAATATGATGAATCTTATGTCTTGCTGTTCCAATATATGCCACAACTGTGCACAAGCTGGGAGGAAGAAGAAAACTTCAATCTCCATATAAGGTAGACTTCTAAATGTGAGTGGTTTAGAAAGTTTTGTGTTAGACAAAATGGGAAAGCAGAGTCTTTTTATAGTTTTGTTCTTCTTCATTTTTAGCTCTTGTTATTCTGGTCTTGCAGGAGCCAGTGTACTAATTAAATCATTCTGCCTTCTGAAGCCTGTTGGTCATATTTTAATTGTGCTTTCAATGATTTTTTTTCAAATAAAATGGAATGAGAAAAGTCTGTTGGAAAATTTTGTGATTTATATTTAGATTTTTGGTGCAGTTTGCTTCTCTAAATGCCTCTGTATGCCTAATTGCTTAAGCCTCATTGTTTTCTGAGCTGTATTAAAAATACTTCTAATATAAAAAATATAGAATTATACAGTCCTACTGAAATAGAAACTATAACTTAGGATGGCTTGATATGGTGATGTGGATATTCTGACCTTTAGACAAATTTTAGAAGTGTCTTGCTAAGTAGTTGGGTTTTATTCATATTGTCTCTGTTCCGTTGAACGCTTCACAATTGCCTGTAACAGTACAGCAGTAGCATCTAAAACCCTCCTATAACGGATTGATTACAGAAGTACAAAGCAGTGCTTTGGCTATCCCTGAGGGGTGGGGCAGCGTTTGGTATTTGGCTCGCTGAGTAAAGCAGGTGCCCAGGCCATGTGGCTTTCTGCTCCCTGAGGCGCACAAACATGGCCGCCTTGGGGCAAGGCCTGCGCCCCTGGGGGGCGGCTGGAGGCTTTCCACAGCTCACCCAGCATGTTGGAGGGACTCTGCTCCAGCTCTTCTTATAGCTGGCAGCAAGTTCAACAAGGGCGTAGGCCCTGGGTAGTAAAGAACGAGGTAGAGGTGGTGCTGGTTGTGAGCCGGCCTTCTTCCAGGCTCTTCAGCTGTTCAGATAGGGCTGTGCTTCCCCAGGAAACAGCATGCTAAGTTCTTCGTCTAGCTAAGTTTTTTACCTGCTGGCATTTCAGCTCAGTGGCTCCTTCACAAGTTCTCTAAAACAGAAAGTCCTAATGCCCCCGAGGTTTTCCAAGACGACAACTGGCATTAGCATAATATAAATACATGACATTCTAGTCCTCTGTGTCCAGAAATCCTTCCAAGTTACATCATGGCTAAAACCTCGCTGCTTCAGAGTCATGAGATGTGCTTTTATCAAATCAATTTCTCTACAATTGTTGTAAACTTCTCCTAGTGGGGCCAGATAGTTCTTGGCACTGGTACTCTTTCTTCTGCTGATGTGAAGTGCAGGCAGGGCAGATTAGCACCTTTCTACAAAGGGCTGTAGATGTATTCTGGCTGGTTGACTTCACTTGTAAACCTTTTGATGCTGGGTAGAAAAAGCTATTTTTGTAGCCAAAATGGCTGACAGAGCCAGTGCAGGTACAAAAGTGAAAAGAATTCTTCAGAGAGTTGTGGGGGGGGGGGGGGGGGGGGGGGGGAACAAAAAAAAAAAAAACACTGGATTATTTAGATCACTAGCTTCATTATAACACTGCACAGTGATCAAGAAATCCAGACTGGGTTGCTAGAGACAAAATGATAAGCGTGCTTTTTTAAGCTCTTTTATCAATGATTAACAGTTAACTCCTTGTTTGCAGAGCAGTTGACCCTTTGTCAAGGCTGTTGGAGCAGGTAATTTGTCTGCTGGATTTCTTCCTTGTTTGCTTGGTGTCACCTCTAAGGCTGGAAAAAAAAAAAATACTGTACCTTAGCAAATTCTCTAGAAAGGCAGAGCTAGACAAAGCATAATTATCACAGCAAGTGTTTTTATTTTTACAGCAGTTTATATTACTTTTCTGACTGATAGTAGAGGTGGATTTTTCCTTCTCTTCAATACTCAGCAATGTAAGACTATCTGGTTTTAAATGTCAGTGAACAGTTCATCCAGTGCACTCCAAGTGCAAAGACAATACAGGCTTATCATCCTCTGAGCAATTTTATCCTGCCTTAGCACTAACCACGTTGCTAGGAAGTAATTGCCATGCTGATATAGCAGCAATAGAAGTTTAACTAAAGCAGACCCGGTGTAATTTGCTCTGTGGGACTCTTGCTGCGTTTGTATGCTGGAACTGAACTTGATAACGTGGTTGGTGTTCACCCTCCTGATCCAGTAACTGCTCCACGTGAGGATGTCTGAGTGGATGTGCAGGCTGGGTTGGACAGGCAGGTGTCACACCTTCAGAGCTGTAGGGAGCGGCCCTAAGTCCTGCCTTATCATGGCCTGTTGGTGGGACTTGCAGGAAACCCATGTGTTCTGTAGGAGTCCTACATGAAACAAAACAGCACTTCTGGGGAGGCTTTGTGGTGTGTGAACTTGTCAATGGTGCTTTGGGCCATGCTGTTCAACCTGGCTGTGAGACAGGCGGTGGTAGTGCTGCAGGATACTCCAGCCCTGCCTGGAGAGCAGGGAGCTCCTTAAAACAGCCTCGAGGCTGTTGCTGCCAGAGCAAGGATTTGTCCAACAGGGCTATGAAGCGTTGGCTGTTAATCTAGAACCAGTTCAGGATTCATATACCGTAAATTGTGTTATCTAAAAGCATAACAAATAAAAAACCCTAAAGTATGGCAGTGTTAAGTGTGCTTTGGGGGCAAAAAGTAAGTATTGAATGTTTAAAAGAAAAAAAAAAGTTTAAAAAAATGAAAAGAAGTAAGAAAAATATGAAAAAGTAAGTAGTGAATGAAGAGAGGGCAGATTTTAAAATTAAAAAAAAAAAGTTGGGGGGGGGGGGAGCTTGGGCTGAGATAGCTACACAAAGAAAAACTGTACTGGAAAACAAGAGCAAGATGACCACCAACAGAAACAGTGGTGAAATCACAGCTAAAATGAGAAGTAGTGAAAGTCAACAAGATAGAAATTACTTCATTGACTCTATTGGCACCTGAAACTGAAATGAGATTATAAATATCAATTATCAAGTCATCTTTCATTGTTGTAAGATTATTTCAACACCAAACAAAACTCAGCAAAGAAAACACATGGTCAAGGGCTCACAGGCTGGAGGTTCTAGAGGCTTCTAGATTATTGTTACTTTTGAATATGTATGTGTATATATATATATTTTATATATATATATTATATATATATATAATATATATATATTAAGTTGTGGACTTGAACTAGACTAAGCAATTCTTGGTCTTATTGTGGTTTAACCTGGATAGCAGCTAAGAACTGTCTTGGGAGAAAGTAATTAATAGAAAATATTGATGGTTCCTACTGCAGAAGTGATATCATCTGCCATGGTACTGAATGAATCATTAATAATTTACCAGAGCACGTGAATGGCAGGTCTTTATAACTGCAAATGTCTGGAAAACTGCTTTTAGAACTTGAATTGAAAGGTTTTTTTTTTTTTTTTCTTTTTTTTTTTTTCTTGTGGATTTTTGCAAGTAAAGTTATAGTTTTGTGCTATTTGTTTTTTTTTCACCACCAAAGCAAAGGCAAAACAGATCAGGACATAATAAGAAGGAAATACCTCCATGAAATGGAGTATGTAACCATTTCTTCGGGGGGGAAAAAATAAAAATAAGAATCTTGTTCTGTTTGCTCACCTGTTGTTACTGAGGTGATTACTGGAATCACGGTCTGCAGACAAGAAGTGTGGGAGAAAAAACTATTTGCCTTGGCTGGTGCTGTATGTAGCAATAGAGCTAGTGATGGATGTTCTGGGAAATTTTTGACTTATCAGTCTGAGACTAGTGAGATAGGCAAGCCAGAACACAAAGCAGAGGTAACTAGTTAAATTAGTCAATAGATGAATGCAGTTTTCCTTCAGGACTTGGCAAATAAAATGACAATTTGCCATTTCTGATAATTTGTCATTTCTGATTATTGGCACTTCTGGCGTTTACAAAATGCAATCTTTCAGCTGTGCTTTCACATTATACTGTAGGCCTTTCTACCAGCCCAGCAGAACACATGCTCTTACCACAATGTAAAAATCTTCTGCCCTTTGCAGCTCAACAAACAGGCAGTGCTTATACCAAGCCTTTGCTGGGACTTCTAGGTTTGAACTCACTGGCTTGAAGCAGAGGCAGGAGTCTGTGGGGTTGAATGATCTGCTAGGTGGGATTATGGAAGAGGACCTGCTGCCCTGCCTCTTATCATTGGTGTAAATCCTCTGGTGTTTTTTTCCTAATTTATCCTCAGGTTTGTGCATCCACCCTTTAATCATATTCTGAATGTTGTTTAGAGGGTAATCTGATAACTCATCTTCATTGGTACTTGCTCAGTTTCAATTTTTGAAAACTTGGGCAGCTATTAAGTGACTCTCTATTGCAGAGAACAAAAGTGATATCATTTAAAAAAAAAAAAAAACTTTTTTCTGTGCTAGGTGATACCTAGTTGTTTGGATCGGAAACATGAAGTTGCGGGACTCTTGTTCTGGAACAAAACGTGCTCTTGCAGCTTTTCAACACGTGTTCTTTTCAAGCTCTTGCGAGCACCGCAGAAGCCATTTGCCACATCAGATGCAAATGCTCCCTTTCTGAATTGCATCACTGCATGGTGGAGAGTCTGTAGGACTGCAGCTGTCCCAGTGTCTACAGGAAGTTTGTATTCGAAAGCAACCAAAATATCACGTTAGGTAACTCTGGCTGCAGGGAACCCAAGCCAGACCATTGAAGTAATGTATGAATAACCCCATCCTTGGAAGAGGTGGAAAAACTTTGTTTTTGTGAGAAATTCATTCATTTCCCAGAGATTGGGCTAAGGAAGACTGTAGGATGAAAATGGTAGAGCACATCAAGAACTTCTATACACAAACACAATTTGCTCTCAAAGCTGTACAGTTACTCAGTGCTACTGACAACTTATTTAATGGATAATTCTACTGAGGGAGAGATTACTACCACTGGGAAACTTCATTGCAGAAGACTTTGGGCAAGCCTGTGTTAAGCTTTCCCCAGTGCTGGTCCAGTCTCTGCACAGGAAAGGCCATAACCATGTGAGCTAGCTGTCTAATCAGCATATGCAACAAAATGTTGTTTTGGGGGGATTTTTTCTTAAATCACACTCTTTCTCTGGTATTTAGTGAACATTAGACCAAATTAAACCTGCAGTTTCTGAAGGGACCTGTGATTGCAACAGCACTATATATGGCAGTACAGTCACTGCCCTTTCATCAGATTGTAGGCTCTTAAAAATCCTCACCTGCCCTGTAATTAATGCTAAACAGCTCTGCTCCTGTTATTTAAATCAGTTGACTACAGTACCGAATTCTGAATATCACTTCATTACTACACTTAGAGTGAGTTTGCCCATCTTTTATTTCCAGGGGTTTAAAGTCGGAAGGATCCAGAAATAATCTGGAAGTACAAAATCCATGAGAGAAAAGCCTCCTAACAGTTTATTTTCAGAAGACCACAATGCAGAAACATTGTACGTTCTTATTTACCACCAGTCTGTGTAGAAAAGAATAGTCTGTGCTATTTTTACAGTTTTATTTTGACTGGCTCTAAGTATATGCATATTTCTTACTTTACTTTTTAGATATTATATGCAATATGCATTTGTTATATGTTATTTATCATCACTCAAACACCAGGAGTGAATATAAAACACATGAAAACGGCAGTATAATAATAGAGCATGAATTTCATCACTTCTATTAGGAAAGTAGGCCAATACAGGTCATGCTTCAAGACTAAAAGTTATCTAATTGTCACTTATTTGGGGGGAGGGGGGGAATACTGGCCATCTGTCCAGCAAGTTTTAGGTCAGCAGTTTCCAGGACTGGATGCAGTCAATTGGTGTAGTGGTTTTTATTAATCTGCAATTTATCTTGCCAAACTTAATGTTTTTGAAAAAACTGCCATTGTTTTGATTTTTTTTTTTTATATATTTTATTGTTTCCTCTAAGTAAGAGGGAGGAATGAGAGAAAATTCTGCCAACTTAGCTATTTTGAAGCTTTTTTAAATCTATGTTAACAGTAGCTTTTAATGATTAATGTGAGCAAATGTCTTTTAGTGCTGTCTGCCAGTGGAAAGTGTATCTGAGCTTGTTCAAGTGCTATTAATGAAAATGCGAAAGGCAGCGAGTTGTTATTGCTGCTGCCATTAGTTACTGTTGTTCTGAATCATGTGATTTGATGCAATGCGCTGTTATTGCTGCGCATCTGGTAACGCAAAAGGAAAACCAAGCGAGAGCGAGATCTCTACCAGTTAAGAATAAATCTGTTTTAAGCTGGAAGAAGCGTACTATTTTCCCAGAACAAACAACAACAAAAAAAAAACTCTCCAGAACTTTTAGTCATTGTTAGATTTCTAGGAGGAAGTCTTTAATGTGAAACTGATAAGCCTGCCAATGATATGGGTTGTGACTTGTTAGCAAAATAAATCCAAAACATTGCATTGCCATAAGAGTGATTTTTCTAGTTGTTGCTTCCCCTGCCACACCCCTTCTTCTTGTTTCTGGATGATCTCCTTTCTGCAAGGAGAAAAGCACAGTATACCAACACACCACCTGGACAGCCCCCAGAGGCCTAAACAATGATTTATTCATTTTTAGGAGGGATTGAGGCTCTCCCTTAAAATGCCTTTGTGCATCATGTTGCACTAGAAAGGAAAGTATCTTAAAACAACAGCTCTAGTTTCTCCTTGCTACAAGGTAGATGCTGCAAAAGCAAAACCCAGTTTTGTTCCTTATCTGTCTGCACTGACCTGTGTTTTCATGCTTGCCTGGTAAGGAAAAGACAAAAAAAAAAAAAAAAAAAAGATTGGGGAAAAATATGAGTGAGAACAAAAACTTACTATGGTTAGGTAAATGGCACAATGAAGTGTCATGAGCATCCTATAGAAATCCTAGACTTTCTCAACATAGGTGAGACTGATTTATTGTGGTCACAGAAGTTGCGTTTTTGACCAGGCAGCCAAGCTGTAGCTGAAAGTAAACTGTTAAGAAGAGTGAACTCGCAACATGGTTGAAATAACCTCAAATAATGTCAATTAAGTGTATCCGTTTGAATAAATACTTCATTTCTCTGGTAAAATCATTCCAGAGCATCATGCTACTGGGGTTTATGGGGCTGCTGTCAGAATGACTCATACTGTGTATTCCTTGGAATAATGCAGCTTGAGAGGAAACTCAAAAGGTTCCTGTTTTTCCATGGCTTTTAGCATCCATGCTTCAGTCCATTAAAATTGAGATTTCTTAACACTTTTAATGAGAATCAAGAAGGCATCATCAGGTTAGTTTCTGAAGGAAACCCAGAGTACTCTGGTACCCAATTGATGCATCAGTGAGTCCCCTCTTACAGCTGGTGTGTGAGACAGACACCTGCTTTTGTTACAGGACGATATTCAAACCTCAGCTCTGCTTGTGTCTAGTTATTAGGGAACCTGAAGAGAAAGGGCTCTATTTGAGAGTCCACACCAAGAAAGGGAAAAAAAAATATTACAGGAGATAAATTTGGAAAACTTTGGCACAAGGTATATATAGTAGAGTAGACTATATCTTTGTAGCAGATGTTGTAATTGAACATAAAATCAACCCTACACCATATGATTACTACACTTGGTAACTTAACCTTTAAGCAAGAAGCTGTACTTCACAATAATTTTTTTTGTGGTTTATTTCTTTAACTTGGAAACAATGAGTAAAACAGCAATAAAAACTTGGTAAATGAAACAATGCAAATATTTTTTCTGACTTGTCTGCACATAACACAGCATTTATTTTCTAGAAGCAAAACTTATTTCTTTCAAAACAAGTATACTGAGTGTTATTAGACATGTTGCACATCAATAAAGTCTACACCTTCAGACTTTTTTTTTCTGATAATCTGTAAGCTTTACATTTTTCACTAGTTTTGTGGGGATTTGCTGAGGGGAGAGGAAAATGAGACAAAATCAGAACTCTTTCATGGGAAAAGAAAGGAAAGGGGAAACCAGTTAATCAATTGTAACATCAGCAGAACTGTCCAACAGATCATTATTATGTCTACTGCCTCACTTTTTTTCCTGTCTTCTTTAAAGCTTAGGAACACTTGCATGGCAGAAGAAACCTTTGTAAATTTTCAACCCTTCTATTTAAGGTACTGATGAATTATTGGCATTCAAAGTCTGAGTTTTTGATGGAGCTTTGATACAAGGAAGTGGGGCTAAGAATCTCTTTCCATGTACATGTAAATAATTCACTGTGCTTCATCAAAACACGGCTGTGTTGGTTCTTGAATCCTCACAGAACTGTCAATATTAATTGGAAAATGTAAAACAACATTACTAAAGTATCACTGAGTATAGGTAAAAGGAAGGGTTTGGAACGTGGAAGTTAGGTGAACTGTACTGAATGCCTATTTATATCCTTATATCTGCTATTTTAAAATCAGCACCTAATCAAAAATAATGATCAATTTTAGGAGAGTGTTTTGCTCCTTATAATGCTAGTAAAACCTAATCTTAATAGTTAGCCTATCTGCTCTTTCGGTGTTGGATTTAGTAAGAGGTAGTGGCTGGATAAGGAGCTTGCTCCGTTTGGGGACCAGGAGTCTGGCAGACGAAGAGCAGTGTGAATGTCCCAGCCTACCCACATCCTCATGGAAAAGCACATATGTAGGCAGAGAGTAGTAGTCCTGAGGGCACGGGCTGCATAGAGTAGCTGCAGAAGAAATGTTTTTTAGCTGTTCTAGTGATAGGAAATATCACAACTTCCTTTTAATTTGGTATAACACATTAGCTTGTGATGAATTGCATTGATGTCATTAATGGACTGGGATGTGGCTAGTCCCAACGAGTCATTTGAGTTGCACCTTTTAAAATGAAAATTGGATATAAACTCTGCTAAAATCCTCATTGGGATCTACCTTCTCAGAGCGATATCTAGTTCTTGTATGAACAGTGAATACCGAGAAAACACAAAGTCAGTGTGTCCTGAAGACCTAGAAACCAGACAGCCAATAGCAAGATTCAAATACATATTTTTTTATTTTTTTATTTTTTTGGGGGGGTGGAGGGGAGGAAGATTACACAACTTATTTTTAACTGCAAGGTTTTTAAGGTTTTTACTTTTGGTTAGTGGATTTGTGGTTGGCAATACTGACACTTCTTTCTTAAAAATGTGAATGTCTTACTGGGTTTCTTATAGCAGCACATGCTAAAAATAGCCATTGTTCTCCCCAGCCTAAATAAATAAAAATCTTCAGAAAAAGAGACAAATGCTTTGTATTTCCAATTGTGTTTTAAAAGCAGCGACAAGAACCTTCTAATTTCCTTTAGTTTTATAAGAGTGGGAATGATTTAGTCATTAAAAGGAGTGAATGCTTTTGGCCAACATCTGGGAATCAAGTGGAGTTGTTTTTGGCTTGCCCTTCTGTGTCAACAGGGAGGCTGCGCTCTGAGACTCTGTAATAGTTTTATTGTTATGCACAAACCAGAAAATAAGTCTAGTCAGATTTCTTTAGCTATGCCAATCTGCTAGGAGCAGAGGCAGAAGAAGCCAATATTAACTTATTTTTGCAAGGAGAGTAATAAGCAGGGATAGTTAAAGGTCACAGCACAATCTGCTGAGCAGGCTATGCATTCTTACATAGCCACTTGCCAGAAAGAAATCACACTTGAATGTTTTTTAATGCTCAGATTTGCTATATTTTCCCTGAACATTCTCCTTTTGTAAGCAGAAAATTTTATATTATATATATATATATATATATTCTTTTTTAATATATATGTATTTAATCTCCCATTTTCTAAAGGGACAGGGCTGCGTGGAGTACTTGTTTCATTTCATTTCTCTTTCCTCTTGCAAAGACCAGACTAATATATGTATGTGTCAATGGCGCTGTCAAAATATATTGAAGTGAGATCCATGTTCTCTGGGTCAGACTCTAAAAAAGAATACAATAGATCCAAGAATTTTGTTCTTTATCTAGTTGTGCCTGTTGTGGATGTGGATAGATGGTGGATATAGCTGAAAGATTTGCTTACAAACAAAGCAGTGAAGGCGAGTATTAAAACTGAGTGCAGAAGAGGTTAGGCAAGATGAGCAGCAAAGGTCTTCACTCACTGTACTGCAAGTGCTAGGTATTTGTTGTTGCATTTGGTAGGCTGCATCACGCTTCAGACATTTCTAGAGGAAACAGAGCTCACGTTATGGTGTGTGACCTCGCTGGGAGCCTGGGGTTGAATGTAATTTGTAAAAAGTTCCTGGCCACAGAAATCCTTTTCCTGTGTGACGTGATCTTCTTATAGGCTTTGCAGGCATGCAAGAACTGTTTCCATCACTGCACTCCATCTACAAGTAGGTCATAGGTCCCATCTGTAAATATTTTGGAAGCCAAGTTTTGTATACCATACAAGGTCTTACCTTCAGAGGCCTTTGAAGACAGTAGGGATGTTTACAAGGCACTGTAATTCTTTTTTGTACACCTATAAATATCCTTATTAGACAGATTTTTGCAATCTGGGAAATCAAATGAACTAATTCACCTGGAGCCCTAGATGTCAACACTGCATTTTCCTACGTGCATGGAACTTCCTTTAAACCTCAGCTGCGTTTCAGTCTGCAGGGACAGGGTACTGAGAACTGCACTGAGCAGTATCTGAGCTGTGGGAAGCCACAAGCTCCTCTGCTGGTGCAGAGATCTGAGTCTTCACATTCCTAAAGATGTTAGCAGAAGCCTTGATCTTACACCTGCTGCAGCTTTTTAAAATGTGTTTTTCTGCACTTTCCTCTCCATGCTTTCCCTGTAACACAACAGGTTGGCTTCTGTTAAAGAATTTGATGGGGAAAGTCTGTTCATTTCTTTGTAGTTGTTACAAATCCACGTTCTGAGTGGTCTTGCTCTTTGTGATTAATCTATAGCTTTAAAATAATGGAAGCCCTCAGGAATAATTTTAGGTTTGTGATGCACGCTGTACCTGACCGTTTTATGAATATTTAAGTCCAGCAGTGATGTTTCAGTCAGACTGCAAGCTGACTGGAGAAATATGGGAGAAAACATGGAGAAATATGGGAGCACTCTGAGCCCTGACGGAGGCAGGAGGATGCTGGGGGGACATTCAGACTTGGTGCTGTGGCTACAGTTCTTCCTGTACCCGAGAAAAGGATCTGAGCTACCTTCTGTGGCATTGCACTGTATAAAAGCACCGTCAGCTAGGATGTCTTTGCCATACGTAGGATTTGCTAAGTCACCTTTGCTTTTGCTTTCTTCTAAAATAGCTTGCTATGCGGTGCTCTGACTGGGGATGTGGCAGATAAATGTGCCCTTATCACATGTCTTTAAAATAATTGCATGCCCTTTGCAGATGGGAGTTTATAAATGGTAAGTCTGGAAAAGCATTTCCAGCATGCTTCATTCAGCTTCCGTGTGATGCATGGTAAGCATGACACCTGAAGTTGTTTTTCAGTAGCTGCATATATAAGATAGAGCATACAGAATACTGCATGACTTGCTGATTTAACGTCATGGGAACTTTTTTTTTTTCAATAACCCAACTGGGATACAAACATGCATTTACTTACATCTTCTTGTTATCAGTGTTTCAAAAGGCTGGGACCAACGTAGTACTTCCTCCAAAGACGCTCTTTAGGGGGAAAAAAGAGAAGGAGGTAGGATTATCTATGGCTAAATATTGAAAAATCTGTCCCTTGATTTAAACAAGACATAAGAATCTTGCATTTAAAAAAGCTTTTCTGTATGTCCCAAATTTGTGCTCACTATGCCAAAGCAAATATTCTCAATATAGCAGGTACAGTTCTATGTTGAGGTGCTCCCATATAATTCCTCTGGAAATGGTATTCACTTCTTTAGAGCTGTGCTTAGGTTAAGCGCAAGCCAACTGCTGGCTTTCTAGAATGTAATTTCTTTGGGACAGGAATTATAATGATTTGTGTATGAAATGATAATGCTTGTATTTAGTAGCAAAATCTTTTAGGGACTCAAGCTTTTATTGTAATTTTTAAAGGCCTTCTATGTCCAAGTTGCCAGATAATTGTTTTACCAGTGGAGAGTTGAAAATAAGCTCTGAATTTAAGATAAATAATGCAAGCATAATACAATTTGAGCTGAAAGGGACATCCTCTCTATCTCTCTCCAGCTGTTTACAGTGTGGCATGACACATTATTACTAATCTAGACGCGGTTCTTGAAGATGACTAAAATCAGATTTCTTTGGTATTTGTTATTCTCAAGTGACAATTTCTTAAGATTGTAGGAGTTTCCTGCCCAACTCCGGGAAGAAGTATGGAAGTAGTTGGGTGAAAGACTAAACAGTAGAAGGAAAAACAAATGTTTGATAGTGAGATTGTAGGTGCACGTAGCTCCTTTCACACTAACCAATTTTTAAGCTTTGCAATTCTAGGATCTCAACACTGGTAACTTGGAAAAAATGCTCATGCTTATGTTACTAGAAGAAAACAGGGATGTATTCCAATGAGTGCTTTCCATTATGAGTCAGCCAAATTGGGAAGAGATCTATTCTCTGAGTGTTCCCTTTTCACATAAGTTATAACTTCAGTGATTCTGAAAATGTAGTATGTAAAAGGTGCTTAGTATCACAGAATATGTGTGTGTGTGTATACACTTATTTCTTAATTAAAGCAAAATCAGGTTTGGTATGCAGGCTGCATGATGCTTCATAAGCTTCTGCTGCACAACAGACATCAGAAGCTGTGTAGCTTTTGAAATTGGTCTTTACTCATTTATCTTTAACTTGATATATTTCTCACTTTTTCTTTCTCAGCACGTGCTGTGGCTTGCTGGCTATTATGTCAAGCTTCACCACGCTGACCTGATCAGAGAAATATCCAATAATAGAAATTTTACCTCTGTCAAATTGCAGTGTTAGTAACTCTTGCCTGTATGCTTAATTTTTATCAGAAGATTATTTTTCCCCTTTCCTCATGAGCTACTGGCCCTCCTCTCTGTAAACTTGTGAAGTACGTGATTATGGGAGGTGAGTCTTAAGGAAAAGAAGCATTCAAAGGACTAGAGAGCTGCTTCTGAGTCATATTCGCTGTTACTGACGCAGATGATTTTTCACCCCTGTCAGCAATAGCACTTGTATATAGAACAAGTGACAATCTAGTCTGTCTCACTGAGTATCATCAGCTGGGCCATCTTATTTCCATGTCTATTTGCCTTTAGCATTAGTCTTTGAAGCAGAAAGAACACTGCCTGATAGGGCATCAGACATGGAGGGAAAGCTTTTTACTTTTTTCTTTCCTTTAATACAATGAATGTTAGGAAGGGAAATGTGAACGTGATTTACTGGGATGTGTATTAAAGCTACTCTCATAGCTGCTGTGCTGACCATAATATTTTTGCTGCATTTATTTGCAAGATGATTCAATTTACTGGAGAACAATATTACACTGAAAAACTAATTCTCCAAAAATATCTGAGGGCTTTATAGCTGGGACTTGAAAATTTTACATAGCAGTGCTATTGCAATGCCTTGTGGGAGCTGTAGTTCACTTATTGGGCTCTCCCCAGTGCAAGGGGCTTCCCTGGCTGCACTGCATCATTTTCCTTTTGGCTGAGCTGTTACTGTGTGGGGGAAAAAGTCCTTGTCTAGGAGGCACTTCTGGATGTGCTCTCTGGATTTCTGATGTGCTGTCATTTAGCTTCACTCAAATGATAGGAGTCAAAAGAAAGACCTATTCTCAGTACTGCAGTGGAACACTCCTTTGGCTCCAGTCAATAAATCAGCACAGTGCACGAGTGGGTACCAGTTCTTTGGCAGGTGTCTTGGATGGAAGCGATGTGTCGCACTGACTAAAGTTCTGGCTGCATGAAAAGTCACGTTATATAATGAGATGTTATTGGTTTGAGGAACAGTTTTAATTTGACTTTGAGGCTTTCAATAAAATGTTGTGTCCCAGGGTTTGCTGAGTACACATACTCACTATGTAGGCAACCAGGGCTTTGTGGTTCTCTTTTCTCTTTACATAAGAAATATTTCCAAATAGGACAAAGCTAGCTGTTTGTTTGTTTATTATTATCATCATCTTATATTTATCTTTTTAGAACTTCTTCATTCCACCAAAGTACAGTCTGTTTCATTAATCTAATGTTACTTGTTACTGCTGGGAGTAGTGTTACTCCTAAAAACAAAACAGGTATAGTACCTACTGCTGTAGTGCAATTGGTATCAATTTTAAATTGGCTAAACTTCATAAATGCAGCCTGTGATTTTGCCTACAATTTTATACTATTTTCTGTTGTGAATGGTAACAAATCTACATCTTAACTACTCATATGTAGTAGTTAAACCAACTAGTTTAGGGCTACAGGAGCTGTTTTCACCAAATACATACAAATAACATATGAGTGAACAAAAAGCTATTATATAAGATTTTTATTGTAACAAGGTGACAACCCTTCTAACATGTAGGGATCCGTGCTTCCTGCAGGTCTTGTAATCAAAAAGAAAGTCACCTGGTTACAAGATTTTCAGGTGAATTACCTGTCTGATGAATTGAAGACATGAGTTTATTCACTTCTGTACAAGATCTAAGTGATACTGATCTGGAAATCACTATTTAGCAGTCATTATATTTTAGATAGGAAAACTATCAGGAAAATTGTTGGTAGATCACAGTACACTTGATCTATTTTCAAGCTGCAACACAAGCCTTGATTCTCAGCTTCCTTAAATGTTAAAATGTTCAATTTATTAGTTGCATCTGTAGGGATAAGATCCCAAATTTCTTGACTTGTTTTCTTGTTTCATTGTTTTCTGTTAATGCAAAAGGCCTTACTACCTTTTGGGCATGTCTGCTCTGTTCGTGCTGGTGCCTAGCTGCTTGCCACAGGCAAAAAGTGTTTGTGATTTCTATCAGAAGAAGTTCAGTTGGACTCTGCACCACTGTTACATGCTGTTTGCTCTGAAATTATCTTGACATCTGTACCCATCAGCTGTAATGAAATAAAGCTGTGTGTTACTTGGTTGAAATCTTGCATGTATTGTCCAACTTTTGTGACTAATATTTTCTGTTCCTATATCAAAGTTCTTTATGCAAAGTTTGAAGTTCACGTTGAAATGAGGTGAGTTGCACTTAAAAACAAGATTGGCCCTCTTATGGGCAACATCACAAAGCAGGAACTTTGTATTGTTATGGAATAATAAAAATATTATTTTTCTGCTCTGACCCATCAGTGTGAGGGGTTTTATACGCCTGTAACTTGGTATTTAACAGATCCTGAGTGATGGTAGAACAGAACTTTGTTTTAACTTGTGTGAGGACCTTTGTTATTTTTCTCATAGCTGTTGCCCAGGTTATGACCTCATTTTAAATTAAGCCTGGAGTCATCTACGTTTCATTTATTCTTCTCTAAGTGTTTCAAATGGAAGCAGCCCTGCAGTGCAGCAGCACTGCAGTTGCTCTCTTCATGCCTGTGGTAGACTTGTATTAAAACTAGGGCTTGGGGAATAAGAACCAGATCTTAGGGTCCTGGTAAATCATAGGAAGAAGGGGAAAAAAATATTTCTAAAGGGCTTGTCTGTCCTTTCTGGGGGTAGTTGTGACCTCTGGGGATTTGCCAGTATGTACACTGGGCATGCTGACTGGGTCAGGAGGGAACGGCCGGCCTACTCCATCCGACAGCCCAGCTGTGCAGTGAGCTGTTTCCGCGGATCTTATCTCTCCGTTTTGACTCATCGTTCTTTTTCTTCTACTGTGGCTCCTTGGCAAAGCATAAACTCAGCACTGTTTGAACTTCAGCTGAAGTTTGAGGTGACAATAAATCAGTATGCTCGCTTGTTTTATTGCAGCTCACCCACTGGTATTGAGGCCTAGTGTAGAAGGATGAAATAAATTTGTTTTGACCTTTTTTTTTTTTTTTCCCCCAATACATTTCTTTTTAACATTAAACTGAAGAAAGTTCTTCATAACTACTCTTGACTTGACAGCAGGAGGAAATTTTAGTGCAAGATTAGCAGCCTATGTCATATCTTGTGGTTTCATTGTGTCCTTCAAGTTGACCATGTCCTAAAGCAGCCTCTGGAATGTAATGGTTATCCACAGTGCCTCAGCGTTGGGTGGTTGACTTGCTGGCACACATATCCTTAGATGAGCACACAGGAACTGTAAAACCAGACAATCTGGCTGGCTGGAAGGTCCTCAGAAATGGAGGGACCCTGAAGGGCTACGGATGTGCCTGCCTGCCACCACCACATGTCCCAGCCACTGCAAGGGTTCTGTCCTGTTGCAGGACTGCTGCCATTCCTGCTTGCTGTTACTTCAATGCAGCTTGTGGCAAACTTGTTAAAAAAGCTGTTTATTTTAGAGACAGCTGCTTTCCACTGTCCTTTTTTCATAGCTTGATACTCAGAATGTCACCTTTCTACTTTCCTTTCCAGAATATTTAAAGCACACAGGAACGATAGGTTTAGTCATTAAAAGGTATGCTTCTTCAATGAAATACTGCGATCAAGCCTGAACTATGCCCTCCCTCTTATTACATGGATATTCCACTAGATGTCATCTGACATCACCCTGAAGGAAAAGGCACAAGTTCCCTGCGCATCAGTTCAATGGGGTGGATCAAATCGGTTCATGAGGGTGGATGAACAGCCTCTGCAGAAACTTTCTGCAATTTGATTGCAATGGATGGTTTCACCTGGCTGGAAGGGGACTCCTTGTTCAAATAGGTCAGACAGTGAGACAAGCAGGCAACTGAAGCGTATGCGGAACAGGCTGGTTAACGTGGCTTCTGATACAGCCTTGCTCCTTTGAATCCTTCCTTACATTGGAAGGGTGTAGAACAACTTCAGCATCATGAGGGAGCATGGCATTTAGGAGCCAGTTATTGCTTGGTCCATTCAGTAGTTGAGATGGACATGCTTTTGAGAAGGAAAGTAAAATGAGGGAAACGGAAAAGCCAAAGAAACAAAATGGAGGAAAAAATGACTAGCAAGTCAGAGACGTGAAACTTGACAGTTGCTCTGTCCTGTTCTTTTTCCACAGATAACTGCCTAGTGCCAGCAAGCTGCAGCAGTATATACTGACCATCTTGATTACAGCAATTTTTTCCTCCTCAGTGAGGACAGTGCTTCCAGACAAACTCTTGCTCAAAGCTTTGTTTTTCTTCCTCTGTTCTTTCTTGTGTTAGCTTATTTAATATCGTTCTTGATAATTCTTACAGATTTTCTTTAGTTTTGTCTTGCCCTTACGTTCACTTTCCTATTTGTGTTTCTATTTTAATGCTCCTCTGTTCGTTAAACACCTCGCCCACCTACACCTGTTCCGCACTAATAAATTTGGATGCCCTCTGTCTCATTCTCTGTCTTGTACCCATTCTTTCCATCCACCTACACACTCCCTTGCTTGCCCGTCGCAGGAGAAAGGAGGTTGGGTAGCAGTACACCCACACGCTGGCATTCATGAATGTAGGAACACTGCTTGCATGGGCTTGCCTGGTATTCACCTTCTTGAGGCTGTGTCTTACAAGGGTATGTAAACATGAATGCTGAAGATGTGCCTGGAAACCTAGGACCAAGCACAGGAAGAGAAGAAAGACATTGAGGCCTCTTTTTAAAAATAAAATAAAAAAATTAAGGGCCCAAAGTGGATGTTCTGATCTAGGTGCTGTTCATACTCATTGCTCTTTGAGTGGATGCAGTATAGAAATAGTGGATCAAAGCTCTTCCTTTGCCTCTTCAGATAAGGTGCATTCAGATAAGTAATTGTAAGGTGCATAGCTTACAATTACTCACTGACTTAAAGAATTTGAGTAGTTTCTATATTCATGATTTCTTCAGGTTTTGGCCATAGAGTTGGACAGACTTTATGTTGCCAATGCTCTCTGCAAATTTGACAAAGAGTTGTCATCTTGATAAAAACCGACTGAAGTCAAGACAGAACTTATGAAAACCTTACATCAGTTGTATGCCATGTCATTTCTTCCCTTTTTTGTTCTGAAAAGCCCTCATGTCACCATGTGAGCCTGACATTCTATAGTCACTAAAGCAGAAGAGGAAATCATGCAACTGAATGCTTGGACTAGACATAACGTAAACCCTCAGCCCTCCCATTCCACTGGGTTTTGGAGAGGTGGGTACCACAGTTTGGGTACAAAGTACTGTGTGCCCTTAGCTCTCCATCAGACCACACATGCATAAAAGCACAGCAGTGTACAAGGCATACCTGTGCATCATGCAGGTATACTCATTTTCAAGATGCCAGTTCTCCATGGTTATGTCAGCATTAAGTGATTTTTTAATTTTTTTTTTTTTTTTTTTTTTTGTAGTTTGCTTTTACTGTGAATTTATTAATCACAGCTTGGTCCATGTAGGTCAGAATATTTGACCATGCTAGCCCAGGTACCCTAACTCCTGCTCTTTATTCCAGCATACAAACAGTTCCAAGTACGACTTTGGGCTGTGTTCAAACATCCTGTGTTTGTTGTTTCCTCAGATTGGCATGGATAAGCATGTTGTCTAGCTTAAACTCATTGCTGGTCACATTTGGTTCAATAGCAAGTCTCTTCTTCATATTTCTAAAGCTGTCTGCTTGACCTTTATTGGATGACAAACCATATATGAAATACAATGTGGCCTCTTTCCAAAAGTCTGAAAGTAAGAAGTATGAAATTCATGGGTTTGTAAGTTATTACCATTATGCACAGTGTATTTTATTTTGATAAGTTGTCCTCTAATTGCAGAAACCCTCCAACAACGCTTGGTAGATCTTAAGTCTCCTTTTTGTGACTAAGGCCTTTCAGACCGTGTTTATCTAAACAAAGCCAGGGGATAACCTGAATTCCAACTTTGTTTCTGAGCATCCAGGACAAATTTAAATCATCCAATGAAGCAAGAATTTGTCTGGCAATCTGTGCTCATGTCTAATGACTAAAGACTTCCTTTCAAGAAGCTTCATTTAGAAAGTTTACACTGATACAATTAACCCATGTCTCTGAATGGAAGATGAAAACATCTAATTTTCCACCTATTGTCATCTAGTCATCTTCGTGATCTTTGCTTTTCAAACCCATTTCACAACCACAAAGGAAATGATAACATCCAGAAAGTGCATTACTTCGGTGTTGGCACAGACGGATGGCATTTATGAGTCTAAGGTGAGAAGTTTATACTATTCTTCACCATCTTAGCTTGTCCTGGCCTCTAGCTTCTTTCACATTTTGTTGTGCAGGATGCCTCTAATAACAGGCTTTCATGGATGGTCTCTTCATTATATGTGGGAGACTAACACAATGTTATATCACATTTTCAATTCTATAATATTAAAACATCTATTTTGGGGAATGGATTTTCAGGAAGTTTTTCGAACTGGAGAGACTAAAATGAGCCTAGCAGTTTCACATTGTGTCTGCAAAGTTGGGCTCTTGAGTTCTTCCTAAAGAAAACTCTATACAGCTGTGAGAAGTTAACTCACTCTGAAAATCTGCCCTAAGGTGGCACCATGATTATTTTTTTCCTACTGAAACACTGACAAACACTGAAGATATTTCCTTGAGCAGTGGAAGGGAACTCTTAAAGACAAGTCTGAGTCACAACTGTCAAATCTTAGTTTCTCCCTGTACTGCATCCTGCTTTCAAGTACTGATCTGTAGCTGATGGCCCGTCTGATTCAATGGTTTTTCTCACAGTCAATACAAACAGAACTGCAAATTCCTTCTCTCTTATGGTATATTTGTTTCTGAAAGAGGAAAGTTAAAATTAAAAATCAACCAAACAAAGCAGGTAAGGTGTTTCACCCATTAAATATTTTATTATGTTGGCTGATAGAATCTGTAAGTGCAAAAACTTAATTCACTCTTGCACAAACCAATTCTGGAAAGTTTTAACAGGTAACTGGTGATCAACTCTAGCATATGTTGAAGAAGGACAGTTTCCACCAGTTACCTAACATATTTACCAGTATAGCAACCAGACCTTTTGTTCACAAGTTTCTCCGTGGGGGGCACGCTTACGGAAGGGCTGTGTAACATGCGCTGTTTTGGAAGAGTCTGCCCTGCTTGGCAGGGCATGACCCACAGCTGTGAAACCGATTTACAGCACCAAGGCTATTTATGTGCATGGGTGGGGGCAGGAGGAGATGAGTAAGAAATCACAAATGAACTTGATAGAGTGCATGCACCTTGTCAATGATCTGAGGTCACAAAGCTTAATCCCTTTGATCTGGATGTTCTCTTGTTTTTCAGAGCCCAAAAAAACTTCCATTTTTAGGTTCAAGGGAAGAATTCACTGTAAAATAAGCACCATATACTGCATTGTGAAAAAGATTTTGCAGAAATAATTTAAAAAAACACCTCCCCTAACTCTCAGCTGTTTTAAAGCACTTGTCTTAAAGTACTTTTAAAGCTGTTTCAGTTGTACCATTGAGCTATTACTTATAGCTGCTTCTCTCCATTAGGTAGATTAATATGGACAGCACAATAAATTTCTGTAAAATACGTTGAGATCTCCTGCACCTTGTTTAAACAACCGGCTTTGTATAGCCCTGCTGTAGCAACAGCTATGTAACACAGGGCTTGTGAGAGCATCCCAGAGATAGCTCTGCATTTCTGAGCGCTGTTTATCCCCCGGTGAAGCACGGCCGTGTTGCTCGAGCCCTGGAGGGGGCTGTAAGAGCTCTGGAGCTGGTGACCTGGGCACCTGACATGTGGGGCTAGTTTCAGGCCCTTACTGCAGGGGGATTTATGAGTTTTAGGGTTGTAAAGTAAAATTGCTGAATTGTAAGGAGCATAATTTATTTTCTTTTTAAAAACAAACAAAAACAAAAAAAAAATCATAACTAGCCATACTGTGAAATATGATTTCTGTCAGAAGCTTCATACAGGTGTTTGGCTAAATCATGGCAAAATAGTGCAGGTGTAGATTTGTGCTGTAAATTAAATTTGTGCCTATGCTAATTTTAAAAGGTTTACGAGGATAACATCAGTTAAAGGCACAGCCTGTGCAGAGTGTAGCTGACGTTGCATCTTTGACAGGCTTGTGGGGGCGCTTTGGAAGTGCTGTAAGGACACTGTGTGATGTACAAAGCAGATGTAGATAGCTGCTTCTTATTAATTCTGTGAGCATGTGACCAGTGCACACAGGGACCCGGTTTCCTAAGTAAATAATAATAACAATTAAAAAGAAAAAAAAATCACTGGCGGTACTCTTTTGTCTTCCGTGGCTTTCGAACTATGCGAACAGTGACGTTTGGTACATGCTAAGTGTGTCAGCAAAGATGAGGATGCCCCTGGTGTGGGAGGCAGTGTTATTTCCTACTTCACAGGAACTCACTTTATTCCTACTGATCTTGGAAATTCAGCTTATCTAAGAGAGCTGATTGGAGACCAGTTCACGTTGTTTCAGGAGAATTCAGGCTTTGCAGTCGGAGACTCCCCCGGGTATATGCATGCTTGTTCTCTCTCTCTACACTAGTTTTAGAAGTAGGAGGCTGTGCTTTGCGGTGGCTGCCAGGCTGCTATGACAGTAGGCGATGGAGGAAGCTGGCAGCAGCTGCCATGTAGCCTCCCGCAGAGCCTTTGTCCTCCCTTGGAGGCCCCGAGGTCCCCAAAGGGTGGCAGTGTGAGCGCAGTCTTCTCTCCCCACGAGAGGAGTCTGTGGGTTTACAGCTTTTCTCCATTTGGTACAGACTGGCAGAGTGTGCCTGATGAAGCTCATGTTGTTCTGGAAAGTGGAAAATCTGTCGGGCTGAGCTAGTCTTGTACTGCCACGTCTTGTATAGCCACACATGTGATAGCTGTCTCTCATGATGGTAACTCATCAAGACCAGAACACACTTGAATTCATTTTCATTACAAACTGTAATGTCATCACAAGATCTTAAGCACTTCAGATTTGGTAGTCCCTGTTTCTCTAGCTGCATAGTTTGAGTACAAGTGCAATTTTTCTTTCTTTGGTTCCCATCACTATCCAGTGTGGTACAGGCTATGCATAACATTGCATGTATTACAGAGTAAATTTAATGCTTTGTCTGCAATGAAATTAAACAACTATTGATATTAGTATTCATATTGGAAATTAGGCTGAATCTTGCTAAAATTAGTCTGTAGCATTAATACCATAAGAAATGTGAACGCTATTGAGTCACACCAGTTACTGCCTCTCTGTGTAAGTGAGCAAGATTTTATCTTCTGTATTCAACACATCACAGTTAATCCACTTTGATGCTGAAGTCAGTGATGAAATGGTATCTATATTTGAGATTTGACTCAAACTCCGGTAGCTGGGGGAGTATGAAAAATAAGCACGAAATTTGGACCTGCTTTTTCTTTTTCATTTGGGGGTGAGTGGGTGTTGTCTATGTAGGATCCGGTATTCCATATAACTAAGGCCATGTCTCTGTAAAGTGAGTAGGAGAGAGATAAAGGCCTGTGGGGTGAGAGGGGAAAAATAATATTTGAATAAGGAGATGGGAAGTAGTGACATAGTGGGACAGAAGGGAACCATGTGCTTCAGTACTTGTTTTGGCATGTTTCAGTAATTGTAATGGAAAGAAAACAAAAAATAAGATGGAAAATGACCATAACTTTTTTTCTGTATTTTGAGTAGATTTAATTGAAGAGTTGCTTATTATTTTGCAATAAATTAAACAGAAAAGATGCTACATATCTGCTTGTTGAATACAAACTTAAAAAAAAAAAAATGTACAGCTTATATAGTTCTAATATAACTTAAAATAGATCAATTTTAAAATAAGTCAATTTATAATATATACATAGCACAATATTATCATAGAGCTGCACTCACACTTATTAAGACTTCACAGATTTTTTTTAAAAAGCCATTAAAGAGTCTTGGGCATTTTCTTGTTATGCACAAAGTTGTCAGTTGTCCTTATTTTTCTTCTGAACTTGATCATCTTTTCCCAACACTCAGCGTGCTAATCTTGTGCTTCCTAATAACCAGCAGTTCTTTGGCATCTAAGACTTGGTTCAATGTTCACAGTGGAGTTCAAATAATAAATAGCATCCAGATCCTGTCTCATCTGCATGATGTATGTATGGCAGGAGAGGATTTTCTCCATGTACTGCTCTCGCCCTTGTAGCAGTCTTGCTAGCTTTTATCCTGCCTTCTCTTGGCCATGGAGCTGTTTGCATCTCACTCATACCTCCTCCCAGGGAGGGCATTCTCCTAGCCAAGATCCAGCCATCCTGGAGGATGTTTCCATGGGATATTTGACATAGTTTCTTTGCCTCTTCATTATCTCAACCCCTTTATTTTGAATTGTTGGTCTGCAGCTGGTTCAAAAGGTTCAGGTAGGCTTTGGATTTCAAAAATCTGGGATATGAATCCCTCTCCATAAGGACATACACAGTTTTCTGGGCTTCATCAAAACTTGTGTGAGTTGGGTCTTGAGCCCTTTTGGCTGTTGCTTCCCTCATATGATAGTCAATATTGATCTGTAAAGTAAAAAAAAATAATAATAATAAAATAAATGTCATCAACATCTTTAAAATGTACTCTTCTGCTGTATCTATCGCTTGGTCTTGTCAGTAAATAAATTCCCAGCCTTAGAACTCAGTGTGATATTCAGTATCAGAACTTCAAAATGAGGGAACTTGAAGTTTATATCCCAGCTACGCACAATAGAAATGCAGTTTCTTAAAAAGTCAGAGGCACTAGAGTTGAACAATAAATTACCATCTCCAGTGAAACCTCAAATTAAAACAAGGAGAAATCCTGCATAGAATGAGTCTCCAGTTAGAGGTATGTTCACTGTACACAACGTTCAATTCTCTAGCATGTCCCCATATTTTAAAGGACAACAAATAATCCACAGCTGTCTTACAAGCCAAGCTTACTCCAGCAGTCTGACCCCAAACACCAGCAGTAATTCAAACTGTGCTGACTCGGAGAGAACAGCGTCATGTGTCAAGCCACTAGTGCTGCAACTGAACTTCTGCTGGCGCTGTAGTAGTGCTGGCCTGTGTCGTGTGACTGCACTTGTGAGGTCTGATAGACTCGTGTCTGAAGGCACTAACGGTGCAAGCATGCACACAAAACATGTGGCTGTCATCTTCCTGAGTAAATGAATTTAAGTGCATCTCTCATGCTTCCTTCTCCTCAATCTCTAGAATCTCTTTACTGTAATTTTATATATTAATGCTTACCTGTTTAATAGCATCTGACTGGACAAACTCCTCGTAAATCCTCTCTGCTTTGCCATGTAAGTGATCAGACTTGGTTTTCTTGTAATCCTCACAGGCCAGCCAGAACTCGATGTTCTCCTCGCTGAACTCTGACTTCAGGAACTCCCGAAAGACACCTTGACCACCTACAGCCAACACAAATACGCCATATATAGCATGATGTTTGTGACCAGGGGTGATAAAAATAAATAGTTTATAGCAGGAGTGAAATCTCTGGTATAAAAATCTTGCCAAAATAGTGTTCTCCCTTTCTTTTTACATACTGCAAATACTCCAGTTCTAAGGGGGATGGGACTCTTCCTAATGGCATTCGGTGGCTTTTAGATCTAGACCCCGGGTACCAAAACATATCATCAGATTCTAGTCTTCCCTAAATAGACTGTCCTAGGGTATAGCTGAAGGCAGAATTCCAAGTTAAATCAGTGTTGTACAGGGACAGAACTGGTCAGAAAGCAGTGAATTGAGCTTTTGGGGGGTTATTTGCTATACTAGAGGTATGAAACAGGGCAGGGGAGACAAATTTTTGGAATCCAATTAGAATATTGGAGCTGTGAACAACTGAAATGCTCATTCTTTGTCAGTGTTTGCAGGATGCTACAGCTTTGCATATTTAGTAACAGATAAATTTTTATCTGCAGAATAAGAAAAAAAGTAGTAGTAAAGTAAAGTACTTACTTTGGCTGGCCAAGAGCTTTTCCAAAGACTGGGACCACTGCATTACTTCCTCTGCAGAAAGCCTAAATTGACAAAAGAAGGAAAAGGCTTTAGGTAAGAAATCACATTTCTCACTTGCATGTTTAAAGCAGACAAGTTTTATAATTAATTATTCTGTTTCAGAAATATGTAACACATTTATTAAACTCATGGCTTTCTCAGTGCAGATCTGAGAGCCCAGACTGAGGAAAAATAATTGGAGAAATGGAAAAACAGGCAACTGTGCAGTCACTCTGAATTCTGTTCCCTGAAAGATGAGCTGCTACTGTGACTATGACCAAATCCTTTTGAATCCGTACTACTGTTTCCATATATCTGAAATGAGACTTGTAATATCTTGGCTATTCCCTTGAGCATGAAGCATTTTTTCTTGTAAACCTTTACAGATTGGATATGATATGCCTCTGAAGAAGATAGATTTAAGAGAGGCTTCTTCTTCCCCATCATTTGATGCAAATATAATCATCACTAATAATGAATTTAGGAAGCAGAAATTATTAATGAAATTATAATATTAGTCCCTTTTGAAAATTTCAGGCACTATTTTGTTGTGTTAGAAATAATTTATTGGTCTAAGAGTAGTTTAGAAGCCAGTAAAAAGTAGTTGGAATATATAGCAATCTAACCATAGATCTACTTTTTGTACTTACACGACATTTCTGGAGTTGGAAGCCTTAATCCCAGATTCAAGATGCGGGACCATGCACTTCAAATAATTCTTGAGATCCGCACCACTGAAACCAATGAACAGACATTCTGTAATCCTTTACAATTGCAGTTGCATTTCATTTCTACATAAATTCCTTAAAGCTTAAATAGAGGCAAACAGCTCAATCCTAGGACTGAAGCCTGTGAAGTTGCATATCCATGTAATTCTTCTCAAAAGACTGACTGCCACTGTATCCAAAAATCTCATCCTGATTGCCTAAATTAATCAATTCGTTGGTTTCTATTAGCTCAAGCCACTTACAGTGATGCTATATTCCTGGGCTTTGAGCAAGCTTTGCAGTCAGTTAGCCTGAAAAAGGCGCTAATTCTTAATCTTCAAGATCTAGTGCTATTTTCACTTCTAACACATTAAAGTTTAGACTGAGACATGTATACTTACAAAGCCTTTTGCTTCTTTTTATGGATTTTGCCTTCTGCAAGCTTGCAGTCGTCTTTTCCATTTATTTCAGTCATGTTGTGGTGGGAGAAAAATAATCCTGGCATTTTACTTAGCCTTGATGCGAAGCGCCTTGCGCAGCGATAATCCTCCAAGCACCAAATGCCAGTTCCCTGACTGCTACCTCCTTTTATTGACGCAGGCAGCCCTGCTAGTTGGTGTGAACAGATCTGTTTATCGTGCAGCCTCACCGCAAACTGTGGAAGTTCCCTTTTTTCAGTGTGCGGTGACGTGAGTCTTTTGAGAAAGAAAACAGACAGCAGTGTCTCGTGGTCGAGGTTAAACCGGATGAAACTGAATTACTTTGGGTTTGTTTTGTGTGTCTGCGTTACACCCCCCATCAAAAAAAAAAAAAAAAAAAAAAAAACTTCATAACCTTGAATTCTTGTCCCTCTCTGATTGGTCTTTTCAAATCAGCAGTTCTTCTTTGAGTTTATCTAATGGGCTCCAAATATTGCAGTTTAATCTTGACAGAACTCACCTGCTACGTGTCTGTTATACCAGGTGTGCTCTGAAATTGCATACTCTTGCTTCAACCCATCAAATCAGTTGTAAACTAGGAATGAGTGCTTTCAGATATACCAGTATTAACATTCCCTATGTAACAAACTATTTGCTAGTTGTGTATGTACCAGTTGCTCTTCAAACAAGAATACTCTTAGGCGTCTGATTTGTTCAGCCCCAAAAGCACTGCAAATGTTTGAAAGTAATTTTCATAGGAAAGGGTTTTGTGTAGTGAAAATTTGGGGAAATTCCATTTAATTTCTCCAAGTCAGATTATTTGGAAGTACACTGACATATTTCAGGAAAGTCTCTGAAACATGAGGTGATTCAGAACGGTCTAAAGATTGATGTGAGTTACAGAGCTGTTGTTTGTAAAGGCAATGTGAACACTACAGGCTGTTCCAGGGAGATGTGCATTTTTCAGATCTACTTGAATTCCACTGCAAAGATGACACCATGGATATAAAGCAAGATGAATTAATTGTTACCCTGAAAAGATAGAAATAGCCTCTGTTTATTTGTCTGGGTTGCTTTAGAGGTGTAAGTACTTCATCTGGTCCTTGGACATATCCATGTTTTGTTTTTTTTCTGGACAATTTCAAAAATGTTGTGTTCTTAGATAATGCTTACAGCTTTGATTAGCTCATTAGCTCTTAGAAATAGCTCACAAATGTTTTGTACAAGGCTGCGTATGGCTGTGGTTAACTGAGTTGTTCACTTATTTACAGTCCAGTAGTGGACTGTGGTACAGAGGACTCGGGACAATGATGCACATGCAGGGACACTCTGTATCAGGATGATTTTAACCACAGGAGGCTACTGATCCTCTGCATGCTAGTAGTGACATAAATGCCCCTGTATAGTCTGTACCACAGGAAACATTTATCTGCACGTTATCAGGTAAACGCTGACCTTCACGCAGACAGACTTATTTACCAACTGCTTTTAACCCCCCTGAACAGGACGAGAAAGGAAGGAAGAGATGGTATCAGTACCGTATTTGTTTTCATACCTAGCATGAACAATGAGAGGCTGAGGGAGCTGAGCTTCTTCAGGTTGGGGCTCTCCTCAGTGAATTACTGGGAGGGTTATAGGGATGCTAGATCCAGACCCTACTCAAAGGGTGCACTATTGGTTTTCTTCTGGGGAAGAAAGTTACCACAAGAGTGGAAACAATGGAGCAGGCTGTGTAGTGACTGAGTAATCCACTTCCCTGGAAATATTCAAAACAGACCAAGTCATGAGCAACCTGATGTAATTCTTAAGCCTGTTCTGAACAAAACTTGCACTAGATAGTTGCTAGAGGTCTCTTCTGAGCTAATCTATGATTCTGTTCTATAAAAAAAATAATAATAATTGAAGTGCTTGGACTCTTTCTCAAGTAATTCAGGATTTTAAAATAAACTAATCTGTAGTATACCTTGGTCTGAAGGACCAAGCCTTCAGACATAGGCAGCACATGGTTTATCTGTATGCTTAGATTGCTAGATGGGTAAATGCCCACTCTTACATTTGGGGAGATCTGGATATATAAGTGAACATTCTTCTGGAAGTCAAATTTAAAGACTTCATACTCCAGAACTGAGTGCAGACTGCTGGTTCAGCTCTCACTGGAAACAGAGGAGGCAAGGGAGCCTATTCTCTACCACATCTCTCTGTACCTTGCAGACTAAAGTTAAAAGAGAGGGGGGCACCACTGGGACTTCCAGTTACAAGCAGCTGTAAGTCACCAGTTAGGTTCTGTGAGTCTAGGATGAGGGACTAGACAGACTTCCTCCTCTGAACTGGCTGGTTTGTTTCTTTGTGCCTAGTATCAGTGCAAGACTGATGGTTTGTTTGCCAGACAAGGAATGACTACCGCCCATCTGAAATGAAATTACTATTTTTACCTTTGGGATATGTTAAAAATATCAGTACGTGTTGCAGGTGTTGTTTCAGACCTTCTAGAAAGGGATTATCATGTGCTACTGCAAGGATATTGAAGATAACCTTCTTGCAATAAATATTCTCTAGAGTAAATAAGGAGTAATATTCTTTTCACTTACATCCATGTAACATTGCTGTACCACAGGATCTGAGTTATGTTTACCAGTTAACTTTTTTGGTAGAGGAGATCGGTTATGTTGGTATTGGATAACAGTGTAGCTTGCAAAGTGAAAAAAAAAAATCATTTCCTATCCTTGTTTCCTGTAGACAGGCAGTGTAGTCCAGGCTCTGGTCAGATTGAGTGTGATGCTATGAGCAATAGTTGTGTCCTGCCTCAGTAGAAAGCTTTTCAGATATTTGGAGGTCAGAAATTTCACTTTTTTTTCCCCAGTTTCATCATGTGACGGTTGGTAACAGACCCATCTGTTTCATCTCCCACCATCTTAATCTAGAAAATAGTTTTCCCTACTTCTGACTATGGATTGCTGCTTGAAATGCTTTCATTTTTAATAGTTGTTCTTTTCTTCTAATATATATATATTTTTCAATTACTATAATAATGTATTTTGAATCTGACAGTTTTACAGCTTATTAGAATATCCCTGTTATTTGATACAAATAACATATGTTTGTCCTGATGCTGGTATCACCTCTATTTAAATCTGTCCAATGGATAGAGATCTTTTTTTCTTTTCCAGTAGCACAGCTGGCTATCACTAGCTGTTTTTACTGCTTTTCAGTTCTCTTATTTTCAGTTCTCTTACAGACTTGTGATGAGTAATTCATCTAACTTCTTAATGCGTGTAGAAGAGATTTAATGTGCACATACATAAAATACTTGCTCTTACTCTACCTGTTCCCAGGCTTTATTTCCCATTCATTCTAGCAACCACTTGGTGGAGTGCAAGAGAACATGTGAGAGAATTTCCAAGATTACAGCAGTGGACAATTTTAGGTAAAACAAAGAGAAAAAAATTCCTATGAACTTTCAATGTGCCACTTGCTGGTGTAAATGACTCCAAACTTCTGCTTCTGACTTCTGTTTTTAATTTTCTTTTATGTTTCTTCTGACAGGCCTTACCCTCATTCCTTCTCCACTTCAGCCCAGTTTTGTTTGTGAACAAAACGTTTTGGCTTTAGGTGAGCTGTTAGCTCCCATGCTAGTGTAAGGCCAGCTTTACAGGTTTTAGCGTTACTGTATTCTTGCTGTTCACCATCCACTTCTCTGGATTTAACTGGCCAAACTGGTGCTGGGCTGGAAGGGTTGAGCTCCATGGTGCCCAGACAAGCAGTGCTGTCCCAGTAGAGAATATTCATCCCCTTGATAGTTGTGTCGATGAGCTTTAGCTTAGCTATGAAAACAAGTGATTTCTTTGAAATGCTACTCTTTCTTACGTGACCTAAAGAGGTAAGTTACTGATAATCCATCTCTTAAGCAAAAGAGGCACTTAAAGGAAATAGAAACTAGTTTCTGTGTGAAAAGGAAATAGTGCTCATTTTACAAAAAGCGGGGGGTCCGCTATTGGGTGGTGGGGATAATTATTGGGAACATTAATTTTATTATCTACCATCACATAGTCAGTCCATAATGGAGTGATGATATCCCTTATGAATTTTCTTTTAACTCTTTCTGTTACAAGTGAGCCACACACATTAATCTGTCTCTCACTCTTGGTGTTGGACTGATTTGACTGAGAATTGTTTTGTTTGTTTGTTTGTTTTATATTTATTTGGCTTGAATGTTTTGATATTCCCCATGTTAGCTTTTATTCCTGAACAATTTAATGGGAATTTTATTTTGGCAATCACTAAGATGTAACCAGCACTGAAAGAAACTTTTATATTTGAAAAATATCTGCATCCTAGTGCCAACCTACAGCAAGGGATGCCATGCATTGAAATTTGGGTAGATATCTTCCACTTAGTTCTGTTATTTTTTGTTCTTTGGGCAGCTGCAAATGTGCAACAGACATGCTTAGTGTTTCAGTTCAAGCATGACAGAGCAAGAGACTTGAGTCTGGAGGATAAGCAACCAGACCTTTCCTGAGTTTTTAGCTCTTTCACTTCCTTCATCACTATAAAATGTCTTCATAGAAATGCTCCTGCAGACAGCCAGTTCAGTCCAAAATTGCCCTGTTGTCTTCTGAATTATCAGCGAAATGCTTTCAGGGGATTTTTTTTAGGGGTTCCCCCAGCTTCTGCGGAGGACCTCATGGAATTTTTCATCATGACAGCAAAGGGATGACTTGTCAGGAGCTCTTGAAAGCACTGTGGAGAAGACAGCCTATAAGTGAAGTGTTCCATGTGGATCACTTGGAGATTAAAATATAGTCCGCTCACTGCATCCATTATGGAATGCCTACAGTCTGTGTAAAGAAAAAGAAAACCTGTCTACCTCTCAATGTTTGTACACGGTCCCAATGGACACTGAACTTTTGGTCTGTGTGACTTCAGACACGTTATTAGCTTCTCTGGTACTTGTGTGGCTGTTTTGAGTCATCATTAACTACTGGAAATCCGTAGTTTAAAAAAAAAAAAAAAAAAAAAGTTGAATATGCATTTTTCTTATCAAATTACTGTTTTCTCTGTGGCATCTTTTAGAACTTCCGTGATTTTTCTTTACAGAGAAATATTAACAACATTTTATGATGAATGTTGTTAGTATTTAGCAATCTTGTTTATACTGTAGAGTCAGTGCAAGGAATTATGTATGCTTATTTCTTCCTCCTGCCAAAGCACATCTCTCATAATCTGAGAAATGCACATACCCAGTAACTCTCTTTTTTCTTATGGCCATTTCTTATTTACAGTATAATAAGTTTATACAGTTTATCAGAAATCAGATCATTTTCATTCTGGGGCTTTCCATCAAAAATAAATTAACTGTTTTACTTCTGTGAATTCAGGGGACTTCTGGTTCTCAGCTGTACTGACTGACACCTGGATTGAAAGAAAAAAATGCAGTACAGTGAGTTTTGGCGGCTGATGGTGATGCTTCCTGTGTCTGTTGTTCGGCAGTGCAGGAAATGTGTTCACCACGCACTATCTGGGAAACACGCACATTTCTGATTGCCTACTCCACATTTTGTATGCGCTCGCATGTTGGTGCACTGAAGCAGGGCAACATTTCTTTAAGCAAGAAAATGTGAGAAGGTGGTCTGAGGTGGTGAGGTGTGAAGCAGAATTTGCTGAGTGCTCTCGCTGTGAGCAGGGAAATGTGCTATGTGAACACGATACCAGTTTAGCTTTTGAAATTAGCAGGCTTCCTCTTCATCTGAATCTTAATGAAGAAAAATCAGATGCTTTTTCTTTTACTGATCTGACACGTTAAACTGAGGTTCCATTTCTTTTTTAAAACAGTGGTTTGGGTTGTTTGTTTTTTTGATTGGATATGGACAGCAAGCTAAAACTTTGAAAATGTTTTTATGCATGTTTGAACAGGAAAAGTAATACCAAAGAATTAGGTGGAGTTCTACAGAACTTGTTTCAGCATAATTATGAACACTTTCAGGAAACTATTTCATACTTGCTGTTATAAATTTCTTAGCTGAACTATCACCTCAATGCAGGCTTAGCTTTCCTTCTGACCATAAAAATCCTCACAGAAATGAGTTCATCAGAAAATTGCCCTGTGTTACTGGAAGCCATTCCAGACACAAGAAGGGTCCATCTGACACTTGGGAAAACAAGTAGCTGTATTGGGATACTGGCTTGGCTAAGCCAGGCACTCAGGACAGCTCAGATTCAAAAAAGCACCACCATACAAGGGATGGAAGAAGGGGCAGACTGTAAAGGAGGAATTTAGAAATGTCACCCAGATGTGTTGGAAAGCCAAGTTTCTTGGAAAACTTGGAAAGCCAAGAGTTGAGATGTGCACGGGATGTAAAAGGACACCAAGATCTGCCACTACATTAGCTGTGAAAGGCTAAAATGGGAGGATGAGGGAAGAGCAGGGGATATCACATTGATTTTTAGCAAGGCTTTGATGCTGTGTCCTATAGTATTCTTGTGGAATACAAAGTTAGGGCATTACAGTCGTGCAGATGAACCACCAGATGAATAAACAAAGTGGTTGGATGGCTGGGCTTAGAGACCACTGGTTAATGGGTCATAATAAACCTGAAAGGCAATAATAAGTGGAGCATTGTGAGGGTCTATCCTAGGATCTGCTGAATTTTACATCTTGATCAATATCCTATTCTTGTCAAGGTTTCAGATGACACCAAAATGAGGAGGATTTAAATGGAGATACACCTAAGTGCAGGGCTGCCTTCTTCCAGAGAGAACTAGACAGGGTGGAGGAAAAGGCAATTGTCTTCTGATATTCAATAAGAACAAATGCAGAGCCCTGCAGGTGGGAAGGAATAACTGCGTGCATCAATGCAGGCTGGGCGCTGACTGGCTGGGGAGCAGCTCTGACAGAAAGGTGGGGTGAGAAGGGTAAACTCAGGGCTTGGCAGACAGCAGTCAGCATAGGCTGGCAGTGTGCCCTGGCAGCAAGAAAGACCGACAGCATCCTGGGCTACATCCGCACAGCATAGCCAGCAGATCAAGGGAAGTGATTTACCCCCTCTACTCAGCACTCCATAGACCACAGTGAGAACTGTGTGCAGTTTTTGGCCCCGACAATACAAATGTCATTGACAGATGTGAGCAAGTTCAGCAGAAGGCAACCAAGGTGGCTAGGGCTGGGACATGAACGAATGTTATTATAGAACTGTAATTCGGTTAAGAGTCCTGCTTAGGAAAGAAAGGTAACTGTAAAAGCTAATAAGGGTTTCCAGTTTGTCTTTTTTGAACGAGAACCACATTCTGAAAGTGCATCTGTCAAACTATCGCTTCCTCCACCTCCCTCTGAAAATACTTGCCTGGTATATAGGTAAAGTAGCAGCAATTTATTTCAAGAAATGGGAAAATGGGAGATATCTATATATTCTCCATTTAAGTACATAAAAGGATAGAAGAGCTAGAAATCTTCGGGGATGTGATGTTACAACCACTTCTGTTTGTGATGAACCAGAGGAAGAGAGTTCCCTTTCTTGTCATTTACTTTGAGTCTCACCTGTTCTCTACTTTTAATTACCAGGTGTTAGAACATGTGCAACAGAAAGACTTAAATTTGCTCAAAGTCGTCATACTTGCTTTTTTATGTGGGAGCTTGGCACTCCACAAGCTGTACCACACAGAGAGACCTCTCCATCCTATCAGCCTGCCTCCCTGCCCTCCCATGTGCCTCACACCTACCTGACCTGGTTTCCCTAATGCTCAGGAAGGCTGTTTCCTGACAGATGTGCTGCCTTCCTCAATCTCTTTGTCCTCTAAGATAGTCAGTCCTAGTTCTGGGCACGCGGTGAAACAAAAGCTTCTGCAGTAGTGCTTTGAGATTGCATGCTCATCCATGCAGAGCTTGGGCTGGCTGGGAACGCGTGGCTATGCTACTAGTATTTAGTGTGCTAAATGTGCCGCTGCACGTCTGGGTGCTGCCAAGAAGGTGCAGAAAGGGGCAGGATGCAAGAAGGAGGAGGGGGATCTGAGGATTCAGTCTCCACATGCTTAAAGAAATGAAGCTAACCCTGTGCAATGGAGTTGCTGAGAAGTTCTAATTTAGTCAGGGAAGGGTTTTGACTTTTGACTAGCAGGGTGGTTATTGTCAATTTAGGGTAACGAAGAAGAATCCTGTAGGAAGTCTCTTTGCTGGAGGTGGCTGCTACTTAGGAATTGCTGGTACCAGTGGAAATCCAGCTACTAATCCAGCTACTAGCAGTTAGTGTTTCATTCCTGGTCCGAACAAGGGCAAAAGGATTATTACAATGTAAGCCTACCGTGTTTCTTTGAACAATGACCTCTTTAATCATATGCTTTTTAGTAAACACAAGTTATTTGTAACAAACAGGTGGTTTTGCATTTAATAAAACAAGTCTTTCCGAATGTATCCCCCCCCCCCCCCCCCGCCCTGTTACCTATGCTTGGCACTCACTTCTCAGGCATGCATCATTCAAGACACCAGTCTGAATGCTTAGAAAAGTTTTGATGCATGATTTTGATTAAGAGCAGCCTAATTCTTTACATACCTAACTCCACAAGGAGAAGTTAACTTGTATAGGTGCTCATGGCTTTATCAAAAGGCATATTTGCCTCTTTGGGTCACTAAGTACCTGGCCTCTCTCCAAAATGTGTAGGAAATTACAGGCTTTTAATTTGCTTCTAAGTTCCAGGACATAGAAAGGTGAGCCTTTGTCATTCAAAGCCATTGTACAGTTCCTCAGAGGTTATCTGAAAGTCTACTTCCAGAAACAGTCTTTGGCTGTTACGAGTACTGAATATATAATCTTTGCCCAAAAGAGGGGTAGTCACAACCTCAGAATGTATTTTCCTAATGTGTGTCATTATTAAAACACCAAGTGATTACTGTGTCCCTCCAGTTCCCCACTAGTGGTGAAAACTAATTACTTCAGCCTAGTTTCTGTGACAGTCCATAGAAAGGTTAAAAAACCCCACACTCATTTCTACAGTGTGGCCTGTACGTTGCTAGGCCTGGAATTCCCCACCGAGTGTGCTGTACGTGTCAGTGCTGCTGTACTGTAAACCAGGTGAGCTTTAATGTGTGTGTGTCCATTTCCTTTTAATTTTTCAACTGAATTTGAAGACGAGAACAGAAGAAAATGCAGTGTGCAAACCACGATAACCAAATGTGGAGGGATGGCTTCATGTGAGCTGCAGGAAGTGGAACCCGCTGAGTTTCACGACAGTAGTAGCTTTGCTGTTAACTGCTGAGCATTTTTGTGCTGCTCTGAGTTACTCTGAAAGCAATCGTGAAAGCTCGATGTATGTTCTCCTAACCTCAGCCTGAGAAATGGGGCCTAGAAACCGCGGGATCACGACTCCCTTATGAAGATGGCTTTTCTAATCATTGGCATTACCTGGGCAGTGTAAATGGAAGCAAAAAAAATGAGAGCAAAAATAAATAAATCCATCCTCTGAACCTTTCTCTTCTTAATATGTTTTCTGTCTTATGAATGGAAGATATCTCTCAAAACATGGATCTGCATGTATGTATAACTGGATATCAAATATCCCTTTTATGTAGAAGTAGAGTTGTTCTATTCTTTACTTGATTTATACCCACACCGCGATGTTTGCAGGTGGCCTGAACATAGCTGTTAAGAAATGTTTGTAGATCTTTACATGTATTCTTCTGGTGTTACTTAAAGCACTTTTGCAACTTACAAGTCATCTCAAGCACTTTATTCTTGGTTTTCTTTTAAGGTTAGGCTTTAAAGTGTCATCTTCAACACTCGCTATGTATAGGAACGCAGTGTGTTCAGTGACAAACACCAAAACCCATATTGGTGTTGCAACTAGATAGAAGAATCACAGAATTTCTAGGTTGGAAGAGAACTCAAGATCATCGAGTGCAACCTCTGACCTAACACTAACGGTCACCCACTAAACCATGTCCCTAAGCACCACGTCCAACCTTGCCTTGAACTCCCCCAGGGCGGTGATGCCACCTCCTCCCTGGGCAACCTGTCCCAGTGCCTGACTGCTCTTCTGAGAAGTAATGTCTCCTAATTGTTTTACTTGTTGAAGAGCAGTGCTCTTTGTTCAATTCTTTAATTCTTGAGGAGCAGGGGCATGACGTTTCCATTTTTCCACTCCCCAGTGACATCACCCCACTACCAGGACTTTTCTGCTGTGACGGAGGGAGGCTTGGCAACTCCATCAGCCAGTTCCCTCAGGACCCTGGGATTCTGCTCATCAGGTCCCGTAGACCTGTACCTCTTTGGATTCATCAGCTGGTCTCGAACCTGCTCTTTGCTTACAGTGTCTGGGACTCTGCTCCCCCAGCCTCCATCTATGGCTTCAGGGAAATGAAAGATGTGGGAAGCCCATCTACCAGTGCACACAGAGGCAAAGAAGTTGCTGAGTACCTCAGCCTTCTCCACATCTGTCATTACCAATTACTCAGATATAGAAACTCACTCCTAATATAAGAAATTAGCCACCTATAATCACTCACACACTACTATTTTCACCCCTCGGTTTATTTTTACAACTTTTAAAGGCGCACGGTGGTTCCTGGGGACTCCTCCTGTCACCCCAACGCAGCAGCCCGAAGGGAGCTGGGGCCTCTCTTGTGCTCTTCCTCGAGGCTCTGCGCAGAAGGGCTGCCACCTCTTGCATGAGGCCTGGTGGATGGGAAAGAAGCACTCACACAACCCCTGAGAATTGGCAAAGGTCTTTATTGCCACGTGGCTCCAGGCTAATGCCTGGAGTGGAGCCTGGGTGATGCGGAATAGGGAGCTTGCCGAGCCCTTCTGCACAGCTGCCGGTGTTCCTTCAGGACACTTTTCAGAGAGCTGCTAGGGGAGTCCCATGTTTGTTGAGGCCGAGGCGGGTCCACTTCCATCGGTTCTTCTTCATCTTGTGCACCCACCTCCATGGGCTCCGCGGGTTGGAGGACGAGCCAGTCCCTGGCAGGGACTGCCCACACAGGCTGCCTTCCATTGGGCATATTTTCTGGCCACGGTGCCGCACCAGGACGCCTGCCAGTTCCGTGCCTCGGGTCCTTTCCGTTCTCCGCTTGATTTTCATTCACGGAGTTCCTGCTCTCATCTCTCCCTTGGCCACGGCTGGGTCCCGCATCATATTCCGTCCGCTGGGCACGGCTCCGCTTCCCGTGGCCCTCCAACCCACGCTCTCCGTCATCACTGGACCTCCGGCTAGGCCCAGGCCTGCTGCTGCTGTCCATCCGAGGGGCCGGTCTGCTCCCTGCGTCTCTTCGGCTCCAATGATATTTATCATAATAGCCTCTGGGCCGGGCACCAGACACCTCCTGGGCACTGCTGGTTCTTGTGCTTGAGGTGCTGGCCCTCGACCCATGGCGCTTTCTCTCAGAGGCAGACATCCTCCTCAGTGGTCCTAGGAACAATTTCTTGTCCTCGCACTGAGAAGGGCTGCTGCTCGCCTCTCTCTCTCTTTGCTCTTAACTCTGGCCTTCCTTCAGCCGCTGGCTTTCAGAAGACCAAATCGCTGAGCAAGTGGCGGGCCAGTGGCAGGGGGGCCCCTTTTATAGGGCCTGGGGTAAGGGTGGGCCCGCTGGTGGCCACTGTGACCTCGGCAAAGCTCTGTGATGGAGCGGCCCGTGCGAGGCCGAAGGTGGCTGCCTTGGGAGAGGCCCAGAAGATGCCCTCATGTGGAGCAAGGACGAGGGTTGGGGGGGCTGAGGGCCCCCTTTTCTGGGGCTGGCTCCCCCCCAGGCCATTTGGCTTGCCAGAGAGAAAGGCTGCCCCATGAAACCCTGCCTTGACCCGTTTTTTCTCCAGATATCCAAGGGTTAGAATCTCTCGTTAACAAAAAGAAAACCCCACCAACGAAACCAAACCAGACCAATTCAGAAGGCTAAAGCAGTCAAAACTGAAGTACCGATCACAGAATTTCTAGGTTGGAAGAGACCTCAAGATCATCGAGTCCAACCTCTGACCTAACACTAACAAGTCCTCTACTAAACCATATCCCTAAGCTCTACATCTAAACGTCTTTTAAAGACCTCCAGGGATGGTGACTCAACCACTTCCCTGGGCAGCCCATTCCAATGCCTAACAACCCTTTCGGTAAAGAAGTTCTTCCTAAGATCCAACCTAAAACTCCCCTGGTGCAACTTAAGCCCGTTCCCCCTCGTCCTGTCACCAGGCACATGGGAGAACAGACCAACCCCCACCTCACTACAGCCTCCTTTGAGGTATCTGTAGAGAGTGATAAAGTCACCCCTGAGCCTCCTTTTCTCCAGGCTGAACATGCCCAGCTCCCTCAGCCGCTCCTCGTAGGACTTGTTCTCCAGGCCCCTCACCAGCTTCGTTGCCCTTCTCTGGACCCGCTCGAGCACCTCGATGTCCTTCTTGTAGCGAGGGGCCCAAAACTGAACACAGTACTCGAGGTGCGGCCTCACCAGAGCCGAGTACAGGGGGACGATCACCTCCCTAGCCCTGCTGGCCACACTGCTTCTTATGCAAGGCAGGATGCTGTTGGCCTTCTTGGCCACCTGAGCACACTGCTGGCTCATATTCAGCCGACTATCAACCATCACTCCCAGGTCCTTCTCTGCCTGGAAGAGCAATTTAATAAAATGCTAGTCTGTATAGAAGCACAGCAGTGATCTTAGAATTGATTGGGGTCTGAGTATGTTTTAGGTTTATCATAAACTCAGTTAATTTAGGGATATCCACGGTAAATCAAAGAAATAGAAGACAACTAGATTTTCAGGTATGACTTTTTCATTTTTCATGTTCATTAATGCTCTTGAAATGCTAACACTTGCTGAATTTGTTTTTCTGAAAACTGTAATGTAGCCCCCCCCCCCCCCTTTTAATGAAAAAATCAAGTCAGGTAATAATGCACTTTGAACTAAAATCAGTGTAGCCACACTGATTGACCTTAAAGTCTCCACCTAAACCATAATGTTGAGATACTTCCCTTTGAAGAGCTGAAGATTTTTCTTTCTTTTCACCTGTCACTTCCTTCCTCTCATTATTGTTTTCGGAAGGAGGAACATAAAACCATAGTAAATTCATTACTTTGCTGCTCTGTTGAAAGTCAGAAGCGTGTGGAGCAAAGGCATCCTGGATTATTTTTTTTATTATAAAGCTTGGGACCTAGGACCCAAATAAGTATGGACGACAATTCAGCAAGTAAGTTAACTGCTGAACTGAATAAGAAATAACAGCCTTCAAATGCACCAGAAAAACATGGATAAACAGTGGAAGATTATTGATGAAATTCCTCCTGCCATTGGAACAAAAAAGGCACGATTTTTCCTATGTTATGTTTATTTCCCTCTAGTAAATTGCCATGCCACACCACTTAATTTATCAGCTGATTATTGTTTGTACAGAATTTATTTCATGGATTCTTTCCCATGATATTTTTTTCCTGTTACAATTATTCTACTTTGCTATGAATATGGCAGATTCCCCTTCCCGTATACAAATATCACTGCTTTGACAATTACAGAATGAAGATGTGTTAATACTGCTGGGTGGGGGGAAAAAAAAAAAAAAAAAAAGAATAATTGGACATTTTGCTTGATGTGGCATCTCTAACTTTGACCATTAAGGATGGTATAAGCAGAATATACTGAACAGAAAGCTACAGCGAAGCTTGAAAAGCATTTAATGCATCTTTACGGTATTCTCTTTTTTCATGCAAATCAACCTCTGGGCACAGGCCATAACAAAATAGACCTAACAATGCTTGCTTGCGTCATTTGAAGTTCAGAATACTGTTTGCATATTGTTCTCAGTCTTTTTTATTGCTTTTGTCTTTTATTGCAGCAAGTCTTGTGTTTTACCAGCCAATTTTTTCCTTTTTGATTCCTTTTGCGTTCACTGAATAACCAGCACCACTTTCACTTGTCATCTGGTTTAGTCTCACTGTGTGTTGCTATGGAACACTCCAAATATTAGGGAGCTGCGGTGTAACAGAGCCCAGGGCTCCATGTGGTTTCCAGTCACAGAGCAAAACAATAGGAAAAAAATGATCTCAGAACCCAAGGGACCATCACAGACCTCACGGCACTTATAGTACGCAGAACATATAGCTTACGAAGTGTATGATTATACTCTTGAAGGAGGATGCTGTTTACCTGATTTACGTGTTAACAGGCTCAGTTCAAGAGCAAAGAAGTTTTCGGTATATATTGCTATTTCTGTAAATGTCATTTCTGTGAATTTTACTTTCTCGCTTTCACTGGTGCATGTTCGCACCTGTTTCCTTTTTGCTTAATTTTTGTTTTATCTTGTATTCATAAAGAAGTGCATGAGCAATCTATAAGAATCTCATTAGGGATTTTTGTCTCTGAAGACAGACAACCACAGGGCTTTATTCAGCACTGCGTATGCTTGTATTTTCAAGAAACTAAGTGAGGGCTAATGCAAAGATTATGAAACAAATAATGACAGTATTTAAATTATCTATATCTCTATATATAGATACATAGACACATAAAATCATTCTGGTTCTGTCATTTATCTGTTGTTTTTTTTTTTCCCTATATGATCGTCAACTCTTGCTTCTCATCCTCTTCTTTCTGTGAAGCATCTGTCAGTAGTGCTAAAGAGACCACTCAGCTTAGCCTTTCCCTCGTGTTATTCCTGCACAGGAACCTCAAGGAGCTGACAGTGTGCAGGAGGCTTATGGGTGTGAGGTAATGGTAACAGCTGACCGAAACTAGCAGAGGAGCTGGTAAGAAAGGACAAACAAAGGTAGAACAGTGAGAGAACACTCTTCCATATGACCTGCAGCTGTGCTGTGGAATGAGGGTGCAAAGCTTGGACTGCCTGAGGTCAATAGTGAGAGGAAAAAGGAGGTGTTAAACTCATTTTCTCCCTAAACTTGATGGTGGAGTTTAGCTTGAAATTTCCTCATGTTCACATTCCATTGGAAGTACATTTAGGACAGTACTGAACTTTATTTTGTTAAAACTTGCCAAGAGCTGTAAGGATATGTGCAGCGAGGCTTTAGAAACAAATGACTCATTGTTTTAAACGTCTCAGTATTGGAGGGTGCTGGTGAGCTCTGCTTATTATCAAACGCTGGCTGTAGGAACGACACAGAAAACCCAACCTGCACAAACCTATTTGTTCTAGAGTTCACACCAAATCTGTAAGGCATCCATCTCTCTCCTTTTTCATGGCATGTGAGACATGGTGCTCAACCCTCAGAAACACTTGAAGCAGTCGTGGCCACTATAGCATCTGCAGCTGCTGTCCCTAGGGGCTGGCAAAAGGAAACCACTTCAGAATGTGGTTTTCCGCTGTCTATGTAATGTTTATCAGCCTTTTTCAAAAGGTAACTGATTCCTTTTCAGTGTTACAACAGCCAATAAGATGGGGTAGGGGTGGCATACTTGAATTTTAAGACAAACCCAAAGCCATGATTCTTTGAAATAAACTTGGAAGTCTGCTGTCTGTTTTATACAGAGTATGTATGTAGGAGTGTCCTGCTAACTCACACTCTCCTCCTTTCCATGTAAATTAACCCAACCTCCTTTGTTGGGATCTCTGCTCAATTGGCAGCTCATTACAGAACAATTTGCAGGGGCAGGTGAGGAAGTTTTATGCAGCACTCACAGAACTGTTGGATGCTCTATAAATAGGAATTAGTAACTACTAAGAGCCAACCACAACACTGGGAAGCACTGCTTATTTCATAAGCAGGTAAAAGGAAGTTATCTTGCTATGGACCCAGAAATCTGTGGCACTGCTTGAATAGCATTAGGAAGCTCGTTCATCACTGTTAGACAGGTTTGGATTTTTTTCTGTGTATTTGTTCATTAGAAAATACTAATGAAAGAAACCAACAACACTGTTTCATAGAAATGCATCTATAAAAATGAGAAATCCCTCTCAACCTAGTTTTTAAGTTGAGACAAATGTACTGCTTCATAGTGTAAGATCCATCTCAGTCAAGGGTCTCTCACTTCAGGCTCACCACAGATGTCTTGCAAGGTTCATCCTCATGCCCCTGCTCTGCTTGATGCTTTCAATTTCCTAGCTGTTTCCTACCAGTTATTAAGAGAAAAGCTTCTCTTGTCTTTATTTTATTCCCTTAACAATATGGGCGTGCATATTACAAGCACACATTTCTCCTCCTCGGGGTGTGGTTCACCTATTTACATGCACCTGTTGTTAGCTGCAGGTGTTCCAGCTTTCCATGTGTCCCTGCTGCTCCCTCTATCTGATAATCCACGTACTAGCAAGAAAGCTGCCATGGTCATATATACATGTTTTAAAAAATAAAAAGGTAAAAACGTAGTTTGTGAATTCCTGTAAGAAATGCTGATGTGCCAACTTGGTATGCTCTTAGCATGACTGCTACAGGTTCAAAAACAAAAGAGAAACTGCTAGATGAATCTCTTTTGGGGGATCCTTGGACCTGCAAAACTTGATCGCATTTGCTTTTTGGTCAAGTTTGTCCCTAAGCACTAATGTTTTTGAAGTTTGGTAAAGAAATGGGTCTCTAAAAGTAGAGATTCTTGTGCATTGTGTCACAGGTTATACATGGAGCCATACTTTCAGATGGGCTGGAATCCCAATGACATACATGAGGCTCCCATCCTGTTCTCTGTGGCTGTCAAATGCTTTGCATGGTTCTAAACTGCTGACTTTTTGGAAATGATTTTAACATTCAACATTAACAGAATGAGAAGAAAATGGAGAGCCTACTGATAGAAACCTAGAGATAAATGCTTGCTAGCCTTTACCAAGTATCACAGTAAGATATTTGACTTTGCATAGCTGTAGTTTTGAGTGGAAGTGTGGAATGACGTTGCTTTGTAGGGTCAGGTGTTGATCCTAATCAGCACTTTTTAGCATGGAACAGCCTCTGTACTCTGCTAAGGTGTCTCTCATATGATTTTTGTTCCTCCTTTTGTGCTTCTGCTTTTTTTTCTTTGTCACAAGGGTTTGCTTGCTGTTCCTTTTGCATCCTCTTTGACTTTCAGAAGATGCACTAATATTCTAAAACCTGTTGAATTCACTCATCAGTTCACTAGATGCAGCCACTCACCTGTATGACTATCAAAGTAGATTAAAGATATTTGAAATTAGTTAATTGGTTGAAAACGTAGCATTGTGGAGGCATGAAAGAGGAAGGCAGATCAGCTTGCCACTTGAGAACAATTAGAGGAATTGGAACTTGTGTATGTTGAATTCAAAAACTTCATCTGGTGTTGCTGTTTTGTTTGTTTGTTGTTTGTTTTTGGCTCACAACTATTGAAGTTTCATAAACATGAAGATCAACTCTAATATGCAAGACATGATTTCACTTCTGAAGAGCACCCTGCGAATACCCAGAGCATTAGACGTGTAGATAAGCAGCTTAGTGCTTCAATGGATCTTAATCTGGCTGTTGGTCATGTATCAGCACTATTTACTGCTACAGCAGTGAGATCAGAATGAGACAGAGAACAAGAGAAGGAAGTAGATCAAATGTTAGGGACAAAAATAGCTGAGAAGTCATGTCAGAGTGATTGGAAGATAGAGCACGTGGGTTTTTTTGGCATTGAAGGATGTATAAAAAGAAGGCCGTTTCTCACCACCAGAAGGTGGTGATCTCTTTAAGTTTCAGTGCCAGCAGAACTAGGGGTCTTGTGGTTACTGGATGATACTGAAGTCAACTGGGTCTAATTTCTGGGTCTGCCATGGGTTTCCTGTGTGAGTGAGAACAAAACTGAACCTGAGTTCAGACCAGTCATCCGACATAGGTGTCTACACCCATCTGGAGTAGGCATAGGGCATCTGGAAAGTCTAGACAGTGCTGGCAAGTATGACACAGGGCCTATGGGGAGGAGAAAGAAGATCAGGTGATATTTGAGTGAATATCAAATAGTATTCCACCACTACGTGTGGGCAATTGAATTGAATCTTCTTTTCTGCTATCTGTAAAATGAGGGAAGGAGTAATTATTTCTTGCTCCATCCTATTTGTGTTCTCTCTAATGAGATTGTACAATAAGCTTTCTAGAAGCCATATAGAAAACAAGGATTATGTGACAGCTTTCTAGCAGTCCTCTTCTGAGCATTCACAAAAGTATTTCTCTCTCATAAGTAATACCACAGAGAAAAAAAACAAATTTGCCAACATTTGACAGGGTGTGAACATGGGCTGCCCCTTTATTCAGTTAAAGGGGAAATATTTTTTTAAAGGTTTTTAAAAAATATGAGTTTAAACTTTATCGGTACCATAAAAAGCCATTCTATTTTTTCCTAACTTGATGTGCCATCTTTGGTCAGTGATGTCAGGTGTCTTGTCCTGTTTCTGTCTGCTTTAGAAACTTAAAGGTTCCAGTGCTGTGCTCTCCCTTTTGCAAGCACCAAACGTCTCTTTGGCAACCCACAGGGAGACCACCTTCAGTCTGGGGCATAGAAGTCTCGGCCCTGGGTCTTGCACATCATTGCAGGGAAGGCAGAACCTGTAATCTTTCATATAAAAGAAGGAAAAGGTTGAAGGTATTTACATCCATTTTGGCTATTGATGGGCTAAGTGGCAAGAACCAGAGTTGAAGGTGATGATTTGTATGGGATTTAGCAAATGCGCCGTAGGTGGTAGAAAAATCAAGATCCAAGAGTAAACTTATTAAGGAAAAAATGTGAAATGAACCTTGGCATGGTTTCATGTGGGCAAAGACTAACTTCGAGTTTTATTGTCAGAATGTTAGGACGTCTGCATTTCACATAACCCTGAGCTAAAAACTGCTTTTTTCAGGGGAGTTTTGTCCAGTTTAGATGTGTCCAGCCTGGTCAAGGCTGAACTCAGAAGGTTATTAGCCCAACCAAAGGTGTAAGATGCATCGGAAGTGAATTGATGAGTTTTATGAAGCTGTCAAAGGTACATGGCCTGGGGTTGACTAGATTTTCTCAAAGTGGTTTGCTCAGAGTGTGAATAGCCAAAGCACAGATTTCTGGCAGGTTTAGACAGACTGAACCCGCATCACAGTTAACAGTGGGTTAATTTAGCTGGCACTTGAGGTCTTTCAGAATGTATCTTCTATTTTTTGCTTTATTGCTCACTTAGTTAACCGAAAACAGAAAACATTTTTTTCTTCCTTCTTTCTTTTTCTACAGTTTTAGATATATAACTGACTACATCTACAGCTGTCTTTCTTATTTGAACTCCCATCTGTTTCCCTACATCCCCCAACTAAAAGGGGAATGTAGGGAGGCTATGCTTCTTCCATACTCTTACAGTGCCCCCTCATTAGAATAGGATATTAGATTCGTCCTGAACGTCTTTTGCCTACGCAGCTTTTTCTTTATCAAACTGTGAAATTACAGATAGTGAGTGAAATGAGTAACACAAGTCACAACTGATTAGTCAGTCTTTTAAAACGGAAGCAGAAGACTTCCACCGAGAACCACGTTATAGAGGAGACCAAACATAAAAAAGGAAATTGGGGACAAGTAGTCTGAAAAACTGCGTTTGAGACATACGTCCCACATAACCACACACTTTTGCCAGACAGACTCAAACCTGGTTTTACGCACTGTCTCCCTGTTGTATGAACAAATCAACATACTTAGTAGAACTTCATTACATATTTTGGTACTATATCTTTTCCAATTATGCTATGTCATTTTCTAAGGGCATGTTCTAAGGGAATATTTTCTAGAGGATATTCTTCTGGTTTCTTATAGTGTGATCAGTAGTTATTCATGCTAGATATTAAAGCAAATAGACTGTGTATTTCAGTATATGGAATTCAATTTTTAATGGAAATACTCTGCCCTGAACTATTCTAATAAATGTAACTGCACTTAACCCTGAGGAAAAATGCTCTAACCTATGTTAAATATGTGGTCAAATGAATTTTGAACTCAGTCGCTTTAGTACTTGAATCTAAGGATGAAATAGGTTTTATAAAGCCTAACATTAAAAGAAACATCTTCATGGTATTTAAATGGCATTTCTCTAAAATGCATCCATTACCATTTTAAGACCAAGCATACATTGTTGATTTGTGAACACAAAAGTTAGTACATAAAAGGGTAACCAATTGATTTGTAATTCAAACTTTTTAAAATTCCAATATGAAATTATTTACATGTGACATTTAATTGTGCAGTGAGATGTAACATATCTGTTTCGGGGATGGGGAGGATAAGGAGTGTATGTATGTATCTGTATTAATTTACTTATTTTACCAGGCTGAAATTTGTAAAACTTCAGGGAGATCCCCGTAACACCACTTCAATTTAGTTAAAAGATTTGGGTTAAAGAAATACTTTAGTTAAAATATTTAATGGGGGAAAATAGGGCGGGGGGGTAGGAGGGGGGACTCTGACAAGTGTTTGCCAGTGAACCAGCAGGCCTTCCATCTACTGTTTGCACCGCTTTTGGAAAAGGTGAGATCTGGGGAATACTTATTCAAGACTCTAAAAAGAAAGATTTGGGACTGGTAGATACACTTTGAGCCTCAAGAAAAATCAATAGTTTCAAGGAACAGAGTAGTAAGAAACAGCGAATGCACTTCAGTGTCAGTTCTTGAACTTTAGACTTCGGTGGGGTCTGGATAAATGGAACTCTGGGAGTGCTCCTCAATCAAGTTCATTACTCATTGCTCTGATTTTCAAGTTCTTGCAAATTCTGTTGACAATGAAACAATACAACTGCCAGAAGCTTAAGGCTGTTTCTAGCTGTTAATAGCAACCAGTGCATGTCATAGGTTACATGTCCAACAGCCAGGGTGTTCTGTGTTTTCTCTTCTTGAGAACATTATTTTATTAATGTTAGTACACTCAGCTTGCATTAAAAAAGATTTATTGATGGAAAAAGGAGATATCTGGCACAATCCTACAATCTCATGTACATCATGAACAGCAATAAAACCAAAAAAAAAAAAAGTTCTGAAGTCCACGTGCATTGTTGTGAGATTCATAAAGTTTACAGTAAGCCCTAGAGTAATTCTAGGTGTCAAATCAGAGGTAATGATGAGGATATACAATGTTTAAATATACTCGCAGAAGAATTCTTACAATAGATTCAGAGATTTTTTAAAACCAAAAGAGACCTTGGTGACCAAGTTTGACCCACCGTAAAATACGGGATTTAGAATCAGGTGTGAGTAAAACATTTTAGGATGTCTCCAATCTGGATTTGAAGTCTCAGTACAAACATAACATCTCTTAATTGTTGTTGTTAAGAAGTGTCTCATTCTAGTTTGAAATTCTCTTGCTTTTTTTTCTCTGTTATAGCTATTCATTAATCTGTCCCTCAATAAATTAAAAAGATTAAGCATTATTTTTTTTGTTCTTTTCCTAGAAAGCAGATTGCTGGAACTCAACCATGGTTTTCTTATAAACCCCTTAAATTTGGAAGCAGTGTTTTTTAAACATGGAGATCAAAATTAGTCATGAGATTGTATTTATGGCCTTCTTTGTATGCAAGTTTGTTAATACCTCTCCATGTGAACAATCAAAATACAAAAAAGAACTTCATAATCATAACTGAAATAAAAAATATGCAAGTGTGTATAGTTTAGGGTTGTTATCTGTGGGTCTGGTATCTGCTGTTTTTGGGTGAATACAAACAGCTTCTGAATGCAGTTTTGTACATGAAGAACAGAGAGCTTTCCTTTTTTAATTTTGCAGAATTCCTTCAGAGGAATTGCAGCACATGCATACACTACTAGTTATTGAGAGATGGTTCAAGTTCATTTTTCAGTATCTGGCAATTTTACATGGTAACATACATTTTTGAAATTTTTTAATAATTTGAAAATGTATTATTGATATTGTTTCAAAATTGGCATTTTTTCTTGTATGGAAAAGATGAAAATGAGACTATTCACTATTCCACTTAAATCACGACTAGGAAAATTTCTTATTTTTGCTGAGACACTGTTGGTGCAGGCAGTGTGTGATGGGGGGCTGCATAAATGTCGTCATTCCATGGTGATAATCACAGAATCACAGAATTTTCTAGGTTGGAAGAGACCTCAAGATCATCGAGTCCAACCTCTGACCTAACGCTAACAGTCCCCACTAAACCATTTCCCTAAGCTCTACATCTAAACGTCTTTTGAAGACTTCCAGGGATGGTGACTCCACCACTTCCCTGGGCAGCCTGTTCCAGTGCCTCACAACCCTTTCAGTGAAGTTCTTCCTAACATCTAACCTAAAACTCCCCTGGCTCAACTTAAGCCCATTCCCCCTCGTCCTGTCACCAGGCACGTGGGAGAACAGGCCAACCCCCACCTCGCTACAGCCTCCTTTAAGGTATCTGTAAAGAGCAATAAGGTCACCCCTGAGCCTCCTCTTCTCCAGGCTGAACAAGCCCAGCTCCCTCAGCCGCTCCTCGTAGGACTTGTTCTCCAGGCCCCTCACCAGCTTCGTCGCCCTTCTCTGCACCCGCTCAAGCACCTCGATGTCCTTCTTGTAGCGAGGGGCCCAAAACTGAACACAGTACTCGAGGTGCGGCCTCACCAGAGCTGAGTACAGGGGGACGATCACCTCCCTAACTGTCATCAAATCATGTGGGATGGAAAATCATGGAAGGACAGCTGTGGTCAGGAATGATTACTTACATTTCTAATTATCTTCCCCACCCAAAGTACAGTAAGCGTGAGCCAGCTGCTTTAAATATAGCTGTTTAATGTCACTGTAGGTGTCCTAAAATATTGAAGATATGGGGGCTGTCAGCTATGACACTGAACATTCAAATCTCTGCCCTTCTGAAATAGTACTAAGGCTGAGTAGGATTCCATTCAGCATATAAAATAGTGCTAAAAACTTATTTTAAAATAATTTAAACCTCTCCTTAGATAAGTAAAATAGGGTGATGTTTGTATTTTTAATCCAAGATTGAGCCTTAAAATCTCTGCTCTGGGTCTTTGCCATTGCTATCCTACAGTTCTGGCTGAAGTTGAGCATTCATGACTTTCTTCTTAGAAGTCTTTGCTTAATGGTATGTAGAGACTGAACAGTTTTGTTTGTTTGTTTTGTTTTGTTTTGTTTTGTTTTAATCAGACCACAGAAGCAGAAAAAAATTGTGTGTGTATATAGTCTTGCTGTCCCCTGCTGGCAAGTGAAGTAAATCTGAACTGTTTGAAACACCTTTTGCAGAGTCTCTGAGCCTATTTTACTGCAGACTCTTGTTCATTGTTCCCTTTAAAACCTGGTACATATTTGGTTGGTCGGTTTGGTTCGTTGTTTTGTTTTTGTATTTTTTTGCCCCAAAAAATTGAGTGACTTGGGTCATTTAGTCAATCACTTGGGCTTAGTAAGAGGTTGAGGCAGAGCCCTCAAAGCCAGTGGTCTGCAGGTGCCAGCCACTCTCTGTGAGTGGGTAAACAGGGCTGAAAACAGGTTTTGTTCCTAGGTGTTCTATTCCTCAAAATGAATGAGTCTGATAAATCAAAGTTATTTGATTTATCAAAAAAAAAAATCAAAATGATTTATCAGACTCCTTTCCTAAGGAAATGAAGCCTAGTTATGCTCTCTTCTATCTACCTGGCCACCTTGCACAGTAACCCTTTTGGGTTTCAGCTGAGTGTAACTGGCCTTGGCGGAGGGGTACGGGTCTGGTCCCTTCGGCTTGATGAAACTGGTGGCTCAGTGGGAGAGACTGGGTTTCATACGCTGCCGACAAAGAGCGTGTGATGTCTCTAAACCACATGCTGTCTGCTTTTTCTTGCCTTGCCAGAGGTCTACAGGCAGTGGGAGGGAGAAGGCGTGAAACATAAGGCTTGTGGGCGTAAGAAACGGAAGCATCGCCTAGGGGTTAGGTGGAAGGTGACAGCAGGGCCAGACTGTATGTCACCAATTTCCACGCTGAGAACAGGATTCACTGGTTCCAGTGTTCTCACCACAACTTGTTAAACGGATGCAGTTGCAAATGCCAAAGCTAGATTTTCACTTCTGAGTCTAAGGAGGAGACTTCTTTGAGCAGGGGAGGGGATTGTGTACCAGGCCAGGTTAGGATGGGCGATTCAGGAGTGGCACAGATGAGAACGCAGCTGACTGACTCGGGTGTCCTTTATGGGTGGGCATGTTGGCAGACAGTTTCCCTCTGAGTCACCACCTTCTTTCTGCTGTTCTGAGATGGCCCTCAAAGCCTGCAGTTGTGGAAACATCACACATATACATTTATATATAGATGGAGAGACTCGAATGTGGGCCAGAGTGCTATCACCCACCTCCTCCCACAAGTCAGACAAGCCAAAAAAGCATGCAAGGCCATAAATTCACCTCCACACAGAGGAGCATTTAGACTTCCGTGGGCTGAGAAACAGGCGGGGTGGTGACATCATCAGGACCTCAAAAACCAAAATACCCCAAATCAAGATAAAAAGGCAAGAGGTGAATGTCAAGTGGGGTCAATGGGTCTGGGTTAAAAAAAAGAGGAATTGGTAGCGACTGTGTCAAGGCTAAGTTGGTCTGAAAGCAAGTATTCTTCTTCAGGAAAGATACAGTAGTTGCAGTGTTTGCTTCTGCTCCTCGTTATGGAAGAACTGAAACTACTGCTGTCATAAAAGAACCCACACCAGACAGACAGACACTCCTTAGTCACAAGACGAGCGGTATCTGGAATGAGGGAGGCTTGAGGCACATGTCTTGGGCTCCACGTGCACCTCCCTGTGTCCCAGCTTAGCTTGTAAATCAGGGGCTGTTTTGGAGATAAAGAGTAAATGTGTTGGTGGTGAATAAAACAGATTTTTCTTCTTTTTCCTTTTTAACTTTGTCCTGAGAAAATTCCCTGACGACCCTTTTGAAATGTGCGTTTTTCCTTAGAAAATTCAGGGTTCCAGTCACTCAGGCTTTCCCAGTCAAAACGCTTTCACTGAAAAATCCCAGCCAGATTTAAAACCACTGCGCACGGAAACAGAATCACGGGCAGTTCATTTGTCTGTCAGCTGCACGACCTGAACGTGAGAGGATCCCGCCTACAGGGCCGAGGAAGGAGGTACGGATAAGCTACAAACAAAGCCCTTCAAAGCACCAGGTGCAGGAGGAGGCCGGAGGTGCAGTGTTAGGCCAGGAGCGCACCCAGCACGCGGCTTTCTCTTGTGATCTGCCATTGGCAGGCTGGGTAGCTGCATTTAGCCTGCTGCTGGGCAAAAATAACGTGTCTGAATGCCTCCTCCAGCCTTCTCTCTCTGCCGTCTTCCTGTGGCTTCTGAAGACTCTCAATGAGCCTGAACAGTTTTCAATTTCGGTTTTGTTTTTTTCAGGTTAATGCACACAACTTTGTGACAGTATCCTTAGCCGTGACTGGAGGGGTTTTCACTTATCTTCTTACATAGGCCTTAACTGATTTCTAAGATGGTTTCAGAAGAAATATAAATTCTTGTTACACTTAAGTACATTGCTGTTCTCCTCAGGAACTCATGTCCAAGCGTTTTTTTTTCTAATGTGCCCTCTCTTCCCCTTCACTGCTCACCAGCTGTGAGGTAAGCATGTGTTTAAGCATGTTCTGAACTGGCCTTCCTTCTAGAGCAGATGACGTGACGTAGTATATCACAAATATACAGCATAAAATGCTAAACAGGACTTTAGTATGTTAAGGTTAAAGAAACTGCTTAAGAAACCTTCCTTAAATTAGCCCAATGTATCTTCTCTTTCTGCTTCTCTTCTTGCTATGAGTTACAACCTATTTAATATAACATCAAGGAACGGGCTTATAGTTACTATAATGATGGATATTTGCAAAGATTATTTGGCAGGTTACTGTCAACATTGCCTTATAGAGTATGCATGAGAAAGTTTGGAAAACAAATGTCTCAGGTACATAAGTGCCTACTTAGTGGAAAATGTTTTACTCCAGTAACAGACCCTGACATTTGCTCCTAACAAAGCAGTGTGGGCTTTTGAAGGCTGGCTTTTAAAAATGAAGAAGATAACAAAGAGTAAACATGATTATTCTATCAGGAATCTGTATCCATCTGTAGAACAAATTGTTTTTACATCGCTAATCACCTAATGGATCCTCTTTCTGATTTTTTTTTTTTTTTTTTTAATTTGAGCCTGAGATAGAGGGGTAATGCAGGCTTTCAGGGTGGAGAGATTAAAAAATGTGAAAGGATGATAGGGTTCTTCAGATGGTGCAAGAGCATTTGTTAAAGTTTTATATTGCTTTATGTTTTAGCTTTCTGCCTTCTCTTCAGCTTGACCCAAACACCTGCTCTATTGGCATTTTTTTCCTATTTCATTACCAAACTTAATAAATTTATTATATAATCCCAGTGCTTCTCCCTTTGTGATTCAGCTGGAAAGAAGAAAGCAGGCTGCTGGCAGAGAACCAGACCTTGCAGAGCTAAAGTCCTTGCTTTAAAATGGCTTATTCACACAGAGTTTCTGTGCTGGTTTCTAATCTTTTTTACAACAGAATTGATGCTTGCAGATAGTGAACAAAACAGGAGCAAGCATGAGTTGGAGCTGGAATGTGGAAGCTGCTTCAAAGTCAAAGCATTAATTTGAAGACATCCAGAGCTTCCCGGCACACACAACAAGCGACCTGTTAACTACCATTTTCAAACAAAAGAAGTTCTCCTTCCTGCTCTGCTCTGTGTTTTTGGCAGTCAAAACTGTAAGAGAGAAAATTATACCTAAGTTTCAATACCCGAAGATGGACCTAAACCAAAGCAGAAAGTCTAAATAAATGTTATGTCCTATTGAGAGCAGAAACTTCATCTCCTGTGGTGATGTTGAAAAAGAAGGATGAAGATGGCTGTCAGAAGTAGACTAAAAGATGCTTGACACAGTATTGTTGTTTAAATTCCAGTGACTCCAATAAGGTCAAAAACCAGAAGAGTACAAGAGGCTTGTTAGCTAAGGACTGGCCCAGCCAGGTCACCTAAACCAAATGCTTTCTTAGTCTGACATCTGCTGTCAAGTCAGCAGTGTCTGGATCTCTGTGTTCTTCTTTCCAAAAGCTCATCTTTACAGTGGTAGTTCATTTACATGCCTGTTTGCCTTCTGGATTTGTCCACGCCTTCCTCTAATCTTAGCACGATGAGAGCAGAAGCTGCTGTCACCTCTCTGTACATCTTACTGGCTTCTTTCTCTTTGCACGTGTGAGGCAACAGGGACACCCCCGGCTCCTCTGGGTCTGTTAGTGCTCTCATATCGCTGATGCTTATCAGTGCTCAGCAGTGTCTCAAGATTGCATGGAATGGGATGTCAGGAGCCATAGCCAGTCATACCTGACAGATGTACCCGTGGCTTCTCTGAGCCCTGGCTTCAGAAGAGATTTGTTGTCATTTCTGGAGCTCAGAGTCTGAAACACTGTCACTGATCTGATGGCCGTAACAGAGGCAGGAGCTACCCTTGTTTTAGTGTCTTTTTCCTTCCCAGGTTTGATAATATTTGTGTACCTGAGCAATGCCAGACTGAGAAGACTCAACAAGTAAGTTCTTACATATGTAGTTTTTGAACAGTGCTGAAACACTGATGTTCAGCTTTCATGGAAGCACACTTGAAATTTGCCTCAAATATTCTCTAACACAGAGAACCATAAATCCATCAAGTATATTGCTTGCTCATGGTATGCAGATGGTTCTGAACATAGCTCAAGACTAATCAGTACAAATGTTAGTTATATATTTTTTTTTTAAATATACATGGTCTTAGTGCTATCTAAAAAGCTACCACAAGGTGGTACCACAGTATTTGGTAAAATGTTGAAATTACCATATCAAAACAAAAAATTTTCTTGATATCAGTGTAATGTAAAATATCTGTGGATACACAAGACATGCCCTTGTTTCAGGATAAAACCCCTCAGAGGTACTTTTCACAGAATGTCCATTTGCTCCTATACATGCACGAGCAATCGGCTTTGTCTGTCCATGACATTGATTGAACAAAACGTCGACATTTGCAATGTGTTCTTCTGCCATCACTCCTCAAGGTAGCGCTACCTAGGTGCTGGAAGTGAAGCAGATTAAATAGGTTCCTAATGTATGGTCTGAATAAGCAAAATCTTTATGTTCTGCTAAATTCTTCACCTTCTTTCTCTTGTCTGCTAGCTGCTGTAACATTTTTCAGCTCTTTGTCAAGGACAGTTGTTCCTGAATTATTTAAAGGCATTTATCTGAAAGTGGCAGGACACTTAGGAGTCAATGGGATAGGAAACCTGGACAGTTTTGCATTATGGGAATTGAGCTCTTACTCTGTGTTCTGTGCCAGCTGTAGTGGTGGTGTCAGTGTCAGACTGAAGTGAATTACAGACAGAAAGGAATTATTTAGTGGTGAGGATGTGTTCTCTGCTCCGTTACTTATTCCAGTGAGTATCCCATGTGATAGGAATTGTGTCCCTTCTCTCAGGGAAAATAGGGAAACATTGCTAATCCATCTGTGTTGTATACTTGTTGTCTCATTACTATGGTTTCTTGAGTCACACTCTGTGCCTTCTGTCTTCATGCTCCTTTAACACGTACGGTTCATGTACCTACTTGAGCAAGACACTGTATTTATGCTCATCTCTTTAATGCTGTTAATAAATCAAACACGTTTTCCCCTAATTTCCTAGTAACCAAACTCCTGCCTATTCACTAGGAATTTTCTGATAAATAGGGTGCAACTGATTTCAAAATACTGAATTTTTAAACTTTTGGAGAGAAGATAAGTTCTCTGAACTCTGCATACCAATAGTATCATGAGGGGGGAAGAGCCCTGAATACCTCTCCAGGCTGTAACATTCAAGATGTGCATAGAATTGTAGGACTGGAGTTGGGCCTGCATGCTCAGCTCCATGTGTGGTGCTTCCAGTCCTTGAAACAAAATTCAGCAGCAGATTGTCCTTAATGAAAAGTGATGTCCCTGGAGTTCAATTTCTACACTCCACATGGTAGCCAAATCCTAAAAGAGCATTGTATAAACATTGTCTTTAGTTCAGATCTTGGGAAGCTTTTTTTCGGTAACAATTAAAATACACATTTGAATAAACAAGCTTTTTTGCCAAGGTGCGCAATGTCCTTCAACAATACTGCTAGGTAACACCTGCCTAGTGGGCTGCATTTTAAGGTGTTTTTCCTTCACTATATTAGTTCACATTTATGAAACTGCCTCATTACCTTTTTTCCTGTATTTATTCTGCTGTGTACAGTTTTGTACAACTGCTTTGTACTACCTACCTTTGTAAAACCTGCAGCTTTCATTTGCATATGAATTTCCCATGCTTTTATATAATCAAAGAACTTACAACCCATCAGAGACCACCTGATGTTGTTTCCTTCTGTCAATTCTTTTTTCACATGGATTGCCAAAAAGAATCAACTCCTGGGATAATTCTAATGCATAATTGTTATAAAAGTAAATAGTAATACCAAAATAATAATGAAATTTATTACAAAAACTGTGTTAGATAATTTAAAAAGAAACATACGTCACCATTTTGTGTACAGTACATTAATAAGCACCTTGGTAAGCAGTAACTCATAGGAATTGCCTTATGGACTTCTAGTACCAATGCATCAAAAGCTTTTCATAGAGGACAACAAAGTATGAAATAACTCTGATTTCACTCCATTCTGAAAGAAGGCAAAGCAAATCAGCCTTGTTAAGAAATAAGTGAATATTTTTATTTTTATAATTATTAAATCCATAGATACAGTTGACACAAAAATGCATTTTTAGGGTGTAAAGTACTTAATGGTGGTGGGCATTCTTTTTTATTTATTCACAAAACCTGTGGAGATTTTTTAGAAAAGCAGACAAGCACTTTTTAAAAAATGCAGTCTGTTACCGAAATCCTCCTTTTGTGTCCCCCTTTGCCATTCCTCCAGTTCTAATTTCAGTTCAGAGTAGAGACTTACTACCTGGTCGTGCATGGCTAGATAATGTGTTAGTCCTTCTAAAAATATTTTTTGAATATTTTAGAAAAAAAACTTGGGGAGTTACCATAAGAAGAACTACAACCAGGAAGTTTATTATTTAAAAACAAAACAAAACAAAAAAAACCGTGTTTATAATTCAGGCAAAAAGGTAATTTCATTAAGAAAACTAATGTATTCCTGGCTACAGAATTCAGCATCGCTGTAGTATGTACATTGTAAGTGCAGAGAGATCAACATAAAGTGTAATGTAAGACTAACTGAAAAACAACATAAATATCAAAGTAGGAGGCATGACAGAAGTGCAGTTTATTCTAGTAATTCCTGTCTCAGTATATAAAACTTCCAATACTGATTCACTATCATCAGTGAAAACCACTTGACACTGTGAAAAGTGTCAGAATTAGTGTCTAGCCAGAATATGCTGCACTTAACATTTGACATGAAAGATAAATGTGTCACAAAAAATATTTTATGCCATTTGACAAGCTATGTTTTTCATTTTATTTCTCTAAAAGACAAACCTCTGGTAAGAAAATCAATAAATACAAGGACCTTTCAGAACTGCCATTTTATCTCATTGTAGCAAGCAAAATGGTTGCATGTAGATCAAAATCCAGTCCATTTGTTCTGGAAATTAAATTCAAATCTAAAACAATGAACTTGGTATGATTATATAAATGTATTTTGTATGTAATTTTACTGATAGTGCTTCAAGAGAAGCAATAATGCTGTGCAAGTTTAGAATGAACCTGAAGATGTCTTTTCACGATGATGAGCCTAGGCAGGTAGGTGGAGTGCAGAACTTAGAGAAAACACAAGAATTGGTCTTAGGCAAGAGCATTTTTTGTCTGATATCTCCTAGTTTATGCAGCATTGTTTTACAGTGTCAAGAATAATTCTGAAGTCTTCTGTTGTCAGCGAATTCAGCCTGCATTCACCTATGCATCTCCTCTACTGAATGGAATGTTTTAAATAACAAACTAGTTCAGCCTTTCAAAGGAGTTAACCCTGGTAATTCTCTGAATTTCTTGAGATCATAATTTTCGATTGTGATATATTTATGCTGCTTTAGGTTCTTTATCTTTTATCTGTTTAGAATCAAATCCCCTTTGTGCCATGTATGTTGGCTACTTGCTTAGGTTAGAACAGAAATATCTACATACAAATCAGAATTACTATTAAATAATGTTGTTTGTGTGTGCTGGTCGTTTAGAGACTGTAGCCTGTAGTTAACATAGTACAATTCTTCTGTATTTCAGGAGGAGAAAAAGGTAACACATTTTACATAAGGGTGTGCAGGCAGGGGAATGTTGCTATCAACACGGATAAAAATAAGAGGTATTTCCTCAAAAATACTCGGTCTTGAATTTCATGATTTCTTCTCTTCCTCCCCTCTTTTTGCACATGTTCAGAAAACAACATAATGCATGCAAAATTCTTCAGGAAATATAGTTTTAAGAAGCTTTTTCTTTCCTTTCTGGCTTCTGAGTCTTCACATTATAACCACTGCATTAGGAAAAAGAAAAAAAAAAAAAAAAAAGTTTTCCCTAGACTTTTACTGAGTACGTGCTTTTGTTTGCCTTTCCAGCACTGTTATGCATAGTGGGGAAGCTATTCATAGAACAAATATAACCTTACATGCAAACCTAAATGCAAACAGGTATAGATGGGGAGACAAGTCCAGCTGTATTCATTTTATATGCAAAGATAAATGCAATGCAGAAAACAATACAAGGCAATGTCTCATTTAGGGCAGAGAAAAGATATCATGGCAGCCAGAAACCATAGCAACAAAATAATAAACGAAGGGAATAATTTGCTCTAGTGCTGTCTCATTTGTTTCACTAAAGCTCAGAACATCCAGAGCCTCCTCTGAAATGTCTAAGAATACACTGAATCTAATTTACAGAACCTAATATTATAGAAGTTGAAAAACTGGGGAAAATGGAAAAGTTTTCTAGGAGGCATTTTCTCTCAAAATGAACAGCTTAAGAATATATGAAGTAGAACTTCTATTGATGTTTTTAGTGCCATGTGTCAGTTCTTCAAAATACTTTGTCGCTAAATGAATTAGTTCAAAATTACAATACTGAACAATCATAATTCTAAGCACTGTAAAGACTGCACATCACACAGTATTTGAAGGTGAATATGCACGAGGACCTTGTTTTTGTTACTCAAGTAATAAAACAGGGACTTCTTAAGCTACCTGAGATCTTTAACCAATATTAACAAACATGGCAATTCCTCTTTTCATGGCTTGAGAAAAGGTAGAAAATATATTCAGTGCTTCAGGCCCACAATATGTTTCAGTGTTCCAGGAATAAGAATGTTATAATGATTTCATGGATCTCCAGAGCTTCGACATCAATAAAAATGCCTTAGGAAAGCACTGCATGGAAATTTATTAACTGAATACCTACTTAAATACAATGACAACTGTGTAATCAGAGATGGATATTAGACTAACACATTTGGGTACACAAGCAAAATTGTTATTCAGTGCAGGTTAATGGTGCTGAACTCCTCTAATCATCTTAGCATGATAATCTTCTTATTTAGCAGCAGACACTGCTGGAGGGATTCAGTATTTTGAACTTTTTTTTTAAAAGCGTTCTCTTTGGATCAAGACTGAAATGAGTCTAGGAGGGTCTTGTGCAAACCCTGGGGCTCAGTGTGCGTGTTCAAGTACATTTGTGTTATAGTTTTAGCAGGAGATTTTCTGATAAAAGCAGAATGCCATGTTTTCAGATCCAACATTCACAGAGGTGTGCAGAATTTGACAAACCTTTGACAAAGCATAGGTAGGAGTCTTGCAATGGCCAGTCTGCCATTGGAAATATACCAGGCTGCTTGTAACTCGGGATCCCAGGCTTTGGGGCAAGCCTGGAATCAGTCCTGTGTTGAGGACATAATTATGCCTTTATTTTATATGTATATAATTTATATATATAAAACTTATAAAACGAATATATATAGAGAGAGAGAATATATAGAACTTGTTTGTTACTTGCTTATTATTATTTATTTATAATATTTGTATGCCTTTAATTGTAATTCTGGGACAGTCCTGTCATGATGTGTGCATGATGGATCTGGCAGTCTGCGAGTCTAGATGCTGTGGGAGGTTTAGGATTGTCACTGCATGCAGGAGCCGAGGTTTGGTTTTGTTTTAAGAAATGCAGTGTTATTAAAAAATAAACCCCATTTTATTACTAACATTTATATTTGGCATGATTTTTTTGTTCTGAAAAAGACTGAGTCCTCTAAAAAAAAAAAAAAAATAGTTCTCAAAATTTAGATTTTTGCCTGACTTGGACTTGTAAATAGAGAAAAACTGAATAAATAATCACTTATTATTTTTTAGCAAAAGCAAGTAGGAGGGTTGCAGTGCAAACATTCTTCCTAATAGAACTTTCTGTGAGTGCTTTCTATTTAGGTACAACAGTATTTTCTTCATCCTTTTACTGTAGACTAGCTTAAAAAAAATCTGCCATAAATTCTGTAAGATAATTGTTGAAAGCATAATGCTGAATATTGTTAACACTGCAGTCTTTTCTTCTCTTCCCTTACAATCCCAAACTGTTCTTAGTATAAGTAATTCTGGTAACATGTTAGCACTTGATGTTCCACAGGAATAGGTGATTTACAAACATACGGAATTATTTGTGACCCCTCTCCACAAATTTATATCTGGGATTTTCAAGCTTTAGTGGCTTCGGCATTGCAGATGTTTCTCTGACTGCTGCTAAGTGACTTTGGTCTGAAGGATCACTCTGAAGCCCAACCAGAGATCCAGCTTTCCTGTAGTATTTACACGCTCCCTAAATGCTAATGGGCACATCTGTACTACATTTCAATGGAAGGTGGAGGTAACCTCTCCATTTCATATTTGTTGCTCAATAGTTTATACAAACGGGCCGAGCTCATGTTGGAAATTCTTGGTAAAGCTCTGGGATTTGGGAAAAATTCAGTTTTCTAAGTTGTACTTCTGTTCCTAGCCTTTTCCTGTGCCAAACTACTAGAGTTTGGATGCTTGGTTTTCAGTTTTTTTCATGTGAAAGTTTGAAGCATCAGTTTTAGATCCAGAGGATAAACAGAAATAAAGACTATCAGCTCCCAGCTTTCTCATCTGGGTGTTTTCAGATGCTTTCTGAAATGTATCTTTGATAATACACATCTTGTATTATATACATTTTCAGATATTTGATTGCCCAACTCTGAAACACTTCAATCTGCTTGTAGATTCTTTTGTTTGGTTGCCTGCTATGTACTGAGATAGTGCTCTGATGGCTTGAAAAATTAACTGTGTGCACACATCCAATTATCACTGGATATATCCAAATTTAAATTGATCATATATTTAAACTTTGCAAAGTTTCATCTCATATTTAAGCTCCAGAAATAGACTAATTTATAAAAGGGTTGAAAGGTCTGCTCAGCAAATTTGTTACTAACTCTGTTAATTAATTAAAACTAATATAATTTTAATCAGGGGCTATGAAAAAATAGTATTTTTATATTACACTTCAGTCTGTGATAACCCTTAAAAGTGCAATTACTGTACATTTCTGCTTAAATTTTCTAAATTAATTGAAATAGTGTTAAAACCATCCATGGTACTTTATTAAGTAATTGTTAAAATGAATGTCAAATGCTGGTATGTTAAGAACAGTTTCCTCTATTGATGACAATTATGCTGGTAATAAGAGAATTAGTCAGATCTTCAACTGCAGTGGACATAGGATGTATTGACACTGAGGGCTTCCTACTATTGTTTTATAGAGTTATCAGAAAAATAGCATGCATTGTTTTTATCAAGTTAGACTGTTTTATATTTAACTTCTCCTTATCCTGTGTTTTCAAACAGTCAGGAATCAAAGATCCCTAGCAGCCACCTTGTCTGCACTTTCTATTTCTCTTTGTGATAAAGTCAAAAGTGCGGAATTTTTAAAGGAGTACTGACGTGAGATTTCATTATCGTACATCTATTTTCAAGGTACTTTTTGTCCTTGTGTCACTAACAACTGATGCAGCAGAATTTTTTGGTTTTCTACTTGACCTATTAAGACAGGTGATTTGATCCTGCCCCTTCCTACATGTGGGCATTTTCTCTTCTGAAAATGAGGTTTGGATTTTAAGAGGGAAAAATGACTTGCTACGTTTTTGAGTAAATCATATAATTTCAGCTATCCTGATCGCTGTCTTCACTGTGACTTTAATCAGCAGAAATTCCCCAGTGCAGAAGTGATGCCGAGGCTGCGCTGCAGGCGGAAGCTGCAATTTTCCACTGAAGTATCATTGCAAAATGAATGGTAGCTGCGGGACTGCAGAACAAAACCACATCCTCCTTGTAGCTCAACCTCAGTGCTCATGTTCATTTCTCTGTTAACCACTAATGCTGGGGAATAAAGAAATGAAAAGAAATGCAGAAAGCAAGAAGAAAATGTAGGTAATAGCCTAGGCTGTGGGTATCACAGAGTAGCTATTTTACACCAAATTCACCTACATAAGCTGTGGTACCTAAGTACATAACTGAGAGCAGCATATTAGGGCTTCCAGACTGCTTAATGTCCTTTATTGTCTAAACAAACTTGTTCTTTAATTTAGTTTGATAAAATAGAGAGGATCTTTTGTGTATAGGATGCAATGGTATGTAGAAGGCAAGAGGAACAGGGTTCCAAAAAAGGGGAGGGATCCCTGGAGATTTAGAGCAGCTCAAAGCAAGAGAATTAAATTCATATCAAATGAAAGTTGGTTGGTGTTTTTCTGTTGTTGTATGTTTGTTTTTAAATCTTATTTTTGTCTCTTATGTTTAGAACTATTTTCTATTGTGAATATTCTTCCTGTCCCATATGGTTTAGAATGCTTTTTTCTTCAAGAGCATGCCATAGCTCCTTCCTTCACCTAAAAATATGCATTAAATCCTCTAGTAGCTATGAATGAGATCATTCATTGTGTGCGTGCTTGTAGACATGCAAATCATTCATTGTGTGCATGCTTGTAGACATGCAAAGATTGTACTAGAATCTTTTTATATCTTGTGACACCATGCACTAAATTCTGATTTATGTGGTTATTTGTCTAAAACTGTTGGCCTACTTTTGTGCTTACCTTTATTTCATTGGGAAAAAAAAAATCATTACTGACATTACTTTGTCATGAGTGTAAGTAGACAATTAATACATTTGGAAAAGGAAAGAAAATGAATTTTTAATAGAAAATGTACAAAGGTTTCCACTTCTTTTCCAAAATGCCTATGCAATTAATAAATGAAAAATTTCAATGAAAAATTTAAATGAAATAAACCCAAAGAAAATATTAAAGAAGGCTGTAGTATGAAACATTCGCTGTTTCATAGTGAAACATTCTAAATGCCAGGAACATTTGTCAGAAAGCGTGTTTATTAAATATTCTCCTTAATTTATTATCATTCATAGTATGGTATCTACCATATTTCTTGTATTTCTCCATTTTTTGAACTGGTACAGAACCTGATAAAAGAGGTTTTTAACTTTTATTTATTTATTTATTTATTTATTTTACCAATTACAAATAAGAAGGTGAATAAAAGTATTTAAGTTCCTTGAAAATAATTTATTTTTTGAGGCCATACTTCTAAAGAAAAACCAATGGCAAACCAGGAAACCAGAACATTCTGTTTACAAAATGTGAGAACACTTTGACTAACAAAGAAAGTATTGGAAAATTTAATAGCAAACTTTTTTCTTTTCATTTTTTTTTTAACTGAAAAGTTAATTCAAATGTCTTAGCATGTTTCCATTCTGTTTCTAGGATACTTCTCCACCAAATTTAGCAGAAAAAAAAAAATCATGTATTTATCATACTTAAAAACACACTAGTTCTGGTTTCTACTATCACTTTAATAAAATATTACCTGTACTGATCTGCAACAGGAGACATTTATAAACTCGTAAACACTCAAGTCTTTCCCATTTCCATTTTCACAAAAATGGGAGCCACCTTTTTTGATTTCTATTCTGTTGCTTCTTTACTAGTTCCTTATACTCATTTGACCTTAGAAACCTGGGAAATGAGTCCTTTGCCATGAGACTATAAATTAACCTTTGAGCGTCATCAAAGCAACTGAGGGTGGGCTCGGAGATGTTCTGAGAGATGTGGTTTCTGGTATGGAAGTCAATATTTATCTGTAGGAAGAAAGGAGGAAAAAATCAATTTCATTTTGACTGAAAAGCTGAAGTCTGTGTACAGGACACAATCTGCAGTTGACCTTCCTCCCAAATATCCTGGCTGATGCAAATTAGCAGGGAGGTCTTCCCTTCTTTTCTAGCATGCTGAATTTTGTATTTTATTTGGTTCTTTAAAAGTTGGCATCACTGAAAAAAAAAAGGGGAGGGGGGGGGGCGGGGAAACTTGTTTCTGATTATCTCATCTTGCCAGACAAAATCCTATGAAGTATAGTTTACTAATAAGTAAATTAGAGATGAAGATATTCCACATCAGTTTAGGTTTGGGCCTTACTCATTTGGCAAGGATTTTTTGCTCTTAATAGTAATTAAATGGATTTTGATCATGCATAAGATATGGAGACGTTCAAAGCATGGTCACTGTCAAGAGCAAAAAACATCAGCATTAAAGTTTATCAGGAATCATACATCGAAGCAACAATTAATTAGCAATTTGTTCCTCCACAATGAGTTTTGTTTTTGTTTTTTTTTTAAATAATGATAAAATGGAATACTGTGATAGAAATTTTTGCAAGTTTACATTTTAATATTCATCACGGCAAAAATATCTGTATAAAAGAAAATGAACAGATACAATCATTAACATCCCAATCTGCTTGTACCTAGAACATGGAGGAAATTATGCTTATTGCATGAAAACAGTTAGGGAAAACAAATTGTATTGAACATATATTTCCTTAAATCATAAGACAAATTTCTGAAGTGAGATAAACACATGCCCCATGTGAACAATGTTGCATATTGCATTCAACCATAAGAGATCTTTGTTTGCTTCAGAGTTTCACAGTGTTTTCCACCTGGTAAACGATTGTCATAAAAATGGAAGAGAAACCACATTGAACAGTGTTTTCTGTCCTTCCAGGAACTTTGGACCTGAACTTTCCATTTTATTCCCATCTTCAGTAAGTACCCAAAGTACATGCAAAAAAGTATTTACCTCCTTTGGAGCATCAGCTTCTATAAAGTCAGAATAAATCCTTTGGGCTTTTAAAGTGATCTTGGTGGAGGACTTGGTTTTTTTGAAGTCCTCGCAAGCCAGCCAGAACTCTACGTTCTCCTCACTGAACTCTGACTTCAAAAACTTCCTAAAAGCCTCCAAGCCATCTGGAGAAAAATTCATGAGATGATGGGTAGAGGAAAGCCAAAAGACCAATGCAGTTTATATATCTGTGTGTGTATGTATATACATATATATGGTGTATGTAGTGTCACTTATTGTCTGTCATCCAGGAGTTAGCCCAAAGAGGCTGTTGGGTGGGAAATAAATAGGAGAATAAACGAGCAGTGTTAAGGTGTTGATTGGATTTCTTTTAGAATTAACTGAGGAATATTCCAAATACCTTCCCAGTGTTGTTTGGTGTCTCTAATGCTGCTAGTTCAAAAGGAGATCTAGGACATGTTGGTTGCTGAGGATTTGGGGCCGACCCCTGGACTAAGCAGCACAATGGAAACGAGTTCTTACTGCGGTGGCATGCTGCTTGTAGAGCTGAGGTTAGCCTGGCCAGACAGCACCTTCGTCTCCTTTCAAGTGATGAGTCTGAAATTGATTCAAGCTCAGATGCCTCCAGCCATAGCACTGGTGTGGCTCAAAGCATGTGGCGAATTGGGTGGGCACCAGCGTGCAAACCTGACGGCAATGTCTGGGAGTTGGTTTGACACGTGGTTGTGTTCTGTTTACTATTTTTCAAGTACTCCTTACCTTTATTAGCTAGTAGCGTATCTACGGAGTCAGACGAAGCCATTGTTTCCTCAATGTTTGACCTGTGGAAACAACATCTATCCTTGAAAATAGCATTGTGATCTTTTGCCTTTGCAGGCCGCGGTAACTACTCTATTATTTGGCTATTCATTGAGGGAACAGGGTAGTTCATATTACCCTGCCTATTGAATAGCAGAAAGTCAGCACAAAGTGTGACACATTTTTCTTTTCTTTTTTATTTTTTTTGAAGAGTGTAGAGAACCATATAGACTCATAAAGTAGAATGTTATTTAGAACTGGCAACTGGATCATTCACCCAAGAGACAGCAGTAATAGTGTTTGCAATTGGTTGAACTACAATAAAGGCATAGGAGGGATATTAATGTCCTGGAGTGTGTACAGAATTTCTTTTCAAGTTCAGATGAATTAACCATTAATTTGACACTTTTTTTTCCTTGGACTGAGTAGAATTATCCAAACGTTTACCATACTAGCTAACAGTGGTAGGATAATGGGCATTTCTTCAGTTTCTTAGTGGTATAAAAAAAATTGAACAAATTCTTAGCTTTTGCTCTTCATTTGTAACTCGCTGTAGGCTTCTGTTAGAAATGAGACACTGAACTAAACAGAGCCTTGCTTCTACCTCAGTGCTCTGAAGAAGTCCAAGGTGGTTCGGAAGCAAGGCGTGGTGTGGAGGCCAGCAGCAGGCACCCGCAAGCTCTGACAGGCAGAAGGGCGTCAGATAAGGGAACTGCGTGCTAAGTGGGGGGATTTTTTTTTTTCTTGTAATGTGGGAAGGCTTCATTCATATTCAGTTTAGACCATCTCATGCTGCTTTTGTTGAAACTGTCATATTTTATACAAATAGCTAGAGAGGAAACCAACTTTCTAATCCTGTGGTTTTCTATCTCATATAGGTTATGATAGCGGGGAATCTGAAACTTAATTTATGTTTTGTGTGTACATAGTAGTCACTTGACATACTGGCAGATCTGGAATCATTTGTGTGCATCCTCTTTCTCATTTGGTGGTAAGAAAGGGGGAACTGGAAAATTCGGAAACATTTCGTTTCAGTGCAGAATCAAAACAAATCCCTGAATTTTTACCAGAAACAGAAATCTTATTTTCTGATTAGTCCTTGTTCCTGTTCAAAAAAAAAAAAAAAAAAAAAAAAAAAAAAAAAAAAAATCAAAATTTAATTTTTGTGGAGGTTAGTCACTCTGTACTGAAAGGTTCTTCTAAGCTGGTCTTTTTGGTTTCAGACATGCAAATTCAGGGGGCATAATGTTCTGCCTGCGGCCTAGGCTGCAGCTGGTGTCCCTGAGGGCGGACAGGCCTCACCAAAAGTACAGGAGGTCGTCACTGGGTCGGAAAAGAATGACAAGGCACTAACTGACTAATTGGCCGTGACACCGAGGGGTGAGAAAAGTCGGTGTGCCAAAAATGGGGTGGAAAAACTCTGCTGGAGCACCAAAAATGGGGTTGAAAAGGCCTCTGCTCTGCTGGAGCACCTGCCTGAGCGTGTTGTGCTGCTTCCTCTGGGCTGGGCTTGTGACACTGACACAAGAACACTTACTTTGTGCCACTGTGTGTACCAGTAATGGTATTTACAATCATAAATTTATCAAAAGCTTATGGGATGGCATCATATTAAGTAACTGCAGTTATGTTTATAAAAATTACAATTTATGTTTGCACTGACAACTTTAGGAAGGAAGCATTTTTGTAGTTGTCAATTTGCTTATATCTAGACTGCACAAAATGATATTCAAACAGAATTAAAATATATATATTTAGACATACATATGCACACATACAGGAGGGAAACTGGAGTGCAAATATATTCGGTCTGGATTAAAAATAAATGACACCTAAATGTAGCATTATGTAGTACTTTGTGAGGTGTCGTGTGCTAATGGGATTAATCAGCAGAGAATTTCTTTTAGTTACTGTAATAAACAAATCAAATCTAATAAATTTTGGGGTGCTTCAGTGAACACTTAAGAATCTTCCTGTCAAAAAAAGACGCATAATGAAAGATGAAGGCAAGACAGTATAAACCTAATTCTGCTTCTCTTCCTCATGAGTAATGTTATTTAATTTAATGTTTGTTTATCACTTGGAGAATGATCTCGCTGATCTCCTTGGATTTACTTGAATAGGAATAGCAAGCAGAATTGACAACAAGGAACCGAAACATAACGCTATAAAGGGGGAGAGAAAAATAAAAACTGTCCAGGTCATTCAAAACCCAAGGACCATCCCACAAATCTCCTAAGATTAAAATAGCCATAAAAAGCAACTCACTTCACTGGCATTTTTGTTCCACTGTCTGCCTGTCACAGGTAGAGCAGAATTTCTTTTTCTGACTGATCTTCAAGCTGAAGGTAATGTGACAGTAGGAACAATACAATTAGCACATGAATCACCAAAGAGTACGATGCAAATTGACAACCTGTTTATAACACCTCCTTTAAATTTTTCTTTCAGAAATGTGGCTTATTTTTCACCAGAAAAATAAAGCAGAAAAATAGAATTTCACCCTTCCATTTTAATTTACCAAAGGTAGTTATTTTAATTTAATACAATTTATATGCAAATATCTTTTAAAACACATTTATGCTCTGAACAACATCTTATCAGAGAAATTATTTTGTGTTTGGCTTACTGAGAGTGGAAAACAAGGAAGGAAAACAGATTCAGTGCACATAACTAGCAATTTTTTCATTATATTTATTTGCTCTTATGTTGTATCTGCAGTAAGTACATATATAACTTATCCATTACCTTATACATCTTGAAGGTCTAAGGCCCTTTTACCATTCTCTGTTGTTTATTCAAGCAAGACTGCTCACATTGATACTGCTACAAATAATGATATCATGTGATATTTGAAAATTTTGATGTGATGATTTCTTCCAGTCTTAACTCATTCTGTGTTGTTCCCTTCTAGGAGCACCATTCTGTCCCAGAAACATTCTCATATCATTTTGTCTTTTGCTCTTTATGTGATCTCTCTGCTCTTTCTCTATTCTTTCCTCCTCAGCTTTTTTATTTCCCTGTGTGCTCCTTGCTCTCCTGATCAAGCAGGCTTCCTGGCTGGTTTCCTGCCTCCCTCCAAATCTTGTGCTGCTGCATCATCCTTTGCTCAGCCAGTCTACCCAGCTTCCCTTATTCTCCCTTAATGGAGGGGAAAATATATACATATTTTAGCTTAAGGAACATATTAGTAAAAAGAACAAACGGTTATAAACAGACAGTGAGTAATTTTAGGCTGGAAATCAGAAGGAGGCTTCAGAAAGTGTCATTGTTAACGGTCTCCCAGTAGGATCTTTGTCCTCTCTACTCCTCTGTTCTTCAAAGACAGAGCTTGATATATTTATGAAAGAGATAATTTTACATTATTGCCTTTGATAGTAGAAAACTAGAAACAATGTCCTACTTTTTTAATGCCAAACAAGGTTCCTGGCAGCAAAATAGGGATCTTGTTTTCTTCCCATTTCAAATTTCTTACCTTCAAATCTACCTTCTTCTGCAAGTAATATTAGAATGACAGAAATATGATCTATCAACCTGATTCTCTACAGTGCTTCTCATTTCCCTTAATTAGTTATTTTGTCTCATTTCAACAGAATATATACCCTGGACTATAACATAGTGCCAGACAGAACCAAAACCCTTCCATCCATTGTGTTATTAAGACTAACTTCAGCATCTTACAGGCAGGGGGCAAACCTCCAGTATCTGAAGTTACATTAAATCATTTGTGACTGATTTAGTCCCAGTTTTGAGCCTGGTAAAAGAGAATAAACACAGTACAAAATGTAAACAATATTGATTTATAGAGATTGTGGCTGGACAGACTGTAAATAGTTAAAACTTGAATTTTCTAACAGTGAGACATTTTTAGTTTGTTAGTGAATATTCAATGACCATTGAAATTTTGTTTTTATGGTTCATGATCACTGGTTTAGCATTTTAATACAGAAATAGAACGCTGTGCAAACTTACTGAAACTAACTGAACGTACTTATTTTTGGCCGGTTTTCACGTAATCAGTGTATTTGTTATTAAATAATATGGCCGTGATTTCATAATTTGGAGATGAACTTGCTAAATCCAGCATGAAGATAGTGTGTATTTGTAATGGTAAACTGTGAACAGTAAACAGCATATAAAGAGTGTCTGAACGTATAATTAAAAAACACGCATTTATTGTGTTATGCTCTTAATCTCTTCTGTGGTGTAGAAAAAATATTTTTTTGCCTTGAGAATAGAGCAAGATATGGTTAATGTAATTGTGAAATCTATTGGAAAGCAAGACACGAAGGATAATAATTTAGATGCAAGGGCTCAGGTCTTAAAACTGATACTGAACTGCCAGCTGGGGATAGTGCTGGATGCTCTGTAATGTAACTTCCATTTGCAAGTAAGTGCCTCATTTTCGACATCATGATTTGCTTAGTCTTTAGGCATCCAGATAAGATGCTTTCAGGCTCAGTATTATTGCCTTTAGTAGGTGCTCACACCCACGAGTGTTCTGACTAGCACACAAAGTAACTAGCTGGACGCAATCAGATTGCTATTGCATTTTAAGGGGTACTTATCACTGGAAGCTGGCAAAGACAGGCAGCTCCCAGGGACCTTGGGAAGCACAGTACCACCTTCTCCATATCATCTACATGCTGCATGCCCCAGCCTGTGTTTGGAAGAATGTCTCTGGTGTAAATAGGATAGCTTAAGCTCCCTGGCCCATTTGGGCCTTTACCTTGCTTGACTGGCAGCCACATGCTATTTCTGTGCTGATGGTTTGATGAAATAGATGTCAGCTGGCCAGGTGCTTAGTGGGAACCTGATCACGGTTCACAAAAGCACAAAGAACAAATGAGAGACTTTCACCATCGTGTAATATGCTGCCCGGTGCCTGCTTAGTGAATGTAAGCTGATTGTATTCCAGGCCCTCAGAAATACAGTCTATTTTCAGGTATCCTTTTGGCAGCATGTGACTCTTGCAAAGAAGATATAACAATCATCACCAGGTAGTAGGCTTATTCTTATTATCCCAGTACAGATATCACAACTATACTATACCGAAGGTAGACAGTCACCTCTTCCCATAACGAGTAGCTGTTAGTATAAGAAGTTTAAGAATTTCTGTTGTATAACTCCTCTGTTTGGAATTTAATAATTTCTGAAAAGGAACCCTAATATTTTACTGAAATTTCATAATGAGAATAATTGTCTCAGTATTACAAAATAAATCCATCAGCTGCTTGTGCAGATGTGTTAATTATTCATAATATCCTGTATTAAGCAAACAAAGAGAAATATGAAGATATACTAGAGATGGGCTGGAAATTACACAGAATTATTTCCAAACTTTCTGGAAATCTGGATCCAGCTGGTGTTGTTGATGTTTGCAGCTTCAGTTCACTAATAACCCAGACCGGACTTGCCAAATAGCTCAGACCCATATTTGGTTAGCTGGTTTCAGTGTATTTAAAAATAAATAAATAAAAGTCTATGAGGCTTCTGACTTAAAACTGTTGACTATGCTGTGGATTTCCGAGTGTCCTGCATTGGACAGGCTGTAGGAGAGCTAGAACTGTAGGAAAGGGAAAGTGGATCTATCAGTTGCACATTTCCTTTGCTGATGTTACCTGATAAGAACCATTGATTTATTAAGTACTTGAATCTTTTGAACTTTAAGGCTTACTTCTTGACTTTTTAATGGTATTTATCTTTCAATTTTTATGTATCTTTATGCGTTGGTTTCACTAAGTTATCTGCCTTTATGAAAAGCTATTGGCTGATTAGGGAAATTAAGCAAGTCATTTTGTGTTCCACTGAGCCACACCTGAGCTAGATACTTATCTCAACAGGCAGCATAAAACATCTGCTCACGTTCATACTCTTGGTGTATTAGCCTAAGAAATCCGTTACATTTATATATGTTCCTGACAGGGTTGCCTTGTACTCACCTTGTACTCAACGTAAGAAAAGGTCACGCTCTCCAACAGCAGTTTTGGCGTTTCCCCTGGATCAGGTTCAATATGTCATTGCCCTTCAGCACCTGGCCTCTGTTGAATCCATTCCACACTGAGCCTTGTTGGATAGTGTTCTGTATAACATAACCTCGGCAGAAAAGTTAATGTTCTCTTGGTCCAAGTAATTCAAGTGCATGTAGACTTTACTACCTTTCTGACATCGGGAGAAGCCAAGATGAGTGGAGTACTGCCGACATCCTAGTAAAAGGGAACCACCTGTCATATGGGATGCAAATACATTTTAATCACAGCACTATGCAAATGTCTGCCTTCCACCTTCTAATAGCATGGTGCGGTCAACTTACTACTTTTTTTTTTTTTCCATGTGAATATCTCTTTGGTGTGCCACTGAGGGTTTTTTTGCATAAGGAAATAAGCTGTTATTTTCCACCCAAGCAAAGTGTGCCCTTCAGGTAAAAGATTTGATTTCAAGAACAATCTGTCAAAATGTTTTACATCATTCTAGGCTCCTTATATGCATGATTTCCAAATCCTATACTAACACAAATCTACAGTAGAGGAGAATTGACAATTCTCAAGAAAACGTGCAACTTTGAAGATTCTTGTTTAGCACTAGCTGGCAGATTGTTTGTCACAGATCATGTCCTGGATGAATAAACTCTTATTTATATAACATCAGACTTCACAAAACGTCGGTTTGTGGAAGGAGCCTGTATAGTGCAAATGTAAAAGACCATTTTGTGACCTTGTGCTTGGAGATGGGTATGAATTGCACCAACACAAGAATGTATGAAAGGTAGGCATGATGCCCCAGAAGGCTCTTGAACCACAATTCCCCATATCAGTCTTCTCTTAAGTGGTGCCTTGCTGGTGGTGGGTCCCAAGCCAAGCTGTGCTAGGAAATGGATGAAAAGGAAAACCAAAATATAGATGTTCTTGGTTGCCTTATTTTTGTAGAAGACTATTGGAAGTATATCTCTCACTTCTCCTGTGTGCCTGCATGTGTATGTTGCAGAAAAGCTCTTGCTGCGTTCCCCTGAGGGGAACAGTCCACATTAGGATTCAATAGTAGCTTTAAATTTAAAATGGGTCTGGAAAGTTGTGTAGAAACAAGAGTACAAGCAAATGGCATGGTGGAGAAACAACAGTTCAGGGTTTGTCATTGTGTTGGGCTTCAGCTTAATCTTCTGTTTGAAAAATATGAATTGCTGTCCATTATTGTATTTCATGCTAGTGAATTTTAGCTACGTTTCATAATGAAGGCAAAGATAAACTCTAAATTATAAACCTCGTGGTCTAGATAAGCAGGGAGCATTTACAAGCAGAGTTCTATATGGTTGGTGTAAAAAAAAATGGAATGTAGCAACAAGACATTAGCAAGAAAAAAGTAGGAATGCAGAGAAGTTGGATGCTGTATAGAGGAAAGATATTTATATCTTTGGCACGGAGCCATGCAGGAGCTTAAAGCTTATTTGATTGAGGCATTTAGCTGTAATGTAAAAAACAGAGAGGGAACTAGGCCAGGTATCTGAGCAAGGTGTATGTGCATAAGCATATGAATCACTGAAGAGAGGAAGATGGTTTTATGCATTTTTTTTATTTTTTTGATAGTAAGTGTGGAAAAGAATTTGGAAAGGAGAGGGAACTGCATTCAAAACAGTAGTCAACTAAGGCAGGCTGAGCAGCTGGGGACAAAAAGAAAAGAGAAAAAAATGACCTGCCTTTTGTGAGTCACTTATAAACTGTAGCATGTAGAGACTTATAAGAGCCTTATTACCAATTGCCTACGTTAGTGGAAGATAGAAATCTATCCTGTTCTTTGAGATTCGTTATGTTAGATCTCATTCTTCTTGTTCCTTGTCAGTTCAAAAATTAGTTGTCTTTTGCAAATCAAATCCTAAAAGCCAAAAAAAAAAAAAAAAATGTATACATGTGTATTTTAATCTCCCTCAAGCTAAGAGGCAGATGATAATTTTAGCTAATTCAATGCAACTAATCAGACCTGGGTATCCAAACAGGCAACAAACTGACACAATTCAGTAGATTATTTCCCTCATACATTCGGTCTCAAGAATTCATATATGCAAGAAGTAAAGTGAAGTGTTTTTGTAGGGGTGAAGTATTGTGTTGATGCTACAAAAATGCTGCTACATAAAATAATTCCCAATAAAAATACATGCCCAATAGGCTTTGTATGTATTATTTGCACTAGGTCAGATAAACAATTTACATAACTATGACACTGATTCTGCCAAACCTACAGAAACCTAACTATGATTTCTGGCTCTGTTCTGAGGTTTATACTATAAATACACCAGTGCAAGGCTAGTCTGATCAATCCTGTCTCAGACTCCTGGAAAAAGCATCACAGACTTGTCCTAAATCTATGTTTAGTGCCTTTTCCAGAACTACAATAGAACACTAATTTTTCTGCCACTAAAAGGAGCCACTTTTAGAAAAGAACCCTTTTCCAGATAATTATGTTATTTTGGTTTATCTTTGTGCCCTTTGTTTTCCTTTCTCTGAGTTTATCTCGACTGTCTTCTTACAGTAGTTCCCATGGCATTAGTCTGCTGTAAATTCAGTTCTGGTTCATAATTATCTCTGAAAAACATACATGCATAAATAGCTACCAAGAACATCTTATTTGTTTGCTGTCATTATAAAACTCATAAAAGGGACTAGCACTGTCAGTACCACAGAGTGATGGTTTTGAGGAAGGCCTCCCTGGAGATAAGCAAAATTTTCCATGTTTCTGTGAAATGAAACAAAGGGCGCCTGCTTACTTATATTTATCATTACAGACACTTTTGACTAACAGCTGGGCTTTCTTTGCTGAGTAGAAAATGTCTTACTCAAAGCATTGTATTTGTCATTTGTCTGGGTTTTGGACAAGTATTGAATATACACAGTCTTTTAAATTTATTTAATCCATGGTAAGAGTAAATGTCCAGATTCTTAGCTGGTGTGGAGGAACAGAATCACACCAGTTGAGAATCTATCGGCAAACATCTAAATCTTATGTCCGTGTTGTAACAGACCCACCGCTACCTCCCAAGTGAACTACCCAGTGAGGTATTTGGCAGGATATCATTCAGATAGGTGAGCACACAGAAGAACGTTTTGGGTGCAGTAATGGCTACTCAGTTTTTGCGCACAGAGGTACATATTGTGAGCAACAGTTAATTCATCCATCTAACTGGTTTCATGCATGATTTAGCTTGGGGAGGAAAAAAGGAGGCTTGCTTGTAGACAGACACTATGCAAGACTCGCTGGGCTAAAACAGTGAGACCTACAGTAAAGGATGGCTGTGTAGTGATGCACAAGGCAAGAAGGGGATAGGCAGCATATACAGGTTTAGGCAATAATGAACTTATATTTCCCAGACCATCTTCAGACATCAAAACCTTAGGGCCAAGAGCTGGACGTGCAAATAAATGAGGAAAAAAAATGACAGTCTTCTCTACATGTTTGCAGAAAAAGGACTCAGAGTGAGTCGTTAATATGAATAATATCCAAATAGGGTAATAGCTACTGCTTTTTAAGGGTTTGAATAATTTGATTATACCACAAAGAATGGAATACCTTGAGGTGGTCTGTCCTCTATGTCAAACAAAGTTAGTAATACAAAGCATAAGAAAATGCATATTTTAAATACCTGGGAACTCTGGCACCATTGTTGGTGATACTAGGGATTCCTTAATTAAAAGGATTCTGAGAAGAATTGATTCACATTTAGGGGAGACACAGTCAAAGAACAAGGCTACATCAACCATCTAGACAAATACACTGACTTCAGCAGTGAAATTGGGTTATAAAGCTGCTGTTCACTGCATTCACTCCTTCATGTGACGCTTGTAACAATGACAACAGGAATGTTGACAGTTCTTTAAAAATGGAGGCTGACAAGCTCCAAAGCTGCACTTTATATTGATAAGGGTGACTGAAGTACAATACCAACCTGCTAAAAACATTCAGTGTATTCCCGAATCACCGTGCCCGGTTTATGACCACGTACAGTCTTAGAAATAGTGACTGCAGCATTCACTTGTGTGAAACTTCTGCCCAGAGTTTTGGGGTTAGGGAAGAGTAATAGAATAAATCAGGAAGGATCACACTCCTCGACTGCAAATGTGTTTCCTATTTATTTAGCAGGTAAAACGAATAGCTTGGAGAACACTGATCCTGGGTCATTGCCACTCAGCAGCATCCCCTGGTAAGTTCTGCGTCTGTGCTTTGCTTACCACTTTTGATTGAAATGGCATTGATTTATTACTATTTAATTATAAGTGAAGGGAAGCTTCTGTGTTTTGTTGTTGTTGTTTGTTTCTTTGTTTGTTTTAATCAACGTAATAGTGATAAACTGAATCCTGGCAACTTTTTAAGTAGATCATTTCAGATTTATTGAAAGTTAGTAAAGCAGACACTGAAGTCCTCAGAACAAGCAGTTCATATATACTCTGAATTAGTACTGAACATAAAATTCATGATGAGCTGTACCTCATCACTTTGACCATTTACTGAACGAGAAAAAAAAGGGAGAAAGCTTACATTCTATGCAAGGTGACTGTGTGTTCAAGTCACAGTTCCAACTAAAGCCTGGAGTCACTTAGTTGCTGAACAGAACCAACATGTAAGATTTTAAGAATTTCCCCAAGTTTCTAAATATGTCTGCATCAATCCTGAAAGAAAAGGACAGGGTGGTTGCATATGCTTGCTACGAAAATGATATGCATGACTTTAAACAAATAAAATGGGGGATTCTTCCTTCCTGCTCTACACCCACAGAGAGTACATCTATGACAGGTAGAACTGAACATTATTCTACTTAGTCCAAGAGCTGTTATTTTGAAAAAGAGTCTGAAAATTAAAAGGCAGACAAAAATTAGAACAAAGTTTAGTAACAAAGGTGGTATAACATGAGTATTTACAAATAAAAGTGAATATTTATATATATACATTACTTGATATTAACACACATTGCATTAAAATAGCGTTCTTGGTTCTTGATTGCTGCTTGTTTGGTTGCAAAAAAAAATAGAACACATTTGATGACAAAGCGAATTTATACAGAATAATTTAAATAGAGAGAACAGACACATAAGAAAACAGTGCAAAATATATCCCTATAAAAATTAAATAGGCTTTCTTATGATTCTCTTAAAATATGCAATAGCTAAATTTTAATTATGCAGTGGCTGTAGTTAAAATCCGTATAATTTTTACATTTCACCCAACTAATGTTCCTATGTGTTTTGCAATATGAGAAATACCACAAATATTCTGTGCTTAGTGTAGGAAATACTGCAAAAACAGTTATGTGCAAAGGCTATGTATATAGGTTCAAATTGTGATGAAACTGTTTTAAATAATACAGGCTCAGAATATATGATGGATGTTATCAAATGGCCTTTTAAACAACGTTTTCATGTTGGAAACTCAGATTCTTCTTTCAGATATGGTAACAGCTCTTGACTGAGTTAAAAAAAAATACTGTACAAAAGGTTCACACAACATGCCTTGCCAATATATAGTGCCCACTTAGCTACGATAAATGAGATTACTCACTGGTAACAGAACTATGGCCTGGTATAAATGCATGCAATTTTGTTTTCTACATATTTACACCAGCTAAGGATTTGGATTTTAGAACACACATACAGTTTGCTTGCAGGAGCTAGAATTTGTAAGGGTCGCGTTTCCTATTACCAAGCAGTAAAGTCTGGTCGTACACCCTGGAAATCATTGACTGTAAAAGATCGAGACCGCCTCCTAAGAGTGGGTCGACCGGGATTTCTTCCCTTAACCAAATTTAAATAAGTATCAGATCTTAGGAAACGCGGATAGCTGTCTTGTTCCATCAGCCTGTAGACTGTGATTTGTGCTGCATCAAAAGTGGTGATGACGGGCTGTTCAATATTCTGACTTGTAACTTCTTTGGTTTGGAAGTCCAAATTCACCTGGAGAACGAAGAAAAGTGTATCTCTTTAATGTACATTAATGTATTTCCTGTGTTATTATCCGTAGCAATGATACTGTATTTGGGTGAAAGTGTTTTCTGATAAGAGGACTTTGAATCCCTTACACAACTGTGTATGAATGCCACAGAATTAGCTGAATAATGGCTGTCAGAAAGTCTTCACAGATGTGTCACTGATACAATGAAAAACTGGTGAACTAACTGGTAAAATAAAACTGATCAAGTTTGCTGTGGTAGCATTGGAGTAAAAGGGATTTGCTAATGGTGATCTTTATATAGTTCCTGTTGTCAAGCTTTGCAACACCAGCCTAATGCAGAACTCCCTCTGTTCTCATTTAGGATTTATGTAGACTTCATCTCATTAGAATATGCTAGTGCATATTTAAAATTTCTAACTCCTGTATAGAGTTTTGGTGGCAGGAAGGTGAGAAAATTCTAATAATTAAAATATTAAAATAATTGTAATAGGCTTCTGGAGGTTTTAGAGATGTGGAAAGCATATCAAAATCATCATTTATTCCATGTACTGTTGGATTAATTCTGGGAAGATTTACTTAGTGTGAGGATTTTATTGAAGTGTCAGATACAGGCTTGAGCATGCTATTTTGAAAGAAAAAAGAAATTCCTGATCCAGTCAAAAGTCGCTTCAATAACATGCTATTGTTTAAGGAAATGACAACGTGACATTTCCTTAAAGCTATAACAAATAGCTTAGATCTAAAAACTGAAGAGTAATTAATGATGGTAAAATAGTCCATTCCATCAGACCCACGATTTTAGGATCCTATCTAACTATGCTCAGTAAAAAATGTCTGTAAAAGAGCTCTGTAGGACAAGAAGTCAGAGGAGATGCAAGTTCCAGAGCTGAGTGGTCTGCAGGGAGATGCTGCTGGCTGGGCTCAGCTGCTTGGTTGAACCCACGGAAGGAAGTCTCACCAGAGCCATCTGCTTTCGCACAACAGCACCCACGCCACATGCAGCAAACCAGAAGTACGATAGTTAAAGAAATCATTTCGTTACTGTTGGTCAAAGTGTGACTTTCATACCCCATCCCCTCTCCAGCTTGCATCCTGCTTATACTTTTGCTTATGTCATTCTCAAGAGTTGATAGTATCAGTGCCTGCTGCCCCACCATAATTGCTTATAGACCAATCTGCTGCCACTGATGGGTTGTACCTCAAATAATTGTGGGGCTTTCTTTTTATGTAAGGTCTACCCCACTGAGATGCTGCAGGAAAAGCAATAAAAATACCTATAAGTTTTGCAAGTGGACCTACCAAATTGGCCCCCTGTCCTAAAAACAGATCTGAACCTTAAAGATAATCTGTGGGAATTATGAGTGGAAATTGCACCATTTTGCAATCCTCTTAAAATAAGAATTAGACCTTTTTCACCCTTGTGACAGGGAAGTAGCAGTTAGGATTTAACTTCTATTCTGACAAATAAATACAAAAAAAATAATAATGGTAATAATAGGAGTAATAATAATACAGGAAAAAGGAGTATTAGCAAGTGACAAACTTGCTAATTTAGCTAATACTTGCTAAACTTGCTATCTGCTCAAACTTGATAGAATTACAGGAAATTGGAAGTCCAAATGGCCTATTGAAGAAGCTGATCCTGATTTCAGTGGGAGTTCATCATTTCTCAACCTCTTTATCTCCTTCCTAGACCAGGCAAAAAATGTTCTTTTTGCTCATTTATAATACGATTCCTTTACAATACATTTCAGCAATGCAAAGACATAAATATGAAGACTTTGTATTACGACAGTAATACAAAAAGGCCTTAGTGCTAATGAGGATTGACACATGAACTTATTTGTGTTTGTGCTGTCAGTAACATAGCGAGAATGCTCAGCCAGAGCTTTGGCTTTGCAGGGAGATCAATCGAGAAAAATCTATGCTTAAAACATTGTAATTATTACTTTAAAGGACATGTTTAACTTAAAAGTTTCTTCTACTCTCCTTTAGTCTTTAAAATAAAAGCTTCTGAGTCTCAGCTATGTAATAATTTCATAAATAATTGCTAGTTAAAGAGAATGAAAGAATTATTCTGTTGTTCTGAAAGTGGCTTTAAAGACAGATGATACTTTTTCACAAACACTGGCTGAGAAGTCTCCATGGCAACATTAACATTTATCATTAATATTTTTCTTTTAAAATAGTCTGTGTGTATGTGTATGTATGTATGTATTTGTGTGTGTGTATATAAACACTGCCCTTTTATATACAAATATATATATATATGTATTCTACATTCATACATAGCCTGTATATAGCCATCCTGGCTCCATAGCCCCCTAGGAATCTTTGATTCCTGAGATATAACGTTTACACTTAAATGAGTAACATGCAGCGGTTTCTGTCTGGAGCCAGGAGCCTGGAGGACAGCAAGAATAATCTATGCAGTTGCTTCCAGGCTTCCTTCCAAAGTTTTGACATTTAAGATACAGTCTTCTGAAGTCAGTGAGTACACAATTAACTGTTGCCACTGCTTCTGGGCATGCTCTTCCTAAAGGCAGATTTCATCAGATGCATTTGTGACAAATACTGTGTACGATGAAGAACGTTTTTACTGTACCTCTTTTGGAGCATCTTTCCTTATGAATGTTTCATAAATGGTCTTAGCTTTTGGGAAGAGTTCATGTGTAGTTTTGCTTTTCTTGTAATCCTCGCAAGCTATCCAGAACTCGATGTTCTCCTCACTGAACTCAGTTTTCAGAAACTTTGTAAAGGCATCCAGTCCAGCTACAGAAAGGAATATTGAATTGTGTTAAAAAAAAAAAAAAAAATTATATATATATATATATATACACTTATTAGACAGTTAATATTTTCAAACAGTCTATGCAAAGTAACAAACTAGGTTGTGCTCCCTTTGAGTTACATTCTATTAGAGATAATTATTTTAAATTATATAAAGTTTTTAATTAAGTGCATTTCTTTGATTATGATCCTGAGTGCTGTAACTCCCATTACAGAATTCTCAGCATCTGTAAAAATTAATTACCAAGACCTTATGAATTTATAAATGGAAGCAATCAAAAGATCTGGATAAATCTGGAAGTGATGGATTTTGCTCAAGTTGAATATCACATTTAGGTTAACATAAATAGTTTGAACCTTTGCTCACAAGCAGACTGTTCTCCAGTAACAATTTTTCTTTTCCTTTTCTCTTTTTCTCTTTTCTTTTTTTCTTTTTGTTTTTCTTTGTTTTATCCTAGTATTGATCACATGCTGAAGATATTTTCTGTCCTAAAGATGCTTAGTCTGGGGAAGTAATGCAATTGTATTGGAGTCAACTGCTCAAGGAACATATTTGAAAACCATAGAGTGTCCAGCAGTGCAGTGGGATCATACGTGCATCCATCCAGAGTGGGAAGAGGGGGACATGTGTGCATTTGATAATTATGTAAGCAATGGGCCCTTGCAAACGATGGCCAGTTTGGTTCCCTATCACTGTTTTAGAAACCAGCTGTGTCAAAAGTGACAAGTTCTTCTTTTAGGTACATAGAATCTATTTTTATTTTTTTCATTTTTAAGTTTCCAGTCTTGCTGTCAGAAATATTTGAGCAATATTCAAATGAAGGTGATGTAACAGGCCTTTCTCATAGCCATCATGAAAAATCCATTCTTTGGCCAAATGTTGCCTCGAATAGCTCTTATATCTGAAGCAAGTGATTTCTGCCTTGGGACCCTATATTTCCACAAACATATGACTAAATACTCTCAGTACTGAGTTCACCTGCCTTTCACCATTGGTTCTTAAGAATTTAAAACCACTGAAATTGTTCTGGAAGGATTTATCTACCTGAAAGAGGGTAGTAAAGATGTGGACCAGAAATAGGCAATGGTCTGACACTTGCAGACATTTTAGATCTTCTGAAGTCCATTTAAACATTTCTTACTTTCCCAAGGTTAACAGAAGTGTTAAATAGTGTAGCTCCAATGTAGCAATGAAAAATAGATATTTATAAGAAACAAGGACTCCCCGTTTTCTGCTTTTTATATTAAAGTTGATATGTTTTACTAAGAGTAATGTGTTGATAATGATAATTCAGTGTCCTAGCCTTCAGACAAAGTCACAATGTTAATGAGCAGTTTGATTAAGAAATTCAATATCAAACTTCCATATATTGTACAAAGATGCAGGACAAAGATGCAATATTGATTTCCATGCAAACTTGGATTTTTTCCCTATTTTTATATTTCTCCTGATAAAAATATAGAGGCACTTTCTGTCTGCAAGTCCTCTTTCTATTATAAGCTCATTTTAATAGTGCCTGTATGCCACACATGGCTAGTTATCCCTAGTAGGAAAATAATCACTATGAAATATTTTAGAACAAAAAAACTACTGCTTCATGCCAAATACAATAATAATAACACAAAAATTCATTTTCAGCCTTCATTATACAAGCCTGCTAATACGACAGGACAGGAACAATACAGTGTGATTCTAGGCAGAGGCAAAATGATGGATGAGAGAGTAGCCAGCAGATTTCCAAGCATTTTTTAAACTGTCATTCAGTATTTTCATGCTAATATAGCAGTTACCTCATCCGAACATAGCTGTTCTTCTTGGCTATGTCAAAAAATTTAGTCCAGAAAAGATAATATCAGTTTCTGTTAATGTGAATGCTATTCTAAATAATTTATTAGTATGCCACTATTATAATGGATTTTTCCAAGTGCCTGATAAGAATTGATACAGCAGAAAAGCACCTTATTCATTACAGAACAATTTAATAACTTTTGGCTGCCTTTCACAGTTTATTGCAAGAAATCTTCACTTCCTGTTATTTGGCTTTGTTCAGCAAAATACCCAACTTAAAAGTTATTTTCAACTATTTTCAGTAGTTGACAGCATGCTATAGCTTAAGCACATGAGCAGAGCAGAAACACATGCTGCTACAAATGACCCATTATACCTAATTTAAGTAACAGCCATGTCTACTTAAATGCACAACTGGATTTTGTAATTTTCCATCAATTTTCCATCACAATAGTCAACAGGAAGAGGGGAAAAAAAAACTACTAACCTTTCTGGGAAAGCAATTTGTCAAAAGATTCACCCCATTTCACTGCTTCTTCAGGAGACACACTGTTTAAGAAACAAAAGATGGTTTTGAAGAATTGTATGTATTGTGTATATACAAAGCTATTTTGATGTATGTTATAAATTGCTGTTACTGCTCTACACTGTTTCACAGAGCATTTGATTACATTATATTGCTAAAGGAACACTTTATTTATTATTATTAATAACTCTACTACAGACTTCAGAAACACACGGTAAAATTTTTCCTGACATTTTTCATACAGAGTTGCACATTTTCAGTACTGAGATTTTTCTCTTCAGTGTCTGCATTGTGCTACTAACCTTTAAGGCAATAGAGATGATGCAGTATGGCAAAACTTACAAGGGAAGCCGTTCAGACACCTATTTAAACTTAAATACTCTTGCAGAGATGTGGTTTTGAATGCACGGAGTCTGAGCCTGTGTTGCCACAGCCTATGAACTACAGGAAATTCTATAGGCTGAAGATGAAGTTGTAGCACTATGACTTAGGTGACAGCCTTCTAGGGTAACAGCATATAATCTGCTTTGTTCACCACAATCGTCTTTCAAATATCATGCTATTCTGAGACACTGCACTCTATTTATAAAACTCCACATATTCATCAAAGATGCTAAGTTACATGTATTTTTCATTGGTTTCAAGTATTCTGTCTTAGAGAACAATACAGAAAGGGAAAAAAAAGACCCAATTTCATTCACCCAAATGAAATTTTCAGGAAACACTTTTTATGTGTGCTGTATAAATTAACCCTGAACAGTATATTGATTTTTGTAGACCAGAGCTGGTACAGGCCTGGAATTAACTTTATGAGACCAGGACTATGGCTTAGTTCTAAGCCTGAAGGTGAAGAAGGAGTATTAATATTTAGAACCATTTTTGACGTAGCACAGCATTGTGCACTGAAAGTATCCTCACATAAGCAACTTGTCCAGGGTTAGTTGATAGTGGGGCTGAGAACCAGAACAATCCGTTGTTATGGATTGAACAATTTTGGAAATGATTTCTTTTTCTTGCCTGATGCTTACGTATGTTCTGTAGCCTGATTTACATAGCTTGGGCTCCCTTGGCAAAATCTCTAAGAAGATGAATTTTAGAGGAAGGGAAACTCTAATGAGTATGGGCAGGAATTTGAGCCAGTAATGATCTTGGTTTTGTACAAAACTGAAAAGAGGGTGTTTTTATTTTTTTTTTTATAGATGTCATGTGTCTCCTTCCTGAAGTCATCACTTATAGGAATGAAATTTTTAGCTAGGGAAAGACAAACAGATCTTGAGCAGTACAAATGCAGGAGAACTGAAAATTAAAGAATAATAATAATAGTAATAATAATAATAAAGTAGGCCAATAAGGTAGGGGAATTCTTGAGTGGGGGAAAAAGAGAACTCACTCTCTTACAGAGGTTTTTTTTAATCATGGGAAGTACAAAATTGCAGTTCTCCGAATTGTGTGTACTCATACATCTGGGAACAGTGGATTCCTACAGCTAGAGAAATGAGTTTTGCAGTAGTGAAAGATAAACCCTGACAGCTTCAGAGCACATATGCAGTCCAAAACCAGTTTCTCTTTTATTCAATTGAATCCATGCTAGTCAAGCATCTGGCTGAGAGTAACATGGTAAAATGTAGTTGGCTGAGCAAGGAAGTGTTGGTCTGGTAGAAGAGGGAAATTCTTCAGAGAATTGCTTATCAATATTCTATCTGTGTCTGAAAGTGCCTTTTCACAGCTGGTAAGAATGCTTTGATGGCTCTGTACTTTGTATGAGATGCCCAAGGGTAATCAGCCACTTAAATAAAAATGAGTATTAGAAATGTACAGTCTACCTACAGGTGATATGGAGATTGCACTTTCTATTTTTAGATACAGTCTTAGCAGAATTTTATATGTCTGGAACCAAGGTACTGAAAAAGGTTGTTCTCAACACTCTTTTACCTTTGTTCATAATTTCAAGGTCTTCTATTTCTGGGTGAACTGTAAAACAATTGAATTAAGTTTTCTGCCAACAGCAGCACAAGAAAGAAAGGGGGCGGGGGGGGGGAGGGAGAGGGGGGAAAAAAAGAAAAAAAATAACAATGAAATCCCCTGGGATGGTAGAGTGGAAAGTCTTCCATGTCATGAGTACATCCCTTCATTTGGATGCCCATGATATTTGGATGTGATAGCAACAAACACCACCTAATTAGCCAGGTGCGTAGGTGCTTAAACAAGGTTCTTCAGGCTTAACAAGACCAAAGAATGACATGAGAATCTCTGAAGTGATTTGTGATGGAAAGAAAAGAACTACAAATATTTTAGGCCATGGAGTTGCAGTACATTTGCAGTTCTTTTAAGTCAAGACCTACAAATGTAATACTTAGTATATCACTGAGATTTTGGTATTCTAGTGAAGTCAGGAACTAAGCTCTTACTGAATTTAACAAAAACAAGATTTCACCCTGCAACTTAATAGGAAACAGTGTAATAGAGATGATATTACAGCAGTGCTTAAATATTGATATTTAAATTTTGGAGACAAGACAGTGTTCAGTCAATTACTGCAATTATTGAGGAACTATACATCCAGTATTAGATATGCATCACAAATTCTTTGGAAAATGTGTTATCCAGTAGCTATACGATTTCCTTCAAAGCAATAATTTGTCAGCTTCATTTTTGAGTCAATGCTTGCTCAATATAGTCAGTGGATTAAGAAAAGCACTGTTGACATGAGTAAAAGCTTTTATGCATATGTGTGTGTGGGTGGTAACCAGTATACACTTAGTGGTATGAAAACATTAGTGGTGAGTTACCTTGATGTATACCAGATAATTCTATATCGTCTGTATGTTTGGTTTACATAGCTGATTTTTAAATGAAATAGATCTTGAAAGCATTTCTCTCTGCCAAGTCTGAATGCGGACAAAAATGCAGGAAATGTTCTGAGTCACACTTCCTGGAAGGAATCCCCGTTGTTGGCCTTTTATAATGCCTACCTTGATGCTTTTGTCAAGTTTCCAGGTTTACCAAGATGTTCACTTTCGTGGTATTCAGATCTCTGCAGGAGAAGGCTCAGCCTATTTCTCTTCTGCTTTGCTCTACAACAGAATTCAGGTAGCTTTTAGATCAACCTCATTTAAAGGTTTTCCCAAACTGTTTCTTTGCATAAGAAAAAGAAACTCTGCCTCTGCATCACCAACCCTCAAATGTTCACTTACAGTAATATTTCTGTTAATCTCCTATTTATGTTATTCACATTAATGAATTTCTTCTTCTTACATTAACATGAATTTATATGCAAAGCACTGGCAAAGAGAAATGGACATCTTTCCATTTTCAGCAGCTCTTTCCCTTATTTTAAAGATAGTAGGCTGAAATTTCATTTAGAGGACATGAACGCAACTCATGAACACATGAAACAGTTGACTCAGTATCTTCTACTTTTAACATTTTGCAAAGAAAAGGGAAGTATTGCTTCCAGACATTTGAAATCTTTAAAAAAGAATCTTTCCCGGATCATATTAACATTTTGAAATGCATTTTTAGGAATTTTATGAAACCTTCCTTTCTTATTTGCTTAGTTTATTTGTTTCTTGTTCTTAAAATAAAATTAATATTTTATGCATACAATTCCCAGGCTTGCAATTCATGAGTTTTCACATATATTGGCCAGAAATAAAAATATCTATGCCCTAAATTCATACTCACGAGCTATGTTAGAAGAATCCTGTATATAAACAGAGCACTCAAAGTGTCAGCATGACCTTAAAACTTACCCAGCCTTGCTTGCTTTATTTGGCTCTTCCATAACTGCTGACTTCGTGACTTTGTAATAGGATTTATCCTTTGAAGCAGAAATGTTTAGCTGGGGGAATAAAAGAAGTGGGTTTTCCATCTTCTTCTAAAAAACCTTCCCAGCTTTAGAAAATGTTTCTTTAACTTCCTTAAGCAGTTTCATCTGGTGTAACTGGTGTGCTCAGGAAGGCGTGCTCATGCTGTATCGGGCTGCGTTGCCCCCAATTGGCTGTTGAAGGGTTTCCAGAGCAGGTAGTGGAAAGAAGGAGGTTCTCCACCTTCGCTGTCACTGCAGCTGCACACACACAGGACTTTAAGTACAGTTCTGTTTTTACAGTCGTCATTTAGGGAAGTGAGATTACAGCTTTGCAAAATGGCCGTTGATCATACGGACAAACGCAGCTACCAGCAGAGAGCAACTCCTGCTTTTGTGCTTGCAGAACTTTGATATTTTAGTAGACTTAGGACAGTACCATCGTTGTCTTCCAAAAACCTGTGAGAAGTGTATATAGCTTCTCTGAAATGAACTTCAAAGAGAATCGGTTTGCATTAAAAAACATGCAGAATTTTCTTTAAGCTCTTAGCAGAGCTTCTAGCTGACCTTTAACTGCTTTCTGCAGTCTCAGATGCCATAAGCTGGATACAAAGTTAGCTCTATCTGCAATATGCTAAGCTGAAACTGGGGGGCTCTTGGTCTGTCCTGCAAGAGCTTGATGATGCTGTGGTTAATCAGGTACTTTTGTAAGCAGAAATTTTAATTTTACACCATTTTTCAGAAATGTTGAACACCTAATTTCAAGCTTGTCCACTTAAAGCTTCTCATTTATCTTTTATACCTGTGGCTTTATTTTCACTTACAATCTCCCAGCCTGGATAAAATGTCCTTCGGCTCAAAATTTGTGATTTCTTCTCTTTTTGGCAATAAATAAACAAAAAATTCTTATTTCAGTTCACATAGCCTAAATGTACTGTTTTATTTAGGCTGATCACCACAAATGACCTTATAATGTACAAGCTCAGTCTCAGTTAAGTTTCTCATTCTAATAAAGATTGGTGTTAGAGATGTGACAGGAATAATACAACTACCAAAGAAACCTCTTCACTATTAGTTGAGTTAAGGCTTGGAAAAGAGCAACCTACATCCTAAGTCCTAGAGGAAATCTCCTTGTTATAGCTAAATTATGCAGTAGTTCATTGATTAAGAATTATATAGTCTTTCTCTTTTTAATGCTAATGTCTCATTTTGATTATTCAGGTAAGATATCAAGCCCTGGAGAGAAGATGTGACCTCATCACCTTCCCATGACTTTTGCAACTTAATGCAATGCTGGTAAGTTCTGGTGAGAGTCATACCATGGCCCTGTCTTTGTGGCTGCAGAGTTGAGGCATTCATAGTCAAAAAAAAAAAACTGCATTGAGACTCCGTATTCCTGAAGCATAACCAAAAAAAAAAAAAAAATAAAAAAAAAAATCTACTGTGAATTTATTTTTTAAAAAAAGAAAAAAAAAAAAGAGAGAGAGAGAAATACATAGTATTATCTTTGTGACACAAATTTTAAAATCAGACTGAATGGAAAATATTCAGTGCAAAACTGCTTTTTGTAGCCCAAGAACCTTTAAGAAGCAGGGTTATGGTTTTAAACAGCATTTTCAGTTTCAGAGTAGGCTTATATATCACATCCTGATTATTGTGAACTGGCTTTAACCACAGCTGTCTTTAATAATATATTCTGCCTTTTACTAATAAGTAAAGAATAAATAGAGAATGCATTATTTTGTTTCACTTTTCTGCAACAGAGGTAGTCACGTGAGCTCTTTTTTCCACCTTTTATGGAAGTTTAATGCTGTCTATGTGTTGATCTGTCATAATTTTATTACCTGGTGATTGCAGTTCCTGAAAAAAAGTCATCAATTGTAGCCTCAGTAGTTCACGTAAGCTGATTTAAGAAAGATTTGTAGCATGAAACATCACTCATAAGTGAATAACTTTCTGCTGGCCTTGCCACTATGCCAGTGGACAGTAAGTGTTCTAGTTATAGATGGAAATGAGTGGTTGAGACACCTCCTCCAGCATGCACTAACGATGGGCTCTCAGCAGCGTTTGTCTGAATGGCTTGTCCAATCCGTTCTTAAATGACTCCAGAGCAACAGGTTATGTTTAGAGGCTTGAAATATTGCTGTACTGTATTGTGATAATAGCACCAGTCCCAAATGCAGCGTTGTGCTCTACATCTCCAGAGACTTCATTTGGAAATTTTGAAATATGGAATATGGAATAATTGCAATCAGTCTTTTTTTTTTTTTTTTTTTTTTTTCCTCCATTAATAGAAAGCTAATATTAAATCCTGTCCCTGAAGTAACTAAATTACATCAAAGTCAGTCTGTGTTTTGTCAGTGACAGTGCTTGTGCTAATAAGCATCTCTGTTTTGCACTGCAGGCTACAGTAGTTATAGCAACAGTGTAAATGACCCTGTAAATGCTTCTGGACTGTTTTATATACTGCAAGATGACAATCTAGAAGAGTAAGTTATTTTAAGCCAGAAAAACAGGCCCAGAATATTATGCTGATGACATGACTACAGCCCTAGAAAGCTCTAAAGAAATTTGGGATGAGAACTGATGTCCTAATTCACAACCATTTATCTGAACTCTGAAATGTATTCACAAACATTTCACAACTAGGTGAATAGAATATGTATTTCCAAAACAATATTTACTTGACAAAAAAAAAAAAAGAATAGATCACAAAGTGCAGGAAGTTCCTTGAGGTGACGCACCATCTCTTTGGACCTGCTTCTCATCTGAAATGTCTCTGCACTGACTTCTGTAAGTGTTTGATGGGGACCCATCTAGCTGATGATAAAGTCACATTTGAGTTGTATAGAACTGATAGCTGTCCTCTGAGAAAGAAAAATTGACTGACTGCATTAGCAATAAAGACTTTGTATTATATGTTGAATGTCTTTTTTTTTTTTTAAGGTAAGCTCTGAAATATTCAGACTTTCAGTTCTGCAGAAAACAAGTGAAGCCCTGATTGAGTGCTTCAGCTCAGCGCTAAGAACTAGAACAATCAGAAGTTCTCCTTTGTTAGCAACCCCTCCACATCTTTCTTCAAAGTATTTTTATTACTTGCCTGGTAATTGTAAACCTTGCCTCCTTCACATCCATGTTCATGTTCTAGCACTGCCCCAATTTCTCTACAGTCAAGCTCTACAACTGTTCTTATTCAGTCCCTTTCTACCAGCTATATGGCTTCTGTGGGGTTATATTTGTACTTTTTTCTGCTGAAGGGAAGTGATACTCATCCCTCTATCAAGAAAAAAATGTAAAAGTATCTTTATTGTCCAGGGAAGAATAAGCAAGGTAAAAATTTTTACTGAAGAACACAGGCTGAAAAAATATTTCCATTTTTTCTGTTCCATATTTCTCTTTCCTTTTATTGCAATGATATTTGAAATGATGAAAATGAAAACTGCATGTTTTGAATGAAAGAATTTGGCTTTCAAAAATAATTCTAATGCTCTTCAGAAACATCTCAACAATTCACCACTCATCAATATTTGTTGCTTACCCATTATTGGAAACCATAATTGGACCTACAGTTTAATAGCACTATGATCAAAAACACTATTGTTTTTTTATTTGTCTTCAAATTAAAAAAAAAAAAAAAAAAAAAAAAAAAAAAAGCTTCATGAAGTTGTACCACAGGGAAGATAATTTTATTGTAAATCCCAAGGCGAGGAGCTTGCAGTCTGCTACTTCAGTGAATGTATTTAGTGGTGCACTTAAAAGATTCATCATAATGGAGGAACTTGGCATGTGGGATACTTAAGAGTTAGTGGAAGAGAACCATTATATCATCTATGCATAGTTCACGTTATGAAATCTTTTGTTGCTGCTGTTTAAAAGGAAGGAAACACAATTGCATTGCTTATAGATAGGCATCACAGAAAACACAAACAGTGTGCTTTGCATTTAGGGTCTGTAGGCCCTGTCAGCCAGAGGTCTCAGAAGAATCTTGTAAGTCATCCTAGATGAAAAATCAAACCTGGTGTAGGCTTTGGGAATGCTCGTAGTTTCTGCAGAACTTCTGCTATGGAAGATGTTTACATCTGTGCTAAACGAAACTTATTATTTAGTCTTTTGGAAGGTCAAAATAAGAAACTGAGTCTGCGAAGTTCTCAGTAGTATTCATTTCCTGTCTGCCCCATGGCTATATGGCCTGCATCTCTGATTAGCTCTATTTACATATTACATACGTCACTGTCACAATTAATCTGCAGGAAGCTGGTTTCCCAGCTGAACCACTCAGTGTTTACAACTAGCTTTCCACAAGTGTATAGCAGTGACATCAGTGCTTGTTAGACAAATGCGTTTTAATGCCCAGCTTCTGGAAGTGCTTACCTTGAACACATACATTTTAAAATGTGTTTTTTCCAGTGTGTACTCACAGGAAATGTTGAAGGCGGGAGCGTACTCTAAATTCTGCCCAGAATATCCTACCGGAATTAAGCATTACTTACAGAAACCCACAGGGATTCGGCACGTGACAACCTTCTTGTTTTTCAAGAGAAAGTTTCTATCAGTCCATACTAACAGTACAAGCAATGGCAAGTATTGGGCTGAGCGTTTTCTGGTCTTTCTATGAAAGATGTGGGAGAAAAGAACAGAAGGACTGTGATTTAGTAACCTCCTGGTGCCATGCTAGAACACAGTGAGTCCTGGTCCACTGGCTGAGTCATAAAATCAAATTCCCTACAGCAGACAAGGGATGAAAATCTCTTTTCTACCTCAGACTTGAGTCCACTATCAGTGAACTGTGTGGTTGAGGCAGAGGTGGGTTGAACTACTAGGCCAGGCATTGTCCATAGCACAAAGCTGGGGAAGATGTGAGGAGCATTTCATATAAAAAAAGGCAGCTCTGCAGGGGAAGAGGGCTGCTCCCAGGGCTGGGAGAGTAGTCAAAACAGGTTCTGATGGTCACACCCTAGGTATTCAGGATTAAATTAGGCAGGACGTAGGAGCTCAGGTTCTACTGTAAAGACACCCCTGGTGGTTGTAGTGCTGTATCTCATGCTCCCTCAGTGTATTAGCCCTCCCTCTGTATCATCACACTGATGCAGATATACAGAATTATGCTTATTTAAACCACAGCCAAGATATTTGCAATAATACTTTCTTCAGTTTATAGGTCATGTTATATTCATTTTTACTTCTTCCTCAAAGTGCATTGCTCTGATGTCTTGATTTAGCTAATATAAATAGTGCTAGGGTTTAGAAAATAGTATGGTGAATTGCTCGTCAGAGTGGTAAAAAAATGAAGCCAAATAAAAGAAAAAATATCTCAGTCACCACTAAATATATAAAATATATTTATATAAACATATAAAATGAGCTACAAAATATCTCTGTCAAGACTGTCTGAAGATTTTAAAGCTACCAGTTACTTTGATTTTTTTCTCTTCAGCCATTACACAAAGGAAGCTCACCACTAAAATTAGACCATTCAATTAATAATCATTCCAGGTGAAATTTCAATGGTTAACGAATCTTCAGAACTTCATGACTGGGGAATTTTTCAGGAAGGTTCAACTATTATTTGAGGATCAAGAAAACCTGTATTCTTAAATGAAAATTGGTGCAGTTTTATCTCCTAGATGATAAAGGATCTGCAGTAGTAGTTTCCTCCTCCTAATCTGTTATAAATCTTCTATGGTGAGGAGGCTGGCTTCAAGGCAGGGATGCTCATTGTCACTGCTCACCAGCCGGTCATAGTCTCTCCTGCTCCTGGTTGATACCAGAATTTGCAACAAAATTCTTCAGCTATCAAACATCAGGGTAACACCAGCTTTCCCAAAACTGCCAGCCAATTTCTTCTTCAGATTTGCAAGAACCCTCAAGAAAATCTCATTACTCAATACAGTAATACGCAGAGGGCTACAATCTTAACTAGGCTTCAGAAAGGCTTCAGGCACAGTACAGATAAAACTCTGCTCTCGTAAAGTACCTATGTTTACGTTTCATTTCAGTCATGCAAGAAATTTAATCTGATGAACTTGCTAAGTCGGGTTGGAGATGGTCATCTGGGTAAAATCTGAGACGGTTTGGTATGCAGCAGAAGTGAGCAGCAATAAAGGAAAGAACTGAACCCACCTCTTCATTCTGGATTCAGTGCAGCTGTATGGATTTTATGGATTCCTCACTGTCACCCCTTGCTGTCCTGCTCATGACAAATGAACGTGCCATTTCGGCACTGTCTGGCTTTTAGCCCACGTCATGGTGTGCTTCGCTATTACCATTTTGATTTGACACAGTCCATGACTTTTCCAAATGTTGACCATGGCAACCTTTTACTTCAATACCAACTTCTAAACCCCATTCTCATCTGCTACAGTCTGTTGGTCCTGTCTTTCTCTTGCCTGCGTTTCCCTGTCACAGCTAGAATAACTGTAATTGCAAAAATAAGTTTTGCAAAGCTTGCCAAAAATACTTCCTCAAAATGAAGAAAACGTGATATTTGCACTTTCAGTATGCATAGCAGGAAGCAAGCTATTCTAGTCTCTCTGTTGAGGAAAAACAGGTGATCATTTATCAGGTTACCCTGTCAATTTGATAAATGTATTTAATAATTTCAGCATTTCTGGAGCCACTGAATCTAACAGAAATGTTACGTTTCATTTGTTGCAAATCAGCCCAAATTGCTTGATGATGGAAACTGATAGTGTAAAGCTTGTCCTCGTGGTGGGGTGTATGAAATAATTTCCGTTTCAATTCATAGTGAGCATAAGCCTTTTTTTTTTTTTTTTTTTTTTTTTTTTTGCAATTCATAGTGGAGATCTTCAGATTGCTTTGCTTGATCCACAAGTGCCTTTCGCATCCTAACTTTATAGTTTGTCACTGAGGGTAACTTTTTTTTTTTTTTTTTTTTCCAGAATGGTCTCCAAGTTTAATGTCTTTGCTTTCTGATGACCAAATTACTCCTCGATCCTGCCAATGATGATAAACCTCCCCTGGAAGAAAGGTAAGAATAGCTGTATGGGGGACTTCCAGTGGCAAAGCAAGGCACCTCAGAGGAGGGGTAGGCAGTGCAATGGCTACAGTGCTCCCTCTGTTGGAAAAATTGTGACACGTCCTTTCACCTTCAAAAAAGGGACACAACAGCCTTGCATGGATGGCAGTGTTTTTGTTCAAGTCCAGGCGACCTGTGCATGCTGTGTGCATTCTGCAGCAGGCACTTTCCTTCCTTGTATTCATATATAGTGCTGAGATTTGCCTGATGTATCCCAGCAGAGGGTTTTTTGTTTTAACAGCAGTAGCAATATACAGAGAAATACGCGTTTAATGCCTGAAGTCAAACATTTAGTCTGATATTTAGCTGATATTTTGCCTAGAAAGTACTTCAGTGAGAGGGGATGTTTGTTTTTTTCCAGGAAAGGCCACAGGAGTTGGGCAGCAGGCCCTGGGACAGGGAGAGTCCCTATGGCCACCACCTCATTTTGTGGGCAGGAGTACAATGCAGGGCCACAGCAGTGGCAGCCACTTTGCTGCTGACAGGAAGGGCTGTGAGAGCTCTGCTGGGCACTGAGATTCCACCTCCCAATGTGCTACAGGAAAAAATGCCAGCCCGGATGGCCCCGCTGGCCCTGAGCATGGCAGGAGAACGAGCAGGCCCAGCTGTGTCTCCTGAGGGGCAGCGGGGTGGCCTGTATGGTGCGCAGGCCTTGTGATGACTGTTTGTCAGGCTTCAAGCTCTCAGCCTGACATATGGCCATGCCCAGAGACCTCAGGAAAAATCCTTGGGTATCAGTGAAACTTTCTGTCCCTGCTGAGAATTGCCAGGATGCTCTTACCGAACTCCTGCCCAGCCTGCACATTGTTGCTTCTGGTGAATCTCCAGTATCTAGAGCCAGGAGACAGAGCCCAGGTTTCCTGGTCACCCTCTCCCAATGACAGCTCCATCAGTAAGAAACCCATGGTTGAGCTGAGGGTACGCACGCTAGTTATTTTTTTGTTTCTGCTGCTTTCATGGCAGGGCTGTGCAGACGTGGCAAAACACACAAACCGCTCTTGATGTTTGCACCTGGGGTCATTTTCTAGTAACTGAGTGCGTGCAGGAACCTGCATAATCTCACTTGCAAAAAACAGATGGACTGTGAGCTGGAGTCCTTTTATGGCCGCTGAAGAAACATTTGTCACTGCTTCACCTCTGTGCTTGCCATTCGGTATTCATTTAGCCAGATGGACTGTGATGGTTATCTGAGCAGAGCTGAAAACAAGGAACCCCAGCCCAGTCCTTGGGGCAGAGCCAGAGCAGAAACTTCAAAGGAAAACCCCAGGCTTGAGCCTACAGAAAGTAAAGTGGAGGAAAACCTCTTGCACGCAGGTGAGCCTGTCTCAGGTCTCACTCAGGCTCCTGCAAAGCATGCTTCTTTTCAGGTGGCTTCTTTATCTGAACCTTCTGCTTATCATCACTTGAGAACAGTTAAGCTCATGCCAGGTCTTGCTCTAGCTAAATATGAGTTGATCACGTTTTAGAATTTTAAGCTGTAAAATGATACAAAAGCCAGTACAAGCAAGGAAAAACGTGTGACTTTGGGCTTGCCTATGCCCAGACCATTCCAGGGAAGCTGTAGTTTACATTAACCACCATCTTTCTAAGTCTGATAGGATGCTCACCGCTTGCTTGAATACTTCAGCAGACCAGCTGGTGCACTGTAAGATCACGAGTGCTAGATGTGAGACTGTCCTATGGTATTTCTTGACGCAGTCTGGCTCACGCAGGATTTAAACTCTTGGACAGAAGTTTCTGACAAACATTAGTCACATGAAACAAATGGTCCTCCACTGACCGAGGCTCAACCGTCAACGTGTTTAATTGCAGCTGAATGCGGCAGAGATAACAGAAGGCTGAACACTAAATAAGTCCAGTCAAAGTTAGTTTCTTGGAGAAAATGGAAATTTCTCGCCTCATCCCCACCAGCAAGGACTCAGTGGCTTTGTATGGACACTGTGTTGGGCATGTGTAGACACACCAGAAATGAGCACCAGAGCTTCCCTGATCAAGAGACACAGGGACAAGGCCAGCAGACCAAGGTGCATGTAGAGAAGTGAGCCTTCAAGGCACGCTGGTGGAAACCAACCCAAACAAAAGTGGTACTCGATGGTGTGTATCCACCCCATGGCAGGCACCCAACGAGCCATTGCTTCCTTGCTGTCCTGGCTGGGGTGGTAGTCCCTGTGCCATGCCTTCCCTTTTCTTTGGAGAGACTGGGATTTTTCTCCTGCTTTGTTGTTGTTTTGTTTTTCCCCTCCTGCCTTAGCAGCTGTGAGTTCTGGGAACAGAGACACGGGTGACAGATGCACACAGCTCCTGTCCCTAGCCTGAATGACCAACATTGAAAAAGAAGAAGGATGTGATGTCATTCGAAATGACACTTTAAATAAATAAATAAATAAAATGTAACATAGCTGTGGTCTTGCAAAGTTTTGAGTGGGCTAATTAGCCAGGGTGATGGCATGACTAATTGGATGAGGCTGGGTGTGGTGCTGTTACAGCTGTCTTTCTGGTATCTGTAGAAAGAAATCCTTCTTGATGTAAGTTAAAAAACTTCTAGACACTCCCTAGCAAGCCTGGTTTAATTTGCCTTTCAGTGGAACTTGATGCCATCTGATTTGTAGAAAGGATGCAGAGAAAATGTCAAAGCTATCCTTGCTTTGTGTGAGTGTTGGGCTAGATGGCTCCTGGCTCCCTTCTAGCCTCTGTTACTCTGAGATCCTGAACTCATGGAAGGACTTAGGAGTCTGTCCTAGCACAAACAACCCATCGAGTCATCCCCAGTGAACCAGAAACTTGCAGAGCACCAAATGGCACAAATTTCATTGATCTTTGTCTCAATGCAGAAGACCAACGGAGGGAATCCTACCTTGGATTCCTCCCCAGTTTGCTCTGGGACACGCTTTGCAGGAGCAGCAGGTCCCTGGTAGGGGGCCAGAGGGGGAAGTACCTGGATCTGCTAGGGCCAGGTGCTGCAGCTGCTGCTGCTGCCTGTGAGTAGTTGACAGAGATGCATGTTTCTGGGAGCAGCTACACAAACACTGTGTTCTGTTCTTCCTGTCACACAGAAATTGTGGAGGGTCATTTAGCTAAAGTCGGACAGAATCAAAGTATAAAACGTTCACCCATGCAGGTATTTTGCCGCTGACAGGTTTGTGCCAAGCATACCAGCAGTGGGCAGTCTAAGTCCATTCTAGCATTCACCCAATGTCCAAGCACCTGCACCAAGGGGGGGGGGAGAGAGTGGAAAGGTGTCCCCAACTGCTAGGGAAAAGCATTAATTTAGTTTTGTGCTTCTGATTTTAGGAAGCAGCAAGATTTCACCGTGGTCTCAACACTGCTGTAGAAACGAGTACCAGAGTGGGGTCTGCAGGCCAGATAGGAGCTGGAAAGAAGGTCAAATGTAAGGAAAAAGGTAAAAGAGCTTTGATTTATTTCCTGAGACAGATGAGATCATTTCTTCCCTCCAAGTCACAGTCCTGGTCTCTTGTATTTTTCATGTTTCATTACAAGTGTTTGTAATTATATGAGTGGCTTTAGAGGCCAATTAAGCCTTCATTTGGAGGCTGCTCTGGGTGCTGGAAGCCCTCCATTAGCCTGGGCTTCTGCCAGCGAAAAACACTACATTGTCTTTAACAACTGCACCAGCTCCTATCTGCTTAATGTTGATTTTCCTATTAAGTTCAACTAATACTTTTCTAATTGTGTGAGCTGGGCCTGAAGCCAGGCTGGGTGGTTTTTGCTGGCTGCTTCCTAGGCTGAATCAGAGATGAGCAAAATCCTCACAAACAATTCACTGTGCACATGTTCGGTCCCATCTAAACAGCGGCTCTTCTCCTTAAAAACTGACTCAAACTGCATTTGTGCCTCCTGTGTTGACTTCCCAAGACAAGTTCCACACAACCATGGGAAGTAGATGCTGGAGAACATACTCACTGGAGCACTGAAGGCCTGGGTGCTGCACACAGTTTACACCATGAAGTACCTTAAGTGATGCCGTGGAAATCAAAGGCCAGGAATTATTCCATGGGTTATTTGAAGCAGGTAATACAGTGCAAACTGCCCAGGAGGAATTATTCCTTCCATGCAAATCAGCCCAGAGAAGGATTGCTAAGAGATTCAATGTGGGATGCCCCCAGAGAAATGCAAGCGACAAAAACCTTAAAGAAAAATGATATTGTTGTATTTTAGCAGCAGATGTAGAGGCAACATCCCAACAAAATCTGTGTCACATTGTGCTGGCAGAATGAAGTTTGGATATCATATAATAGTCTTGCTGAGAAATAGGAACCATTACCAGCAGCTGACTGACAGCTATTGCTAAAGGAGACCCGAGGTATACACGTACAAAGTGTGCACTTCTCAAGCTTTTTCTCTCAGGCTGTGGTTCAAAAACACATATGATTGACCTTAATGAAATTTAAGCAAATGTGTAGATCCATTGCTGCGTAGGGATGAAGCTAAGCACGTACAATGTCCCTCCTGCTTAAAGTGTTTGATACACAGAGATGAGAGTTTTAACAGCGTTGGACAACCAAACAAGTCATTATTGTAGAAGGTTTCCTGGTAGCATGAAGAAGCAAGAGGGAGCCAGGGCTGTTTCAGAGCAAAACTGAAAACGCTAATTGACTTTTACTCACTGGGAAGGAAGATAGAGCATGACAAATGGCTTTGTGGTTTGAATCATTAGAGGCTAAAGAGAGAGCTGCTGGCTAATGGGACTCTACTGGGCAGAAATGGCTGTATTAGGATTGCTGTGAGCAATTTACAAGATGTTTTTGTAGAACACAGGAGGAATCAGTAGGACCCCAGCTGACACCCCGTGGTCAGGAAGGAAGGAAAATGGTAAAGCAAGGAGACAGGGAAGGATCAGGGGGGAACTTGGTTGTCTTCCTCCCTGGGACAGACGGCACTTCATAGTTCTTCATGGGGAGGTCCAAGACAGCTCTGTCCATCCACGGAGCAGGCTCAGAGAGCAGATACAGTGTCAGGGTTCTGCGGGCATTATTTGCTCTTATTTGCACCAACCACCATCACCTGGGCCATGGACTAGGAGCTATATTTAAACTCAGGACATGGGCTTTAATCTTCTCCTGAGCTATCGTGTAGGTAGGTCTATCTTCAACCCCCTCCCCTGTCATTCCTGATAGGGCTCCCCAGTTGTCCCCTGCCTCAATCTGTCCCTGGAGCTGTGGATGGGCTGTTAGTAGCTCTCTGTGCTGCTTGCTCTGCCCAAGCCTTGTGGGATGGTGCCTCTCAGCTGAAGGAACAGTCTGGTCATCCTCAGCTCCTGGCCAGTCCTTTTGGGAGCAGGTCTGCTCCTGCTGCACCTGGACACATCACGTTTTGTAGGGGATTCTCTGGAGGAGGTGACTGGAAACGTGATAAGCTGTAGAGGGGACATCAGACAAACTCTAGGAGGAAGGAGCTGTTTTCCTGTCTCGTCTCTTCTGAAGGACACATTTATTTGCTAAAATATTAAGATATGGGTCTGATGCTCTTTATTTCACATAGTACACATCAGCGTTTGTTCTAGCTGCTGGAAGAAGTGAGCTCAGAAATAATTCAAGGGTCAGTTTTCTAACATTAGATTGGAATTGGCTTTATTTACTTTTACAAACCTGGCCAAGGCTCAAGGCATTCTAATGTTATGTATTCTTCAGTAAACACAATTAACTGGGAACTCAGAAACGCTGATATCATCTTTTCCCTTGGGACTGGTCACTGTGAGCTGCTTTCTCCAGCCAGAAGATTGGATTATATTTCCCCAAGGTTGCGGAGTACCTGGAAATCTATTCAGCTCAAAAAAAAAAAAAAAAAAAAAAAGGAGGAGGTCAGGAGGTGGGAACACAGGCATGAAGTGCTAGAGACAATGTCTTTTTTATGAATGGAATATCATACCTAAAATTTGCCCAATGTGCCTGGGCCAGCCTGATTTCTGCAGAGAGGCTTTGACAGCGAACTTCACAGTGTTTGCAACTGGAGAGTTACCTGACTGCTGGTAGGTTTGGTGATGCAGCCAAGTGTGGTTTACTGCAGCAGCAAGGCCTGGCACATGTGAAACGGTCTGGATTGCAAAGGGCATCTGCACCTTCCGCATTGAAGACAGGTTGCCCAGAACCAGTGGGCTCCTGCTGTTTAAGAGCAAGTGGGTGTTTATTTCTGAGGCAGCCGGGCGGGATCCTTAGGAGCAAGATATGCAGAGTATCCTATATTTAACCAAAAATCCTGAATGTGGGTGTTGAAACTGGACTTTAGACTTCTGTTTTATCACCTCTTGAATAACCCCAAGCTGAAGGAATGAATGCAGAGAGCCTTATTATCTAGGGCCTTGCCTAGCTCCAAGGTGGAGAGAAACAAAGCACATTTGTGGTAGGACCTTTTCTAAGTGATTGTTACAAGCCCTTCCCCAGTTGATCCAGTCCAGTACTTCATGATCTTACAGCTAGAAAATCTTGTCTACCATCTAATCCTTCCTTGCTGTAATTCAGGACAAACATTTCTTGTCCTAACCAGCATGGACATGGTGAACAGTTCATCATCTTCGTCTTTGCAACTGCAGCCTTTTATGGACGTGGCATTTAGGTACTTCATGTATTATTAACCAGTGTCCTTTAGATCTGCTCACATCTAGATGGAACAATTTCTCATTCTTTCATCTTTCTTTATAGATTTTTGTTCTGGACTCTCTCCAGCTAGTCTACAGCCTTCCTGAAGAGCAATACCATCTTGGAACCTCTTGCTGAATATCTAAGGCAGAACATATTGATTATGCTGCATTAGCATGTGCAAGAGATTTGTGACAGAAATTAAGGTTGAGGTGAAGTCTGAATGGAAACGTGTGTGTAAACACCGGGATAAATAACTGAATGAGGATTAAAAGGATTAAAAGTACTGATAACGAAGAGCACCACTTCCAGGATCATGTTCCTAGGATGCCATTCCTGGTTGTAAAACCAGAGAATGTATTTATGGCAGGACCAAAAGCCCTGTGCCCTGCCTGATAAGGTAGCACAGACAGGTGATAAGGTCTCATCGGCTGAAGACCTTACATCCTGCCCAGAGGACGACAATGAGCTTGCAGCATAACACATACCATTCCTTTTCCTGACAGGCCACCAGAAAAACAGACATGTTATAACCAGAAGAAATAGATGATGGGCTGCACCCTGGCCTAGAATTTATGGAAGCTGAAGTTGGCATTTCTGAGGCAAAGACCCACTCCAGAACAGCTGATGACTTCATGTCACGTGTGGCTGATCTCATCCAGCCCCTTGGACACTCACGTTGCGGTGCTTGTGGGTAAGTGAGTGTGACAGTCTGAGTAAAAAGTCTGTAAGAGAGGGATTTTGTGTACATAAAATCAACTGGTTGTTAAAGGTTTAGTTTAAAAACAACAACAACAAAACCACTATCACCTTGCCTGCAGCTGAACTGTATGAGCAGACTGTAGTTAACCACAAGTAGCTTTCTACAGCACCCAGAGGTCCTCTAACCTACATCTACTGTCCTAAATCACTCTCAGATCTGAAGAGTTTAGCCCATCTTGTTTGTAGCTAGAAGGATGCTGTTTATATCTTTAAGCTGACAAGCCTGGTTTTCTGCACCTCCTGCATCTTTCTCAGCCTTCAGCAACCTTTTCCATCCCATTTCTCCAGCAGCACTGGGCTTCCTCAGTCTTTGCTGTTCTCCAGACTATCAATCCAGGTCTTTTTGTTGTTGTTGTTGTTTGTTTGATCTCTGCTGCTTCTCTCCTGCAGTCTGTCATCTTTCTTGTTGGTCTTGCAAGCCTTTCACTCTGCTGCTGCATCCCAGCTGCCTCTGTTTTTCTCCCCAGCTGTCACGATTTCCAAGCTACCTGCTGTCCCTTGCACTGCCCCTGTTGTCACTGCTTACTGAGGCTTTTGGCTGTGTAGTCCTAGTCCTGCTCCTCATTGTGTAGTGGTCCTAGACCGATGCCTTTTTTCCTCCTGGTAAAAACTTGATCAGTTTAGCCACGTCGTCCATTCTTCCTGCACTGACCTTCAGCAGACTGTGCATGGATAGCACGCTCTGCTCTTCCTCCCTTCAATCCCTGTGCTGGACTGCTCACATTGCCATTCTTTGTGCTTTTTCTCACTGCCATGCCTCTATTTACACTGCTTCTGAGCCCTGTATGTGGCTCAGCATTCAGCACTGCTTTTCCATGGCTGAATATTTGAAGATTCTGGACTGATTAGGAAGGGGATATGTCTCCACTCAAGCCCTTTGGAGGTCTGGTCTGATGGGTTTGGTGCTGAACAAAGTGTTTGCTTCACTGAGTTGTAAACTCTGGGTAATTGGACCAGGTAGTTCATCCACAGAGGATGCTTGAGATAAATTGTTTCTGCACCAGTACTTTAACAGGTTTCTTGAAAACACATTAGCAGCTGGATAAACATCGGTTGAGAATAACTTCCATATCCCTGTATAATAACACTGGAGCATGTACTGCTGGTCAGTTTGGGGTTCAGGGAAGGTTACTGCTTTCTTGTGATATCAAGCAGACATTGTTATGGACTGAAGGAACAGCTCATGAACAACTCTAGACTACACGAAAAGTAAACTGAAGAAAAAAATTGTTCCCCTCTTAGAGCTGTTTCCGTTCTCCTTCCAGCCTCTGCTGCACATTACCTTGTGTGACTCATGCAGAACAAAGACAAACTGCATTTTAGAGCTAATGTCTTTAAAATTTGAGCCCACTTTGGTCTCTGCTGCTGACAGAGTCCAGCCTGCCTCCCCTACCGGACTGATGGTTTCTGGACCAAGCGCACATATATTAGAGAGTTTAAAAAGCAGTAAAGCAGCACAGCAGGATTCAGCCTCTGTTATCCAGGAGCCCTATATAAAGGCACTCCGCAGCTGGATACAGGAAAGTGGAGAAAAACAGAAGCAAAAACCTCTCCTGTCAATACCAGATTTTATGCACGGGAGTAACTCTGTGAAGCTCAGTGCTGTCGTGTTGATGTACCCTGCCTGTGAAGGTACGTGATGTGGGTGTCATCTGCTGACAGTGCCTGCTCCATCCTATTACGAGCATTGTGGTGTGAAGTCCCTTTGACAGCCCAACCCTGGGCATGTGGCACTGGGCAGCAGATACTAAACTGAAATACGATGACCCTAGGGAGTAAGATCTTCAGCAGGAGCAAGCTGAGCTTTCATGAAATATGGTTTGAGCCACGCTTTCAGAGGTTATGGCACTGCTTGAGCAGGGGATGCCCTTGGTTGCAGTCCTTCCTCCATGATGTTTTATGATAGGGGTGCAGCTGTCCTGCCAACTGGCTGTGTCTCCTGGCTAACGTCCTTCATATCTAGTTGATCAGAGGCTGCTTCAAGAGATGCTCATTAACCCTCAAGGAGAAAAATCCAGTTGGAAGACAGTTTTGCTCGACACAGAAAGTGCCACAGCACACGGGGCAGCTGCAGCACAACAGCTCCGCAGACCAATGAAAGCATGCCCAGGGTGTCGCTAGATTGCTGGAGCGCTGAGTCCCTCAGCATAACAAGTGTATGAACACACCGGTGATTAGCAGAGAAACCAGGCTCGGGGGCTTGTTTTGATTTCTGCTTCGGCCTTCCAATCTAACACACTTAATGCGCATCAGGGAACAGGGCGAGGAGACACTTTGTTCTCTTATCTTGCAAAGTCAATCAGTTGCATAATATGAATCACAGAGGCAGCAGGAACGTGATGAAGTGCAGAGAAGGGAGACATCAGATGTTTTATTGTGGCTATGGGGGAGTGAGCCAGGCCTCCCTCTACCCAAGTTATTTTCCCCAAACTGCCTTTGATCCTGCTTTGCATCAGCTGCTTGTCACTCTGAAAGCAGCACAGACTGCAAGACAGCTTCTCTGGAGCCCCTATCTGTTAGAATAGGAGAGGTAAGCACCCCCAAAAGTCTCCAGAAGGATTCAGAGAGTTTCAATGAGCTGTTCCCTTTGCCTTAGCCTCACAGTGGGGCAGGGGCTGCCTAGTGTCTGCACAGCACTGTGCACAGAGCAGTGTGATCAGACCCAGCGTGGGTGTGAGACAGGTAAGAGCACCAGATCGGGTGTCACCCTGCCCCTTGGATTCAAAGGGCAGAACTTGTGAGGGAAAATGACCTTTTTGTAAAGATAAGGCTGACGCTCAGAGCTCCTGCAGCTTAGGAGAGGTGTGTAGGCAGCTGGTGTGGTGTGGTGCAAGTCAGTTTGTTTCTGTGTTCCCCTTCTGAAAATGGGACACTGTGCAACCAGTAGCACCTGTCACACCATCCGAAGGACTGTGGGCACCAGGGATTCAGCTCATTTGGTAGCCTGAGCTCTTGGGTGATTCCTCTTCCGAGGCTTCTGCTTTTCGTTTATCAAAAAGTGTTTAAAAATAGAACAAATCCATAGAGCTTTATTCGAAGCCTGAGCTGCTAATGAGCCCACATCAGAGGGGACAGGCCCTCCCCACAGGGCAGAAATTGCAACACCCTAGCTGAGGCTTAGCCTGAAAAGGCCATGCATGTTTTGGGCAGTGTCTGCCTCTGACAAGGAAAAAAATGCCTCTTTGTAGCCTCTCGATGATTTGGAAAATGGCAGACTATCAGTCTGTTCTTTCCCAGCACAAGGCTTGCTGTGATGCCTTACCAGATGCTCTGTGCGTACCTGCTGGCAGCCGAGCCCCACGTATTTTGGTAGGAAGGGTGCCAGGGGGTTGAAGAACGCGGGGTTGCAAGGTAAATAACAGGGAGGAGTGCTAAAAGGAGAAGGGACAGAAAGAAATCACTCTACCAAGAAGCCTCCCAGGCGTGTGGCGCTGTCTTAGGCAATTTCCCTCTTTCCCTAACAAACAGCAAGCGCATTTACTGCTGGCAAGCTCAGCCCAGAGCTGCGGGAGCATGTAATGACTGCGAGGGGCTTCTGGGCTTTCTTGCTCCACTTTGTAAATTCATCTCTCATCCTTGTTATATTAGCGCTATTTTTAGCTGCTCTTAGTCAGAGAGAACAGAAGTGATTCTCCATTATGGATCTCAAGCAGGAGATAATAGAGACAGTTGGAGATGTTGCCGAGCAGAAGGCTGGTGCAGGAGGCCTGTGCCCAGCACAGCTCCTCCAGAGGTCCCACCACACTGCCCCAACGCCCTGGGGCACTGGCTTCAGCTCTGCAGCCTCCCTTACAGGGCAGCAAGGCTGCTCAGCACGTGCACGTGCTCCCTCTGGACACAGCCGAGTCTCCCAGGAGATGCCTGGCTGTCAGACAGCATTCCCAAGGATCATCTTGTCCAGATGCCATGGGATGCATCCTCCTCCTTCCCACGGCTCATCTCTAGGGCTTCTCACATAGCCTCCTGCCCCCTCTGTACGTCACTGACCACTTTTCTCCCTCCTGCTCTCCTCCCTTCCAGCTCTCATGACCCCAGTCTTTCCCCTTTTGGGCAGCATGGCCAAAATGGTCCTGTTCCTCAGCGTGGCCTTACCTCCATAGCCACCCCAAGACATCTGTGCTTGTATGACAAAGGAGGGTCCCATATATACAGCTGGGGGTTGTGATGGGGTGAGGTAGGACGTGCCTACAGAATGGATATGGGTGCAGAGCACAGTGTGATTGTGGTGTGAGACTTTTTCAGTAAGAGAGGGAGAGAACTAGCAACGTCCAGGGAGGTTTTGCTGGTTTGGGGGCATCTGGTGCTTCTCCATAAAAAGGCTGAGTCTGTGTCTGATATCCTTTCCGTGTGGGGCTAGCCCTTGAAATTGGGCTGAGGATCATAATCTGATGTGAGAATTTTGTGGGCGAAGTTTAGCTGGACTGACTGGAACTGCAGCATTGTTTAAAAAAATAAAAATAAAAAAGGCAAAAAACAAGGCAACACAATATGTCAGTGCTGCCCTCACCAGAGGCTTGCAATTTCCAGTGATGCACAAATAAGATAAACACTCCATGCTTACGGAATATTGAGCGCTTTGTACATGATAGCAGCCAATTTATGCCACAATAACGCTGAGCAGCACAACTCCCTTCGGAGCCACACTGGTCTTCAGAGCTAGCTTGTCTCTGCAGCGATCAGAAGCAGTACCTTGGATCTGAACACACATGATCCAAGAGAATTTGGGTCCAAAATATACCTTCCTGGGTCTACCTCTGAGAATACCCAGGGCAGCATCTCCTTCGGCACTTGCATTATATCCTTTGTACCACAGGTCCCCTGTGGCTGGCAGTTTAAGGACGGCTTTGCCAGGTTCCTGTTGTGTAGTCCAGAGGGATATTGATCCCTGACAGTCCCAGCATGATTAGTCGGTTGTTATTTGTCTGCACTGCACCTTGCTTTACATGCAGAGCTTGATGCAGTCCCAGCAGGCCTCCTTCCCTGGCTTCCTCCCAAACCTGGGCAGCTCGGTGATGCCCCAGCCCTAGGGAAATACTCTGGGCTTGTCGCCTCCAGTGACTGGCAGCGTGGCATCCTGCAGGAGTTTCTCTGGGGTGGCAGGGCATTGTTGGCACTCACACGTGCCTTAGTGCTGCCAAAGCCTCTGGTCCTGCACCCTCAGCTCCATTATTCCTCTGGACAAGGCCTGGCATTGACCCCGGTATCTGCAAGACGTGGGAGCTCTCCCCAGCAGTGGTGAAGCAGTGCAGGCATCAAGCAAGGGACAGAGGAAGCTTGTTTTAATATCTCTGGGCACGTGGACTGCTCTTGGCCACAAGTGCCAAGGCACTGCTGTGGAAACTGCATTTCTTCCTGGCATCTCTTAATTTATTTATATTATATTTTAATCACTCCATTTAGAGACTGTACCCTGTGGAAGTTTCTGAGCAATCCTGTGTTAGAAGAGCCAGTTATTGGTGCTAGAGGCTTGATTCGAAACAGGTGCAAAGCCCCTATTTTTCTTCCTGTGGTTAAACTGATTTTCAGGTGAAGCACCAAAGTGCATGTGTGCCTTGGACGTCAGGTTGCAGGAGTCCTGCCAGCTGAGCCAGGAACTGCCATCCTTAGCATCCCGTCAGCGTGCAGAGCAGCAGATGGGCAAATGCTGCTTCAGAAGAGACAGAAAGATCTCAGCCACATGCATTCTGCTGAGAAGTTCAGAAGGACAAAGTGTAACAACAGGACTGTTGGTTTCTTCTTTGCAAAAAGCAGGCATTTCTAAATGATGAAGCATTAAATGTTGTCACTCAGCGAGGAGCCGTGAGCGTCAGCTGCTGGGCACAGCTGAGCACCACGTGCCACAGGTTGTGGCACACAGCCCTGTCTCTGCTTTTTTTTTTCTGTGGCACAGTGAGTTCAGGTCTGCTTGGCTTTACAGCCTGCTGTAACACACATTTTGAACAGCAAGAGGTCCTGGCAAAGCAGAGCTCACTGGGCAGTGATTGTTTTCCAGTAGTCTTTGCTTGCCTGTTATGCACTGTACGCCTTTCTGTGCAGTCAGCCTCCTCAGCAAGTGACATTTTCCCAGCGTTGTAATTCCGCGGTTGTGCTACTCCGCATGTTTACTACTTGTGATTTCATTCTGTCTGATTCACCTCCAAGCCGCAGGTCAAAGAACTCCAGGCTGGGATCAGCCCGTTTTTTTCAGTGCATTCTCCTTTGACCATTTCCTTTTTGTGATTTCTCAGCTCCCTGCCCGGCACGCCTCAGGGCCAGCGGATCCACTGAATACCTGGCACCTTCCAGAATTGCCCTCCAGGCTGGGGCCACATCAGGCTGGGCTTACAGTGCTTTTGTATGGATGCTCTTTCTCTGCTGCAGGTGCTTGTCCTTGCTTTTGTGTTTCTTTAGCCTACAGTCATGGTATTCTGCAACCCCACCCGCGGACTTGTCAGGCATCACCTTTTAAATAACCAGCATACCCTTGAGGCAGGCACTGACAGATGCTCCTTGCTTCCAAGCTGCCTTTTGTGAGCAGGCTCCCAGCATTAAACAACTAAACTGTGACCAGAGCAGTAAGCAACATGCTTTGGATGCTGAGCCATGACCCCACAGATAAAACGACCCCTGGGCTTTGCCCTCCTGAACAAAGCTGTAGCCTTTGTTCCCTGGCATGGGCCTTTGTGCCGTGGCAGCTCGAATCCTGCTCAGCTGCCACTGCAATTTCACATCTTTCACATCCTGTAACTTCACATCTTTTAGCAATCGTCTAGGCAGAAGGTACCTCAGCCACATTTAAAAGTTGGGCTTTATAAAGCTGTGGAAAAGAAGTCCCTGCACAGCTGGGTTGCTAAGGCGCAGAAGGAGCGAGGAGTGTTTCAGCTGTGCACTGTACGTAAAGGAGTTGATGCTCTACATTTCTGACGCATCCACCCTCCTCCTGCCTCGCTTTCTGCCGCCTCCTCCCCGTACCTTAGGGCACTTTCAGGTGAAGCGGTCGGCCCACGAGTGAGGAGTACATAAACCACTGTCTTTTTATCTCCTGTGCTGATATTGTCCATCTCTGCTCCTGTCTCGATAGGGGATTTCCCAGTAAGGATACAGCAAGTGTGTCCCTGCCTGGGGACTGCACTAAGATTCTTGGAAGAATAGGCTGAAGAGCGCTCAGGACCAAAAATGGTCATTTTTAATACGTTTCAGCATAAAAGGAGACCGGAGGAAAGCCATCCTGTAAGAGGTGGTAAGCTATATCGTTATAGAGCTATTAACCTTTGGATTGGTGCAGGAACACTATTAGTATGGATGAGAGCAGGCTCATTTGAAAAGGAGGTGATATAATTGATACCAGCTAACATGATTTAATGGAAAAATAGGCTTTTTCCAACAAAGCTAATGATGCTTTTCAGAGGCACTTGTGGTGGTGAAAGATTTATAAATGAATCTGACTTGCTATCAATATTTGGGTTAAAATATCATAAAATCCATATTAAATGGACTAAAGTTGGGTAAATGAGACATTTCAATGTGTTTTTAGTATTGGGAAAGCATCAGTGAATAGGCACATGTTGGCTGGGTTTGTGGTCCAGTGTTACTCAAAATGTTCTTAGTGATTAAGAGGGAATGTTTAAGGGGCTGTTAATCAAAATGGATGATGAGATAGAGATATGGGAAACTGGAAGGCAAATTACTCAAATTGGAGCTTTTTCTATTGTCTGATGTCCAGAAACAAGAACAATAGTCAGACAAAAAAAGCTATTTCATTAGCAAACCCAAACCAGGAGAAAAAAGTCCATTTGGGCTAAACAAAATTCTTCCTCTGATACAAGGTTAAATATTTTATTTTGATTTTTCTCGGCTTTCTTAGTGTAGTAACGTAAGTAGGCAACTCAAAAGCTGAGGGTTGAAGCCAAAACACAAAGGATCAGGAATTTGCAGGCACTTAGAAGTGACAAAAATCTGGTAATGTGGGTGCACAGGCAAGTAGAAAATACTTGAGAGTATGGGAAAATTGTCTGAGTTGTGTCATAGAAATTATGTGAAGATGGGGTTAGGTGACCTGCTTCTTGAATACGCTAGCATCCACAGAGCATCACTTCAGAGAGGAGCAGGCTCGGCAAGGAACTGCAACAACAAATCGAAGCTGCTTTGCCTTTACAGTTCATCTTCACCTTAGACAAGGAAAGCCAAAAGGTGACCGGGTCAGGCTGGAGACCCATACACATGCCTGCAGCAGCTCTGTGTGTGTGAGCAGCGAGCTGCCCGTGTGGCAGCACGGTGAGTCAGCCACCCCTGGTGCCAGGGCTAATTTGGGAACAGACGCTTTCCCTTCAGAGCCTGCCTCTGGGCCTGTTGCGAGGCTCATGGCACTGGCCATGCATGAAGTCAGGCAGCGCGTTGCAGAGACATGGGAAAGAATTATTTCCTCCCTGCACTGTGGAATGCCATTTCTGGGAATCCCTCTGCAGGCCAGGGGACACAGTGGAGACAAATTTGGCCTTTATGTGCCTCTTCTACAGGTCAGGCCACAGCAGAACCCCAGGGCAGGACATACGGCTGCCTGCAGGGCCATGCGCAGACATGTACTGATTCATCCCAACTCAGACCCAAACATGAAGACCCAAATGCCCAGGGAAGAAGGCAGCAGCAGCAGCAGAGGCTCTGTATGGCAGCACATCCTCACAATACCCATGTCATGCCCTTCTCTGTTTTCAGTGACACAAGGCAGCCATCACCCCTGCGTGCTCCTCCAGCCCACAGCGTGCTGCTCTGAGAGGGGAAGGGGCCGAGGTGGGAAAGCCTTGTGCTGTCTGGAGGGCAACAGCCTGCAGTAGCTTGTCTCTGGGCAATGACCACCGAAATAGCACTCCTCGTGCTCCCTGCCTCCTCCCACGGCCGGCGGCTGTGAGCCGAGGGCCGGATCCCACACGCGCTTGTGCACGGGGGCGGGCGAGCATGTGTGTGAACTGTTCCCTAGCAATGGGGATGAGGGGGAAAGCTCTGTTTAATGTCTCTGTCTCTAGCTGCATCTCCCAGGCCACTGTGAGGAATTTCTTGGCATTTACTTCATGCTCTTCAGTTTGTTTCCCTCTTTCGACTGCGTGATGTTTCAAGGCCGCAGCGGTATTTGTCAGGGACGTATTGGCCGGGGTGCCCCCCACCCCCAGCCTTGCACACCCCCAGCCCATCCTCACTGCTGATTTCTCCATAATTCTCTGCCCACAGGTGAATTGAGCCAGACATAAGCACTGGCCTGAGCTGCTGCTTTCCTAACTTGCAGGGAAACGTTTTTGGTGTTAAATACAGCCCTGTCAGTGCCCTGGGAGAAAAGGCCTGCGTGTGGAGGGTAGGAATAAGAGATGGAAGGGGCTATTTTTCACTGGGTACCAGCTGGAGTGGCTAAGATGATATTAAACTGCAACAGCTGGGGAACACAGCTTAAAAGAGAAGCAGTATACAAACCCAAACTCCTCACAGGGGGAATGGACCGAACAAATGTGTGTTGATGAACTGGAAAAGTCAAAATTTCAAACACTGCAGTTCTGGGAGTCTGTATACCAAGTCCTGGGAGGATGGTTTTGACTGCAAATTGCTTAATTCTTAATTGCTGTCCATTGAGAGAGCAGTGTTAGAAAATTCTTATTATTCTCACAGCCTTCTCACACAGAAATGAGGGTATCCAGCAGGTGAGTTCATGTTGACAACACCATCAGTCCTTTGAATGTCAGTAGAACTGCACAGCCAAGGTACTTACAATCCACAGAGAAGGGTGAGATTCCAAAATTCCTGAGCACACCAAATTGCAGAGAAAATGCAGAATTTCTGTGTTCTGCACACGTTCCCTGTTCTAGCAAGCAAGCAGCCTGTTGGCAGCTTCCTGAGCCAGAAGCTAAAGTCTCATGCCAACAGCAGTAGTATCTTACAAGTGTGAGATAAAAAACAGTTAATTATTTAATTTGCTTAATTAATTAAGAAAATTCTCCTTGGCTATATTCTGCTCTTTGGTGTCTCTTCTCCCCAAACAGGAGACATCAGAGAGCTTTGGCACCAACTCTGGCAGTGTTCAGTCGCTTCCTACAGATCCATTCAGATCAGGTTTTACAGTGCCTTGCCCTAGAGCTAACTTTTAGTCCAAAGAGTGCAGGAACTGCAAACCCCAGGACTAGCAACCAGATGGTCACATTAGTACAAAGGCAGTTTAAAGTTTATTAGAGCATTGCCTTTCGGCACAGTTAACGAACTGATGGGATGCAGTATGCCAAGGCAGGTAAACTCATCCAGCATTTGGGTCTTCCATGCTGCTGGCTGTAGGCATGGGAGAGAAAAACTCACCTTAAATCTTTTGCAGGTTACAGGCAAAGTATTTAAAGATTTCTGGAAAGAGGGATCCCAACAGTGGGTAACATGGGCAGACAGCCTGCTGCTAAACTGAAGCTTCTTTGTTTTACATCAGGAGCAGACTTTGTGCATGATGGTGCATGATACCCTCTTATGATGGTACAGGCTGTGCTGAGCAGCAACTCAATAAATTCAGCCAATTCCCTCTCTTCAGAGGAGTGCTTTCAGCCTGCATCTGGCTTCTGCGCCCTGCTAGGACTGAGGATAAGCTGCATAGCTGGAGTCACTCTGCTCTCCTTTGGGACTAACCAGAGTCAGGCAGTGCAGTCACCGCCAAACATCCCCATAACCAAGTGTTTCATGGGTTCATCCATTAGCGCATAGTAGCCTCAACACTGCCAGAAAGCCCTCTCTGAGGAGACACCATTATTCCTATTGTTTTAATGAATCATCTTCCCTTGGGTACCCAGATACTCCCGAGTACCTAGGCCTGGCTTTGGATTAGGGGCAAATGGAGAAGTAAAGCACTAGTGGTACCCATGGATGTAAGGCAGTCATGTTCTTAACTTCCCATCTTTTCTTCCTGCATGTGTGTGAGCTGTCCTTACATATAAATGTGCTGGGACACGCTAACTCATTTTGCATTTCAGTAGTGATGTGCCCCGCAGACCTTTCCTTTCAGCCTCACCAACGGCATATATCCCCGTGCCTCTAGACCAGATTGGACAGCTTCATCTGCCTGGGTAGTTCCCTGGTGAATTTACATTCCTGTTTCCTTGGAGCCCCAGTTTCTGTATTTGTTGAGACTATGCGAACATTTTGTGCTTAAAATACTTGCCCCTTATTTTCCCTAGGTTGATTTAAATAGGAAAATGAAAAGAGGAGCTGACAAAGCTCACCACACTTCTCAGAACTGATTCTCTGACCCTTTTCACTGTCTGTGCCCCTCTGAAATCTCCCCAACCTTTCATCTGCACCATTCCACCTTTTGCAATAGGGGAAAGCCCCTGGAGCTTTTTCCATCCTTTTAAAAGAATCCACCTCTGCAGCCAGACACTGAGCTTCATTTCTGGTAAGGTTTTCAGTCCCACTCAGCCCTTTGTCTCAGCTTATACGTCAGCCTCTTCCTCTTGGGTGGGCAGAAAGGGGACGGTTGCTGCTGCTGTGCTGGCTGCTGACTGGGTCACCGAGTGCTGCTGGGCTGGCTGGGCTAGGCTATAAAACACAGCAGAGCTGGAGCAGCTGGCTCAGAGAGCAGACTGAATCCTGCAGCCAGCAAAGGACCTGCACGCAGCCTCTGCGTTGTTATTTTTCCCTGGAATACAGAACCAACCTTGGGAGCAAGATGTGCAAGGGACTCGCTGCGCTGCCAGCCACTTGCTTAAAAAGGTACCGTTTATTTTTGGGACTCTGTTGTGGGCTCATTTGTCTGGCAATACAGGGGTTTATGCACGTCGTGTCTGAAAAAGAAGTGGCAGATTTGGCTGTGAATCTTTTGCAAGATTAGATACAAATGTTTGTTTGCAAGTTTCTTCTGTTAGTCAGAACCAGAATCGCGTAAAGGTTTTGTAGCGAACAATGGGGACTCTAAACCCGTCCTCCCTATCAGCAAACCAAGCAGCTCACAGCACTGCCACAGCTTGATATTCCTGTCAGCTGCTTCTGCTGCAAGCTTTGCACCCTTTTCTCCTTTGAACCCTTTTTCTCTGGTGAATTTTCTTGTCTTGATTTCTGTGAGGGGGAAGCGAGGCAGACAAGATTCAACAAAAATCGAGGGTCATCCCTCAAAACCCAGCCCAAATGCAGAAGGCAAGCATGGCAGGACCAGGCAGCGCGGGGCAGGTGTGGGGTCAGGCTGTACCCCCACAAACATGACTTGGGCTCAGTGTGGGGCTATGCCCTGCAGTGTGTGGCACCATCCAGGCATCTCCGTGCTGGCAGAGCCGTCTGACAGCAAGCTCCTCGGGCTTCTGCCCAGGCGCTGAGCAGTGGTGGAGGGCTGGGAAGGTACAAGCTGAGATTCACCCTGCGCTCATCGGGGGGAAAAAGCTCCCCGTGGTGGCTTTGAAAACAAACCATACCAACACCCTTCTCCCCCAGTTCGAAGGAAACATTGACAGGAAAAATAAATAGCAAAAATGTAAAGAAACGAAGTGCACATCTTTTATCCACCTCTGTCCAGGAATCCCCAGAGAATCTCCATGTCTTAGAAAGCTGCAGGCAGCGGTGCCTTGTTTCCTTCTGCTGCCTCCTTCCCGCAGACCAGAGGGGTCCAATTCTGGGGGTGCCCTGAGAGGCAGCACATCAGGCACCGCCGAGCATCCCGTTACTGCCAGAGGTGCCGGGGTGTTTGCCCTGGTCGCTCTTCTCCACGGAAGAAGTTATGAGTTTCTTCCACTCTCAGCCTGCGCCATAGAAAGAGGGCTGACTGCTCACGCTGCTAAGACGGCATTTATGAGCAGGAGCAGGCAGTGAGATAAGATAGGGCCGGGAATGCTGACAGTGCTCTGACTGGCAGGCCGAGCAGCTACTGCAGCTCAGCCCCACAGCACGTTCCCCTGCTCTTTTCTAGGCTCTGATCTGAGCAGGAGGAGGAAAATTTCCTGCTTCTGCTATCATTACACCTTGAGGCAAGCCAGGGCGTGTGCCCCTCAGCAAGCAAGGGTGGTTTACCTACGCCCTCATCCTTAAACTGAATGGAAATCCAGAGAGATGCTGAAGGCAATCCCAGCTGCATATTTAGGTTGTGCACTCAGCCAACACTTGTCCTGAGCACGCCGAATAGCAGAATAAAATTAAGCTCACATCCTTGTAGGAGCTTGCTGTAGGGCAAGGGAGCAACTTGCAGTCAGCGTGGGCTGGTTGTGGTGAAGCTCCTGGCTCACCCCTGGTCTCAGCACTGATCCTGCCCCTGGCTCTTTGCTTCCTTTCCTTCCCTCCGAGTCACACTGGCTGCCTGGTGGGGTGGCAAGGAGGGAGATAACAAGGGCTGCAGGGAAGGATCAGTAAGCATTTAAGAACCAGACACCGGCTAGCTGGGCAAATCAATTCAGGGAGAAGTGTGTGACACATTTACCCAGCAGCAATACCTTCCTATCACAATGTTTTACCTGAACAGCAGTAAACCAGCAGCTCCTCCGCCTTTGCCAGACCTCCCTCCAGGCTGACGACCTTCTCAGCAATAAGCTTGTGCTGTTGAAGGTGGCAAATGAACTCCCTGACTTTGCTGTATTTGTTTAGCACTGAAATATGCACTGTGAGGAGTGAGAAGTCAGGGCTGTGACCTGCGTTTGTGTGACCGAACAATGCTGAACAAGCGAGCTGCGGGCGAGGAGGCTGCAGAGGGAGTTGTAATCCATTACCTTCACTTCATGGCATTCCTGAATTGTTTCTTTCAGTGCCAAAGACATGAAGCATCGCCTGGGTGTCCTGCTGCAGAAGTCAGACTCCTGTGACTACAGCTCTTCCCAGGGCAAGAAGGAGAAAGTGTCTCCGAGCCAGAGGTAAGAGCAGATGCTGCCTTGCAGCTAAGCAAAGGCTGGCTGCAATGTGGTGTTTACTCCCGCACTGAGCTGAACTCATTTGCATTTCTACTGCTGCTTTTTATTACCTCCCAAATGCCTCTGTGTTTGAATCCAGCCTGTCAATAGTCCTCAAGTACTGATAGTCCCCTTCCAAGGAGAAGGTGGGACTGGAGACTTCCAGAGGTTTCTTTCTGCCAGCGTTTCTGATTCAGGATGCACGTGCACATTGAAAGGCTCCTGCAGTCTCCTGCACAGGGCAATAAGACCACCCCAAGACCCAGTATGGCTTGATACATTTCAGTATCAGACACGCTGGTTCTTTGAGTTGGATTTGTGTAATGGTCACACAGAAATATCGGCACAGAAAACAGACCTGCCAGCTAGCACAGCTCTCACGGAGCTGCAAGGAGATGTCCTTTGCAAGGAGGACTCCAAAGGCCAAGATATGCTCTTGGAATAGATCAGCCCTAGGATATGCTGGTATGATGAGCGGAACAAACACGGGAAGTGCAAACATGGTTTATATTTCCCAGGTTCTTCCCTTCCATGTATCTAGTGCTTCTCTGACAGGTTAAAGAAATCAGCTCTTTGGAGTTCACTGATAGGACCTGTAAATGTGATCCCAGGTCCATCCCTGAGCAGCAGATGCAGCCAGTCATAAAATAATCATAAAGTCAACAATTTTTACAGGAAAATTCCCTTCCAGACCATGGCTGGTGAGGGAGATTGCAAACTGGGATTTCTGTAGGTTGGATCTGAGATCCTACAAAAGGAGGTCTACAAGAAATATTTGTCAGGGAGTGTAGTGACAGGACAAGGGGTAATGTTTTCAAACCATTTATAATTCTTTGTGTTTCTCTCTTTGTGTCCTGATAGGGTTAGCCAAGAGGAAGTCAAAAAGTGGGCAGAGTCTTTGGAAAACTTGATCCATCATGACAGTAAGTAAAGCGTGTGCTTCTGCTGGTGATGTTGAGTGTTTTGCCTGCAGTGTGCTTTGCAGTCCCCAGGGGAAGTGTGGGATTTTGCCTTTTGTCTTTTAGCAGCGCACACAGTGGCTCCTTTGGGAAGGGCGGTGATCTGTTTCTCAGATCCAAGGGACGATCCTGCTGTATCATGAGTGGGGCTTTGGCCTGCTGCTGAGCAGTCCCTTTTGTGAGGGCAACTGTTTTAGCCCTGTGCAAGCCTATTTTAGGAGCGGCAAGACTGCAGCACACAGTTAACACTGGGTTAAACAAGAGCCAGAAAGTGGAGAAACTTCTTGCAAGCTGAGCCCATGGGAGACTTTATCTTCTTGTTGGTCCCAGACTACACCGATGCCCTTGAGGTTTCCCTCACGCCGTTCCCATGGCCCGAGAGCCTGCAGCGTGTGCTAGCTGTCTCCTCGGGGCCCGCTGGGAACACACGGCTTGCTTGTGTTGTCCTGGCTGAGCCACTGGAGGTCACGGTGTGGGAGGCAGCTGAGGACCCATGTGTGACATCCCTGTGGGGTCTGCATGAATCCCAGCCTCCTTTGGCTTGCATGAGCTATTGCTGTAGAAGCAGGGGCTGTTGCCAGCTGCCAGGGGCAGGGGACTTGTTCATTCAGCTCTGGAAAGGAGAATCCAGACTTGCTGTTTGCCGAGGCTCTGGGTTTCACAGGTGTGACTAACTCTCTTCCCTGTTTTGTTTTTCCTCTAAATGATCTGTAGGAGGACTGGCTGCCTTCCGTGCTTTTCTCAAATCTGAGTACAGTGAGGAAAACATCGATTTCTGGGTCAGTTGTGAGGAGTACAAGAAAACCAAGTCGCCAGCCAAGCTCAGCCCCAAAGCCAGGAAGATCTATGACGAATTCATCTCTGTGCAGGCAACAAAAGAGGTGTGTACACAGAACATCGCTTGGGCATAGGTATCACCCTAAATCCTGAAACAGGCCAGAAGCACAGGGAAGTAGAAGTTTGGTAGAGTCACGAGAGATGAAGGGTGCTGCTTAGCAAGTAAACGGTGTCATTTTTATTGCCTTAATGTTTAACTTGGATAGAGAGGAAGTGTGTTTGATGATGTGGCCATCCCACATGCACACTCAAATGGGAGAAGCCCAAGAGGTCTGTGATTGCCAGTGTTCCAGCTGCTCCCACAAAATTGCTTGAGTTTTCTGTCTGGCTGCACCCCAGAGGAACATGTGTCAGTCTGCACTGACAGCTCGTCTGGCAGCAGAGATGCGTTGGTATCCAGCTGCACAGATTCTGTGAAGGCTGCAGGGTGTCTGTCAGACAGTCATTTCAGACCACTGCCCATCAAGGACAGATTAAGCACATTTGGTGGAGTTGGGAGGCACTTGGATTTTTTTCCCTTATAATTTCTAACCATTTCTGGGACAGGTTCCATTTATGCTGTCCCTTTGGCCCACACAGGTGAACCTGGATTCATGCACAAGGGAGAAAACGAGCCACAATATGCTGGAGCCTACGCTTTCCTGTTTTGATGAGGCTCAGAGAAAAATATTCACCCTCATGGAGAAGGATTCGTACCGCCGTTTCCTCAAGTCCCCCTACTACCTGGACTTGGTCAGCCCACCTGGTGCTGGCTGCGGGCCTGAAAGCTGCCAAAGAACCCACTCCCACTCCTTAGACTGCAACTCCAACATCATCTCTCAGTGTGCCTGAACCTGCAGCAAGGCCAGGAGCAGGCTGGGCAGGCAAGGAAATACTTGGCAGCAAAAGCATTCATTGGCATGAAGCAACAGAGCTGTCTTCAGTAGCTGTCTAACGTCCCAGTTGTGTCCCATGTCATGCAACAGCCAGCATTTGTAACCCAAGCCAGGCTCAGTTTGTGTAGCAAACCCTCCTCTGACTCCACCTGCGTAGGAGCCCTGGGGTCTGATGTGAAAGCTGGGCGAAATCATCGCGTGCCCGCGGTGTCTGACGAGCACCAAGCCCGGCAGGGCAGGAGCAGTAGGGAAGGGAAGGGAAGGGGCAGACACTTTTGAGCCCAGCACTGACCACAAAGGGACCAGTCCTGCCAGGCTGCAGTGCGACACCTAGCAAGGGGCAGGGGAAGCCAAGGGAAGTGGCAGGGACTGAGATCTCCCCTTTCTAACCAGCAGCAGCTTCAGTGAAAAAGACTTGGTCTGGTCCTTAGCTGTTCATATAGCTCCCAGATATTTCGGCTTTCAGTAGTATCTGCTCAGAGCTCGGGCTGTGCTGCATTACAGCGATCAGACGTGCGAGAAGCTCCTACTCCTTCTTGGAGACCAGAACTTTTCAGACTAGCAGACAGCCTGCTGTGGTCATTACAGCCCAAATTGCATGAAAGCTCTCCCCTCAGCTGCTTTTCTCTCTGTAGCATCTAGTTGCAGCTGGCCAAGGATCTTTTCTAGGGCTGTACAGAGCTATTATTTTACAGGCAGTTCATTATTTCAAGCATATTTATATCCGTCGTGCTCCCAGACTAATAACACCATCCTGACACCGTAGCTGAGCAGAACAGGAACAGGTTCCTTTTCCCAGACTGACACTTGTACATTACCAACTGGGAGTGCCATCTGAGTTCAGTTTTGCCTGCCCCGACTTGTATGAAGCAGTTTGTGATGGGATAGGACCACTACCACAACAGCGGAGGAGGAAAGGCCCTGCTTGGGAGTATTTCAGAAAAAATAAATAAATAAAATGTTACGTATTTGAGTTTGTGATTGAGTAATTGCATTACTCACTTTGTCCTGAAGGTGGTATGAGGAATATGCTGGCCTTGTTACTGCTCCTGGGTTGGCGATCGTGCTCTCCCCTTGGCCTTTCTCTAGCTGGAAATTGCTTCTCTGACAGCCGTGCGTTCCTTACTCTGCATCCCAGTCTAGAGATGTTCCCACACTGGGGTTTTGCTGTGGCAGGGGAGGGCTGTGGTTCTCCAGTAGGTGCTCTGAGGTCCACAAAGAAGCGTCTCCTCTAACATTTGCTTTATTTTGTATTTATTAGTGTGCTGACACATACCACCCTGCATGTTCAGCTGCAAGATGGAGAGGCTTGCTAAAACTCTGAACATAGCTGAGCATGTGGCTATGTTTTATTTTCCCCTGGTACTGGGAACTCTTGATAACTTGCCAAGATGTATTGATATTTAAATAATGATGAACACATTCTAAATAAAAAACGTTTGCATTAGTCTCTTCTAAAGTGCCATTGTGTGAACCAAGGACTGCGTGGTGATGCAATTCATTGACTAAGGTTCCTCTAAAATTAGTCTTTTGTAACTGCTTTCACTCAGATTGTTTTAAATCACGGGATGGTGAAACAGCCATTATACCCCTCAGCTGTGCTCTTCTGCAGAGGAACCCACCCCTCAGCCCTGCGAGCCTGGGGCTGTGGGGATCCTGGTCTTTTCGGGGTCCATGCTGTGCCTGGCGGGGAGCAACCATCCTCACCAAGGGGCTGGGGTGGGCACGGGGCCACCCCAAAGCCAGCTGTGGAAGGGGGAACCCCAAGGAGCACCTCCTTGCTGCAAACCCCCAGTGTCCTGCGTGAGTGACCGCAGCTGGGGAGAGCCTCTCCCTTTCCCCAGGTGCACCTGCTGCCTGCAGCAGGCCCAGCTGCCCCTCGGACAAATGTTTTCCCCATCACAGCTCCAGAGGAAAACACATTTCAGCTCAGGGCTTGACCTAGCCTTGGGCGCAAATCCTCCAAGTGCAGAGCTGCTGCCTGAAGGTGACGTGGCTGAGGGTGAGTAGGCTGCCCGGGCTGTGCAGGCATCAGGGGGTTTCCTCCAGGCCAGTCTCCTGGGGTGGTATTTTTATTCCTTTTTTCCAGTTTCTTGGGAAACTGCCACATCTGCTGCTGCCAAAGCTCTCAGAGGACTTTGCTGCTTGCCAGGGCTTTTGGGAACAACTTTTGGGAGTGCTCTGTGGAAAGTAAGGACGTGCTGCCCCTTCGGTGCAAAGAGAAAAAAAAATAGTCCATCGAGACGGTAGCAGAAATACATGTTTATATGTGGATTACTGAGTGGTACAAGAACGTGGGTTAACACAACCAGTTCCTCAGTGCCCACCAGCGCCCGGCATCACCGCTCAGGAGACCTCTCTGGTGGGAATCCCACAGAGACCGTCACCCTGAGACAGCTGCTCGGATGTGTAAGGAGCTGATTCTTTCCAACCTCGGTCCCATCTTTGGATGGGGCACTTGGCACGCTCCAGCCAGGGAGCCCAAGCCCGTGACCAGGGGCTGGGACGAGCCCTGGGACACCCCCAGCCCCCCCGTGGGCCCAGTTGCCAAATTAGCCAGGGCGCACGCAGCAAGCAATGCCCCGGCATTAACCCGAGCAGCCCCGTGCTGCAGTGTGGGGTTGTCTTGCCCCACAGCAGAGGGGGGTCCCCGGGCACCCCGCGTGCCTCGGAGAGCACAAGGCCTGCTCGGTGTGCCAGTGCCAGGGCTGCTGGTGGTCTGAGAGCACGGGGCGACTTCTGAGGGTGTCTGGGAGGACGTGCCTCTGTTGGCACCGGGGTGGATGGCCAAGGCTTCCCTTGGTGGTGCCGGGGGCCGTGCTAAATCCTCTCACACTCATCCCTCAAATCCCAAGTGCTGCATGCAAAAACTCTGCATCTGGGCTCACTGATTCACTGGGGAGCTGGCTGCCAACATTAAGAGTACACAAATACATGTGTGTGTGTATACTTATGTATGTCTGCAACGGTATGGATGTATCGTGTCATGTGCATCGTGCTCGTATATGTGCCAAACTTGGTAAGAGCAAGAGTGACAAAATACATGAAATATTTGCTACCAGAGATATGATGGTTGGTATTAGCCCACCTAAACGCTTCTGGGCCTGCAGAAAGCTCGGCTGTGCGGTACAGGCATTGCTACATTTCCGAGCGAGCGTGCCCAGCAATTAGCCAAACGACCCTTCTACACAAACACAACTTCACAAGAGCTCCACAACACTCTGGGGGTCACGTTTCATGGCCACCCAGTCACTTCCTACACCTGTTAAATCACCCCTAAAGCAGGTTTCCAATGGTTTCAGCAGAAGTCAAGCTGGGGTGGGATTCCCAGCGGAGCAGTTTCACCTCTCTGGCCTCCGGCTTTCTTTTCGGCACGTACGTACCTGGTGCCACCTCCCTGCCCCGCGTGGAGCTGCTGCAGCCGGTGACATCCCAGGTTTTCATCCAGCAGAATCCAAATCTCGACAGCGTTGGTGTTCGACTGCAAAACGTGCGAGGGCATCTGGAAATAGCTGCCAAAGCGTCAATGAAAATGAAAGGTCTGGGTCTGTCTGCAGGGAAGCCTGCTTGGTTCCGCCTTGCTGTGAGCAGCACCATGAGCAGGCAGAGTAAGCGTGCCGAACCCGCTTGTCATGGCACCACATCCTGGAGACATTCAGGTGGTGGTGGGGATGCCCTGCGTGACCAGGGCTGCCCGAGCCCTCCTGCCCCGCTTCTGCTCTCCACACACCCTTCTGGGGCAATCCCACACCTCTGGGGGGCAGCTGAAGCTGAAGCTGCCCCCAGGAGATGCCCACCAGCCTCCTGCCCTGCTGCTCTGCTCCGACTTCCCCTCCAGGGCACTCGACAGCAGAAAGAAGCCACCACCGTGAGCACGCTTGTGGTCGCCTTCATCTCTCCCTTGCCTCCCCATCCCTGCCTGGGAAACGCAGCCCCCATCCTGCGGTGTTTTCATTCCTCGCTGCAGTGACCGCATGCAAATATTTGGGGCTGGTGGGGCTTTGAGCCGATTCTGAAAGCCTCGAAGAGGCTGCGTGGAGCCTCGTGATGAAGTTTAGAGGTCTGGGCCTGGTCCGAGCCGCTAGCAAGGAGCATGACCACTCACTCGTGGCCGATCCCTGGCTGTGTGCTCCTCACACGCAGATGCTGCAGCAAGAAACCATCGTGGGGATGAGGCCTCCAGGCCCCAGGAACAGGGCTCAGCACATCTGCTCAGAGAACTTGCCCGTTTGGGGACGAGTGAGGCCTTGGTGGCCTTTTGCACTTGCCTTTGCCCCATCATCAGATGGCATTTGTTGTTGTAGCACACAGCGGGCTGCATTTGGATTGCTTGAAAAGATGTGGTCTTTTCACGAGACTGCCGTATGGAAACACCTGCCCTGGGCAGAGAGGGGGAGACAGAAGAGAGAAGCAGGCTACACAAACTCAGCAGAGTTTGCCGTCTGTTCAAGAAGACAGGGTTTTATTTTTTTATATATTTCCAATGACATTTTTGGCTTTGGCTTTGCTGTTTGCTTTTTTTTTCCTTTTTTTTTTTTTTTTTTTTTTCCCCCTGGAATTGGCTCTGACCAGTGTCGCTCAGCAGCTTTCTTCTCCCCCAGCATGACTTTCTCCCCTCTCACCGGCGCCCCTGGTTTGGGTTTGTGCAGAAGGATGGCTTTGGCGTGCCTACTGCGGAGAGAAGCTACCGGAGCGGGAAGCGGCTACAGCAGCATCTCCAAAGGTGCCACCCGAGCACGGCACCGGCCACCACAGTGGCGTGGCTCCGGGCACCGGGAGCACAGGTGGGGACTACGAGCTCGGTACGGAAGGCAAGCGGGCAGGAGGGCTTCGTTGCTAAACAGTCCCGGTGTTCTGAACGAGTCGATCGTGCTTCATCCTCTGCGCTGCCTCCAGCGGGGAGCAGATGGGCTGCCTCACAGCCATCCCAGCACATGGCCACCTCTGCCCTGCTGAGCAGCCCCGGGGGCTCCTGCTAGCTGCTCTTCTGCAGGGGAGGACGGAGGCTGTGGGAGATATCGGGCCTTCCGAGCGTCCAAAGCACTGGGGCAGGTGTTTAGCAACACTCCTGGGTGCTCCTGCAGGGTGGCGTCAGGAAAGCAAAGCGGCTGCGGGAGGAGAAGGTGCTGAGCCAGAAGCAGTAGGGCCGCCCGCAGGGAGCGCCTCGCACAGCCAGGCCGCGTTGCTACTTGATGAGCTCCTGATAAAACTCCGACCGCACGAATCTGGGCAGGGAGTCTTTCTCCATCAGGGCAAAGATCCTCTTCTGGGCCATGTCGAAGCTGCTCGGCGATGGCTCCACCAGGTTCTTCATGGTCATGGCCTTGGTGAAGTGGTCGATGTTCACCTGTGAGGGGAGCGTGACAGCATCATCCCAAAAACCCCTCATCCCCACCACCACCATCCATCCCCTGGCGCTCGGCCACCGACCTCTTTGGGCGCCTCGGTCTGGATGAACTCCTCGTAGATCCTCTTAGCCTTCTCTGCCATCTTCACGGGGGACTTGGTCCTCTTGTAGTCCTCGCAGGCCACCCAGAACTCGGCGTTCTCCTCGCTGAACTCAGAGCGCAGGAAGCTGCGGAAGCTGGCGAGCCCGTCTGCGGGGGGCCGGGCACCGCTGAGCACCGGGGGGGTCCCAAGACCCCGCTGAGCCCCCGGGGGGACCCTGGGCATGGGGGGATGTGGCCACGGGAGGGGGGAGACTTACAGGGGTTTTGCAGGAGCTTCTCCAGGGAGTCGCGCCACTGCAGAGCCTCCTCCGGGGATGGCCTGGAGGGGGTAAAGAAAGCCTGGGTAGAGAGGCTCGCCATGTGGTGGGCCCCTCATTCCCTTAAAAAAAAGGGAGGGAGGGATGGAGGGAAGGGGTTTGGAGGCTGCAGAAGTGGGGTGGTGGGTCACCGGGAGCTCTGATGCTCCATTTAGGGACAAGAAGGTGGGGTTACAGGGAGTCGGGGCGGAGGGATGGTGTAAGAGCTGGTGGGGCAGTGGCTCAGATGCCCAGGCTCGTGGTGAAGCTGGGCTGGGGGTACCTGGGTGAGGCTGTTGCCGACATGCAGGATACTGTTCTGCTTTTAGATTTAAGCTTTTTTTTTTAAAGGCTTGCTTTGCCTCCCGACACACTTCTCCATCCCTCAGACTGCTAACCCTGCAGAACCAACCATCAGCCTCTCCAGCGGCTCCTCTGCTTAGCCATGTTATAACCGTGGGATGCTGGAGAGCAGGGGCTCGGGGTGCGAGCAGCAAGGTGGGAGCAGCCTCAGCGTGCCCTGGGGCCGTGCCCCAGCTCGGGGACACGCTGCAGCCCCAGAGCCACCCTCCCCGCCTCGCCGGCACCTCTGTGCTGCGGCGGATGACTCAGAGAAATCCGAGTGCCTCACGCCTCCGGCAAAACCTCTATCAGATGAACGTGAAATCTCATCAAACACAAATCGAGTTTCCATCAGAAACCTGGTTTTCACGTGGCCCGGCACGTCTCGGGCTGCACGGCGCCGAGCCCCCACTCACTTCTGGGCCTTGGCTGGCTTCTCCGGCTTCTCGGGGTAGGGGATGATGAAGTCGATGGCCGAGTCAGGCTTCTGGAGGAGTGTGCCCAGCTTGGTCTTGATCTCCTTGGCCCTGTGGGGGGTGAGCGGAGGCAGGTCAGGTGTGGGGATGGGCAGGGGGCATGCAGACACCGGGGCAGCACAGCAGGACCATAACACGAGGCTGTGCCAGGCACAGCGCCGTGTAATTAATTACACACCAACAAATGGGCGCTAATGCTGTAAAGGAGCCTGTCCGAGGCGTTTCGAGCCAGGCGCTCGGAATTAGCGGCAGCTCTTGAGCTTGAGCTCAGCGCTTTGTCCCCATCTGCGGCCGGGATAATCGCATCACCCGAGCTGGCTGCTGTGCAGATGATTCAGGGGGTGTCTGCGCAGCTTCTGCAGTGCTCAGCCCAGACAAAATGAGCGAGCAGCCTGCCCGGTGCCCTCCGGTGCTGCGCCCACCCTCCAGCACCAACCTCTGCACCCACCAAAACGCGGCGCAGCGCTCCCTGCCTCATCCCTGCCAGCCCCGACCCTCCCAGGCACTCATTCCTGGGGGCTCCCCCCTTTCTAGGCATGTTTGTAAGGACTATAATATTTTTTTTTTCTCTTGCACCTTCAGTGGGGAGGGTCCTGCCGACACAGAGCCCCCGGGTGCTGCTCTGCAGCCCCAGCACGGCGCGCTGATGGAGGCCACGCTGCAGCTCCTCAGCTCAGGGCTCGCCGCGCTTCTCTGGGCTGTTTATTTTCACATGCCCTCTGTGTAAGATTGTTCCCTTGCTATGTCTGCTATTTCACTGCCATTCCTCTTATTCATTTATTTTTCCCTGCCTGCACAACTCTCTCCGTGTTTTGCCCGCCAGGCTTCGTGGGTGAACTCTGGGGACCTGGCACGGGCTCCGCTCCTGCCTCGGCTGCAGCCACCTGCCTCCGACAGCCACCCTCGCACGGAGCCCAAGAACCCAACTGTTTTCTCAGAAAAAGTCAGCGGCTGCGGGGACAGCTTCCGTTCCTCCTGCTTCCAAGAAAGCTCAGATCTTGCCTGGAAGGAGCAGGACCCTGGGTGAAGGGTGACGGGGTCCCCATGCTCCCCGCACCGAGGTGTCCCTGCTGCAGAGATGCTGCTGTGCACGGCTCATCCCGGTCTCTCTAATAAATAAATAAATGGGATGTGGCCTCTGGCTAAGCGGTGGGCACTGCTGTCACGAAGGGGAGAAAAGGACCAGCAGTTTGTCCCCACGGAGCAGGACGTGGTGACACCAACCCATGCTCAAGGTATGGATGCACCCAAGGGTGGCTTCGCACAGTGGGGAAGGTCCAGAAGCAAGGAAGCTCCTCAAAGGGAGGCAAGAAAGGACAGCCAAAAGGGCTGAGTGCTCACAGGAGGGCAGGACTATTTAAAGACTCCATCCTGGAGTCCTCAAGCAGATGTCCTGTAAGTTTTGGGGAAGGCTAAACAGCAGGGTAAAAAAAGGCAGCTATAAACAAACAGGAATTCTCCCCAAATCCCAGAGCCGCGTCCACGTGAGAAGAATCGAGGCGGCCATAAAGCATGCAAGGTTAAGTGTGAAAACAAATGGGAGCAAGCCAAGAAAAAGTCTGAGAAACAGCTTCCAAAAGACATTAAGAGAAAATATGGGCTCTGTCAAACATAGCAGGGCCGAGATGCTAGCCAGGAGAGGCTCGACCTTAGAAAACAAAACAAAGGAGCTCAAAGAGGTTACAGCTGAAGAACTGCAGCTCTTAGCTTGAATGCAGGCAGGAAAACCTCCGGGGCTGTTTGCACGGGGAAACCTTCCTTTGCACGGGGTCTGCCTCAAATCCCGATGTCTCAGGAGGGGCTGGGAGTGAGCGCAGGTCCCCAAGCCCCACAGTGGCCCCCCAGGAGACTTCATGGGAAGATGCTGGCATGTAACATCCCCATGAAAGCCTCCCTGGGATGTGACGTCCCTCAGGAGGGGGGGAAAGGCCCTGGGGAGCTGCCGGGAGCTGCCGAGCGGCACGGCCGATGGCTGCAGGAGCGTGTCAGCAGCCGGCGGCGCGGTGCACGCATGGACAAATATGGACTGCTGGCGAGGAGGCAGCGGCAGGCTCCCGGCGGCCCCCTCCGCACAATGTGTGCTCTGGGGGGGCAGAGGGCAAGGCAGACCCTCGGCGAGACCCCCGGAGGCTGCGGGAGGAGAGGTCGCCTCGTGGAGGGCGGTGTGAAGGTAGGAGCATGGCTGGGCCCACAGGGGTGAGCTGTGTCCTGCCCAGGGTGGGTGTAAGGCTCGGAGGGCTCCATGAGGGCAGGGGGAGGTGGTCCTGAGCTGCCCGTGCCCACAGCCCTGTGGTGCCTGCGCCCCCCGGTCAGGTTGGCCTGGAGCCGAGGGTCCCGCGTTACCCCTGGTGCCTTGACGGCCGCCAGCATGCCGAGGGGCAGCATCAGGCTCCCGTGGCAGAGGGTTTGTCAGTGAACAGGGGGTCTCCAGAGACCTGGCTCCCTTCTAAAAGCCAGCACTAAGCATCTCTGCAGTGCCAAGAAATCCCTGTGTTCAAACGTTTCACCAACCTTCCTCCTCCGGCAGAGCCCCCTCTGCCTGGGGGATGCCCCAGCCGCCCGCAGCAGCCCCCAGAGAGCCCCCGGAGCCCCAGCCCCCTGAGGAGCCTTTCCTCCTGCGCCAGAGCCACAGACACGGCTGCCGAGGGCAACGCAGGCAGCGACAGAGGGTTTCGAGGCACTTCAGAGCCAGGGCTGTGCTTGCTGCAGGGACACAGCTGCTGCCCTGCCTTTCCCCCGTTGCAGGCTGCAAACCTGAGACGAAGCAGTGCAGGTGGGGGAGGTCTCCAAACCAGAGGGGAGAGTTCGGGATGACGGCGTCACAGCAGCTCCAAGCCACCCTCAGCATCCCCCCGAGCAGCCCCATCCCATCCCATGCCACCCGTCCCTTGCAGCCGCCTCACCTCTCCAGGCAGGTGTGGGGCAGCGCGGCCAGCCCTTTGCACATCTTGGCACGCTGCGGCTTCCCTCGGCTGCGAGAAAAAGGGTGCGGGACGGCTGCGGCTCGCTCTGCGGCCCGGCTCCCCCGGCGCCGGCTTTATAGCATCGGCAGCTGGACCCCCGCCAGCCCCCCCAGCGCCGTCCCGCCGCAGCTGGCCCCGGCCGCCTCGGGCTCTTGTTTTCTCCTCGGGCGGCTCGCGGGGGGAAATGTGTGTGCCCGGGGTGAGGCCGGGTGACGGCAGCGCGAGGGCCGAGCTGCGCTTTGGGGAGCTCCAAGGAAGCCGCGAGGTTTCCTCTCGGTGGTGCGTCGGGCTCCTTGGAAGGGGGGGGGGGTGGAAATGTGGTGTTGAAGCGAGCTTTATTTTCTTCGGTGCAGAATGTTTTCATGAAGATCTACGTGCTTAGGAGAAGATCTTGCTGTTGATGTAAAGGTTGTGGGTAATGCCCAAACCTCCACGCTTTCGGCAGTGTGAGTGTTGGTTGGTGGGTAACAGGTTTGCTCTGAAACCAATTGGTTTCCGTGTACGCTTAAAAAAAAAAATCTTTTAATGATAACAAATCTTTCAGCTTCATCTGACAGCGATGCTTTGATAAGGCTGAAACACATTCCTGCCCAGAATTTTGTGATTTTGGTAACTCAGCAGGTTCTCCCATCTCCTTCCATACCAGTGAAGTGCCCGAGCCCCCAGCTGCCTGCGGAGGGGGGAGCGGTGCCTGAGCAGGGACCTGAGCTCGTCCTGTGCAGCGTGACAGCTTTTCTCTCGGGTCAGGTAAGTTCCCTTCGGTTCCTCCCCCAAAACTGGAAACCACGGAGCCAATGCCTGCCTGTGGCCAGGGCATCCATGGCATGAGTTCCTCCCAGCCTCAGCCAGCATGGTGTAGGGGCAGCCCTGGGGTTGGCAAGGCTGCCAGACGAGGGGCAAATCCTGGCTCCAGGGGCTCTGGCAACAAAATCCCTGGCTTTAAAGCTGCCCTAATATTTGCTGCAGGTGCCTTGGCCAGGAGTGATTGCGCTGAGAGCAGGGACCTGCCACCAGCAATAACCAGCTCCGGGTAATTTCAACCCCCAGCCAGCAAGGCCTTTGTGGCTGGGCCACTAACCAGCTTCCTACAGCCCCCAGATGCCCACCCCCTGCTCTGGGCCCCAGGGAACCAGCGCCTTGGCTGGCCCTGAGCTGCCCCATGCCCCAGGGCTGCGTTTAGGCTCATCCTGGCACACGCTTTCCTCCCCTGAGCAGTGCCAGAGCTGTGCCTGCCCGTCCCTGGGGCGGATTTTGGGCCTGTTTCATCTGATGATGGCAGGGTCATCTGTCTGGGGACGGCCCGGGGTCCCTGTGCCAGCAGCTGGGCTGTGGGATTTGAGCCCTGCGGGGTGTGCTGTGCTGTGCCACTCGCCTGCAGGTGACATTGCCACCCGGCTGGGGCTGGGGGGAGCGTGGCAGGCACGGGCACAGCGGTTCTCACAGCTCCTCAGCCAGGAGGGCATCGGGGCCATGAGAGCCGCACGGGAAGCCTTGCGCCCGGCTGCGGAGCCATGGGGACGGGGGTTGTTTTTTCCTCATTAATCTCCAGCCATACAGCCAGCGTCAGAAATCCCAGGGGAGCCGGGATCTGTGGGATCAGGCGGTCCGCATGGACGTCGTCCAGCAGACACCGAGCAACCTTGCATGCTCTCCTTCCAGCTGCGGCCCGGAGCACGGCTCCCACCGTGCCGACCTCCTGCTCGCAGGGGTGCAGGGGCTCTGCCCTGGCTGTTTCGGGGGGGTCTGAGCACCGAGGGGTGCCCCCGAGGACCCATCTCTGCTCCTTCAGTCCCGGGTGGGCCAGAAGGGGCTGGGGAGATGCTGCACGGTGCCGATGCGCCGAGTAAAACCGAGGGTTGCACAGAAATAGCGCTGGTGTTTTCTGCAGACCTTTGTCTAGCAATAATTGTTTGTTTTGTCCGTTTCAAGGCTTTATAGTGCTAAGAAAATATTTCCAATCAGAAATGCACAGACCTTGCTTTTCTTCCCACGACAGCTTAATTTCTTTAAGAGCCCTTTTGGGAGAGCTTTGTGGAAACCCAAGTGCACCCTGAGGACCAGACCGCCTTATGTACACAGCGGCCGATTTCCTCCAAAAGCAGCAAAGGTTTGTGCTTCCTAGCTGCCCCCTCAAAAGACAAGCGGAATCTCCCATTGCACCATATTTATCCTGGTTTCTGTTATTTCAGGACTTTATTATCCTTTCTAACAACTTGCCTTTTATAGAGGCCATCTTACTGCTTTGCAGCTTCCTGGTTCCCACTGGAACTTTTTGAAAATTAGCATCAAATTTAACTACATTGACTTTTTAATGGCAGGATCACTCTCGTTCTCACCCAATTCAGTGTTTTCCAGTTCAGCTGAGAGCTCCTTCTGGCACTAGCATTTTTCTTTTTTTAACTATGTGCTCTAAAAATGTAGTTAAAAATCATTTTTCCCCAGTGCTTTAGGGCAGTCATGCAAACACGCTCCCCAAAGGAATGATGCGAGTGTGAGCCTGTCGCTACAAAGGCTAATACAAGTAACTTATTAAGCTCTCCTGTGATGGCTCCTTCATATAACCTGATCGTGTCCTGTCCCCCGGGGCTCTCTGCAGAGTTTTTTTGCTTCTCACACAGCCATGATGAATTTTTATACCTTCAGGATGCCTTTCTCAAACCTCCTGGGGCCTGTCTTTTACTTGTAACTTTCCAGAGCTTGTATTCTTTATTTTTACTCTCATCTGTTTGCAGTCTTCACTTCTTTGAAGGTCTCGTCACCTCCAGTGTTCATTTATACTTGCCTGTTTAAGCACAGCATCTGTTCTTAAAACCTCTGAGCACTGGCGTGTAGCTAAGGCAATGCAACCCACCCCTGCATGTTTAAGCAGCATAACCCTCCTGAACACCCCTCAGAGGCTTGCGTGATAATCCTGGCCAGCCCACCTCACGTCTCCCTTTGTAAATGAAGTCTGACCCTCCAGGTGTCCCTCTTGCCCTCCTCCCCTTCCCCCTGCCGTGTCCCCGAGGTACCAGCCCGCCGAGCCGATTATTTGTGCGGGAGGACGGAGACCACAGGGACCCAGGCTCCCTCCCGCTCTCCCCATCCAAGTCACTGACACAGGAGCCACGGGGAGGTCGAAGAGGAGAAAACCCTGGAAAGCTGCGCTGCCCGGGGCGCTGGGACCACGGCCAGCAGGGAATGCGGGAGTCACGTAAGGCCCCGTCCCAGCTGCGGAGCCACTGCGGTCCTTGACCCTGCGGGAGGCCTGAGAACGGCTGCAGTGGCAGGAGCTGGGGCACGGCGCAGCCCCCTGTGAGGCAGGGGGGCCCTGGGCAGCCCCGATGGCCCCGGCTCCTTCCCCCTGTGCTCCTGCCCGCCTGCGTTCCCGGAGGTGTCACCACAAGGGGCTGGCAATGCACAGGTGTAATTTCAACACGGGGCTGGCACGGACAGAGCGGGCACAGGATTTTATTCGAGGCCTCAGTTCAGAGCAGTGTTTGAGGCGTACAGCTCTCACCCAGCTTCGCGTTCTGGGTGCAGGAAGCAGAGCACCATTTCTCCTCTCCCAGCAGCGTTGGGCAGAACGGGCTGCCTCCTGCAGGAGCACACCTCCGGCTCCCCGACACCCATCCAAACGCCCCACTGCTCTCCCATGCGCTCATCCTTGGCCCGGAATAGCACCTGGAAGGTGAGCCCAGCACTTCTTGCCCACCCTTTTCACCCTACGTGCCCAGCTGCGGCTCTGCCTTTCCCAGCTGATGGATGGCCTTGTTCTCCAGCACCTCCACCTTCCCCCTGCCCGGCTGCAGCACGCTGGCCACCATCGCCCTCGCCACTGTCTCCACGGGCACCGAGTAGGCGGTGGGGAAGAGCCAGGCCACGGCTCCCAGAACGTGCTGGGTGAGCCACTCCAGGGGGCGAAACTCCTGGCGTGCGCACAGCAGCACCCTGTGGGGCGAGGAGACACGGGGTCAGGCTGCAAAGCCAGAGAACGACGTCCCCCGCTGTGCTGAGGGACCCAGCCTGGCTTAAAAACCTGCATGGGGCATGAGGAGCTTCTGTGGCGTCCTGAAATGTGACTGGGATGAACCCTGGGACACCCAACTCCTTGCCAGGGTGCTGGTTCTCCCGGGTAGAGTATGGGGGGATACACACTCAGCAGGAGTAAGGAGCGTAACCTCCCAGTGTAGGCTGACCTCCGAGTGAGGTTAAGCTTTTCCTGGTGTCTCCCAACCTCTGCTTTCAACTCAAGCCTCTCCTGTCATGGGGTATGACCTAAAATTTGGGAAGGGCTGTGGGGAACGGCCGTGCTCACTCCCTGCTGCGGTGGGGAAGGGGTGCAGGGAGGAGCTGTGCTTGCACCAGAGGTTTTCCCCGCTTCCTTCCCCAGCCCTCTCCTTCTGTGTCCTGCCCGTGGCCCCATCTCCCAGCCCCCTGTGCCTCCCCCTGCTGAAGCCAGAGGCTGCTCCCATCCTACTCACGCTGGCCGGAGGATGGTGCAGCGATCGAAGCCAACAGCCTGGACCAGCTTCTCCACTTCTCCCTGTCGCAGGAGGGATGAAACGAACCGAGGGTGACCACAAGCACCACCTCTACCACCCCACGAACACCTCGGTGCTCAGCCTTGCCCAGAGAGCAGGGAGGGAAGAGCCAGAGCCAATCCTGCCCAAAATGTACAACATTTTGCCAAGATGCCAAAGTGCTAAACTGGCAGGGTGGCTGTTTGGAGGGACCACCACAGGGTGGGTCAGCAGGGACCCCAAAAACATCAGTAATGGTAAAAGCAAGGCCAGGGGCTGGACAGAGGCACCTCTGCAGGAGAAGGAACGGCGTGGATAGCTGAGCGGCAGTCAGCAGCGCACCCTTGCAGCCAGCATGTAAACTACAAGGGCTGGCAGGGCGAGGGACGTGGGGACACAGGGGTGGACTCTGCCCAGCCTGGGCATGGCCAGCCAGGGGACGCTGCCAGGCAGGAGCGGGTCCTGCAGGTGCTGGGGACGTATGGGGGAGAGGATTTTGTGATGGATGCTGCTGTCCCTGGGGAGTTTGGATCTCGGTGGCACCCGCCCTGAGCCTCCTGATGGCTGTGAAAGGTCTTGCCCAGACCTTTCTGGTGGCTCTCAGAGGTTCTCGGGATGCTGTGTGCAGGGCGTTTGCTGGTTAGGATGCTACAGGTGACACTGCTGTCCTGCCAGCCCCCTCCCCTGAGCTCTCTGTTCCCAGCAGCAGGACCCTGGGGCCATTTGGATCTTCTCCGACCTCAGCCCCGGCTTCAATCCCAAGTGTCCTGGCATTTCCTCACCCCCCGGGCTTCAGGAGCCCACCCCGGCTCCCCTCCTCACCTTCACCCGCAGGTAGAGGAAGCGGCTGTGCTCGTTGGCACCCTGCGAGGACAGCATGACGAAGTGCTTGCAGCCCCCTGCCCGCGCCAGCTCTGCCGCCTGCGCCACGTAGTCCCGGTCCACACGGACGAAGCCATCCTATGGCACAGCAGGACAGCAGGCTCAGCGCAGATGGGGGCTCCCCACTGCTCCCACACCCCCTGGGGCAGGGCTGCCCAGGGAGACCACCCCATGGCCAGCGTGTGCCCCGTCACCACGCAGGGAGGGTGCTCGGTGCACCCCCATAGGGCTGCCAGGACGGGTGCCCCACTCACCGCACCCGCCTTGCTCCGGGTGGTGCCCAGGCAGCAGAAACCCACGTCGTGGCCCCGGAAAGCAGCGGCGTGCTCGCTCAGCCTCTCAAAATCCACCACCACCTGCTCCTGTGGGGACAGCACCGGGCTCAGAGCGAGGAGCGGGCACCTCCAGCACCCCCCCCCGCCACCCCACGTCCCCACCGCACCACGGCCCTGCCGCTCTCCTCGGCCAGGCTGAGGCGGCGCCGCCCGATCAGCGTCACCCTGGCGAAGAGCCCCCGTGCCCGCAGCTCCCGCAGCAGCGCCTGCCCCGTGACCCCCGAGGCTCCCAGCACGAAGCAGGACCCGGCCCCGCTGCCACCGCCGCCCGTGGCCGCCATGAGTGAGGGCAGCGCCGTGCTGCAGGCCGTGCTGTGCTGTGCTGTGTTGCCGGCTTCTTTCCCCGCCCGGCCGTGCTCAGTGCTCCTCCCCGCTGTGCTGCCGGGATCCGGGCCTGCAGAGCGCTGGCTCTGTCATGTTCATGTCATGCTTGGCATGGAAGTGTCCCCGAGGCTGGCCCCGCTCAGGTCTCCGTGCCCCCCGCTGTGAGGTGTGGGCATGGGAAGGGTGCTCGGAGGGGTCTGTGGCCCGCCAGGCTTCAAACCCTTCAAAAACCGTGGGGTTTGGTGCGCACTGCCAAGCTCAGAGCGGCAAGGGGGTGGCAAGGGGCAGCCGTGTCCCCAGGGCAGGAGATGAGTCAAGCCCCGGGGGGCTGGCTGAGGACTGGCCACGGGGCTCACAGCTCAGCGGTGACACAGCCCCGACCCTGCCGTGCCTTTCCGGGCACAGGCAGTTCCAAGGAACCCCAGGGTGCCTGATCCCGTTTGTCCTGATTCCTGGGGAGGGAGGTGCCGAGGCCCCAATGCCCGCTTTTGGGATCAGCCCAGCAATTTTCCAGCCCTGCACGTCAGCAAGGACTGAGCCTGAATCCCCGCAGCACGTGCCACGTGCGGGACATGACGCGCGTCATGAGTGTCTCCTGGTTAATGGCCAGCACCCCGCTCAGCCTGCCAGTCGCGGCCTGCCCCCCGGGCTGTGTGCCCCGTCCAGCACGCTGCACCCGCCGCCACCGGCAAACCCAGGTGGGTGCAGGGGGGGAGGCCGAAATACACCGGGGCTGGGGAGCTGCGGGTGCATCAGGGGTAGCTGTGTGGGGTGCGGGCATGTGTGGGGTGGCTCTGGGGTATGGACAGCGATGGGGATCATGCGGTGCTGTCACCCTGGATCATGGTGCCACTTCTCCTCCAGGCAGCTCTCGGTGGTGCCAGGGTGCCCGTGCTCCTCACGGCATGGATGCGTTCGACTGCACGCCCCAGCCGGCTGCCTGCTGCCCCGACTGGATGGCGGGGCTGCCCGACGCCCTGCCCCTCTCCCGCCTCTCCATCCCTGGCACCCACGACTCCCTCAGCCTGTTCGGCGGCCGGCGCCTGCGGTGCCAGAGCTGGGGCCTGGAGGCGCAGCTGGCGGCCGGCGTGCGCTTCTTGGACGTGCGCTGCAAGCTGGAGCGGGGCGAGCTCCGCGTCTACCACCTCTGCACCTTCCAGCGGGCCAGCCTGCGGGGCGTCCTGCGCCGCACCCTGCGCTTCCTCCGCGCCCACCCCGGCGAGGCCGTGCTCATGCGCATCAAGGAGGAGCTGCCCTTCTTCTCCCGGCCCGGCTTCGCCGCCCGGCTCCAGCGCTGCTTGCTGGAGGAGGGACGGGGCCGCCTGTGGTGCCGCGAGGAGGTGCCCACGCTGGGCCAGGCGCGGGGCAAGATCGTGGTGCTGGAGGCGCTGGAGCAGGCGGTGCTGGGCATCCCCTACGAGCAGCTGAGCATCAGCGACGCCTGGAACGTGCTCTCGCTGGAGAGGAAATGGGCCCGAGCGCGGCGGCACCTGGAGGCGGCGGCCGGCGGGGACCCCGCCAAGATGCACCTCACCTTCTGCTCCGGCAACGGGCTCTTCACCTGCCCCGAGGAGGTGGCTCGCTTCGTCAACCCCCGCTGCTACCGGCACCTGCGGCGCCGCTCGGGGCAGGCGGTGCGCTGGGGGGTGGTCATCATGGACTTCCCCGGGGCAGGCCTCCTGCGGCTCATCGTGGACAGCAACGCCCCGTGGGCCAGCGGGAGCGTCGTGGAGGCACCCGGCACCCCCGCGGCACCCCGGTGGCGGAGGGGACGGGCGCTGCGGGCGGCACCGCTGGGGCCGGTGTCCCCAGTGGCACTGCCAGCCCCACGTGTCCGCCGAAAAATATCGGTGTCCTTGGGGAAGAAGAGAGGCCGTAGCTCCCGTGTGGCACCGCGAAGCCTTTGTGTGACGGCTGCGTGACAGCGCTGGGGCCGGGTCGGAGCCGGGCAGCCCCCAGCTGCCCCTGTGCATCGCGTCCCAGCAGGAGCCAGGTAGGGTCTTGGCATGGGGGAGTGAAGGCTGGTGGGGGTCTGGGTCTGCGAAGTTCCCTGCAGAGCAGCAGGGATGGGGCGGAGGGTGGAGATCCTGCTCTGCCTCCCCTTGGGACCAGTGAGTCCACCTGGATGTGCCCTGCGGCACAGCCCTTGCCCTTTCCATGAATAACAAAAAGAAGCTAGGAAATCACTCCCTACATTTCCTTGCATTTTCCCAGCAGAAAAGTGTAAAATAGCATGGAAAAGCCCCTTTGCTTTTCCTGCTTTGCAATGAAAGAGCCCATAGCCCTCTGTGCACTGCCAAAGCACGGTGAAATTGGTGTTCGCAGCCATCGTGCTCTTAAACCACAGCTGTGGGAGGCCACGACACGGGGAAGGAGGAATTAATTTCAAAGGTGACAACAAAATGTTGGGAATGTCGTTCCCCTCGTTATTCGAGGTGGGTTTTTTGTTTGTTTGTTTTGTTTTTCTTGCAGGGGCTTGCCCCCAGGGTCAGGACTGTTAGAGAGAGGCAACTTCAACCAAGCCGGCAACAAACGGCAGGGCGAGAAGGCAGGAGAAATGTCCCCATCACTGGGCTCGTCCTGCAGGCACCCAGGGACAGCAGCGAGGAGAGGAGAGGAGAGAAGAGGAGAGCTTTCCGAGGAAGGAGGGTGCCTGCAGGGGAGGGCTCGGGTGACATGGACATCCCCTCCCGTGTACCCGGGCCAGGTATGGGGAGGTGCCCCACGCAGAAGGCAGTTTTCCATGGCTGGTGCATTCGGCACACGCGGAGAGCTGGCAGGACAGAGCGAAGGGTGTAAACCCCAACCCTGCAGAAAATAACCCGGCGATTTAAATAGTGACCGGGGAGCTGCAGGACAAGCCACATGGAGCAGAAAGAGAACCGAGACCTGCTTGGTGCAGAAAGCACCAACCTGCTGTCAGCGCCCAACAAGGAGGGCGCAGAAAGCGCGAGGCAGGCTGCTCGCCCGGCACTGTGAGAAGAGGAAAGCTCAGCCCCGGCCTGCCAAAAGGTGAAGAACACGCTCAAGGATGCTTCTGTGTCGGGGAAAAATAGGGCTGGCCTCGCTGCCTGCACACGGGTGCCTCAGGATTTCCTGGCAGGAGGAGAGGACATTGTTTGCTCCGCAGAGGCTGGCTCTGGCTGGACACGAGGCTCTCACTGCTGAGTGCGTTCATCCGCTCCCCCGGGGTGGCTCTGCCCGGGAGCTGCCGTGGCCAAGGAGCGAGGGGATGGAGCCAGATGTGAGGGAGAGGAAAGGGAAGAGAGGCCCAAAAACACGCCGGGGGTGATGGGCGGGGGAACCCACCTCTGGGCTTGCTCTGTTAGATGTGGGAAGACTGAAATTGCTCACTGCATTAAAACAGACTGTGCAGACACGTGTCAAAAGCGCTGCTGATGTCTGGGTGGCACGAGCCGGGCAGGGTGCGGGCAGAGCTGCTGCAGCCCCCAGGAGGGGTCACGGCACAGTCAGGGGGGGACAGGGGGGATGGGATGCCCCGGGCTCCACGCACCCACCCTGCACCCCGGCGAGCAGCAGCACTTGTTTACAACGCCCCACGCCAGCAGCACGAGAACCTTGGCCTTATCTACGCCCCCGGCATCCTGTTTGGCAAACCCTTATCTGTGCCAGGCACGTGATGCCGCAGCCAGGCGCCAGGGAGCCAGCCTGCAGGGTCACACGGGTGGCGGCAATGTCCAGCCAAAAACTCTCCATCACCCGGGTCCCAGGGCAAAGGCAGGAGGCTGAGAGCTCTGCTGCAGCAGGGGTCGAAGAATCGGCTCTGAGAGGGGTCAGCAGGCAATGGGATCTGTGGGGTGGGCAGGGGGACTTGTCCCCAACCCCCTGACCCCTCAGGTGGAGTTGTCACACCTCGTGGGTGCCTGGGGACATCTCGGGGACAACGCTATCCCTCTGGCCCAGCTTGTCCTTGCTACCACCTCACCCCGTGCTGGTTGGGGTGGCGCTTGGATAAACATGTTTTCCTGTGGCCAAACTGTTCTCGCTTTCAAGCCGTGAGAAAGATTTTATCGGGTGCTGCTTTCCCCCCGGCGCTGCGGGCCAGGCGTCGCGCTGGAGGGCCCACCGAGGCAAGATGCACCCGGAGGCACCTTGCGGCTCGGGACCCCCTTTGGGACAAAAAGCACCCCCGGGGGCTGCGGGGGTCCCCAGGAAGGTGCCCGCGGTATCGCTGGCAGCAGCCGGGCTGTGTCAGGGTGAGTCGGTTCCTCTGCGGTTTGCCAGGGAACATTGTGCAAGGAGGGCAAGGGGCTGGGCTGCCTGGGGACCAGAGCCTCTGCCGAAAACAAGGGCAGCGTGTGCCTGCCTGGGGAGCTCCTCCCGAGCTGATTGTGGTCATTGCTCCCCCCCTGCCACACGTACCCCTCTCCACTACCTGCAAAGCATCCCTGAGCACGTGGCCGTGTCCTGCCCATGGCAGCCCCTGGGGCTCAGCCACCTCGCTTCTGTTTTTACAATTTGCACTTACAAAAACAGAGGTGGGAATATTTCTTTGCTGCTGCCCTGCCCTGCCGCGTCCCGGCCCAGCAGAAGTGAAACCAGCAGGGGCACAACCTGTTTTCCTTCTGTCCTCCCCTGGGGCTGAGCACCCACAAACACACCTCTGACTGCTCCTGCCCCGGTGCAGCAGTGGCAACTCCCATCCTGGCCAAGGGACCTCGGCTTTCCGAGGTGTCCCCCTGTCCTGGCAGCCACCCCTTGGTGGCCTCGCTGCCCATCCCCATCCCAAAGCTGCTCACCCTCTGCACGGGAGCTGACACACAGCGTTTGCTGCCAAACTCCTGCGTGCACAGGCTGGGCTGCAGCTCTTCCATAAAACGGGAAAATTGCACTCCAGGATTTTGCAAAGCTAATGACAAAACCCAGGAACAGAGTTGCATTTACATTGGCGGAGTACGCAGTCATTGTAGCAGCTCGTGGGTTCTGTGGGATGGGTTCCTCCCTTTGTGTAGGGCAAGTCCCTCTGGAGCCCCGTTTAATTTCTTTGGAAGTGGGAAACGCTCGTGACCTGAGGGGCTCCCGCGCTGCCTTTAGCTGGAAGTGAGCAGAGCAATTCCTGCAGAAAGCCCTGCCAAGACGATTTCACTCACGAGCAGAAGAGGGGTAAAAAAAGATTTATGATGAGTCAAGAAGGTGGACACAATGGGGCATTTTCCTGGAGCACTGGTGGAAGTTCATAAAGGATGCTAATGGGAGGGGGTGGAGGGTGTTCTTCTGTCCTGTTTTTGGACCTTTCTCATAAAGACTTAAAAGAGGCAGAGACAGGAAAATACATTGTGTAACTAATTGTTCTTGAGCAGTATATGAAGATTCACAGCCTGCAAATGAGAAGAGCATCCGGAGCAGGAACTGGGAGGCTGCGAGCCACGCTCCTGCTCTGCCCGGCGCAGGAACCCCTGCGGCCACCTCTCCTCACACCTCGTCCCCCCGTCGTCCTCCTGCTGCCACCGCCAACACAGCATGGGCATGGGGGGCCGGAGAGGTCTCGGTGGTTGTGGATCGGGGCTGTCCCGCTCAGGGGAGCCCTTCTGCACCTCCCCGGGGGCTCGGCCAAGCCCTGCTCGTTGCGGTGGGCTGCTGAGACAGGTAGGTCCCCGTGGAGCCCCCGGAGGGGAGCAGGCTCCTGCAGGTGGGGAGCCCAGCGGGGGCAGGATGCGGGCTGGCAGCGGGGCTGGGTCGGGAGGGGAAGAGGCTGTGGGGAGGGAGCGAGGCTCCGCGGCTCGGAGGAAGCACGAGCACCGCTGTCTGCCCAGGGCCAGGGCACCCTGCAGCACCAGCATGGTAGGTCTGCTCCTCTCCCCGGGGATATTTTGGGGTCTGCTTGGGAGGAGAGCACCAGCATCCATCCCACAGCTGGTGCAGGTGCCCTTGTGGGTGCACGGGACTCCGGTGTTGTGGGCTGTGTGTGCTCACGCCTCTCTCCCTGGCACGCAGGGCACCGCCGCGGGACAGTGCTTCGCTGGGAGGACGGGGGCTCTGGGCTCTCGTGGCGTCTGCTACCTGGGCATCGCTGCCATCACATGGGGTAAGTGAGCCCAGCGTGACCCTGCAGAGCTGGGAAACCGGAGAAGGGCAGCGGGGTTATTTTTGGGAGCCCGTCAGTCACTCAGAAACCAGCGGGCTTTGCTGCTCGTAGGGCATTGCCTTCGTACGTTGGCACTGCACGGAGCAAGACCCGCTGGTATCTGCTGTGTCCCCAGGGGTCCTGCGGGGTCTGGGCTATTTTCTAAAAGACCTTTCGTGGCTCAGCTGAAGGGTAGAGGCAAATGCAGAAGTTTCAGGAGGAGGCTGAGATTTAGGTCTAGCCAGGAAATCAAAAATACAAATGCACCCTGAGTGTGGCAGCCCCGTGTCCCACACCGTGCCCAGCTGCACGGGGCAGGAGCGTCAGGGCGTGAAACCCAAGCAAACGGCACCCAGGTGGGGTCAGCTCCAGGTGGGCAGGGAGAGGTGAGATAAGGCTGAGCACAAGGAGGAGTGAGGTGGGAGAGTGTGTGGAGGACAGGTGAGGTGTGGATGGGCTCCCTGGTCCTTCTGGGGTTGGGGTCAGGGTGTGCAGGGGTAGTGGGGTGGCTGCCCCGAGGGGAGGCAGGCTGCCAGGAGGTGTCCCGAGCCCCTGGGGAGCAAGAAGCAGGGCTGCTGCTAGTGGCCACTTTTTTCTGCGTTTGGTTTTGTTTAACAGAAATGGGTAGTTTAATCTCTCATGAGGAAGGACAGAAAAATTTAGGGGGTTTTGCCTATATAAATGCATAGTAACTGGCCTGAGTAGACTTCTTGTTAGATTTGGGAAGCCTTAAAATTGCATTTAATTTACAAAGCTCAGTCTTTTGCCTTCATAATAAAGGTTTATGAAGTGCTCTCCTGAGACATGGGGTACCCTAGGCAGGCTGCTTGGAGCAAATGCTGGCTCCCACCTTGCTTTCAGGCTTCGTTCTGCAGCTGTGGGGATTCCTCCTTCTAGAGAGAAGCTTCTTTATGGCAAAAACCTTTTGATTGCATCAGGTTGTGATGTGAAGCGCTGTTTCTAGAAGCAGTGTTTCAGCAAAGTACCCTCTGCTTCTGGGCGTGGGTTCCAGTTAATCTGGGCTTCATCCTGCCTGGTGGGCACGAGGAGGATGTCAGCTTCGCTTTTGCAAGGCTTCGTTGTGCAATACCGAGGTTTACAGGACTCTTCAGGCTACCTCCAGCTGCCAGATGATTTTGTGTATGGGGTGCACTTGGTCCCCTTCCCTGCACCAAGCTGACCCTCGTGTGAAATTGTAAAGCAAATGAGGAAAAAGAATTACAAAAGCGGTACAGCTCTGCACTCGTGGAAGGAAACGTGTGTTAAGGAACCATCTTGATACCATTTTTCCTCTTTGGGAGGCCTTTGTGGGCAGGGGAGCCCCAGCTGCCTCCCACTTTTCTTGTCTCTCTGTCCCACATCATCTCCTGCTGTGCCTGCCCCACACAGGTCTCTGCACGCCCTCTTTGTGGGTGAAGTGTTCTCACCCACACTTCTCCCTTTGTCCCCTCGTGTCCCCTTGTCTGGCTGGTGTCTCCTGGCCCTGCTGCCAGCCTGAGCTCGCCCTCGTGTCCTCACCAACCCATCCCCAGCTCTGGTCTTTTCGGTGGTGACCCTGGACCGTGTCCTCTCCCGCAGGCATGGTGACGCAGGTGGAGGCCTGGACGTACAGCTACAGCGACCCAGGGCTCTACTCGTGGGAGCAGGCCAGGAACTACTGCCGGACCTTCTTCACCGACCTGGTGGCCATCCAGAACAAGGAGGAGATCGCCTACCTCAACGCCACCCTGCCCTTCCACAGGCAGTACTACTGGATCGGCATCCGCAAGCAGGGCGGCGTCTGGACCTGGGTGGGCACCAACAAGGCGCTGACCAAGGAGGCGGAGAACTGGGCCAGGGGGGAGCCCAACAACCGCCGCTCCAACCAGGACTGCGTGGAGATCTACATCAAGCGGCAGCAGGAGGCGGGCAAGTGGAACGACGAGCCCTGCAACAAGAAGAAGACGGCGCTGTGCTACAAAGGTGGGCGCGGGGCTGGGGGCTGCGGTGGTTTGTCTGCGGTTTTGGTGGCTCCTGACCACGTTCTGTGTGTCTGTGTGTGTGCAGCCTCCTGCCAGGCTTCCACCTGCCGCCCGCACGGTGAGTGTGTGGAGGTCATCAAGAGCTACAAGTGCGAGTGCCACCCCGGCTTCGAAGGGGACGATTGCAGTATTGGTGAGTGCCTGGCGGGCTCTGCTGGGGGTCAGGGTGCTCCTCTTAGGTGGCATTGAGTGGCTCAGCCTCTGCCTGCTGCTGGCTATGCCCCCAGAAGCCCCCCACCCTTATTGCTGAGCGCCAGTGAAGGATTTGCTGTGTGTCCCCCAGCCGTGCAGTGCCCCACGCTCGATGCCCAAGGAGCGCTCATGACCTGCAGCCATCCCTTTGGGGACTTCCGATACAACTCCACCTGCGATTTCGGGTGCCCGGAGGGGTTCGAGCGGCGAGGTGAGGGCACGCTGCGGTGCTTGGCTTCACGGCAGTGGTCAACGGAGACCCCCACGTGTGCAGGTAGGGACCGCCGCGGGCTGGGACTCAAATGTGGCACCGGTGCCCAGCATCGCTCATGCAGGTGCTCAGTGGTGTCTTGCCACCTCCATCGCACCCTCTGCTCCTCCCCAAAGCCCCCAGCAGCTTTGGGAAGGTGCTGGGCACCCCAGGGGGGCTCAGAGAATAAGGACAGGGGTTGCTGTTGTGGCAGGAGGACGGGTGTGCCCTGGCAGGGCTGGGCAGCAGGGGCAAGGGGCGGTGAGATGAGGTGAGATAAGCTGGGAGGGACACAGAGGGCAGGAAGCCACCGCGGGGGGGAAAGCCACAAAGGAGGGAGCTGTGGTCTGCCATGCTGCAGAGACAGAGAAAGTCTTCCTGTTGGCATCTCGAGGGCTCACAGCTGCTCTCCCGGTGCCCCAGAGAGGTGCTGAGCTTTCTTGTGGTTGGGGTGTGTGCGGAGCCCTGCTCCACCTCCTCCGTGCCCCTGGGTGCCAGCTCAGTGTGTTTGCACAAGGACGGGACGAGTGGAGCCCCAGAGCAGATATGGGACGCAAAGGGGCACCTCCTGTATGGGGACACCCAGCAGGAAGCAGTGAGGTCATTCATGCAGAGATAACGCTGCACAGACACTGATACGGACCCCCCGAGCTCCCTGGATCCTTCCTGCCAGAAGGGGGGCTGGCTCTCTGTATGTAGGTTTTTGGGAAACAAAGCTTGCCTTGCAGTTAGTGCTGCCAATGGTGCTGAGCTCAGTGGGCTTGTGGCCTGGGGCTTTCCCCAGTTATGGGAAACGGGCACAGAGGGGTGAAGTGATGGTCTGCTGGTGGCAGGGGCAGGAGCTGGCCCTGGCTTTTTGGAAGTCCCCCTACACACCATCCAGCAAGCCGCCCTGACCCTGCTTCCAGCTTTCCGAGTTCCCACAGTTGGTTTTCCAGAGTGCAGCTCTGTTTTTACCTGCTGGCTGTACGTATGCTGGGTTTTTCTTTCCTTTCTTTTTGCAAAGATTCAGATGAGTCAGTTGTTTGCCCCTGCTGATAATGGCGTTATGCTAGCGAGCATTGCCAGCTGGGTTTTCTCCAGCACTAAGCACAGGCTTCTGCTGTGGCGGGGCTGGACGTGCCCTGGGTACCACAGGGACAAGGGGCGAGAGGTGGCTGTGCCTGATCCATCCTCACCAGCTCTGCCTGTGTCTGGTTGCAGCCGTCGCCTGCCCCGAGCTGGCGGCTCCCGAAAGCGGCCGGGTCAATTGCTCCCACCCACACGGAGCCTCTGCCTTCAGCTCCACGTGTGACTTCTCCTGCCAGGAGGGCTTTGAGGTGACAGGACCGGAGAGACTGTGGTGCACGGCTGAGGGGGCCTGGTCGGGGGCTCCCCCGCACTGCAAAGGTAGAGCTGGGGGGTGTCTGGAGGGGGACATCCTGCGGGGAAATGGGCTCTGCGTAGGGTGCCTGCAGTCCTTTGCCCTGGGGCTGCAGTCTGGGAGTGCTGAGCAAAAGTCCCTGTATCACCTACGGTACCTCAATGTCTCGGGAAGTGAGGCTTGCTGCCTGGAATCAGACTAGGAAAGCTAGACCAAAAAAAACCCTATAGGTTCCGTTTGATAAGGTTAGGATTAAGGCTTAATCCTTAGATTCAATCTCATACATCCTCCCCTGAAACCCTGCTCTCCCCTTGCAGCCATCACCTGCCCAGTGCTCAGGGCTCCAGAGCACGGAGAGATGAACTGCTCCCACCTTCATGACAACTTCAGCTTCGGTTCCACATGTGCCTTCTCCTGCCAGCCAGGGTTTGAGCTCACAGGGACAGAAAGCAGAGAATGTACAGCCATGGGGACCTGGTCTAGGGACACCCCACAATGCAAAGGTAGAGCTGCTGGTAAACGTGTTGTTGGCCTGGGTTTGGCCCCAGGGTGTTCCTTGGCTTCTCATCCCCACTAGTTCTGCCTCCTGTTCTCTTGGCTCCTGCCTGAGCTATGCCTCTTCTCCCTTGCAGCCATCACCTGCCCAGTGCTCAGGGCTCCAGATCATGGAGAGATGAACTGCTCCCACCTTCATGAGAACTTCAGTTTCAGTTCTGTATGTGCATTTTCCTGCCAGCCAGGGTTTGAGCTCATGGGGCCAGAAAGCAGTGAATGCACAGCCATGGGGACCTGGTCTGGGGACACCCCACAATGCAAAGGTAGAGCTGCTGGTAAAGGTGTCAGTGACCTGTTTGGTCCAGGGATGTTCTTGGGCTTCGTATCCTATACAGGTCAGCCTTGTAGTCCCCTGGCTTCTGCTTGAAGCATGTCTTCTCCCTTGCAGCCATCACCTGCCCGGTGCTCAGGGCTCCAGAGCATGGAGAGATGAACTGCTCCCACCTTCATGACAACTTCAGCTTCAGTTCTGTATGCGCATTTTCCTGCCAGCCAGGATTTGAGCTCATGGGGCCAGAGAGCCGTGATTGCACAGCCATGGGGACGTGGTCTGGGGACGCCCCACAATGCAAAGGTAGAGCAGCTGGTAAAGGTGTCAGTGACCTGGGCTTGGCCCTATGAGGTTTTTGTATTCCTGGTTCCAAGAGTTCAGGCTCACAATCCCCTGGCTCCTTTTTGAGGTGTTCCTCCTCTCCCTTGCAGCCATCACCTGCCCAGTGCTCAGGGCTCCAGAGCATGGAGAGATGAACTGCTCCCACCTTCATGACAACTTCAGCTTCAGTTCCACGTGTGCCTTCTCCTGCCAGCCAGGGTTTGAGGTTATAGGGCCAGAGAGCCGTGAGTGCACAGCCATGGGGACCTGGTCTGGGGAAACCCCACAATGCAAAGGTAGAGCTGCTGGTAAATGTGTTGTTGTCCTGGGTTTGGCCCCAGGATGTTCTTGGGCTTCTCATCCCAACAGTTCATCCTCGCAGTCTCCTGGCTCCTTCTTAAGGTGTGCCTCTTCTGCCTTGCAGCCATCACTTGCCCGATGCTCAGAGCTCCAGAGCACGGAGAGATGAACTGCTCCCACCTTCATGACAACTTCAGCTTCAGTTCCACGTGTGCCTTCTCCTGCCAGCCAGGGTTTGAGCTCATAGGGCCTGAAAGCAGTGAATGCACAGCCATGGGGACCTGGTCCGGAGACATCCCACAATGCAAAGGTAGAGCTGCTGGTAAAGGTTCTGCTGGCCTGGGTTTGGCTCTATGAGGTTTTGGTCCTCCTGGTTCCAAGAGTCCAGCCTCTCAGTCCCCTAGCTCCTGCTTGAAGCATGTCTTCTCCCTTGCAGCCATCACCTGTCCAGTGCTCAGGGCTCCAGAGCATGGAAGGATGAACTGCTCCCACCTTCATGACAACTTCAGCTTCAGTTCCACATGTAAATTCTCCTGCCAGCCAGGGTTTGAGCTCATAGGTCCAGGGAGCCGTGAGTGCACAGCCATGGGGACCTGGTCCGGAGACATCCCACAATGCAAAGGTAGAGCTGTCGGTAAAGGTTTTGCTGGCCTGGATTTGGCCCCAGGATGTTCCTGGACTTCTCATCCCCAATAGTTCAGCCTCACAGTCTCCTGGCTCCTGCTTGAAGCATGCTTCTTCTCCCTTGCAGCCATCACCTGCCCAGTGCTCAGGGCTCCAGATCATGGAAAGATGAGCTGCTCCCACCTTCACGAGAACTTCAGCTTCAGTTCCACATGTAAATTCTCCTGCCAGCCAGGGTTTAAGCTCACAGGGCCAGGGAGCCGTGAGTGCACAGCCATGGGGACCTGGTCCGGAGACACCCCACAGTGCAAAGGTAGAGCTGTTGGTAAAGGTTTTGCTGGCCTGGGTTTGGCCCCAGGGTGTTCTTGGCTTCTCATCCCAACAGCTCAGCCTCCCATTCCCCTGGCTCCTTTTTGAGGTGTGCCTCTTCTCCCTTGCAGCCATCACCTGCCCAATGCTCAGGGCTCCAGAACATGGAAGGATGAACTGCTCCCATCTCTATGGGAGCTTCACCTTCACCTCCACGTGTGCATTTTCCTGCCAGCCAGGGTTTGAGCTGAAAGGGTCACACAGCCGTGCGTGCATGGCCATGAGAACCTGGACTGGGGACGCCACACGATGCAGAGGTACAGCTGGTGGTCACGCATGTGCCGGGATCATGTACTCTGGTGAAGAGATGCCACGTTCTCAGGATCTGTCCCTAGAGTCTCTCTGTTAGAGTTGCTGAGCCACATGTGCTCAGGCAGGTGGTGCTGGGAGTGGGGGGAGTTGTGTAAGGAGGTAGCAATGAAGCCCCTGCATCACTGTCCTTATCCTTATGCCTTCTGTGACCCCAATAGGGGTGTGTACACTGGGTGCACAGCACCATGTGGGTGCTTGACCCTCTGAAATCAAGCCTCCTGGGAAGTGCCATGCATGGCCAGCGCAGTGCACACTGCTATGCATTAGCAGAATGCGTTCACCAGGATCCCCTTCCCTTTAGCACTCATCTGTGGCAGCTCACCCCCTGGCTCCTCAGCCCTTGGGTCCTCATCCCGCCACCCCCAATGCCATCCCACCAACGCTGCTGCTGTGCTCTGCCCCCAGCCATCAGCTGCCCAGTGCTGGAGCCCCCGAGCCGAGGCCGCCTGAACTGCTCTCACGCCCACGGCAACTTCACGTACAACTCCACCTGTGCCTTTTCCTGCGAGGATGGATTTGTCCGGATGGGAGCAAGGCTGCTCAGGTGTCAGGCCACAGGGAACTGGACCGGCCATTCCCCTGTCTGCAAAGGTATGGTGGGGCTGCGCTCCCCAGCCTCCTGCGGCACAATTTGAGCGTGGAGGGGGGCACTGTGGTGGCTTTGGCTTGGTGACAACCTGTGGTGTTGTGGATCTGTTGCAGAGGATGCTGCCCCCTTCTTAAAGCAAGTCCTGGTCTACACCAGCAGCAGTGCTCTGGTGGTAGCTGGCGTGGTGCTCTCCGGGACGCTCCTTGCCTTGCTTGCCAAACGGCTCAGTGACAGAGGTACAGAAACACCTCCTGCAGCCTGCGCTCGCTTTGGATGGGGACTTTCAGCTCACTTTGGATGGGAGACCCAGGGAGGGTGGGTTGGTTGAAAGAGTTCAGAAATGTGATGCTGTGTCCAGCTAAAAAGTGTCAGCAGCCAGACTGGGGGGGAAGCCAGAAAAACACTTTCCCCTTGAAGAGGGAGAAAGCAATTGCCCCTGCACCCCTCTCCTCCATCCCATACTTGTCAAATTTGTTCACTTTGTCAAGTGTTGCTGCTTCCCAAGCCATCTAAAAAGATCTGGTTATTTCTTTTGCATCGGCACTATCCACATGGACACTTCAACGCCATTATCAGAGGAGAAGAAGAAGCTCCTGAACCCCACCAGGTGAGAGCTGTGCCCGGGGCTGTGCCCTGCAGTCACTACATTAGGGTCCAGTTCCCCACATCTGTGTGTGTGAGGCTGCTTTGAGAAGCAGTGGGAGCCTATTCAGGGGCTAATGATGTCGTGTTAATTGGTGCTCATCAAAACCCTGTGATTCTGCCGTAGTGCATGATGTCAGGTCTGACTGTGCAGCCCCTGGGGAGACGTGGCAGACACGAGTGCTTTCCTCACACACACATGATTAACTAGTGATAGGAGTAGAGGGAGTGGCCTCAAGTTGCGTCAGGGGAGGTTCATGTTGGAAATGAGGAGACATTTCTCCTCTGAAAGAGCAGTCAGGCATTGGGATGAGGTGCCCAGAGAGGTGGTGGAGTCACTGTCCCTGGGGTTGTTCAAGGAAAGGTTGGATGTGGTGCTTAGGGACATGGCTTAGCAGGTGACACTGGTGGTAGGGTGATGGAGCAGATGATCTGGGAGGTCCTTTCCAACCCTAATGACTCTGTAACGATGACTGCCTCTTTTCCCCCAAGCTGACACCCTTCTGCTTTTCCTCCTAGCGACCTCGGATCACCAGGCATCTTCACCAACGCCGCCTACGACTCCAACTTGTGAGGTGCGTGCCGGCACGCTGCCTCCTCGCAGCACACTGGCGACATCCCTCGCTCTGAACAAGCTGCCTGTGGAAAACCCACAAGCTTGCAGGCTCCTCCACCTGAAAGTGTGTGTGTGTGGAGAGGAGGAGACCCCCAGGCACAGACCAAGCAGGCGGCGAGCCCCCCAAAACCTCTCCCCTCTCCTTGCAGGCAGGGAATGCCATGCTGTGAGGGCCATCACCCTGCCACCCCATGTGTGTGGAGAAGACCCCAGAGCTCAGCCATGGACCTTCAGCTTGTGTGGGAAAGGGGGGAAGCCCCCAGCTGGGTTTTGTGGGGCAATAAATAAATAAATGTGTGTATGTGTTTGACCTGTGCCTCAGTGTGCTGTGGGGGGGATAAAAGAGGGGGGTACATGGCGGGGTACCGAAGGGGAAGGGGGTTCATGGGGGAGCCGGGGGGTATATGAGGGGGTGTGGGAGGTGCTTTTTATTTATTTATTTACTTTATTTATTTATTTTTGGGGCTGGCCCTGTCCGTCGGAGGCCGCCGTAGCGGGGTGGGGCGAAGGGGGGGGCGGAAGCGGCGGAGCAGGAAGGAGGAAGCCATGGCGGCGGCTGCGGCCGAGGCCGAGTGGGAGCCCGCGGGGCTGCTGCCGGCCGCGGGGGGCGGCCTGGACTGGGGTGAGGGGGGACCTGGGGACGGGGATGGGGCCGGGGGACGGGGATGGGGCCGGGCAGGGAGCAGCCGAGCCCGGTGCCGGTGCTGAGGCCGCTGTTTCTCTTCCCCCCCCCTCCACAGAGGCGGTGCTGGGCGAGGAGCTGGGCGAGCTGCTGGGCGCCGCCGGGCCGCCGCGGGACATGGGGGCAGAGCCCGAGGTGAGCCGGGGCCGGGGCTGAGGGAGGTGGGGGAGCGATCAGAGCCTCTTTTTTTATAATTTCTGGGGGAAATGGAAGCGGTGGCTCCGGTTTTAGGCGATGACGATGTCGGTGTGGTCAGGCGTGGGGAGGCCTGATCCGTGCGTAACAGCACTGAGGTGATCCTGAGCCGCGGGTCTCCTGCGCTTGGGAAACTGCTGCAGCTCTCTGCTGTAATTTGTAAAACGCCTTGAGATGTGGCGAAGGAAGGGCATTAATTGAATCCTTCAATGAAGGTGAAGGGAGAAGACGGCAACAAGTCACCAAACCTGTACCGTGTAGGGGGTGGTTCAGTGGCTGCACTTGGAACTTTTGCTTTGTGAAACTTTGATAACAGACCAACAATAACAACCACTGATGCCCTTGAGCTGAAATGCTCTTCTATATCTCCAAGCTTTAAAAGAAGCCTAGAATCCTTTTTTCTCTTCCTTTTTTTTTTTTTTTTTCCTGTAGTCCAGTTGAGAAGGCCTCTCTAAAGGCTCTTATCTCTGCACGCCTTCAGGCAGCTAACTGATAGTCCTGTGCTTTCCTCTGCTTTCCTTCGCTTGTAACTGTAAGAACATGAACACAACAGCTGATGGATGGTCTCAGTGTATGGTGTGTTTTTGTCTTGTTTCTTTTCCCGAACTGTCGTTTCAGGAAAGCGATCTCTGTAACTTCCATTTTGACTTGGATTTGATGTCCTGGGACTCAGACCTTTGGAACATCACAAGCCACGCTTATTCAGGTAACTCCTGGCTGTATTCAGCAGCCGTGACAATGCCCCCCCGCACCACAAGGGTGAGCTGTTAGTGCCGTAAGGTACCGATCGTTTGGCACCGTTGGATGCCTGCTGAACCTGTCCCTCTGCTGAGAAGTCAGGCGGTGTTTCTGTAGGATGGGTGCAGCTGGTGTCTTTCATCTCTCAAAGCTCTGCTGTGCCTTGCTTCAGGAATTAAAAAGCTGGCGCAGAGTGTTCATTACTGATCTCCCCATGTTAAAGACTCCTATGGTAAGACTTCTTTGTCTGTCTCCTGCAGATGCAAACGTGAAGACAGAGCCCTTATCACCAGCTGCTTCAAGTTGTTCGGTCCCTTCTCCATCGTCGGTGGACTCGCCAGTGCAGAATGTGCCTGTATGCAGAAACCTCCCCGTAACACAGACAGCAGGAGTCATTCAGACCCAACTGTGGCAAACAAAAAGCTGGTTGATTTATGTGTCTGACCAACTTTGCAGAATAAGAGGAAACAGCTTATTTTTCCAACCTTTGTGCAAAAAACTTCCCTTCAGTAATGTTTTCCTTACCCTCCTACTGAGATCCATTCCAAAAAGAGCAGGTTCAGTTCTGTTACCTCAGTTGTGTGCCTGCTTGCCAAACAAAATGCCTTTTAAAGGCTTCTGAGTCCAGCAGTTGCTGGTCTCTGCCTCTCTTCATTCTGCTGATGAGGAGAAGGTGCTGCTTGGGTTTTCAGTGTTGCTTAGCATTGACCAGAATAAAATAGAACAAAACCTTTCTCCTGTGTCCTGCAGCAGCAACATGACGCAGTTTCTAGTAGTCATTTTTATCTGTTTCTGAAGCGTAACCTCATCTATTTTCTGTCTGCAGGATGATATGGACTTCAGCTGTAGCTCCCAGATGTCTCCCATCTCCCTCTACATCAAGAGTTCTGGAAGCCCCGCGTCCCCTGACGGAGATGCAGGGAAGAAGCCTGCTGTCAGCGCCACTTCTCGCTCTGGTAGGAGAGATTGAGTTACTTTGATTCCACAACTATGGATATGTCAACTTTAATAAATGTCACAGATGGATAATGAAACATACCAAAAGCCACGTTGCTTCCAGCCATTCCTGCTGGATTTTTTTTTAATTTTAGATCCTCTGGCCCTACTCTGACTCTTCTTCCTTTCCTAGCAAATAATTCCGTGAAAACTCCGAAGAAATGTCAGTCAGCATCCAGGCCTTCAATACAACCGAAGCCCCTTCTGCCTGCTGTACCTGAGGCTCAGGCTAACATTGGCATCCCAGCTAAAACCATCATTATTCAGACTCTTCCAACACTTGTGCCACTGCCCAAACATCAGCCAGTTGTTAACATCCAGCCAGCACCTCCCAAAGGTGGGTGAATTGTCATGACTGCGCCGGGTCCTGGGGGTAAACACTGTGTCTGTTTGGGATGGTCCCTAAACCGAAGTTAGGTTTGGCAGGTGAAACACAGGGAGTAGGAAAAAAGAAGCAGGAGGGGTGGGAATAAAAGAGGGATGCTGCATGCTTTGCTGAAAAAGGTTTACACTGAGAAAATGGCCTTAGTTCTTTGTCATGTAGTTGTGTGCAAAACAGCAGTTGCCTGAGCATGGTGTGGAATGGAAGACAGTGTGGCAATTCCCTGAGCACTGGGAACTGTGGACATAAAGCTGCTGATCTGGGTAGATCTCTGGGGATCCTTCGCTCTGCTCTACTTGTGATTGGCAAGTGGTGCACAGGGTGAACCCTGTTCACCTGAACGCAACTTGAAAGCTTGGGAAGGAGTGATAAAAGTTTTTTACCTACATGAAACTCTGACACAGAATGGAAGGAACATGAGTTTATGGCTTTTTCTCTAATTCAATAACTTTTAAAAGGAAGTTATGAAATCTGTTAACAGGTACGAGGACAGTGCCGGAGGTTAGAATCATTGCGTGCAGCTATGAGCTGATGTTAACAAGAGGCAAATGATTTCCTGTCCATTGACAAGTTTTCATCCTGTTGCTCTGTAAGAGTTTGTTGAAGCCTGATTCTTTTTTTGGAATCCCAAACACTATTTTATGCTGCTGCAAAGGGAGCAGGGATGTTACTTGCATTGTGGAAATAGTCAGATGCAGTTGCTTGTCTTCACCAGCTGATGGCTGCAGATTTTTGCAGTTGACTATACAGGCGGTGAGGAGTGGAGGGGAAAGGCGATAAATATGTCAGTGAATGTATCTAGAAACCATTACAATAGTGAAATTTTGTCTTTGTTACTAATTGCTCATCCATCAGGAGCTAAGCCAAAGCTGCAGAGGCTGACATTTGTTGCAACATGCCTAGGATTGTTAGACTGCTTAAAACACAGAGCGGCACAGTCAGCGTGACCTAATTCTTACTGTGTCTGATGTTCCAGCTGATAAAATACCATTTAGAATAAGGAATGTTGCGGGTACGAAGTTTTTGGGTATAAATACAGTGCTGTGAAGATCAGCTTCTCCTTTCCCCTGAAGAAGAGTCGGGAGAATAGCTTCTGTGAGGCACTCCAGAGGAAATACTGTTGGAAAAGTATTTCTGTGCAAAGTATTTACTTTGATGGCATGCTTAAAAATTCTGTAGTGCCCCTTCCAGCACAAAAATATTTTGATTAATCTATCTTAATCAAAGTCCCCTGCCCGTGGCACATCGGAGCTGCCAGATTGAGATGTGCCAGTATCTTCAAGGAGGGTAAGGAATGATCCTCCTTTTTATAGTCACTTTCATGAAAGCCTAGAAGAAGAAAGCATGATGTTAGAGCATCACATGCTCTATGCATTAAAAAACTTATTGAAAGCAGCTCAAATTTACCATTTGAAGTTCTTAAATAGGGTAGTTCTCACTTACTATGCCTTTAATACCATCTCTGCAATAAAGCGACCCGATCCTTTAGCTCGCACATAAAAGATCTTGGAGCGCTGGGTAAATGACTTCATTCCTCATCTTCCAGAAAGTCGGATAAGTGCTGTAATACAGAGTCATGCATATTGATCGGAATGCTCAGCTGGAATGTGCTGCTCCTAAGAGGCAGCCAGGTCATCTTGTTACAAAGGATTAAAGAGATGTTCATGTTCTTTCATGCAACAAAATATTACTTAAGCACCTGCTTGAGTTAAATGTAGTTCTTGGACTGAAGTTTCTTGGATGTGACTGTTCATAATTCCATTTCAAAGCTCTTTGGAAATTACCTCATTTTTTCTGCTTGCTTTTCTTCAGGCTCTGTTCAGCTTGTGTGTAACGTTCCTTATATAAGGCAGTACTTTTTTTTTCCAAAAACTTGTTCTTGTCTCAGTGTGAACTGAGGCTCTAACTTGCATTTTGAAAGCATAACTGGAGTTGTTCTTTCTTGTTCATCTTTTTCTACACTGTTTCTGAATTGTATAGCATGAGTCACTTCTGTGTGGTAACATTTCCACAGCAGTGAAGTAGAGATGGACAAAAGGCAGCAGAAGGATTAAGGTGAGCTGCCTAGGTTCTGTGAAAAAGTTGCTCAGTGTTCATCAAGTGTTAGCATAGCAATATTGAAACAAGAGTAAGTTTCTAAAAAGTACTGATTTTTCTTTTTTTTTTTTATTAACCTTGAAGAGCCAGCAGGTTTTAAGAGAGATTGGTTTAATGGATCCCTTTCATATGTGTGCTCTTTGTTTGCAGGATGGATTAAGGGCCATGCAAACTTCTTTTGAGACTTTTTTTTTTCCCTGTGGTAAAATGTTGAAGAATTTGACTTAAATATAGGGCAGGGAAGCAAAGCTACCTACCGCCTCTATCAGTATCGCTCTACAAGCTGACCAGCTACAAATCATTTTGTACCACATGCTAAGCACTCGCATTTTTTCTTGTGTTCTAGGTCAATCAGTGGTGCTCCCCCAGCCCACCGTGGTACAGCTCCAGGCTTCTGGGGTGCTTCCTGCCTCCCAGCCAGTCATTGCTGTCACCGGGGGGACCACGCAGCTCCACAACCACACGGTGAATGCGCTGCCCCCGGCTGCTGGAAATGGCTCACCAAGTGGCAAAATCGCGGTGACTAAACCCTTGCTGCAAAGCACCACACCGACGGTGGGGCTGGATGTAAGTTCTGTGTGCTGATAGCTAGTAACTGAGCCCTAATAGGATGTGATAAGACACAAAATACTTTGTGTCTGAAGCCTTTAACCCCCACACCCAGCAGGTACAAATCGGTGCTGCTCTACTAGAGGTAGGTTGGCTGAGCGGGCTTAGCTCTGTGTTAATTTGGCATTCGTGCAGAGCAGAGGGGAAGCGTCAAATTGGATGGATGACTTCCCAGTGTGTTAATTATTAGTTGGTAGTTCTGACTCATTTTGTACTCCTTCCTCAGGAGTATCAGACTTCACAGAAGTATTTCAGTCCCAAATGGCCAATTTCTGCTCTCAAGTACTGTTCTTATCTGCAGAAACAAGTGCTCTTCCGAGTTTCATGATAAAGAGGACTCAGGTTCTTAAGATGTTTTCTGTTCTTCCTGTCTGTTGATGGTAAAGCCATTCTCTTCAAACTTTGAAACTTTCAGCTACGGAAAACAGTAAGGCTGTTGATCCAAACCTGCTGGAAAAGCAGAGTTCCATCTTTTCTTGTGAAACAGAACTTCTAGAGGTTTCTCCTTGAACAATTGAACTTTCCAGTATTCTTGCTGGAAAGCATGCCTGTCTGGGAGAAATGGCACTGTGCGTTAACAGACTCTTTGGCTGTATTGGACCAAAGCAGTGCTGGACCAAAAGAAAATCAGGCTTGCTTAACTATGCAAGAGAAAAAGCATTAACGTTTCCAAATTGCCCTGCAGGCTCAATTAAAACTTGCCAGATCATTTTTCAGGCACTGTTACCAAATCTTTTCTAACACTGACATCTTCTCCCCTTTAACTGAGAGGAGATGGTAAGTCCCCATCCACTGTGTCGTTTCATTTTGCCATCTTTGTGATAGTGCTTCAAATACCTCTTTGTACCTGCCCTTCAGAGTGCTAGTCCACATGTCAGTGAGCCTCTCTGATGGCCCCTGACTCAGCAAAGAACTTAACATAAATTTGACCAAAGCTGTTGTTGTTACAGCTTTACTTAACAAAGTGGTGGTCTGGGTTGCAGCAACTGCTTATCATGCAGTTTGCTTGATGTTCCTCTTGCACTCTTGCCTAATTTTTTTCATATAACTGCCTGATCTGCCACCTTGACTTCATAAATTGCAGCACAGTACATTGTTTCTCAAAAGCATGTCTTCTCCCTTCTTTGGAAGGGTGTTTTTATATGGGCTCCTAACATACAAGAATTGCCAGTCATGCTTAATAATAAGTTTTATTAATTCTTCATGTTTGTGACTGGGCTGCATTTTTAAATGAAAAAAAAAAAATTATTTGCTGCAAATAATTCAGAAACCACACTGCAGTGGAAACCTAATCTTGAATTTGCAAAAAGCAAAAAAAGTCTGTCAGCAGACAGACAGTTAAGAGGACTACATTTGTAAATGATAATAGGCAGCCATCCGAAGCCAAGCTGAAGAAATCTGTCAGCAGTCATTAGATTTGTTATTCCCTGTAATCAAAACTAGTGTGGCACCTTGCCATTGTCCGAATTGGAGGTTTAATTGACAAAAGCTCTTTATTGTCATCACACTGCTTACACGCATCTGTGGCAGTCAGTAGTCAACTGTGTAACTGAGGTAACAAGTAGCTGTGTTTTAAATGATAGTCGTATGGATGTTTCCACCTGAAGAGGCAGTTTTAGGACTTTTTATTGGCCTAAACACCGGACATCTTACCTGTGTTTATTGAAGCATGAAAAAAACAATTGCAACTGCTCTTTGGTACATATTGTGAAATAGCACTTTGAAAAAGAAGAAATGTTTCAGGATCCAGGCAGCAGCAGTGGAGTTAAAACATCCTGCGACTGCCACAGACGCCATATGGGGTGTTGAGAGCTGCACAGATGTGGCTGTCATTTGAGCTCTCCAACACATGTTTTTGTTTGCTAGTCTGAGCAGATGTTGCAGGGTAAAAAGAAACACTGCAGGACTTTCTTTCAAGCTTAAGAGGGATAAAGTGTTAGCTTAACACTCAGCCCTTCAGATGGATTAGGCTAAGATCAGTTGATAGCAGCCTGACCTTGTGAGGGCCCTGCTTTGTGCTTGTCCCGATTTAGGAGCTTGCCAACAGCAGGGAAGTGCAGGGTTTTCAGCGCAGCCACTCTTCAGCAGGAGACTGGTGAAGAGCTTTTCACCACGAAACTGGAGGTGCTGCCTACGCAAGCCACTCTTCCAGTGAAGGACAGAAGCTCTTAACTGAAAAAGCAGATTGCTGTTTCTGTTGGAATTAAAGGATAGGAAGGTACAAACGGGTCTGTGAGGGAATCCGGGCTAGTCGTGTGCTTATAGGGACCTCTCGTGTTTCCATCTAATGAGAAAGGATTTCATTCTGTCTCATAATTTTAATTGCTAAGAAAAATAAACTAGTTTATGCAAAATTACTGAGTGTAAGTATAGATTTCTGTTAAAGGATCCTATTTTCTGTAGGTAATTGTCAGATGAGATAAACTCTTAAATTCTGTTCTGTTGAGATAGAGGCAAAAACAGATTTTTCATAAGAGCAGAGAAATACTTTAATAGTTTTTTTATTCCCACATTTAAGGTGCATCTTCAAAGACAGCACCTTCCATAAGCTGAGGTGAGAAGACATCTGATGTAAAGTTGAAGTGGTTTGGGCTTGCAGCTCTGTGCTAACTTTCTCAGTGTGTGTACACAAAACCCTGTGGAGAGCTGTTAATTTTAGTCATTAAATTAACTTTTACCCCATGACCTGTGTGAGATACTCTTCCGGCTTGTGGCAAGAAGATATCATCTTGTGCCATGCAGCTGGCATTTGAATGCAGGTTAAATTTTCCTAAGAACTGAGTTTTCTTTGGAAGACTATTTTGAGGTAGCAGTGTTTGTTTGTAAAATGTGTGACCCTTGGTAAAGACTGAAGATGTGGGACAAGCTTAGTCTAGCTAGTACTGTTTAAAATGAGGTTTTGCAATGAGTATTTCCCCTCTCCATATTTACATCTTCTTTTTTTTTTTTTTTTTTTGGTGTAATTGTGTAATTTTTGAAGCTGGGAAGCAAGATTGCATCACTGGTTAATGTTTGGTTTTAATGTCATTTTTTTTCTGTTTCCCAAGAACCAGAAGTTACTATCTTGAGCAGTAAATCCATACAAAACAACCTACACAGGGGGAGGCTGCAAAAAAAAGTTAGCAGAGGCGTTCGCTACCTTTCATCTGCGTGCAGCGCATGTGCAAGGCGGTGTTGTTCAAGCTGTCTGTCATAAACTGCTTCCCTCTCTTTCTTCTGATTATCAAAATGCTCAGCAAGCAGCATGTTTATCTTGATGCCAAGCCAGCTATGCAGTGCCTGGCTCTGTACTGCTTCCAAGGGTAAGCAGTGCTGCTGTTTCACTCACACAACTCTTTCCACTTCCTGCGTCAGATTAAGGCAGGATCAGGTGTGCAGTTCTGGTTTATTACTCCTGAAAAGCCAGGCAAGTGCTCAAGGGTTGACTGAGGACCCGAAACTATGTTAGGGTTTGTCACCTAACCCACAGTAACTCAGGGACACGAATAGTTGGTGTTCAGTCAAGGAAGCTTGAGAAATGAGTCAAAGTGAAATCGGTCTGGCAGAGACTGAAACGCAGTTATTGCACGGGGACCTCGAGCTGGCCAGGGTAGGGCTGCTGTCCGTGCTGGCGTTTGGAGAAGGCCGAGTAAAGGAGGGCAGCCTGGATAAGCACCACCTGAAACAGAGCTGGTGGGTTCTGAAACAGCCGCAGAGGTACCTTGGGGTGTACGTTAGTGGGCAAACAGCACACCAGTGCTTTAGCTCCGTGATTTCGTCGGAGAGCACATAGATCTGCCAGATTTTCCAGACGCAGAATCAAAATATATCCAGTCGTGAATAAACCTGAACAAGTCTGCAAACAAATGGATGTAAACAAATTGCTCTTCTCTGTTTTGCTTCAAGATGCAAAACCTCTATAAATAGAGAGGAACGTTACGGTACTTGTTTGGAGTATCACACAGAGAAGCCAAAGCTGCTGCATGAACACATGCCTTGTTTTTGCATCTCTGGATGGTTGAAGTGATCCTGGCACCAAACTGGTGTGTTCTGTACCTTCCAGTCCTCGGTTAGCCCGAATCTTTCTTTTTCCCCTCCAACGCTTTTATGTGTCTGCAGAAGTTTGCTTATGTTAAGTGTTGGAGTACTTAAAAAGTTCAGAGCAAAGCTTAGAGCTAATGAGAATATATTAAAGTCCCTTCCTTTTTCACTCTCTGCTGAAGAGAAAAACTGGAGTAAGTACAAACAGCTTCACTTTCACAGGCTTTTGGTGGCAGCAGACTAGACTTGTAATAAATGATCTTTACAGAAAGCAGTTAGGTCAACATGGAGACGGCCCAAAATGCTAATGCACTGTAACGTGTTTTCTTAGTCTTTGTCACCAGACTGCAATATCGTGAAGAAGGATGACTTCTTCAAACAGCCTGTGGCCCATTTTCCTCGCAGATGCCAAAACTCTAGAGCAACATATTGTCTATGTGCAAGTATAGACAGGGAGGGAGCTGCAAAGCTGTGCTTAAGATTCTTTAAGCAGCCAAACTTGCACTGGGGCACAGTATCTGATTTTTTTTAATGCTACTGTTCTGTGACTTATCTTGTTTATTTTTTTTTCTTACACTAATACTTCTAAAATAGATCTCATCTTTTTTTCTTTAGCTTTCATGCTCTAATAGATAAAGGCTCCTCCAGTGTGTGTGTTGGTAGCTACTGGAGGATATTCAGGTCTGTGGAAGATACAGCGTTCAGTTGTCTTTCAAAGTAAACATAATTAAATCACATCCTGTTGCGGCTTAATGATGTGATGGAATTCTTCTGGTTTTAATCAAACAAAAAGCACGGTTGCCATTGCTAATCTGTGTGAAAAGGAAATCAACAGAGTAGTCTTTGAGCTTCGAGTTCCAAGTCGTTTTGTGTAGCTGTGCCGTATCGATCATCGTTGTCCTTGTCAGCAGCGAGATGCTTTCAGTCTGGGGCGTCCCACTCAGTGCAAACCACAAAATGAGTAAGTGGTAAATGATGATAGACTGCTCCTGCTTGGGAAAGAAATCAGAGTTGGCGAGACTGTTGGGGGATGGGGGGAGTTGCTTTGAATTGTCCCCGTCTGGTCTCGCAGACTGCCTGCCTGCTAGCGGTTGCAGTGCATCGTGTGCCCTCCTGCAGCCTGTTTGCTGCTGTAGCTTCATCCAGGAGTCTGCTTCGTGCACTCTCATCAGAAACTGTTCTGTGAACCCAAGCATATGAAGCGGGACAATCAGGAAATTTGCATCAAAACCACACGTATGATCTGAATTAAAATGCTCATGTAGATGCTCACCCAGCGGACGCAGTTAAACTGCCACGCAGATGCTTGATACACATTGAACGTGCACCCTGAGATCAGCAGCAGCATTCAAAATCCCAAAAAACCATACAGCAGAGCTGGAAAAGGTACAGAAACAGGCGTAGTCAGTGTGGAAATGGCTTCTGTGCAGGAGAGACTAAAAAACTGTAGGACTTAAGAAAACAGAGATCTGATTGTAGCCTGTAAAATGGTGTATGATAAAATGAAGGCGAAAGGCATCCTTGTTGTCTCGCAGACCTGTAGATTAGCTGTGTATTTGCTTTCCTTGTGATTTGACTGATCGAGTCAAATTGTTGTTTGAGTATACCTTTTGTGTCCCCTGCACATAGGAGAAGGTTGAGATTGCAGCTGAAAACAGAGTGCAGGGCCTGATTTTTAAAATTATCCACGAGCTGTAACTCTTGGAGGTGAACCACGACAGCCAGTTGCCTCTGTGCTGAGCACGTTGGCTCTTTAGAAGCAGAGGAGGGGAAGCAATCTGCATAGACTTCTGATGAAGTAGAGCAGCAGAAATTATGCATGAAGCAGAGGCACTTTTAACTTGCAGGTTATTAACAGCCCTTGGTATTGCCTGTCTAGGTCAATGTCTTGAGAAGGCAGCAGCGCATGATCAAAAACCGGGAGTCAGCCTTTCAGTCACGGAAGAAAAAAAAGGAATACATGTTGGGGCTAGAGGCCAGGCTGGAGGCAGCCTTACTGGAGAACGAGAAACTCAAGAAGGAAAACAGCACACTGAAGAGGCAGCTGGATGAAGTGGTATTAGAGGTAAGAGGCCGTGATGAAGATCTGGCTGTATATAAACAGTTGCTCGGGTGGAAGGCACTTGAGTGGACGCATGCAGGTGTTGACTGGAAGACCCTTGGGAGTTTCTAGCCCAGCCTCCAATGCAGAGCAGGACCTCCACAAACTCTTGGTCAGGTGGGCTGCTGAATCATGTAGTCGGCTTTTAATTTCATATTTCATGGTGCTTCCGGAGATTTTACTGAAAAGATAGATTGGATCACATTGGAATATAGTATACAAAAGAAATAGTTTTTTTTTCAAGTAGTCCCAGAGTGTATTCATACATAAACAGACATATAAATCTAAAAAATAAGCATAATCTGGTTCATTTAGCTTCTGTCATAATTGTCGGTGCCATTTTTTATTTCACGTATTCTCTGCTTTTTCCTGCGTAGAACCAGAAGCTCAAAGTATCATCTCCTAAGAGAAGAACCCTGTGTGTGATGGTGATACTGGCTTTCATAATGTTGAATTATGGTCCCCTGAGGTAAGATGCTTGAGAATTCCTCGTTGCCTTACACCAGTACACTTGCTCCTGATTGCAATCAGTAGTGAGTTTGCTGCCAGGTGATTTTTGTTTGAAGTTTAATTTAGGCTGTGTTGTGTTTTAAGCCTTGAGCCTGAAACCTGTCTTCTGTCCTTTATGCTTCTCCTTCACAGGGGCAGACTAATCTGTGTAATGGTTCCTCTTTTGAAATCATTCTGGCAACAAGAGCTGCATCTTGTACTTCTCATTTCTCTTGGCTTTGGCGTTTTGTTAACCAATGCAGAGTGTAGCAGCTTGCTCCACTTATACTTGAGGGGATTAAAGACCTGTGTTTTGAATCCTTTTAGAAAAAAAGTCAGAAAAGGCTATTTCTGTCCTTATAATTCATTTTTTGTTTGTTTTGTCTTGTGTATTTTGTCGTAAACTTTCAAACTATGCAGATTTATTTCCACTTTTATTTATGCATACCTGTCACTAGAGAACAGCTGGGCTCATGAGTATATAAATCAAATGTTGGGCTTTTCTAATTCCAGTGTCTGTTAAAATGAGATGCTGAAGAGCCATTGTTGTCTTTGTCTCCGAGCTGACGGAGGATCTGCCAAATATTCTTTTAACAAGTTATTGTTATTTTTAAGCTACGAAGTCTGCTGGGTTCGTTGAAGTGGTAATCAAAAGTCTCATTTGAACTGTGTCAGTGGGACATGAGAATAGGGAGCAGGAAAAAAAATGCTGTGTTATAGCCCACTCATTTCATAAAGAAATTCACAGAAGAGAGGAGATTAAAAAGGGTTAATGTTGTAATTACTACGTGGATAATGATTTGTTGCATGTATCTGTCTATTTAACCCGTCTTTGGAACCTAAGGATCTTTTGTATGAAACTGTTCACTTTCCCAAAAGGGGAGGATCTTTCGGTAGATTCCCAGTCAGCAGTGTCTCCATTTGTCTTTAAAAGCCCTGTCAAACTAAAGGAGTAGGATGGGATAAATCTGGAAGAAGACTTTGTTTCCATCTCTGGTAAACTTGTAAAATGTTGGTGTTTGTATTTTTAATAACGCTAGTAAATTTGATAATGGTGAAATTACTTTTGAAGTATTTGCATTTATTGCAAATACTGCTTCCTTGCTATCAGGCAGTAAAATACAGTGCAGTGTCTTAGTGCATTTAGCAATTATATTGGAATTTTTAACTTCTAAATGAGTTGGAATGCTTGAAGCTCGCTTAGTTTTGAGAGACCTGGAAACAAGACAGAAGATGAGAGTGGGAAGACCTCCTGCAGTGCTCTGAGGTTTGTGTGTCAGCTCCTCTACCCCCAGCAGTGAGTAACGGGTTGAGCTTGGTAGCACGAAACTGCTCCCAGAGTAGACTAAGAGGTCGGTTTGTGTTCATATCTCTGCAACAACTGGGAACTACAGAAATGTGACAAGGTTAATTTTTTGACCTGTTGGATGTTTAATAAATTAGATAAAGCAAAAAGAAATTCTTGCATGTCTGGCTGTTCCTGGCCAGTATAATACCCGAGCGTGCCAGTGTAATCACTGAGCCTTAACTTGGTGGTCTGCATCAGGACTGGATTTAGACAGTGAGGAGAAATGCCTATTAGCAAGGAGCTGCTCTTATCTTTCTGTTCTTTTTTTTTCTCCCCTAGCAGCATGACTGCTTGCCCTGCAGTTAAAATACTGGATTATATTAACGTGGTGTGAACGTTGATTGTGCAACACCCTTTGGAAGGCCCTGAACGTGGGATATACAAACAGTTACTTCAGAGTTCACTCCTCCCATATTCACTTCCTTACCCTCACAGAGGTGTTACTGAGTGCTGGCTCCATGCATGTGATAGCCATGGCTGCTGTTCTGCTTAGACCTTCACAGAAACTTCCAACAAAGTGATGTTTTTCACTCTTTAACCTCTTACAAAAATACGAAATTCTTGTGATAACGTCCATGTGAACCCAGAGTTCATCTAAAGAAAAATTCCCCGAGTTGGCTAACTGTGGAAGATGTAATTTGTAAGCAGTGGCCAACTGGAGATAAATCTGATTTGAAACCTTGTGGCAGTGTTGCCATTTCCTCTGCGTAGGAAATCATTCGCAAACCTGTATGGAGGCATGACAGCATTCAGGCACAAAATGTTTTGATTCAAACATATTAGCAGTGAATATTGTGTTATTTAAAACCAACGAACCATTGCAAAGAGGGAATGACATCCAAACAAAGCAGAAATGTGGGAATTTCACCCCCTAAATTCTGCAGCAGATTTTGCAGTTCCCTTAGTTGGCTTTATTGTAAGATGCTTCTTGGTTTTCTAATCGGAAGTGATAGGATTCTTTGAAGGCTGGAGGTAAAACAAAGGAAGAGATATATCGGTTTTCTACTTCACTGTCTATTTCTGTCAAATCAGAGAAGCCAGGGAAGTGGCTAGGATGGTTGGGGCTGGGGATCTGAAGCTCCTTGGCTTACAGGGGCCAGTGGCAACAATCCCCAGGTAGTCCTTTCCTACAGAGCTGCGTGGCCACATCTTGTGTGTGTCAAAGGTGAGATGTTTGTGATGCTTCGTGGAGGACTCTGAAGTCCTCTTCGTGGAGGACTGTTCTGCTATTTTAAGCTTATGGGAAGCAGTCCAGGATGTGGCAGCCCTTGGCAAACATGTTCAGTGGATAAAATTATTCTGCTGGCGCAGAATTTTGCCTCCTGACAAATACATTATGCGTGTGGATAATCTGTGCCATTAAGCCAGTGAATATAGGAGTGGTGCTGGAAGTCTGGTAGGGAAGCCAGCTTATCAGAGCGAGAAACCTGTTAGAGAATTTTGGAGAGTCGAGTCCAGTTCGTGTAACTGATGACAAGATTGTCAGATGACCTGCAGCCTTGGAACTGGCACCATGATGTCTCTGATAAAAGAAAGTAAAGCAAGTAAGTACATGTGAACGGAATGCTTTCTGATCGCCCACGTGGCGTGTGTCGAGTTAACTGGAACTGCATCGCAGCACACCGTGCTACTAAACTATTCTGGGATTGTTTATATTGGATATTTGTATAGAAACTGAAACTTTCAATTATTAAAAGCAAGAGTAATTCAGTGGGCACTCGGTTAGCGTAAGCTTCTCTTTAACGTATTTGCTTTATATTAGGTGAAAGGTGTCCAGGAATTTCTCGTCTGTGTGTCAATGAACTATTCTCTAATCTGCGTGAATTATTTAGATCTGATTATAACATGCATAAAAAATTCCCTTTATTTTTACTTAAGAATGATTGGTGATGTGTATGAAGGGAGAAGGGTGCACTTTAGATTTCATTCCTTGAAGAGGTCACCCTCTTGCCTCAGTCTTACATACCACGAGGTGCAAGGCAGGAGTTGGCAACGCGCAGTGTTTGCACAAAAGGCAGCGCGAGCACAGACTTTGGCACGCAGCAGGGCTGGGAGCTGGAACCACAACATCTGGAGGCAGGTATCTGTGAGAGGCAGTCCCCTGCCTTCCTGCTCGCCCTCTGTGAGAGCGTGCATCCGTCAGCACAGCCGGGTTCTCAGCTGGCATGGCACCTCTCACAGAGTGCTGACTTCTGGCATTAAGACATCTCTAATTAGCTGTGCGTTTTTTTATCGCTTAAAATATGAAATCTGGAGATTTCTGGACTGTTACAATTCCTAGGTTGCTTTTTTTTTTCCCCCTTTTTAATTTCGGTGTTTGTGTTAGACCATGCCTGGGTACTAACCAGATCTGAAAATGTGTTGAAACAAGCACAAACAATGCTGAAACAACAGAAAATGAAGCGTACGTGCTAAAGAATTCCTGTATTTATTTTGGGAACCTTTTTCTTTTATTTCTTCTCCCTGTTCTCATTTGAACATAAATTATCTTGTGAATTTTTTAATGCAAGTTCTACATGTGATAATAATGTATTTGCAGGGAACCAACCAATGAGTTGCTAGAAGTGGCAGACTACTGGCCTACTTGTTCATTTATTTGTCTCTTTGTTTTATTTGGTAGGAATAAAAGAAATGTATAAGAAGTAGGAAAGGGAGAACAACCACAGAGGATGCATCTGTGTTTTGTGTTTGTACTTCTGTATTTGTACTTCTTGGGGCAGTAGCAGCAAAGCAAATAAGCCAGATGCTTGCTAGTGGCCCTAGCATTATTTTTTTGGGCTACAGAAAACATTTGGCTAGGTACTTTTTTTTTTTTTTGGCCTGATCTGTCTGCTCAAGCTTACATGATCATCATCTAACAAGAGTTTTTAAATATTTATAAAGATAGCCAGCCAGAATATGTCTCAACTACTATTTCAGCTATCTAATGGACAGAAAACAAAACCAAACGCGAAGCTGGAGAGCGGAAAGACAGATCTGTGAAGCTGTTGGAACAGGGAGTGTCTAGAAGTTGGTGTAGGTTTATTGTATTTTTTATTATTTTATTTTATTTTTTTCTCCTTACAAGTTGGCCATCTCTGTGTGGCTGGAATCCCTTTCAAACAGGAAAATAGACTTGATGATGCAACCAAAAATCCTGTGTTTGTGATGGAAGATGGCTGAGGTGGTGATTGATGGAACTAAGGAAAGCTGCTGCTTCGAACTCTCTCGTGTCCTGTTGACCTCCAGCAGCTGTGCTGGAATTTGCTGGCCTTTCATAGAGATTTCGTTGTAGCTCCTCTCTGGAGTGTCCAGATGGGTTTTCCTCTCCTTTCCAGGACTGTCGTGGACACTGAATAATCTATTTAAAGTTAGATCCGCTGAGCAACCTGCAAATCAAGGCACCAGCCTGGGGAGCTGGGAGCTGTGATTTGTCTGCTGTTGTTGCAGGGCACAGCACGTGGAGAAGCAGCAGTTTTTGACTCTTGAAAGACTTAAGGGTGTGTCTGATTTCTTCGGCTGATAGCACAAACATAAGGAAAAAAGCAGAAGTGGTAAGGTTAATCATCTTCTACGAACAAGGAGGAAGCTACCCCAGGGTAGTTCATTTGCATGCTGCCCCAGCCTGCTTCTTGTAAGCGTGAAGTAAGCAAAACACAAGGCTTCACCACTGCCCAGGCTAGTGTCCTGCCTAGTCTGCAGGCTGTTAGTCTCACGAGTGAGCTTGCTGAGCTATCAAAGCCACGTTATTTGGGCTGCCAAAGCTGCCATCCGTTGTGCAGAGCTGTATCGGTGGCCGTGGGGCTTAGAGCCTTTACTCGAGCCGAGCAATCTCGAGTTAATGTGTGGGAGAGCAGGGTTGCTCTGAGGTGTGGTGCCTTCAGTAGTGTTTTTCTGCAAGTTTGCTATTGTTTGAGTCTCGGTGCTGGGCTGCCTGATTAAAGAAACAGACACGTCTTACAGCAAGCGGGAGCCTGGGGAGCTGCTGCATACCTCAGCGATGGGATATTGGAAAGTCAGAGAAAGCATTTGTAGTTCCCTTAAAGAAAGCGCCGGCTGTGTGGGCAAAGCCTTCTTACCTTGCTGCCTGGTGCTGCTGAGAGATAGGGGAGCTGTGGGTCTGTCCGTGCAGATTGCACCCCGGGAAGCCAGCCCTGCTTAAAATGACAAGTTTTTTTGTTTATTTTTGATTGCTTGTTTGCTTCTGTTGCCCTAACAGTTCTTCCCAGCCGTGTGCGTGCCCTTTCCTCCCTCCATCCCAGCACAAAGGCAGGCAGGTTAGTCGAAACCATCGCTTTGAGAGGAATGGAGGGGAGCTCCCCAGCCAGGACCTTGCCTGGCCCTTGCTGCCTTCCAACCCAGCTGGTGCCTGGTCAGGGAGCAGCGCTGATCTGTGAGCCTTCCTCATCACACCTGTGGCCTGCCCTCTCCTTCAGCTGCAGGGTAACCTCGCACTGGCTGCTGAAGCACCCCTAGGAGAGGTTCTGAGAACAGAATCACCCAAATTATGGCTGTACAACAGGTTGACTTTCCTGCTGTTTCTCTGCCTGTTGTGAGCCTTGATATCTTTCCACTTGTCTTCAGGAGCATGGTGGGTTTAAAAGGGGTCTATACCTGGAATATGCTAACAAACAATCAGTCGTACAAATGTTGATAGTCAAAGGGCTATTAATTTTTTTGTAAAATCATAGAGAAACTGATGAAATGTGAAAACTGTTAGATGAGTGCAGCAGGCATGCAGCAGTGCCGCGCTAGCCAGCTCCTTCTGGCTCCCAAGGAAATGTGGAGCCCTCTGAGTGTTTTAGGAGAAATGGCAGAAGCCCAGGAAGACATTTGTGGCTTTAGTGCTTCAATTGGGGAAACCTTTTTCAGTATTTGTGATGGTGAAAGTGTAAGTTTCAGTGCTGAGCTGAGTGTTCATTTGAGTAGAAGGTGGCCCAAAGCTATAAGATGTAAAAGTTAAGTTGCACCGTTGCTCTTGTGTTGTAATATAAAGAGCAAAAAGATGAGCTGAGTATTTTGGACATGAGTTTAGGGTCCAGGATCTGTCTGGATGTGCTGGTAGCTTGACTAACACTGAATACTCTCGATTTTCTTACAAACTACAACTGCAGGAGCAGGAAGCGATTCCTTCCTCCTCCTCCTGCTGATCACAGCCACATGTTCATCCTGGCAGAGCCGTGCCTCGAGCTGGCTGTGCTCACTTGTTTACCTTGTCCTGCTGGTGCAGTCGCAGAGCCTCGCAGAATGCCAGATAACACTCACTGATAGCTTCCCCCTGTCTCCACCAGTTCATCTGCTGGGAACAGGACTGAAATATGCACAGGTTTCGCCCTTGATGAACTTTGCAGTTGAGGCTGCTTCCATCAGGCCTGCCCAAGCTGTGGCAGTAAGTGCCAGCCCACTTTGAAAGCACTGTAGACAATTTCCTAAGCAAAACCAAATGCTCTTGGTGTCAGTATTTGCTTTCTTCCTTTCTTTTTGAACAGCTTTATTAAAATGAACTGCTTTTTAAAGAAGGCAAACCAAAACACACAGGCTGTCCCTGTGACTTCAGTGACTTTCTTCGTCCTTCCCTGCAGAGCGGAGAGGCTGAGCTCCTCTCTCCAGTCCAGCACTCGGAGGGTGGCACAGGAGGAGACCTGAGGAGTGGGTAACATCTTGCTGCTTCTTTGGTCAGCTGGGCAGCTGGTGCCCTCACTGAATACAAGTGAGAAAACTTTCCAGAGAGCGTTTGGAGTTGTCACAGCCTTGTCTGGAACCAGTTAGGAAAATGACAACGTCTTCGGTTGGAGGCTCCTAGCATTGCCAACTTTAGCCTGTTGGAAGAATCCCAGCTCATGCTCGGAGATAATTCTGTCCCCAGAAAACTCTTTGTTATGATGTTACGATTGGCTTTCATCTAGAAATTGCTGTGCAACTTGCATTTAAGTATTCAAAACTTGAAGTGCATAGGGTTGTTCAGCCAGAATTACAAATGAAGTTTTCAGCTCAGGCTCTTGGCAAGGCTTTCTTTCACGTTTATCAAACTGACGTTCAAACCAAAGGAGCAAAAATACAGCTAAAATATCAGGTGCCACTGAATTTCTGGAGAAACCATGACAGGAGTGTTTCTTTTCTTTCCCTCCTGTAATCAAATCTACACTTCTGAGCAGCCATCTGCATGGAGTAGTTAGTGGTTCTTTCTTTTTTTCCCTTGGATCTGGTTTTGCATCTTAAATGAAGTGATAGCTCAGCCAGCTTAGACAGAGTGTTTGTGGCTGTGTGAAAACCCTTTAATGCCCGTGCTATCCGGAATGCTCGGATGAAGGCTACAAAGCTCGGAGAGGGACCCCAGGTACGTAAGTGTGGCCAAACAGAGAAGATCACAGTTCCCAACATCTTACTGGTAATCTTGGCCAATAAAGCCATTTCTCAGCCTTGATCTTTCTTGATTACTAATGTGGGGCAGTGACTCATTTCCTACAAAAACTAGAAATTTTGTACAGCAGATATGCCAATGTGCTTTTTCTTTCCAAAATTCTCATCTTCTGGACCAAAATAATGAAAAAAACAACACAAAACTTCCTTGCTTTGACCTTGTCATAGGAAACCATTTTGTTAAGCAGCATTTTCAGCAAAGATATCAATAGTTATCTTCAGAAGCTTTTTCCCCTCTTAAGAGGGGATCCTTTCCTTTTCATTGTTCCTATCCTCTTCTGCATCCTTTCAAACACCCAGCATTGACTTCATCTTCAGCCTCGTTGTTGGGAAACAACAACGAAGTGGGAGCTGGGCTGTATTTCAAGTTGCAGTGGGAGTTTTATATCTTGTAAGACATGAAAATTCTTTTGTTATTGCATCATTACCACAAACCGAAGGAGCAAGGAAGGTCGATAACGGTTTTTTTAGCCATATTTGAGATCTTGGGAAAGGTACTTTTGGTCATCGTCCTACAAAAATGAATTGCAATAGGGGAAGTAAGTGTAGTCCATGTAGCATAAAGCAGAAATTCCTGCTGGTTTTGCTTCAAAAGAGTCCTTTTAGGGGGAGAAATAACAATCCTGGTAAAGGAAAGGGCACTGCAGTAAGTACTATAAATAATACCATATTTTGCCCTCAGGATTTTCTGTGTATGTTCTCAGAACTGGGAGCCATGGTTCATGCCTGTAGGGACTGCAAAAGATATTCCGTTCATCTGCTTCTTTATCTCTTGCTGCTGAAGAAATCGTCTTTCGGGCCAAAACATCCCATAATTAGCTGATGCCAAAAGTGAAATTTTAATTTTGAGGAAAAGTTTAGCGTGTTTCAAGTATGAGAGGAGTAAAAATAGACATGTTCTCTATACTAAAGCTGATATAATGAAACGAGGTAGGTGCCGTTTTGAGTGGCTGTGCAGCTAAAACGACGACATTACAGAAACTGAAGATTAGCTGTGATTGCACAGCAGGGCATATCTTTTTTCTGGATGGACTTGGTTTTGATTTCTCTACTTCTGTGCAGAGTTTGGGCTGAGCACGTTACGCGTGGTGCCTCGCTTCAGGCTTGTCACCTCCCAAGTTTGGACCTGAACTGCTAAGAGTTGCCTTTGCACGCCTGTCCTGCAAGAGAAGAAGAAAAAAACATCACAGAAAAATGCAGATTTGCTACGAGACTTCTGGTTAGGTTTTTAATGAGCTCAAACTAAAGAATTACACGGCAAGTTTCTCTAGTTCAAAGTGTCAGTTTGAACAGGGAAGAAGAGGAGGAGGACAGGACAAAATGCCAGACCTGTAAGGCTGTCAGTAAGCCATCCAGCTTTCCAGTCTCCACAGCAGAAGCAATGGATGCCAGCGTGCATCTACAGTAAGAAACTATCTGGAAGTATTTTTCTGCCCACTGTTGCTTTAGGGAAAACACCTTGTGGGCTTCTGCTGGCCAGGTTGTGTGCTGCTGCCTGGGGACCTGAAGGACACGGGGCAGTCCGAGCGATGTCTCTTTGAATTGCCCCCGCCTCCATGGGTCTGCAGGAGGTGACAAAATTACTTCCCAGGAGACCTGAGCTGCTGTCAACAGGAGCACAAATACATTGGCAAAAGAGAGGGGATTGCTAGGCAACTACATCTGCGTGCCTTAGTTGTGGAACGTTTAACCTCTCGTCCTTGCTAGTTCTTCTCTTCCTCTGCTATTACCATTTGCATTCATCGCCTGCTGCAACACGATGCCATGTAACAAATAGGAGAATGAGGTCTTCCCCTGCAGGGTTTATGCTCTGCTGCACAAGAGGGATGGGCACGAATTAAAATGTGCTCTGTGAGCAGTGACCAACATGCATGGCAAAGACCTCAGCATGCTGGGCTCTTGTATTTTTGCCCTTTTGCTCTGTTGCTGGCGGCGATGCTCTGCTGCTGTCAACCAGGAGCGTTAGGACTTGCCTTTGATGTGTATTTCGGGAAGCAACCATGTTTACAGAAAAGCAAAGCCAGTCTCTGGGAAGGACGTGGTGAGGTGTTGCTTTCCTGCTTGCAGGACTTCTCTCTTGCAAATCGCCCTTCTGAACCAGGCGGCGGTGGATCTCATGTAGCAGTCACCGGGTCATTTTTCCAGCTGGTGTGAAACGCCACCCTGCTTGGCCTCGGGAGCAGCACAGATGTGCTGACACTGCCTGGGTGGCTCGGCAGGCCCCGGGGGAAGATCCTCCATCCAGTGCAAGCAGAGCAGGAAGGCAGGGAAATGGGACCGTGCCCCGCTGCTGCTGTGGAGGTGGGGTTGTCAGCCCTACCAGTGACTCTAAATCCATCTAGTTTTGGACATAAATAAGTTGTGTACAGTTTTGTTAAATGTCTGGCATAATACTCCAAGCCTGCAGCTGCACAGAATTAGGGAGCTGTATTTTATTTACGTATTGTATTCGTATAAACTTGTCAGTTAGCTTTGAGGACGATGTAAGTGGAAGTATAGAGGTACTTGGATTTGAACATAAATTATTTTCTTATGCCTGCAGGTCTGTGTTACAGATTGATTTCAGTTTCATCAGGTGACATTTATGGGGCAACAAGAAAAACAGAGCATCAAAATCCTTCAAACGAGTAGAACTGAAGAAGAGAATTGCTTTTCTCCCTATTAGTGCTTTCAGTGACAGTAATATAATGACAAAAGACGTCATGTTTTTACATAAGATGTGACATGAACCTTATTTATGTGACACAGCAGCAGCCAGAAATGTATCCACCTGACTATTTACACCTTAGGGTAAAGTGTCTTGCAGACCATTTGGATGTGAGTGATACATTTTGCTCTGTCTGTTGTGTTTCCAGTGTATTCGAAAAAGATCCCAGTGGAGCTGACTCCCCTGTGAGCTCCAACCACCGGACCCGAAATCTCCTGGAGTTCTCAGCTAGCCAGGAGTCCAGCACAGCACAGAAAATACCTGATGACATAATTTCCGAGAAGAGTAATAGGTAAGATGAAAACTTTTGATGTGTTTTAAGTGGCAGAGGGCAATGTTGCTTTAGACCTCACTGTCCGTCCATTTGGGAACCTTTTTGTCCAGTATTATTGCAGCTCTTAAAGAGCAACTGAGCTTACAAAAATGGTGTTTTGAAAGCTGATGATCTCTTTTTTAAATTTTTATTATGTAACAGTTTACCGTGCTGCTTTTCAAATTAATATATCATTTAATCCACAGGATTAGCCAGTATGTAGAGGTGCACAGCTGGCAAGTTTTGCCTTGCTATATGCTATTAACGAGAGAGTGGTGAAAGAGAATATATAAGCAAGTGTGTGTCAGGGAGATTTGTGACCTTCTTCAGCTCTTCATCTGTTTGATTTTTTTCCCTGATGTTTATTTTACCTAGCAGAATTGAGATATTTGTTTTATTATCTATCTGTCCTTACTTTTCAAGTCGCAATATGCATTTTCTTAGTTACTCAAGAGCGGAGAAGGGAAGCTCACAATTGTGAGCATACTCTGAACTTAAGAAGAACTGCACTTTTTTTTTTTCAGAAATCTCTGAGTCCATCCTTGTGCTTACCCATTATTGCATCATGTAGTTGCTTTAAAGATTCCTCCATCTCTAGCATTCAGTGCATAAGTAATTGAACATATAATTGTCTCCAGACTGAAGTCTGGCGAATCCAGCTCATGTTTTCCCCTCACAGGATTTATCCTATCAGATTGTCCCTTTCCAGTAGAGTATTTTAGCTGGTTGAACAAAGCCAGGCACAGACGTGCAGAAGGTCTTAATACATTTTGCCATGCAGAAGACAATAAATCACAAACACTTCAGTGCTGTAGCCATGGTGAGGGCTTTGTGTCCTATGTGGCACGTTTCAGACCGTGACTTATGTGACACTGTAGTAGAGAGGTTCTCTTAGGAGGCTGTGCTAGTGCCTGTGATACAGTTAACCAGGAGAAAGGAACATTATTCTTTGATTTGTTGCTGAAATTGCTGTGGATTTGTGTATTGAAATGCACGCTCTTTCTTACTTTTTCTTGTAGCTGAGCGAGCTGCTGGAGACTGTTGGAGATGTTTGGGAGCAGTCCTCGCCACTTGGTTGTAACATGGTTTCTGGCTGCTCTGTTGTTGTATAGCTCATGGTCTTTGTATCCACATGGTTTTAGTGGCTAATAAATTTAGTATTTCTATAGCAAATCCTTCACAGCTCTGGAATGAAAGAGAAAGTTGTCTGCTGAGATCTCTCAGTTTACATCTTATGAGAAATATTCTATGGGCTGCATTTCCTTTCAATATCTGCCCTATTTGGGAAGAAATTTTGCAACCACTAATGCTCATCTGTCTGCCCCATGTTGAGTGCCACCAGACCCTTTGGAGGACTTGCCTAGAACCACTGATTTTTTGATAGAAATTATTCACCTGTTTTGAAGGTCTCGTAGCAGCAGCTGTAACCTTGGCGGGTTTGCCACTGGTCATTCTTAATTTTCTGGGTTTGGTCAAAGGTTGGTGTCTTTTTCTCTTTTTCCCAGGTACGATCATTCAGTGTCTGACAACAAAGCCCTGATGATAGTATCAGAAGAACCACTATTATATATTTCACCACCACCACCCCCACCCCCCTGTCAGCCCCTGATCAACCGGACAGAGTCACAGAGGTGAGCAAACAATTTTTTCTGAGCATTTAAGTGTTTAGTAGGAGCAAGCTGTGTGATAGGTGAGTGGACAGATGGCTCTGGATGATGTTATATCCGCTCATAGCATTCATCCAGTCTGGGACCACTGCCTCTGTCAGTGTCTGTGCTGTCCAGCATCTACTTCCATGGAGACATGAGACTGACTTTGATCTTCGTAATCTTCTGATGTTTTTTCTAATGATTTTCACTCAGTATTCTCACTGGTCACTTAGCAATAAGTGAATAACAACTTTCTGGTTGCCTGGAGGTTTTTAATGACTTAAAACAGAAATCACTTCGTAAGTGGAAATGTTTACAAAATGGAAATCAAGGGCACTTCCATCAGAAATACGTAAAAGATGGCCTCCTACCCTTCAACTTCCAAGACAAGTAAACTTGACGTTGCAGATCTGCTTTATTCATTATTGGGAAAAACTTAGCTCTGTTTTTTTTCCAAAGATACAAGTGTATCACCAAAATTAGCTCCATTCTGCTTTGCCCATTCTTTCTCTCAAATTTATTTGCAGTATTTTAGCTTTCTTAGCCAATATTTAGTCTTGAACTGATGATCTTTTTCTTTTAAATTTCAGTAGCCCTTCTAGTAATTTAAGAATTACTGTTCATTGGGCAAAAGAAAATTCTGTATCTGCTTTATGTTAAAACATCCATAATTCATATACTTTATGGATATTTAGCCAGTTTGACTCGATGATCTTTGTGGGTTCATTCCAACTGAACAACTCTATTCTGTTCTATTACGTATGAATTCCCTTAAAATTTAATCTTTCAATTAAATTTGCTGCTCTGGTGTTAAAAATAAGATACGGTAAAGCAAAAGAGTACTAAACTGCAGTGTGTTTGAAGTGTTTTCTATAACTAAAAATTTTGCCACTGTTCTTTGAAACATCTGTTCATGCTGTGTTGTGTTTGTTGTTTGTTTTTAGGCTAAACCATGAACTTCGAGGGTGGGTTCATAGACATGAAGTGGAAAGAACAAGGTCTAGAAGGCTGTCAAATAGCAAACAGCAGAAAGCACGGGTTACACAGGTAGGCAGGTTTATACTGGTGAGTCAGTATCATGACAGGTTAATATAAAACATAACATAAACATAAAAATAAACATAAAAAAAATAAACATACCACAAAAATATTCAGTGTTACTTGTCTGTGCTTGTTATTATATACCAGAGTAGCAAGAGTGCCTGTAATTAGGGTTACCAAACGCTTGCCATTTTAAATTGCTGTTTTTGGTTGATAATTGTGTGTCCAGAGTTCTTGTTGGGAATACAATTTTTCATTCTTGGTCTCAAATTATTTTTTAGCAGTCCTCAAAACATATTAGTTGATCTCTAAAATTAAACCTTTTATATGACTTCTCTGTAAGGTTGTGTAAGGTTAAACGGTTGATGGAGAAACACAACCTACTGCACATTGATCAGGCTGACTGGTAAGAGGCACAGCTGATTGTTGAAATATTTCTTGCTAAAAGGATACATTTTGGGTAAGAGTACAGAATTATGAGATTTGTGTTCATATTTCCCCTTTTTAAAAATGCCTTTCATCTACATGGCTTATCGATAGCAAGGACGTAATTAAGAGCATGAATTTTTGAAGTCTTTCATTTGATTAAGAGATAGGAACAGCCTTAAAAGGAATGGAACTTCACACTGTGGGCAACACAACACGCTTCTAGAGAAAAATTGTTGAATATTAAACTTTGCACCAATGTCCAAAAGACATCAGTGAGATGTCAAAGGTAAGGCAAGTTCAGGTGTTTCTCGTGTCTCAAACACAAGAGGTGTGCTGTGGGTAGTACATTTTGGCAGAGAGACAAAGTGAATATGACCTAAAAGAATGTATGCAACTACTGTGTATGGTACCTGCATCTCTTATTTGTGTCTGAGCGTGTGACTTTAAATTTGGCTGTATTAAAACACTTGCTTTTTTCTTTGATTCCAGCTTGATTGCTGGTCACCATTTCAGTTAGTCACTTGTCACCAGTGAAAAAATGTACATTCATTGTCCAGGGACACTAATTAACCCCTGTAACTCCTTAAATATTCACTCTGCTACATCTGTGCTTCATGTTTTTTGTAGTGCAAAACCAAGAGGATGTTTATTGTTTTACATTTATCTTTTTTTTTTTTTTTTTTTTTTTTTTACCTCTTTTTCAGAGCTCCCTCAGTAAGAAAGTAGATTCCCAGCTAATGGCCATGCCTTATACAGACACCAGCCTCAGGTAAGGCAAAACAACTGCTTTATTTTTTCTCTTTATTTACTAACTTCATTTCTCACCAACGGCTGGTGAGAAATGCTTATTTTCACCTTGTCAGGTTTCTTAAGTGAGGGGCTAGCTACATTTATTGGCCTAATTTCCATCCCTAGCTGCTTCCAATGTTTCAACCTACACGTAGAGGAACCCTTATATTTATACATATACTTATATACAGCTCTTTTCTGGGGTCTTCCTACCAAGAAGTCTGAAGAAAATCATTACTTCACTCAGCAGGGTCCCTCCCTAAACAAATCAACAGATATGAATCTTTAAGGGGAAATAAAAGGGGGATTGTTTTGGGACTGCCCTCTTCTGCGTACCTGTCCTGTCCATCTTCCTGGAGGACAGGAAAAGCTGGAGAGAAAAGCTTAAGGAAAATAAAAATTCTCTCTCCTGAATTCTCTGTGACAGTGTTTAAAAGGATCTCTGTTTCGAAGTGGCAAGGAAGGATAAGGAAAATGGAGTACAAAGTGGACTTTTTATTGAAGGAACATACCTGAAATGTTGCTATTGAAAGTAAGACAGCTGTGGACCTTCTGTTTGTATTGCAGCAGCTTTGAAAGCAGGATAGTCTGGGAGAAAATAGTGATCTGTAGGCAAGTGTTCTGGAAACGAGGCTGGCAAAAAAAAAAAAGAGCTTTCTTAGTTCTACAGGCGGATGTAGGATGACTGACAAGCTTATTCTCATGGCATAAGGTAGTTTATATACATGCCTGCATTACTCCTAAAAAAAAAAGAAAAAAGTATTGAGATTATTAAAAACAATCTGTGACATGCAGCTCCGCATGGTATAATTTACTGTGCTCAGAAAGAAGTGAGGTTTTTTTTCTGGACAAATGATGTTTAAGTGAACAGGACCAGTGAGTGAGTCAGGGCAGCTGCTTGCTGGGACCGTCCTGGAACTGCTAAGAACATAGAACAGGCTTCCAGTTTCTCCCTGAGACATCAGTTTTAGATGCTCCATGAAATCACAGAATTGCAGAATAATTAACGTTGTGAGGCATCTCTGGAGATGTCCAGTCCAACCTCCTACTTGAAGAAGGTTTAATTTCAAGTGGCTCGGGGTGATGTCCAGCAGAGTTTTGAGTATCTCCTGAAGGAGAGATGCCACCAGCTCTCTCGGCACTTGTCCCAGGGCTACACCACTGCCGTTGTGAAATGTTATTCCCTTGTAGCCAGCTGGAATTTTTCCTGTAGTAATTTGTGGCTGCTGCCTCTTACCCTTTCACTGTGCATCTGTCAGAAGAGACTGACTGCCTCTATCTCCTTGTAAGCCCCCGGTAGGAAGCTGAGGATTGCAGTCGGAGCCCCTTCAACCTTCTCTTCTCCAGGCTGAACAAACCCTGCTCCCTCTGCCTCCTGTCTCTCCTTGCACATCCTGTGCTCCAGGTGCTGACAGTCATGCAGTTGCTGCCCAGATGTGTTGCTGACTTGCATTTGGCTGCTCTGCCAGGACCTCAGCTCCTTCCTGCAGCCCATGTGCTTCATCACTGGGAAGACAGGAAAGATGCTGTTTATCTAAGTTTGTCATTGATGCTATCCATGAGGCACTGCCTTTGGAAAACTATTAATGAGCTAGGAGTTTGTCTGCAAATGTCTAAGTCAAAAACTAAGCTACTTGTAAGCTTTCTGATACTTAACATAAGTGCATGCAGACAGCCACAAAGCTTTTGTTAATGATGCAAGTGCCGTTATTCGGAGCATGCTGTCAAGACTTCTTTTTAGTATTGGTCTTGCGCCTGGAATTTGAGTGACTGTTTCCTTCTGAAATAGCCTTATTGTTGACCTGTGGATCTTGGGTGAATCCATGAATAAGAGGACATTAATAGGGTTTGGATTCATCTTTGTGGTGCTGATGATATCAGCAGTGATGTAAAGTGTTGCAGTGAAGTCAAAGCAGAGCAAGATCAAAATGAAGATGACTTTAAAAATCATTAAACACCCCCAACCCACTTCAGTCCTTTTAGGTTTCATCAGGGGTTATTTTGATGAGGCTTTCTGCAAATGTGTATTTGGGGCTCTGGATATCAAGTGCTAAAGGACTCTCCAGCTTTTTTCCTATTTCTGAATTTTGCGCTATTAAAATCGTGGTTCTTGGTGAATAAAGCACTGTGTCCACAGCCTCACTCCTCGAACAACAGTCTTGCACCATGCTTGTGCTTGGTGATGCATAACAGAGAGCCCTTATAACTCTGAAAACCATGAAGATTTATTTATATCATAATAAGTGGACAGATTCAGCACCACCTTTTGGATACATATTTAATATGATGCTTTCTTGTAATATGGTAAGGTATTGCTAAAAAAATTTGGTATCTTTGTAGCTGGTTTTGGATCTTCAATCTCTTTCTTTCCTTCATGGAGCAGTCCACAGTGAGTGCTCTTAACTGCACACAGGTCGACATGGTGTAGTACCGGTAATTACTGGTGTTACTGGGAGTTTGGAGCTGGCGATGGACCTGTTCCATGGAACCAGCAGAGCTCAGGGAAGGCCCAGTGGTTTCCAAGTGCTTTGGAACAACTTTCTCCCGTGGCTGGATTTAGAGTTATAAAAGGCTGTTTTCCAGGTCGAGCTGGATCTTCTGTAGCGTGGGCGAGCAAACGGAACTGTGGGACCTATTTCAGTTTTCAGGATGTGTTTTTACAAAGCAATACGTGGGTGTGATGCCTTTTATCACAGTGCAACTTCAATGCCGAATCTCAGGGGTGTTCTGGTGGGCCTACGTGTTTTTGTGAATGAGTAATCGAGTTCAGATTAGCTTGGATCTTTGTTTCCTGTGCGTGAAGGACATGATCTGATCCCTCACTTGCATAGGGCTGCTAATGAGGATATATGGAACAGCACTGCCTACTCTTAATCCCCCAGGACTTTCACCCCCCATCTCATTAAAGGGGAGCCTGGCTTGGCAGCTGCAGTCCTCTGATTGCAGCAAGGCAAGATTAGCAGTAGGAGAGGAGATAATGGTGGCCTGCTATTACTGCTGCTCAAGAAAATCACTTGATGATATATTTGAGCCTTGTTTTCTTTGCGTAGTTATGTATATTATAGAAACATACCAAAATAATCTAAATGAGCCACCGTATTTTAAAATCTGGGTCAGCACAAGACAGTTTGGGAGGAGCAGGCTCATCAGTGATGGTGCCACAAATACTGCAAAGAGATAGCATGCTATTAACGTGGGGAAGAATTCAAATAACTGGTTGAAGATCCAGCTAATGGTTTGTCTAAGTACAGCTTTCCCACTTGATTAAATATGTTATTTTTGAGTGGGAATGGGATGATAGCAATATCTGCTGGGAATTTCTCACCTTTCCAAGATAAACAGTGGATAAGTACCACGATTGCCTGACTTGCCAGTGTGTCTGCTTAGAATATTTCAGACGGTGTCTTTTCCTCGTGTCTGATATCAGTAAAATGAGAATTGTGAAAAAGTATGAATTATATGAATGTTACGAATATCTTATTTTTGCTCCAATGTCTAAATAGAAAATCAAGAGCAAATCTGTGAATTGACCAAAGGCAAAAAAAGAAGGCAGGTGAGAGAGAAGATGAAGTTGCCACTTGCAAGTAAATAAATCAAAAACTTATTAAATGTTTTGATTTTCCATTTCAGAATAACATTTTGTTTTAAAATTTGCTATGATCTGTTTTCAGAAGTCATCGCAAATTTCCAGACGTTTTAGATTGATTTGAGACTTTTTATTGTTGTTGTTGTTGAGCTAGTATGTGGCTTTTTGCTAGCCTCCAAAGCATGATCAAAATTAAGCTTGAAACAATTTCCTGGGGCAAGACTTTTAAAGCACTATGAACTCTCAAAAAGTACGCAGTAGTTCTCGCTGTCTTCACCTATGTTTAATGTTCCTCGTGCTGCTCTCAGTGCATAAAGATCTGCTGTTCTTTTGAAAAGCAGGTGTTTATAGCCACTGTCTCACTGAAGTTAAGTTTCTTGTGTCTAAAATAATTACCTTCCCCCCTTCTTTATTTCAGCAGGAACTCAGGGAACGAGCTGCAAGTGTATTATGCCTCTCCAAGGAGCTATCAAGACTTCCTTGAAGCTATTCGCAGAAGGGAAGACACATTCTACGTGGTGTCATTTCGCAGAGTAAGTTTATATCAATCTGTAAGACTGTTTCTAACACCGTACCTCTTTCCTTGTGATACAAAAGATGATGTCGTCAAGGTTGAAGCTAAATTCGTTTCTTCGTGAGTGATGCCTCAGCACGAACTTCACAGTAAAATGGCCAGATCATGGTCTTTTCAAAATATGCCTATCGTGGTTAGGAATGGAAAGAGAACTTTGCAGGAAAAGTTGCAGTGCACGGGCAAGACAGCATGAAATTGTATGAAAAGCGCAGAGAAGCAGGATTTGAGGGAGTATCTGGAGGTGAGAGGCAGTCTGCAAAGAAGTAAAAACTGCACAAAGAGGTAAAATACTGTAAATCAGTAAAACACTGATGCAGTTTCATCAGGTAACTGGGACTGTTTGTTAGACACTGTTGCTGAAAAGTTAATATTGACTGGTATAGTTAAAACATGAGGTTGTTGAGTTGTTTAATCTCAGCATAGATGAGGTATGAGCACTATGCCTTCTGATTGAATAACTTTTTTTTTCTGGAAACAGTCATAAAATCCTCCAAAGCCAGCTACTCTGCAAGAATTGCAGAGTGGAGTTTCATTGCTCTTCCTGGGCTGCCACCCTGCTCATTTTTCCAGATGTGCGATGTTTCTGTTACAGATTGTGCAGGCAAGGAAGGGATTAAGGAACACAATGACAGTTTGGAGAGGGAATCTGTGCATGGCCAAGCACAGTAAGCTCTAAAGAGACAGAACCATTCTGTGAGTGTTGTAAATGTGTTAAAAGCTCTTTCAGGGTGTATGTGGCACAGAGCTGTGCTTAAAGGCATTCAGCTTTGCGTGTGCACCTCATCATATCAGGGCAGATTGGCAAATCTGCTTTGCTAATTTCTTCCTCTCAGCCACTCTCTTCCCAGCCCTGGCTTGACATGTGTAAAACAACAAATGGTCCAAACCAATTCTTTTTTTTAAAGTGATCAGGATGGGTGAAAGTGTTCAATGAAACCGAGAGGCACCAATTTTTTAAAAAATAAGTGATTGTGTTGCTCTTTCAAGCTCTTTACCACAGCAGTTTTATGGTCAGATGCTTGGTGGGAATGAAGGGAGTGTTCAGAGTTGTGTAAGGAGAACTGGCCTTCTGACAAGCCTGTGCCTGCTTTGAGAACAGGGCATAAAGTTCTGGGTTGATGCAATACCCACTGGACCTGACTTGTAGTTAAACACTTACTCATGATAGCAGGCCAATAATCAGAGTGGTTAACTAGATATTTGTTTAATAGGTGTAAAAACCTTTTGTGCTTCAGGGTACAGGAAGAAATGTACCCTGGGCACAAATTAATTCTGCTAGCTCAACATAACATTATTTTTATCTTCCCCTAAAATAGTCTCATTTGAGGTTTTCTGTGTCCCATATTGTGGCTGTACAGGGCTTTTCTGCTGGTTTGTGACTTGTAAGTTGAGACGGATGATCTCTTTTCTGTCCGTGCTGGAATACAGCATCAGCTTGTGCTCCAGCGTTGTCTGGCATAGCCTCACATTTGCAGCACAGTTGGTGAGAAAAAGCTGTTTCAAAACTGGAATTACAGATGTGTGATGGCCAGAGTGGCGTTGAAGCAAGGATAGCTACAGGAGCAAGAAGCTGCTTGGGATCTGGCAAGGGAAGTCATCAAGGCCGACAGTGGTTAAAACAGCAATTTGTGGGTGGGAGAGTTTGTTTCCTTTGTCTTGCAAGGTCTTGATGGGTCCTGAGACTTCTCTCCTGCATATTTGGCCCAGGCCTGAACCTGGGCTCGTAGCTTGCTAGGCCTCCTGCCTTGCTGTTTTGCAGTGGGCACGGATCGGGTGGCATGCATGTGTGTGTGCTTTTGCAAGGCTGAGAGCTTGGGCACTGCCAAATCTTGTGCCCGTGTGAAGTCTCAGCAAAGCTGATTTGCACCCTGCTTTAGAGGGTCGAGTTTCAGAGCTGAGAGTGGAGATGTCCTCAGTTGCTCCAGCTGAGGAGGACATCTCCCCACACCTTCAGGGAGAGGACACAGACCTCAGAGGTCAGAATTAGGATTCCAGACAGCGATAACAGTGATTACCAGACAGAGTCATGTTACTGTTTGTCTAGATATGTTTGTCATACTATTTCCTTAAAAGATTCCTTAAAAGAAAACCACTGTATCCAGTTACTATTGTTTCCTGCCTCAGGACTCTCGTGTCTCTCTGCCCCACGTAAATCAATGTATGTACATATGTAAGTTTGGGTAACACGTCCCCGTTTGGTCTGGTCTGCAGTAACTTCCTTAACGTGTGAGATATATGTATTTAGAGGAGATTCAGGCAAAACAAAAATAGTACTTTTGGTAGGATGAGGATTCTGTAAGGGTTCAAGAGAAATATGAGATTAGTTTCCAGTGTTGGGATTACTGGCTTGTGTCACAAGACTGGAATTTTGTTATTAACTATTTGGCACGTTCTGCTGTTCTTTCAGCTAACAACACAAACACAGCCAGCACCAGGCTCTGTGTACCCTGAGGATGAGTAGAAGGGGGTGGAGAATTGATCATAAAAGCTTTTTTTCTGGAAACTCAGAGCAAAAATCAGGGTAGTGTTTGTGTACTTCTTTACTTTCTGTCCTTGCTGCAGTCCACCTGAACACAAGCACTGGTGCACAGGTTCTGTTCATGTTGTGTGTCCTGTTGGATTAATGACCCAGAAGTTGGCAGCTTTCATTTGGACTCGCAGAGCTGTCCTTGGAAATCAGAGTGAGTCTTGTGCCACCTAATTCCTATTGCTTGGCTCTGCTCTAGTACAAGGAGAGGTTTGGGGACTTTTAAAAAAGCAGCTCTGAAGTTTATATGGCAGCAAAGCTGTGGGTATTTCTGTTTTATGAATGAAACGTCCTCAAATCGAAGGCAGTTCCATGCACCACCTCATTGGTTATTTTAATAGGGCAAACCTGATGAAGTGACAAGTTCTGCCCTCAGGCACTTTTCAATGGGAATTGGATTTTTCTGTGAGACAGGAGAAGGGAGTCCTGCACAGCCTGAGGGGTGCCATCGGGCCCTTTCTCCTTAGCAGCCCCGCTGACTTTTTCTCTGGACCACAGTTCCTTCCCACTGGTGACTGGGAGCCGAGAGAGGGGACCGATTTCCTCCTTAGCATTAAGAGTCACTCGTGTTGCTTGCTCGCTTGCCCAAGGTAGAAGGCAGTGCCTGGAGATGATGGGTTTTATTCTCCTGTCTGGCCCTGTGCTATGCAGACACTCCAAAAATAAATAGGATGTTAGCAGTGGTACCGCAAAGACTGAATTTCTCATGGTCTTATCAATTTTGTTTTCTTTCCTTGCATTGGAAGGCTTGCATGTGTGCCTATCACTGTTGGAGTTTTCTTTTGTTTTCTTCTTTTTCTCTTTTTCTTTTTTTGTTGAAGAGGACAGAGGAGAATAAAATAGTCCTTGGATCCACTAAGCCCATATATGAGGCAGGACTTTCACTCTGAGAGACTACAAAAATTGTTTTTCTGCAATTGCCAGGGGACTCGAATGTCATTTTTTAACAAGAAATATGTAGCTGACAGCAAACAACGAAGCCTTTGAATGAAGCCAGTGCTGTCTCCCAGCTCTGCCAGGCCTCAGCAGCTAACATCCCTTAGCCAAGGCTTGTCACCATTTATTTCTTCAGATATTAACTCATTAATTTCATCTTTTTTTTTTCACATTACTTACCTTTTAGGAAGCCCTTGTTCAGCTTTCCTTTAGCATTGCAGAACATGACACGTGGAAATGTACCAAAATACACATGCACACCTGCGGCCCTCTGCTGTCCCCAGACACTCCAGCGCTCAGAAGCCATTTGTTTGCAGCATGGGTCTAAGTTGTGCTGTTTTGGGTGGATTTGGAGAGTCTGTTTAGAGCTGAGAGGTCCGTGCAGTGAGTACTGAAAGCAAGTTGCCGTGAAGGTTTGAAAAAGAGTGCCACAAACTGAGGTCTGCTGCTAGCTCTAGCCAGAGGAGAATGGCATGGGCATGGAGGCCTCATTCTGGTACAGTGGTCTGTAGAAATGTCTGAAAGCACTGCGTGGTGGAAAAGACAGCGATTGGGGTGAGGAACCATGGTCCTGATTTGTCATGTTTTAAGTAGCTTTCCCTCGCTGTCCCCAGATGGAGCGGAGGCCGGTGAGGTTTGTCACCTCACTGAACCGTGTCGGAGCCTGCAGTTGGTGCTGACCCTTCCTCCCGTTTCTCCCAGGTCTCAGAGGCAGAATTGAGAGCCTGTTGCTCTGCCAACACCTTTGATTTCTGCCCTTTGACACCTGTGACACCAAACCTGCTCGAGCTGTTCTAAAATCCCAGCGGAGCATGGCCATGAAATTCAGAGTAGTTGCCGTAACGTGAGGGAGCACCTGGCTGCCACGGTGCTTCCCCTGCAGGCCTGGCACTGCCTGGCACAGAGGCTGGTCTTTCTCAGAGCTCACATCTGTTTGAGCACGGAGTATTCAGGCCTTGAGATTGTTTCTAGAGTTGCTTTGGTAACTTATATACATAGGATGTTTGCTGCTGCTGCTGGTTCCAAGTGAGCTACAACCAACTGCACGAAGATTGCTGTGGAAGTGGTGGGAAGTTTGGCTGGTATCGTGCTCTGAGAGGGTGAACGTTGCTGGTAGGGCACAGAAGGTAGGAAAAGAGAGCAGCAGATAGGAACAGAACTTTTCTGAAGACAATCGTGTGTTTTCTGGCCAATCTTAGCTGCTTTTAAAAACACGCATAGCTAACAATTTGAAAGGCAGTTGAGTAAATAGCTGAAGAAAACATCCCTTCCAATTTACTTTGACCTGCAAATGCTGCCCCACATCCCCACGCTGCTCGTGTGGTTAGGGTCAGAGTCCCCTCGGCCTCCCATGGGTAAGCAGTGGATTTCACTGTCCCTCATCAGAGACGCTTTGCTGGCATCTGTGTAGGCTTATTAAGGACAAGGACATTTTTTAGGGTAACTGTAATTACTTACATTAAGGAAGGCCACTAACATTCCCTTTCTCTATTTATTTCAAAGCACAGATGTCTCCTGCTATCAAAGGTTGCCAACTACATTTAAACAGTGCACATACAATGTCTTACAGCATGTTGCAGTAAAAAATGCATATTATAATTTGATTCTGGTTATTATGTGTTAGAGCAAGGGCAACGCTGGCCCTATGGAAATCATTGGCAAAGCCATTACCAACTTCACCAAAACCAGAAGTTCTCTTTGCCAGTGTGTTTCAGTGCCGTGACACATAAACCACAGAGCTTCAGATAAATATTTTATTTGAGGATGTGAATTTCTGGTCCTAAAAACCAACATCTGGAACAAACATTGAAGGATTTCTCAAGTTCTGCAACAAGTTTTCACTGAAGTAATTACACCAAATTTAAATCACAGCTTTTGTTCTTTCTTTGTCAGTATCTTTGTGTGAACACTCAGTGTGCTAGGAATAAAAATATCTGATTCGTGTTTTGCTTTTGTGGGTAATAAGCTTGTGATGTGTTAATTGTGTTGGGGATGATCTATTGCTTTCAGGCAGCAAAGGATTACAACATGTTGAAAAAAAAAGTTGGTTTTTTTTTTTTGAGAGGAGACCATAGGTTTCCACTGGGGCAGAGATGTGTGTGGTGCAACATGATCTCGAAATAGAAGTTCTGCGCCGTGCCTGCTTTGCAGAAAGGCGACCAAAGCTCAGACAGTAGCTGCGATGTCCCCGGGGTCTCGCAGTGGCAGAACGGTGTGCACAGTAAGAGCATAACCAGGACGGTTGTTTGAGATGTCATCTGACCTCGTTCCTCATCCCAGTTAGCTCTCATTTTTGTTCTGTCATCAGGTAAGCTGCTGGGAAGGACCAAAGTGCTGCTGCTAAAGACGTTGCCTTGCTGAAATGGTTGTGTGGCAGTAGCTTGCTGTGCTACAGGGTTGTGGCAATAGTTGGCATTTATTCAGACAGTTGCAATTCATTGCAGGCTTGATGCCGTATGCGTCCTGCAGGCAAAACTGCCTCGTGATAAGTTGGCTTCGTATGATATTTCATAGCCATCAATTCAGTCCAAACGTAAGCTTTTCTCCTATTTTGTTACATTTGACAAAAGGTGGTGTTTTTATTGACCATGCAGTTTTCTTCTCCTTGTGTATTTCTGTGGATAAGGATGTATCACTTGGTCTCACATTCAGATAAAAGGCAGACTTGCATTTAATTTGACTCAGATAAAACGAGACCCACAGAGTACTGCTGCTCCTAAAGACAAAATATCTAATTTGTAAGTTTGAGTCTTGTGGATTTGCAACTGCTGCAAGTTAAAATGCAGTTTTTCAAAAGGTTTTTACAAATTCCCCTTTTTCCTGGGGTGCCTGACCTTTGCTGTTGAGAGAAAAAATGTCTTTGACCTAGGAATTTAAGATCTCATCCTATACAGTATGCAGACACTGAGAATAATATGTGCTGAAAGAGCCAAGGCTAAGGGCATGGTATCCGTAATAAGCTGCTTGTCATTTTCAAAGCAGAGGTCACCCCTTAGCCTGTCTTCTTTGTGAAGCCAGGTCTTGTCTCTTTGGGGAAAAAAAAATATCTGAGAAAGCAGGCAGTGTGTGTGATTGTACCTCATCGTGCCCTGGAGCTTAGCAAGCTGACCTCTGTCAAATTATGGCTGCAATTGACTTTCAGATCTGAAAATCTTTTATGAAAACCTGTTTCCATCTGAGTGTCACTAGTGAAAATGAATCCTGCCCTGCTGCACACTTTGCTTCCCTCTTTTCTAGCTGAGCTGTGGATTCTCTTCGTGAACATTCTTCTCCCAAAGCCCACGTATCCCTCTGAAAACGTGAAATAAGCTTGCTTTTTGGCCTTTCTTCAGCTGTCACCCCCTGGTGTGAAATATTTCTGGTAGGCAGGGAGAAGGGGAGAGCTGACTGTCAGAGGGACTGAGAGGTGGAGAAGGAAGGTGTCTAGATGCTCATCTAGGAAATGGTGCTTGTGATAGCATCTTAAGGCTGTTCTTGCTTAGTCTAAAAATCTCCAGAAAGAAATTGAATAATCTAAAATAAAGTCTGAAAATGTGTGTTGGTTTACACAGTGCAAATGGCCCTACTTGAATCCTGGGATTAGCAAAATAAGTGCTTAAGAAAACAACTCCAAGTTTCAGTAACAGGAAGTTCAAAGTAGGGGGGTTTATGCTTCTAGATAAGGGCCAGCAATTCCTTAGAAAACGTTTCTCTCGGTGCCTTATAATATTTCCAGCAAAGCTTCTGAAGTTTCCTTTATTTCTCAGTGCAATGCCTGGAAGTTTTATTCCTGTCTCGTGGTACCAAGGGTGAAGAAAGGAGAGCTGGGCTGGGCTTTAGAGGGCTGGCATCCAGGAGAGCAGGCTGAGACGAAGGAAGAGAAGGAGCCAGGCAACGAGGCACCTCGGCTGGAGTGAGTAGAAGCCAAAGGGGAGCAGCCAGCAAGTACCAGCTGCTCCGTAGCCTCTTCGGGGCAGCAGCTGTTTGGCTCAGCCGGCTGCAAACAGTGGTCAGGAGGACCAGGACAAGAATGCAAAAAGCGTTCCTGCGGAGAGAGGTAATGCCTTGTCGCATCAAGTGGGGTTTTGTTTCATTTGGAGATGTCTGCTCTGTTGCTGGCTCTCCAAGGCGCTGAGGAAGCAAGCTCTCCATCACTCTGCTTTTTATCTCCTTGGGGTCCCGTCGAACCTCGCTGTCCTCCGCATAAAATTGAGAATAAATGCGGTGTTGGGGACAGATGTATGAGCACAGACAGCAAGTCACTCAAATATGTCTGGCATGGACCAAAAGACACTCTTGACTTTCATGTGCATCGTCTTGATCCGCTTGTCGTCTTTCTGTATGGTTGCTGGAACTTCATGAATCATATTAATGCCGTCACTGAACTGCTTGCAGCCTCATATGTCCCAGGCCTAACTAATACTTTGTTATTTTTAAACTAGCGTTTGGAAGGACAACATACACTGGAGATAATTACAGTGAAAATAGAACATACTGCAAAAAATGTCTCCAAAACCTAAACTGGTTGCAGACAGATGTGACCAGTAATAGCATACATTTATTTAAAATGTGCTGCATGCCTGACAGGCAGGGAGCTGTGGGCAAGAAATAGAGGAAGATTGTTGGGTTTGGAAAGCCTCTGTAAAAGACCCACTGCTTCTGAAATTGGTGCGGATATCGGATAGAGAAGGATAACTGGGAAGTGTGGGAGGAAGATGTGATTATAAAGTGGGAATTGTCTTGGTGCAGGAAGTGACAGCAGTGTCTCTTATTAAGAGCAGGGAACGGGCACTTGCCAGCAGCAGGGCGTGCAGGAACATGAGTGTATCCACGGACAAGCAGTGTGCAGTGCAGGAGAGCTGGCAGCGGAAATGCAGCTCTGAAGCAGTTCTCCTTTTTCAGGAAAAAGCCCAAATTTAGTAATATCTTAATAGTGCCAGATAGTAATGCTTTTTTCTTTAGTGATGGATTTGCATTCATTGAGGCAAATTTGGCTCAGAGTATTCTGAACAGTTCCCAGAAGTGAATGATGGGCTCTTATGATCTGTAGCGGTATTTAATTATGGAATGGATGCTAACAGAGCCCTAACTGCCTAAAGACAGAAATCACAGAATCACAGAATTGTCTAGGTTGGAAGAGACCTCAAGATCATCAAGTCCAACCTCTGACCTAACACTAACAAGTCCTCCACTAAATGGTACCTTCGACTCCAGAGCTGCAGCACCCAGTAAGGCATTGACTTGGTGTGCAGTAGGAACAAGCTCCTGGGTGAAAAAACGACCTTAATGATCTTTCACCTACCTTCAGTGATGGTATGTATATACAGAGAGCACCTTGCAATATCCAAGCTTATTGTCTTAGTTGGACTTGGTGCTTTCACAGCTTTAAGGTACTGATTTTTTTTTCTGATAGTTTTCTGTTTTTGTCTGACAGCCCTTGGTAGAATCTCTATAAAATCAAGACGTGCAGAATTCAGATATGTTTGGCTTCCCTAAGCGCAGAGTTTGTGTCCACAGCAGAAATCCTACCTTTTAACAAATGTTAATCGTGATTACAGTATTGCATTTGAGAGCGTTATTTAAAGTCTTAAAAACACGTTTAGAGTTAATTCTTGTCAGGTGGAGTTATTTGCTTCCAGTTTGAATCACTCCTTTTGCCAGATTTTTAGCTGGACAGCACACAAAGCTTATTTTCTGAATCAAGAGCCCAGGTGTTATTATGAGTGTGTACAGCTTATCGCCACCTCCCACTGGACCAAACAGAACACTTGACTTCCAGGTTTTATTTTTAAATCAGTAACACTCCTAGGACAAGACACATGACAAAATGAACTGTACGTTTTTATCTTTACACTGTTTTAAAACTTGTAACTCTCTTTGAAACTGTGACCAAAACATAATACTTTTCTGCTTCTTAGACTCTTGGTTGCTTGTAGCTTATCTGCTGTGATAGAAAGACAAAGGCTGCAGAAATTCACTTAGTTCTCATAAAGAGGTAAGAACTAGTAGTCTCTTTGGCATCTAGATCTCCTTTCTGTGAGTCCTGGAAGGCAGCAGTTTCATTTCCATGGCCACAGTCTTTTTTATTTGCTCTGTTTTACTCAAGTATCAGGACAGTTCTGTTCCAAAATCATATCCACAATGACTAGAGGTTCTTTAGAGAGTCCTGAATATGTGTGCTCTACCTGCAGCTTCTCATCCAGGTAATTCTTTTAAATTAAACTTCCATCACAGCTCCCAGCAAGGTGAACTTTTGCTCCTGACAGTTAACGTGGAGAAAGGGGTATGAGAACGAGAACATGTGCTTGATGCCTGGCGTGGCTTGCTCCTCGCCATCTCGTTGGAAAACTGCACTTCTGCCAGCACAGTTGATGAAAACTCTGGGTTTGGATCAGTGACTCAGAACTGGGAATATCTTGGGATAAGATGAGAAATCTTTTCATGCTGGAAACCACTGCTCAGGAAATTCTCTTTGTGTTCTGATGGCAAGCAGATCAGTGAATAATTCTGGCACTACAAAATACTTCTCAGCAAGAGGAGAGCTGTGCAGGAGGGGCACGTGAACAACTGACTCAGGGTGTGTGCACCACGAGAGTCCTAGGTAGAAATGGCTGGTGTGTTAAATGACTGCTCTGGCAGTTCGTTTAGCAAAGCCCCACTAAGCGTGGCAGTGCTTAACAGGTTGTTGTTGTTCCGTGGTTTCATGACTATGCAAGGTGAGGTCCGAATTGTCAGTTATCTCAAAGAGCGGTACCTTATATGAGGAAAATCAAATTGTACACAATTAAGAGCTCCCTGTGATACGGGGAGATACACAGTCCGTCTTCTCCTGATTCAAGTCCAGCCAGGCGTGTGTGTATTAAGCAATGCTCTCCTACGAGACTGCAGAAATGGACATTCCCAAGCTGTTCCCCACTGATGGCTCCTTCCATGAAGCCTTGGCCAGCGGAGTTTCCTGGGCTGAGTCACTTGTTAGCATCTGGGAGGCCCTTGTTTAAACTCCCCAGGGAATCCGTACCTAGCTCTGCTTCCTGAGAACAGTCCCGAGTGCTCGAACCTGAACTTTCTGGCCAGGATCAAGAGCTCAGTAACTAATCTCTGGGCACTGATGGCTGACAATGGGTTGGAAAGGGCCCATTTTGCTGTTTCAGGCAGTCTGAGGCCTGCGTCTCCAGAAGGGTATCTCCTTGACGTCAGGGAAATACACTGTGGGTTTCTCTTTGCTTTTGCTAAACCATCTGTTTGGTATTTGCTTACCAGCTGCAAGCTGTAACTCCCCGGCAGACAACCAAGGTGCCACATCCAGTGTAGGCAAGAAGTTTCCTAGCTTCTCGAGCTCAGTTTCTGAAGAGCCAACATAGAGAAAAGTGTATAAAAATAACGTGGGTTAAAGTGGTTACACCTGGCTCCTGGCCATTGTCTGTCCATTGTCCTCCTGCGGACTCAGGACCTCTTCAGATGGCTCAAAGCTCACAGCCCTTGCAACTTACAAGTCTCTCCAAGTCTGAGTAGTTGATTTAAGAACTTACCTATTTGTTTATCAAAGTCGATTCCTGTAACTTAATTTTCAGAGGAAATATAGGCCTAAGACAGATCTGGATTAAAAGAAGGAAAAGAAACACAGAGCCCTGAACCTCGGCTGTGGCACATTTTGTCTGATTCTGTTATAAATTACCTTTATCTGCTCGTAGCATTTTTCTGTTTGGAAAATACCCTGGTGAAGCCTTGCTACAGGTACTTTGTCTTGTATGAAATTACAGTACTGAATTTGACCCGTTGAACGGTAAGTTACTGTGTTCCTCGACTGTGTTTCCCTCCCAGTAATGGCATGTGCACTTTACATCTGCTTATAAACACATTTCTGCGTGATCGTAGGGATAGAGGGAAATGTTCTGAAGCTCAGGGACTGCCTTGAGTTCACACAGTCTTTGTGCAGGTCAGGGGTGGCTCTGTAGAGGCAGGAGAGGTTCAAAGGGTAGGCAGGAAGGTAAATGAAAGAGGGCACATCCACCAGAACAAAGCAGCATGAGGCTTTTACTGTTCTCTCCCTCCCTTCGCACTGAGGGCCTGATGAGTTACACATGAAATCTTCATAGCAGGTAGAAATTGTGTGGGAACTGTCATGAAACTCAGCCAAAAACTTCTCAGAACCTGCAGAAGCTCCAGAATCACCCGGAATTTCAGTGACCTGCTGGGATGTACATCAGGTGATGTTAGTCACGTCTAAAACGTATCCTGTTCTCCAAGCTCTTCGTGTTTTCTTCTGCAGCTGGTGGTCTGGGTAAGGAAAAAGTAGAATAGATGGTATATCTTGAATTAACTTTTCACTTCATTGGTGAGTTGGGGAGGTAGAATAGAGCCAATGCGTATTAAATGAGTTCATGGCAAGCTGAATGGGCCTCCAGCTGCGTTTGAGGAGAGGATTGGGATTTAATTCCTGTCAAGGTGCTCAGTACTTCTCTGATACTTTGCAGAAATCGTGGTGAGATCGATGTTCAATATTCTTCTGTAAAATTAAATCTACTACAGTAGTTAAAACAAAAAGGAGGATTCATACAGGAGCATGGTTCAGATGTTAAAACACTGCAGAATATCTGTAGCTTTAGATGTACATATGCAATTCATGTTATCCACACAGGTCAGTTATTTTGCAATAGCATTCGTAGTCTCAGTGCCTAAGAGTACACCGATGTACCTACTTGTCTAAAAACTTTTGGGTATCATTCCTCACATCTTTATTCTGTGACTGGAATTCCAGTAGAGCCTTTTTTTGACTTAAAACTTTCCTGTGTTTTGAAACAGTTAGAAAAGCTGGAATCTCCAACCACTCAGTGAAATGTTATGAATGGGACGTCTCATTTTTAAAACCCATAGTTATGGAAACACATCTCCTGCGGTTCTCTGATCTGGTTGCATCATATTTTGCAGGATATTGGCAAAAAAAAAAAAATTAGCTTGAGGCTTCTACTTTCGCAAAGAAAATGTACATAATTAGAATACTTAAAGGCAAAAGCATTTACCATGGTTCTAGATATTAGTAGCACACGTTGAGTGAGCTGTGTGCAGATCAAGGCAGAGAAATGCAGCCTTTTATTTGTTTGACGTCGCTGGCACCACCTCCCTGTACAGTGGAGTTTCTAAATAACCCTTAATAAAGAAGGATTTTGAAAAAAAAAAAAAATCCACTAGCAGTCATGAGCAGTATTGCCAGTCAGTTTTTCACTCACTGACAAGTGCATGTTCCCAAAATCACAGGAGGGTTTGCCAGAGGGAGCTCTGGAGGTGCCCAGACCGAAGCGGGAGTGCTGCCAGTCGTAGGTCAGGCCATGTGGGGTGGTCCGGGTGAGACCTGGGACCCTCCGTGGCTGGAGACCCCTTGCCCCTGTGCTGACTTGTTGCTGAGGGAGGGTCTGAACGTCCCAAAGCACAGCGCACGGCTGCGGCAGCTCGCTGGGTCGTTCAGCACCACAGAGCTGTGTGTGGCTCCGTTGTCTCTGCAGCTCCCTTCAGGTAGCTGTAGGTTGCTCCTAGGTAGGCCCCAGGCCTCCTCCCCACCAGACTGAACCAGCCCAGCTTCCTTCATGCTCTTCATCTTCCACATGCCCCAGGCCTTGATGATCCTGACAGCTTCTGGCCCTTCTCCGGTTTCCCCACACACATCTTCACCTGAAGTGCGAGAGGGGGACCCACAACTTTAGGTGGTGTTCCACCTACGGACTGGGCAGTGCTGAACAGAAAGTGACAAAACTTCCCTGTCCACACTCCCCAAATTTAGTTTGGTTTGCCTGAGCGTTTCTCTTAAATTGTTTCAGACTGCTTGTACTGCTCTGTGCCCTCCTAGGCACCACGGATCCTCAAGCACCGTGCAAATTCCTCCTGCATTAAATGGTGACAGAAAAGCTGCTCCTGGTCTCGCCCAACTCTCCCCAACACCTACCGTTACGTGGACTGAATTTCCTTCAGGAGATGCCTCCCTTCTGTGGATTTTAAAGGGAGCCTAGACGACTCTGTCAGGCAGCTAAAGCTGGAAAAAATTAATCTCCCCCTAAGTGGGGAGATGAAAGGCTTCTATTTGCTTGAGCCATTCTGTTTTAAATGTGGTTAGGAGTTGGCAAGTACTGATAGAAGAAAACACATTGCTCTCCAGGAAGAGCCGTACCACTGGGACTGTCGGGCCCAGCTCGCTATAGCTCGATACGTCTTTTGAGCAGTGTGCAGGACAGCATCTCTCTGCGCATTTCTCTTCTAAACGCCGACCTTTTGCTCTCTTTAATCTGGTGCCCGTGGCCTCACTCAGGCAGTTTCTGCAGCAGACAGACAGGCACACGCGCAGTCACGAGATGGATGAGTGTGATGTTCCTGCACCAGTTTACAACCCTGCGATCAACCCCCGTTTATCCTTTTATTAGTCAGGCTTCACACAGGATCTGAGTTATCTATTGTCATGAGAAAAAACTCTTTTCCTAACAGCTGTTTTGGCCGTGAAAAGTGCGTGGTGCTTTGCATCTCTTGTCGTGCTCTAAGTTTTGATGGCTTGTGTGAATTCAAAAAAGGATCTCTTCTCTTCCCAAGTGAGATGAGCTGCTTTCAGTGATACCAGCGAGATTATTAAGCAGTCTGTCACCACCAGCAAGTTTCTGGTACTGTTATCTCCTTGGTTTTGCATGCTCATGTGTCCTTCCTTGAGCCATTTTATTGTGCCATCAGGATGCTGCTTCCCTGCTGCTTGCAGAGATGAGGGGACTCTCAGAGGAGTTTGACAATTGCCAGGAGGAATCCCCCACATCATGCATCTAGATCCTTTTGGCCACCAAGCGTGACTGAATTACGTAACTTATTTACGCCTTTAAGGTCTATTTTCCATCAGGTTTTGTTCTTGTTTTTGGTTTCAGGTTTTTGTTTTGGGGGAAAAAATGTTAAGAAATGTTTATAAACATTTTTCCTCTTATAAAATGAAGCCTGTTTCTAGAGCCAATTTACTACTTCTTCAGCAATACTAGAAATTCAAACAGAGCAGGCATTTGGCAACAACTGGACTCAGAATTGGGATTTAAAAGTGAAATGCAGCTACAAACTTGAAGAGGAGGGAGCTCATCAGGCTGGCTTGAGCAAACCAACAGGCAACAAAATGAAAAGAAACTTCATCTTCACAATCTTTATTTAACTAAGATTATTAGTAACAGAGGTGACAGCTTCTTTAACGTTATTATACCGAGTATCTCTTTAATTAAAAGAAACTATGAATAGTTGATGAATCATCAGCTATAGAGATGTCCTGGGATCTGCAGAATGAGAAACATCTTTCCTACAAGCAGTTGTAATGCAATACACATTGCATGGTTTAAAACGCTGCCATCAACTCTGGATTTGGCCCACTGCATCTTGATATTAAAACCTTGCTGTCTCTGATCCGACATTTTAAGAAAAACAAAAGGCAACTTGGACTGGGAGCACCAGCCCCGGCCCGTGTGTGCCAGACCACCGTCCAGCCATCGGCGGCGCAGGAACTTCGCCTGTCCCTGCTGCCAAGACGTACAGAGACCCACCCAAGTCTGAGCTGAAGTCATTGCGGAGCTCCGGGTAAATCGAGGGGATTCAAGGAAAAATGCAGCCTCGCTGCTGGCTGGGAAGAGCGTTTGTTTCCTTGTTGTCTGCTTGCGTTTCCTCCTCTGTCTCCGAGGTTGCCTTGTTTTTGTGGGTTTGACAACGGCACCTGCGTTGATGGGGATTGTTTAAAGGCACGCTTCTGTTCAGCTTTGGCAGCATGTGGAAGGAGGAGGAAACCGTTTGCTGCAGGGAAATCAGAGGAGGCTGCTGTTGGACAGGCCAACAGGGGGAATGGAGGAGAGCACTCTGTGCTAGTGAGATCTGGGTTTCACTGTTAGCTGGAACCTTCAACAGGGCAGAAAGTCACTTGTAGAACTGGGATGCTTTTTAGGCAATTTTAATTGCATCTATTTAATGATGATTTTGACCTAGCATTTATTTGTGTTTGTTTTTTTTTTGACCTAGAATCATTTTGACCAATGACTTTTGACCTAGAATTTAATTCACACTATTACTTTATTCTCTCCTGTTATTGGCCTTGAAAGCTATTCCTGTTTCTGTGCTATTCACTGCTTTCTGTTTTTTTTCTCCTCCCATATACACCACCAGTGACTGTGAGATTTAAGTTGCTGTTGGCCAAGTGTAATTTTATCCCCTCCAACCATATCTGAGTCCAGTACTGTATTTGAATCCAGTGCCTGGCTGCGAAGGACATACATATTCTTTTTAAAGACAGAAACACGTGTCCCGAGATAAATCCCATGCTAGGTGTTCTGCTCAAGAATGCATCTGCTGACAGTCAGTATTTGGGCTAAAGAACTGTTTTTAGAAAAAGCATATTAGAAAAAGTGTTGCTGTTGCTGCAGAACACAAAAAGACAGTAATTTCAAACCAGGGGTGGATTTTGTTCCGCATGATTTAGGATGGAACACAACGTGATCAAATTAATTGCCTTCATTTAAAAAACGTTAAGGTTTTGATGCTACTGGACGGTTGTTTCTGGTTAGGGTTTTAAAGTTCACTTGCTTTCCTGACTAGCTCTATGTGTGGGCACATCTGCTGTATAAAAAATGCATCTTCTGCTCTCCAAGGGAATTGTTTTGTCCGATGATTGTTCAATCCTAGAGCGGACTTCAGCAGCTATCCCTACCTCAGTGCTGTCAGTGTTTCTCCAGTACTTTTCATGAGTGGGCTGCAGGTTAGTAAAACAGGGAAGGGGTGATGTAGAAGCATAATAATGAGAGACTCTTCCAAATTTGAAACATCCTGCCTGGTTAGAAGATCCCTGTGGTCCTGCCCTCCTGGGTGCAGGAAGGCTGTCACCAGCACTGGGTGAGGGTGGCTGGAGCATGTCTGGAGGGCTCTACAGACCTCCAAGGATGGAGATCTCACCACACAGTGTTTGAATGCTTTGCTGTCCTTTGAACTTATTAGAATGAGAAAGCAGAGCACAGCTGCATTAGCAAATGGATTTTGAACCCCAGTGTCCTGTTGATCCAGCATTTAGAGAAAGCCTTACAGAAATTTCCTTCTACTCATCCAAATTCTGTTTCATGGAGAATCTGGTCTAGAGACAGATCAGGTTTTACAGTCTGAACCATCTCGTGATACCGTATCCAAGGAGCATGTCCATAAAACCCACGTTGTTTTTGAGCTTTGGTTGGCTCTCTGCTTTATGTGGCTGGGCTGCAAAGGCAGAGCAGCGGAAAAAAGGTGTTTGTTGGTAATAACATAACCCTCTCTAGTTTGTATCACGTGTGTTCGTTTTGGGCAGTAATTCTGGGAATCCAGAATTTGTCTTCAGTAGGAGACCTGAGGTCTCGCGAGCAAATATAGAAACTTTGGGTTAATGTTTTGTCAGAGAAGCAAAGAATCTGGATTATATCCTTTTTGGTTTTCCTGGACCTTATTCACATGCCCTACCTAAATTACATGTTTTTGCAATTACAGATTGCAGTTGCAAAACTAATAGCCTGCAGATGCTATGCAAAAGCAGAGCTCTGCTGCAGTGAATTAGAGAAGGAGGGGAATATCTTTTTATGGGTAGTAGTAATAAAATAATTAATTCCTTTTGGGTCTTACAGCTTTGTAAAATCTACAAAGATAATTGACAGACTCAACCGGGAAATACAGAACTGCATTCCTGTGCTTATACAGCTAACAAGGGCACAAAATGGCAGAGAAACATCGTTTTTGGATAACTTAGAACTAACTTTTTTTTTTTTTTATGCTGGGTTGATTGAGAGAGCCTTTAGAAGAAAATCTGATCCTTATCAAACATAAGAAGAGCTCTTCAACTAGTATAAGCTGGGATGGTTTTTGTCTTAGAGAAGCACAGAATGGAGTCAGTCATTCATATGCACGTATATTTTCCAGTTAGTCTTGTACTCAGACAATTTCCACAAATAACACACAAATTAATCGAAGCATTTTCAAGTCCTAAGAAATCTCCCGATATGATTTTAACCAAAACTGTTTACTTAAACATAGAATTCTGTTCTTCACATCCTCTTACTTTGCGTTTAGGAATTTTTTTTTAATCTGCTGCCAAACCAAAATTACATCATAGCAAATGCATGCATTGTTCTTTACTTTTGGGCCTTGCAAAGCAGTTCTGCAAAAAAGTTTAATTGGCTGGATTTCTGTCCAGTCTGTCCTGTGCCCTCCTTGTTCACAAGGGCTTGTTTTTTTTCTTTCCTATACCTTTTCTAAGAAAAAAAGTCAAAACTAAAAAAAAAAAAAAAGTACATTTACATTTATGGTAAAAATAGAGCTTCTGCTAACTGTGATTTCCCAGAGTATTTCATATTCACACAGGAATGCTGATAGTATCTCATGCCTCCTATTTAGGACGTGTTGCAAGTCAAAAGTGAGATTCAAAAAGCTCACACAGAAACGAGGCAGGTTTGTCTTAGAAGCTACAGAAGGGCAGATTCGCAGAGGAATGGGAGGGCTGAGAATAGCTGGTCGTTTGGCAGCTGCTGTCACTGTGTTAACCGGATTAAGACAGATATTTCAGCGGGACGTAAGGTCAGCTGGCCTGGCTTCTGGAATTGTGCTAAATTCTGATTCCTGCAGGCAGACAGCAATTCTCTCATGGAAGCCACTAGACAGATTCTACTATTAGACTAATAATTATCAGAATATTTCAATGTTATTTTAAAGCATAATTCCCTCTATTTGGTGGTAGAAGTTTAATAAAGGGATTTTAAGCCATGAAAATAGAAAAAAGGAACGTTATATATTTTTATTTCCACCTTTATGTGACATCTGCTTTACAGCTACCTTTGGTTTACCTAAGCAATACTTTGTATTATATTCTGTTGTGCATCAGAAAGTTGTTGTGTTGGTCTTCTCTAACTTTGCAGGAATACTGGAAAATCTCTTTGCATTTTTATTCTTGCTCTCTCAGTTGTAAAATTGGTCTTCTACCTAAAGGGGAACTGAGTAGGGTAACAAATGAGACAAAGGGCAGCAGATGAAGCTAGTAGTGCACAGGTTCAAACAAAGGAAAGGAAGCGATTCATATAATAGAGGTAGACTTGTGGAATGCCGTGCCGAAATGTAGATGTGAATTTACATGGATTCGAGGTAAGACTGGGATCGTTCATGTAATAGAAATCTATTAAGAGCTACTAAATATGTGCAAGTTGCATCTTTGTTAGGAAGTCTCTAAAGCAGTCACTGAAAACAGCTAGCAGCTGGAAGGCAGGTAGGGGAAAGTGTCACGTACGTACACACTGCCTATTTCCAGCTTAGCAAGATGGCTTTCCATGGAGCCAGAGGAGGACAGCATCAGCTCTCGGGCAGTGATTGAATGCCCAGCCCAGGACAGGCAGAAGGAGGAAACTGGGAACAGCTTCAGCAGCAGGAAGGCATAATTAACTTCAAGTCATTGCGAAACCATGTCCTCTGTCTTTATACCTGGAGAGATTTTTTTGTGCTGAAGTAGAGGCGTATGTTGACTGCTGTTATGTCTTGAATCTTCTGGAAGTCAAGAGGTACTGGAGAGGTGATCTGAATAAATGTATAAGTGTGAGATACTTGTAGTCCATTTAAAAATCTAAAGTAGGTCACCTTAATTTGCCCTCTGCTTTTTAGGTTCCTTTTGGTCTGTAAGGTGGCAAGGCATAAATTCAATCCAAAAGGTGAAAGGACAGAACAAAGTAGTAGCTCTCGCTCTAGTGATGTTTGCTGTCTCCCCTTGTTAACTGCAGAGGGGGGACAGTTCGCAGTAGGTCTCCATATCCTTGTTAGTCTCCATAACCTTTTTAGTTCTTAATCCAGAAGAGATCTGTGGCCCCTGTTCCTCTTTAACACTGCACAAACGCTTCGTGCTGACCTTCAAGGCAGAGCCCTGCTCCTGGAAGTGCAGCAGTGCTGCCACTGGAAGAGAGTGGAAGAAACTCCTCAAAATGAGACTTGTAATAGGGTAAATTTTCCATTCCCTTGAGGTCTCTGGGATTTTCACAAGGCTCTGGTTCACAGTGAGATGCTTCCCAGTCAGTTTAGTTTTTGCAGCCCAGGCCCTATCACATCTGGCAGTAACACAGTTGATAATAAAAGGCAGTAAAGACTCCTTCATTAAAGGGTTTCTCATGTGGGAACTAAACTGGATAGCCACCCTCTCTTCTGCGGGGATAGTGACCAGAAGGTATTCCAGATCACCGTTAGGTGGTATTTGTAAAGGATTGTCTGGGAATGTCAGAAAAGTGTAACCTTATACTACAGGGCTTTTTATTGACCGTGGGATTGAGTTATTTCTGGTAAAATGCTTAAACAAAAAGCATATCTCATCACGTCATGGCTGCTTGCAATGAATAAGCTGTATAAACCACCTGCACATAGAAACACTGGGACTGGAACAGCACCGATGTGAACAGGAGCACTGCTGGCAGACATAAAAGCAGAAAAAGAAGCTCCATTCCCACCACTTCTGGGAGCTTTCCTGTTATGGGACAGTTTCTCTATACCCCCACAACCTCCCAGTCTCAGAATAGAATTTAATCACTTCTACATTTTAAGTCTACGATTATGGTGTGGGGGTTGAATTTTCAGTTACAGACTTAATTCTTTAACATACTGCGAAATCAAACTGTGTTAATATGTGCTAGCCAAGCTCAATTTAATATATGGAGAGCCAGCACGCTTTCAAATTAAGTGAAATTGTTATTGTTAAACCCAAAGCAGTAGAGCTGCTGTGGCCTCCCAGGGTGAGCTGTCAAGAACCGGTGCGGAGAGGCTGAGACCTTGTGAATTTTTAGCAGGGTTTTTCTGTGGATTCCTTGCAGTCATTGTCCCATCGTCCACTCGCTCCCATCCACATCGCTGCATGTCGTGTTTTCTGTAAGGATCCATCCATGATGGGCTCGCTTGGGTTTCTAAGCGTTAAGAAACAAAACACAGACACCCCAACTTTAAAAGCAGTGCAGCTTTCACGGTTTGTGGTATAATGGGCAAATAATGTGGCTACGTGGTTCGTGTAAAGGTTTTAACTGGTTTTCTCTTTTTTTTAAGCTTCTCTCAAAACCATGCCCATGCTTTTCAGACGTGAGGGTCAGACTGCACCAGTAGGATAGCAGTAGTTTTGGAGGCACCCTCCCTTCTACAGTGACCTCCCCATTTAATGTCCTCTGGTATCAAAAGCAACATTGCAGGAACTGCTGGCATTTTTAGGCAGACCACTGCCGCATCCACTGTGGTGTATCCTCAGGACACCATATGGTTGCCATCACCCAAACAAATCAATAGTGAAATTATACAGCCATTTCCTGTACAAATTTGTAAACTTTCTTACACGTCCTCTTCGGTTGTTCTTCGAACAGACAGAGGAAACCAGAAACAGATATGCCAAGGCCTGATTCTCATTTACACCGTGGGCCTCGTTATGTGCTTGGCACTCTCAGGAACTGCTGAGGAAAATGAGATTCAGCCCTTAGGCCATGGGTAGGCTGCAGGAAGTTCCCTTCTAGAACTTACTGGAAAGGAAGCTCGAGAACAGCTTCCTTTCCCAGAGAGGCTTGCCCTCTTTGGGTTAAGGCTGTGTGGAGAACCAGGTTCCAGCTTCTCAGTTAGGGTTTCCCAGTCAGGACGAGCGTGCCAAGGCCTGTAATGGCGCTCGGTGCCGGTTCGATGGCCTACTTAGGAGATCAGGGCGTAAACGTCACATCTCAGGCAACAGCCAGACAGCCTGAAGCAATTATTCTGAAATTTTCAGAAAGTGTGAAGTCTGTGGTAGATGAAAGCAAAGCTCTCCCAGCAACCCCGCTGTCGGCTCAGGGTTTTAAACACTCCAGCTCCTCAAAGGGCTCGTCCAGGGCTGTCTCAGAGGCTGCACGTAGCTTTTTGGGCCTGTGGAAGCACATTTTAATCACACAGGCTTTGTGTGGCCAAAACATAGCTCAAAAGAAGTTCCAGTCTCATCTCATTGACCTGAAATCCCTGCAGATGTCAGAACAAAATATGAAAGATGATACATGGATTTCATGCACGGCTTTTGTGGTGAAATAAACACTTGGTTTGTATCTGCTTCATCTTGAGATCACTAGGTGTGGCTGGATAGTTGATAGATAAGCTTTTAAGCTGTCAGGACATGCTGGGCAGTAATAAAAGTAGCATGATTAAAGAAAAATGGTACCCTCAGCAGCTTTGGGGAACCGCCAGCACTTGAGTCGGATGTGGGAAGCTCTGCAGTCCGCATGGGCAGTAGTTGTAACACGGTCTGAGAATCGCCGCTGTGAAGCTTCAGGCTGGAAGAGATTGAGGCAGGATTCCCTGGGAGACCTGTTAGTCATAAACAGATGAACAAATGCCCAGCTACAGTGTTTGTTTACTGTCAGAAATCTTCTAAAGCTGTCTGGACAGAGTACCCTTTGGCATGCCGAGGCGCCTGGCTTTGTTTGCCCTCTCCGCTTTGGCAGTGGCTTTGTCAGTTGCAATAATCGAGCACATTGCTCGTTTCCAAGGCAGTGGTAAAGATCAAACCTCCTCATCCAGGCAAGTTACGAGAACAGCACTTTAAGGTTTTCCTTTGGTATTTTAGGCCAATCTCTGTGGAGCTTTTATTCCTGTAAAGTAACAAATGTCACTTGTTTTTGAAAACAATGTCATTAGTTCATTGGAGATGGATCTCTAACGGGCTGGGCTCATCTGAACATCTTAGCAAAGTCTTCTAGCAAAGAAGAGAGATGCAAAGATAAGGCCTGTCTTACAGGAGAGGGGTCACGGCTTCCACGTGGAGCACATCTACACTTTGCAGGTTCTGTGCCCAAAACCAGCAGGGAAAGGTCAGAGAGCCAATGCTTATACAGGCAGATGTGCTAAAAACACCGTAATAAAGCACATGGGAATCAAGTTGTGTTCAGATTTTTGGGGTAGGTGATGCTTTTGTGCAGGATACTTGAAAAAGCTTTTGAAAAACACTTATCCATACCTAAGCACATCAGCTAAGAAGGTAAGATAACTCTTGGGGAGTTGATTTAACAATAAAATAACATCGAGGTAGCAGGAAACACAGCTCATACTGGGAGTGCAGAGCCTTGGTGATTGGGAAATCTGTTCCTTTGTGTCCCGTGCCACTCGGGTACTTCACAAATGCATGTACCTCTACTCTAAATGTTTCCCACAGCACCAATATTATTTTCCTACATCACAGGCAGGCTGCAAGCATTAATTCATGGTTGTTTCTTTCAGACAAACAGAAATGGGGGAGGAACTCCATAGATTGCCTGTAATTATGTGGCATACGGCTCCCCTGGGAAATGCTTGCTGCTGCGTGCAGCATTGCTGATGGAACATGCATTGCAAAACCCAAACCGAGCACTATTGCCAGTTCTTTACATTTGAAAGCCAAGAGTCCAGCTTTGGAAACGATGATAGCTTAGAAAAAATAAATTAAAAGGTCTTTGGATTAGCATGTTCTTCCTGCATTTAATGAAACTTCCTAGTATGCAGTGACGATGTTTACTCTGTGTTGTGTAACTGTGAGAGTTAGAGATGATTTTTTTTAATGAAGGCTAAGATGCCTGCAAATTGTCATGCACTTCTAGGTAGTAGGTACTTTGAGAAACAAACCACCCATATTACAACTCAGGCTGAAGCTGCAGGCAGGAACAGCCAGTTTGGGAATATTCTAGCACAGTGGATGAAGCTTTCTTTTGCCAGTTGACTGTAGGGTTAAAGATACATGAGGCTCCAAAGCTAAATCCCTGTTAGAGCCTTGACAACATTGATCATATGGAAGAAGCCTTAAAATCTCTATTGCGGTTCCATGTGTTGTTGAGTCCAGAAGCAGATCGGCAGACACTGAAATAGCCAGAAAAGCAAAAAGATTCAGTGAGGATATTCATTTTATAGGGGTACCTAATTTCTTAATGTTTGCAACTCTGGTTAATTATATCCTAATTATATAGTGCCCTCAGTGCTTTGTGGTTGCAAGGACTTAATAAATGTGATTGTTATCAGAAGTTTAACAAATAACTTCAGACTTTACCCCCAGGAAAAAAATGTGTTTCTGTATCCCAGCTTAATAAATTAAGGTAATGCATTTGTGGCTGGATTTTTATTATCCATATCTGTATCTGTACATCTCATCTGGCTTCAATATCACCGAACTGTAGAGATGATCAAAAGCAAAATGAGAATGCTGAAGCTTGGGGCTCGCTTGAAATATTGTCTTTCCAGGCCGATATTTTTCCAGTCATTATGCCAGCACTTTCAGGTCTGCGTCGTCTATTTAAATTGTCATCTCATCTAAGTGCAAATCTTGGCCCAAGCCAAAGCCATCTGTTGTTGGGTAATAGCTGTGATTTATTTTGCCTCTGGTTGATGTTCATGCTCATGGGCCAGATGCTGACTTGTAGGATTTGCTTTTATTCATTTTCAGTTTTATGCCATGTGTTAATATCACAAACGGTGTTTTAATTTTAGATATTTTTGCCTAGTGTTTAAAATTAGGGATGAGTAATAGCGTCACATTCCCCTGAATGCACGTGGGATGGCACATGGGATGCGATTCATGTTACTTTGGAATAAGATAGGACAGGACCAAATGTTTTACATGTTAGAAATGCATTTGCACTATGTTTCTAAATGTCTCATTTCTTTCTAATCACTTTACACTCATTTATGTTGCATACAAATAATTAGGCATTATTTTCTGTAAAATTTGTGGACTATTTGAAGTCTTCTGGACTCAAGAAAATGTTGTGGGTAGCCAAACTGTAGGCAAAGTATTTATGATATTCTGCATCGTACCTTGCAAGTTAGGACCGGCTGTCAGAGGGACAGTCCTGCTTACTAAAGATAAAGGTGATAGGGAGCTGGATCAATTTTCTTAACTCCAGGTTAAAAAAGAACTAAAAACCTGTCCGGCTCTCTGTAGTAGAGAGGGGCTGTGTTCAACTTCCAGACGATCTGTGCATTTTGGACTTTAGCTCCTGGTAGTAGCTTCGACATAGCGCTGACTGGGTTTTTCTGCGTGTCTTCTCCAAAGTTGGTGTTGAAACCCCGAGTTGTGCAGCAACTCCAAGGCGTGTTTGGATACACAAATGTGAGTGGAAATGACTTCATTGTCTCACTGTGTGCTAGGGGAGCAGAAGTCCTTCCCACGCTGTTCAAACCGTACCAGTAAGCGTGGTGTAGCAGGTGAGTTGGTAATGCCCTGTGCTGCCTAATTCCAGGAGGCATTTCAGAACCTGGAAGCTAAGGGCAAATAGCTCAGGGGTGGGCCACTCAGCTGAGCCACCTGCACAACTCAGGGTACGAAATGGGGTGACCTTGTTCCCCCTGACTGCTGCCACAGAATCGCTCCAGCCCTGCAACCAGTTCAGTTGCCCGATCAGCAAAAACCAGCTCGATCATTTGGTCATCCTGTTTCACGAACTATGAGAAAGGAGAGCAGGTAGTGGTTATCTGCTGGGTTTCTTGGTTGTAGCTTTTGAAAAATAATTCACAGAAGTGTACAATTAGTTGAGATTAAATCTATTCCTGGTATTAAAAACATGGATTCTAGCTACGGCAGAACTAAGAAAGCTGAATTTTACACCTCATTTTCAGGGCAATGTTCTGAGTAAAGTATTGTTTTCTAGCGGATGTGACCGTCACGACTGGTAAATTGTTTGGCACCACACCAAAGGCTTTTTTCCATTAGATTTATAGCCACTCTTCTGGTGGTCATAGGCTTGTTAGGTTGTCCCTTCACCTTTTCAGTGGAAGAAGACAGAAGCCCAGTTCCCTCTGCCTCTCCATACAGGTATGTGGGCTCTGGACCTCTCACCAGCTGGGTAGCCTCAGTGGGATTATCAAAACTTTTCTACCTAGGCTTTCAAACTGCTGCTGTGCACTGGAAGATTGGTTTAAAAGGTCTGCCAAGAAGGTAATGATGTAGGAGGAAAATTAGGAATTCTCCTCAGTTTGTTGCTTTCTAGTCATTTGGTAACTTTGCCATGACATCGCTGTTTATTTCTGTAGAGTGGCTCTGATTGTAAAGCCTGTGTGTTGCTTCTTAATGGATTTTATACAGACAGTAAATGAAGGTGCCATTAGAAACAAAAGTAAACCGTGTCAATTAATTTACTGATTTTGAGATATGTTAGCAGAAAATAGTAGCAACTTCTAATAATTCCTCTGTACAGTTCTTGTTTTTTGCCAGGTAATAGTATTATGGACTCTCAGAAGCATTAAAAATAAAAAAGACAAGGACGACCATTTTTAATATAAAAATAAAAAATAGTCCTCAGATCATGACTTTGTCACAAACTGCACTTCTGACGGGCATCTGACCTTCAGGCTGTTCCCTTGAGATGTGGGCCTCATCGAATTTCAGAGCAGTTTTTCAGGGAAAAAACTTAAGTTCGTTGAAAAAAAGTTCGTTGTCTTACTGAATGTTGTCTTAATCTCAGTGGTTCAGGAATGAGATGGGAATTACACATGTAGCCTGAGAACTGTGCTGGAGTGGCTTTATAATTTTGGTACCAAGATGGTTTTAATTATATTCATTTATTGAAGTCGTTGGTTTTTTTTCTTGTCGTCAGTCTTTTTTTTTTTTTTGTGGGGAAAAGCAGTGATATTTCTGCAATATCTACAGAATATCTTGAGATATTTAACACCTAACTTTGTGTGTAACTCAGTACCCTGAATTTTAGACATAATAATTGAGCGATTTGATACTAAAATGGGAAAAATATTCTCCTGAAATTAAGGAATTAACAAGTGTGTCCTGAAGGAAGTATAATTCAGGCTACCAAAACCTTGTCCAGAAGCATAAGGCGTTTGTGTGCCTGCTCTTAGCCTTACCCAGGGAGCTGAAGAGCTGCTTGTAAGGTTTGTGAGTGCCGCTTTCCTAAAATACCTTGGGAGTTTTACAATTGGGAAAGCACGAAATAAGATCAAAGTTCCAAGCTTCCTTCTGCTTTTTACCTATGTGAGATAGATGCCTGGATCTTGAGGAGTGAAAGGCAGATGTTCCAGGTCTGTTTTTCTGGCAGTTGCAAAAATTTCTTAAGGAGTTTGTCTCCATGTGTTCGACGTGGTGGCACCTGCTGGTTTGGTTCTTCTCAGTGACACGGGGTGAATTCGGAGCTGTTGGGGCTGCGAGGGACAAACACGTGGGAAAATAAACCCTTGAATTCATTCTTTGGAGCCTGGGAAAGGCTCTCTTTTCCCAGATGACAGGCTGAGTGATACGAGCTCAGCAACAGCTAGCAAGAAAACTGAGGAAAGGTGGCATTTTTCCTGGCAGGTCAGGTCCACGTCCGGAGCTTCTCCTGCAGACACAGCTTCTGCTGCTGAGAACCCGGGATGGTTTGAACCCTCCTGTCCTACGGCAGCGCCTAGCCACCTCCCAGCTGAAATAAACTCCTAAGGCATAGCTCTGCCATCAGACAGCCTTGGTAGGTTTTGTCAGCAGAGCCCGTATTTCACAGCCCATCACAGCCCTAACTGATAGAGCCCTGCTGCAAGAGGCATGTGGCATGAGCTTGCCATAGATACAGCAAGACGATATTTATATAGAAAGCAGACAGCACTGCCAGTAAAGGCTCCAGTTCAGCAAAGCCCTTAACCACATGTTTAAATATCATTGAAGTCAAGTTCAATTACTTTAATCATATACATAAGTACGCTGTTGAACTAGGGCCTAATAGGAGTTTCCATCTCTCTCCACATGATCAAGGCCTTTTCATATTCTGCTGCATGCGATAGGGATTTCTCCTTGGTTGCACAGCGTGAGCAACTGCTGTGACTTTTGGAAGACTCTCTCAACAATTTGAAATTGCTAAGCTGTCATAAATACTTTTATGTGGAATGCCTGTAACACAGAATGGAAAGGAATTTTCCCAGCTCTGTGCTTCCAGGGTAGATTTAACACATCTTTTCCCCTGTTTTTCAGGACCACCTGTTATTGCCAGCCACCACACACAACAAGACCAGAAGACCAAAGATGTCTATAGTGTTGCCAGCTGTAAACATCAATGGTAAGTGCGAAACATGAAAGAGACTGATAGGAGAATAATTTCAAAGAGATGCCTGACTTGTGTATGGAAACCAAGCTTAGACTAAGCGGCCGCTGTTACAGCTTTGGAAAAGATGTCAAACTGGTAGTTGACAAAGTTCCTCCTGGAAAAGGGGTACTGGCACATCATCCATGCCTGGCATCCCTGTCACAAGAGGCCTCGTGCATAGAAAACAGAGAAAACAGCTTTGTACTAGAGGCACAGGCTTGTTAGTGAAAAGAAATGATCTTGGCCTCCATTTTAGTCCCACGTGAGAGATATGACTTGAACTGTACAAATATACCATTAATTCATGTGATGAGGAGCTGACAAGTTAAGACAGTGTCACTGTCACAGTCATCAAATGCAGCAGGAACCTTTTGACAGTACAAACTTTGCTTACTGAGTATCTATACACTGCAATGCCTTTGTAATACATGCTTTACAGTACAAGTGAATCATAAACCCAAATGTTTTTGTTAAATACAAGCGTGCCAAAAACATTGTCTGATGACATAAATTTCCATAAACAAACAAACACATCAGTTCGGGCTTGCAACATCTTAATAATTATGTTTTCCCATGCACTACAGTATGGTAAGTCTAGAGTGATAATATATAACCGGCTGTCTTAGGGAAATTTTTATTAGATGTATCAGAATTATTTTTGGCATTCCTCAGTCTGAAACTCCCTTTTCATGTCTGTTACAAAAATCCTTTTCTGGCTGAGCTGAATTATCACATGCAAATGTGAACTTTATCACTTGGAGAATAAACCCTATTTCTAATTTACAAAGTATTTATTCTTAAAATGTTATTGAGTCTGAAGTGGGATAGCTGTTCAATTATTGGAGTAAATATAATTTGGAAAATGCACATCAGAGTCCGGTGATAAATCGTACCCTTTATTAAGAATGAAACATTGTGAAATTACAGTTACTGGAGTTTTTTGGGATTTTTCTTCAGAACATCGGTATAATCCAGGAAATAAAAAATGTCCTGGGACTTGGTAGAGGTATTGAAATGGATCAGACACGAGGACAGCAATTACGTGAACAATGGCATCAAACACTGCTTCCTCTGTGACACTCAACCAGGTGTTAGGAAGAAAATTACAAGATACATAAGAGGCAGTGGGTACCTTGGCATAATGTTTAATGTGATAATTAGTAGATTGCTGTTAGGAGACTATTCCCTAAAAACTTCTGCCTGGAGACGAACCTGTTCCTCTCCTTTGAGAACATTGCTCCTCCACCCTGTCCTCCGCGGGGACTGAGTGTGTCCTGAAGAGGCATCTGGAAGTTTGCTGACAGCGAAGCTTTTCTCCAAGCTGTCTGCTCTGCTTTTAAGCCCACCTTAATTCTTTGTCCACCTGCAGAGAATTGGCTGCTGGAAAAGGCTGGGTCTCCCTGCGTGGAACTGTCAAAGCTTTGAGTGAAAGATCTCCTGCTTTTCCTCATGCCTCAGACAGGTCTTTGTGGAAGAAGGGAAACCCTTTTCACTGCCACTGGCAGAGGAGCTGAAGGGAGTACAAGTAGAATGGCCTTTGCTTTGAATCTTTTTCACAGCTACTTCACGTGATTTCTTCGACAGGATCTTAATTTTATCTGAGTACTAACATTTACCCCTGACACTTTACAAACATGAAACAGCTTTACAGTTCGTTAGAGGACGTTTTGAACAACTTGGACGGTCTTTTACCGGCAGGGCTGTCATCCTTTTCTGCTTGTGCTTTGATCTCTTGAGTGCCCTCTGAGCTCTGCTGGAGACTCTTGAGCTCACTGAGCAGTTCCCAGCAGCAGCAATGGGGAGAGAACAAGTGCAGGCAGAGACCGGGAAATGAAACGAGTTGTCACTCACTGTCTTGTGTGACTCGACGTGGAGGTTAGTGACATAGCTCTGCAAGGTTTGTTTGACTCTTTTTCACCCGTGTACAAAACAGAATTTGGTTTGTAGTTCGAAAAGTTTTTCATAATTCTTCTCGGGGGAAAACTTGATGTAAGTCCAGCAGCACTAGTGCTTTTCAGCTGATGGCAGATCTCGAAAGAAAACTTCCTAGTAGGCGTGTGTGTGTGCGTGTTCAGTACAATGGAAGTTGTAGCTGGAATATTTAAGAGAATATTGTACAAAGCAATAACAGTTATTTATTTTCAAGGCAAAAACTTGGTAAAAACGATTCAGAGTTTTATGTGGTTAAAGGTGGCCGTTGCCTTTTAAATACACCCTATGTGCTCCGTCTCTCGTTCAGCCTGAATTGCCCAATGCCTCTCTGCGAGCACCAGTAGCCAGCACAGCCTCCACTGAGGGCGTGTGTGCCGGTGCCTGAAAGTGTGTTAACTCTGAAATATATTTAAGTATTAAGGTGTTGCTTTTCTTTTTCTTTTTCTTTTTTTTTTTTTTTTTTTAGTAGACAACAACTGTGTTGGTGCATGTTAATCCCTCCTCTCTCACCGACTGGTTTCTCCCCACCCTGTTCCAGCCTCCCTTCCATGCTCACCAGGCCACTCCTGCAATTCACAGCCAGTGCTTGCTATCAGCTTCTGCGTTGCTGCCTCCCCAGCTGCTCTCATTGTGCTTTACCCTTGTCCCACTTCCCTGCTGGCTGCTGTCACTCAGCCCAACTCTCCCCTCGGTCCCTGCAGCCAGCTGAGCCCACGTCTTGACCTCCCTCTGCCCAACGACGAAGCCCCAGCATTTCTGGACACAAGTAGTAGTCAAAAACAATCTTTCTGATGGGACGTAAGTAACCCGGGCGTGATAAGCCTGGAGGGAAAAAAAGCAGAGTTGTGTAGCCCTAGTCCCACCGTGCGTGGTTCTGGGAGTACCACTGGTATGACTTTGCTGAGAAGTTATTCCAAGAAGAAATATCTGACAGTTTCTCATGGGAATGAAAGCCAACTGCAATTTACAGTTAAACTTCAGCTTTTGTTTTTGAGCAAGTCATGTTTGTTATGCTGGATTGCAGCTATTATTTTAGAAATCTAACTATGCACTTGAGACCAGTTAAGTCTCCAGTAGATTTCATTCCTAAATTTGCTTTTATTGTAATTCAGAGTCGTGTTGGCTCATTACACCAGTTCCAAATTGACATATAGGCGGTGCCTTGCTTGAAGTTTAACTGAAAACATTTGCCATTAGTCTTGTATTTATTTAACTGCTGTAAAAAATGCAGTGGGTTATAACATGGGTCTTTGGATCAAAATAACCTATAGAGAGCAGCACAGCTGAGCCACTCTTCCGACCCCAAGCATGGGCCTTTTGTCTCTGCAGGACGTCCGCAGCTCTGCAGCGCAGCGCACACTACCAGTAGTCCTCTCCATGCAGCGTGCAAAAGAGAGAACATCTGTACAGCCACTCCTTGTAGGAGACAGCAGTCAGAATTCAGCTGAAGAAGACACTTTGGTTAATGTATTTTTCCCCAGGCAAACGCTGGTGTTGCAGATGTTGGAAGAAGCAGAGCTAGTGCCTTGGACTTTCTGCTAGTTACAAACACAAGTGTTGTTAGTGCCAGCATCAGGCCATTTACCACGTGGAAACCAACCAGCTGAGTACTAAGCTGCAGATTTCCTGTTGATTTCACGTAAGGGCTAATGTACGGTCTTCACATCGTGCAGATTTGGGATCCTTCGTGGTCTGGAGGTGAAGGCTGCACATCCTCTTCCTAGAACCCCCTGGATATCCTGTACTATGTCAACGTGTCCTTTGGCATTAGTCTCTCCCCTTCCCCTTGCTCCCAATACATGAGTGTAGAAGTCAGGGCCAGCGGTTGTTTACATGGAGGCTGATTCATGGGGATCAGTTCAGCTGCTGGTACGTGGAATAAGTTACCAGAGTTGGTTACTGAGCCCTGAGTATCTGTCGATCCAAGAGAGAGCTGCTGCGAGGAGAGCATTAACAGCAAGGCTGTTGAAAGCAGGGGAGTTTATCAGTTGCCTAGCAATAAGCAAGTACATGTCCAGCCAGCAGACAAGTTCCTCACCTTATTTTCTGAGAACTGACAGCCATGAGCAGAGTTTTTTGAATTTTCTGCAGATATTCTGGATAGGTCCGAGGTCTGATGTCACACAATGGGACTTGTCTTCAGCCTGCCTTTGTTATACTTGTTTGTGTGCCTGATCTTCTGTAATGTGTGTGTTCCTGGATGGAGTTAGCCTAAGAGCTGCTTTTTGTGATGAAGCACAACAGCCAAAGAGGCTCTTAGAGGTAAAAATCTACCGAGCGGAATGGAGAGCTTTGCAAAGTCCATATGCTCGGTTGCGTTGGCCAGCTCCTGCTCGCAGCTATTTCCCTCGGCCTTCCTTTCCAGCAATTCTCACCCTACTGATGTAACAGACTTCAAAAGTGCTCTGAAATAATCCACGTTTCAATTAAAATGGCTAATAACAAATACAGTGGGAAGGCTTTTTGATCAAAACCAGAGGGTTTGCTGCCATCAAGTAGCACGGATATTTGCACGCAGCTACAAAGGACGCTCTTTCAACTGACAGCCACGTGCAACAGCCCCTTGCAGATGTCCAAGGCTGGTAGCAAACTCTGTGAAAAATCCATAAGGCAAACAGAACCCACACAGGCTGAGAAGGAAGATAAAAAACAAAATCGAGTTGGGAAATGGCAATGTTCTATAAGTTCTCATGTCTCGGAGTTAAAAAAAATAGTCTCCAACTTCCTCTGCCTTCAGGGTCAAGCAAACAAAAGATGTCATTTCCCTCTTGCAGGAGAAGGAGCAGAATTCCCAGTCACTGAGCGAGGAAGGTCTAAAACAATACATTTACGGGTGGCTGACTTTCCTTTGCTGCTTCACAGTTCAGGTAGCCTTCTGTCTCTAGGTGTTGTCAGTTCCTTCTTCGTGCTTAGCAGCCAGATGTTAATCCCTGTGGCTCCCTCTCATGGTTGCTGTGCTTGGCCCCAGACTGGGAAGCTCGTGCCAGGCTAGTAGGTACAGAGAGAGGGCTCACCTCTGGGCTGCACAAGCATGATCTGCAGAGAGCTTTCCCTTGCTGAATCTGCATTTATGGCTGGATTTAGCAGAAAGCACTGAGAAATCAGCATAGCCTTATAAGCTATAGTGTATGGGAAGAGGGTCTGGAAGTTGTGCAGGTAGGATTACAATCTATGAGACGAAGGTAGGGTGACTGCTAGCGTTTTTTTCAGAAGGTCACTGAGAATCCTATAAAGCAGCAAGGCTTCTCAGTCAGGATATAGAATAGTGTATCTGAACATGTCTCCATGCTGTAAGTCTACAGGCCATTTTCAAAATTTGTCCATTTGAGGAGCACAAGGAGTTTGGTGAAGCCAGACCAGGACAAACACAAGCCGAAGCTCGCTCTTGGCTAGGACTCTCTGCAGCAGCTGATTTTGGTGCCTGGACTGCGACGTGGAGAGTCTGCTGTGCTGGTGTGCAGTCAGGCAAGCAGCGTGTTGGGTTACCGTGGTCCTGCTGTAGTAGCGGCGGTTTGCTGGTGTCACAGATGTGCTTCACCCCTTGAGCTCATCTGAAATTCTGCTCCAGAGGTCAGGGCCGAAAGCTTGGCAGGACAGGCTTTGTCAAGGAACTCTAACCACAGCTTTTAGTCAGATTGTCAGATGTTGCTGTTCTCACTGCTTTTCTCTTTTCAAAGTGATGTGCAATTGCTGTTTGCCAGAGCAGAATAACCCCCCTCATCTTCCCTGTTTCCATGAACATAAAACTGATCACTGCCTAGATTCAGCTTGAAACACGAGTTTTTGCTAAGTTTTGTTCTTTGAGAGATTTTGCAGTCCCCACCACTTTTCTGCTAATGCGCGTTGTCCTTGACAGGAAGGAGAAGATTAAATTAGTCAAAGAAGTATGACAGAAATCATTCAAATATTCTGCATGCAGAAGAAAAGGAATCCGTGTCATTTGAGTTCATGTTTAGTTAGTTAGACAGGAAACGATCAAGAAATGAAATCATAAAGGCTTATTCCCCTGTGACTTTTCATAATGGTCTGTTTACCTAAACTGCTAAATAAGTAACCTATTTTTAAGTATTCAAAAGAACAGGAAGATGAGTTCAGAGGATCTTCTGTGTCTTTTTGCCCCTTCGTTAACGGGAAAATCTCTTGAGTTTTGTGTGATATAGCTGGCTAAAGCCCCAGTGTGACTGGTCTTCCCTGCACAGACAGGATAAATGCTACAGATGGCATTTTCTTGGGAACATGTTGTCCAAGAAGTGGTAAAGAATGAGTCACAAATTAATTGGACTTCAGATTTACTATTTCAAGTGCCAGCGTAGAGTTCCTACACCAGATTGTTTTTCCATATAAAAGCCATGCTATATAAAATTCACAGCGTGGAAGAAAAAAGGAACCCATGCCATGAGCTGCCGGTACGGAGCCGCAGGAGCCAGGTTGAGTTTGGAGCTGAGCTGCAGAGAGCCTATCTCCTAGATACCCGTTAAAGCTGGATGCTGATTCTGCCGTGTAGGTAACGCTCACCCACCAAGCTTCACAGTCAGCGCCGTGCCGAGAGCTGTGCTGCAAAGCAAAAAAGGAAATTTCAATCCTGATCAGTGAGATTGCACTCTCCGTCTCAGCTGGTTTGAGCTGTGTTTGTGCGGCACGTCGTAACTCTAGCCCTGAGTCCAGCTGATCTGCCCTAATACATTTTCAAGTGTTGTAAATTGAAGATTACATAATTCCTCGTCGTGTTAATTTAGAGGTGGCAAATACAGTTTTATGTTTGTGATGCATAGGCCGGCCCTGGTTACTGGTAGCTCTTTATTTCTGCCATGATCTGAAACATAATTATACGTAATGAGCTCACCCTGTAAAAACATAAAGAGCTGAAACGGGGCTGGTAGATGAGGTCCACATTTATGAGTTCTGTCTTGAGAACATCACTGGGGTAAACCTAGAGATCAGTGAAAACACAGCAGTCCAAGACAGTCTTTTTCTGTGTTTTGATTGCAGTCTCTTAGGAGACTGCAGCCAGCTGGGCCAGCAGGACTCTGCCTTGTTCTCTTACCCCAGTCCCAGTCTTCCACACTGCAGCTTTCCTAGCCCACTTTGTCCAGTCACTGTACCTCTAGCACTTGGTGCTGGCCTCCTGGTGTGAGCCAACGTCAGCGTTGCTGCAGGAAAGCGTTTGAAAAATACATCCTGAGCACCTGAAGGAGATTTGCAATTTCAGTCATGTTTTAGCGCTTGTGTCTTAAAGCTGGACATCTCCTGCTGATGTAGCTGCAAGGCAGAAGTCTTTGAAGCGGACTTAGCATTTTTATTAGTGTGCATTGTTCAGGGAGGCACTCTGCAGCACGTGTGCAATTCGTATTTATTTTTAATTAACTGGCAAATCTATTGTAGCAGAGAAGTTCCCATGGAGGAAAGTGCTTGCCCCATGCAGACAGAAGCTTCGAGGAGGTGGTATTAAAAACACGCTTCTACAAGCAAGGGCTGATCACAGTATCTAAATAAATGAGGTAATTTTATGTATCCAAGTGAGACAGGTGGAAAATTCAGCTCATTATCTGGATAACATCCAACCTGTAAAGACATTTGAACTGGGAGTGCGTACAGGCTCTCGCCAGCCTTCACTCTTAAATCAGGGAGACACTTTAACACCAGGGTACAGATGACACTGGGTGACAGAAAAGGTCCGTGTCAGTGAACAAGTGATGGCTGCCTCCTGGAAAAGCAAATGAAGTCGACTAATTAAGTTAATTTTATCAGTAAGTGCCTGCAAATTGAAATGGTGAAGTAGATACTACAGTACGACTTCAGAGGTTAAGGGCTACGTAAGAATGGGAAAATATTAAAAGGAAAACAATAGGGTAAAATGCTGGCGAGTGGTCTGGAGAATGATTAAAGACAGTGCAAAAGGACCTTTAAAAGGACCCTAGAAAATCCAGCAGGCTTAAATAATACATTAAAGTAGATTCTTAGAAGTAAGAAGAGCTCTCTTGAACAATAGACACTGCGACCAAATGAGGGAATTAGGAAAAGCACACGATTTCTGGCAGACTTAGCATCAAGCCGTAAGAAGCCCAGCCAAAAATGATACTGAGGAACAACTCGCTTAAGGCATAAAAAAAGAACAAAAACAACTTTTCAGAGGAAGCCTGCCAGGGAATCTGTAGTGCCTGCAGAGGACCAAGGTGTAAAAGAGCACTTGAAGCATTCTTGTGTCTGAGGATATACAAACATGGGGATGGCAAGTGACAAGTGGCATCAGGAACTGTTAACAATCAGGTCTCGCATTAGCACGGGTTGGCTGAACCTGTTGGAGCTGAGCACGCGTGGGTACCTTGGAGAGGCTGGGAAGGGAGAGCAGAGCTCCTGCAGAGCCAAGGGTGCTCTGCTGGGGGCCTCAACGGCAGCGATTTCGAGGATAAGGCAGCCTCCTCGGTGCAATAACAGGTTTGGCTTTTGAGAAAACTTGTGAAATGGTAGCTCTGCAGACACTCTGCAAAGAAAGTGAGGTTTTGTGAGGGAAGGGGAAGGCTGGCGTGTAGGTTAGTGTCTCCCTAAGAGCTGTAAGTGAAAGGTGGAAGCAGCTGGCCTGGCTTCGTGTGCTGGGGGTGCCTCACTGCAGCGCGGCTCCTCAGAGGGTGGAAGGTCTCAGAAGAGAGTGGGACTCGTTTCAGCAGGTGTGAAAAAAATGAAAAAAAAAAAACAACAAAACAACACAAAAACATGGAAAGAGTGTTCCTGCCCAAACCTACAGTGCTGGGTTCTGCCCGAGCTGTTCCTGCTCACTGGGGACCATTCCCTGAAGCTCCAGCTTAGCCAAGGAAGAAGAGCAGTGTAACTTATCACTGCTGAATCGGCAAGAGATGGCTGAGAGAAGAGCCAGAACAGAACCTAAAGAACCATGAACGCCGTGGGTCAGGTGGCGAGGAAGCTGCAATTTGCTCTTTATTTTACCCCAAAATCAGGTACTTGCCCTGACTTGGTGCCCATGCCTCTTGGTCCCATCCTGCTGTGCTCGGAGCAGCCCCCTGCTTGCTGCCCCCAACAAGCTCCCAGCCCTTGTTTGTGAACAAAGCCTGCAGAGGAATTCCTTTTTAGGCTACTCTGCTGTGTACAGCTATTTGTCTTGTGCGTGGGTCTGTCTGGTTTTGCAGACTCTGCAGATTTGTTTACACGTGGTGCCTCCCGAGCAGCCATGGGATGGTTCTGCCGAGCAGAGTTGCTCTCCCCAGCCTCTTTCCTTTCTTGTGCTCCCAAGAGAGCTTTCTGTGAAGGAAAACTCCTCTGTGCCTTGCCTTTGTTTTCTTCTGTCTTTTTTTTTTTTCCCTTTTCCCTCCTTCTTTGCAGTTAGCATTGCCTAAGCGGGCTGGGTTTCAGATCTGGCCATCCTGCCAGCAAGAAGCATGCCCACAGCCAGTGCTGTCACCAGTGTCTCTGTATTGCCAAGAAATGCTCTACCTGAGGGAGCTTTAAATGCTGTGCCTGCGAGGATCAGCACCACTGATTCTCATCTCTTCTTGAGAGGCCCTCGGCTCCCTGCCAAACCAACGGCAAGCCCAGTTTACCCAAACTGGGCCCTCTCTGGCCATGCCCAGCATCCTCTTGCAGAGGTGGCAGTGATGCTGCAGCATGAAAGGTGTGAAGGGGAGGTAGGAGACCAGCTGGGAGGGGTTTCCGTGGGAAGACCTGCAGAGCAGAAACACCCAGGATCTCATCTAACCCACCCCAGGGTCTGGGGGCAGCTGGGTCCACAGAGACAAAGCTATTGCGACTGGTTTGCTTGGAAATAGTTGGAGGCAGAAAGTTGATTTAAGAAAAAAAAAAAAAATGACTTGGGTCACAATCTAACTTTCTCCCTTGCCTCAAGTAATCCCGTGTAACAAGCAAATCTGTAAATATTTTAGAAACCCTGCTGCGTTGTTGCAATGAGTGTATTTTTAGTCCTGGTAGCTTTTACAGCAACGCTGCTGCATTTCGATACTTATTTGGTAGTGCACACCAAGCCTTCAGACGGAAACGTTGTCCAGATGTGGCGGACAGTCGGCACCGCTCCATGGAGGGGATGGAAGGTCGCAGCAGTGACAGGGCGGAGAAAGCCCCCTGAAGATTGTTTGGGGACAGCTGAAGCGCTTCAGCAGCCCAGCCCCGGAGCTGCACGCAGCTGGTGCCCTTCTCTTCTGCTTTCTCAGCTCTGCGCTGCCCTAAAATAATCTCTGTGTCGGGCCGGGACAGGTTGCAGTGTGAATTGTTTTGGTGGTTTGGTGCTAAATCATTCTTCAAGCCAAACTTCATCGTTGTCAGCGTCGCACAGCTAGCGCAAAGCAACCACCAACACCTCTGATGGCTGTGTGAAGGCTGGCTGGGTTCCTGCTGGTGTGATAGATGGGACCGCTGAAGGGGCTGGAGGCGCAAATTAACACCGACACGGACCCTGTGGGGAATCTGATGTGGCAAAGCGAGCCCTCTTGTTAGAAGGAAACGTGGAAAACACAAAGGGTGGGAGCGTGTGTGCAGCAAAGGTGCCTTTAAAAGAGTTGGTGGTTGTGTGATACCTTATGGAGAGAGGCTTCCATGGCATTTGGCATCAAATAAAGGAGTTGTGTGGGTCCTGGGGCTGACTGAAAAGCTCCCCTCAGGGAGAAGGAGGACTCTGTCCTCTTGCCCTTTCTCACACGCCTTTTGAAAATCCGGTGCTCCAAAGGTTAAGACAAACTTCCACCTTCTCCAGTAATTGGTAGCAGTAGCTATAACCCTCGGCTTTGTTTGCTGGACATTTTTACTTTGGGCTGCTGACTTCGTCTTTCATCAGCTGGCACTCGCAGCCTGTTTGCTTGTCGGAGGAGCCGCGGCGAGCCCTGGAGAGCAGCGCTGGGGGCTTGGCGCTGTGCTGCCCGGCCCCGGCTCAGCGCTGGGGGCTGGGTCCAGCCCAGGCCAGCACGCCTCTCCGGGAAGGTGCAGGCAGGGAACTGCAGTGCTTGGCACAGCTACCTTGCTCGTATTTTGAAACAGCCTCCACGAAGCACGGCCTGAGAGCTGTTCGCAATTAATAACCGGCACTCTTGGCCTGCAAAGGGGAGCGTCTGAAGCCCAACTGGGAGCTTTGTTCTGACGCCGCGCAGTGCGAAAGGCTGTACGTCCTGGGCTTCACGGAGGAGCAATAAACCTATTTATAAACCCCGACACCTCTCCGGGACAGCCGTTCCCTTTTCACTTGTGTAATCCCACAGAACACCACTCGTAGGTAACGCGAGAGCCGTCAGAAGTGGCTCCGTGCGAGCAGCCCCGCGGGGCACACAGGGGCAGTGCTGGCCTGCAGCCGGGTCAGTCCTCCCAGCACCGACCCCAGCTCCCCGCAGGAGGTTCGATGGGTGCCACGTTAGAAACCTGGGCAAGGGTAAGGCTGTTTTTCTCGCACTGGAGCTGATGATTTCGAGGCCTGTTGTGCTGCTGGCCTGCACCCAGCGAGCCTCTGCGGCCCTCCAACTTCTTCTGCAGTGCTCCTGCCCGGCCCCCTTCGTACTCATGTTCTGAGTCCTCCCGAGCGTTGTGCTTCGCTCTCGCCTTTGCTGAAACGCATCCTGAGGATTTTGGACGGCCCCTCTCTTTTAGTGAAGCTGTAGCCTAATCCAGTCCTCCAAGGTGCTTGAAAGCTCTCCAGCGTAGCATCTTCCAGAAACCCTGTAAGTACGCTCTCCAGTCCTCATCCAGACCATGAAACAATGCCGTGGGCTCGAGCTCAGGCCAGAGCCATGAGGAATTGTTTCTGAGCTGCCTGCCCTCTGCTCAGCGAGTATCGGAGCAGTGCCAGCCTTCAGCACCCAGATGTGGAGGAGCTCTGCCCTTCCCGTGCCCATTCACACACATTTTGGGGCTGGATTTTGTCACAGGGGGAGCTTTTGTCAAAGCCAGGGCAGCGGGAGGCTGGAGGAGCCCGTTCCCATGCTCTCGGCTGCCACCCACACAGAGCACGGCTCCCTCGCTCACGTCGCTGCTCTCTGGGGTGTTATTATTCCGGCTTGTGCAGTGCCAGGGAGCCTGGTGGTAACCCACGGGGCTGGCCGCTGCAGGCGAATGCAGGGTCCCCTTACTGCCTCGGGGAGCTTCCCGAGGGGTTTTCCTCACCCTGGCTGCCCGCCCAGCCCACCTCACCCACTTGTGGCTTTGGAGCAAATTTTCTCTCAGGGCCGGGCTCCTTTTCAGCCATCGCCTCCACAGCAGGAGAGCTGAGGAGCTGTGTTTTCAGGGAGCGGATCTGTTCCTGCTAGCTGTCCCCAGCCCAAAGGCCGGGCTCTCCGGCTCCCTCAGCCTTTCCTCCTGCTCCCCACTGCGCAGCACCATCCCAGCCCCTCTGCATCCCCCGAGCTGTCTGCTGGCAACCAAAGGGCAAGAGACAGGGTGACACAGAGGGACTGGCCTCAGACAGAGCCCCACACAGGGCTCCGAACGCTGTGGACAAGCTTCCACAGCACAGCCACGGCCGTCGGTGCCCAGCACGGCTGCTCCTGGCCCCAGTGGCTCGGTGGCACGTCGAGCTGTCTGCGGTGCATTCCTGCAGGTGGGAGCTTTGATTTCCCAGCCCCCTTCGCAAGGGTCTGCTCCTGCTTTTCATTACTGCACCAGACATATTCCATCTAATGGCTTCTGCAGGTGGCGCAGGGTGCAAGAGGGTCCGGCCGCGGTTGTCAGCTGTCATCCAGAATCAGAGCTAATCCAGGAAAACAGTAAAAATTAGCAATGTATATTGCATTCCTGCAGTCCATACGCTTTCCATTAGGTGATCCTCCATCCTCCTCAGCACAGAAAGAAAACCCTGCCGATGGCAGTCAGCAGTTCTCACTCGGGAAAGCGAGGATTGGTCGTGCCTGGAAACCTGATCTCGGCTCTCGCATTCCTGGGCTCGCTGTCTGTGCAAGGATCGTCTCCCACCTTCCCGGCCGGGCAGCAGATGCTGGCCATGTGCACTGCTGGGCCTCCGCCTGCAAGCCCAGCAGCTTCTGCAGCAGCAGACGTGCCCAGCCTGAGGCCATGCACAAACCTCTGCAAGCCGAGCTCCCTTCCCCTCCTGGAAACATCTCTGGGCTTCTCCCAGGGAGACGGGCTCCTGGGCAGCCTCGGCTCCTCGCTGCCATCGCCCTGCCACATTCATTGAGTGCTTGCAGCTTGTGGCTTCTGTGTCTTGCCACCAGCTGAGCTCTCAGGGCAGAGGAAACCATCACTGTCTCCTTCTCAGCTCTTTCTCTCAAACATTTTTCCCAAAGGCACGTCTCCATGGTTGTGCCCATCGTGGGCTGCTTGGTCATGGCTTCCCGGTCAGCAGCACCGCGGTGTCATGCGAGCACAGCAGCCAGCTCAGCCCGTTAATGAGGCACAGTTAATTCTTTTGAGAGTTCACGTTTTTCACTTCTAAAAATAATAAATTCCTCTAGATCCTCAGTATCAGGAGGGTTACAGGATTCTTAAGCCAGTAAAAGAAAGTGAAAACACTCAGCTTTCTGAGCTCTGCCCTGTCTTTAACCAGCTGTGTGCTTTAGTAGCTCAAGAACAACTCTGCAGGAATAAATGTTAGACACTGCAAATGCCATTCGTGATTAAGTGCAGATGAAGAAGTGGAAAAGAAAAGATGTAACATTATTTTCTACACGTGAGTGCAGATGCTAAGCGTGGGCTGGGCCTTTGGAGTGTCAGCAGCAGGCCGGGGCTGTGCTGTGCACAGTAGATCTCCACGTGTGACCCTACAAAAGGGTTCCCATCCCCCCCGCCTTGCTCCAGCTCTGCCTCTGCCTCCAGCCGAAGCCAGTCCAACCCAGAAAAGTGTCCGGAAAGCTCTGCTTTGTGATGCCCTTGTGTCACGAGGTTGCACGGCTGACTCTGACTTCTCCTTTTTTTTTTTTTTTTGCAGAGAACGTGATCAACGGGCAGGACTACGAAGTGATGATGCAGATCGACTGCGAGGTGATGGACACCAGGATCCTCCACATCAAAAGCTCGTCCGTCCCTCCCTACCTCCGCGAGCAGCGCAGGAATCACACCAACACCTTCTACAGCTCGTCCCCCTCCGTCTCAGAGACGCCCCACGCCCTCAGGGCAATCGTCAAGTCCCTGCAGTAGCCCCTGCACGGCCCCTACACCCTGCCTGACGACGCCGGCAGGTCCCTGGGGCTCCGGGCACAGCGAGGGCAGCTGAGAGCCCATTCCTGTGCCTCACCCTGCCACGCGGCCGCGTCCTGTCCTAACCCAGGGACTGCAGAGCTCTGCCAGCTGGGGACAGGCCTGGGGGACCCACACAAGTGATGCCCCGTGCCCGAGGCGTGGGTGATAGGTTGCCACAGTCCTGGTGTCCGGCATCAGCAGCTGGAGCCCCGCACTGGCAAAGGGGGCACTGGCCGTCCTTGCTGCTTATGCACTGCCCAAAATTGGTGGTTTTTTTTTTGGTTTCATCACCTGCCCCAAACCCTTCCCCACGCAGCCTCCCTCACCGGGGAAACAGGGGGCTGCTGCCTGGGGCAGCCAAGGCACTACAAGCAGAACGAGCTGCACGGCCACCAGGCGTGCCCCGAGGGCTCCGTGCAGCCCAGCCACCCGTGGAGCTGCTCAAACAGCGTCCTGCTGCCGGGGTCACCCCGCAGTGGGTTTGTGCCCACCGAGCGGGGTGCCCGGGTGCGCAGCCTCACCTGCGTGCACCCTGCGGGGTGGCAAAAAGCTGGGGCTTGGCCTGAAGGTGGTGGATTAGTGCAGCGTAACCATCACTAAAGATTGTATTTCTTTACCTCCCTGTGCTTATTTTTTTTAAATTTTGGGTGATATTTAATGTTTCTCACTGCTACCAGCCCGCTGAGTGGCTCTGCCTGTGTTCGCAGGCAGCATCACCCCCACAGCGCCAGCCCAGCTGGGGTAGGGGGGGCACGCTGAGTGTGTTGGGACGCAGCCACAGCTCCTTCCTCCCGAAACATGCACACAGACACACACAGGAGCACCGTCTGCCCACAACACACCCCCTGAGTGCCACCGCAGAAGCCCTCTGCCCTTTTTGGCCAGCCGTGGCAGGGCCGAGGGGCTGCGGCGCGGTGCTCAGCTGGGGTCGGGCGCCAGCAGCGCATCGGCCGTGCGTAATGACTTCAGCATGTTGTTACTTCTTTTTTTTCCCCCCTTGCAGTTAGCACAGAAGATGATCGGCTTCGGTTTGCCAGCCCATTGGCTTTCCCTCCTTGTCTGAACCACTTACCGATGTGTTTTTTTTTAATTATTATTATTATTATTATTATTCTTTGTGTGTGTGCGTGTGTGTGTCTGTGTGTGGGGCTGTTAGGAAATAAAGGTTGATCCCGCAGCAAGACAAACAGCTCGGAGGAGGCGAGGAGGAGGGCGAGCAGCAATACACCCCTGTGAAATATGTGCCTTGCAACACTGTGGAAAAGCTTTGCCCTTTGCCACGTAGTCAGCGCCGCGCGGCCCCCGTCCCCTCGGCGCTGGAGCTGCTGGGAAGCAGCCGGGCTCGGCGAGGGGCTTGGCTGCGCTCCTTGCACCAGTTCTGTTTTCCTGGCCCGGGCCCCACCTGACTGCGGGCCAGCTCGCGCAGTCATCGAGCAGAAACTCCCCGGCTGTGCCCCAGCCAGAGGCACGCGGCCCCGCGGTGCTCCGGGGGGACCCTTTGCTGCGGGGAGCCACGGCGGGGACCCGGCGGTGATGGCCGCGCTCCCAAATCCGTGCCGTGGGTGGGTAGGTTGGGGCAGGGAGGGGGTGCACCCATGGGTGCAGTCACAATGGTGCCGTGGAAAGGGCCACGGGGGTGGCAGGGCAGAGTCCCGAGCCCGGGGCTGGCGCAGAGGGGTTGGGGACGTGGGACCGCTGCAGCCCGGTGGCGGAGAGCACCTCTCTTCCCGTGTGGTCCTCTTGTCTGTGTCCCTAGCACCGATGGCAATAAAATGGTTCTCTTATTTATTACACTAGTTGGCTTGTTCATGCTGCTTTACGTGCACAAAAGGCTGGCGGGGCACCCACACCCTCCTCCTGGCCCCCTGGGGAAGAGGCGGCTGCAGGGGGGGCAGCGCAGGGTGGCTGCAGGTCAGGTGCCACCTTGGGCGGGTTGGGTTTTTGTCTTCCCCTCTAGGACTGCAGCAGGCAGCCCCGAGCCACACTCGTCACCGTCTCCCCGTCCCTTGGGAGGACAGGGGCTGCTCCAGCAACGCCAGGACAAGCGGTTGCAGGCAGAACCCAGCCTGAGCAGCAGCCCCATGCACGTGTTTCTTTTGTGGGGTGACCCAGCCCCAAAGAAAGCCCCAGACAGCTGCAAAGGTACTTGATCTTTTATTATTAACAGCAGGTAAATACAAGATGGTGCCAGGCTGGGGAGGCGGGGGGCTCCTGCTGGCCGTGCCCTCCAGCAGAGCAGCACCCGGCAAATCCCAGCGGGGGAGGATTTGGGGTTACAGAGCGCACCAACATGTCATCTACAGCTATTTACAGCCCCCCTCCCGCTGCTGGCTCCCAGCCTGGCACCCGTAGCCCCCCGGGGCTCCAGGGGGAGAGGGGACAGTCCTCAGCGTTAGTGCCAGCACCGGGGCTGCGCTCGCAGCCGCATCGCACAGGGGTTCTCCAAAGCACCTGCCGGTGCCGAGCGGGGACACGCTCCCCATCACCAGGACACCAGCGTCCCGCCGGGCCCTGCAGCCTGCAGCAGAAAGGCCAGCTTTGCACCAGGGGCTGGGGTTGCTCAAAAAAAAAAAGCTGAGGAGTAGGGCCACCTCCTCCTGCATGCGTGGAGCCCGGCGTCCCCTCCCGAAGGAGCAGCCCTGCTGCCACCGGCCCCTGCACGCTGCCCCGGGGATCAGGAGCAGGGTGCACCAGAGACAAAGGGGGTGGGCCCGGCCTGGGGATCGATCTACAATCCGCCATAAAAACAAAAACAAAACAAAACAAAAAAAAACAGCTTGAAACGCCGAAAAAAAAAATCATTTACTCTTTGATTTGTACAAAATAATAATTATAATAATAATAAAAATAATAATAATAATAACAAAAGGTGCTGGCGGCCCCTCGCTCGCAGTGCCCCGCCGTGGCGGGGGGCTCAGTAGGCAAAGATGACGTGGTAGGTGACCTGGTGGCCATTGTCCCAGGCGTAGAGCAGGCGGTCCTTGGGGTTATAGTCTATCTGCGTGGTGTAGGCGTACTCGTTCTCGAAGAGCAGCCGGGGGATGATCTGCGTGTTGGTGTGCGTGTCGAAGGCGTAGGAGATGTTGGCGTTCCTCTTGTTGTAACTGTCGACGGCGTAGAGGACGCCGCAGATGACGAAGCAGTTCCCGTAGAAGTTCTTCCGCAGCCCCGTCCGCCACGTGGTCTCCTTCTGCGTGCTGAGGTCGGCGGCGTTCAGCTTGCTCAGCACGATCACCTCCTGGTTGAAGCCCTCGTAGCTGATGGCCGGGTAAATGACCCACAGGCCGTTCTCATCCACGGCGAAGTCCACGTCCGAGTGGCCCCGCCACCGCCACGGCGTGGACTCCTCGTAGGCCACGTCGTGCAGCATGGCCCAGGCGGCCACGTAGCGCTGCTTCAGGTCGTACTTGATGATGTTGCGGGTGAAGGCCCGGTTGTAGTAGAAGGACCCGTTGTAGACCACGTGCCCCGTCCCGATCCAGCTGTAGGGGAGCTTGTAGGAGTTGCTCCAGCGCCCTGAGAGGCACAGACACCGCGCTGGTGAAGTCCTCCCTTTCCTGCACCCCCTTCCACACCTCCCGTGGTGACATGAAAGGTCACAGCCACCACAGGCAGCTGGTCCTGCCCCGTGCTGTGAACCCCACACCGGGTACCACCACCCAAAAAGGTCCTTCCCAGCCCTATTGGGAGGGTATTTGTGGCAGCCCAGCAGGGCCTGGCACAGCCCCGGGGACGCGGGGACGGCGCAACCCCACCTTGCTTGAAGTTGTCGAGGTTCCTGAACTCCACCAGCGTGTTCCCGTAGTAGTAGTTGGTGACGTAGATGCGCTCCTCCCTGGCCAGGGGGTCCTTCATCCAGGCCCCCTCGTTGCGCCCGTAGGTGTTCTGGGTGGTGGGCCCCGAGATGGTGGACAGCGTGTCCTTGCAGCGCCCTGCGCGGGCAGAGAGGGGTCACCAGGCTGGAGGCAGGGCAGCAGGCATCACCCCTCTCCACCCCCAAACCAGGGAGGGGACATCAGTAGGTTCCAGAGTGAACAAGTGAAGCTTGGTGCCCCAGAAGAGCCCAGCATCTCCCACCAGCGACCAAACCCAGGGGTGCGCACCCTGGGCACGAGCCTGCCCCCGTGGCCACGCGCAGGAGCACTCACCGATGATGTTCCTGATGTCCTCCTCCTCCAGCGCCTGTTTCGGGGTGGCGGGGATCGTGGGGCTGAGCGGCGTCGCGGGGGTGCTCGCCTGCTCCGGGGGTCCCGGGCTGCTCCCGGTGCCAGGCTCAGGGCTCGTCCCCATGTCCCACGGGCTCTGGGCTGCGGTGGCCGCAGTGGGGCTGGGGACGTGGCTGGTGGCCGCGGGCAGGCTCTCGGTAGCCGTGGGTGCCACCGCGCTGGCCGATGCTGTCGGCAGCTGCGGGGTTCCCTCCTCGGGCAGCCCCGATGGGGCGCTTGTGGTCCCCGGGGTGGGGGGCGGTGGGCTCACGGTGTTGGGGTCCGGAGTCGGCCCCACGGAGGCGGCAGGGGACAAGGGCAGGGTGGTCGGCGCGGCGGTGGTGGGGTCGCTGCTGGGGGTGGGCGGCCACCCCACCGGGGAGGGCTTCCTCACAGCCTCGCCCGCCCGCCCGCTGGGCCGCAGGAGCTGGTCCTCGATCAGCAGGTCCACCGTGTTGTCCCCGCTGAACAGCTCGTCCTCTGCCGCACGGACACGGGCGTCAGTGGAGCCACGAGCCTCCTCCTCCCACCGCCCCACGTCCCTTGTGCCAAGCCCACCCGTCTGGGTGTGGGCGCTGGATGCCCACACTGATGCTCTCAGTGGTGGTTTGCCCGCTGGTCCTGCTGCTCGACCAACACGCCCAGCGCTAGCCCCACAGCACCCCTGAGAGGAGCGGGACTCGGAGCTCCCCTCCACCCCATGTTTTCATCTCCTGCCCCTTTATTTCCATCCCGCAGCTTCGGTTTTCCTGCTCTGGCCTCCTCTCAGAAACCACGTCTCCGGAATTAGCAGCTCATCCATCCCCACGGCTCACTCCTTTGGTTCCCCTGCCCTGCCAGCAGCCTGGCCCAGCACCTCCGCACCCCGTCCCCCAGCCCACGTCTCCAAGCCCCCTGCTCCCTACTCCGAAGGCACCGTGTCCCCCACGCTGTCCCCACAGATTCCCGAGGGACGAGGCTGCTTCTGATGGGGACTGGGGCCACAAACCCGACTCACGCTGCTCCTCGATGTCGTTCTCCAACTCTCCGGACTGCGCCTTGTAGTAGGTGACCCCTCGCACGATGGTGGGCTTGGAAGGAGGCCGGCTGCGCAGCCGCAGCTTCCTCTGCAGGAGCTGCTTGGGCTTCTCCTCCTCCGGAGCCAGGTGCAGCTCCGGGAGGGACTCGACGGAGTTGATCTGCTGAGAAATGGTCTCGTCCTTCAGGAACCTTTCCTCGTACTTGCCCTGCAGGAGACAGGGAGCTTGTTATGGGAAGATTTTTGGGGGAAAGGGCGGGGGGTTGGCAGGGGTTGTGCCATCCTTCCTCGGGGCTTGCCGTGCCCTGCGTTGGATCACGAGTGATGCTGGGCAGCCGAGCGCAGGCAGAGCCCAGCAGCCACGGCTCAGGTCTGTGGGATTTCACCTCATTAAAGCGAAATGGAAAGACAGACGGAGCGTTGAAGCCGTGCCCATTTGGCTGCGGGGACGGGCCCAGGATTCCTTCGAAGCCCCGCTGCAATTAACGGCGCGGAAGGGGGAGTGCTGGGAAATGAGGTCACTCGGGGTGATAACGGCCCCGCGGCAGGGCTGGGACCCCCAGCGGGCACCCCCCTGCCAGCCGTGCCCCCCACATCACGGGCAGGGCAGCCTGGGGGCCCGGGCATCACACGGGCAGGGGGCAGAGGCCAGAGCACCAAGGCGCAGAGCAGCACAAAGCCTCCCCAGCTCATACAACCAGGGCAGGGAGGGGGTCAGGACACCCCAGTGGGGCTTTTCCCCCGCAAACACCCTCCTCGCTCATCGCAGCAGCAGCACAGAAAGCCCAGTCCCAGCAGGATCGTCCCCACGTGGGGCAGACCCACGGGATGCCCACGTCTCTGCCCGCAGCCTGCGGGCGCGGGAGCTGGCGGGGAGCTGCTGGTGATGGAAAGCAACGCGCTGCCCGTCCCCGGAGCCCCCGAGCCCCGCTAATCAAAGGCTTCCCAGCGGCTGCCGGCCGGCCCCGCAATGACATCAGTCTTTCCGAGCACTCCGACCTGGAAAAGCAGGAGGGGGAGGCGCGGGGAGCAGCCCGGTCCCGCTGCCTCCCACGTCCCGGCTGCAGCTGGGCCGTGCCGGGAGCAGCAGGCTGGGGCCGGGCTTTGCTGAGCGGGGAGGGAAAATAATAACCTAGAGCTGGGCTGCCTCGATGCCCAGCCTTATGGCGTGGCGCTGGGGGCACGGGGAAGGCAGGGCAGGGCTGGTGCCAGGCGGCTGTACCTCGGTGTGCACGTAGGCAGCCTCCGCGTCCCTCTGCAGCGAGCCCTCGATGTCGGCGAGGCTGTTGGAGATGAGGCTGGAGCAGTTCTCCCGGCCCTGGGGCTCCTGCAGAGGCTCCTCCACGGCGGCTCGCTCCCCGCTGAGGTTCCTGGCCATGCCCTGGGAAGGAGAGAGGGGATTCACCCCAGCCCGGACCCCTGGAGGAGGGGGGCTCTGGGCTCAAAACCTCTTGGTCCTCTCCATCTTCAGCCGCTCGAGTAGACGGCACATCAATCAGAGCACTTTTGCACACAGCCTGGAGGCAGTTCCCCCCCGATCCTTCATCTCGAATCTGTCCTGCCATTAATCTCTCCTAAAATCCGCCGTGACCTCCATCTGTGACCCCGGAGCTGCCAGCTGAAGCAACAGCTGCGAGCTGACGACGAAGCAGAGGAGGTGCCAGCTCTGCCAAGCTCAGCTCCGGGGTCCAACCACGCAGCGTTTGTGCGCGACACCTTGTCATGCTGGAAAAAAAACTGGCAGTCCCTTCCCCTCCAAAAACAGCCACCCGAGCCCGGTTAGCCCACCACCCCGCAGGGCATTTAATCTCGATTTGCGTTTAGTTTTGAGGCCGAGTCCTGTAACACGGGGACTCCTCGGCAAGCTTTTTGTTGCAGTAAGGAGAGGAAGAGGGGAGCTTTAAGATGCTCTCCTAGGAGAGAAAGAAGCAGCTTTGACACCCTCCTCCTTCAGGAATCATGGCTGTTTCCAACTGTCCTGTGCCCTTGTCACTTATTTTGTGTAATATCTGCTCTAGGGGGACAAAACCCTTCTCCCTGTGAGCAGAGGGCCAACACGGTGCCCTGTGATGCTCTCCGAGGCCGCTCAGCTGCTTCTCGGGGGAGCAGCTGCCAAAACCCTTCTCGCCTGGGGGCCAACACCTTGGAGCGATGCCGAGACCTCCCCCAGCACCCAGCTGTCCCCTGCAGCCGGCCCCGCGGGCAGGAATTTGGGTGCGAGGCCGGGGACAGGAGGCTGCTCCCAGCTGCTGCCCGCAGCTGCCCCCTTCGGAGGTGCCTTCCCCAAGCCCCGGCTGCTCGCGGCGCTGTCGGGCACATCCTCAAAGGGTGCTGCTGGAAAAGCAAGAGCAGGGAAAGCACGGGGACGCTCTCCTTGGCACTCCCCAAGCCTCCGAGCTGACATTTTCACCTCGCTGGCCTCAGGCGTGCACAAACCCCCGGGGCAGGACGCCCCCCACGCTGAGCCCCACTCCGCAGTGGCACAGCCCCGTGTCACCGCTCCCCTTCCTTCCTCACCCAGGACTCAACGGCAGCCCCAACAACACCTGGGGAGCGAGCCAAACCGCAGGAGGAGGGTGGGATTGCAAGCACACACAGCGGTGTTTTATTATTTTCAGACCTCAAAACCCTTTTCCTCCTTTTGGGTCAACACCCTGTTTGGAAAGCCGGCTCCTCGCGGCCAAGCGTGCTCCTCTCAGCTGTCTCTCGCCTGACCCCGAGGCGGAGCACCCCGTGCCTTCCCAAAACACTTTGCAAGTGGAATTTTGGCTTTATAAATCACCACTTCTTGGCCGCTGGCTGCAGCCGAACGGGTCCGTGCTGCTCCAACAAGAATGTGGGACTGCTGCCCCAGACACAGACCCGGGGAGCGCACCGCGCTCTTCGCTCTGAGCACGGCTCAGCGAACTGCCACCCTGCATCGTGCTAGCCAGGGGAAATACTGAACCAAATCTATCTTTTAGCAGCACCAAGGAATGAGCCAGAAGAGTTAATTATGGTTTCCTCCAACATTAAGGAGGCTCTGAGCCCACCCCAGGCACCAGGTACAGGGTTTTGGCTGCAGCCCGAAGGTGAGGCTTACCTCCTCCAGCCTCTCCACCCGGCCCACCAGCTTCGTGGTGACTGAGTGCAGCTTCAGCAGGTCCAAGCCGTAGAAGGCACTCTCCAGCATCTCGACGATGGAGGACAGCTGCAAGGCAAACGGAGCACACCGTCAGGCAGAGGTGCTTGATATGAAGCACCCAGAAGGGTTTCAGTAGCCAAAAGTCAAGGGTAACGCAGGTGTCCGAGCACAAGGGGATATTAGAGAGCAGTTTTGTCCCTGTACAGCCAGCACTCTGCATCTGGGGACGATGGGCTACTCTTAATGCTCCTGGAGGGGATAAACAACCTCGGCCCACCCAGCCCACGGGGCAGGCAGGGGCACGGCGCACAGCACCGCGTGCCGGGTGCGAGGGGAGCGCGGCGCTCGCGTCCCCAAGGGTCAGCTCCCCAAGTGACACGGCTGGCAGCCGAGGAGCCAAGGAGTGAACATAAAACGCGTTTGAGATCAGACTCTGAGCTCCTGCCATCCCGTGCTTGTTTTTCCTGGAACCAGGGGAAGCTCGTTAAAAAATAAAAATACTCACAAAGGCAACAGCGCGCGGGGGCCGAAGTTCAGCGCCAGCCTAGTAAGAGCCGGCTGCCCCGGGGAACCCCCTCGTTGGAGGGATGCTGCCTCCTGCCTCCTCCTTGCAGCCCCCATTTAAGAGGTGCCTGCCCTGGTCCCACCCGGGTGGGGATGGCCGTGGGAGCAGAGGGCAGAGGAGCCCTGTGGTTGGGCACGGGCACGGAAGGGCTGGGGAGGGCTCCAGGTCAGGCTCCAGGCCCCCAGGAACACCAGCAGAGGACCAGCAGCAAGCTGCTGGCCCTCAAAAAGAGATTTTGGATTCAGCTGCCCCGGGCTGACCCTCCCTGACGCACTGTGCCGATGCGCACACCCCGACCAACTCCATCTCCCTCGCTTTGCCCGCCGGGGGTTTGCTTTTCCCCGCTCTGAGAATCCCCGCCAACATTTGCTGCACGCCCTGGGGTGCTCCCAGCACTGCCCGCCTCATTTTGGGGAGCCTCCCCACAGCCCCCGTGGCCGGGCTCTAGCAGCAAGGACGATCCCCACGTGCTGCTTGGACAGGCTCCGCGAGGCGGTTTGGCCGCGGGTCCTTGCGAAACACCCGGGGAGCCGGGGCCAGTTCCTCGAGGGCCGGCGCTGGCTGCGAGGCGTCCCCGGGGACACGGCACGGTGCTGCCGGCCGAGGGGCCACCAAAAAACTCCAGACTGTGATCGCAGCAAGGACAAAAGCCACCCCGCCACCGTCCCCGCCAGCACTGCGGCACACTTTCGTGCTGACACATCAGTGGTTTGCAGCCTGCAGAAACCAAACCAGCCCTGTGAGCATCCCGCGGGGCGTCCCTCTGCTGTGGGGCACCGAGGGCAGGGGGGGACGAACGGGGCCGTGGGGGATCACTGCCAGCAGCTGCCTGAGGCAGTCCCGGCCATCCATGAGGGCTCTGATGCCCGCCAGCTGGTGGTGGCAGCTTCCCCGGGGATTTTTGTACACTCCTAAACCCAGATGGATGAATTTATTGGAAAATGCCTCTGTGCCTCTGCGCCCACAGGCAGCAAACCATCCCCCTGGTGCCCAGGGGACGTCACCGGTGCCACCCGCTCCCACAACGCGCCCCTGGGAGGCGCGAGGAGCCCGAAAATCCTCGCCGTGCCCCTACCTTCAGGTCACTGCTCTCCGCCTCCCGCAGCTTCTTCAGCCTGAAGTCGCCCTCGCAGGGGTTGAGGGCGGACGGGGGGGCGACGCAGGCGCACTTGCAGCCGGGTCCCGAGGTGATGGTCTCCACCGTGTAGAAGTCCTCGGCTCTGAAGGCGCCCTCGTTGATCCGCTGGCAGGCGCCACGGCCCAGGGGCCTGACCAGGCACTTGCAGCGGCAGTCGGAGCCCTCGGACACCGCCTTCACCTTGTCGTAGTCACCTAGCAGCTGAGCACCGGCACCGTCAGGCCCCTCGGGGAGCCTCATGGTGCCCCCAGCCTCCGGGAAACCATCCCAAAACCGGTGGACAAGTCCCCTACAAAGCGCTGGGCTTTCTGCCCCTACACGGGGAAAGCCGCCTTCCCGCACCAGGGTGGTCTTCTTGTCCGTATAATAAGATGGACCCAGGCTCTAGGAGCTTTAGGGGTGAAGCCCATCCCGCTGTCCCTTCATGCTTGGTGTCCTTTGGGGAACAGCCACCCCATAAGCCACCTGCTGCCCCGAGCCAGGCTTCTTCGCAGGGCTGGGGCAGCCGAAATAACCCTACAGACAGCGGGACCTGGCGGTGGGACAGCCCCGCCGAGCAGCCCCGCACCGTGCCAGGAATTTCCTTCAGCTGCAGAAAGTGCTTTGGGGAGCCCGAACACAACCGGGACGGGGTTTGTTTGTCCAGCAGCCACCCCAAAAAGCTGTTCCGGGGGGCAGACAGCAGCACGCAGCGCATTTCGGAGGGGGGGCGCACAGCCCGGCCATGGGACGCCCCTCTCCGGGCACCCAGAGCCCCCCCATGCGCCCACCCAGCGCCCCCCAAAGGACCCCCCGGCTTCCCCCAAGCCCTCCGGGGGCAGTAACAGCGGCACCCCCCCCTCGGCACCCCCCCGGACCTGCGAGAGGATGTTCTCCTGGTTGTCCGCCTCGTCCTGCAGCGGCGGCTCGGTGGAGGGGCCGGGGGGGGGCCCTGCCCGGCAGCCGGCTCCCAGCGCCGCCAGGCACAGCAGCAGCCGCAGCGCCATGGGAGGGCTGGGGGGGGGTGTGAGGATGAGGATGGGGATGAAGATGAGGATGAGGATGGGGATGGGGATGGGGATGGGGATGGGGACGCCGCTGCGCGCTCAGGTGCGGCGCGGAGGGCGCGGGCGGGGCCGGGCAGGGCCCCCGCCTCCCTGCCGGCCCCCCGGCCTCGCCCCCAGCCTCCCGGCCTCGCCCCCAGCCTCCCGGGCTCCCTCCCCGGCGGGCGGAGCCGGGGATGGGCTTGGGGTCGGGGTTTGGGGCCGCCCCGGGCGGTGCTTCCCACCTGCGGAGCGCAGGGGGCTGCCCGAGCGCACCCCCACCCCCGGCCGGGGAAACTGGGGAGGGGGGAGAGAGAAGGGGGGAGATGGGGGCGAGGCCCGGCACGGAGCCCGGGGGGGTTACGAGTGGGGGAAGCGGGTGAAAATGGGTGGTAAGGAGGTTTCTTCCCAGCAAACAGCAGCCCCCGGGCGCCAGCTCCCTCACGCCCAGCTCCATGGCTCCGTGCTGCTGGCAGCGGGGGTCCCCCAGGGGCAGCTGTGAGACCGGGGCGCTTCTGGGGTCCCAGCTCGTGTCCCACGGGGTCTGCGGGCTGCCCAGTCTGCATTTGGGGGATTGGGCAAAACCCCCCAGGACAGGCAGGTTTGGATCCAGCATCACAGCAAGGAGCAAGGCAGGAGGGGGGCTTGCAGGAGGGCTGCCACCCGGGGGGCTGCCCTGTCCCCCTGTAACTCCTTCAGCCCCTTCCTCACGGCCACTTTCAAAGGCTGGAGAAAGAAGGGAAAGGAATCAGCCACGGGGTTTTGGAATAGGCAGGGTCTCCCCCGCCACCGGCATCCTTTGTTGCCTTCTTTTTTTCCAAGGAGCTGGTGCCGGTGGTGTTTGGTCTGGGCTGCAGACGAGTTTAAGCCTGTCCTTTGGGGGCGAGCGGAGACAGCAGCAGGCACTTCTGCTCCCTGCGGTCCTCTCTAAACTCTGACTATCCCTCCTCCAAGGGGAAAAAAAAAGAAAACACAACACACCACCACGAGGAAACCCGCAGCCAGAGCTCTCCGAAGCAGCCCTGAGTGAGCACGGCGGGGCCGCAGCACCACCGCGCGGAGCCGAGCGAGGAGAGGAGCTGCTGCGGGCACAAAGCCCTGGGGAAGGCAGGATGTGCGCTGCCACGCGCTGCCAGCTTGGGTTTCTTGCTCAGGCCTCTCCAGAGATCATTTTCTTTCTTACAGCAAGGGCACGCTGCATGTGCCAGGAATCGGTGCTTCCCCTCACTGGGCTCCTGCGGTGCGTGCCGTGGCTCTTCCAGCACCTCTCTGCCCCTCACCTCCTGCGGCCTCCGGCCCCGTGAGCAGCAGCGCCAGCACCACATCCTGCTGGAACAGAGCAGAGCTGCTGGGGGCAGGCCCCACCATCAGCATCCTCATGCTTGGTCTCGCACGGCACCCTAAGCCACCCCAGCTGCGCCCTGCAGGGCCCACGTGCAGAAACGTGCCCGCGGAGCACGCCGCCACCGCCAGTGCCAACGGGGGCTTGCGAGGGCGGCGCTCCCGTGACTGCCAAGGGCCAGCTGAGGCAAACCTTCGGGGCGAGAGGTGGCCCAAGAGCTGCACGCCCCCGGGGTCACGGCTTGACGAGGGAGCTGACGCCCGTCCCTCGTGCATCCGCTCCGCGCCCAGGATTAGGCGCGCTCCCTCCCAGCCCCGTCGGTGCAGCAGAGCTGTCCCACGGAGCCGTGTGACGAGGCAGGAAGGCTCCTGACGTGAGCCCGAGCTGCACGGCAATTTGAGAGGCTTCCTCACTGACCTCAGCAGTGACACTTGCGTTTGCACCCGTGAGTCAAGCGGGTGAATGCAGGTGTGCCTGCGCTGGGAGCCTGCCCTTCCCGAGGCTGCCCAACGCCTGTCACCTGCAGGAGGCACGCCTGCGCCAAGCTGGGATTGCAGCACCCTGGGCACACAGGGGAGCTCTGCCCAAGCCGAATAGGATGTGTGTTTTAAAAGAGCAATTTTAAAACCAGGAGAGCTTTGCTGTGCCATTTGGCTGCGATGAGCCCCTAAGCTTCCTGGGCAGCTCTCCCTGGGAAGGCTTTCTGATGGCAGCTTGGCGCTGGGTTTTGGAGAAGCCACGCCAAGCCGAGCTGCACAGGAGCTGAGCGCAGAGCTCAGGCCACATGGCCACGATGTGAGAAAAGTGGGCTTCAAACACGTTCTGCCTTGTAGCTGCATTATTCTGAAGTCCACACTCCCTGACTGTGCCACCTCACCAAGCTGTGCCGGGCTGGGGCTGTCAGAGACTGGGACCCGTGCAGCTTGGTGCATGCCCTGTACCTGTACCTGCAGGGTGCAGGCAGCACAGCCTGGAAAATGCTTCAGGATAGGAGCCCAGATTGGGCATCATGAGACAAAACAGCCAGAGGGTGACGAAGGGGAGCATCCAACCCCCTGACCTCATCTCATCCCCTACTTCTTCCTCCCGGCTGCGTGCAGGCAGCTGTACGCATCCTGCCTCGCTGACGTGCCAGCCAGTTGGTGCTGTGCCCACCTCGTGCTGTAATCAAGCCCGCCCGAGCCCCTGTGATCAAGGGAAGGTTCCGCCTCTCTGTGTTTCAAAACCCAAATCCCCTTGAGCACGCACACCAGGGCAGCACAACATGCCCTGGTCATTGCTGGCAGCTGGGCGAGACCTTCCTGGGGTTTTGGGGCCATGTTGCCAACACCGATGCCCTGCCATGCTTCCTTTACACCCACCTCCCACGCTGGTGTACATAGAGACACAGACATTTGAGCTGCCTGTCAGCTTTGGGGTCTTTTGGGGAGCACCAGCATCTGCCTGCGTGCCCTGCAGGGGCTCCCACTAAACCCATGACAAACAGCACCTCTAGAGGTGAGCCTAAATGGAAAATGCAAAATAAAAGGTCTGTAGACAAAGGCTGTGATGTGGCAAGCTGGTCCAGGAGGACAGAAATATCCCCTCACAGCACCTCGCATGCACGTGCACTGCCCCAGGAGCCCCACAAGACCTGTTTTGGGCAGCGCAGCCCTGCAGGAATATGGGAGGCTCCGGCTGACAATTTCCAGGGGCCAAAACACTTCTCATGGCTGGGTGGAGTGAGGATGCAAAATCTGTTCTGACCTCCCAGAAAAAAAAATAAATGAATAAAAATAAAAAAATAAAATAAAAGGGGAAAAAAAAAAAAAAAAAAAAAAAGAGAGAGAGAGAGAGAGAGAGAGAGAGAGAGAGAGAGAGAAAGGAGAGAGAAAAAAAGAAAAAAAAATAATAATTTTCTGGGGAGAATTCCAGCTTGGACAGAAGTCGCCAAGGACAGCTTGGCTTCAAACTTTTTGGCTCCAGGAAGATCAGCCTGGCAATCCCACGTAACTCCCAGCCACTCTGGCATTCTCCTTGGGATGCCCTGTCCTTAGTGCCCTGCTCTGCTCGCCCCCGATCTCAGCCGGGGACCTGGCAGGGCGTGCAGGGAGCCACGGGCAGAGCCCTGCACACCCCAGGCAGCCCCTGCTGAGGCTGCTGGTGGTCAGCACTGGCCAACATGGGCAAGGGGAGCACAGTAAGGTTTGGGGCTGTGGGTCTGCTTCCAACCAGCCGTGCTCTCACAGTGCCCAGGGTGCTGCGGTTCAGCCCCCAGCTCCCACGCGGTGAGGAACCCAACCCACCGGGGTGCCTACACCCTGCTGCCAGGGTCCCCGGGCTGGGGCACAGCCAAGAGGAAAAGGTGGGGAGCGAAGACGGCTTAGGAAGGGCTGATAACAGCGTGGCAGGGCTCCCTGGCAGAGGCCTGGGTCACGAGGAGGCTGGCAGGACCTGTTGTGGCTGCTTACAGATGGGGTTTGGCACGCGGTGGGCAGCCAGGGCAGGAGGCTAAGCCGTGAGGCACCAGGTGGCTCCGGGACACAGCCACCACATGCCATCAGCATCCCCCCAGCAGGATGTCTGGGGTGGAAGCACCACCCATCCTGTCCCTTTGTGCCATGGGGCACCAAAGTCAGCTCCTCCAAGGTCCCTGCCCATGGCTCACTGCACGTGGGGGACCCACGGAGGATGATGGCACGGTGCCTCCCATCCGTACCCCCCGTTCACAGGGAACTAAGCGAGGAGGTGCCATGGAGCCAGCCTAGGGAGGCTCGGAGAGGCTCTCATGTCCAACATGAGCAGCCAGAGGAGCTGCTGAGTTTGCCAGGGGCTCTTTTGGGGAAGGAAGTGCCGGGGGCCATGGCCACGTGGGTGGGAGGAAGGCTGGCATCAGGAGTAGACCTGGCACCTGTCAGGAGCTGCCTGCCTGAGCACGGATCCTGGCAAGGCACAGGTTTGGTCCCAGGCCTTGTGGGAGCCCAGCTGTGTGCTGCTCCTGTGCTCCTTCTGGTCCTTGGTGACTCCTTCGTGGAGAGGCCGAGCTCAGCCAGCCCTCAGCCATCTCCTGCTCCCTCCTCTCTCAGCCACATCTCGGGCTGCAGCTCCCACCCACCCCACGGAGCCAGCTGGGCTGTAAACAACAGTGAATTCCAGTTGCATTTGGAGCAAGGCAGCTCGTTGTCCTGTGGAGATAGGAATCTGGTGGCTTGGGACTAAGCACGATCAGTAATGATGGAAGATCGCACGGCCCGGCCGTGCAGGATGCTGTGGAGCAACCACAGCAACTTTTCATGCTCAGCACCTGCCCCAGAGCCTCTCTGGTGGCTCCCAAAGCAGGCACCGCGAGCTGAAGGCTCCCGTTTTGGCACTGACTCACTGCTGCTCCTCACCCGTCACACATCCCAGCGTTTCCCACCCTCGTGCATCACCCCGGCCCCACCACGAGCCCCGTGCTCCGGGCAGAGCTGCCTGTGACACACGACGGGCCCGTCAGCTCCACGTGCAGGGCCTGGGCCTGAGCCTGACTCAGCCATGGCACCGGCAGGGTCTCTGCTGACCTGGCTCACCCGGCGAGGAGAGACTGCTCTCCTTGACCCAGTTGCTGTTTCTCCATTCCCAGTTTCACGCCCGGCTGCGCCCGACGGGCTGGGGGATTACTGGGGATTAAGCTCCGCGTGCAGGCACCTGTTAGCCAAGGGCAGGGCACTGGGAGCCGTCCCCATCCGTCCCCGCGGGCAGGCAGCTCGGCACCCAGAGCAGACACCCAAAAGCCAGGATGGATTCACCCCGCAGGGAACCCAACACAGGAGCTCAGGAGCAGGGCTGCAGGGCCCACACCCAGCCTGGTGCTGGTGCAGGGACACACAAGAGAGCCCTTGAACCTCCTCGGTGGCCTCCCAGCAGACCTCACCTCAGAGGACGTGCCCTGGAGCACCTCTTCAAACTGGAGGCACCTCAGCTGACAGCACCTCCAGCTCCACGCTGAACCAAACCCAGGGGAAACCACCAGGTTTATTCCCTATTCCCAGGCTGTCCCCTCTCCCCAAGGCTGTGATCATGCTGCAGTGCCTTTTGTTCCTCCTCCGTCCAGCTCTGTTGAAGCAGGAAGCGGAGCTGGAGATCTCCAGAGGTGACTCCACGTCCAGCAGCCACAACCACATCCTGCAGGAGATGCCCCCAAAGCCCAGAGCAAACACTGCCACCCACCAGGTGCCGTCAGCAAGCGAGCAGGTGGAACTAAACCCTGCACGACAGCTCAGACCCTTGGCCAACCTCCAACCCCAAACCCTCAAGCGAGGGCCACGAAGTGCTTGTGGGATGAGCCCAGAGACCCGTGCGTAGCTCTGATTGACTCCAAAATGATCAATAGCTGAAGAATTGGCTGGAGTATCGTGCCTCGCCTTCCCCTGGGCACAACACAGGCAAGAAGGACTTGCCCCATCCCACCAGGCTCAGCTTCCCTGACACCTGCACAACTTCAGCCCCTAAATACATGAAAAAGAGCCAGTCAAGATAGATGCTTCATTCCTCTCTGGAAGCAGCAGCCGGGTGTTTCAGGCACAGAAAAGACCAAGGAGAGGCAGCCAGCTGCTGGCAGTGGCTCCTTCCCCACAGAGAAAGGCACCAGGAAGGTGGAGCTCTGGCCTGGAGGGTTTGGGGGTTCAGCTGAACCAAGACACAGCACCAGGCTCCGCCGGGGACAACCCTTGCTGCAGGGAAATGAAGGCACAAAGCACGGCCCCGGTCTGCCCCAGAGGTCAGGCTCTCTCCCAGCCTCATCCTGCTGCTGCCAGGCCGCAGGGCAGCACCTGGGCATGCCGAGCACTTGCTAATAGGCCACTAATAAATTAGTAATTATGTGACAAGTCCAGGTGAGTAAGTGCCAGAGACATCTACTGCTCCCCTGGTGCCTAAAGCTGGGAAATAGTCTACAGGAGTTCGGCACACAAAACCACACTGAAGTCCTCAGAAGTTACTAATGCCTTCCCCTAATTAGAAGGAAGAGAAGTAGGCCCAAACTGGTTGCTCAGAGCTCCCCTGGGGAAGGGGGACCCGACCCCACAGCTCCCTGGGTAGGCCAGGGCTCGTTGTGCAAGGCACAAACCAGCCACCAAGTGTTGAGCAAAAACCCCATTGCAGCAAAGCCTCGAGTCAGTTCCAACTCTTTATTTGTCGCAGCGTTTGAAGTACACCAGGCACTCAGTGCAGCTCCCGAGACAGATGACAGGAAGAATACTTGGTACAGTAAACATTAAAAGACAATTAAATAGGTAAAATAACAGGGTAACCTCTCATTCGTGCTACAGACAGAGCGATGTAGCCCTGAAACCTAGCCACCATCAATGCTTCCAGCCTTTCCGGATGGTCACGGCTGGACTACATGGCCCCAAATCCACAGGATGGCTCATGTCTGGAAAGGCACTGTCCTCCCAGCTGAGCCAAGGGGTGCGTGTTTGTTTTAGGCCCAGCCCAGCTTTTCCCAGAGCTTTGCCTCAGCTGCCACAGAGCCCGACTTCCAGAGGTCAGATCTTGTTGAACACGCCCGGAGAGCCGGCCCCAGAGCTCAGGTGCAGGGACAGAAGCAGCTCCACCGAGGACGGGCCTTCAAGTAGTGCAGGATTAACCACCCGTCACGAGTCGGGGCCGTCTCGAAAGACTGGTGGAGCCACGAGGCACGGCGGCACCCAGGCTGATGCCTTTCCCACGCTAAGCCAGGTGTAAACCATGTTTTGAGGTCCTTCCTGAGCTGTAGGCAGCTCAGTCATGCTTTTGGAAAACAAACAAAACTCGCAACTGTGTTGAGACAGTTCCCACCTACACTAGGTTTCCAGTTCTATCCCAGAAAGGTCCCATCCCAGAAAGACTAAGTGTTTCTCTTCAGTTTTCACATTTCCCTCTTCAGGAACTGTTCACCTTCTGTAGAGAAGGAAGCCGCGTGCCTGCAGAACGGCAGGCACGACTAGCACCAGAGTGAAGGAAGCCCACGTTGCTGACACGAGCCTGTTAACCCACAGAGACGGGCTTTTACTTAGTCTAGGAGGTCACCGTATCTCTCCAGAGTCTGCTCCTCCAGTTCCAACAGCTTCTGGTAAAACTTCTCAGCGGTTTCTTCATCCACATCCATCTGGAAATGAATAAGTAGTGAGAGGCTCCACAGCACCCCGAGCTTCACATCACCTACCACAAACCTTCCTGGCCCGCCCTAGGAGCTCCCAGACCCCAGCACGGGACTGGAGGTACCCCAGGAAGCCTCGCAGACAACCCCAATCCCTCCCCATGCCCAACTCACGCCCAGTTCCTGCTCCAGGGCAGGACCACGGCCCAGCCGAGCCCCCCACCACAGCAGTCAGCCCTGTTCACCTTTCTGGGCTCCACGTAGTTCTTCCCCAGCCCGGAGGTACAGCTGTGGTACTTGGCGAGCGCATCCAGGTACTCTGGCTTCTGTTTGAACAGCCACACCTAGGACAAACAGCAGCAGAGCAGAGATTTAAGGGATGGGGTTTTCCCCAAATCCTTCCCTTCTGTAGGCACCCGATGATGGGCACGAAGCATCCAGCACCTGTGGGGCCAGCCCTGGCACTGCTGGTGCCCCGGGGCTCCCTGCTGGGAGCGATTCAGAGGGGAGATGCAGCACGCAGCCTGCAGGCACTGAGAAGAGCTACCCAGGAGGGAGGGCTGTTAAATCACCTTGTGAACCACTTACATGGGCTTCTGCTCCATTAAACGGCGTCAGGGTGTAAGTCTTGGCAAAAAAGCGTATCTGAGGGGAAACGAAATACAAGGCAGAATCAGCGTTTTGGCCCAAGGTTTCTCTGGCAAGCCCAGCAACACAAGATCACCCAGAAGGGCTTTTCAAAGCCAACTGCAGGCCTCACCACCTGCTTGCGACCAGAGCATCCCTTTAACATCAGGAGCTGGGTTCTTGGGAGCCTTCCACCAAACCCAGGCCCCACACCTCCAGAGGCAGGGTACCCAACCCACACCCCGCAGATGCCTTGTCCTGGTGGTATCAGGATCACGTAAGGCAGGAGGCAGAGTGGCAGTGCCACCAGCGCTGGAGGACACACGAGAAGGCACTGCCTTCTCCTCTGCCAGCAGAAAGGTGATCCCGCAGGGTCGGCTGCTGCCACGTGGGCAGCCCCAGCAGGAAGGCCCATCCTGCTGCACCAGCAGCAAGGCTGCAGGCAGGGCCAGTACTCAACCTAAAAGGCAAATCCTCAGGAAGACGGACAGGGACAGTTTGGGGAGGCAATAGAGAGCAGATGACTTGATATTTTTCAGTATTTTTTTTCTATACCTTTACAAAGCAAAGCCTGCTGCAAAAGCGAACAGCATTTCAAGGCAAAAGGGACGAGTTTTGTCCTGAACTCTGCTGCCACTGACACCCAGTGTTTTACAGGCCCACACAGCACACTGGCAAGGGGAGCTTGCAGGGCTGAGCTCTGGCTGTGTGTACAGCACTGCCCAGCAGCAGAACTGCAGGGAGGACTCAGGGCAGCTCAGCTGGGAAAACCGAGCCCCAAGGTGCTAAAGGACAGGTCCGCAAGATGTGGCTACACCTGCTCTGCTTCTCCTTCTCACTTGTTCCTCAGGAGGAACCGAAAGCAGAACAAAGACACCAGCAGGGCCCTCTGCCCAGCACCATGTGGGTGTAGTAAAACCCCATCCTCTAACTCCCCAAGCCCTGTGCCTTGCACCTTCGCTGGAAGAACAGCCCCCGAGGAGCAGACACCCAGAGAGAGCCCTGGAAGCCCTCCGACAGATCGCAGGCACCTAACACTGAGTCACGAGTCAGCACGGACAGCTCAGCTGCCAGCCAGAGCAGCAGGAAGGAAACCACCTCTTTCCCCAAAGAAGCCTGCAGCCTCAGGTCAGGGGTACCCTGAGGAACCACCAGCCCCTCAATAAAGTCAGGAGGCTACTTGCAAAGGGCCAGCCTGCCCAACCCAACAGAAGGGACATCCAGGAGCACACAGGCAGGCTGCACATCACTTGCAGTGAAACATATCAACACCCCAACCCAAAGCAACTCCAACACATGCCCCCACACCAGCCAAGAGCTTCACTCACCAGCCACATGATGGGCATGAGCAGCGTCCACAGGAACACTGGCAGGATTCTGTAGGTCATGTTGGACATGACAAGACCGGGACAAACCACGCTGGAATACAGACCCTGCGGAGAGGAAACATGGTCTGTGAGCACCCCAGAGCAGAGAAGGGAACACATCCCTTCCCTCAGGGCACTTCCCAGCAGGACAGTGACAGGGATCACAGAGAATAGCACATACCCGTGTCTCTGGGACTGTGAGAACCAGAGTGATCAGACTGATTTTTGAGGGGTCCCAAATTAGAGGCCTTCACGTTAAGTCTGTGCCTGTTACGAGCCCACCACACGGCCTCCTGACACATCAGGACCTCGTGCTGGTGCTCTACATACAGTTCAGCAGCCACCCCACAGTTACAGCAGCAGCTCTTTGCTCTTTAAGACCAGCTTTTTGTCTAGAGGGAAAGTTTTAGGAAGGTAGGAACCTCTCCTAAAAAGCTGCTGCTTTCCTTTGGCAGTCTGAGAGCCCCCCCAAATCAGTTCTTACATGTGCACTAGAGAACAGACCTGATTGCTAGGAATTAATGCAACACAGTAGCAACAATGCAACGATAATTACAAATAGGAGGTGCTCATTAGCCTCTTCAGATGCACAAATCCCATCGTCACCTGCTTATTAAGTTTCCTGTTGAGAACCACGCTCGTCAGGTCAGTGGCGTATTTGGAGGAACTGTATGATTCCTGCCCCTTGGCATGCTGATAGTCGGAGAGGCTGAAGGCAGATTCCCTGGCGTTGCTGGAAGAGGTCCAGATGAGCCGGGAGGGCTTTTCGTTCCCGCAGAGCAGAGACTCGAGCTGACGAATCTGCAAGAGATGTGTCAGCCTGCTGAGCACACGCTTTTAAAAGCTTACGGTATGGTTTTACCGTTCTGAAGAGCTGCTCCCAGTCTTAGACAGCCTTCACCAGACTGGCCGCACAGAAGCCAGCAAGCTACATAAAGAGCCACAGCTCAGGTGCAGCCTCAGCCCAGGTTTCCCCAGGAACACCTGCAAGCATCTGGCATCCTTTGGCACAGCTGTTCAACTCCTCAGCATTCAACAGAACCAAGCCTTGGTGTCCTCCCAGGACAGGGAGAGAACTACGCATGGTTTGCCTCTCTCCACTGACCACAGGAACCTTCAGATCGCATTACCCCTTGCGACGATGACTCTGCCACCACTTGGAGCTATTTTAACAAAGCCTGAGACCTTTGTCCTATCGCTCCTTGTGTGTCAGGCTCCAGCCTGCAGCAGTGTCAGCAGCTGTAAGGCAGAACTGATCCCTCAGCCCCCACCGTGCCCATCCCTAGCCGCATCAACCAAACCCACAGCCCGATCTTCGCACACAGCCTCACCAGGATAAAGTGCCCAAAGAGGTTGGTAGTAAACACCTCCTGCAGCCCATCGCCATTCAGCCTGTCCGTCTGGGTCATTACGCCTTCCGCTGTGGTCAGCATGTGAAGCAGCTTCCTGGAAGCCGAGGAGAGGAGTTAGAGAGGAATCAGGCACAGAAGCCAAGCTCCACCATGGACAGAGACCCAGCACCAAGCCTAATGCACATGAAGAAAGGAGCCTGGCATCTATACTGGGAATCCAACTATATCGGACCCCATGCCCCTCAGGTGCTGCAGGGCACCTCACCTGGCTGCCAAGCCCACCCCAAGCAAGCCCACGCCTTGCATGGGGCCATGCTCCAGGGGCAAAGGTTTTAAACTGAACGAGAATGGATTTGGGTTAGATATAAGATTTTTTTCATGGGGCTGAGGCACTGACACAGGCTGGGGAAGCTGGGGAAGGCCCATCCCTGAGGGCATTGAAGGCCAGGCAGGAGAGGCCTCAGGGCACCTGGACCTGGTGGGAGGTGTCCCTGCCTGGTCTTTAATGTCCCTTTGAACCCAAAGCAGCCCGCGGGGCTGTGCCGAGAAAGGGGAGCAGGGCTTCAGGGCACACCTCACCCCCCCCAACACCAGCAGCACCCCAACACCCACTCCATGGGGTAACCACCCCCGCGTCCCCCTACCCGGTCAGGAGGCCCTTCCAGAGGGCCTTGAAGTTCACGTGCGGGTTGGGCATGATGCCGGCGTTGAGGTAGACGAAGTCGAGGCGCTGGAACCTGCATGGAGACGGGAGCAGCAGGGTGAGGGGGTGGAGAGCGTGGGGACGGGACACGCATGGAGGAGACAAGCATGGAGGGGCCACTCACCGGCAACGCAGCTCCTTCGCAGCACGCAGCACGGAGGCCAGGCTGCCCAGGTCCACCTCCACGGTGGAGACCTGAGCAGCGGGGTGCAGCTCCAGGATGGCATCGCGCGTGGCCTCGGCCTTGAGGGCGTTGCGGCAGGCCACGCACAGGTGGATGCGGCCGTCCTCCTCCAGCAGCCGCCGGCACAGCGCCAGCCCCACGCCGCTGCGAGGGCACGGGGGAGCGGGGGGGGTGGAAAATCGTTAGGGGCACGCGTGGGCACCCCACGGTGTCCGCTCCCCACCCCTGACCCAGTCCCGGCGGCACTCACCCGCTGGCGCCCGTGACCAGCACCACCCGCTCCATGCCCGCACCGCAATCGCGATCTCCGCCGCCTCCCCTCCCCCGTTTCCCCGCCGGCGCGCTATAACCGCCTCTTTCCCGCCTGACGTCACCGCCCCGCCCTCCGCGCCCGGCCAATCGGCGCGCGCCGCGGGGGCGGGGCCGCGGGGGGCGGTGGCGTGATGGTGGGCCGAGAGCTGGGGGGCGGGGCCTAACCGAGACTCCGCCCACAACAAATGGTCACACCCCTCGTGCTTGGCCACGCCCACAACCCTTAGCCACGCCCACTCCATTGACTCACCCCTCCCGCCCCATGCCCCGTAGGGTCCCATAGGGTCCCATAGGGTCCCATAGGGGTCCCATTCCCCTCCTCGCCCCACCTACCCCTCGTCCTCCTCCCTGCGTCCCCCGCGGGCACCCCAAAGCCCCCCTGCTGCCCCCCGAGGGTCTGTCCCCCCCAAAAAGGACACCACGAGGCCGGGTGATGGAGCGAGGGGCTCTTAGCGGGGTGGCCCCCGCCGGGAGGGGCCCCCCCAGAACACAGCGAGCGGGGCCCCGCAGGGCCGCAGCGACGCGGACAGGGCCGGCGAAGCACGAAGGCCCGCGTGGGGTGTGCGGCCGGGGGGCCCGACGGGGGTCCCCATAGGGCACGGGGGGCTCAGGCGACCCCATAAGCCGCGGTCAGGGCCACGGCGGGCCCTACTGTCCGCAATTCTGTCCGTCTGTCCATCAGTCCGTCTGCGGGCCGGCAGCAGAGGCTGGATGCCACGCGGGAACAAGCCCTCCGGGCAGCACGTCCCAAAAATCCCCCAAATGCTCCAGTTCGCCGCCCCATAACCGCGCGGCTCCTGGCATCCGCTCCGTCCCCGTCCCGCCGCCACCAGGAGCGGGGCTCAATAAATAACCTCCAGCCAGCCCGGGGCAGCAGGGGAGCTGCGGGGCCGTGCTGTCCCCGTCCTCTTTGGGATTTTTCCTCCTGGGCTGTGCAGCGAGAACCTAAACCAGCTGCCCGGGCGCGGGCGGCGCAGGGGGGGTCCCGTGGGGCCGGGCAGAACGGGGTCACTCGTCGCCGGCGGGCTCGTGGAGCAGGCGGTGGATGTCCTGGAAGGAGGGACGGTCTTTAGTGTCCCGTCGCCAGCAGCTCAGCATGAGCTTATAGACAGAGTCCGGGCACAGCGCGGGCTGGGGGAGGTAGGTCTGGAAAACGAGAGGCAGAGAGCACACGGGGAGGGGGTTAGGGTCACGGAAATCCCATGGGACAGCACCGAGAGGGTCCTGGAGGGGGAAAAACCCTCCTAAACTCTCCCATCCTATCCCGTCCCGTCCCGTCCCCACCTGCCGGCCCTGGTCGCGGAAGAACTCCCCGGTGTTCTCGATGACCTGCTCGTCCGACAGCTGCGAGTAGGGCTGCTCGCGGCACAGCGTGAAGGTCTCCCACAGCGTCACGCCGAACGCCCACACGTCGCTGGCCGTGGTGAACTTACCCTGGGCACGGGGAGCGCAGCGGGGTCAGGGTGGGCAGCACCGTGCCCGGCCCCAAATACCCCGGGCTCCTCAAACCACCCCCATACCAGCAGGATGCTCTCCCAGGACATCCAGCGGATGGGCAGCACGGCGCGGCCCTGGATGCGGTAGTAGTCCCCGCTGTAGAGGTTCCTGCTCATGCCGAAGTCGGCGATCTTGATGGTGTAGCGCTTCCCCACCAGGCAGTTGCGGGTGGCCAGGTCGCGGTGCACGAAGTTGAGGGAGGAGAGGTACTTCATGCCCGAGGCGATCTGGGTGGCCATGAAGCGCAGGTCGCGGTAGCTGGGGAGACGGCGGGGCACTGAGGCGCCGGGACGGAGCGGGGCCGGGGCCCTGCCGCCGTCCCCAAATCCCCCGTCCCCCGTGGGGCTACCTGACGGTGGGCGTCTGGGCGTCCGGGGGGCTGTGGGCCTCGTGGCGGGACAGGAACTGGTTGAGGTCGCCGTTCTCCATGTACTCCGTGATCATGCACAGCGGGTCGTCCGCGATGCAGACGGCCAGCAGGCGGATGATGTTGGGGTCCTTGAGCCGCGCCATGATCTTGATCTCCTTCAGGAAGTCGTTCCTTGCGGGGACAGAGAGCGTGGGTCAGGCAGACACGGGGCTGATCCTTTTGGGGTGTGCGCAGGGGATGGAGGGGGCTCGGGGAGCAGTTTAGGACCAGCAAGGACCGAAGCCCTGTGGGGAGGGGTGCTGGTACCTGGCGTTCTTGTTGGCGTCCGCCCGCAGCATCTTCACGGCCACCAGCACGGGGCGGTCGGAGCTGGCCTCCAGGCCCTGCAGGGCCAAGTCCTTGTCCGTGAACTTCTCCATGCCCTCCACTTCGCAGAGGTGGACCTGTGGGGGCAGACGTCACCGCCACCTCCTGCTCTCCCCCCTCCAGGCCCCGTTTTGGGGCGAAGGCAGCGAGCAGGAGCGCTCCGCACCTCCCATCCCAACCCCATCAGGGCCCCGCTCCCCCCTCACCTCCCCGAACTGTCCCTCCCCCAGCTTCTCCTTGAAGGTCAGCAGCTTCCTGGGGAACTCCTCCACGGCCACGTCCTTGCCGGACAGCAGGTCCATGGTGAGGGCTGGCACCGAGTAGGTGTTGCCTCCCGTGACGCCCTGCAGGTTCACGATGTCGGCCTCGGCGTAGTGGGGGACGCCCTCGGGGACGGCGGCCGGGGACGGCTTCACGAGGCCGCTGCAGCCTGGGGGAGACAGCGGGGCCAGCCCTGCCGCGGTGTCCTTCAGAGCTGCAGCACCACGAGGACGGGCTTCAAGCACCAGCTTCGTGTGCCCCCCTCCCCGGGAGGATTTCCCCGCTCCTCACCCGTGTCCTCCTCCCCCGGCGTGAACTCGGGCAGCTTGCGGATCAGGCGCGAGGGCTCCTGGTAGTCCGGCCCCAGCGGGAAGATGCGGTCGTAGGTGGAGTTGGACTCGTGCTCGCTGGACGAGGAGGAGCGGTTGTGGTTGAACATGCTGGATTCGCTGGGCAGCGAGAGGCTGACGGTCATTTCGTCGTCCAGCATCCTCCGCGATGCCTGCGAGAGGGGGACGAGGGAGGAGAGGGCTCAGACAGGGCCACCAAGGCTCAGCATGGCCCTGGTGGGTCACGTTGACCCTACAGGGAAGAGTCTGGATGTCTGGGGGCTGCGGTGAGAGCCCACCAGCCGCCCCGCACGCGCCCACCTTCTCCAGCATCTTCTGCCAGAACTGCCGCCACAGGATGATGACGATGATGGCCAGCAGGATGAAGATGATCGCCACCAGGCAGCCGATCAGGATGCGCGTGTTGCTGTCGTCCACCTTGAGCGTGGGGTCTGGCGGGAGGGGACAGCGAGAGCAGGTCGTGCTGGGCTGAGGGGACAGCCCCTGCCCCCCCTTTTCTCCCCTTTTGGAGCCCCCCCGAGCATCTCCCCATGGGGAGGTGACCCCAAGCCCTGCCCAGCTCATGGTGACCGGCTTTCCATTGCCTTACCGTACGTGGTGGGGGCCATGGGCATCTCCGGGGGGGCCACCGAGTTGTTGTACATGGCTGCGTCTGCCAAGGGAGAAGAAGACCCTGTCGGGATGGGGGCACGGGCATCCCCAACCCCATTTCCCCACCGAGTGCCCCACGCAGGAGGGATCCCGGGGCCGGCAGCAGGGGGCTGTCAGCGTGCCGGTACCCGACTGGAAGGTGATCTCGCTGAACATCATCCAGGTGTCGGCGAAGTAGTACTGGCACTTGATGGCGCTGGCCATGCGGTGCAGCAGGGGCACGGTGACGAAGCGGGCGCTGGGGTTCACGTCGTCCAGCACCAGCACCGAGGAGACGGCGTTGGGCTCCCACTCGCCGGCGTCGGAGCGGAAATAGCACTGCACCTCCTTGAAGATCTTCACCCCTTTGGCGAACATGTTGTTGCAGTGCACCTGTGGGGCAGCCCGTGAGCGCGGCCCGCCACGGGACGGGGACGGGGACGGGGACGGGGATGGGGACGGGGCCGGGGGGGACGCGGGGCGCACGGACCTTCATGGTGGTGAAGTTCCTGATGCGGTCGAACTCGAAGGTGATCTCCACGTAGCCGCCGGCCGTGCTCTCGTTGCGCCAGCCCACGTAGTCGTAGCCCGGCCAGACGTGGTACTCGTGGGTCTGCGTGAAGTCGTCCAGCCCCGACACCCCGTCCGTCAGCTGGCCGAGCCCCTCCGTCATGCTGCCACAGGCGGGGAATTTGGGGAGCTCTCGTGAGCACCGGGAGCCTGATGGTGCCCAGCTCATGAGAGCAGCAGCCTGGGCACCTGACGGCTCCTCAGAGCCCCTGGAAGCAGGGGGACCCCATATCCTTGCAGCTTTGGCTGCACGAGACCCCGCTCCTCACCTGTACCCGAAGGCCCCGTCGTACACAGAGTCGTTCAGGTAGATGACGGTGCCGCCGGGGAGGACGAGCTGCTGCCCAGCCGGCGCGTTGTAGGACACCAGCCCGTCTGCGGGAAAAGGAGCATGAACTGCTCGGCCCCAGGGCCCCGCACAGCCCCGATGGGACGGACAGACAGACAGACAGACAGGAGGGAGATGAGCACCCAGCACGCACCGAGCCAGACGCAGCCGTAGAGCTCCACGCGCAGGCAGACGTTCATGGAGTGGTCGGTGACGGGGATGAAGCGGACGAAGCGCGCGATGAGCGGCGGCTCCAGGTCCTTGAGTACGATGTCGTAGGGGTTGGTGTTGCCATCCAGAACCTGGGGAGACACAACGGCGGTGGGCACGGCCCCAGCGCCCCGCGGGGACGCCGAGGGATGCGCTCGGCTGCCTCCCCACCTGCTTCCCGTGCCGGTTCCTCCAGGAGATCCAGCGGGTGCCGTCCCGGCTGTAGTTGATCTTGTACATGGGGGCGAACTCGTTGCCGTGGCCCCCGGCGTGGCGGCCCTGGGTGCCCACCAGCGTGATGAAGTGCAGGGCGCGCAGGTCGATCTGCAGGAACTCCTTCAGGTCGTCGGGCTCCACCGGGATCTCGGGGCACCAGGCACCGTCGCCGTCCTCCGAGTCCAGCCTGCGAGCGCCACGGGGAGGGTAGAGAGATGGTTTGCAGGTGGGCAACGCTGTCCCCATGCCCCCTAGCCGAGCCTGTCCCATCTCAGCACCCCCGAGGGTCCCCCCTGAGGGTCTCCCATTGCCCGTGCCCCGCACTCACCGTCCGTACTTGGCGGCCGTGGACTCGGACCACTGGCTGGAGGCGGAGATGTCCTCGTCGGGGATGTGCCCCCCCGACATTCCCAGGGGGTACCGGCACACCGCTGCAAGGAGAGCGGGGTGCTGAGCAGGGTGCTGAGCGGGGTGCCCCCTCGCTCCCCATCTAGGTCACCTTTCCGTGCCGTGACCGCCCCGTGCAGCTGCAGGGGAGGCAGCGTGCTCCATCCCCCCGGCTTGTGGAGGAGGGACGAAGGGTGAGGGGATGTCTCCGACACCTGCCTGGCGCTGGTGGGAGAGCCGCTGGGCACCAGAGGGCTCAATCCCGAGCCCCAAATCCCACCCGCAGCCGCCTGCCCTCAGCCGTGCCACCTCGCTGCTTCCCCCTGGCAGCAGGGGACAAAACCTGCTGGCCCCTCGGGGAGTGGAAAAGTACCCAGAGCGGCGGGTGGGCTGCGCCCCCTGCTCGGCACCGCATCCCCACGGGTTATTTTTTCACGCCTGGCTGCCAGGAGAGCTGCTGAAAGGCCGGCTTGTTTGGCCGTGTTTACCCTCTCCCCGCCAGCTCCGGCCCCACAAAGCTCCCTCCGCAAACCGCCCCGAGGAAACCGTGCGGGGCCGCGGTGACACCGAGCACCCACAGCTTGGGCACAGCCTGTGGCACGCCTGGCACCGCTCTCATCCCGTTCCCAAGCTGCAAACCCGGCTGGAGGTGAGGCCAGCCCTGCCTCGGCCCCAGCACCGAGCTGCCACCGGGCTCTCACTTACCCGGGTTGACCTGGGCTCGTGCAGCCTGCAGGACGCAGAGCAGCGGCACCAGCAGCGGCGTGGGGAGGGCTGGCATGTCGGCGGTCCTGCAGAGACACGACCAGGGTGGGTCACACCACTGCTGCCAACCCCCCCAAGCCTCTGTGATGCTATTCAGGCACCCCATTCCCAAGCCCCTGCTGCCAAAGGGGCCACGGGCAGCACGCGGAGCCTCCAAAAGCCCCCCTCGGGGTCAGCACCGTCCCGGATGGATGGGCAGACCCGCTGGGGGCGGCTTGGAAAGCAGCACGTTGCACGACCTCGGCCCGTGGCAGCAACATCACGTTGCGCAGCGCGCTTTCCTTGCCTCCTGGCTGCGGAGACGTAATAGCAGGTAATTGCCCGAGATTGATGCGGTGTTTATGATGGTTCTCCGCTCCCGTGCCAACCTCGGTGTCACCAGAGGGGCGGGAGCTGCCCAGGAGGAGGTGAGCACAGTCAGAGAGGAGCAGGCGGTGGGCACGGGGCACCCCCGGCCCAGCCCTGGCGCTGTTCCCGGCTCTGCTTCATTGCTGGGGCTTTTTGGGGGCAGTGGTCGCATCCTTCACGTGCACCTGGGGGCTCGGAGCAGGGGCTGTAGGATTCAGTGGGCAGCTCTGCTCAACACCATCCCCTCCATGGGCAGAGCAAACGCACACCCCCACTTACAGCCATCTTCCCCCCTTTTTTCCCCTCTTTCCTTTGGAAAAACACGCATATTGCTGCTTTTTTTCCTGCTCCCAGCCCCAAAATCCTAGGCAGCAGCCCATGTTGCCAGCCAGCTGGGTTGCAAACGGGAATTTCACCTACAGAGCTCGGGGCTGGTGGGCAGCGCGCGAGGCTCCGCTGCTCGCTGACGGATCCAATCTCCCCGGCCCCAAAATCTCAATTTCCTCCCGCATGCCAGCGCATATCCGCAGACATTTTTTCCCACTATTCTTTCAGGCTGAGTAAACTCTTTAGGCATCAGGGGAGCAGATGCCGCCACCTCCCCGAGGGAAGGGGCTCAGGTTTGGGCTCACGGAGGGGCGTCTGCTCCTGCTGGAGCACTCGCGGCCGGGCTGGAGGCAGCGGGAAGGCGGCGCCGGGCGAAGGCGCGCATGGTCCGAGCAGCCCAGCGCTGCTGGCAGGACGGCTGGAAAGCGGTTTTGTTCCGCCAGCGCTGACAAAAAGGCTGGCTCTGCAACGGTTCGCCCGAAAAGGTTCACCCAAAAAGTTTTCCGAGTGCTGGAAATTGTTACTGCACGGCGTTTGGGGAGATCCTCCCTCAGGCCTCCCTGTTCCGCTTTCGTTTTTGTTTGTTTGTTTTGCCTTTTATTTTCCCTCCTTTCTTGTTCTACCCAAACTAAGCAGGGAAAATTAAGGTGGGGAATGGATAAATAAACACAACCCATGCTTGTTCAGAAACGAGCCCGCGGGCGCCCCGAGCACACCCCGCTGCCGGGAAGGAGGCTGGCGCAGGGCGAGCAGGCAACCGGGGTGTGCCAAGGCCCGAGGCGGGTGGCGTTTTGGGTAGGGGGCCTGGCACTACAGCCCCCGGCGTGCCGTGCCGCCGGCGCAGCCACTGCGGGAGCAGAGAGCAGCATGCCGGGACGCGTAGTCCCCCTCCTCCCCCAAAATGCCATTTTAGAGCTCGGCTGCCTTGGATGCAGCCCCATTTTCTGGAGCTGCGAGCATCTCCCCAGCCAGGGGGCTCGCCGCGGTGGCGCAGCGCACGAGGAGCACCCGGTGTGTCCCCAGGGCCACCGGCCACCCCGGGGGGATGCCGAGAGCATGGCCCGGTGGTGGCAGGGCTGGGGACGTGGCCCCGTGGGCGCTGCACCCAACACGGGCCCCCCGTGCCGGGAGCTGGGGCCCTCCTCCTGCTGCGTGCCACGCTGCACGGCATCGCCCCGCCACGGCCACACGGCACGGGAAGCCACCAGCAGGTCCCCAGCGCCGGGATGGGGACAATTCGTGCCATGTCCCCCCCCCTATAGTGAGCCCGTGCCCAGCTCGGGGACCAGAGGGACAGCAGGGCCACCGTGGCCGGCCAGCACCGCCACCAGCTGTGCCAGCACACGCAGGAGGGAGAGGAGGAGACACCAGGAAACGCTGGCCAGGCGCAGGGCGAGGGGCGAAACATTGGAAAGTGGGGGAAAAACGGAGAGAAAAGGCCAAGCGCCAGCAGCCCAGGCAGGGATGCTGCCCCACGCGGAGCCGCTGCTGCCCCATCCCCTCCTCGCCCCACAGAGGGACCCGATCCAGCTTTGGGGTCCCGGGCAGAGCAGGGCAGACCCGACATCCCCCCAAAACCCCAGGACGGGGCGGCAACGCCTCCCCAGGGACCCCAAGAGACTCACCGGAGCGGGGAGGCGGTGGAGGGCGGGCGGGCTCCTCGCTCCTCGCCCGGGCTGGGGGAGCCAGGCGAGGAGCGAACTTCCCCGGGCTGATGCAAGATGCCTCTGCGAGCGCGCTCACATTCTGCGGATTCCTGGGAGCCGGCCAGAAATCCCACAATCCTACATCTTGCACATTTGGTTTCAATTAGGGAGCGGAGAGGGGGGGAGCCAGTCACCAATCCAGGCTGGCTTTTCGGCGGAGGTTATTTTCCTCGACCCGAGGGAATGTGCGCAAAGCTATAATTTACAGCAAAACCCATTCATAGCGCGAGAGAAAATATAAAAAAAAAAAAAAAAAAAAAAAAAAAAAAGAGACCTGTGGCCAGTGAGAGAGCTTAAAGCAATAGGCAGCGTTTTTCTTTCCGTGCTCAACCCCGAGGCTGCAGGACGGAGTGCCCCGACCCTCCTCCTGTGCCACGCAGACGAGGGGCTCCCCAAAATGTGGTGATGGAGGAGCCCCCACAACCTTCCTGGTCCCCTCTCCGGGTGCCAACCCGCTCGGGGCCCCCCGATTGCTCTGCAGAGCTCCTGTGCTTGGCGGTGCCGTGGCCGAGCCCCATGCCCCATGTGGGGAGTGGGAGCAGCCCGGGGGCTCCCCAGGCCGCACGCTGAAATTTGGGTTTTCATCACACCACCTCCAGGCAGCGATTCGGCACCGCGGCCACCGACCGCGCGACGCAGCACGGAGGAAACAGCAATAACGGGTTCAAATCCTTTTTTCTGCAATAGTTTAAAAATTAGTAGTATTTCTAACTGTTTTTTGCTGGATTTTGTGCCAGCGCCTGTGCTGGCAGCCAGGCTGGGGGTGCTGGGACCTGCAGCCCCCTCCCCGCAGGGCGCACGTGGCCGGGAGCCGCGCTCCCACACCAGCCCCTCCCCGAGCAGCGGCCCCAAAATCTCTCCCACCCTGCCGGGCACCCTGAGCTGGACCCGGCGCCCGCCCCAGTGCCGCCGCCTCGCTCCAAAACCCCAACCCAGCCCTCGCTGCCAAACTGCCGGCCCATCTGGGCTGCAGACAAACAAATTCTGAGTCAGCTGCGCTGGAAGCCATCGGCTGCCTGGCAGGGTGCTGGTGTGGCGCTGGGGACCCTCGGCCTGAGCAGGCGGGCACCCCAAATCCCTTGGGGTGGGCAGGAGCAGTGCCTGCCGCAGGGCTGTGCCACCCCACAGCCCCAGGGGGCCACCCCGCTGCGGGATGCCCCCCGAATCCCCTACGTGCACGGCAGCACAGCCGCCAGCCCGCCCCGCTCGCCCGCTGCCACCTGGAATTAGCGCTGAAATAACTTGGCAGCGGGCTCCGTCCCAGGACCTGGTGCAGAGGTGTCGGTGTGCAAACACAGCCCGGCGGCCAAGGCAAACATCGCCTCCTCCCCGGCCCTCCTCAGCACCCGGGGAGCCAGCGGAGCCCCCCCTGCACCCTGCAGACCCCGGCTGCTGCTGCTCGGGGCCACCTGCATCCCCCCGTGTGCTGTGCCCTGCGCCCCATCCTGCTTTGGGGGCTCCCTTCCTGTGGTGGCCGCTCCCCAGGCCAGCAGAGCTGTGTGTGGGGACACAGGGTGGGGGGATGCAGACCACCCGCAGCACTCTGCACCAGCCCCTGGCCCCGTCCCACCCCGTTTCCCCCGGGACCAGTGGCCACCAGCCCGCCCCAGCAGCAGCCAGGACCCCCCGCACGGCCCTGTCTGAGCCCGGGGCTGCCCAACCTCAGCACCCAGGGGACTCGGTGACATCCGTGGTGGAGATCTGTGCCCCGAGGCACGGGGACACCACGCAGGAGCCGAAGCGTCCTCCCACAAAGCCACAGGATGCTGCCAGAGGGCACTGTGCCGGGCTGGCTTTGTCCTACGCTGCGATGGAGCTGTGCACCTGCCTGTTCCTACCTGCCCGAGGCTTGCAGCCATTCCCAGGAATTCCCGAGGAAAGCACAGCCCCGTTTTCCCAAGAAAAAATAAAAAAAACATGCTTTGTGCCAAGGGAACCTGCCCACGATTCCTCCCCGGGCAGCCCTCCCCGCCGTGCTGGGAGCTCAGCACGGGGAGATCGGGCTCCGCTCCACAAGCAGACCCCCTGTGGAAAGCCCCCGGCACAAAGCACCACCAGGCGACAGACAGGAGGGCCTCAGGGGTTTAATCAGGCAATTCCAGTTGTGCAACATACAAAGGATGAGCTAAAGGGAGGACACAGGCAATGACGAGAACCCTATTAAAAAAAATAGCCGTGTAGATTCGAGAAAAATAAAAATTCAAAGATTACCCCCAGCCCCGTACCATAAAAATCCTCTGCATGTACAATGACTGTTCCTATATACACGTTTAAAAATAAATGCCCACAGCCTGAGGTGCAAAGAGCAGCACCGCAGCTGTGCTTCGTGGCAGGGGAAATCCATAAAGTGTTTGGTTTTTAAATTAAAATATAAATAGAAGCATACAGCGTGCCAGGAACCGCGCGGGCTGCGTCCTCCTCTGCGGGAGCTCAGAGGGAGCAGGACCAGCCCCCGGCAGCCCCAGCCATAAACCTTCACGTGTCCAGGGCACGGGGTGCCTGCCGCTACATCCCGTTCTTCACCAGCTCGTGGATCCCGTCCTCGTCGATGATCAGAGGCGCTCGGAACTCGCGGTCCTTCACGTACTTCTCCAGGCCCTGGCGGGGTGGGAAGCAGCTCGTTAGGACGCTTAACGAAGGCGGGCGTGCTCCAAGAGCTCAGGGCCGGAGCCCAGCCCCTTACCTCTCCGCCGTAGGAGATGAGGGGAGAGATCTCACACTGGATGGGCAGGTCGCTGGCGTCCTTCAGGCTGCGGAGAGAAAGCCCCCCCAGCATCAGTCCCTGCCCGCCGGGAGCCCCGCGGGCTGAGCCAGGCGGTGCCGCTCCCCGGGTTAGTCAAGCCTCGCGTGCCGTGCCCTCCAGGTAGGTGCGAGCCAAGGTTTAGGTACCAGCAGCAGCTGAAAGGGAAGAGAGCTCGAGGTGCAGCTCCCCGGAGGATCTAGCATCTATCTACGTCCCCAGAGCGCAGCCCCGCTGTGCCCGGTGCTGCAAGCGAGCCGGCCACCCCTCCTCCTGCTGGGTTCTCCTTGCAGGCTGACTGGGTTCGAGCTCATGTAGGAGCTGCATCCTTTATCCTGCATCCTAACCAGCATAAACCTGAAAGCGCTTGGGGTTCTGAATTACAAAGCAGGAACACCTCCACCCCAAAGCAGCAGGAGGTGCGACTGCTGGGGAAGGGCACGAAGGTGACAAGCTCGGGGCCTGTCCACTCTCACTAATCCCAGGGGCACACGCTAAGCTGAAGCCCCAGGTGTTCCCTGTGCCTGCGGAACAGCCTGCTGTCCCAGAGATGTTTTAACACTTCTTAACGCTTTCCAGCCTCTTCCCATAAATTTCCAGGTCCTCATTAGCCAGGGGCTTTCACCAATTTCGCAGCCTGGCTCGTCAGAGCTCGCTAGCTGAAGTCACACGAACGCAGCTGACCGCCCACGTTCAGATCCACATGTGCTACATCAAAGCCAGGATCTGGAGGCCAGTTTGTGTTTTTAATCCCGTTCCAGGGGCCGGGCTGCCGGCCGTCTGGCAGCCACCAGGAGAGCAGCCACCTCCAGCTGCGGGACCGGCCGGGCTCGGAGCTGGCTGCGCTGCGTGACGAGCCCGGGCTGTGCTGCCTGCTGCTCCGGGAAGGAAAAAAAACCCAGAGTGTTTCACAACAGCTCCCAGGCTGTGCTGCTGCCCACCAGCAGCAGGCTGCCCGCCCTCCTGCACCAACCGGGCAGCCCAAAACACTCAGCCTCTGCAGAAAGGAGCCCCAGGCAGGAGCGGTGCCACCCATCGCCCACCTGCAGGAGCCTTCAGGGTGAGACGTGCCCCGGTGCCAGCATGCGCCCCGAGCCCCCGTTAGTCCCCGGAGAGCTGCCCGGAGCCCGTTAGCCCCTGAGCGCAGCCCCGCCACCATGCACCGCAGCCCGGCTGCACGAATAGTTACTTGGCGGTGACATCGGCCGGGGGGGCGTCTGACCTTCCGTTTGGGAGGCTAGTGGGAATAAACAAGGGTTAACGAGGCTGGGATAGAGAAATGACAGGGCAGAACGAGGCGGGGGCTGCTCTCCTCCCCCAGTGGGGTGCTGCGATCTGCTGTGTCGGGCTTTGGGGAGCCACCTCCGGGCTGCACGGGCACCCCTGGCCGCAAGGGAGACTGCAGGGTGCAGTTTCCAGGGCTTGAAATGAGAAGGGAAGCAGCTCCTGCGGGCCCACAGCTCCTCCTGCAGCTCACGCCCGGCTCTGCCCCACAAACAACCCGAGACAAAGGCTCCAGCGGTGCTGGCTGCAGGAGCACGGACGGGCTGGGGACTGCCTGGTGCTTTACAGCCAGCCCAAGGGGACGGAGGAGGCTCCTCTTCCCAGCAGCTCTAACCCACGGGCAGGCAGAGGGTTTTCGGGGAAAGCAGCGAGAGCAGGGGCTCACCGCGGGATGGCGGGGATGCGCGTGCCGTTTTCGTCCACGAAGTGTCCCCCCGCGTTGAGGACCCAGCGGTGGTGCAGGGACATGAGGGCGTGCCGGGCCGTGGTGGGGTTGTCCTTGCCGTTCTGGCTGTCTGCGTTCTTCAGGGGAGAGAACTCGTCCTCGCGCAGCACCTCGTACACCACGAACTTCCTGGGGGACGGGGAGGGAGGGAGCGGGACACAGAAGGGTCAGGGGCACGGCTGGGAGATGTGCCCGCTCCCTCTCCCTGCCCCTCCCGGCTGTAGGGTCCGCAGCCCGCCCCCCGCAGAGAGAAAAGGGCCTACTTGGAGAACTGGAAGATGTCGAAGACAAACTTCTCCATCTTGATGCCGTTGGGCTTCTCGGGCTGGACCAGCTGCCCCGTCTCCACGTCCACGTGCGGGATCTTCTTCTCGGCCACGTGGTGCTGCAGCTGCGGCTCGTAGGTGCTGCGAGAAGCCGAGAGGGGGGTCACTTTGGCACGCAGCGGCCACCCTACATCTCACAGGAAGGGGACAGGCATCGGACACGGGGCAGAGCACGCGAGCCGTGCGTTCGCTCGAGCCCGTACTTGACCACGTCCTTCAGGAAGGCGGTGGTGAAGTAGTGGTTGGCGATGTTGCCGGCGTTGAAGAGCAGCCGCCCGTCTGCGCCCCGCTTCTGCGCGGTGGCCAGGGAGATCTCGCTGTACTCCACCACCTGGTAGACGCCGTCCACGCGGCACACCACGCCGACCGGCTCCGTGGGGTTGGTCTTCTCCACCACCTGCCCACGGGAAGCACGTCAGGGAAAGGCCCCCTATATCCAGCAGCCCCCATGGGGTTATTTTTCTGAAAGCAGGGCCAGGGGAGGGCCGAGGATGCTGCAGCCCAGCTGGTTCTGGTGATGGTGGCCAGAGGGCGCGGTGGCAGGGCTGGTGACGGCTGTCAGTCACACCCAGAGGGCGCAGGCAGGACCTGGCACCAGGCCCGTGTGTGGCAGGCAGAGGACGCAGGTAAATGTTGGCATTTGGCCCCCACGTGAACAGCAGAGGGCTGCCAGCTCGGCAGAGCCACCCCGACACGTTACCTGACCCCAGTCAGGCCACCAGAGGCACGCAGGGCTCCCCTCTGTGCACATCTGGGTTTATTTCCTCCTCCTGCCACCCGGGCCAGAGGGAGGGACTGACAGCTTTCTGCCTCCCAGCTCCTGCTCTGAAAGCTTCAAGGACAGCGAGCCCTGTCACCTGTTTGCCAGAGCCAAGCCCAACGCAAACACAAGCGCTCAGCCCCTTTCGCTGCTGATCGAGTAAAACTTTGGGCATGCAACATCCTCCAGGTGGGGCACGGGGCCAGGCTCGGTGCCAGGATGGCACAGACGGGGTCAGCAACACCCTGCACCTCCCGGAGCTCTTCTCTTGGATACAGGGGACTGGTGGGGAAGGGTAAAAAGGCCCAGGGAAGCCGTGCGAGGAGCAGGGCAGCCCAGGAACAATACCTTGGCACCGCAGTCGGCTCCCTTCTCCAAGCAGAACCCGATGAACGCGGGGTCGGCCACCTTCACCAGGATGTTGTCCACGCAGTAGACGTGGACGCTGCGCACTCCCCTCCGCTCCATGTCAGCCACGATGCCGTGCGCCCCCAGGGCCCGGTACAGGCCCCCGTTACCATCTGTGGGGGGGAAAGAAGAAGGCGTTGGGGTGCAGTGACACACGGCCGCCCCGCTGAGCCATCCACACCCACCCTCCTCCTCCTCCAAATCCTCCCCAAAGCCGGGAAATGTGCTCAGCATGACGAAGGATCCCCCGCCGGGCTGCACCCCACCCTGATCCTCCCTGCCAAAAACGACACCTCCCAGCCTGCGTCATGCTGTGAGCAGCCCCCCGGGAGCCGTCAGTGGGCAGCCGGGCTGAGAGGAGCGGGGAGCAGGGTGTGGAGCAGCAGGACACGCAGCCCAGCTGTCCCCAAAACTCGCCCTCAGCCCCGCAGACCTGGCGCCATGGAGATCTTGCCCTTCTCCTCCAGCAGGATCTTGCCGTCGAAGCCCAGGGCGGGCAGCATGCCCTGCTGGAAGAAGACGACGTCCTCCTTCTTCAGCCCGAAGTAGCGGTGCTTCTGGAAGAACTCCTGGGTGGACTCCATGGTCCGGCCGCTCGTCATGATGTACCTGGGCGGGAAAACACCCCAAAAAAAACCCTGCTGGACCTCCTCGGAGCACCCCTGGGACCCTGGGCAGGGGGGTGGGCACCCGGGGCGGGGGAAGGGGGGACACCCAGGGCAGGGAAAGGGGGACACCCCGGTCCAGCAGCTCACCATGGGATGCAGCAGGGCTCCCCGTGCCGCTCCTCCGCCAGCTGCTGCAGCCTCCGCAGGCGCTGGGCCTGCAGGTGGAAGAGGCTCTTTCTGGAGGGCAGCCCCACGTCGCACATGCCCTTGGGGTAGGGGACGCCCAGGCGGGTGCCCTGCCCGCCGGCCAGCAGCAGGGCGCACACGCGGCCCCCCGCGATCTCCGCCAGCCCTGCGGGGACGCGAGGACACGCGTGGGGCCCGGCACCGAGCCCCCCGCCCCGCGTCCCTCCCCTCCTCGCCCTCCCCGGCTCCTACCGCGGCTCTCCCAGCCCGGCAGCAGCCCGCGGTCCCGGGAGGCGCTGCCCAGCACGTCCCGGGGCACCGGCTCCATCCTCCCGTCCGGTGCCCCCTCCGCAGCCGCCGCACCGCCGCCCCTCGCCCTGCGGAAGAAGCGGTTGATCTCGGCCACGTCCATGCCCCGCAGCTCGGCCGCCAGCTCCCGGCGCTCGGCGGCGCCCAGCTGCGGCCAGAAGCGCAGCACATGGCCCTGCCCGCCCGCCGCCAGCCGCGCCGCCAGCAGCGCCCCCTCCTCCTCCGCCTCCATCCCGCCGCCGCCGCCGGCCGCGCCGCGCCGCCGCCCCCCTTTTATACCCCTCCCGGCCGCCGTGCCGCGCCCAATGGGGAGCGGCGGCGGCCTGGGCCGCGCGTTCTCATTGGGCCGCCGGGAGGCACCGACCTCCGCCGCCGCGCGGAGGGGCGGCCAATGAGAGCGGCGGGGGGGCGGGGCGGGCGGTGCCATGGCAACGCGCGCCACGTCAGCGGGGAGGCGGGGGGGGCGGGAGGCGGCCACTGAGGGGGGATTCGGCCGCGCGGCCCCACAGAGGGGGAGCTCCAAAAACCCCACAGAGGGTGCCAGGACCCCCCCAAAACCCCCTCACACCGCTCCTCGCCCCCTCAGGACCCCCCCTGGAGGATCTGGGAGCTGAATCACCACGGGAAGCTCGGCCTTACCCAGCCTCTCCCTGAGCAGGAGCGAGGCCAAGGGTGGGGAGTAGTAAAAAATCAATAAACAATAAATAAACAAACACCACCCCCAACCCCAAGGGAGCACTGCAGACACGCAGGGAAAGGCGTCATCCTGCGCCCCGTCCTCCCCAGGCAGCCCCCAAGCCCTCCAGGTGACGACATGCACACACAGGGAGCCCCCCAAAAGATGGCTGAACCAGGGTTTTGTCTCGAAGCATCCTTTATTAATCACCGGGATCGGGCACACAGCTGCCTGGCACAGGGGGAAGCTTTAGGAAGGCAGCTGTGCCAACCCCGGGCTCAGGAGCACAGGTTTAACAGGGCTGGATGGTGTGCCAAGCCACCCGCAGCTCGCCGAGACAGCGGGGTGAGCTTCACAGCCTTCCTCTGCCAAGCTGAAGGCAGATGGTGAGGGAGAAAAGCCTTCTGCTCTGAGGAGTTCCTAAATTTCCCCATTCCGCACTCCCACAGCTTGCAGGGAAAATCCTGGACCCAGTGACGGGACAGGGATCAGCATCCTCACCTCTAGCCGGGCCAAAAAAATAAGCTTTGTGGGTTGTTTTTTTGCTCCATTCAGTGCTCAGGGCCGGTCAGCGAGCATCCAGAGAGCAAACACGGTGGCAGGAGTTTGCGTCTTGCAGATGTATCCAGTTCCTACTCAAACAGCTGAACAAAACCCCAGCCAAATCCTGGGAGAGCAACTTCACCGTGCTGCAGCTCCTCTCTCGGGATTAATCCTGGCACGGCTCTCGTCTTCAGCTGAGCACCAGCCCTGGGGCACACACACAGCCAGCTTGGTGCTGCTGGCACAGTGGCACTGACGATGGATTTGGGGCCACGGCGCTCCTACCGACGGCAAAGCCTGCCAGAGACAGCACCAGCTCAGAGCTGAGGAGCTCGGTCACTGCCTGGCCACGTTCAGGGTGCTGTCAGCAATCTCACCGCTGCTCTTCGCGGGGAGAAACCCCTCGCCCGACTGATTGTCCGACTCCTTCCAGACGCTAAAGGTGCTTCGCCGCAAGGACAGGTAACTTAACAGCACTGGATCACACAGCCCACCTACACAAAGCTGCTCGACAGCTATGTACACCGAAGTAGCATCGTCCCGGGAACAGCCTGACCAGCAAATCAGACCTCAAAACTCACAGCGGGATTTTTATTATTATTATTATATTTTTTTTTCCTGGAAAATTCTACCATCTCAAAGGCGACAAGGGAAATTGGAAGGGATTGGTCCTTTCTGGGGAAGGCTGGCAAGGGCGACAGCAGACAGGACTCCACACCAGCAGCAGACAGGACTCCACGCCAGCACGGACACCCGTGAAATGCTACAGACGTCGGTTCTGCACGCATGCACGCGGGGCAAAATCCAGGAGGACCACTTAAGTGCAGGATTCCAGCAAGTCCAGCCTCAGCTAGATGCGAGAAGTAAACCACGAGGACGTAAACTGCAAGGTAACTGGGGTTATTACTCCGGGGCAGGTCAGAGGCAGTTTCCGAGCTGCCCTCAAGTATTTCAGCAGGGTTAGAGATCTTCTGCCTGTGCTTTAGAGCTGCGTGAGCAGGGAGAGCGCTCGGGGGGAGCAGGGATGCTGCTCGCCCAGGTCCTTGTCCCAAAAACCCACCGTGGACACTGGGAAAGACACGAATCCGGCCAGGTAAGCCTGGTTACCGGCCCAGCCCTTTCCAAACAGGATCTCAGATTGCCTCAGGCCCTTTGTGTCACCTCTCAAGGACCAAAAGTGTCAGTGCTTCTAACCTACGACAAGTCTAACGGGTTAATGCAAAAAAAAAAAAAAACCAACAAACTGCACAACACGGAAAAGCCAAGCGTGGGGACAGATAAATATTTGTCATTTCTCCTAAGACTCGCAGGCAGAAGTCCTGCTGAGACACAACGAAGACCGCGCGCCGCTGCACTCCTTTCCAAAAATATCACCTACAGACACGCACATACTACGGAGGATTTGGCATCAGAGCTCGGAGCCTCAGTGCCGGCGCAGGGTACGGGCTGGGAGGATGACTCCATGTGACAGAGCTTTCACATCACCTCGGGCTACAAAGTGCTTCCAGGGTGTGTTGGGACCGAGGCCGGCGCTGCTCTGCTGGTGTCCATCCCCAGCCAGGCAGCTCCTGCCCACCCGGGCACCCAAGTTTGGCTCACCACGGCTCGCTCCCCGGGCCCAGCTTGTGCTCTGCATGGCTCAGCAGATCTGATTTCACCGCTGCCTTCTGCTCTGGGGGATGCGAAGGCTCAAAGCCAGAGCCTTTTGCTCTCCCCGGAGCGAAACCGGGTGCTGAGGTGAGGTTCCAGCTCTTATTTCCAGCGCTCCCGAGTGCTTGCCACGACCTGCTCTGCCTCGAGGCCCCCACGGTCACCCTCGGCACCCGAGCGCCTGCCGGGGCAGGCGAAGCCACGTGCCTAGTGTAAACGAGCAAGCACGACACACACACACACACACACACACACACACAAGCACACGCGTAAAGCCACCCAGGCCTCCTCTGCACATCACAAAGCAGCAGTAAAGGTTTCAAAGCCCCTCTCAGTCCTTCGCATCTCTTCGTTAGGGATGACTCAGAAGCAGGGCTAGGAAGCTCTTTTGTACATTCAACTGTAAAACACGTGAGGAAGAGGAGCGAGACAACTCTCCTGATTGTTGCTACGGCCTACAGCAAGTTTTGGTACAGATATCCTCTCTTATAGGCACTCAGTGGGTAAAACGTAGCCACAACAAACTTGCCATCAAAAATCTTTCCAGTCAGCATTTTTTGGGCAGCTTTGGAATCACCAGCATTTGCATATTCAACAAAGACCTGAAAAAGAGAGAGGAAAAGTGAAGCCTCCAGGCAGCACGCCACTCACTCCCTCCCACCCCTGCAATTGGGGAAACGGCTCCTGAGCAAGTTTTTCCCCTTTATCCTCGGTTGAGTCCACAGCAGTGGAGCTAAAAAGGAAGAAGCTGCATCTCTGAACTGCAATTTTAACTCTCGTCTGGGGCCCTCCCAGGTTAGGGAACCCTGCACAACCGGGCAGGAACCTGCGCTGTCCTTCAAGAGGCCCAGATATTTTTAGCACTGTTGTCAGCCAGGAGACTTCCAGAAGCTGAGCAGCAGCCCTGCAGCACACAGCGTCCGTGGGAATCGCACGGCCTCTCCCCTCCCTTCACTTACTTGGCCTTTACCAGGATTCTCCTTTGGAATAAGCAAGGAAACCACCGGTCCGTATTTCTGACACTCCTCTCTGATGTCTTCCAGGATATCTGAGAAAGAAAAGAGATGGTTGCCTTTCACGTTGCAAACTAGGGTTTGCTAAGAAGCAAAAAAAAGGCCAGATGAACACCTCAAGACCTTTCAGTCAACACAGCCTTTTCCTCTCGATTTAAATTAATCAGGGAACGTCACCGCAGAGGCTGACACTGCTGAGCAGCCACGTAACAGGACAGTGTCTGACCTGAGGCCAGGGACAGACCTGAAGGCTGTGAATCCCTGACACCAGGCTTCGGGAGCACATAGGCAGTGAGTGCTTCCTGCTCACAAAGCCTTCCAGTAGCCAAAACGTTCAGAATCTGTGACTTTTGTAGACCAGCAAATTTCTGAGGATCCTGTTCCTGGGCTCCACAGAGCCCTGTACATGTTCAGCAGCAGCTCAGAGCCATGAACACATCACAAGCTCTGTGAGCATTTAACCAGAGAGGAAAATTAAAATCAACCTTCTTCAACATTTGAGATCCTTCAGGAACTCACTACAAGCTCTGCTCTTTGGCTCAATCTTTCAGCCTTAGCCTTTTCCCTGTTAGCGCAGCTGACCCTCTAGGTATCAGAACTCAGCTGAGAAGCTCTTTGGCTACTGCTCTTGTGTCTATTATTTGCTCTTCTGCTTGCTCTCTCACCCCAAAATCCAAAGCAGTGAAATGACATTGCTACACGTGACTGGCACAGCACACACCAACCTTCGTATTCCTCTTCGCTCTGCAGAGAAGCATCGCTCAGAACGTTTAGCAGCCTCAGCACAGGCGTGGGGAGCATCACCAGATCTTCGATATGGGGAGCTGCATGACACCCACAGTTAGAGAAAGGAAATCAAAGGAGCAAGAAAACATGAAGCTGACTCAATATACACAAGGACTGACTGCTCTTTGCAGCAGTTTAGCTCTGCTCCATCATTACCTGCATTTACAGGTAATGCATTTTCCCCGTTTCCAACTTATCTTTGCCTGCGTGCTAACAGGCTCTCCCAAAGGATTCAGTGTACTCTGCAATTATACCGAGGCTAGCACCTGAAATTGCTTTTAAAATTACAAAGCTGGGAGCAATTAAGACTAGAATTATGTCTGCCTAGCTCACATTTAGAATTTGACGTGACCTCAAGGGCTGTGGTAGTTGAGCAAACTATCTTTTATACCCGGCGATGCAAGAAGATGAAAGAACCACTGTGTAACCTGCTCCTCCTGTTACCGGTTCCAGCCAAGCTGGAAAGGGGCCAGAGAGCTTCTGTAACTTCAGTTCTTGAGGCCTGAGCCTCAGCTGACTCTAGGTTATGTTCAGTTTCTTCCCTAAACGCTGTGTGAAACCCCACCATCAAAATCCAGCTGCAACATGGTGCTTTGAGAGCACCTTACAACAGAAAAAGGGAAAAATATTTAGCTACTTAAGGCAGTGCTACGGACTAAGTCAGTGCCACACGAGGAAAGTGGGTGAGCACTAATCCTGTGAAAGGCTTTACAGGAGCAGAAATGAAGCCCACGGCCACAGGACCCTCGGCTCTGGAAGAAAACAGGCAGCTCCACGACGACTTGGAGCAGCGCTGCACGGATCCTCCTGTGGAACGAGGTGGCCAGACTAACGTCAGACTATGAGAACCACACCTGGGAGGCCATTGAAATGCCATTTCAACAATGAAAGCTCAATTTCATGTTCCTGAAAGGGCCCAGCAGGGCTGTCAATATAAGATCTGGGAGCCCAACCTGCAGTGCTTCAAGAGCAGGAACATACCTTTACTTGTATCAGCCACCTACAGCAGCTGAACACAACAGCAGGGCTCACGGGTCTCACATTTGAAAATGAAACAGGAGAGAAAAGGGAAGAAATGGCTCCGGTTCTCCAGCCTGAGCCCTCTGACTAGCTTTGCAAAGACAGCAGGTGATTGCTCCCTTGGAAATACTTTTCCACGCTAAGCACACAGCGTGCAAGAAGCTGACATCTTTGCCCTGCACAGGCACGGCCTTGATTTCACAGGGCAAGAGGAGATGACAGTCAAGTAACACGCTGTAAATCTACTGTGTGACACGGAGGAATCCTTACGAGAAGCCTGGAGGATGAAAGGCCTTATCTAGACGATGCCCAGGCAGCACTCGGGAGCATTCCTTCAAAGAGAGGTGTCACAGTCGGCTCCCAGAGAACTGCTGTGACCATTCTTCCTTAGGGCTGTTGGCAACCCAGAGATAGCATCAGAGGAATAGGGAACTGAAACATTTAACCATTGCCTCAGCCTTACATGCAGCTCCTTTTACTCAAATACATCTGTGTCTTTTTCAGAGGAGGGAGACAAACCAACCCTTACAACTTGGAGCCATCTGTCTTCTTATAACCAAGTGACAAATGCACTTGCAACACCCTTCTGTCCTAGGACAGACGTTCTGCCCAGCACCTCTGCTCCCATTCAGAGTCCCAAGTGACACCCACTGCACTGACAACACAGCTGGCTGCGGCATACAAGCAGCTCAGGAAAGAAGCTGAGTAACTGGAAAGTCACGTCTTGGCTGGAAACGACAAGGAAGGCCGTTCTCAGCTGTCTTTGCTCTAAACAGAATAACTGTGGCCAAGTGGAAGGTAGTGACAGCTCACATTCTGACTTCCTAGGAAAGCAGCAGTGAATGCTTCTTTGTGCAGACACGCTTACGTGTAAGCTAGGCAAAGGAGAGAACCAGCAGCTAAAGAAAAATCGAAGCTGCTTTATGAGCTTGTAGCACTACCCACAGAAGCACCTTTCTAGTACAAGAGGGTACAGTTAGAGGTCTGCGTGTTTATAACGAGATGTGGACGTACTGCCAAAACGCTGCTCCCTCTGCTCTACGGCAGAACTGGCAGGAAGGTTCAGCTCCTTCCACGGAAGGTGGCTTTGATTACAACAGCCCCAGCTTCCGAAGTGCAAGAGCAGTTTTAAAACCTGGATGAGCTGTTTACCTTTGCCAGTACAAAGGGATGCCAACATCTAGATGCGGCCTTGGAAGACGCGATATTTAACAGCCTTCACTGCAAGCTACACCAAGCAGCTTAGGAAAAGCAAGGCCTGAAGAGAAAATACTAGCCCAGCAAGAAGCTGGATGCCTGAAATGTTGACTTATGCTGCAGAAGAGCTGGATGCAGAGCTCTTTGCTGGTCCTCTGAGAGCCAGAAAGCTCTGAAGAACGCTGCTGTGGTGCTTTTGGAACAGAGAATGGGGAGGGATAGCGGCCTACACAGGGCAGTCCCTGCCCATCTTTTGCTGACAGTCTTCATGGGGGGGCTCTGGGGGAACACCACCTTTCTCCTCGAGTGAAGAGGAAGTGCTAGATCAAAGCAACAGCGACAACTGCCTGACCTGCCATGCGGATGTGAGGAAAGGCAGGCCCTGAAGTCCTCGGTGACTTTTGTCACTGCAAACGTAGGCTCACACTCTCCTGGGCAGGCCCCAAGACAGGCTGCAGCACTGTGAGAGCACACCGGGACTGCTCAGCCTGCAAGAAGCAGGCAGCAGCAGAGGCACCCACCAGCTTGCTCCCATTCCCAGCTTCTGAACTGGGAAACTCCGGGCACGTAAAAGCCATCAGCCTCCCCTAAATAGCTCTGCACTCTTCAAATGCACCTTAAGGGTCATAATGCCAGCTAAGTGCCCTGTCTGACCTGGCTACCAGAGGGCTGAAAGTGCCACAAAACCAGGGAGGAGCAGCAAGGACAAAAGCAGGAGCAGCTGCACACCCCTGCTGCTCCCAGGATATGCTGCCCAAGCTGCGAGCGGGGCCCACATGCACAGCTTACCAAAGGGAATGCTGAAGAACGGGCTGCACAAAGCCTTTTCAGCGGAGGCTCGCTTTCCTTGGTCACAATGAAGCATGCTGCAAGAGAAGAGAGATCCTTATGCTCCTGCATGTGACATTCCTGCATCCAATTCACCTTGGGCTGGAAGCCAGCACCGAGGAATAGCCTATCTTTCGGGTGCTTATGGTACAATGAGAACAGTCAAGAGCACATCTTCCAATTCACAGCTTAAGCACACCAGAAGGATCCCCTGAGAGCGTTTCAAGTACATAATACAGGAGGTTTTGCTTTGAGATGTCTTTCAGCACCAAATTATGGAAGTTGCTCGTTAGAATTTCAGAACGAACACTGCATGTTCCAGCTCCACCTCTCCAGGCCACTCTGCTCCCGTCTCAGACACACATGCAGTCTCATAAAAGCCATCGTACTTCAAGAAGCTCCCACATCTTGTCAAAAATGGGATTCAGAGCAGCTAACAATACAGGGCTAATGAAAGCACAGCTAATATAGCTAATGCTTGCACTTGTGACCAGCATAGTGGCAAGGACATTACAAAAAAAAGTGGTAGGTGTGGGCTCCAAGGCACAAGACTTCATGGGGCACATCTTTAAGCAACGCTTAGTAAATGCAGGAAGATACCTTTTGATAAGGTCTCTGAGGTGATAAGCTGGAATGGCTGAATTAACCACCCCTTCACTGGCAAAAATGCGGTCGATGATGGCAGAACTGTTTGCCTGGGAAGAAAAATAAGTGGCAATTAGGGATGAAAGGAAATAGTAGCGCAATAGTAGCCATCATCCGTGTACATGGTTCCTCTGTCTGTGCGGCACTACAGCCAGCACAATTAACTTCCAGTTAATTGGGGAGACACAGGCTCCGAAACACAGAATCCTGGAGCTGTAGGATTTCGGCAGCCTGAACACAGGCAGTGTTCAGACACGTCAGTCCCACAGGGCAGGCAGGTCTCTAAGGCTTTGAAGCCTTAATACCCAGGACAATAGGATTATAGACACATCAAGGAAACACTCTCTAGTTGCCAGGTGCTACCTTACAAATCCAAGGTGCACACAAGCAGCAGGAGGACTTGCCTGGCACAAGCAAGGATGCCCAGAGCCGTTCTCACTCACCTTCCATTCCTGAGATTGGACTGTATGTTTCAGTTTCATTCCTGAGAACATTTCCAGTAAAACGATTCCCAGACTCCACAGATCCACAGCAGAGGTACACTCCGTCTCGCTCTGGAGCCCTGCCTGTGCCAGGCAGTTCTGCAGTTCTGCCTCTGGAGCCCGATACCCGTCTGTTTGAATATATTTCACATCCTGCAGAAGGCCGAACAAACACAAAGAGGTTAATTTTGCAGATCCAGGCTCTCTGCTCTAACCTTAAATCAGTTTACAGGGGCAATTTCTAACGGGTCACCCAAATACCGCTGCTGGCTTGACAGACAGCACCGCGCCAGAAGGCAGTTCAGCTTGCTGTGCTCAACTAACTGAAGGGGAAAAAAATAAGACTGGAAGAGAAAATATCTTCCAGCTAAACAGCAGCCACCCCACGAGCATCTGAGCTCTCTGAACGACAGCACTGCCTGGAGGAAGAGGCTGGACGTGACAGTGGACTGGCCTGTTAACCTTGTGCAAGCATGGAGGACACCGGGAGCTTCAGGATAAGGGTGGTGCACCCACTGCACGCTCCCACATCAGCTGCACGAGCACAAAACACTCAGAAGGAGCGGTGAGGATCAGTAACAGCTTCCATTACTCAAGTGCTGCTGCTGTTCTCAGGAACACAGCATCACAAGAACGAAGCAGGCATCTAACACTCAGACAAGGAAATTATCAAAGGCGCTTCCCACGCGCCTCTTCCTCCTCTCCCCTCGCAGCGAGAAGTGCTGCAGCAATCAATACCTGCTCGGCTGCTGGGGCTGGCAGAGGCAAGTACCCACACACTGTCTGATGAAAAGAAAACAGCAAAATCACAGAATCACACGCGGGCTGATTGGAGAGGCTGCTCGGAAGGTCTCCAGTCCGACCTCCTGCTCACAGCCGACACCAGATCAGTCAGCCGTGGGCTCGTCAAGTCCTTTGAATGCCCGGTGATAAACTGGGTGCTGGATCTTTCTGATATAGGAGGGCTCGTTTCAAATGCCCTGATGTGACTCGAGGAATGACAGAAGAATATGCAAGCTTACTTCCTGAAGAAGGCACGGGATTGTGAATTCTTAGCCATGGAGTATACTCAAACCAGAATTAGCTGGCTATCCAATTGGAAATAAAGTCTACAAAAGGCGTTTTTAGGCAACAAAGCTTAGAATTGTTTCATAAACCAAAAAAAAAACCAAAAAACAGATACACAAATTGCTCAGTAGGGTACTGCCTCCAATCAGCAAAGAGCAAAACCTCGGGCATGGTGAAAGCAGCAGTTCAGCAGCCCCACCAAACAACACTGAGACACGGAAAACGCCGTGGTCAACGCCACCAGCAAAAACAGAGAGAGGGAATTTCACTCCTACTATCTGAGGTATTTTCAGAGATTTGTGTGGCTGAGACCTTGCTCTGTGTACAGCCATTCCCTGTTAAACAGTAACTGCAGAAAGTTATGCAAGAACAAGCCGAGCAGAGTTGTCCCAAATGCAAGGAACACGGTCTTGACTCAGATAAGGAATTCATACATGTCCGCAGCTAGACACGGCAGGGGCGGGGAGGAGAGGCTGCCAGCCAGTACGTATTCAAAGCAGGGTCAGAAGGTTCGCCCCAGCAGGCAGCGTTTTTACAGGAACCAGAGAAGGAAACTCAGCCCAAAGAAGGCAGATTGGAAGAAGGGTTGAAGCAAATAAAATGCACGATCGAGTATTATGAGGCAACTCCCAGAGCGAGCAGCAAAACGCAGCCCTGAAGAAAAAAAAAAATATCTGCCTCAGACACAGGACACCAGGAGAGTGTTTTCTGCTGATAGACAGCAGCAGATTACCAGCACGGAACGGTGCTCAGCCAAGAGCGTGGGAGGACCAAAGCACAACACGGAGGAGTCGTTAAGGAGTGCACACGTTAAAATCTGATGTTGTACCAAGGAATTCAGGGACGGGTCACCCACGCAGTCCTCAGACATTGGCGGATCAGTGAGCTTTACTGTCAATACCAGGTAAAACAGTCAAAAAAATAATAATCTGAAAACCTCTTAGATGAGAAGAGTGCAAGGAGAAGCCAGGACAGCGTGTGGAAAGAAGAGTCATAGCTCACTTATGACTTACCGCCCATCGCCCAGTGATTACAGGCTAATTTGCTACGGGGCTATCTGATAAAAAGCTTTACTGATACCCCTCACAGAAGGTTACTCAGAGAGGGAGGGATGAAAGGAAATTCTGTCAAGCCACCAGCAGAACCTCCCCAGGCTCTCTGTAGACAGTCCCTCTGCTTTCACTGGAGGCCACAGAAGGGAACAAGAGGGGAAAGGACAAACTTACAAAACCCGTCACTACCAAAATAAACAAGTGACAGTATGAAGAGGGAGTGAAAGCTCAGCGAACAGGAAGAGCAGAGCAGAACAGGCACAGATCTGTCCACGTCAGGACAGAACAGACGCTGCCTAGCCACAATCAGGGCTTTGGTCAACCCAGTCACGTGGGAAAGAAACATCCAGACTTAAAAAGGGAAGCTGCTGAAGATAGGATGAAAGTAAAGACAAGAGCAAGGACGCCGCTAGAGATAATGCAATTGACCGATGGCGAAGCCTGGATTACTACTACGTACGATAAGGGATGATAAGAGAGATCCTACAGATCTGGCTGCTCTCGCTCCTCTGACCACATGAAAACTAGCAAACTTTCCAGGAAGCTGAATCGTTAACTCTGGAATCCACGTTGTGGGCAGCACAAGGACTGACATCAACAGCAATCAGAGACACGCGGAGAGAATGGGAACACCGGCTGCTGTTTCACGGGCCAGGCCACATTTTAGCCTTTCAGGAAACCCTCGGCACCCGCTCAAGCTGCTATCCCCACCAGGCCACCTCCGCTCCTTCACCCGGGAGCTGAGAGCATCGCAGGCCCACGCAACGCAAGGGAGAGCAGGCTGCCCCGAGAGCAGCAGGATCCAAACCTGATTCCCCTCTTTGAAGCTAAGTCCAAAGTCAATGAGCTTAAAGCACTCCTCCTCCGCGCTCCACAGGATGTTGCGGGGCTTGAGGTCGGCGTGCACGTAGCCTTTGTGGTGCAGGAAGGCCAGGGCTTCCAGGACGTCTCGGGCGCAGTGCTGGATCATCCACATGGAGCAGCCCTGGTTGCTGGAGTGCAGCAGCAGCTCGGACACGCTGACGTCCAGCAGCTCCAGCAGCAGGCAGCGCGACGGGCCGTTGGCCGAGTAGTGGTTGGTGAACACGCCGTACAGCGTCACTGCGGGGAGACACGGCCACGGGCACGTCAGGAACGGGCAAAAACCCCCCAGTACTGCACCCCGCTGCTCCCCAGCACCACGGGGAGGCCCCAAGACCCGCAGCAGGCGGCTCAACCTTCACGGGATCCCTTCCCAACCCCAGGGGACGCGCTGCCCACCTCGGGGGGCACCTCCTTGTCCCTGCTGTCCCCAGCTGCCCCCCAAATCCCCCCCGTTACCCCAAATCCCCCCCGTTACCGATGTTGCGGTGGCCGCGGAGGTGCTCGAGGGCGGCCCTCTCCTTGCGGAACCCGTACTCGGCGCAGTCAGCGGCGGCCGGGCGGGCAGCGGGGCGCCGAGCGGGGCCGGGCCGAGCCGGGGGAGCCACGAACTCCTTGACGGCTCCCGGAGGAGCCCGAGGGTCCCCGCAGCAGCGCACCCGGTACACGGAGGCCGAGGAGCCGCTGCCCAGCGGCGCCTGCACCTCCCACAGCCGGCCCAGCGCCTCCAGCAGCAGCGGCGGCGGCGGCGGCGGCGCCGCGCCCCACACGCAGCCCGACATGGCGCCGCCTCGCCTCGGCCTCGGCCTCAGCCTCGCCTCACATCGCCGCCATCGCCACCGCCGCTGCTGCTGCTGCCGCCGCTGCCACCTCCGGCTCCCGCAGCCCGGCTCGGCCGCCGCTGCCGCCGGGCTCCGGCCGCCATGACGGCGGAAACGGGGCGGAGCGCGGCCAGGCGATCCCTCAGCGCCGCCCCGGTCCCCTCAGTACAGCCCCAGTACCCCACAAGCACCGCCCCGCTCCCCTCAGCGCCTCCCCGGTACCCCTGAGCAACGCCACAGTCCCCTCAGTACAGCCCCGGTCTCCCAAAGCACCCCCCCGGTCCCCTAAGCACAGCCCCGGTTTCCCCTCAGCGCTTCCCCGGTCCTTCCAAGCACCCCCCGGGTCCCTCAGTACAGCCCCGGTACCCCTAAGTACCCCCCCGGTCCCCTCAGCACAGCCCCAGTTTCCCCTCAGCGCCCCCCTGGTACCCCCAAGCACCACCCCGGGTCCCCTCAGTACAGCCCCGGTACCCAAAAAGCACTCCCCCGGTCCCCTCAGTACAGCCCCGGTCCCCCTCAGCACCGCCTGGTCCCCTTTAGTACAGCCCCGGTCTCCCCCAAGTACCCCCCGGGTCCCCTCAGTACAGCCCCGGTCCCCTCAGTACGGCCCCGGTACCCCCCAAGCACTCCCCTGGTCCCCTCACTACAGCCCCAGATCCCCCCCAGCACCGCTCCGGTCCCCCCCCAGTTCCTCCCTGTTACCCCCCAAACACCCCCCCAGTTCCCTCAGTACAGCCCCGGTTCCCCCTTCACCACCCCGGTTTCCCCCAGTTCCTCCCTGGTTCCCCCTCAGCACCCCCCTGGGGCCACAAAAGGGGTGCTAGGTGTCAGCGATTAATAATAATAATAATAATAATAAAAAAAACAACCCCAGCCGTTTATTGTGCAATCCGCATCTTTTGGCCCCAAGTACACGTGCAGCCCGGAGGCCATAAATAGAGGGACGGGACCCGCTGTGGGGCGCAGGGGTGGAAGACACTGGGTGCTCAGAGAGGGGCTGCGAGCCCTGGTCCCCATCGAGGCGGCCCTACAGGCGTTCAGTGGGTGGCACGGACACACACACCAGTGTTTGGGGTGGCAGCGGCCACGCACAGCACAATCCCATTACAGGCTCTCTGTCCCGGCACCCATGGGCTCGGGGGCAGCAGGAGGAGAGGCTTCAGCCCACCTCTGGTGCCCCAGACCCTGCCGCACGCCTGCCACCAGCTCCAGGGGACACGGTGCCCTCAACACTACTGCTGGAAGGCAGTTTGTGGCTTTACAAGGTCCCATTTGGGTTGTCCACCCTTCAGTGGCACCGGTGGGGCTGTGAGACCTGTCCCAGCCCTGCCCAAAGGCAGTTTGTGCCCACCTTTGAGGCGAGGATGCTCCAGGTAACACGTGCCATCCTATAGCTGCTTCCTCGCACCCGCCCTGGGGTCCCTGTGCGGGATAACCTCTCCAGAAGCGATCATGGAGTGGTATCAGGGGACTGCGTGGCTTCTCGTGTCCCGGTCTCCCGCAGAAGCTCCACCGCTCCCCAAAATACCAGAGGGCAGGGGAGGTGGCCCACACAGAGTGAGGTGCACACCGGGGCAGCTCGGTCCTCCCCATGCCACGAACACGGGCTGGGGCTCCACAGCAAAGAGATGGCACCGCAAAGGGACGGGACGGCCTCTGGACACGGCTCGGGGCTGGGGGCAGCGTGCGGCAGGGCTGGGAGGGCCTGCGGGCAGCCCGGGATGGGGCTGCTCAGTGGGCACAGGGGGTGGGATGTGGGCGTGAGGAGGGTCCTGGCACTTCTGCACCCGCACATGAGGCTGCAGAAGCGGTGGCAAGACAGGCAGTGCTCCTCCTGGGCATCTAGGGAGGAGGGGTTCAGGAATGATGGCTGAGGAGTGGCTCCTGCTAGCCTGGGGTTCCCCCCCGTCCCCAAAATAGCGACCCCAAGAACAGCAAGCGGCAGCGAGAGATGTGTTTGGGAGATCCAGCCCCCACCGTGCCCCTCTCCCGCTGCTACTCGAAGGACAGCAGGTCGGGATGGGGACCCTCTGCCTCCCGGCTCGGGGTGCAGGGCTCTGGGTGCCCCGCGCTCCCCGGCAGCTCATGCTCCAGCCCTGGGCCCCGGGGGGACTTCTCGCTGCGGGGTGAGGTCTCCAGGCTGCCTTTGTGGATGAGGTCGGGCACGGGGAGGGCACCAGGCGGCTGGTCTCCACTCGGTGCCGAGGCACCGGTTGCGCCGAGCACCCCAGGGTGCTCAGGAGGGGACAGGTCCCTTGCCCCCAGCCACTCCTCGGCAGGGTCAGGGTGTGCTGGGGGCGGCTCGGGGGGCTCCGCCACGCTGCTGCCCACGGGCTGGGGTGCGATGAGCATGTCCTGCGGGGTCTTCAGGGCACGCGGAGTCCTCTTCTTGGCGACAGGGGGCGGCGGGTCCAGCCGGGGGAAGGCGTCCAGCCCCGGGGGCCTGCAAGCAGAGCGCAGCAGTGACACACAGCCCCACACCAGGACCCCTGCAGCCTGCCCAAACCTCCCTGCCCCGGGGCACACGCAGCGGGGACACTCACCCCTCCTCGTTTCCCGGCTGTCCCGTGCCCAGCGCGGCACCGGCGCTGGCGTTCACCTCCGTCACCCCCACGCCAGGGGGGCCGGCCGGCTCCTTGCGGCGCAGGAGATCGGTCACCTTGGCCCCCACGGCCTTGCCCAGGTTGCGGAGGTGCTGGCTGCCGGCAGGGCGGGAGGGCTGCGCCGGGGCACCTGTGGTGCCGTGCTGCGGGCGCGGGGTGGGGGCCGTGCTGGCGCTGGCGTTTTCAAACATGCTCTGGTCCACTGGAAGGGAAAGGGAGTGGAGAGCGGGCGTGAGCTGGGCTGCAGGGGGTGAATGTCTCAGGGCTGTCCACCAGCAGCAAGTTGGGGACACGGTTTGGGGACAGGGAGGCTGCTCCCGTGGCCCTGCAGCCGTGCCGTGCCTGCGCAGGGCAGTGCATGCAGCGGGGACAGCGCGGGGTGAGACGAGGGAGCAGCAAGCCCAGGGCACCATGCTGGCACTGACAGCACACCAAGAGCGTCTCTTACCTGGTGCCGAGCAGCTTGGGAAGCAGGTTGTGGGGGAAAAAAAAAAAAGAGAGAAAAAGAGGGTTTACCAAGGGGACAGCAGGCCTGGCCCTTCTGCATGCTCTCTCCATGCTGCCAGGCGAGGTGCGGTGCCGATCCCCTGCCTGGCTGCCTAAAGCGATGGGATTCAGCGGGTGCGGGCACAAAACCCCGATGTTTCTGCACCACCCTGCGCTGGGCCAGCTGCAGCCTGTGTGGCTGAGCACCCCCACACCTCGCCCCTTGCGCCCTGGCAGCCCCGAGGGACAGAGCCAGCGGGTCTCTGAGCACCGGGTCCCTGAAGACCCTCGGAGGGGCTGTGCCCGGTGCCCAGCAGCTCCCTGGGGTGCCCTCAGTGACATCAGCTGCCGAAACCATGGCAGCGTGGCGCTGGGGCCTGGCACGGAAGCTGCACCGGGGCGATGGAGAGCTTTGCGGTGCCGTCCCTTTGGGTGGGGGCCATGCCCCGTGGCACTGGGAGGGGCAGCCTGGAGCCCCCCTGCCCCCGGGGCCTGCCCACTGAGGCCGGTGCCCGCGGGCAGCACCCAGGCAGGGGGGCACGCAATGCTCCGGCGGGACAAACCTGCCGGGGTGGGCAGGGGAAGGGGGCCCCACGTGGCAAAGGGTGCTTTTTAGACACCGGGGGGGTCCTGCTGGCGCAGCCCGCCTCTGCGCTGCCCTCTTTCTCACCCCACGTCTTCCCAGCAGGAACCCCGAAGGCTGCGGGTGCTGCCTCCAGCAGTGCCAGCTCGCCCCCGTGCCCGTGCAGCTCCGCGAGGGACAGCCCCAGCTGGCCGCAGGGTGAGCCCTCCTCATGCTGGTGGGTGTCTCACCAGCATCCCGCACGTGTCCCACGCTGGAGGGGATGCTCTCTGTGCTGGACCAGGCTCATACAGGGACCCCCACCTCACTGCTGCCCTTCCCTTTGCAGCCTCAGCGGGCAGCGAGCTCCCTGCTCGCACCATCTACCGGCCCTGGTTCTCACCGTACAGCTACTTCATCCGCACCGCGGCAGCCCCCCAGCAGCACCTCTCCTCCAGCCTGGCCACCGGCGCCCAGGAGCCGGAGGAAGCCGACCGCCTCTCGGAGACCATCTGCTCCTCCTCCTGCTCCTCGGAGGGTCCCCAGCCCTCCCAGAGGGGCCGGCAGACCAGCGGCAGGGTGAGCATCACCGTGCGGGACATCCTGGCGGCCGCGCGGGGCCAGCCGGTGCCGCGGCACGGCTACAAGTGCAGGGCGTGCTGCCGCGTCTTCCCCACGCTCTGGGCGGTCAAGACCCACATCCAGCACAGCTCCCAGGAGGGCTACAGCTGCAAGGCGTACTACCGCAAGCTCAAGGTGCTGCTGGAGAAGGAGAGCCAGGCGCAGGAGGGCCCCCCGGCACCCCAGTAGCCCCAGCCGCCGCGGGAGGGCACTGCTCCATCGCTGCAGCCAGCAGCGCAATAAACGCCACGCGGAGCAGGGCCTGCTGCTCTCCCGCAGCCCCTCGCTGACACACTGCTCCTGATGTCCTTTCAGAGCCTGTTTCTGACTTTTCTCTTCCCAGCAGCCCTCCAAAAAAAAGAGTCACGGAGCCTGGAAGGCGCCGCTCAGCGTCTGGATACCCTCGAGGCAGCATCGGGCACCCTCCGACCGTCTGCCAGCCCTGAGATGAGCCCACACGGTGCCTCTACCCCAAAAAAATCATTCGGGGCACCTCGCTCTCACAGCCAGCCTGCTGTTGGCACCACAAGCCAGGCAGAGCTGAGCTGCAGGGGAAGGCTGGGGGTCCCGCGGGGAAGGATGCTGGGTTTTGAGGGGGCTGCGTGATGCCGGGGGTGCCGGTGCTGGCTGCCAGCCCGGCCTGGCAGAGCGTGGAGGGCAGGAGGAGTACAGAAAGAGAGAGCCAGCGAGAAGGAAGAGACAACAGAAAGCCTTGAGAAATAGAAAGATTTATTTAGCAAAAGCCAATCAACTGATGACGACACCCAAGGGTTAAGTGCACTTACATTGACAGATCGGTTTCCCAGATAGGCTGAGTTGACGGTTAGTAACACGACAGTTGTAGGAAAAAGAAAGGACAAAAAATAGAGCTATAAATTCCCAGTCAAGGTCCGTAACAAAAGTGAGAGGCCAGAGAGGCGTTCGGTAGGCAGTGCCGGGTGAGGAGGAGAACAGAAGGGCTGAGGCTGGAAGGGCCCTCGGGATGGCACCCACTCCCAGCCCTGCTCAAGCGGGGATGCTCAGAGCAGGCTGCCCAGGACCACGTCCCGGTGGTTTTTGAGGATCTCCAAGGAGGGAATTGGTGCTGCCCCTCGTGGAGCTCCTGCGGTCCCTCCAGCCGCCTCTCCAGCCCGTCCAGGGCTCCCGGTGTCACCCACTGCCCCCAGCTCCGTGGCACGGGCAGCCTCGTGAGGGTGCCCCCATCCCTGACCAGCTTCAGCTCCGTTTTGGCTTTAGCCTCCCTAACTTCACCCCCGGGTGAAGCCCAGGCTTGCGAGCTTACCTTTCACCCTCCTCCCTGCCCTAAGGGCCCTGAACTCCACCATCCCACGGTCCCTTCGACCTTCGTGTCCCCAGCAAGCCCCTGGCTGCTGCTCGGAGGCCCACCGGGACCCCCAGCTCCTGCCCTCAGCGCCCACACTCCTGCTGGGTGGGCAGCACCCAGCACAGCCCTCGCCCACCCCGGGGGGCTCACCCACAGCCCCGAGGGGATGGGGACAGGAGGATGCCACCGGCCTCCCTCGGCAGGGAGCAGGGCACGAGCTCGATGCGGGGAGATGCGCAGCCAGGGGTTAGGCACAGCGAGCAGAGACAGAGCCAGCCAAGGGGAGAGCAGCAGGCAAGCAATGAAGCGAAGCAGAAGCAGGACAGGAGGGTGGAAGGAGGGGAAAATGACCGTGCCAGCCCCCAGCCCTCCCAGCATTTCCTCAGGGGGGCATCAGGGCTCTGGCTCGTGGCCTCTTGGAGGCTGCAGCAGCGGGCAGCTGATAAATGTGCTCGTAGAGAAGGGAAAAGCTCCTCTGGGGGGCCCTAAGGACAACCACCGGCCTCTGGGGGGCTGCTGGGGGACCCTGACATCCCCGATTCGCCCCTCTGGAGGGTGCAAACCAGGCTCGTGAAGGAGCCCCCGTGCACAGCCGCTCCTCACCCGTGCCACCCGCTGCTGCCGGGCAGCTCCCAGCAGTGTGCACAGCTGGCATCACCTCCTGGGGGGGCAGAGACCCCCCAAATAGGGCTCAGCAACCACCCCAAATCCAGACGAGCAGGGTGCCTGCAGGAGGAGAGCTCGCTCCCCACGGAGGCTCTGTGTGTGTCCCCGCACGGCCACTGCCAGCCTTGGTTTGCAGGCAAGCACCTGCTGGGAAATGGGGTGGGTTTTGTCCATAAAGCGAAGCAGGGAGCCGGTGGTGGCGGTGGGTGCAGGGAAGGACTTAAAAACATGAGCACCAGAAAGGCTTCGAAGCCTGGCAGCCGTGCTGAGGACCGGGCAGCGAGGGGAAGGACTGCACACCCCATGCTGCGCTCCCTGGCTCCCCACTCTGCAGCCCTGGGGAGGGGCAGGCAGTGCCCACACACCCCCCTCCTGCCTCGGGCAGGGACCAACCCCGTCCCAAAACACCACAAACCCCAGCACCCTGCCAATGCTGCCCGTGCCCGGCCATCCCGTGCCACCTCCTCGCACCCCTTCACCTTCCCAGGCTCATCCCCGGTGTCCCCCTGCTCTCGCCTCCTCTCCCACCACCTCCACATGCAGAAACCCCACTCACCGCCCCATACTGCCTCTTGGCTCCCTCCCATCCCCGCTCACCACCCCACAACTGCTCTCTCATTCCCCCAGCAAAGACCCCCACCCGTCTCACCGCTCCCCCCGCAGTTCCACCACTTCCACCACCTCCCAACCCGGCACGGGAGGCACGGGCTGACCCCTGCAGTTTGGGGGCTGCTGTGTGCCACGGGGCTCTGGCAGCGATGCCAGCAGCACGACAGGGCCCTGCGGGGCCGCGATGGTGCTGGGGGCTCTTTGCTTCCCTTCCTCCTGACCTCTCAATGTAGCCCGGGGGCAGGCACGGGGGACCAGGGCGCAGCGCAAGCCTGGCACGAAGCTGAGGGTGCTGAGCTCGGGACAACGGGGCCGGCAGCAGGGACACAGCCTGGGGAAGGACGAGGGCTGTGCCCTGCTCCTGCCGAGCTGGCACGTCTCCGGGTGCCACTTATTTCCCCCAGGCACGGCACGGTGCCATGCGCTCCCTCCTCCGTCCCCGGCCCCGCCAGGGCTCCCGTCTCTCCACGCCACCTCCCGCCGTGCCCTACACCGCGATCTCGTCCTCCAGGCTGTCTCCCAAATCCTGCCGGGGCTGGACGTTGAGCAGGCGCGGGGGTTCCTCCTGGGACCAGGAGTCACGCTCCTCGCTCTCGTCCGTGTTGGACTCGTACTCGGAGGCGATGCCCGACTCGCGGAACTTGAGGAGCTCCAGGCTGCCCAGCGCCGGCTCCGCGGCGTGCGGCCCCGAGCCCGGCAGAAAACGATAGCACTCCAGCTTCACCAGGCAGTCGTTCCTACCTATGGGGCTGCCCAGGGCGCTGGGGAAGCCCGAGCCGGGGCCCAGCTGCGGCAGGTGGCTGTCCTCGGGCTGCGGGGTGGTCGGGTCGCAGAGCACGGGGAGGGCGCCGGAGCGGAAGGTGATCTCCAGCAGGCTGTCCTGGGAGCCCGCTGCAAGAGAAGGGCACGGCTGAGAGGTGGTCACAGAGCCACCCTGGTCCTCCTGGTTGCCACAGCAGGCTGCGGACCCCCTCCAGGGGAAGGACAGTCCCAGGGGGCCTGCAAAGAGCCAGGAGGAAAGGTTTTCTGTCTCCCACCCAGCTCTTGCAGGGAGCTGACGGCCACACAATCTGCACGTGCACAAGCTGGGCCAGAAGGGCACTAACACGGCCCTGCACAAAATATGGGAAATGTGCAAAACGGGGATCCTGTTAGCTGCAGGGGGAGAGAACGGGGTAGGGAGCACTTACTGGTGTTGTTCCCCGCCAGCTTCAGCTCCAGCTCCTGCACCTGCTTGACCAGCAGCGAGATGTGCTGCAGCAGGTCCTTGTTCTGCAGCAGGAGCTGGTGCACGCGTGCCTGCGCCTCCAGCCGGGCTGCTGCCTCCGCGGCCAGCTGGTCCTTCAGCAGGTGGACCTGCGGGACAGGGGACAGCCCCGTCACACCAGTGTGATGACGATGGGCAAGCCCGAGGGTGGAAAAGCTGGCAGGAATTGCCCAGGGGCAAAGCGCCTGTTTGTTTCAGCACAGCTACCAATATGTCAGCCCTGCCCCAGGGCCCTGGGAAGGATGGGGACACTGCTGGGTGGGACCCGGGGCAGCTCTGCTGTCAGCTGCAGCCAGCAGAGCCCCAGGAGCGTGCTCCAGGCATGGGGACAGCAGCACAGAGCCACCCAGGAGCCACGCTGGCACTGCACCCACCCTGCCTGCATCCCTGGCTCCTGTGCGCACGCAGCGCTCCTCTATCCAGCACGGATCGAGACCCCCAGGGAGACAAAGCATGAATTTGATGGAGAAAGAAAATCAAAATCGGTTTTACTTTGGCCTGAAAAGTGACCACGTGGGAGGTGGAGGAGCTCTCTGCCCAACACTGGTGGGCAAAGCAGGAACTGGCAGAGGTGGAGCCACAATTAAATGCTAAGCAGGTGCAGAAGCTCAGCGCTGACAGCACCAGCCCGGAGAGCATCCCTCCTCCCGGCCCCAATGCTGCCTCCAACACAGGCACCAGGGATGCAGGGAGGCAGCGAGCAGAGCCCAAATGTCACCGCTGGCACAGTGGCAGTGGCTTGTGCCACCAGCCCCCTGGGACAGCACCCAGGAAGGGCACTTGGCATAATTCAAGGAACTTCTACACATATCTGGAAACACCTTTGGGGAGCTCTGGGGGGTGTCAGGGGGCGAGGAAAGCTGGGGTAACCGGTAGAGGTCCAGGAACTCATGGTGGGACGAACCTGCGCCACGGCCACTTGCGTCTGCTGCTGCTGCTGCTGCAGGAGCTGCTGCAGGAGCTGCATCTGGTGGTGGGCAGAGAGCGGCGTGCCCAGGTCGGGCAGCGGGGCGGACGAGGGCAGCAGCAGCTTGGGCGAGGCCGTCAGGATGTCCTCGGGGTGGAGGCAGCCCTGCAACACACCCACAGAGAAAGCGTCACCCCATCAGTGCCCCCGAAGCACGCAGGGGACGGGCTGCTGCATTCAAAGCAAGGGCACACACCCATCAGGGCACGGCTGTGGCGAGCCCAGTGCTCTGCAGGAGCACCCCAGGCCCCCAGCCAGAGGGCAGAGGCCAATGGCTTTGCTCCGGGAGCTGGGCAATGCTGAAAAAAGCCCCTTCCCCTGGGCACGGGGATTCAGAAGGTCCCACAAACCTTGGCGTCGGCGCTCGCCTCCTTGCCCACGGCGTCCAGGTCGGTGACGCCGCGGCTGAAGTCGAGGATGCCGGCCCCGGGCAGCGGCAGCTCCACGGCGTCGATGTCGGTCTCCTCGGCCGAGGTGGCTGCCCGCTCCACGGCGGTGAGGCGGCAGGCTGCGGGAGGGCAGGGACAGAGCTGGGACCCCCATACATCCCCCCCCGCCACCCCATTGCCCAGGGCTCATGGCCGAAACACACCCGGGGAACAGCCTCTGTGTTTGTTCGGGGGAAATGGGCCATCAGGAGGCACAGAGAGCTAAAGGTAAACAGGAGGTGACGGGAAAAGAGACAAAAAAAAAATAAAGAAATAAAAAAAACAGATGCTCAGAAATCCCCCGGGGAGCTGCACACCGCGGCCGGTACATTGTGGAGAGGAAAAACAAGCGGGGAGCTGCCCAGGTCAATGCAGCTGCAGAGGGTGGGCTGTGCCGGGGGGACCCCACAGCCTCCAGGGGTGCAGCATTTCCACACTCACACCCGTACACACTCAGAGGGCCAGCAGCCAGCCTGGGGACATGGGGACAGTCCCTGCTTTGGCCCCCGTCCTGGCAGCGGCGAGGAAACGCTTGCAGCATGCGCAGCCGAGCACGGAGAGCTCTCGGGCACCCGCTGCCCCCGCTAATGGGCTCGCAGCACGGGGGATGTCTGCGCGGATGCCGGCTGACACCTAGCCAAGGCTCCTCGCTGGGTGAGATCCCCCGGCTCTGCGGGGCACAGCGCCGTGCAAATCCGCTCCCCGCAGGTGGCAGCCAGCAGCCAGCACCGCGGAGAGACGGCGGCTCTGAAGTCCCCCCCCCCTAACCTCACCCCGGCACGGTACCTGGGACGTCCAGGTCGTCCCCGTTCCTCTCGCTGTCCCCGTCCTCCTGCCCGTCGGCGTTCTGCTGGGTGTGCTGCAGGCTCAGCTTGTGGCAGACCTCGAAGGCCTGCCCCACCGTGCGGACGATGCGCATGGCCTGGCTCTGCGGCGGGCGAGGAGGCGAGCAGAGCTCCGTCAGCACGGCCACCCCGCCGGGACACCCACCCCCCCCAGCCGAGGGCCATCCCCCCAGCATCCTCACCTTCTTCTTGGATTTGAAGACGTTGCACCTGAAGACGTTGCTCGAGCCATCCCTGGCGATGTAGCTGAAGATCTTGAGGTCCTGGGAGTCGTGGGACACATAAAAAATCCTGCCAGGAGGGAAACGGAGTCGGTTTGCCCCCAGCACACACTGCCCACCATGTCCAGGACACTGCAAGGCCACAGCCTCTTTTCTTCTCCGGGGTGCTGGCAGCTGCCCAGCCTCTGCAGCACAGCCCTGCTAAAGCCCATCCGTTTTATATTTTATTTTTTTGGCAGCCGTGCTGCCCACACGGAGAACATGAACCTGCAGCAAACACTTTGCGAAGGCTGCCCAGGGATTTCTCTGCTCAGCCCACGCAGGGCAGCACCACGGGGCACCCATGGGAACGAGACCTGAGTGCCTCTCTGGAGAGGTGGCCTCTTGGCTCGGGCGCCTGCCCCCTCCCAGCACTAATTATGGCTCTAATTGGGATCATTAACAAGGGCTTAGTGGCTGTCCTGGGGAGCCTGGGGGGAGGAGGAGGCTTTTCTGCATGAGCTGCCCTCCTCCTCCCGGCAGGGCAGGGATCTGCGAGCGGCCGCTGCCGGACCCGGGGCTCAGCCTTACCTGTAGATGGGATCGTGCATGACGAGCATTTTGTTCTCATCCCAGGCCCATTCTTTTTTCTGCAAGGGAAGAAGCTGAAAATGAGTACGTCAGATGCTGCCCTCGAGATCGAGCACGGGGCCGAGGCGGTGCTGGGACGCTGCTCGCTGCTCTCCAGCCCCAGCTGACGGCCTCCCCTGCCCAAAAACCCCACGGGTCCCCATCACCCCAAGGTGTCCTGCCACGTGGCCACCTACCTTCTTCTTCTTCTTCAGGATGACCTTCACGCCGTCCACCGACACGACGAGGCTCACCTTCTTCTTCTTGATGTTCTTGGCTTTGAACTCATACTGCAGAGAGAGGCCTGGGTGAGCTCTGAGGATGCTCTCAGGGGCCACATCCCCTGCAGAGGGGTGATTTCCCGGCCCCACGGGTTTTGGGGGGGTTTGTGGCTGTCGGGGAGCTCCGGGAGGAGAAATGCTACATCAGCGGGGGCGCGGGGGGCTCGGCACGGAAACAGAGGATTCCTGAGGGCTCCAAGAGCCGCGCCGGGGGAGGTGGCATAATGCGATTACCCACTTCAGTTAGAAGTCACTGGATGGGAAATAAAACTCAGGAACTTCCAAAGATCAGTGGCTAAACACAAAGCTCCGGCCCAGCCCCGGGCAGAGACCACGATGCCCCTAAATCCAGCCCCTCCTGCACGCACAGCCCTACAAGCAGCGAGGGGATAAATGGGGTGGGGGGGGGGAACAGCTCAGGCGCTCCTTTTGGCTGAGCAAACTCCTGCACTGCACCCAGAAATCCTGTCCTCTGCAGGAGCCGTGCTTTTGGGGTAAAACCATGGCATTTTGTGGGGTGGGGGACCCCCAGCAGTGGGTCCAGGCACACGCTCGTGGCCCTGGGGACAGCAGGCACTGGGCCAGCTGAGCCTGAGAGCCACCGAGGATCCACAGCCCTGCACTGTGAGCATGGGAATCGTGCTCGTGACCCGCTTTTTGCTCCCCTCGCCCCCACCTCCATCTCGGTGGGATTTCGGGGGACCCACAGAACCGCTCCACCACTCACACCGGGTCCCCAGAGCACCGGTCCCACACACAGGGCACAGCCCCCTCCCGGCACAGCAGCCCCACGGCCTCTACGTGCAGAAGAGGGATTTAATTAATCCCCTCGTTAGCCCATATGGGGAGCATCAGCCAGGAGCCCCACGCACAGCCCTGCTCGGTGCCATTTCCAGCGCCGCGTGCTGCATTAGCTCCGGCAGCAGGGAGAGCTGCTGGCCCCGATCTGCAATTTCATGACAAAAGACACGAAAATACAATTCCTCAAAGCCACTTGGAAGCGGCTGGTGGGGATGAGCGATCCCGATGACTCAGAGAAGCGCCCGGTGGGGGGACGCAGCTCGGCCTCTCCCTGCGCACGCCGGGCAGCCTGGGCAAGCCCACGTGCTCCAAAGCCGTGGTGATGGGCTGCAGGACGCAGAGCTCGGGCTCCTGCCGTGCCTGCAGCCAGCCCCCAAATCCCCCACCACCCACGAGCTGCCTGCAGGGCTCTTTCCCTGCGTCCCTGCTGGAGGGGGCTGCCCCCAAAGCTGGCCAACGAGGAGCCCCCTGTCACTACTAAGGATCAGTGCCAAGACCACAGCGGTGCCTCTGAAACCCAACCATCCCGATTTAGCCCCAAAAAGGTGGGCTCCAGCCTGAGCACTCAGCAGCAGGCAACCCAAATCCCTCTCCAAAACCCCGTGTGCCATGTGGCGGATGCTCCACGGCCCCGGTGCTGCCTCCTGCTGTACAGGTCCTGCTGCTCGCTGGTCATCAGCACCCAGCTGCTGGAGCCAGGGGATTTCTATTCGGGGAGACCCCGAGTGCTAATTAACCTGGGCTTGGAGAAATAGCAGCCCAAAAAACACCTCGTGGTTAGAGGGACTATTTTTAGCCTGGGATTCAGTGAGCACCAGCCCCGGTAAAACCGCCCAGACAGAGCCGGGCGCTTAGCAGAGAGGTTACCAAACCCCACACGGGTTATATGGGACGCAGGGGATACAGAGAGCCCGGCAGACGCTCCCACACGCCTGGCCCTACCCATGGCTGCAGGCCAGGGGCACTGCCTGGGCTCATCCCTCGCCCGCCCGTGCCGTGCCAAAGCCAAATCCCCGCGTGCCGAGGGCAGAACTCCAGCAGGAACTGAAGGCAGTGAGGGAAGCGAGCGCTCAGGAGGACCCAGCAGCCAGATCTGCTGAGCGCTCTCATAAATCTCGCCCTTTATCCCAGTGCCTAGACCAGAGCCAAGCTCCCTTGCAAGCCTGAGCCACGCACTTGGAGCTGCCCCACGTCCTGCCCCAGCCCCAGCTCGTTAGCACGGGCACCCCAAAACGCACACGGGCTGCGGGTGACCCTGGGGAAGAGACCCCGAGCTGAAACAAACAGGCTGGGAGGGAGGGAGAGCAGCAGGAGAAGGGAGCAGCAGGGCAAGTAGGAACACCGGCACCTTGTGGGAGCAGCACGCAATTTGTTCTGCCCCGCTCACGAGGCTGTAACTCAGCAAACCGAGCGGGTTTCACCCCAAGCAGTAGCTCTGGGCAGGGTCAGAGCCAGGGCCAGGTCCCTGCAGTTTCTGTGAGCCAGGTTGGAGCCACACAGGCTGTAAGGGATGAACTCAGAGCTGTGCAGGGCTTGCTCAGACCTCCCGGCTCACGGTGCCGCTGCTCCGCTCAGCGATCTGTTACTGCATCCCAGCCTGCGGAGGGATCAGCCAGGAGGGATCCGGAGGAGAAGACAACCCGCACGTTTCCAGGGATGCTGGGCCGACGCCAGAGCAGCTCTCGCTGGGAGTCACATCCTGCATCCCCACGCGCACGATAAGATCTCCCAGCCCTAACGAGCTCCTCACCGAGACCGAGCACGGCTCCACGTGTGCCAAAACCCAGCAGATCGCTCAGCATGGCCCTGCACACCCACCTCACCCAGGGCCCAAGGACCAACCCGCAAGGAAACATGGAGAGAGCAAAACCCATCCCACTAACGGTGCTGGAGCAGCTGCTTCAAGAAAAAACCCACATTTCCCCCCGCTGGGGGAACCAGGAGGATAGGCTCGGCTACAGATGTCTCCAGTTCGCAGAGATGAAGCCCAGCCTGCTGTTTCATGCAGAAAAGGCTCAGAAATCATCACCCAGCCTGGCAGCAAGGAAGGAAGGAAGGCAGAGGGTCTGTGCAGCTCCCCCACCACCCCCTTTGCCTGTCACCGTCTTTCTCACAACTACCCAGATGGCGTGAAGGTTTTTGGGCTTTCAACCCAGGTGTTTTACCCTTCTCGGGGCCAATTTTAGATTTTGAAACATCCATAAAAATATTGCATGCTTACATCAATTATATTAATCCTTGGCTATAGCAATGTGATGATCCCAGAAGATGCACAACTTCAGGGAAATGCCCAGAAATGGGAAAGAGCCATGGAAAAATGCTTCTCTTCCTGGGCCTGCACAGCTCCCCAGTCCTTCAGTTTGCCCGACTGAAGCTCCAGTTAACAACTCTGCTAAAACGCTCAAGGCTTGCAAACAGACTTTTGAGATATGCTTTTTATTTGGTAATGTATTCAAGACAGAAACTAGGGATGTCTCACTAATGGAAAAAAATTTATTAGATGACTTGTAAACTCCAAGCAGCCGTGAAGCAAGTGAATAAAGACACTACCCTCTAATTTTACATTCCCCACAAAAAAAACACATGTTTATCTTCTCAATTAGGAAAGAAACATTTTTAAACAGCGGAGCACAAGAGCCTCAGCACTGACCTCAGGTTAGTGGGAGTCTATTTTCAACATCTGTCTTTTATGCAGAGCTGGCTATTTAAATAACTTCAAAGGCATGCTCTTAGATGGAAAATAATGCCAGCTGGTGTATGCATCATTGCACAACACATTTCTACTGGCAGGGTATTAGAGCTGCCCTTTCTTGAGAGCAGAGGAACATATGTTACTTAATAGGGAGCGCATGTACCCTTGTCAGTTTGGAGTAAAATTATGTACGAGCCTTGAGTGCGATGGGTATGTGTGAAAAGCACAATAAAAAAACCCCTCCACATCCCTAGAAACGTGTTATCTGCCCCTGTCTCACGGCTCCTACACGGCAGAAGTGTAAGGAAAGTTTTAGCCATGCCTGCAGGCTGTCGGGCAGGTGAGATGCTGGAGGAGGGAGACGGCACCTCTCCGGGTTCGGCATCGCCCCACACGCACAGGCATCTGAAACAGATCAGCCTGAACAGAGACGCCCTCATTTCAGTCCAAAAGCTAAACCTTGGTGGGTGCAGACCCCAATCTGCCCACCAGCATTCTCCATCAGAAATGGGCGGACTACTGTCAGTGCTAGCAGAAAGCAAATAAATGTGAGATTCCTCAGTGGAAGCTCTCCAGATGCAGCGGGCTGTCCCCGTCCCAGCTGGTAAAGCACAAGCGAGGCTTCAACCCAGCATCAGCTCAGAGTACTGACGGACAGAGAAGCAGCAGCCTTGTGAAGTCTTCCCCAGCCCTTCGGAGGAGCAGCGGTAATGATCTGCTCATGAAGGATTAACTTGTTCCCAAGTGACAGCTGAGGGCGAGCTCAATCAAGGCTCTGCAGCTCCAGAAACCCAAGAATTAACAGCTCCGGGGGAAAGCTACGTATCTGGCCATTTCTGGCAGCGAAAACACAAGAAATGACAACGCTTGCCAGAAATGTGAGGCATAACCCAGAGGGGACCCTGGAGGCCCCTTGCTGGGATGCTAACAGCAGCACTGGGGCTGCGTTCTCCTGACCCACACGAGGAAATGGCACCAAAACCCCAGCTCTGATGAGCCCCAGCAGCTGCCCCCTGGAAGGGGAACCTGACACAGCCCTGGCCCATTGCTGGGAAAGCAAAGAGCAAGAATGGTTTCTGCAGGAAAAGAGCAACAAAGAGCAAGGAAGGTCTCTTGGTTCTGGTGCCATTAACGGGAGAAGGTCCACGGATGATTTCCAGCCCTGGGCAGGGCTGCATCACACCAAAGCATGCAGCGTGGTGCTGCGGCATGCCCACATGTCCTGTGAGCCAAGTTTTAGGCCAAAATCTTGGGAGAGCTCGCACGTAGACAAGACGCACACACGTGGCAAGGGGTGCAGGCGCAGGTTGCCAACCACCAGCCCTTTCTCTGCGCTGCTGCCCTCGCCCCCCTCTCCCGCTGGGTCCCCTCCCCAGCAGGCAGCCTCCTGCAGCGAGCCCAGCCCCAGCAGGAGGACGCTGAGCAGATTACCCGGGCAGGCAGAGACAGGTCCCTGCTGGTCCCCCGGTGCTGGGGGAGAGCTCTGGGCCGAGCACGGCGTCCTCCCCGTGCGCACGGACACCGGCGACGCGCAGGCGCGCCAGGAAGCCCTCCCTGTGATGGTGCCAGAACCGGGGCCGAAAACATCCTGCCCGGCCCCTGTCAGGATCTGCCGGTGGCTATCAATCCACCGAGGGGCACAGGGATGTGGAAAGGGGGAGAAACGAAGTGCTGGAGGCTGGTTCTTGGGCTTAACGCCGCTTTGTGGAGCTCCTCCGCGGGTCAGCAGAGGTTGTGCTTGTGCATATGGATCAGCACAGCTCCGAGGTGCGCGTGTATCCGAAATAGCTGTCGCTGTGGTTTGTGCTGACAAGGTCAGGGCCGATATTCCCATCCAATTTCTGCTTTAATTTTGGTAACTGCCTGTGACGGCCGTGCGTCCTGACGGGTATAAATGGGAATCGGTCTAAAAATACCCGCGCTGAGAGAGCGGCAGAGCAGAGCTGGGCTCGGTGCTTTGAAACAAGCCCAGATCACAGCAGCACGCCCATTTATCACACAAAATATGTGTTCCAATAACACTGACTATTCCACAATAAATTCCGTCTGCTCGCCTCGCTCTTTCCCACCATACAGCTGCCTCCATCCCCTTCCTTTCTGCCCCCAAGTTCCATTAGCTGAGCTGACGCGCTGGGGCACGCGCCGCAGCCGCCCTCACCCTGAGCATTTCAGGAGAAATCAGAGCAGATAAAAATCAATACCAAACACACGGTCAAGGGGATAAGGTTCTTGTGGATAACAGCTGCCTCTCAGCCCCCCGTTGCAGAATTCCCATTTGGAGACCCCCATGGGGCAGCAGCAACCAGGCCGCCCTGCAGACACCAGCGCTGAGCCACACGCGTTCTGCTATTTATCAGCCCTTGCTAATATAAGCAGCGGCAGCACATTCTTCGGAAACCCCGTATCTGGCTGGAATTTGCGGTATTTTTAATTAGCTACCCATCAGCTCCTCCGAGCAGGGAGAAGATCCCACGGGGCAGGGCCGCCAGGAGGGCGAGAGGCACCGAGCATCCCGCGGGACATCGCTCCCGAGGCTGGGGCTGGCTGGCAGTCCTGCACCCAGCCTGGCATGCACGGGTACTGAGAGAGCCAGAAAATGCCTGGCAGGTACCTTCAGAAGAGAAAAACATGCTCAGGATCAGCACTAAGGGAGGCACTGCCCCAAGGCAACCACAGGGCTAGCACCGCCGGGGAGTGCGCCCACCCCAATTCCACCTCGGTGACAAAATGGGGTGACACATGCATGTACCCATGTGGCTGACAGCAAGCAGAAGCTGAACACGGCGAGGTTTACAGCCCGGCTTGCGAAACACGGCCAGGATTCATTCACTCACCCATTTCACTGCCCGCCAACGAGGCGCTCACCCACCCCGCGTGAAAAGCTTGAGCAACGCGGCGCGGAAAGCAGCCGAGAGTGGCCGGGCGGAACAGCAATGGCAAACCCAAAGAAGGCGAGCTGGCAATAACGTAACTAAATCAGCAATTATGAAATTCAGGCAATTAATAAAGAATGAATGAGCAACAGCACTGAATGCTTAGCGCACCAGAAACAAGGCGGCCCTGTGGGGCTCGTTAGATGCTAGCGGTGCGGAGCAACGCTCCTGGTCTGCAGCTGGAGAGGAGAGGCAGCTCTTCACATCACACGTTTGTTCCCAGGCTCCTCTTTCAGCTAGAACTAACACAGGTATTAAAAATTACTCACTGAAGTCTACATTTTGAAATCAGCAGGTCTGAGTAATGCCCTTCAGAGGGTTTTGTAAGGAGTTATAGGCTCAGATCCTGGGAAAAAAAAAACCTCCAAGTTGACAAAAGGTTTCGAGCTTTTAGTTAGGAAACAGCCAATGTGAGACTTCACACCAACCACAAGGACTGCAGCACAACTCAGCACGGCAACAGCCCTTTGCAAAATGAGATCCTAAGCTGTCCCAATAAAATTAGAAGCGCACCACGCAAAGGCATCTCATTCTGAGAGATTTACAGAATGTATTCCAAGTTTCCCCCCTGCAAGCAATTTGACAAACGTTATCTGAAACAATAGCACAGCCCGGCCTAAGGGGATGCCATCCACTAGCTGCTGGATCCCAAAACGAAGCAACAATAGGAATTTGACAGAATGCCACTGTTCTTTCAGCAAGCCCCAGAGCAGCGGGAGCGCAGTGCTGATTTTTATGCAGGTCTGGGAGAAAGCAGTGCCTTTGATATCCAGGTCAAGCGTGCAGGAACTTGGTATCTATTCGGTTCAGCTGGATTTATGTGGCAACGGCCAGGCGGCTTCCCAAAGGAAAAAGGAACAGAAGCTGCATGCACAGGATGCAGAAGGCTGAAAAAGGCCCCGAAACTGAGCGGTGCCACCCGGCAGGGGGGATGGTGACCTGAGCACCCCGTCGTGCTGCTGTGATGGACTCAGCACGGCCCTAGGCACGTGAAAAAGGGAGTGTGTGGCAAAACAGAAGGGCGAAATTATCTCAAAGCACAGCGCTGTGGAAATCCCTAGTATCACATCCTGACATAGCATCACCTGTTTCATCACCTGCTTCCATGAAGCAATGGGAAAGGGTTCAGAAGGAAGCAACAGGACTACGCAGCACATTTCCCAGGCTCAAGTCCCAGGGGCTGACCCAGACTCACTCGTTTTAGCTTGACCTAAGAGCCGGGCCCTGGGCAGAGCCCCGTCCAGCTGCCGGCTCCTCAGCATTTCGCTGCAGCCCGGGAAGAAGCACAAGCGTGGCGTGGCACCCACACCCCTCGTCACACAGTGCCGACAGCGGTGCCAGGCCTGGCACAGACAGGAGGCTGCTTCCTTACGACGTCAGGCAGCGCTGGCAGAGCCATAAACCCGCCTGCGAACCTTTGCCCTTCTTGCTCTGACTGTCAGGACGCCGAAAGAGCAATTGAAACGATGACAAACACCGCACCAGGCCCTCCCAGGGGGAAGGCAATCCTGCCTGCCCTGGATGACGCTGTGAAACCATTAGCTCGCCCCAAACCCAGCGCTGCTTGCGAGGAGCCAGCTGCCTCCCTCGCCTCCTCCAGGCGCACCCCCAGCCCACCACCACGCACCCCCCCCTGCAGGGACCGCAGCCCACCCACCCTCAGCAGATTGCTTTCAAACCCTGCTCCGTTTCCCTGCACAAACCGTGCTGGTTGTGCTGTTTGCCTTCTTTTTTCTTCCCTCTCCTCAAGCAAGATACAAATGGCCTAACGCTTTTTTTTTTTGCACCCCCTGCGGTGCAAGCAGGTATATCTCGAAGGTTTTAGTGAAATGGGCTCCAGGTGACGCCACGTGTTCTGTGCAAAGAACCGCCCAAACGCACCCATTTTCACACCAACTGCGCACGTGGCGGTCGGAGGATGCAAAATTGGGCTTTCAACAAGCTTGTTGAAATGCAGAAATTTTGCCAATTTGCTTAAAAAAAAAAAAAAAAAAAAAAAAGATAAAAAAAGCTCAGCTATGCGAAGCAGCAGAAGTCCCACGAAATGAGATGTACCTGACGGAGCAGGAGTTCTGGAGGAGCCAGGCATTAAAGTGCCTGAAGTGCCTCGTGGTTTTGCAAACCTCTGCTGGACACTTCCCAGAAGCAGGCTTGCAGGAGACCTCTGCGTAAGCAGCATTTAAAACAGCAGCTATATAGGATTTCATCCTTCCTGGCACCAGAGAAAACCTGGCTTAAGGCCACGCTCAGCAAAAAGGAGGGCTCAAAACCCTCCAGGACGACTGTGCCAAGCCCCGGCCAGGTAACTTGGGCTGCGCTGGAGAGGTGCCAGCAGCACGAGGAGGATTGTGCATTTTGCATACATTTACATCGCAACAGCATGAGCAAACGCACAGCTAGGGCTGCCATTTAGGGACCGACCGCTGCGCTCAGGCATTCTGGGAAAAGAAAAAAAAAAATAAAAGGACGTCTTGCAGCTAGTTCAGGAGTTTGAAACTCAGCTCTTCGGCAGCTGATAGTGCCTGGGGTTGGGAAGATGTTGGCGCGGTAAGTCCCTTGCTGGCAGCAGCTCCTTTCTGAACCCCTCCAGCTCAGCAGCTCTGCACAGGGCAGGCCGGCTGCAGCTCTAACCAACGCTTAATCACTGTTGAACTCGGGACCTGCTGAGGTTTGGGTGCCCACCGACAACCTAAGGAGACTGAGGGATGGATCCCTCCCGGCTGCAGAGGCAGGGAGCGTTTGGGAGGTACGCCCAGCGACCTGCACTGGGTTAGCCTCTTTGAGACGAGGAGGGGAAAGGCAATAAATAAATAAATAAATAAATAAATAAATAAATAAATAAGCCTCTCTCTGGCTCCAGACCCAGGGAAGAGACCTCCGGCAGAGCCGTGCTGTGCTGCGGGGGAGCGGGCGGGCGGCAGGCAGCGCAGGAATGCCAGCAATGCCTGCTATGCGCCTCCTGCCCCGCTCCCCGGGTCAGGGCTCCGTCCCAGCGGGATGCCGCAGTCCAGCCCCATCCTCCAGCAGCTCCTGGGGGCTCCCCGGGTGTTTTCTTCCTCCCCAGGACCCCTGCTGCCAGGCAGGGTGCCTCCGTGCACGGTTTTATCCTTTGGTACATGGAGCCAAAACCCAGCGGGGAGGTAGCCCAAAGGCTGCTCCTTCACCGGCGGTGAGAACAAGCAGGGAGACCCCACTTTTGCCCTAAAACAGGCATCAAAAGCTGCATAAAATCCTTGAAGGATGCGTACACAGCATGCGTAAGTGCCGTGCTCCTTGAAGGACACAGCTCCCCAAGAACTTCCCCGACCTCCAGCCGAGACATCACCAGCCCCAGCACCCAGCCCATGCCCCCACAGCCCCAAATGAGGGAGCAGGAACAGCCCCAAATACGTGACACCCCATCATGCCACCCCTCCTGGCACCCTCTTCACAAGCAGCACCCCAAAGCGAGAAATAAATTCCCAGTCCCTCTGGCAGACCACATCTGCAGACTCGCATCCTCTAACAACGTGCATCTGTCCCATGTTACACGTTTCAAACACATCATTTGTCAGAAGAAATCATTATTTTACCCTAATTTGCATCTGCTCAGCTACGAATTGTCTAGGCCGGGCGTCAGGCTGCTTCCATCGGCCCATGAGGGCTGCTTTGGTTTGTTTTGCTTTTAAACATTTGGGTTTATTTAAGCTCCCAGAGCTGTGCCAGTCCTCTTGCCCCGATGCGGAGCTGTGTGATTTTGGGACCAGAGCCACGTTTTTTTTTTTATATTATTATTATTATATTATTATTTTTTTTAGCAGCCCTACCCCAAATGTCTCTTCCCAGAACAACAGGGGTCCCGGGGGACGAGGAGGAAACAGCCGCCTACAGACCTCAGAGAGCTCTCCACGGCGTAACAGATCCCAACCCCAGCCTGCAACCAAGGTGAGCAATTCTAACGCCAAAAAAACAACGATAAAAACAAATAAAAGACCCAAAGACATCCCAGTTTGCCCTCAGGCCGCGACATTAAGCACTGCCGAGGGCAGCGTGCAGGGAAGAGAAGCCCACGAGCTCTCCCCGTGCTGCAATTCGGGAGCAAACAAACAACCAAACAAATAAACCCAAACATCACCGCCGGGCCCCGGGGGGAGGCTGGAGGCTTCCCAGCCGCACGCGGCAGGCAGGGGAGCGGAGGAAGAGCTGCTCCGGTGGCTGCCGGCCAGGCATTATGCGGCCGGAGCGCCGAGCACCCTGCCCGTGCCTATTTCGGGAAGTCGGATGATTTCATAGCCAGCTGACATCCCCTGACCTGAGCCCCCGTGCCGCCGGCTTCTCCGCGCTCGGGGCTTGAAATTCGCACGGGGCCGTCAGCCAGGAGCGAACCTGCCCGCACGCCACCCGTGTGTTTTCAGGCAGCCCACGTAGGATGTCCTGGGTGCCCCAGGTGCTGGGGATGCTCCGGGGTGGCAGCGTGCCACGTGGCACACGGATATTTGGATGGGGAAAGGTGGAGAGTTAGGGATGACCCCGGGGAAGGGGCGCGGAGGGGCACCCCCGCAGCACTCACCCTGATCCGCCGCATGGCCGTCACGATCTCCACCCTGCTGTTGGGCCGCGGCACATCCAGGCTGCCTATGTACTGAGGGAAAAGAAAAAACGCGTTAGGGGCCACAGCTCAGAGCACAGCAAGCAGCCTCCTCGCCTCCCCCCTGCGTCCAGAGGCCCCCCAGTGCTTCCCAGCCCTGCCTCCCGCCCGCACCCAGGCAGACTTTGTATGTCCCAGGCTGGTAACACCAACCCGTTCGCAGCAGGATCTCAAAACTCCACCGAGAAGATGGGAACTGGTCCCTGGGGACAGCTCAGAAAGCTGGGTCACTTGGAGAAGGGACAGACAAAAGCTGGGGTGGCACAGGGTGCGGTGATCCTGAGCACGGGACCACAGTGCATGGGTCTGAGTGTGCACAGGGACCGGGCATTACCCCACCTGCCTGTCCCTAGGAGCAAGACAAGTCCCCATACGAGCATCCTTTCTGCCTGGCAGATGAACAGAGTTGTTTTCTCGTAAGAAAACCCTACAACAGCTCCAGTGACTCAAGCGGGGTAGTCCTGTGCAGGTGGTGCAGCAGCCTGTTGGGTGCAGTGCAGCTCGGGCTTCCCAGCAGACGAAGGGACACGAGATGGTCTACACCACTGTTTGCTCTTTCTGGTATTCCTGCTTGCCAGAAAGAGCCAGATCGATCTTTTTAATAAATCAAGAAGAAAAACCGTGAATTGTGCAAAGCCCAGCTGGAGCCTGGTGCCCCCCGAAGCAGCACTGCTCCCCACTAAGCAGGCATCACGCACCAAGGGGGGCGAGGAGGCTTTCAAACATCTCCTGACCTGCAACCAACGTTTTTTAGAGAGACTGATGGTAATTCAGGGCACGAAACAGAGCCACAGCAGCAGATACAGCCACAAGGCTTCAGCCCTGGTAAAGGAGCACAGCCTCAGCAAGCAGGACTCACTCACCCCTGCTGGCATCAAAGCCCACGGGGGTAACCCAAAATCCCCCCGCCTGCACCTGCAACAGCCAGGATACTGGAATACCCTGGGATAACTGGGGCAGCCTGTCCTGTGACAGGCCCTTCCCTGTTAATTACGGCCCTTCCCTGTTAATTACTGCCCCTTACTTCCTATCCTGGGCACGCTGGAGCAGAGCGAGCCCCTCTGGCTGAGCCGAGCACCCGCACCGATCCTGCTCCCACGGGAGGATGCAGGCGGTGGCCACAGCCCCCAGCACCGACAGGACCGGGCAGCCGGTGCTGTGAGGACACAGAGCAGGTATAAAAATAACCAGCAAACAGCTGGCTTGGCCATCATGTGCCGCAGCAGTGCAGGAAAGCCTTATGCAACGGGAATTAAGCCCTGCACCACAGCCTGGGCATAGGCCACGGCCACAAAGGCAGCAGTCCTGGCCAGCTCACAATCACACACCCTGCATGGAGCCTCCCTCATTCAAGATTTAGGTCTAAGAGGTGTCTTTTACACCAATCAGTTTCCTTTTTCTTTTTTTTTTCCTTTTATTTCTTTTAATACAAAGCCTGGAAAGCATCACTAGGAAGTACGAGATGGCCACCAGACAGCCACGCCGTGCCTGGCACCCCACAGGACACACCTCTGCCCCAAACCCGGGTACCAGAGCATCCCACTGCCATCTGCCTCAACCCCATCAGCCACGCCTTGCTTCACGCAGCCACTGTGCTCAGCCCCAAACACCCACCTCTCCCCTTGCTCTGCAAGTTGTTGGTTTTTTTTTGTTTTTTTTTTTAGCTTTTTTTTTTCTTCACATTTCACAAAAACCAACAGATGGACCAGGGCCCTGGGTTATTTCAGCGCCGAGGGCAGAAACCACAAGCGGGAAGCGCCCTGCAGAGGAACAACCCTTCAAAGAGTGGTGAGCATCCCCCAAAAAATGCAGACGTGGAGGTCAGCCTCCAGCCAGCTCCTCCCTGGCGAAGGAGCGGGGCTGGCGTGAGAAACCACCGTGCTTATCAGCCCCTTGCATGAGATAAGCGCTCTGGTCCCACTCTCCTCCAGCCTCTTACTCACAGCCCCAAGCCTCGTCCTGCCACGGGCTGTGGGAACGAGCTGGGGACGCCGCTCAGCACAGCAGCCTCCTCGTCCCCTGGAAAACCAAGAGACTCATGTTGCCAGTGCGGTGTTTGCACAGCTCCTTGAGCTTCTCTTTATTTTTATTGTTTCCTCACCCCTCGAGGTTGTTTAATGCCCTTCTGCCCCAAAGAATTTCCTTGAGGCGCTTTCCCGGGGACACCTCCTGAGCCGTGTCCGCGGGGCCGGGGAAGCCTTGCTGGAGAGGAGCCGCGAAGCCAGGCACGTCGCCTCCCCGCCGGCCAGACCCCGTGCAAAGGTCAGGGCTGAATCATCCCCGGCAGCCAGGGAAGCCCGGGCAGGCTGCCTGGCGGCTCGCCAGCCCCAAAAGCCTCCCCGAGACACGGGGGAAGAGCTGCTGGAGCAGAGGAGCTGTGAGCAAGCAGCGGTGCAGGAGCAGGCATCGCCCATGGGGTGCTCACCCCAAAATCCTGCCTGCGATCCTCCAGTCCCACGAAAAGCAGGGCAGCGCTTTCCAGCTTTGCTCTTTCCCTCCCCACCACCGTGCCGTGGATGCTGCAACACCAGGGGGAAAAAAAAATGAGGCTGCAGCCAGGGTAGAAGTGGGGGAGCTCACCCCAAAACTCAACACGGTGAGAAGAGGAAACCCGTGGTGGTGATCCACGAGCAGCCCGGGAGGAGGCAGGCGAGCCCCCTGCGCTCTGCCCTGCCCCAGCCACGGGGAGATTTACTCAGAAGGAAAGGAAAAGTCAGCGTGCCAGCCGCTTTCCGTGGAAAAGCCTCGGCGTTGTTCCAGCCCAGGCAGTCATGTGCCAGCTCCCTGTGACATGGGGACGTGGGGACACAGGGACGGGGCTGGCCCTGGGCGCAAGGTGCCAGAGCCGCACGGCTCCAGGCCCCCAGGCAGTGGGAGCCAACAGCCCCCCAGGGCTTCTCGCCCATGAAACGACTTCACCAGCACGGCAAAAACCATGTCCCTGCTGCAGGGAAGCCGGGTGGCACTGGGGAGGGTTATTTATAGCCCGCAGCGAGCGGTCCCGGGCTCGATCGCTCCACAGCTCCTGGCTGAGCAGCCCTTGCCGAGCTCGCTGCTCGAGAGCTGCCAGCAGAAGCAGCCCCCGGGCGCAGCTGCCAAGCCTCCCGCAGCCAGCTAGAGGGGCAGAGCTTCGAGCAACCTGCTGCTCGAACAACCCCCTGCCAGCGCTGCCTGGTGCCAGCACACCCGGCCAGGGGGCGAGAAACGCCTGCGAGGGCAGCCTGCAGCAGGTGAGGGGGTCGGACCGGGTGGGAGATGCCCGAGGCTCGGCCCATTTAGGTCCCTTCCGCAGCCTGTGGGCACTGGCACCATCGCAGCCCCGCGAGGGGACAGGCAGGAGAGCCGCCCGTCTGCTGGGAGCTGGCAGGATTCACGGGCAGGGCCGTACTGGATCCCAGTGAAGTCTCCTCCGTGTCCCGTCTCCAAACATAGCCAGCAGCAGATGCTCGGTTCCTTCTCAGTTTCCCACGCACAAAAGTGGAGAAAAAGTACTGACAAACGCCGCAGAAAACGCTCGGTTGCCAAGATCCCTTAAGGGTAGGGAAAAGAATAAAAAAGAAAAGCCCATCCAAACCCCAAAAACCCTGCCTGCCAAGAGTGCTGCGGACATCACATCTCCCCTCTCCTGGGGGACCGCATACAGCAGGGCTCTGCCAACAGATCAGTGAGTGTGGGATCAAAGGATCAAAGCTGCTTCCAAATAATGGGTCTGGGAACGGCAGAGCTACACCTGAGCTGCTTTTGGGTTTTGTTCCGCAGCACCGTGACTGTGGGAACACAAAGAGCAAGCTCCCGTCCCCTCCTCCCTGCCCCAAGCGGAGCAGCCACGCCGGGCAGAGAGGTGGAGGAGGACAGAAGGTGTCTTTACTCTATAAATACCCATTTATTTAAACAGGAAACCATTGCACAAGTGGGAATTCATGCCAGCTCCCCTGCGACACGCTGCAGCTCACAGCTCTTTCATCCGAATGCTTCAGCACACTCCAGAGGCCTGCCTTTTGATTTTATTCAACAATTCAGACCACAATGGGCAGAAATTGAAGCCTGCCTTCCCTCGGAGCCAGCTCCCCCGATTCCCACTGGCCCGATGGAGGCACTTCAGAGACACAGAGGCTTTCAGTGCCAAGAGAGGTGGCCAGCAAAAACAGCTCACAAGGTGTGAAGCGCATTACCATCCCTAAGGAGATGGAGCGGGATTTTCCAGCCATGGGGTTTATCTCCAGAAAACGGATTAACACAATCCTCGGAGGACGCTGCGCTCCGACGTGGTGTCCCCGTGCCAGAGCATATGGCTGCGAGCGGCTCCGGCGCGCAGCGCAGCTCAAGCCCCTCTCCTGACAGCATTGCCTTTGACAGCACCGCTTGCTTTTCATCACCTTGTGTGCTTGGGAAAGGCCAAAACCTGACAGCGGTGACCACTGCCAGGGCAAATGCAGCAGCTGGCAGGTAGAGGACCAACACCGGGTACCAGGAAAAGAGGAGGAGGAGGAGGAAGGCACAGCGCTTGCTGCCTGGGCTGCTCCAGCCTCCCAACACCCGTGTAATTCTGCCAGAGGCTGTCTGGGGACAGGACACAGGGGGTTTTCTTCTCTCTGTGCTCCCCCAAAGCTCTGCTCTAAACCCACGTTTCTCATTTTGCCGCCTCGCCGTGCGCTCCGTGCCTCGCTCAGACAAGAGCCGTGTGGGTTTAAGCGCCCGGGATTCTTGGGGATAAAAGGAACTAAAGGAGTGTAAGCATTTAATTAATCTCCACCAATCTAATAAAAGGATGGAGTAATTGCCTAAGCCATCTGCATCCTGCATCTGGCATCAGGAGCTGCTGGAGAAACACACAAATTCAGGAGAAGGGCTCCCACGGCTCGTGCTTGGCAGTAACGCGTGCCACGGGGCACACAATAAAAGAAAGAGGCGCTAACAAAGGCTCACGCACCACCCCGGTGCCACAGCCACACCAGCAGCACGGAGGAGAGATGAGATGTGAGCATACTGGGGGCAACGAAGCCGTGCCCCACTGCTCCCCCCGAGCCCCCGTTCCCACCCCAGGCAGGCAGGGAAGGGGCAGAGCACCCAGGGGAAGGGACGGAGGAAGGGTGCCGCTGTGCAGCAGGTGCTGGCAGCACAACAGCACCCAGCTCCTTATCCCACCGTGCATCCCTTCGCTCCTGGAACTGGAGCAGCCATTCCCAGGAACAGTTACAAGGCAGGTGTTAAGTTTGCTCTATAAACAACTCCCCTGCTGTGCTCCCCGCGGCGCGGTGCCCACCACAGGATGGGCAACAGGCTCTGCAGATGAACCCTCCCAGCACAGCTCTGCACCATCCAGCAGGACACGGGCATGCTACCAGGCCACTGCACAGAACATGATGCCAAACCCGTGGTCCTTCCCCTGCCAGCACCTCTCCTCCAAGGACAATGGTGTATGAGAGATGCCCACCTCCCTGCTGCTCTTTTATAGGAACTCTTTTACACCAGCATTTATCCAAGTCAACCCCACTTGGAGTATCTCGTCATCGTGACAACCGTATCCCTCATGAACAGCAAAGGGGGGCGGATTTTACTCTTTTGCTTCCCAAATCTCATGGCTTGCTGCCCCCCTGCCTGCCCCCAGCTACCTGCCCAAAGCAGACAGATGCTCGGCTGTTCCTTGTGCTGCTCAGAGGTCACGAGCACTCTGCTGTGGGATGCCACAGCCCAAACGGAGTACGAGCCCGAGAGGTCCCAGCAGAAGAAAACCAACACAGTGCTTCCTGCCAAATCCGCAGGCAAGAATGGTTTATATTTGTACGGGGAAACAGCAAGCCCTGACTTCGGGCGGGCGGCCCTGACCTCTCCCAGCACACCACAAATGGCACGGGGCTCCTCCGTCCGCTCACACTGCGAGTTCCTCGCCTTGGAGAGCTGGGGGAAGAGCTGTCCTGCTGCACCCCTCCACGGCACCCCAGGGTGCCCGTGCCGGAGGATGCCCGCGGTGCCCAGCTCCCCAGGTGATGCTGCGGAGAGGCTCGGGAGGGCTCCTTGGCGAAGCAGCGGGGTGACCCCAGCTCCTGCCACCTCCACCACCGCTTGGGACGGGGCAGAAGGACTCCCCCAACTCCCACATCTCGGCTGGGGCACCACCGAGGGATGGGACCTCGAGGGAAAGGCGCAGAAGAACCGCGCAAAAAGCGCTGGAGAAGGGGAGGGGTGGGGGGGGGTGGGGGAAAAACCACCGTGGGGTGCGCGCCCGCTGCCCACCTTGGCCTCGAAGCAGATGCCGTGCTGGAAGGCGTCCTCGTTGTGCAGGGGGATGCGGAGGTCGTGCCGGTCGTCCACCAGGTTGTACTTGGACTTGGCGGGCATGGCGGCCCCGCTGCCCTGCGGCGCGCCCGGCCCCGCCGCCGCGCACCCTCCGCCCCTCGCCACCCACCGGCCCCGGGGCGGGGACGCGCCGCCGCCGCGCAGCGCAGCGCCGGGGGGGAACGGGGTCCGGGAGCGGGGGGGGGGAGCCCCCGGAGGGCCCCGCGTTGCTCCCGGGGAAGGAGGGGAGGAAGGAAGGAAGGAGGGGCTGGGAAAAAAAAAAAAAAAAAAAAAAATTCTCCGAGAAAAAAAAAAATAAAAAAAAAATCAGCCAAAAGGCGCGCGCGCGCTGGGGAAGGCACCGCTGACATCTAGTGCGCGGCCACGGCTCTGCAGCCCGGCGCCGGGGAGGGTGGAAAAGGAAATAGGGGAATGAAAAAAATAAATAAATAGGAGAAAGGTTGGCAAGTGGTTAAAGAGGCGGTGGGGCTTGGTGGAATAGAGCCGTGGCATGCTCAGACCCCTCGGGCTGGGAGCTGAGCCCTGGGTGTGGAGGGGAGGTAAAAGGGATGAGCGGCTTCGTATCCAGGTACACCAACATCAGACAGCATGGAAATCAAGCAAGCTAGAAAGGAAAAAAATCTGTCTTCTATTTTGTGAAAGGCCAGCCTTGGTGACCTGGGCTCTCCATGCCCTGTAAAAGCCCTGAAAAGTTGTGAACTGGCTCCCCAGCTGGCTAACCCCCCAGCGTTGCTTTCCACTTGTACAGGGGATCGCTTGCACAGTGCTGGCCGCAAGCTGGGGTGTTTCACCCCTTGCATCACATGCATGGTGCTCCCCCAGGCAGGGCCCAGTCCCTGGGTGCTTTAACAGCCCAGAGGCTCATCAACATATGGCTGCAGGGCTCGGGCTGGTCCCTCGTAAGCACTGGAGGTGGCACCCAGAACACCAGGCACCCACATGCCCCCTGCACAGGACACCCCCGTGCCTCCCAGGAGCCCTTCCCTTGCTCTGCTTGCGCGCGCCTTGGGTTTCTAAGTGACTGCAGTGCAGGCTCCTCACCCACCCCTGGAGAGCAGGTTCAGGGCCATCGATTTTTCAGACTGAATCAGCACACTGAAACTTTTCCTGAGCTTCAGACATCATTGGTAGCCACCCCCGGGTGTGCTGTTTGAGCCACATCTGACTCGCTGGGTGAACTTTCCACCATCACCAGCTGTGGTGCCTGGGACGGCGCTCCCAGCACGGCCAGGTACGCCAGGAGATAAGGAAGGGCTGCGCTCAGCAGTGCCCACAGGAATGCCTGCCGGGTGCCAGCGCCCTGTGCCAGGCTCGGGTGGGATTGCCCTGAGCTGTCAGCACTCAGACAAGCCAACCGAGGGATGGTTTCCCATCAGAGGCGAGCAGCCAGCAAGCCCTGTGCTCCTGGAAACATTAATTCCTTATTTCTGGAAGGGGCAGGGGATCAGAGAAGACTGGAACAGGCAGAAACCAGTGTCTGGACAGTACTGAGACTGGGGCTGTTCCGTGGCATTTAATGCTCTGGGTTCCTCTAGAGCCTTTGGCCCTCTCATGTCAGCAGATGCAGCATGTGGAACAGCTTGGAGGGGCAGCAGCTCTTCCTGCAGCCAGCCTGTCCCCAGCGCGAGCATGACGTGTGAGCTGCCTGCAGCGCTGGGCAGCACTCCCAGGTCCCAGACGCTCCGCAGGGAGTTGAGGATACCCGTGACATTTCACCCAGTTCCACGCTCCTGATAAGCCTGCGACGTAACCACGATCTGGGGAGAAGGAGGCAACGTCCAAACCCTCCTGCCCTCGCAGCACCGCCTGCCAAGCGCTCACCGCGCCGGCCACCCCCGCGCCGAGGCTGCGGGCACGGGAGCTGCCCAAAGGAGCAACCAGAGGGCCAGCTTTCCGCTCCTGTTTGCCCTGCAAGTCCGGAACCTGCTTCCTCCCTTTCAAAATCAATCACCACGAGCCCTGCAGTTATGCACGTAAGCTGTGCAACCGGTTCGCTTGTTTGCTCAGTCGCTTCCCGGCGCGGCGGGGACAAAGGTCCCGTGTGCCACACGAGCGGGAGCAGACGGCTGCCACCGAGGCCAAGGAGACCTGTTGAGGGGAACACGGCCTGTATAAACCCAGAATAACCACAAGGACAGCTTGAAGGACTACCATTAATATTTACACATATATAAAAAAGCAAAGGACTGCTTGGAACGGCCTCACAAGTGCCGGAGCGCAGCGGAGGCGCAGAAGAGATGCGCTGCAGCCCCCTCGCTGGGGGCTCTCCGGGGGCTCTGTGGGGTCCCTCCGGGGTCCCGAGAGCTCCGTGTGTCCCCTCGGACCCCCTCCGGGTGGCGGCTGGCGCTGCCCTGCCACCTTCTGGGCAAGCCCCGAAGCGCAGCCGGGGAGCGCCGCGCAGCGCCGGCGTGGCGAGGCTGAAGGAGAGCCGGCAGCTCCTCTCGAGTGTCCTGCTCGTGTCCGGAGCTGTCTGCTCCTGCTCCCCCGAAGCTACTCGGGCTCTGCACCCTTTGCATCAGAAAGACGTGCTCGTGGCTGTTCGCAGCCTGTAGCAGAAGGCACCTGCAGTGCTCGCTGTGCTCCAGGCACCGCAGCCTCTCCGGAGAGCTTCGTGCCCCCAGCCCTGCAGGACACCACCTGTACCTGGGCACTGGCAGCAGCTCAGCACACACCCAGGAGGACAAAACCCTCCTCTTGCTGCCAGCCCTCTCGAAACAAGTCATCTGATGTACCTACAGCCAGCTACTCCGTAGCCATCATCACACACATTGCTTCCATGGCTGTACTGTGGCAGAGATTTGGGAAAACACACCGGGCCCTGTTTGTGCTCGGCAGGCCCCTCCTCCAGGGAGCGATAAGAACAAGGGCTTTTGGCCACATGCAAATATTTTTGTTATTCTGCTGGCGGTGGGTGGGAACGAGAAACGTCACAGAGCATGGCAATGGGAGGAAACGGGCAGATGGCTGATTTTGCAGCTCTAAGCAATAAATCGTAATGAAAATCGGATCTCCGGCAGGAAGTCAGATAGGAAAGGTAGGATCCAGCTCAGAGCTCAGCGCTGCAGTCTGCTTTAATGCCCTTCCACAAACTCCTATAGCAGCAAACTGTAGCAAGACTCTGCTAGGGTCGTGGCCCTGCAATTAAACAGCCTAACGAGTAGAGCTTACGCTGCTAACATCAAGTCCCTGCTGGCACAGAGCATCCCAAAGCTCAATATTCATCCAAAATGCATTCCAAGCATCCCTGAACACCGCAGTGAGGCTGAGCAGGGAGTCACCTTGTCCCCTGCCACCTGCACAGTCCCAGGAGGAAGGAGCGCTATGCGGTGCACAGGGGTCAGCACAGCAATGAGATGCATTTTCTGCCTAATAAAGCCCGGTGATTAGCATCTAAATTGCCATGATTGGGAAGGAAGCAAAAAGTTCAGGAAGGGGAGGAAGGCAAGCCTGCTGGAATTAAGGTCAGGAACTTGCTGGCATTTTCTGACATTTTGTTCTGATGAGCTGGCAGCGCTCATCAGCCAGCCACATTTTTGTATTTATTTTAGAGGTGTAACTGGGAACAGTTTCAGAGTTGCTTTTAAAGCCACAAGCCTGCCTTTGATACCTGCTGGAGTACAGAGAAAAACATTAACGGGACAGCCTGAAAACTCAGGTTTGGCCTTCACAGACACTCCGATTCTTCTCAACACCATTTCCTTTCAATTTGCAATTAGCCCAGTTTTTCGGAAGCCCTCCAGGGACCCCCAGTCTCGAAGCATTTCTGTTGCAGAAAGACAAACACTCGGTGCTCCTGAAATAAACACACCCCCTGGGGCAAAACAGGTGCCTGCTAACATCCACATTCCTCCCTGCCAGCCTCAGCCAGCCTCACCACAAACTGCAAGCAGGCAGCGAGAGCCAGGAGGTTTGGGACCGCCAGGAGGTTTGGGACCTCCAGGACCTTCCAGGGGAGCTGCAGGCTGTGCAAACCCGTCCCTGCGAGCCTCCTGCAGGGCTCCACACGGTGCCAATACCCAGGCCCAGCAGCCAGGGAGCTCCCACGGCAGGCTGAAGCATCGCTGCCGCGCGCTCAGCATTTTGCAGGCAGCCTGTGCAGCACTTACTCATCCTGTGCTAATCTCAGCGGCCCGTTAGCGATAAGCGTGCCTAAATGCCATTAGGAGAAAGTCAACACGCTGCATAAACACGGCTCTTAACCACCCTCAGCACAATCAGCCGTAGCAGCTCTGGGTAAACTTATCAATACACGTATTAACAGCCATTCATTCAAGAATAAGTGCTTACCTTGATATGTGGGGCCTCTTATCCCCACACGCACCCCACAGCTCAGCTCCAAGAACCTGGATGGTGGATGGGACTGGAAAGCACCTGCAGCAAGGCACCAAGAGCAGGGTGCAGCCACCCCCACTGCTGCCTGCCCCCATAAAACCACCACCCTACTGCACACAGACCTGGCCCCAGCTGCAGGGGGAGTCCCAGCTCCTTAAATCACCACTCTCCAGGTGCTCTGAATGAGGGAAACAAGATGCACCACGCTGCTGCTGCAGCAGGGAGGGGGGGGAATTAAAATAAAATAAAATAAAATAAAATAATAATAATAATAATAATAATAATAATAATAATAATAATAATAATAATAATAATAATAATAATAATAATAATAATAAAAATAAAATAATAAAATAAAATGCCAAACCAACAGCTATGGGGGTTGCTAAGGGCAGAGGGAAGGACCCCAGGTGCTCTCCATCCCAAGGGGCCACCTGCAGCAGCCCTCTGGGTGTGCAGCAGGGCACTGTGCTGGCTCTGCCAGCCATCGGGCTGAAATTCATCCACAGCTTGTCATGATGGTGTTCCTAAGGCAGGTTCAGGGCAGAAAGGGAGGTCTTGAGTCGGTTTTGTCTGAATACAGAGAATTTGCATGGCCAGACCTGCCCTCTCCATGGGTGCCTGGCCCCCTTGACCCCAGTCCGGAGAGCGTGGCTTTGGCCCTAGCTTTTATGGTGCATCAGGAGAGATGTGGAGACCTGTAGCTTTTGTAAGCTTTTACAGCAAGGAAGAGCAGCTTCTTTATGTGTGCAACAAGCCAGTAGCCATATTCGAGTGGAACATTACCAGAAGACCCCAGCACGAGGAGGAGCCGATGTCCTGGGGGCTCTCCCCCGTGAGCACGCAGCTAACTGGAGCTACCTGTGATGTGCTTGCAATTTGCCGGGCCTTGTTTGCTGTATAATCAGGCACACGGCCCCTTCCTTTAATTGCTGTGTAAGCTGCCAGAGTGATTAATTCTGACACATGCCAGATCTGTGGAGGATGTGTGGGGACTTCGGAGTGTGGCACGGCGGGGACAGGGACAGCCTCATCCTGCCCACCAGGTGACATGGGCAAGCAATTTGTGACGGGTCCTTGCTCCTGATAAATGGGTAAACAGGCACCCTTTTCGCCACGTACAAGGTCGTGTGTTTCAGTTCTTGGATCCCACCTGAATTTTCCCTTCCTTCTCCTTCTTGGGCCTGATCCATACCCGGCTGAAGCCCGCTGCAGCCAGCTCAGCCCGCTCGCAGCGCCGAGCAGGGAGTTAAAGAGGGCTTTGTTTCCAAACAATTGCATACGCAGAGCTTGGGAATCTGTAATTTAAACTCGGATCGTGCTTCTCTTAGCAGTGATGGATGGCTTTTTCCTCCTGCTCTGAGAGCCCTGGCGGCATGCACGGCAGATGCCTGCCTGATTTATGGCTCGCCTCCGCGTGTGGTGGGGAGCAGGCAGCCCGGCTCTCGGTCCCGTGCTCTCGTTAGGGTTTTTTTCCTGTTTGCCTCCTCTGATTGCCAGGGCTCCTCACTCCACCTCTGTGCAGCTGACTTGTGTTTATCGGTCACCCTGGCCTGGATTCAAACCATCTCTGCGTACGGCAGCAGGCTGGTGTGCCTTGTGTGCAGATGAAGCGCTAGGGACGGTGATTTTCTGAGGGGCTCAGCCAGTCAGGGGGATCAAAAAGGGATTGTGGGGACTCTGCCCTTCTAGGAAAAAAAAAAAAAAAAAGCCCAAATTTTCAAATCCACTCCAGCGGTAGGATGCTCCAAAAAAAAATAATAACCAGCCTAGAGCACGGGGATGGGGAGGGAGGAAAAAAACCTCCCCAGGTGCCGGAGCGCTCACCGCCTGCAGGGACAGGGAGGGAGGGGGCCGCACGAGAGCTAAAAATACATCTTCTTCTTCCAAAAGGGAATCTTGCTGCTTCGACTCTTTCCCATTCTTTTCTGTGCGAGAGTGGTTAATTCTCCTTGGGAGCCCATTCATGGAGCAGATGTCGCTTTTCTTTGTGTGATTAGCCCGAAATCAACAGAAAATAATCGTGTCCTTTACCAAATATTTGAGCACGCGATTCTAGTGCTGCAAGGTGCTTCAGCAGCCAGAGCAGATGCCGGAATTGCCGTCTGTAAGAAAAGTGCATGCAGATGTACGTACACGTTTAAAATAGCGTCACACGAGCTTGGGAGCTGGTGGGGGAAAAGTGCCCCTGCTGTAGAGGACATGACTACTGCCCACCCTGAAACCATCAAATCCCAATAAACTTGCCCTGAATTTGGTGGCATTAATGAGGGATGCCTGAGCCCATTTTGGGGGAAAATACACTTATTTCTGGTTACACCACTCCTGTGTATGTGCAGCAGCTGACCTGGGACAGCACCACAATGCAGGGACAGCCGTGCCACTGCTCTGCACAGAGCCTTGTCCCAAAACCACCAGCTGGCTGGGGTAATTGTTTCTTCTAGGAGAACCTTTTTTTGGAGGTGGTGTCTGTAATCTTCCTCCCAGACACACAAAAATGCATGTCGAGGGCCCCCCGGTGCCGTGCCACTGCAGGAACCTGGATCCAGCTCCATCAGGAGCGGCTGCCAGGCAGCTCCCTGCCTCCTGCCGAAACCGCTCTCCCATTGCAAAGCTGATTAACGGAGCGCGTCCAGAGTATTTAATTAACTTAATGAACCCTGGTGATAAAATTAGAGGCCTCTTAATTCCTTGTCCCCCCACTGCGGCATGCAGGTGAAGCAGCTCACGAAGCTGCTGCGACCTGGACACGTGCCTGGTAGCACGCAGCAAGCAGGGACCTAATCTCAGATTAAAAAAGAAATAAATAAAAATTGGATTCTGGGTGAAAAAAAGTTTGCAAGGAACTAAGAATCCCACATAGCCCCTGTGCTTGGCCGCAGCAGGCGCGGGGCTGCTGGTGCTGCTCTGCTGCAGCGATCCCGCCGTAGATGGCAGCAGCCGGCTGGGTTCGTGCTGGCCCTCAGCCTGCCCCTGCTCTGCGCCTGCTCCTGATGCTTGGAGGGGAGAAATGTGTGAAGCAGGGAGGGTTTTGCTGGTGTAAATGGAGCGCCGGCTTCATCGCAGGGAGCTGGCTGCAGTGGGGATGTCTGGGGGTGGGTCAGGGGGATGGGGTTTGGGTGAGCCTGAAGCCAAACACCGAGAAGCGTGCTGTTCCTCTGCTTGCAAAGCACCTGAAAACATGAGGGGATTTTGCTAGCGAGGGGAGCAAGGACCTGCAGCAGCCCCCACAAAAATCGGTGGTCATCCCCCTTTGCCATATCCCGGCACGCAAAGCACCCTTATCACACTCCCCTTTTCTCAGGCCGTGTGTGGGGCTGTGAACTGCAACCCCGGTGATGTCCTGCCCGTGTAGGACGGCCACGTGGGCTCAGTTGGTGTGAGCAGCCACCAGCATGACCACCACACACACCGAGACCTCCAGCCGAGCACACCAGGGCTCCCTGCAGCCGCTGCGGCCTACGAGTCCAGGGCTGCTGGTCCCCGGCAGAGATAACCCCAGTCCCCAGGGATGTACAGCAGCATATTTAACTCCATCAATTAAAGCACCTTCCTCTCCTATAGCACATTCCCAACACCCCTGGGACCCCATACCGCCCTCATCTGCCTCTCTGCTGTCAGAGGGAGAGGGCTCGGTGTGCAATGCCACAGGTACTGGCACCCACAGGGTCTGTAAATTCTCCAGCTCTCGCTGCTTTCTAATTACAGCCGGGTTTCTCTCGTCTCCGTCTGAAGATGGATTGTCACTCAGCCAGAAACTCAAGGCTTGAGGGAGGAATCATCGGGTGAGCTTCTCTGGCCGCTGCTCCGCAGACCGTAATAGTCCCTCCTGGCCCTAAAATGTATGAATCTATAAAACAGATAATTACTAAAATAGCTATGCCATTTCCATGTGACATAACAATCATTTAAAATGTGTTTTAATATACAAAATGTAAAAGGAAAATGTCCCGGAGAAAGACAAATGCCAAAGAGCATCAATTCTGCCACTTGCAGCCAGCCAAGAGGCTTTTTGTGATGGAAATACAGATTTTATGAAAACGAGAAAAGGCCCAGGTTCCCAGAAGCCCAGTTCCCTGCCCCAAATTACCTCCACATCTCCCGTAAACTCTGCAATTTGCAACCTGCTCCATAGTCAGGTGTGCAGTGAGAAGTGACAATACAAATGGGGGTTGAAATAAAAGTCTTATTCCCTTTGTGCCCATCCCTGCCATGGCAGAAGTTTGAAACCTGCTGTAGCTCCAAGGCCCTGCCTGGATTTCAGTATTCCTCTGAAGCCTCAGCGTCTGGGAAAAGGGAGGTGAGACGGGGGAGAAGCAATAGTTCATCTGATCAGGCTGCTCACAGCTGCAAGGGGATAGTAAATTAAAAAAAAAAAAAAAAAGGAAAAAAATAAATGAATGGGATTTTTTACAATTTTGAACTTGTAATAAGCTGCACTCATGTTTGTCCAGCAGATAAGCAAACAGATACTCTAAATCCAGCTAGACGGAGCTGTTCAGTGTGCCAGGAATGAAAATGGAAATGAAGTTTAATAAGTCTCCTGAACTCTTTTTCTGCTACCCTAAGAGACAACCAAAAGGCATTTAATTTCCTGCTAGCCAAGAGCACAAACTGCACTCAGTCCCTTTATAAACCCCACCAGGCATCTCGCTGAGTGATTGAAGGAGTAGGGCAGCATTTTTGGGAAGCCACAGGGGAGCTGCACCAACCCTGTGCCATTGCCCAGCAGCACGTCCCCTTCCCAAAGGCTCAGTGGGTGGACAAACAGTGATACAGGGCTGAGGTGACCATGTAGGCTCAGCTCAGGCTTCCCTTCTCAGGGCTGGATTTGCCACGGGAAGAAGTCCCTGTGGGTGCAGGAGGGATGCCCACGGGTGTCCCTCCTGCACCCCAGAGCACAGGGACAGTGTGTTGCAGGGGGAACAGGGCCAAATCCTGCGTGTGCATTTCTTGTGCCTCCTTTCTGCACAGGAGGCACACTTTCTGTATCAGACACGGAAGCTGGAGAGAGCCCAAAAACCGCAGCTGTGTTGAGCAAATTGGATCTTTATATTAGAAACCGAACTGGGGGGATCTGTGAATGAGAGCAGCTTGACGCGAGCTAGTTTTCATCTGAAGAGGGATGCGGCAAGGCAAACCCACCTCCCACCGTTACCTTGGCCACGAGATGACGGAGATGGCAGGTTGGTGCTCACTCCTGTCACATCTCCTGCTATCAGTGCAAATAGCCCCCGGGGATCCCACCCTCTCCAGCTGGTTTGGTGCAGCCGCCAGGCTTTGCCCATGGACCCCACCACGTGCCCCAGCCTCAGAAGGCACGGAGAGGTTTTTGGCTGGAGAGCAGAAGGGCTGAGACACACAGCAAGGTGAGACGCATCCCTGAGACAAGGTCAGAGCCCCTGGTCATGGCAGCAAGGCGATAACCACATGGAGCTGTCACTGCTGCCATCCTCTGCCGCCCACCCTACCCGGTGGCACAGGGCCGCACGGCGCTTTTTGGCAGGAGCGACATCCATTCTCTGCCATTCTCTGCTTCCTTGCTGCCCTTGAGTCGCTGTTAAATTTGTCAGGAGTGATTTATGGCCGTGTCAGCGAGAGGGACCCAGGCTGCTGGGAGGATGTGGGAGCAGCTCCTGTAAGGCCGTGCAGACCGGGCGCCTGGGAGAGAAACACACAGCAGCAGCCCAAAGTCTCACTGCCCGGGCATTGCTCTAATTGCTCTGTATTTCACAGCTTCTGACATCACCTGTGGGCATTTCCTACACCTTTCAAATGCTGCTGAGTCTGTTTGGCAAGGCTGAAATTCAGAGTGTGGTTAAGGGGGGGTCAATACCTCCAGCATCTCCACAGCGTGCCGAGATCTGACGCGCCGCGCTGCCTGCCCAGGGGTGCCACGGCCCCCACCTCACACAACCACCAGGGTTTGGTGCCTGGCCTCCAGCCTGGGTGCCTGCCCCTCCTGCTGCTGACCATGTCAGCCAGCTCTGAGGGTGAGGGTAAAGAAAATGCCCTTGGGGATGGGAATTGCTGCAGAGTATGGCCATAGAGGAATGGGAGACACCAAGCAGCCTGTGGGACCCCATGGGGCTGGTGCTCCCCTCCAGGCTCGGGGTGGGACCTTTTGCAAGACCACATCTTACACTTGGACAATTCCCTGGTTTTGTCTTTTTTCTTTTTGCTAATCGTTGGCTTCAGCACTCCTCTCCTCATGTTCCTGAGTGGAATTGTTTACAAGACATCGCCTGCTACAGACTTCACCAAGCTGGCCCCTGGGCTATGAAAGCATCCTGCATCCGTGCCCCTGCCTTTCTGTGATGCACAGGGAGCAAGGCTGTGAGTATAGCCCTGCTTTGGGGTCCCCAGCAGTGACACAGCACCACCAGAGAGCTCAGGTGGGGAAGGATGCATCGTCACTCCCAGCAGACCTTCAGAAGCAGGCACGGGGAGGTGACATTTTCCTTCTGCTTTATCACCGAAGCAATCTGGACAGAAAGCTGCTGTCTGCTGGAGTGAAATGCCACAGCTGCACCCAGCTGATGCGTATTTGCTCACGGAGAGAGCCCCCGTAGCCACTGATAAATCTGTAATCACCAGGAAAAACAGCAATGGAAACAACCCCACACAGGAGGCTGGGGGAATGAGTCCCGTATCCATGAAATGCACCCACAGAAGCATGACAGCACTGGAGCTGCTCCAAACTGCCATACCTATTGGTGAACAAAACACAAAACACACCAAATACAGCCGACTGCTCTTATTGTTGCTATTGCTGTCATTGTTATTACATATCACTTTTTAATTGCCTGGCAAATTCGCAACAGCTTGGAAAAAAAACACAAAGGGAGGCGTGTAATTTGAAATGCTAAAGAGAGCAAGAGTAAAGACAATGAGAACGCACCGCATCTAGTGGAATTACTGGAGAGGTGATGAGGACATTCTTAACCTTAATTATTTCAAATCAACTCATTTTGTAGAGTGTGTAGGTTTATGAATCAGATGAAACGTAAATTGATTCATAATTTCCCTTAATTTTCTGCTCTTTGGAGAATTTAAATCCATATTAACATAACCTGGAACAGCCAGTTACTAAGAGACAGGGGAAATTAGCATGGGCGAAGCTGGCAGAGTGGCATTTCGAGGCGCTGCAGCCCACCTGCTGCTCGGAGCTCGGGGACGGGGCTCATCAGCAGCCCCCCCACATCCCCAGCTCCTGATTGCTGCCGGCTCCCTTGGGGACAGCTTCCCACCCTACAGACACCTGGGCTGCAGGGCAGGGAGGTGAGGAGTGACCCAAAATGTGTCTCCACACCTTCCTGTGGACATTTGCCTTTCTTTCTGGGTCGCTGCCTGGGGATATCCTTTTTTCCCCATTCTTTTTAGGTGGTGTGGGGTGACATCCTCCCCAGGCATACACCAGTAGATTTCTCTCCACTGTCACCTCGTGCAAGTATTTTTGCTTCCAGTGCTTTTGACTTTTTAACATTCCCCTCATTACCTGCTCTCTCGGAGTTATCCTTCTGGTGCAGGTTTTCTGCTACCCCAAACTGCCCGTTAAGGGAGGTGTACATGTCAATCCCATGCAGTGCTGGGGGAAAAAAAACACACACACACAAGGTTCTTGCTGTCTTCCTTGGTAAATAAGAACTGCACAGGAATTTTGGCTGAAGACAAAGCTTTACCTTTGGGAAATAAGAAAATGCAACGGTTACCAGTTATGGGAAAAGCAATTTAGCCTGGGGGACTGCAGGGGTAGGGATGCCCATAGGTAAAATTGCTGCCTCGCTCGCTGTACCCGCAGGCTGAGGGGGGTGCGGGAGGAGGTTTGGGGGCAGCAGCTGAAGGAGATTTGTTTCTGCGGAGGAGAACAGAGCAGTGCTGCCTGAGAGAGGCGCAGTTGTGCCGTGGCAGGTGGTGTGGGAGCTCCTAGGAGCGGTGGCACTGCTGACCCGGGGACCGAGCAGAAATCAGCCCCCGTTTGGAAGGAGCAGCGGGGGAGGCAGGCAGGCAGGTCAGTGCCTCGGCAGGGTTGCCCCAGGTCCTAGAACAATCCGGATTCTGATTTCCTGGCACCTTTCAAGCACTGGCAGCTACCACCAGCACCAAACTGCTCTTTTTTGCCCTGCTCTGCAACAGAAACCTCTCACTGCAGCCCTCACTCATCCTACAAGCTCTCCTTCCTCCTCCTCGAGCCAGCTGCAGAAGTACCCCTAGGGGGGATTTGCCTCCGAGCCCCCGCTGCCAGCACAACCCTGGGCACTGCCAGGCTGAGGGCTCAGCCCCGTTTTGCATCTCCCTCCGGTGACATTTGGCTGCCAGTCGCTAAATCCCGGTGCTTTGTGCCGCCAGCAGTAAGCCTGCTTTCATTTTAAACGTGTTTAGAGAGGCTTTGGGCAAATCTCACCGACACAGTGAGGTTATCAGTCCCTTGCAAGAGCGACGGGGCAGCGGAGTGCCCATGTGGGAAGTGTCACCAGCTGCAGGGGGGTGCCAGGGTTTGTCCCCAGGTGGGATTGAGCCAGGGTGCATGTCCCCAGGAAGGTGGGCGTGGTGGGGACAGCAGCACACCAAGTCCCCACTGGGTGTTGGTATGAAGACTTTGGGATCTCTCTCACAAGGCACGTGAGGTCTGAGAGCCAAAGGGTTTCTCAGAAGGGATGCTGAATCCAGTACAAGGGTTTACTCAAATCAGAGGAGCAGAGGAAATCTCCATTCACCCGCTGCTGGTGGAGGAAGGGCTGCATGGGTACGCTCTCACCCATGCATCAAGCACATCAGGTAAGAAAAACACCAGGTCACAACAATATTCATTCCATAGAGCAGAATCAGTGGTGGAATTTGGGTCAGGATGGAGGCATTTCATGGCTGCCTTTCCCACATACAGAGACTGCTCTGCTGATGGCATGATGCAAATCAGCATTTTTGAGACCGGCTGCCCAATTACCAAGGCGGATAGATGATGGGGACTGTAAATGAGATGTATGCAATTACATAGCACGAGACAGGAAAGTAAACACCTCCGGGAGTCACTGAAAGACCTCAGGACCAAGCCACCACCGGGGCAGCTAGCCTGGCATGAAGACACATGAGGCTTGCAGCAGGGACCATGCTGGGATGCCCCCAGTGCTCACCCACCTTCCCCAGGGCCCCACCAGCTTGTGATGCTCACACTCAGGAACAGGGTTAAATAAAAATCAATCCCTCCTCTCCTCCAAATTCTTGTGCATCAACAATTACCTGGCACCTGGGGTCAGGCAGGGCAAGGTGGATGAAGGGGATCTGCACTGCTGGGCTAAATCCCTGCAGGGCTTTTTCTGAAGTCAGGACATGGTGTGCCTGGTGCTGCCCAAAAATATTTTCTCCACAGGCAGCTTTTCTTCTCCTTCAGGGCTGTGGACCCCTGTGTTCCTGCAGAGCTGCAGGCTGTGAGCACACACCAAGGCCAGCTTCGTGCAAGCAGTTTGAAGGTGAGATAACAGGTGTTTATTTCCCTGTCCTTGCTCCGCAGTGCTAAGAAATGCCAGTTCTGCCTAGCATCTTAATAAAAATGTACATCTTTAATTGCTTTCCTCCAAGTACAATTTTCCTTCTCTGTCCTGCTTGCAGAGAAGTTAAAACTGATTCAAAGGGGAGCTGGAGAATTTGCAGCTCTGGCGATGGGAGAGCTCAGAGCACATCCGTGCCCACAGAGGTGAGGAGGAAACTCAATTTAACTTGTTTGCAGGAAGCTTACCTGGGTCAGAAGGCACTGTGAATGTCCATAGGGAGCACACCTTCTCCTCTACTTTTTCTGAAGGGCCTCTCTCTGAAGAGCTTTTCTTCCTCTGGCTTTGGTTCCTTCTGCCTGCCTTCCCTCCACCTGCTGCCTGCTTTCTCCTGGGGTCCGTCCATCCATCCATCCCTCAGGACAGCCCTGCTCATCACTGCTGGCCACATTTGTGGATCTGAGGGCTTGGGAGGATCACAGAAACTTTCTGCTTGGACACTGAAAACCTGGGTGTGCTCTGACCCCAAGTGCCAGCTACTCTCACACACGTTCACTGCATTTTTCCCCACTAGAAGTTTGCTGAGTTTCCATTGCTGTCCACTGCGATGTCTTCATCAGCCGCTGTAAAGACCAATTTAATACCATACATCTCCCCACACAGGTGCTTAAAGACTGCAATCATATTTCTACTTACCCAGCTCTTTAATAAGCTAAGCAGACCGAGCTCCTTAAATCACTCATTGCTGTAAAGACAGCTAAAGAGCTTATTATCTCAGAGACTGCTCAGGGACAGCAGAAGTGACTTTTGACCTGGCTTCCTATGGAAAATGGCACCTAACCCTGTGCTGCCTGCCTCGTGCCCGTTTCTCTGCCCATCCCATCCCATTCTCCCCTTCCTCCTCCTCCTCCTCCCAGCCCGTTGTACCACATCTGGCAGAGGGACCAGGCACCACCCAGATGCACGCAGTGGCAGAGGTGGGGAGAAGCCCCCTCGCTGCCTCTCCCTCACCCTGCCCAAACCACAAGGGGAGCAGCGTGCCCCTAGCCCCCAGCCCTGCCCCACATCCCTGCGGGGTGCTCCCAGGCTGAGCCTGGCACTGTGACACCAGGAAATCCCCTGCCAAAGAGGGAATGGGTTACAAATAACCCCACAGCCACGGGATGAGCCTGGGGGAAAACACAGCACAGGGAGAGCTGCGATGCTTGAGGCCTGACCCCCAGGTGCTGGGGGGCATGGGTGAGCTCCTGGAAGGGGTGACAGGCACCAGGAGGAAAGGTTTGTTGTCTGCAGGGTGAGTGATGCCATGTTTCTATCCCCGTGCTAGAAATCTAAATATCTCTGCATCGCGGGGACTTCCCTGCCAACCTGCCTTGAGGGCTGGCCCACTCTCCTGCTTGACCCCAGGGGCTTGGCTTCTTTTAATCCCAGCTCGCTAATGGGATTAGTGCTGGCTGCTGATCCCACTGCCTGCCCTGAGCCAGCAGCAGCTCGCTGTCACGCCGCACTGCTTTCTTTTGGGGTCTGCGGCCTCTCCCACAAACAAGAGGTTGGGACGGTCATTAGCGCAGGCAACGAGGAGTGCACGCATCAGTAACCATGGCAACTCCCAGAGCACCAGCCTCCGGGAGAAATCAGGAATTAAGCTCACAGGGAAACGCTGAGGGCTTCACATACATCTAAAAAATAAAAAAAATAAAAAGGTCTGAAATAGTCCAGTAAACCGGGCAATTTGCAGCCCAAGTGGGAGCTGCTTGCTGAGATGTCAGGGATGGATTTGGGAGCACATCCCCATCCTTATGGCTATGCGTGCTGTCCCGGGGTCTGTGTGCCACCTGATCACACAGCACTGCTTTCTGAGAGCTGTCCCCATCCTTCCTGGGGAGCATTTTCCCCTCCCTGCCCAGCAGAAGGGGAAGGTTTGGGCACAATGGGGTCCAGCTGCCTCAGAGCCCCAAACCACTCTGCGCCCAGGGCCTGACATGGCTGGAGCAGGACAGCTCTGCCCTCCTCCTTCCCAGTGCTTATTTCCATAGGGATTGATCTTTAGGAAAAAATGATGCTGTAGCACAGCTTCCAGAGCAGTGATGCTCCACAGCAGAGGGTTCGGGCAGGGATGCCTGGAGCATCCCTAATTAACACTGGAGAAACAACCCCACCAGTTTGGGCTGTCTCAGGGTTTGGTGCCACTTGGTTTTCACACAGCTTTTAGATAAAGCTGTTTGCTGCTCTCCATGCAGGCATCGCAGGTTCCCCCGTAAATAATTCAGGCCCTGTCTTTGAGGACTCAGCACAGGAGGCCTTCCCCTAGCCACGCTGCAGAAAGCCTTCGCTCTGCATTCCTGAGAGCTCATCGCCTCATCGCTATTTTCCTTATCAGTTACATAATTGAGGAGGCGCAGAGCCACACCGCCGGGGAGAAGTTACTAGACGCCACCCCTCCGCAGAGCAGCCAGAGGAGTGCTGTTTGGCACTGCTGGCAGATCACAGATATGGAGGGGCCGCAACAATCCGCAGGCACCCAGGGGCTGCACCATGTCTGGGGTCTGCTTACACAGCCCAGGGCTGGGATGCCGTGTGAGCAATGTGCTGTAAATACCTGACAGCTGGGACCTAAAAGAAATGAAGCCCCTTCTTGCCGTTTCCTAAAGAAGCTGCTTTTCCAGAGCTGTTTTTTTCAGAGTGGCGCTCCCTGTGATGATGTTTGCCCTGTGCTTTTAGTGTAATCAGGCCCTAAGTGTTCACATGGGGATCTCTGCTGCTGCTTCCCTGAAGCAAAGAGATTTTGAGAAGGAAACCAGAGGGGGAACAGGGCAGGAACATCTGGCAGCTGGTGTAGGCTGGAGGGGACCAGCAGCCACGCTTGGAGGGCAGGATGGCCAGGCTCACCCCCAGCGGGGGCAGCCCACAAACAGCCCCAGCTCAAAAACCACATCCTGCATCCCCCCATCAGCTCCAGGGACAGCCCTGCTGCCCAGAACCAGCCGCAGCACGCACCCCACACAGCCCTCCTGCTGCCCAGATAACACACAGCTCCCTGCTTACCTTCCCTCGAGTACATCCATACACGAACAACATGCACAGAGCACAATTAAGAAGCAAATCTGCACATCCCATGGCATCACAGCTGACATAGCACAGGCTCTGGCTGCAGCAGAGAATATTTCCATCCACCAGGGAAGACACAGGGAGACAGCAAAACCCCCAAACATCCAGCTTCTAAACCACAAGGGGCTTAGGAGCTGCCCTCTTGCTAAATGCCCTGCCAATTATCGTCCCCAGCTGTGCCTGCAGCTGGGGGCCCAGGTGAGCACAGACCGCAGGGTGGGCACGCAGGAAAAAAATGCAGGGCTTGCAAGCATGCTCCAGTTAGCCAAGCTTTTACCAGGAACCCATGTACTCCAGCTGAAAAAAATCATCAGGAAAATTTTTAAGGATGAAAACTTAGAATTCGTTTGGAGCCCTGAGATACAGATGCTCGTGGCCCTCTCCTGCCCACCATGTGGTTTTGGTGCACAGGGTATGATTTGCAAAGACACTTAGCGTGAGCCTGGAACCTTGATCTAAATCCAAATTAAATGTGGTCCTTTTTTTTTTTTTTTTTTTGGCAAAAGAGGCTTACTTCAGATGAGTTTTTATCCTTACCGAGAGCACTTTGTCCTTTGCAAATTACCTGCAGGCTGGCAGTCCGTACATTTATTATGCAGGTAATTAAAGGGCCTTTTCCAAATGGCATGGCATCGTCTCCTCCTTGCTGCTCCTCGCGAGCCATGGCACGTTTCCTCTCCACACGCGTTCTGTGGGAACAAGCAGATTTTCTTGGGCATCCACAAATAAGAGGACCACAAACACCGACGCAGCACACCACCCAGAGCCAAGTGCAATAACCCTGCACCCCGCCAGCTGAGGATGCAGTGCCCTCGGGGCAGGTCAGCTGGGCTCCCCCCCGTCCCTTCCCTCCTCTCCCATCCCTCCCAGGCCACGGTGCACGGCCTGGGTCGCCCCCACTTTGCTTCCTGCCGGAGGCAGGCAGGGCCAGGAGCGGCTGGCAGGATTTTTTCCCTTTCAGGAGAAAACGATGAAAGATAAATTCTCTTTGGCCCGGTGCCCAGCCGCCTTTGAAGGCTGCTCTCCCCTGCTTTATTGTCTCCTTTGATGCGCTTGCTTTGATTTGAGCTGCGGAGGCTGTACCAGGGCCCTTGTGCTTTCCTGGCAGGGAGGGCCAGGAGGCTCAGGAGGGGGAGCAGCATCCCGGAGTGTGCTGATCTGCTCCCAGCTTTGTAGGAGCACCCTGCAAACAAGGGATGGTGCTGGTGGGGCTGGCTGTACCCAGCCCTGCGTCTTCACTAGCCCGCTGGGCTGTGGGATCAGCCCTGGGGCCAGCTGGGCGTTTAACACCGTGCCCCTGCTCACCTTGGGGCTTCCCGATGGGAAATGCTGCCAGCTGCAGCAGGCTGGGGCAGAGGTCTGATAGCGGTGGGGTGCCACCAGAACTGCAGCCGTGGGGCTGTACCCCCTTCCAGGTACTCTGGGGTCTGTCTGTGTGCCGATTTTCAGTCTGTGAATGGCACATGTCTGTACGGTGCGTGCGTTAATCAGCCTGACGGCTGGCACCACGGCGCGTGCCTGTGTGTAACCGTATCATGTCAACACATTCACTTTTATCAATCAAGCCCGTAAGTATATGGAAAAAACCTAACTCTCAGGGTTTGACAGGATTTATTTCCCATTAAAGCACGCAGATTGGAATTCCTCCTCTCCCTCGCGAGGAAGGCAGGGCGGCAGCTCCTGTGTCTGCTGCGAGGCCGTGCGGTGCCCGGGACCTGTCCGCCCGCGTTTTCCTCATCGCCATGCCCTACATCCTCCAAACGCTCTCAGCACCTCCCCAGCAGCGAGCTGCCTGTGAAAGAAGGCTCCTTAATTCGGGAGCGTTTCGTTGAATTCAGACATTTTGTTTTTCGTGGAAGTCGGCGTGGTGCCAAGCAGAGCTTTTCCTCCAAGCAATCCCTGCCCTCTCCTGCGCCGCCGGGCTCGTAGCCGCTACTTCTGAGCCAGCCCCGTGCCTGTGCCTATGATGAAGGGGGAAAGGAGGCAGATGTGGGTTGGATCCCACATTCCCCTGTTGCAGAGATCTGACTTGTGCTGTCTGCCTCCCCCCAGATTCGCAGAAGCCCCTGCAAAACTCGGGAGGCAGCAGAGCATGATTAAGGGGAAGGCGAGCTGCAGATGACACTCGTTCTGGAGAGCAGGGCTTCCCCCTCCCTGCCCGTGCTTTCTCATGGCACAGGACGCCTGCTGGGGGCATGAGTCACGTTGTTTCTGGTGATGGATGAAATTAGCTCCGATGTGAAACTGGAAATAAAAAGCCATTCACCAACAAGACAGCTGCACCGGCGCAGGGCTCAGGGCAATGATCCTCTGTGCCTCTTTCTGCTCTTGCGCTTTTCACGAGCAGCTCCGTTTTAATTAGATGGGATGCAGTTCTAAGTCAACTATAAATGATATTATCAAACTAATAGAGTGTGATCATGGCCCGGCTTTTATTGGGCTGGGAGCTGCTGCTGGCTGCCATGGGAACTGTGTATTTCACAGTGCTCCTCGGCTCTGCTCTGTGCAGGCTGACAGAACTGTACAGAGGGGAGGAAAGAGGTGAAGAACCCCTCAAATTCCCTTGCCTTGTGGGGATCTGATGTTTTTTTCTACCCAGAGAGCCTCCCACGGGGACCTCTTCATCCTCCCTTGCTGTGCCAGGACACCTCCAGCACCGCTCTCCATTTGCCCGGCTGCTGCCCTGCTGCAGCTCAGCTGGGCGAGGACCGAGATTGGTGAGGAAGGGAAGCAGAGAGAAGAGGCAGGACTCTTCTCCCGAGCTGCAAAGCCCACGTCGGAGCTGAATTGAGCAGTGTGTTCCCTGGCTCTGTCCCCAGAACAAGCCCCCTCTGTCCCCTCCGCAGGAAGCCGTGCGTGCCACACCGCCGAGCCCCGGCACAACGTGCCTCTGTGCCAGACAGAAAGGGGAGCCCCGAGGAACCAGGCCTTGTGCAGGATAGCTTCATTATAACCGTGGGGCTGCAGGGTTTCTGCCCTGCTGCCTGCCCCAGCCCTCCAAAAAGATCTGCCCGTGCTCCCCAAGCAAGGACATCGAGTACCAAACCCCACGCCCCAGCTGAGGTCTCCTCGACGCAGCCCCAGCTGCACTGATTTCTTTTTGCACGGGACTAATTTTTTTAATCAGAGCGATGTAGGACATGATCAGAAGCAATCAAAGGCTGGCAGACTAATTAATGTCAATCAGCACGGTTTATGGGTATCGGCCTTGTCAATCAAACTCGATGCTGGGTGTTGGTGAGATCACTTTTGCTTCCAAAGCTAACACCGTACAGAGTTTGTTCTTTCCTGAGACGCTCATTAAAACTACAAGTCCTTCAGGAGCCCGTTAAAGGACACACTTAAAAGTTCTCCAGCACTGACAATTACAGAAAAGTGCTTTGCTAAATCCTGCTGCAGATTAAATGCTGAACTGGCTGCCGTGCTCCTGGGCACCCTGCGAGGTGCAGCTCAGCCCTCCCGGGGCCGGCGTGCCAATGTGTCCTGCGAAGAACCCAGCAGCCTTCTTCCCGAATCCTGAAGCTGTCCTGTTTTTTTTTATTATTTTTTTTATTTTTTTTTCCCCCCAGTTTTGCTGCTGTGCTTGGTTTTCCTTTATCTTTTTGCATTCAGTGGCCCAAATCCAGCTACAGAGATGCCTCAAAGCGAGTGAAGACTTAATGTTGACTGGTTTTAAAGCAATAACAGATGAAATTCATTAATTTTGCCATACGCTTGGCATTGATTTGTAGGTGTCATAAAAGGGGGTGTGAGGTGAAAAGTGCTCATAGCCTGAGCGGTGCTGGGGGAACACCTCCCTCCCCTTGGCAGAGCCCCAAACCCAGGGAACAGACACGGGCGGCTTTGCCTTGTCGCTGGGGAGATGTCACCGTGGGCTGGTGGCATTGTGTTCCCAAGGGAAAACGCCTGCCCCACGGACTGCCAGGTGCCTAGGAGGTGTCGGGCTGGGGTTGCGAAGCTGTCCTTACTTCATGGTGGTGGCTGTGCCAGCTCCTTCCCACGCGGAGCTGGAGAGGCTGAGCCTCCGCCCCGCCAGCCTTTATGGGCCTCCCTGGCTCTGAGAAAGACCGGAATTTGTTTCAGCAACATCATCAAACATTACGGCTCAGCCAGCAGGTTCTCTAAGTGGCCACCGTTAAATTTATCTCTTTGATTGCTGGGCTCACATTATTAAACTCCGGAGCCGTATAACTTTATCCCTTCCGAACAGCGCTCTGCCGGGCGGAGATGCCTCAAGGACCCAGCACTCCGGGCTTGGCTCTGGTTGCGAATGAGCTGGGAACTCATTTGCTTTCCCCTCCCTCGAAGCAATTCATTTGCAGCCCAGGTAGCCCAGAGATCCTGGCCGTTCGAGGGGAGCCGAGCAATTCCTGCAGCTCCGTTATCCTCCTGGCACAAAACCACGCACTGACGCTACGGTGGAAGATCCCGTACCCTGTTAGTGCTCGGAGAATCACATTTTATCTAAGCAAATGCTTAATTGCTCCTCGTTGGACACCAGTCATGGGACATTAGGCATCACTAAAAGAAGGCTCTTAAAATATGAGCTGAGTGGTCTTTCCAGCTCCGCGTGGTGGTTACAGATGCAGAACTGATTTGCTTCGCTGTGTTTTGATCTTTCCATTTGCAGGTCGCTGGGCCACCACATCTCCTGCCCAAAGCCCGGTCACCGAGGATGCTTCTCCTCCGAGGGCTGCTGTCCTCTTCCCAGGGGGAGGTCAGGAGGAAAATTTTATGAGGATTTATCCTTTATTTAGAGTCTGGGACTCTCCTGGTACAGCTCACTGCCTACCTGTTCCCCCGTGTCCTGGTACATACAGGTAAAGATTTATGCTATTCCAGGTGCCAGACTCACCAGAAAGATTAATGAGAGATAATTTCTTACACAGAGGTTTATTGAGTTCCCTGAGTTCATTCGCCAGCTGTGAAGTGAAACATCTGAAAACAGTTTCTGAATACTAAGTTCTGCCTGGCACCAGTGCAGGAAGGGAACAGTGTCTTTTTCTGCTCCTGGCTCTGACTCTGCTGGGCACAGCCAGCTTCGTGTGCTCAGCCCTGAGATATCTGCTGGGGACAGAGGAGGCATTGCTGTGCTCGGCCCCTCAGCATCCTCAGCCCCACAGCCCCACAGCCCCGTCCAGCTCCATCCCCCTGCTGCTCCCCCAGGAGCAAGACGTGTGTGTATCAGCAGCTCGAGTCTCCTTCGGACAGAAGTCACTGCTGCTGGGGCTGGGGGAAAATGACTGCAATTACTAAATTGCCTTTTCAAAACTTCCTCCCATCAGCAGCTGGACAGGTGATTGCACAGCGGCCGCTGGAGCGTGGATATGTACCTAGCTGTTGGCCACCAGGCGCTAATTACCTTCCTCTCCTGTCTTGAGTGCTTTCCCAGCCACAGCAATGGGTCATCCTGCTAATTTTTATCTCCTTTGGACTCAGCGTACCATGCCCGTAATGAGTTTGCAGCTTTGCAGAGATGCTGGGGGCACATTTTCTGGGAATTGTTGCTGGGGCCATGCAGGCTGTGCGGCCAGGTGTCCCCACAGCCCCAGGGCTTCTCCTCTGGGTGACGGGGGATGAGGGCATCTGCTTCTCTGCCCTCTGCCCTCCCAGCTCTGGCAACAGGACTTCTCCACAAGGATCCCGCTGGTTCCTCACGTCCCGACAAAGAACTCGCAGGGATGTGTTTGCAAATGTGCTGTAACATCAGGGGAGCTCACATGGAAACACGCTGCAGTGCCAGCGCTTCCCCTTGCCTGCTCTTTGTCTCCAAAGAACTGCAGAAGAGGGCAATCAATATGCCTTGCCAGGGTCTTTTTAACGCTTCCTGAGACATTATGGTCGTAATGTTTCTCCAGGCTGCTGTGATCAATACATTCGAGGCACTGAAGATGTCAAAACCACATAAAATCTTTATTAAGGCAAAATTAAATGAGCACGCGTGAATCAGTGACTTAAATGGATATTACCCTTCCAGGACACCAGGCCTGGAAGCCAGACCCACGCGAAAAAAAAAAAAAAAAAAAACAACAGGGCATTCAAAGTTTGGATTAAATTAACGAGAAACTCCAGCTTTTTGGCACAGGGCATGGAGCTGAGGAATGCAGGGGGACGGGGATCCCAGAGCGGAGCTCAGGGTGCCTGCTGCCTTCCTTCCTCCTGCAGTGCTGGAGGGAGCTGGGGAGGTGTGGTGAGTCTGGGACGGGCAGGACTGCATGCCTGGGTTCATCCTGCTCAGCAAATTAGCCCAGATTTAACAAAATCAAATGAAATAAGTTATATTCCTGCATGCAGGTGGGGGTGACGGCACGCGGGGATGCGCTGGGTGGCACCGGGATGCGTGGCACTGCGTGGGGAGGGCACACAGCACCCTGCCAGGGACAGGGGTTTGCAATAAAAGGGAACGGGCAGCTTTTATGACCTGCCCGAATAAATGCAGCCTGGCAGCTTCCAGCCCTCCCCACCGTACCTCACAGAGCTCTCCAGGAGCTCAGAGCCATGGGGAGACCTGTGGGTCCAGGGGTACCTCACTTCACGTTCTCCTTTCACAGAGGAGCTGTTTGCCAACACACCTGCACAGCAGAGAGCTGAGAATTGTCTGCCCCAGCCTATTTAGCTGTAATTTAGCTCTCCGCACCCAGCAGCCAGGCTGGAGGCAGCCCTCCCCACAGCCAGCCGGGCTCCCCACTCACTGCGATGCCAGCAGAGCCGTGTTTTGGGGCCGTTTGGGAACCTTCCCTCATTTTCCGTGCCACCAGGGTTAGCCAGGGCACTGCCACCCAGGTCCACATCCCGTGGGGACTCCCAGGCCTGCTCAGAGGTTACGGCGAGGGAAGACGAAGCATTTGGCACACAGACACCTCCCAGAGGCCCGGCACCTGCAGGGCACTGCGAGCACCTGGGGGCCCCCCGTGCTCAGCGCCGGGGAGGAGCTGTACCATAAAGGCTCGTCAATTAATTACCTGAAAGAGTAACAGAACGTTATTAGATACTTGGGAGTTAATTGCACGGGTGCTAATCATGTGCATCTTAATGGCACCAGTAGAGATGCAATATGCACTTCCATAGGTATTGCAGAATAATTTAGCCATTTAATTAATTCCTGCTAATACCTTTTAAATCACCTGCTCTCTCCCTCCTGAGGGAGAAACTTCTCCAGCCAGATCTCCTGCAAACTCATGGTTGTTGGCAAGGATGCTGCTTTATTTCTCAGCGCATTTATTCCCAGCAGAGCCCCCGCAGTGTCACCCCCGGGTGACAGGGTGTCCGCGGGGAGCCTGACAGCCCTGCGATGCGCCGCTCCTAAGTTGGGAAGGCTGGAGCAGGGCTGCGTGAAACGTTTTGGACAGATCGTGACGGGTTGAAAAGATGGAGACTCAAATGACTTGTGGATCTAGGTCAAATCCAGCAAGCAGAGCCAGGAGAAAACGCGGAAGGAAAATGTAAACAGCAGCAGGCTTTTTATTCCGGTCTTCTCCAAATGAAATGCTTGGTTTAGAAAAAGCAAAAAATATCCAATTTTGGTGTGCTGGAGATGCAGTGTGACTGCTTGTCTCCCTTTTCCCAAGCCAAGGGAGTTGAGAGCTGCCTGAGGCCATGGGGCAGTGTTTTGGCTGGACAAATATTTCAGCTTTTGCAAGCTTTTTGCTGTTCCATGAGTGACTGGCACAGCACCAGGGGGCAGGAGGGGACAAGGGGTTTGGGCTGTAGGTGAGCTGCCTTCCCTGCTGCCCCCTCCCTCCCCACGTTGGCAGAAAAGAGACCACACGAAGCCATCGTTCTCACTGGGCTTTTATTGTCCCGCTGGCCCTCGCTTCCCACCCCTCTGCCCAGGGACCAAGCCCCTTGCCACGGCTCGGGGGGCAGAGAAGAGGAGATGTCCCCAAACATCTGGGCTGGGGACATCCCCAGGTCTCCACCACCCGAGCAGTGGCGAAGGGCAGCACCGCTTTCCCAGGCGTTTTTTGCATTATTTTTTTTTTATTATTTGAAATATTTTCTTTTAAAAATATAGTAGCTGTGGAAAGCAGCCCTCTTTACAAACTCTTGATGCCGGAGTGAAAGGCATCGTCGCCGTCCTCCTCGGTGCCTGCGGGCGCTGGCACGGGACGGGGGCTGCGGGGCGGGCGCGTGGCAACACCGTGGGGAGGGACGGAGAGACCCTCCCGAAAATAGAAATCTTGTGCTGAGTCGTCTGCAGTGAAGGAAATCCATAAAACACCAGCGTTAGGTCGGCTCCGGCTTGGCACGTATTGCTCCCGGCAGCGCCGGGACGGGGCTGTCCTCGCTGCCACCCGCTGCGGGGACAGCAGCACCGGGGAGATTATAAATAGGGAACTGTAAACACGACCAGTCGAGATAAGAGACACGTATAATCATGGGATTCACCGGTTCAAACGCCTGCCCTCCCCCCAGCCCCTGCACCCAGGGCCCCGTCCCCGCGCTGTAAAAAGGGCTCCGGTAATAAAATCTTGGGTCCAGGCTCGGAGTCGGGGTGAGGTGCTGGAGGAGTAGAAAGGGACGTCGCACCCTCAGCGGTCCTTGCTCGGAGGGGAGAATTTGGCAGGAGGGAGGGGGTTGGCTGGTTCAGGTCCTTTGCAAGTTCATTTGGTTTTCCCGGAGGACTCCTAGGGTTATACCTGAGATGAAGACGTCTAGGGGACCCTCCATAGCTCAATTACAACGCGGTTGGTGCTCCGTGCCCAGAAGAGCCCTCGCTGCTGGGATGTGTCCCTCGCGCTCGCCCCGTGCAGCAGGAGGGCAGCAGCGTCCCTCCCCGGGGGCTGTCTGAACCCACGCTGGGCAGGGGCACCCGTCATGTGTCCAGGATCTCGCTGGCGGGGGACGGCTCGTGGGGGATGCCCTGCGTGCTGTGCACCGTCTGGTTGTGGGACAGGGAGTTCTGCTGCAGCTCCAGGGCGATGGCGTTCTGCGGGAACTCCTTCACCTGCCGCTTGTACTCCAGGAAGGTGCACGCCTTCGTGGCGATGGCGATGATGTTCTTGCCGATGAAGATGGTGGAGACCCTGCTGTCCTGGAACAGGACCATGTTGATGGCCCGGATGAAGATGGTGACGATGTTGATGGTGACCAGGCTGAGGACGGGGTAGAGCATCATTTTCTGGGGGGCGATGTGCTCCCCTTGCATGCTGATCTCGCTGAGGGACACGCAGGGCAGGATCAGGAGGAGGATGTAGCAGTAGAAGAACATCAGCCCCTCCGCCCAGATGGGCAGGCCGGTCCTGTGCGGCTCCCACAGGTTGGCCTGGATGTCCAAGATGTCCAGCAGGTCGAGGGCCACCCAGAAGAGGCGCCCCCTCAAGTCCTCCTTCTTCCGAAAGGTCCGTATGTACTCCATGCTGTCCAAGGCCACCAGCACCAGGTAGAGCCCCGGCACGCAGATGGAGAGGAGCAGGGTCAGGGCCTTCCTGGCCACCGTCTCCAGGTTCTTCTTGTCCGCCTTGTAGTTCTGAAAGATGAAATACAGCTTGATCTCCAGCACGAAGATGTACAGGAACCACAGGATCATGGCGTAGCCCCGCTTGGCCGTCTTCACCTCGGCCCCGACCCACACGGCCACGTAGCGCAGCACGATGAGGAAGCAGATGTCCCCCACCAGCACGATGATGCAGACGCCGATCTTGCGGGGCCCCTGGTTCTGCTCCACCAGGTAGGCATCCATGAAGGCCATGCTGGTCATGATGACGATGGTGGTCAGGCAGACGTGGCGCTTGTCGGGCGGCGGCAGCACCATGGTGAGACGAGCGAGCCTCCGCGCCGGCACTAGGGGAGCAATCCAGCAGGAGGGGTACAGGGGGACATCAGCGGCCAGCCTGGGCACCGTGGGCTCTGTCCCCACCCCGAGGAGCCCCTGTGGCCACGTCCCCAGTGAGCTGTGCCCCGAGTCTGCCACCAGAAGCCAGGGCTCACACAGGGTCCCTCGTCCGCGTCCCCATCGCCGTCGCGCTCTCCAGCCCCGTGCAGTGAGGAGCCTCCTGACTCCCAGTCCTGGATCCTCCTGCAGATCCCAAGGAAATGTGGCAGGTGATCAGGCAGAAGGGAGAAGCTGGGAGAAGGAAGGGGAGGCAGTCCTGGAAGGGGGTGTCCCTGTGTCCTCACGGGGAACCACCTCTGCACTGATCCCGGCGGGGCTGTGCCGTGCCCACAAAAAACACCGTGCGCTCCTGCTGCGCCTGGCCACGTGTGCCTCCCTCCATCCCGTCACTCTGGAAAAGACAGAGGAGAAGGGGTGTTAGGGTCAAGCACAACAGCCCCCCAGCTTCCCCAGCCCTGCAGTGTGACCGGGGCACTGCTCACATTGCTCCCACCAGGCACTGTCCCCCCATGGGCACCCAACACCATGCCCTGTGCGTGCCATAACGCAGAGTGGATTTTTGTGGAAGATAGAGGCTGAAGGGAAGAAACCGAGCCTAAAGAACCACAGCCACCATCCGTCCCCTCACCTCGCTCCTTCCCAGGCTTTCAGTGAAAAATATACAGCCACTGCTCTGACTACTTTTAAACCTGTGCCAAGTTTTACAGGGGATTTACAGCCCGGGATGGATAACTCCAGGTAAATTCGGTCTTTCAAGAGGGAACGAACGGGGCGTTTCCTTTTCTTCCTCCCTTACCCCGTGCTCCTCCCGAGGACCTCCCTGTGCCGAGCAGACTTTCCAGCAGACCCAAGCTCAAACGCTGGGTTCTCTCCTCTCCCTTCAGCCCCTGCACAACTCAGGGCAGCCCGGGATGGGTTTAAAACCACGTTCATTTGTCACGGTGACCTTTCGGAAGGGGATTGTGGGCTGAGCTCAACCACAGGGCTCAGGCTCTGCTCTCCCTCGGGTTAATGCCTGTATCACCGGGGGCAAACACCTCTCTCTCCTTTTGCAAACAGTTCCCAGGCATTTGCTGCGCTGCGAGCTCTTCTCGTTTTCCAGCTGGTATTTTCCCCACCGCTCGCAGCCCTGCCTACATGGAAACAGGGAGGTCTCCAAAATTCCCCTCGGAGGACTACAAAAACGAGCAGGTAGTTCTAGAGCAGTCCTTACCCGGGAAGCCCCGAGTCATAATTTTTAAATGACATTCAGAAACCGCTTGAGAAATGTGCTGGATAAACAAGAAAATGAGCTTGTCAGATAGCCACGGGAGCACACGTGAGGCAAATATTTGTTTAGACAAGGACACACAACGTTTGTCTTCCCGCACAGCTCTCCCTTGGGCGAGAGCGTGAGCCCGGAGGCAGGGGACATACAGCAGCATCCTCAACCCTCACCAACGCAACCCCCAGCACCCAGCACTGTGTCTTTCTGCATCTCCTGTGCTCGCTGCCAGCTGCTGGGCACTGTGCATGGCCCGGGTTTGTCCCCACACACAGAGCCCTTCTCCAGGTATGAGGGGCCAGAGGCCGCCGGCAAGCCCCGAGGGCTGCTGTGGGCGGTGGAGCCTGTCAAAAGGCATCCTCGTTAATGCCAGCAGGCACTTCCCCGAGCCCGGCCCTATCTGGCAAATTAGTTTAATTATTTAAATGATTTGAATTCTGTCTATAAATAAAAGAGGGAGCGAGCGAGGCAGAAGTACACACACCGCTCTTCCCAGGTAGTTAGGATGCCGCATAGCTTAAAGCTTCATTTGCACTTTAATTGCTTTGATTTATTCCAGCTCTCCTGGATGTAAATCTGGAGCTCCCCTTCAGCTAGTCCTTCAGCAGTGCTGCTGCACCACCTTGCCCAGCACACCCCCCCTGCCTGCCCAAAGGTCACCACCAAGGTGCCCTGCGCTGCTCAGCGTGTCCTCGGGGACACCTCAATGCATCCCCAACCCTCCTGCTGCCACCTTCCCTCCCCAAACCTCAGGCTGGGGGCCAGGGGTTGCCCCCCAAGCAGTCCCTGGGCACTGGCCAAGAGGCTGCTCGTGCCCTGGGCTGGCTTCTGCGGCCAGCAGCTGCTCTCTGCCTCCTCCCAGGCATCTCAAGTGCATCCTGTGCAGGAAATGAGATTGAGGCAGATTTTTTTTTTTTTTTTTTTTTTTCCGGGCCCTGCCCACTAATTGTGTCTGAAGGAGGAAGCAGCCCACTTGCTAATGATTACATATAATTTGCCGTGTAGGCAGAGCGAAGCGGGCAAAGAGCTGCAAACTGTTCCCAGCCCCTGCCCAGAGCAGGCAGCGCAGCAGGGCTGGCAGGCAAACCAGCCCCTGCCTGCAGCCACGAGCGCATCCACACAGCAAACCCCTTTGGAGGGACCCTTTCTCCCTCCTTTCCCAAAATATAGGACCTCAAGCCAAAAGTACAAGAACCATTGCCTGTTGAGGGAGAAACAAAACAGCTTTGTTTCTGTGCTGGTGCCCACAGCACCCCCTTGGTGCCCCAGCTCCATGGCCACGTGCGCCCAGCTCAGCACCCCAGGGGTGCTCCAGCCGGGGCTCTCCTGGTGCCTGGAGCTGTGGGGAACACCCCCCTGCTCACAACCACGCTCAGCTGGGTGATGTGTGACAGGCGTGTCAAAAATAAAGCCCTATTCAGACATTTCAGGTGCTTAAACATAGTGTTCAGGGAAGGTAAATGATTCATTTTGACTTGTACAAAAAAAAAACGTAAAAATGATAATACCATCCTTCAACGCTATCAAAACAATTTACTGCTTCCCCAGTAAAACGTGCTGTTTCTTTAGAGGAATCACTTGGTGTTTCCAAGTCGGGGGATTTTACTCCAATCAGGCCCAAACCCCATGAGTAAAAGTACCCAAATCCCCCAGGCTGGAACGCCCAGTGCCCGCAGGTCCTGCTGCCAGCCCCCTGTTGGGGAGGACGCCTTGTTTTTGGCTGGCTGGGCTGTGCCATGCTCGTGCCTGGGGTGCAGCACATCGCGTGGTGACCTGGTGCAGGGGCAACTCTATTTCCCCAGCAGGCAGGGTGCATGGCACTCCTGGAAGCTGCCTTTGCAAAGGCGACCAAACTGAAATACACAACCATACCACCGGCTTGGAGCTCTGCTGGCATTTTCCTGGCTACAGAGGCATAACCGAGCTGCTCTGGGAGTCCCACCTGCGAGCAAAGCCCGGTGGCTCGATGTGCTCTGAGTTACAAATGGGCACGAAGGCGAACACAAGCCCAAGGCAGAGCAGAGCACACAGCTTGGCTCCGAGTTCGGGGGCTCGGGGCTGCTCTTTTACGCACGATTCACTGCCAGGTCCTCAGATAACCCCACGTTGTCAATGTTAGGGGGAAGGAAAACAAGGAAGCAGTGCACAGCCCTCATACAACCACTTTTCCCCACTGCCTGGGCAGCAACAAATGGGAGAGAAGCAGCAGTACCCCTGGCATCCTCTCGGCAGGGGTTTGGGAGGTGGGAGCCGGGCAGCACACGGAGCATCCCATGGGCAGCCTGCTGCTGCTGCTGCCTCCGGGCTGGCCTTTGATGAAGAGCAATGGTCCTGCTTGTAATTAGCACGAGGCAGCTGCCTACTGCTGTGGTGGAAGGGCAGGAGCTGAGCTGGTGACGGTGATGGAAGGAGAACACGTCTGCTGGCTCCAGCCTGGCTCCTGCCCAGCCAAGTGACACCGATCCTGCAGTGCCTGCGGGCTCCCACATGTCTGCACCTCCTGGGAGGTTTGCCTGGGACAGAGCCCCTCCGGAGACAGCAGGGCTCACCCTGCAGTGACACCCAGCCCGCTGCTCATCTGGGCTGAGACCATAAGCACCTCAGCCAGGAAAATTACTCCTCAACATGAAAAACCCCGGGGTGTTCCTCACCCTGAGAGGTGAAGGGAAGCCTGAATGATCTACAGACCCCCCTAGTAAAGGCTCCTCTGAGAACACCGTGTCTTTTTGTTGTATTCAAGCACAGAAAAGCTCACCTCACAACACAGGGGACAGCAAGCAAGGGAGAAACGGTGGGTGACTTGCAAAACCAAGGGAACCTGGCCTTGCCACGCACTCACTGAATTTATTTAGGCAAGGCTGGCCCGCTGTTAATTATCGATGGCAATAGCTCACCACCAAGAAGTCTTAGCAGGAAGAGAGCTCCCCGTGGCACATCCTCCAGCAGACAAACGTGAACGTGACTGGTCTTAAATTAAGTTGGGGGTCAGGGGGTGCCACTGCACCCCCAGTGCCAGACACTCCACAGGGTGACGTGCCAGGGCCATGGTGCTGGCCGGGCTTGGGAAGACAGAAGGCACACATGGCTGGTCCTCCACGTAGACACCGAGCTCAGGGTCACTCTCCCAACCCTACACACGTCCCAGCCAGCAGTGTGGGGGCAATGCTGCCACCCACTGCTCCGACATCCCCAGGAGACAAACAGCTCACCCATCTCGGCCCGGCGCAAGAGTAATGCCAGCCCAGAGGTCGCCAGGGAGACATTTCTCTTCCTCTGTTTTCCAGCTTTCCTTCTACCAGCCATCTAATAAATCTAATAAGATCTGTCTTGCTGGTGTCTAATTCAATTGCAGCACCCAGAGACCAGACTTCTTCCATCACTCACAGACCTAACCAGCTACATCCCTGGCATATGAGCCCGGCCACGGGGCTGCTGCAGGCTGCTCCAGAAGAGAGCAATTACCTGGGATCAGGACTCACTCTCCCAATCAATTATATGCCATAGGTTTTCCTTGGGTCACGTCTAATTGAATTATTTAGATGCTTGAACACCGTGGTCAGAAGCAGCTGACTGAAGGGCCTGAGGTCTGGGTGCTGGGCGAGGTGCCTTGCGTAGCATCCTGAGGTCTCCACAGCAACTCTGATTCCTTCAGGAGAAGACTTCCAAGGTTGCATGCAAAGCCATCACCCAGCCTTGATCTCCAAATTCGCTCCGGCACCTGGAAACACAGGAGTGGGTGGCTCTGCTCCACGGAGCATCCTGGTCTGCACTGGGTCCTGGTGCCATTTCAGCTGTGCTTGGAGGCTGAAAAAGCCACCAGCAGATCCCTTTCCCTCTCGGGGAGGCAGTGCCTGCTCCTGCGAACGTGAGCGCAGACAGACTGACGTGTGCTCTGCGGAGCTCCCAGCGGGACGTCTGGCGAAGGCTTCTGGTCTCCTCATCTTCAAAATGAGCACGCAGGCAGGATTCGTGCTCCTGAGCCTCCCCATCCCCACAGGGCCAGCACCCACACGTGGGGGCTCTGTTCTGCCCCTTTGATCCCGGGTCTGCTGGATCACGCTGTTCCTACAGCAGGGGCTGTAGGTTTTCAGGCTTTCTTCGCTAATGAATTTTTTCCTCCACCTCCACACACACACATACAAAAAGCCTTTTGCCAAATAAAGTGAAAAATTGATCTTTGCGGAGGGAAAACCCTGCTGAGGATGAGCACACGGGAAGGATCCCCACCCGGCAGCGAGCGGCAGCCTCTCCCCCAGGAGGATGTGGCAATTTGCTGCGCTGGAGCTCATTGCCAAGGAGATAAAATATTTATGGCCACTCTCCCTTGCTTTCCGTTTCGAGCCGTGGTGACTTATTTGTTACAAATTTACATGCATGTTCAAAGGCGTCCTCACATTCCTTCCAAGAACAAAAGGTTTGTTTCTCCACGCGGTGTTCTGCCAGCCAGGCCCGGCCACCCCATCTCCTCGGTGCCCGCGTCCGTCCCCGTCTCCAGCGCTCATTTTCCTCTTGGTAATGATTATCATTATGCTAAGAAAAATGGGTCATTTAGAGCGGCTTCTCCCCAAATGAAAGGCTGTGGGACACAGGATATCATTAAAATTCTAAACCTGGCTGCCAGCCTCAAAAGCTGGCTCCGGGCGTCTCTGCGGATGCTGAACCCCTTCGCGCCCGCCTGCCCCTGGATGCCCAGCGCCCTGCTTCCCTGGGGCCGTGTTCCCAGCTCCTGGGAGCACCAGGAGGGGCTGAACGGGAAATGTTTTGCTTGGAAAGGCGATGCAACTCCCGCGCGAGCCCGAAATTGTTGTGTGCAGAGCTGTAAGGCAAAGCTAATCCATTTTGCAGCTCAGCCGGCTCCTGAAAGATGCTATTTAGGGATGGGGAACCACGAACTGCTCTGCCCCCCGCTGCGATACAGGAGGGGCAGGGGATATTTGGAGGATGAGAGATGGAGACTGAGCCAAAACAGCTAATTTGGGACCTGTTTTTAACAAGGGAAACCTGCCCCGAATTGTCAACTTTTGAAGCTGATTTTTTTTTAATGTTTTTTAAATCCCACCGAGCACGGGAAGCACTTCTGCTGCTGACCATAACCCACCGAAGGCACTGCTGTTGGGTCTCATGTATGAACCACCAACTTATCAGCATGAGTCGCTGCCAGCCCTGCCCTGGGGTACCAGGGGCACCCAAAAACCATGGCCAGGTTCAGAGCCCTGAGACTACCAGGGAGAACGGGGCCAGAGACACGCAGGTGGGATGCAGAGCATCCCCAGGCAGGGCAGGGTGAGCATCGCTCCTCTGCGGGTGTCTGAACAACGAGTTAGTTTTGGTCCAGTGGTTAGGCTGAAAATCCAATACGAATTATTTCTCTTTGACCACCATATAATTATTTGCACTCGGGTTTTTCAGCCAAACACAGAACTGTGAAGAACGGCTAGGAGTCGATCTGAAATGCTTTGTTCAGCCTGGAAAAAGCTGTCCTTTCTCTCCACGGCCATTTTACCCTTCTCCTCCTCCGCTCACCTGAATGGCTCAACTTTAGATTGACTTCAGAATAGCGACATGGTTGGGCTCCTCAGGAGGAAGAAAGACGACGAGCACCACGTGGGGCACCCCGCTGCTCCCTCCACCAGGCTCCTGCTTCCCTCTCACAGCGGGTCAGCCGTGTCACCACCAGAGCTGGGACCTCCTTCCCCATCTGTCCCATTTACACACAGCCCGTGGCTGAGTAAGTAAGGAGCAGGTAAGGAGGAAAGGAAGAATGAAGCTCCTGCAAGAGCCACATCTGCCCCGCTGCTGGCAGCAGACAGGCACGGCGCATCGCTCGCCACCTCCCCCGGAGTCATTGCTTATCCCTGGCCTGCTAGACAGCATCAGCTGCAGGCGAGATTACAGCCGGACTGTTAGCAGTGATAGTAGGTGCGAAGATCCCATTACAGGCATCATTTCCTCTGTCAACACGCGGGGAGTTTCTATCACAGCTCCTGGTCGGGGCGCGCGAGCTCCCCGCAGCAGCCAGGCAGGAGCTCGTTACCCGAGGGCTTTTATGGGGAGCGTGCCCTCTTCCCCACGCTGAAGCTGGGGCATTGATATTTTTGGCAGGAATCGCCAGGGAAAGTCTCCATTTTTGGGTACAAAGTCTCCATTTTTGGGTACAAACACTGCATACCAGGAAAGGATCTCCAGGCCCTGACAATAAATGCTGGTTGGGCACAGAACCTGCAGAGGTTTTGGCACACGCAGTCCCCATGGAGAGCACCCGACTGCCACCCTCGCCCTCCTTTTCCACGTCACCCATCCCAGCAGAGGAGGGGAAGCAGCCACAAGGCTCCGTCCTCCTCTCTTTACCTGCACTTTGCACATCACCGCCTTATTTTAATCTTTATCTTTGGGCACATGGAAGAGATTTATGAAGGCAAAACTGAGCACGGCCTCTCCACCATCCCTCACCTCCTGCTCTGGAAGCGGCAGAAGACAGAAAATGCTCTGGCCGTGCTGGGATGCCAGCCCTGAACCTGAGCCTCACACTCCACCCCCAATTCCACCAGGAATCGGAGCGCTGCCTGAGAGCATCCAGCAGCCAACTGCCTCTTGCTGGCAGCTGTTCCCTTTGGCTCTGCATCCTCCTGCACACTCACGGCAGGAAAATGGGATGGGTAATTTAATCTTAGCCTGCTAGAAGCAAAGCAACATGCAAGCCTGCTCGTCCTCTCCTCTAAGTTTAGCCCGATAGTATATTAAAAACCTGCTGCTGGGCGCTCGCCAGCCCCTGCTTAGCTAAACCAACAGGCTCTGCAAAACATCAGAAAATTCTCCACCATCAGCCAGGACAATGCCGGCCCTTTGTCCCCCTCCTCCCCTCCGCTGTACAGCCCTGAACAGTGATGGATAAACCGGTCCTAGCTCACTGATAAATAGTTTATAAAAGGTTTGTAAGCGGTTTCTAGATGCTCTAATGAATAGTTAATCAATTCTCGTGGGGCCCACAGGGTCAGCAGATGGCTTATCAATGGCCATCAATTACGGCGCCTGCTGATGAGCTTATAAGCATCACTAGGAGTCCATCGATGCCAGCAGCGGGCTCAGAGCATCTACAAAGACTTACTAAATAATGCATGAACGACACAAGTTCCCTTGCTTAAAATCTGCAGAAGGCCACCCGAAATGGCATTCTTGGAGAGCCGAGGGAAGCACAACGAGGGAGCAGCGGCTGCTGGGGCTGAAGCCAGGCTGCCAGCAGCAGAGGGGCTAGCCCAGCGTGGCAGGAGGCAGGCTGCTGGAGGGAGAGGATTTCCTACATCCAGCTCACTCCAGAAAAATCGGAATGAGTGTCCAACCATGGGCTGCAGCGAGGCAGGCTGCCCCAAAACCCAGCTGAGCCCAGCTCTGTGGGCACAAGCTGCTGCCAAATGTGGCCAGTTCCTCCCCAGCACCCTCGGCCACAGGCTGCACTGGGCGAGCTGCTGCTCCCCAGGACTCTGCCATCCCCACGGGACTGCAGAACGTACCCAGGAGTTGTGCTGCAGCAGCCTGAGACAAACCATACGTGGCGCTTGGCCTCCCCAACAGAAGTGCTTTATTATCATTAAACGCAGAATAATTCGGGATGATAAAAGCAATTAAGTGTAAAAAAAGGTAATGATCCGTTGCCTATTGCATCCAAAAGGTATGAAAATCCCTCGTAAAATTATCACCCCAGCACAGAATCGGACCTAAATATCTTTATAATGTAAGGCGGCGAGCTTTGCTTACAGGCAGAACATTCACGAGGTGCTCAATGAGCCACCGGGGGCTTTCTTACCATTCCCAGATCTCCACGAGCGCAGAGGCAATTACAGGATGTTACAATCCTAACTTTTTTAATTGAAGATGAAAGACGAGAGAGCTCGGATAAAACCTGCTCCCAGGTCCATCCCGAAACGCACGTGCCAAGGAAACTTCACACAGACGGGGTCTGATTTGGGGGCTCTGTGGGACCCCCCTGAGCCGACCCTTCCTGCGCCCTCGCTGGCGGTGCCAAGCCCTGCAGTCATGGGGCTGGCTGAGGCTGGAAGCAGGAGGGTGTTTGTGGGAGGCAGCTGATTTATAATTTGAGAGCATTTCAGTGGGTCGAGGTGTCCAGCCCAGACAGAGGAAGCACCATGCTCTGACCAAGCAGCCGTCGCGCCATCTCCATGCCGTGCCACCTGGCCAGGGCAGACCTCACCCTGATCCATCCCTCATTCTGGGGTCTGGACATGGAAATGTGCTTCTTCAAGGCATTTTGCAGCATGTTACCACCTCACACACCCCCAGCCCCAAGCGTTTGGGTCTCCCGAGATGGATTATTCACTCACTGCTTCATGATCATGGCAATATTTTAGAAAGCGATCCAAACCCATGCCTTGTGCTTCGCTTGCTGGCTCCAGAGCCTGTAAGATTTGCTTGGCTCTCGTTTAGAGCCTTGTTCTGCAGCCACGAGTGCCAGATGCTTCCCGCTGCCTCCCAGCACAAGCCAGAGCCGCGCCGCAGCCAGCCGGGAGCCTGCTGCCCTTCGGCTGCGAACACAACCGTGGGCACCAGCTCCGTACCCAGCCCCTGCAAAAAACACCTCCAAAGCACGGCGGAGACAGGCTCGGGTTCAAAGCTAAACCAGGAATAAATACGCCTGGCAACACCACAAGGCCCATCCAGGACTGTGTGGCCACAAGCAGCATCGCCATCGCGTGCAACTGGAAGAGCCCCGGTGGCACCTGGAGCTGCGCAGGGCAAGGAGGCTCTGCAGGTTTCACTGACACCACGCAAAGAACAGGAAAAAAGAGCATGCAGGGGGAGGAAACCCCGCTTAAAGGTGAACTGAAAGTTAATATAGCTGCAGAAATGGGCTCAGACTCTCAGCAAAAGGGAAAAGGCAGGAAAGCAAAATGCTGAAAAGCAATTTTTTTTTTTTTTTTTTTCTGAAAAGCAAAAGCTCTCTGCTACTTTTCCCAGAGTGCTTTAAAACCTGAGCACATCCTAAATCCCTCGGAGCATTCCCTAGAAGTCTCTGGCCTTCCCTGAACTCTGCCGGTGGGCATCAGAGGGCGTGCAGGCAGTTTAATCCCCTGTCACAGCGCGTTTGGAGGCTGTGGGTCTGCCGGAGCAGCTCAGCACTGCCGTGCTCGCTCCCTCCAGCACTCCTGGGGCACGCTGCCCTGCGCCCCATCACGGCCCCCTGTCCATGCCAGCCCCAGCTCTGCTGGAAGCCAGCGTTAAAGCCACGCTTCGGTGCCTCCTGACTGCTGCTGCCCAGAGAAACAGCCCCAATTATAATGGCGTTATTAATATTAATATGTTAATATTGCAGGGCTGGGAGCCTGCGCTGGCACGACTGTGCCTACGCAGGGAAGAAAAGGATCGCTGGAGAGCAGAGAGATTGCTGACTGAGAGGGTAACCGGGACGCTCAAATTCAACAAAAAAAAATCATAAAAAGAGCGCGTGTACAAACACATTTATATCTATATGCAAGGCTATACGTCGTTAAGCTTAAGCATGGGGAGATAAAGTGGATCAGCTACAGTCCTGACGTCCTAAAATTAGTTTTTATGTAAAATAAGCACTTGCTTCACAGAGGGCAGTTGGTATTAAGATTTATTTTCATCCCGACGCCTATTACTGCCTGATACGCCTGGCTAAAGCCTAGGGCACGTGCACACAGCTGCCATTCATAACGTATACGCGGATCCGTGACCTAGCTAGCAGGCTGAATCGCCGGGCAATCTTTTTTCTGCTGCAGAAAGCTTGATAAGCATACAAGTCTGGGAGCAAAAAGGGAGCCTACGTCTTCACTGTGCAAAGAGGAGCTCCCGAATGGAGTTGTAGGAGCCAGAAGCAGCCCTGCACCGACTGAGGGGAAAAAACACCTGCCACAAGCAAGGAGATGGAGAGAGAAGAGAAAGGGGCTGGGGGCAGCACTGCACAACGCAGCCAGGCATTAAGGTGGGCGAGGGAGAGGAGCTGCATGAGGCAAAGGGCAGCACTGTCACGAGAGCAAACAAGGAGCTGGGACGGATTCAGAAAGCAGAAGGACAAGGCTTCGAGCCAGCCCCAAGCAGAGAGGGCACCAGTGTCACCCCCAGCATCCCCACGAGCTGCCAGCGCCCAGGCACAGGGCTCCCTAAATCCCACTGCCCCACGTCTCCCCTCACACGTGCTTCCCTAAAAACATCCGTGGCATTTCTCCACAGCCGCCAGCACCGACCTTCGTAGCTGCCATGGTGATGAGCGCCACGGAGAAGCCTATAAATAACACCCTGTGCCACACGCTGGCCCCTTACGGCCCCCTTCTTTTTCATTTACCTTTATCCAGGCATTTCCCAGGACAAGCCCGTGAAGCCCAGCAGCCGGCTGGCAGCTCGCAGGCACCTTGAATTAAACACAACGAAACGAGGCAAAAAAAGACCACCAGAAGGCACCGGGGGGGAGGTTGCACAGGTACACACCATTACAGAAGCACAGCCTCCGCCTCACAAAGAAATGAAGCCCTCTTCTTACAGCTCCTTCTGGCCAAAGCCCGGATTTCAGGCCCGAATACCCCCGTTCTGATTTTTGATCCTGAATGATCTAACAGTACCGAGGAAGGCAGCTGCCTCGTAAAGTCACAGCCATTCACCTGCAAGCCCAATTTTCCAGCAGTTTTTCAAAGTGAGGAGGTTTGGTCAGCTCTGGTTTGGTGCTGGGCTGACACTGGGCAGCTGAAGGCTGATGTAAATCGAGTCCCCAAAACAGGACCCGTGCTACCTGAGCTCAGTGACCTCGGGTTTGTAAATCCCAAATCCAAATGAAGGGAGCCACTTCTCCCCTTTCTTCCAGCATCCTTTGATGGATGGAGGCTGCTGCATTTGCCTCTGCTATTTTTTTCCCCGTATTCTTTTATTTTGCTTTTACAAAGAAATCAGCTGCCACGCAGTTTTCAAACTAAAAATTTCCTTGTGCATGCAGACGAGTTCAAAGCAACACGCCTCTCCTCCTTTGCATTCGAGGCACGGTCTGCAGAGGGCTGAGAGGCTTTCTGCCCAGCCTGCTCACACGGGGCACAGGGGATTCATTCACATCTCCCCTCACACAGCACCTCCATGGGGACGGGACCACCAGGACCTCGGCCACAAGGCAGGATGGGTGCCAAAAACCAGCACACTCAGCACCAGGGGAGGCAAAATCCTTGCTGGTGATTGCATGTGATGACTTCTGTGGCAAAGATGAGAAAAGCTAAGAAACCAAAGGAGAACCCCCCCCCCCAAAAAAAAAAAAAAAAAAAAAAAAACAAAAAACACAAGAAGGGGGTACGGAAAACTCACCTAAGTCACCTGCCTGTGCTGCTGCTGCAGGGAAGCAAAAAGTCACCCCAGGGCAGGGCAGGCTGAGGGTCTGTAACTGCTACAGGCACCAGGAGCTGGTGGTTTGGGTTTGCTCGCTGCCTTGCTCTGCCTGCTGCGTGGGGAGGGAGAGGGGATGCTCACACACCGCATGGCTCACAAAGAGGGTCGGGGGAAAGGTTCAGGGGAAGCAGCCATATATAAAGGAAAACTAAAAAAAAAAGCCATAAAAAGCCATATTAAGGATAGTCAGCTTCTGAACTGGAGGGACTAACGAGACCCCAGAGCTGTGCCTGTGTGAGGAGGTAACGCTATGAGCAGTTTAATAGGGCTGGCCTGAAGAAGACCCAGGGGAACTGAGGACTTCTCCCCTCCACAGGTACAGGATCTGGATCTGCTTGCAGATGCTTTGGCTGTAGGGAAGGAAAAGTGCAATGGGCTGGCGGGGAGCTGTGGAGATGTCCGTGTGCATCCCCAAAGGTGGCTGTCTGCGGACGCCCTGCACAGCTGGGCTCTCACACAGGTTTGTATCTGCAGAGCCGTCACAGCCCGGGCCTGCCTTGCAGCCAGATTTTTATGTTCCGTGCTGATTTCCCAAGGGGCTTCATTTGGGCTCATCATCCCCACAGGGATCAATAGGACGGCAGCTGCCATCCCAGCATCTGCAGCCAGCTTTGCCGAGCAGCAATGTGGGCTGCTGGATAAAGCGGGGGCTGGCAGCCAGGAGCACGGAAAAGCCAGGAGCACAGAAAAGCCAGGAGCACAGAAAAGCCAGCCCAGCTCCTGCCAGGAGCCACCACCAAGGACTTGGTGGATTGTCCACCACCCCCCAGCACAGGGGACGAGCCTCACCAGGAGCAGGGAGAGCCCTGCAGACCATGGTGCCCTGCTGGCCCCTCCACTCTGGAGGAGCTAAAACCACAGGGGAACACGCTCACACCCCACAGCATCGCCCTCAGCCTGACCCACGAGCACGTTTCCCCATTACGTGCTGCTTCAGCTCCAATAAAGCTCCAGGGGAAAAATTAAGGCTGCGTTTTGTCAGGTGGCTTGGTACGTGGTGATGGATTCCACCTCCAGTTATTAACCTCTTGCAAAAGCCCCGTGTTATCTCGTACGGCAGTAATATTAGGTTAAGCAGCTGTTGATAACTCATCTCCCCTTATCAGCGAGTTCCTTCGAGGCCAATATTTACTCACATCCAAGAGGCGTCGCTCTATTCCCAACGGCGCTCTTCGTGGAGGCAGACGAGAGCAGCTTTTAATAGATCCTGGGCACTTACGAGGCCCATTTCTGGGGAGAAGCCCTGCTGGCACAGAGGAGCAGGGGAAGCTCCAGCACAGACATCCCCAGGGACATGGGGTTTCGCCCTGCCAGCCCCAAAACACACGGAGAAAAGGCAGGAGGGCAAGGGCATGCTTCCTTCTATAGGTGCTGCACCACGGAGGCAGGTGAGCTCGTGCCTGGCCCCAAGCAGCCCCTGTGCCAGCTGATAGCAATCAGGTCATTATCCCTTAAAAGAGCCAGGAATAATTTATTAGTGTGTTTTGGGGAATTAGTGCATTTTGAGGAAAAACAGACATGCCCTTAAAATCAAGTAAGGGCAGTCAGCCGCCTTCAGATGCTCCTTTGCTCCTTTTATTTCCCCGGTCTGTCTCTCAATCACCAGCTGCACACCTTGTAATTTTTCTGCAGCGTGCACCTGAGTGGACGAGCACTGGTTTTATCTCACCAGGCAGTTATCCTCCCGGATTTCAGTAACAAACCGATCGCAGGGTCACGGGGGTGCTCGCCGTGTGCCATCGAACCACTTCAGCCGTGTTGTGCTCACTTCACCACGCAGGCTGGTGGCGTGCACGCAGGTTTTTGACGCTCCTTTCCTTGTTCCTTTGCGCTTCCATGCCCGGTCCGCTTGGTTTTTATGACGAGAGGCAAACTGAGATGTTTGCAGCTCCAGGAAGGGGTGTCTGGGAGCCCTCTGTCCCAGCCCCAGCTGATCCCATGCGGATGAAGGCAGAATTTTGGAAGGGTAATTCACACATCCCAAGGGGCATCCATGGCATGATGAAAGCTCTGTTTCAATGTCCAGAGGTCTGTGGTCCTGCCTGAGGGGTCTCAGCCCCGGCACTGTCTATATGCAAGGGCTATATGCAGGGGAGAGGAGGAGGAACCCCAAATCCCTGGGGTTTGAGAGGTCGGCGCTCAGAAAAACAGCCTGCAGGACTCACAGACAGCCCCTGCCACACCGCTCAGCCCCCACGGGGCAGGTGCCTGAGCCACGAGGACGAGCTGCCTCTGTGGTTTTTGTGCTCCCACTGGGTTGCTTTGTGGCATCTGTCCGGGGAGCCCATCCTCTCCTTCATTACCTGTGCTGGTATTCTGACAGCGCTGCAAAGCCGTAGGCACAGAGCAGGACCCCACTGTGCTGGATGTGGTGGGAGCAGGGATCAGAGAGAGGAATTTGCATCCAGGAGAGCCTCCCCCACTATTTATTGAGCACGAAATCTCACAGCTCAGGCGTGGGATGGGGACTGGGGGTGCTGGGATCGGCTCCAGGCATTTCCCCCAGCACAGGGGGCAGCGATGGCATGGGAGGCACAGGTTCCCAGCCCGCTGCACGGTCAGGACTCTGCTCACTGCCTCTCCTCCCCTCTCCTCCACCCATGATGACAAACACCACGTCGGCGATCACCAGGCTGTTTTAGCCAAGGGCTGGGGAGAGACCGTGGTTAATGCTCGGTCCATGCTGCGAGTGGCAGGGACATTGTAAGCGTGTCCCCTGACACAGTACCCAGCTGTGGCGAGTTTCCAGCCCTGGGTATGGTTACATTCATCATAAGGAATCTCCCAGCTCCTTGGCAATACAGCAACAAGCTCTCCGGGGCTGGTTTCGGCAGTTTTATTCCTAGGTAATAGCCCTCTGCCTCATTTATAGCTGTGTCTAGACACAAAGAGAGGAAGGTGCTATAAATACTTGATGTAAAAACCCTGCCTACTCCTAATTCCTGTGTTCCACATCCCGAGCCTGCTCTGAGAACAAGGGCACCAGGCGCTGCCACTCGCTAGCAGGGAGCAGCGAAGCCAGCCCTGCACGGCTGCGGCTTTCCATGGCCCCAGGGACAGCCCAGGGGGTCCCCAGGGGCAGGACGTTTTCTGCTCGAGTCCTGCTGTCTGCCACAAAACAGAAATGCCCAGGTGGGAAGGACAGAGGCGAGGCGTGCTGCAGGTATTCTCAGCGAGACACAGCCCAAGCAGCTTTGTTCCCGGTGGCATTTGTCAGTGCTGCCCTTCCAGGCACCCTCTGGCTACACAGGACACTCAAGAGGAAGAAATCAAGCTGACCCACAAACAAGAGGAAGGAGAAGAGCTCTCTAATCCTCTCTTTCCTTTTTTTTTTTTTTTTTTGGAGGCTAATTCATTATTGATCAAACCCATCAAAAATTAACATCATGGGATAAAACGCTAAAACGTCCGAGGCCTCTGAGCTTTCCAACAGCATTTACTGAGGTTTGCACGCTGTGTTGGCCGTGCCCATAGCCTCAGTACCACCAGCCAGCTCCTGGAAACCTCTCGGTGTGCTTTAAGGCTCCCTGGGGCACCCGAAATAAAGACTCAGGGCAGGGAGAGGAGAGCGAGTGCCAAGGAGGACGCGTGCTGGAGCTTGGGCAGACCCAACACCAGCGAGACCGGGCACAGCAGGAGCAGCGAGCGGTGGCCCAGGGGACTTGGTGGGGATGCTGCCAGGCTGCCCAGGTGCCAAAAACAGCATCCAGGAGGGTCGGATGCTCCGCCGTGCTCCCTGGGGAAGGGGTCTGCAGGTACAGGGCACACTGCATGAAAGGTGCTTCCCCAGCACTCCAGCGCCTTGTTTCCCATTATAGGTCTGCTTTTGACACTCCCCCACCCTCTTATCTAACTTTCTCTACAAAGCTCTTCTCCCTTTTTCATCTTTCTTCTGTGGTCCCTAGCCAGCAAAAAATAAAAAAATAAATAAATAAAAAAGAACCATATTTATTTCCTTTTTGGAAAGCCTGAGATTAATCAGACACAGCGGTCTGGGGACAGGAGGCTTCAACAAAGGTGGATCTTTTACAAAGAAGCCTGCATACTTTTCTGTGAACTCCTCACTTAAAAAATAGCTTGGTGCTTAAGGAAAGCAAGAAAAGCCTTTGTTTTTTCTGCTTTTAACGAGCCTAGAGGATGTTTTAATTAAGTTGGATAGGAATTTTCGGAGTTACTTGATGTGAAAATGCGAGCCTGTAAGAGCCGCCTTTGATGCTCGAGTTGTGTTTTAAACACTTGATGAGTCCTGCAGAGCTGGTAATCCTTTTAGCATAGCTAATAGCTGCTGCTGGAGTGCTCACGAAATCCTGCTTTGCTCGTGGCTCTGCTGAGCTGGATGGAGGCTTCCCTGCAAATCTGGAGCGCTTTGCGCATCCCGGCCCCAAAAGGTGTCAGGAGGGGGCCACGAAGGGCTCCAGCACATCGGATTGGGGTGATGCCAGGCCACCCTGCACCCAAAAGCACCCCCAATGTGTGCTGGGGTGTGCAGAGCCCCCTGCTGCCCCCACCTCCATCCCCTGTCTGCCCAGCCCTGCTGCCCTGGGCTAAGAGCTCCCCTTCCCAGGGATTTGGGTTCACCTCTCTCCATGTGCAGAGAGATGCCCCAAATCTTGCAAGGTTTTCCCCTGCTCCATGGCTCCGGGTTTGCTGGAGGGACAGGTAGGGAAGAACTGGCTTTGGGGAAATGCAAATATCTTCCACAGAGGATGCTGCAGGGAGAGATGAAAGCCAACTCGATTTGCATTAGTTCCGTAACTCTGGATGTTTTCCCTTCCCCGTTTAGACTGGAATACACACACACACACACATTTTTGCCACATAGCTCCTCAGTTGCCAGCTGCTCCTCCCAGAAGTTTTGAAGAAATCCCCGTTTACACACCAAGCTACTTGTCAAAGCATCCTCGGGAAGGCAGAGCGCGCTTCCCAGCCGGCTCCGATTCGGCACGGCCACGCTGCTGCTCGCGGTGGGCTCAGCCCCTCACCCCAAAACCTGCCCCAAAACCTGCCCCGTGCAGCCCCCCTCAGGTTCTGGCAGCGAGCAGGGGGTGCTGAGCTCCACCGCAGTGGCTGTGCTCTCAGGCAGCACGCAGCAATCTGTCACTTCGCCAAAGCAGAACGGGGGCAGGAAAGCCTTGAGGTCTGCGTGGTGAACAACTCGGCGAGCCGTGCTGCTCCCCAAGGCGGGTGTGAGGTTGTCCCCAGCCCTCCCGGGGACATCCCACCGCCTGCTCCTGCTGCGGGGAGACAGGGCTGTGCTCCCCTGGGTTCCCTTTGCACAGCTCCTCGGGCAAACCCCGGCTGTGCCGCACGCAGGGCAGGTTAGGGATGGTTTTGCTCTGAAGGCACAGAGGTAAACAGGATGGTGCTTCAGATCCGAGTACTGCCGGTGTCTCAACCAGAGGCGATTTTCTGCAAAACTGGCTGAAACAGGCAGCCCAACATCTGTTTTCATTCCGACAGCAAAAGCTTTGCGTTGGGAACGAGAGGAAAAAAAAACGTTTTATATTCAGCCCGATCTGCCGTTAGCTGCTGCAAAACCTGTAGAGAGCCCTAAAACCGCAGGATCCGAGCTTGTTTCATCCGACATCACGGATACTTGGGGGAAGGGGATTTCTGGGGGAGGATTTCGCATGCAGAGATGAGACCCCTGCATCCACCTCCGTTCCTGCAGACGAGCACAGGCACCCTCTGCACCCACCAGGCACACAGGGGAGAGGCAGAGGGCACGTGCTGCCCTTTCGGGTGGCTGTGGGGTAGAGGGATGGATGAGCATCCCTCCCTTTGCAACCCGGCACAGCATCAGTGCTGGCAGCCCGAGGAGCTGTGCAGGACCCCGGGACCAAGAGCCTTGGGCAGATGGGGGGGGGTCTGGGCACTACAATGGGCTCAGGACCACCCAAGGGTTCCCAGGATCATCTGAGGGTCCCCCCTTAACCAGATACAACACCAAATGGTGCTACCCAGATTTTGCACTGCGTGGCTATCAGACAGCATCTCCACAGCCCTGGGGACACTATGGTGAACTTAGGAATTCCAGCTCATCCTGAATATCCCTTCCCACCACAATCTAGAAGGCATTCTGGATCCTCTCTGCCCTTCCACCACTGCACACAGCCAAAGAGGCACCCAGATTCCTGGCAAGACCCCCCCCCAAGGGACACAAGAACCCTTGTGCCCCCGCCAGGACTCTGTCCCCCAAATTCCTCCAGGCGGGGAGCACCCAGGGGACACGCAGGGCTGAGCACAACTCCCGCAGGGGCTTGGGCAGCGCTGCGGATCCACGTCCCACGCCCACATCAAGCCACGCCAAGCCCGACTGCCCCACGGATGGGGACAGAAAGGGGCAGGGGCTGCGGATGGGGAGAGCTCCCGGGAGAATTCACCCAGGGAAAGCAGCAACAGGACCCCCAGCACCGCCTGCATCCACGCTGGGGGGAGGTTTGGGAGAGGGGAAGGTGGCAATCACAGCACCCCAGGGGGGCACAGGGCAGTGCCCCCCAGGCTGTGCTGCTTCCCCCACCCCGCTTTTTGTGGCTGTGAAAGGGAAGGGCTCGCAGCGCCGAGAGCATCCTCCCGAGCATCCTTCCCCCTGAGCACAGTTCCCACCCCACTCCCCACCATGAGGAGGGGCTGGGGGAAGTTGAGACTCCCCAGAGAGGACAGGGACGAGGCTCAGCTCCCACACCCTCCAGCTGAGGCCTATCCACAGCCCCCCCCCCGGCGGGACGGAGCGCCCAGCACCCCGAGCAGCAGCGGGATGCTCTCACCATACCCCGGGGGACCCCCAGCTCCCACGGCGCGCACCCCAGACCCAAGTTCGCTCCGACAGCGACGGAGGCTTCCCCCCTTCCTCCCTCTCCCTAAAACGAGCCGGGATGCCCAAAACCGAGCCGTGCCGGAGCCGGAGCCGCCCGATCTGTGCCTTACCTGCGGGGCCCGCTCGGGATGCTGCAGTGGGCGCCGTGGAAATGCGGGTGCCGGCTGCGGTGCAGGGGGGGCGGGCGGCTGCCCCCAGCCCTCCCGGGGGCCGCGGAGCCCCCCCCCGGCCGCCCGCCGCTCAGCCCCGCCGGCCCCGCACCGCGCCGCGCTCCGCCGGCCGCGGGAGGCGCGCTGGGGGCGGGCGGCGGGGAGGGGCGCTGGGGAAGGAAAGGGGGGGCTGCCCCCATCGCCCCCCCTTCGCCGGGAGGAGACGGCCCCCCCCCGGCCGTGGGAGCCGCCCCCGAGCCCGCTGCTCCAACCCCCGGCACCCCCCGGCTCGAGCATCCCCGGGGGTGGGAAGCGCTCTGCGGGATGCCGGCCCCGGCGCCGGTCCTAAACCTCGGGGATTTTGTCTCCAGTCCTTGGGATCGCCGCCCCCAGAGGCTGGGAGCGACCCCCGGAGGGTCCCCCGGAGGTGGGGGGCAGCTCACAGCTGGGGATCCCCGTCCCTGTTCTCGGCAGCCCCACAAGCAGGGGGCCTGTCCCGGGTCCGTCCTAGAGCCTCCCCAGCCCCAAAGCTGTCTTCAGCCCTTCTCCAGCCTCAGATGGAGGGGGCTGCTCGGCCTTCCCCCCCCCCAGCACATCCCACCCATAGCAAAGATCCTGCTCCATCCCCCGGGAAGCCCAGGCTGCCCCAAGCCCTGTTTTATTGTCACTTTTCCAGCCCCCCCGTGCCCCCTCCCAGCCCCACCTGGTGCCTTCCCAGCCGAGGGAAGGCACCTGTGCACTCAGGGGGGTCCTTTCCCCCGCAGACCTGCTGCTGCTCATTAGTGCTCATTAATTACCCATGGCCAAACGGCAGCGATGCACGCAGGGGCAGCGACACCCCCTGACATTTTGCACTGAATGTCTCCTTTTGGGTAACTTCCCATCGCTTTACCAAACAGCTCGCTTGCTTCGTGAGATGCTTCGTGAGATTCCCGGGGAGAGTTTTGGCCTCCAAGTGTGAAGACAACATTCTCAGCTGCGTTTGCAGTTGCTTCACAAAGCCATGTGTGTGTGCCCTGCGTGTATGGATGGGGCCACCGGGAGCAGGGGACCCTTCTCGGGCAGCCGAGCGCAAGCAGCTTAAGGCACCGAGTGTGTTTATGGGAATATCAGCTTAATCCGCTAACCAGATCAGCCCAACTGCCTGTGATGCTTTCCCCTGGAGTGCTTTGCTGCTCCTGCACCCGTTCCAACATCACCGTGGGAAGAGGAGCTGTGCCTGGTGCACAGCCACTGCCCTCCCACCTCTGGACCTGCTTTTTATCTAGGCAGGCCAGCCGCAGCCTCAATTCCCAGCTGTATTAAGGAGCACTGCTCAGAGGGACCCGGTGAGGTACGGCAGGGAGGCCTCACGGCTCAGCACCGAGAGATCCGCGCTGCGAAGGCTCGCGGAGAGGGACAATTTGGAGACCTCTCCGCGCGCTGCCGGTCACTGAGCGCACTCGTGCTGAATTATGCCACACTTACACAGCTCCGAGGTTGCTACTCCAGTGAGGCAAAGCCAGCCCTTATGCTAATTTATCTATTTGTTAGTTTAATAACTCTCACTTGCATTTACTGTGCGGCTTAATATTGTCAACGCTCCTCAATTTCGGCACAAGAGTGCTCGCAGGGTGAATTGTATCAGTAGAGGTTAATTTGCAGAAATGCAGCCTCCCAGCAGGCCGCACCAGGGCAGTTTGTACCCAGAGAGCTCCGTGTGTCACCACGCTGACCCCACGCACACCTGGTCACCTCTCGCCCTCTTCTTTCCATTTCCCACCCCGTCACCCCTCTCTGTTCCCATTCCTCCCATTTTTCCATCGCGTGCTCTCCTTCTGCTTCCTCCCTGCTCAGGGCAGGAGCTTGGGGAGTCTGACCATGAATCAAAGCCTCGGTTCAGCTGAGCTGATTTGGAACAAGGGGAGAGGATTTCACGGGTCCCTGTTCGGAAACACACGTTAGTTCGTCGCCCATGCCATAAATCTGCCCGTTGATCCTGCCGGAGCTGGAGGAATAATTGAAGCTAATTGATTTGCTGATCAGTGGAAATAAATCATGAATAATTTACCCGACGAATATTATTCACCCATCCGTAAAGCTGGTCAGTTACTGAAAATAATTATTGCAAACCCTCCATTTTTTCAGTCGGTGGCTCCGAGAATTTGCAGGCACCCCTCGCAGCCCCCGGCGGGGCTCCCTGCAGGTGCAGAGCCCAGGGCTGACAGAGCCCACCCCGAGCACCTCCCTCTGCCTCTCCCCCTGTTCCTGCATGGCTTCCTGAAGTGCCAGGGCAGAGCCAGCCTCTAAATCCTCTGCTCAATCCTAAATGTTGAAATATCCCCCACAAACCTGTGGTTTGTGGCATCCCCCCCGATGTCTGGCGCTGCCCCCATGGGCACTCTTGCACATGAGAGCACCAGGAGGAGAGGAAAGGAGAGGCTTTGGGGCTTTGTAAATTCCCTGAATTTACAGTTTATTTTCTAGTCCTCACGTGTTAGGATTTCTGAGAAGCCAAACAATCTCTGGAGGCTCTCCGTGTTATTTGCCTTCCAGCAGAAATCCTAGCAGATTCTCCCGTGGCTCCCAGATCTGGCGGGGGCAGCTCCCCTCCCTCTGCCTTTCCACCCCCAAGCAATACACAAGCAGCCTCCCCGTTGAATAAACATCGTCGTTTCCCCAAAACATCCTCTCTGAGTGATTTCCTGGCTCGCAAACATTCGCAAATCTGTTCTCTCTGTGGCGGGGGGCGGGGGGGGATACCAAGCAGCAGGAGCTGTGAGCTGCCTGGCATGTGAGCACTCCTGTGCCGGGCTGCTCTCCTTTGGGAACGAGAACCTCCTCTTCCAGATGAACCTGGCACAATTTGGAAAGCCCTCCAGGAACCTTCCCATGTTGAATTTTGGTGGGAATAGGATGCTGCTCTCTGCACCCATGGGGGTACTGCCGGGGAGCCCTGGCACCGGGGAGGGGACCTCACATGTGCTCCTTGGTGGGCAGGAGAGGGCACGGGGACACATCCTGCGTGCCCTGCTGGCCTCACCCCTGCAGCCAGCTCTGCTTGGCCTGCTGGAAATGATTTTGGTGATGTGCTGGCATTTTTCATGTTCAGATCTGCTGCTGTGCTTGCTTAGGAGGAGGATGGGCCTGGTGGCCCAGGCGGAGCAGAAAGAAGGGGGAAAAGTTTGCTCAAGACAACCTAATTGATCTTAATGAGACAGGAAGGGCTTTGTGCTGCAAACACCCGTGTTTGTTCTGCGGGCTTAATGCGATTTCTGTCTGGGTTTGATTACTCTGGGGAAGTCCTCTGGCCTAATAAACAGAGCCATAGGGAATTAGCACTGATAATTTCAGAGGCTGCTCTCAGCCCCAAACCGCACAGCCTTCCAGGGTGGAAGCTTACCAGGGGAAAGGTAATTACGAGAGGATTCAATTAGCTGCCAATTACCCAGGCTGTCCGGGCTGCTCTGGAGGGTGGGCAGGGGCCAGGGCTGGGTGCCCGGGCAGGGGACGAGGGTGACAGCGGGTCCCTGGGCACCCAGCCTGGGCTGGCACTCCCAGGAGGCTGGGAACCTCTCCGCAGCGAGCCTCGTGGTTTTCCCCCAGCTAACAGCGATGAAAGCTGTTGTTTTCAAGGGAAATGCTTTTCTTTTCAGAGCCTGGACGTTCGGATGGTGGCTTTCTTAGCAAATGCTGCAATTCCTGCTCTCCTCTAAACTGAAAGATGGGTCCGCGGCGCGGTGCCGTGCCGGCTTTTTATCGGTACCTCCTTAAACAGAAGGGGGGAAAAATGGCTGGATTTCACAGCTGCTGCTGAAAAAGTGGGCCTCAGGAGAGCAATGCTTCCTCTGAGACATCGCTCCGTGCCTGCAAGCGGCTGCCTGTCTCCGCAGGCGCCGGGGGTGACGTCCCTGTCTGAAGCTGTCCGAGGAGGTGGCTGCCGGTCACGCATCCTGCTCCTGCTCCACCAGGAGCCTCAGAAACGGCACAGAGAGGCCCCAGGACGCTGAGACCTTGATCACATTAGAAAAATGAGTGAGGGGCCGGTGCCCAGCTCCTGCTGCCATAACCAGTGCCACTGGCCGGGTACCTCCTGCTGTGCCCTCTCCTCCATGCCATCACAGCACCGTGCCTCCTGCCGGTACCGGGGGAAGCCGGGCTCCTGGGCAGGCTGCCAGGCACCGCCGCTGCCGTCAGAAGGACGCAAACCATCCGAGTCAAGCAATATATTCTTACGGCACCGGGAGGGGGAGGCAGGGTGGGAGCATTTGGTGAAAGCACAGCAGTTTCTTAGCGCTTCCCTCGCAGCCAAGAGGAATGCGGAGACAAATCACAGCAAGCTCGCCTTCCCTCCAACAGGAGGAGGGAAAACAAAATGCTCTTTTGTCTTTTGGGGCTTTTTGTCATCTCTGAGCTGGCAGAGATGCTCAGGGCAGGGAGGAGGCACCCAAAGCACTTTGTACCTGAGCACCTGCCTGGCCTCAACCCGAACTAGCCGCTGCCTTTCCATGTCAGCACAGCTCTGGGCCACCAGCCCCAGCTCCCCCTTCCTCTCTTCCTTCAGAGCACCAAGCCTAAAAACTCCCCTTTGCTGCTTTCTCGCTCCTTCAGACCAGAGATATTTTTTTTTCAGCTCACTGCTTTTTCTTCCCAGATCAATTTCCTGCGTTTCACATCGATTGCTGTCTGTTTTCCCGTTCTGGCTGTTGGTGAATTTTGCTTTTTTATTGCTAATTACTCCTCCCGCTCCTCTGCTGGCAAGAATACTTCCCACTTCATTTTCACCTGATGTGAGGACCGGTAGCCAATAGTCGATAGAGAGAAACATTTCCAAATCAGTGGCAAAATAACAGAGGATGCCATATGGGATATGGCTAATAATGCACGGGCAGCTCCCTCGGCACAAAGCGTTGCCACCTGCAGCAGGCAGGGCTGCGGAGCCACGCAGGTGCCCAGCCACAGTGCAGGTCCCTTCCCCAGTTGGTGAGGAAGAGGGGAGGCTCCAGGAGGGAGGAAGGCTCAAGGAAGGGCTCCAGCAACATGGCCCAGGCAGGGAGGTGGCACAGCCCCAGGACAGGGTGCCTCCGAGCTGCTTAAACCACAGCTGATGGCCTCAGGAGATAAATTATTCCAGCCCAGGGCTGCAGAGGAGCAATTTGGGTAACGAGAACTCGTGGCTGATGTGATGGATCCGTCACCTGAAGTTTTTTAACCCCAAAACCCAGCTGAGTCAATCAAGGGTTCACACCAAGGGAGCTGACCGTGCCCACCAGGTGCCCTGGGTGCCACTATGGGGTGGCACTGCCACCAAAAGCCTTTTCCCATCTTTCCTCCTTCCCCTTTATTTGTTTTTTTCTTTTGGAAGACCTAAATAAAGAGGCTGGAAAACCCTGCCAAAGCCTCCGCTAAAAGGCTTCAAGCTCAAGCTTCAGAAATCAGGAAACGCCGGTTTTATGGAAGTCAGGTTGACCTTGGCTCTGCCCCCATTTACATTACGATGCAGTGTTTAGTTAAACGATCACTTACTTCCTCCTCCTGGGGCTTTTCTCTCATTTCAGTGCACACGGAGCAGAATTAAAGTGGCACCAGAACCACAAATCTGGCCTTTCCCAACACCCCGGCACTTAGCTCGCGGCCTGAGCGCTGCTTGTTTAAGGGAGCTTTTCGTCAGCGGTACCTTAAATAAGTCGGCATTAGCTCCATTATCACCGAATTCATGGGATAATTAGATCGTGGTTATAACCGAGCAGCATATAGCAGAGCCTCCTCACCTCCCCCACCGCGAGGCTCCGCGCTTCGCCCAGGCACATTTTTTCTTTCAAAGCCAAATGTTGGTGAGCGCCCCGCGAGGCTCCCAATTCACATGCTGCAGCCCAGACCTTTATATTAAAAACCCATTTAAAGTTCCCCAGAAAACAAAAAATGGGCGAATTAGAAAAAGTTCGATGGTGTTAATTCCTTGCCCATTCATCCCAAGGATAGGCAAGCCCGGGATGCTGCTCCCTGCTCCCACACCCGCTCCCTGCTAATGGGCACTAATTTTCCTGGGGAGCTGGAGGTGTTGCTGTTCAGCGGCGCTCTTACAAATAAGTTACCGGTGCTTTGTGCAGGGAAAATGAGCTCATTTTCCGCACAGAGGATGGTGAATTTGCATCTCAATGAATGCTCTTTCCTTGAAGGAATTTTCCATGCCGGGACTAATAAATTCTTCTCTCGGGTGAGCGGTCTCACCTGTGGGACACGTGTCCTCGCAGCATCCTCGCACCCACAGAGGGATGGCAGAGGAGCCCTGCCTGCTCTCCCTGCCTGTCTCTTACCTCCCTGCCTGGACGGGACAGGGAAGGGCCCCAAAAAGCACCAGGAGAAGACAAACCACCCAGCTGCTCCCCGCGCAATTAGCAGGGCTAATTAGCTGGTGTGATGGGCAGAGCTGGGCCCACAAAACATTTGGTATTCCTGCCCAGCTCCCCGGGAGCAGGCACGGGGAGGGAGGTGGTGAATTGTCGCTGCCCAGGGAGGGCGCAGAAAATCGCAGTGGCGATGAACTGCCTGAATTATTTAGAGGGAGGCAACCTCCTGCCATATGTTGTGTGTCAGTACGTGGGGAACGTGCCGCAGCCCTTATGATAATAATCTCATGCTTCATTTTTTTATTATTATTTTTTTTAAAAAAGACCATTCTCTGGGAGCAGCAGCGCTCGCAGGGAAGAGGTCGGATGCCTGCAGCACCGGGGCTGGGTACGGAGGGCTTGGCGAACCACCAGGCTGTGCCGAGGAACCGACGGAGCTGGGGGTGAGCAAACGCTGCTTCGGAGGCGCTCCAAGAGGACTAAATAAAACATGAACTTCTCCATGGGCATCTGTGAGGTCAGAATTGATGCCAGGCCCTGGGTGCAGGACAACCAGGCATTCACTGACACCTCCTTTGCTCCCAGCCAGGACGGCTCCAGCCCCGTGCCCTGCTTGTGCCGCAGCGGTGGCGGTGCCCGCGGGTGGCCATCCCTCCCGAGGCACACAGAGCTCCAGGCAGAATTCCTTTTCATTAGCAGCCTTACAGGCTCTTAGGCAGCCAAGCAGCCATGCCTGAAAGGCTCGGGGGTGAGCTGGCCTTATTGCACAAAGGTGGCTAAGCTCCCAAATCCTATTAGAGGGGAGGGAAGAGCGCTGTGAGCAGCCCGAGGCAAGGCAGCCTCCAGCTGTGGCAACGAGAAGGGCATCACCTTCCCTTGGTGTCACCCCACCTCTCGCAGGGAAGGCTTGCAGCCTCCCAAAACTGTCCGGAGGCTCCCAGTACGAGCACTGGGGGCTGCCCACATCCCCCCCAGCTCCTCTGCTCTCTCTCCCCTCCGTGGCTGCCTTATCAGACCGAAAGCCCGGCCCCTGGGCTCCCCTGTCGTGCACAACCACGGCTGTGGCTTGATTGCTCCTGCTCATTGGCTTGGCTGGCGAAGGTTACTGTGCAAATTAACTATATTTAGCCTCCCAGGTTTCTGCGAGACACTTGACTCAAGCGTTGCGTGACATTTGGGTTTTAAGAAACATAGAGCTGCCCAACGCCAATAAAAAATAAGTTAGGGGGCAGAGAAGCAGGCCGGGCGAGGAATCGCCAGTGGCAGGAGCTCTGCAAGCAGCAGCATCCCCCTGCGGTGCCCAGCACATCACGGGGAGGGTTCAGCAGCAATGTGCTGCCCTTCCCAGCCTCACAGCCTGCCAGCCCCCAAAGCTCTCCGTGGGTTTTATCCTCTGGTACCCCCCACCAAGAGGTTCCCATCCCACAGCGGCTTCCAGGCAGCGCAGCTCGCAGCAGAGCATTGCAATAAAATTGAGTTATTCTGGCACGAGAAATGGCTCTCGGCACCATTCTTCAAGCTTTGTGCATCCTGTTCCAGAGCAAAGAGAAATCGCCCAGCGATCCATCAGAAAGGGGGAAATAAAAAACCTGGGGAGCTGAGGAGCCGGCTGGGTGGTGCAGCACCCGAGCAGCCCCCGTGCCGTGCCCCCAGCACCAGGAAATTTCTGACAAAATGCTCCGTGGTGATGTAGCTGGTGCACAGCACCAAGCAGGGCGGTCCTTGGAGAGGCTGCTTCCAGCAGGTTTTATTGCCTTTCCCTCCTCCTGCTTCAAAAAGTCATTTTGAATCAGTCAAAATTTGTCGAAACGGAATGGAATCAAATTTGACTTGAATTTTTTACATTCCCCGCCCCCCAAAAAAAAAAGTCTTTGGGGGTTGAAACATGAGTTAAAGACTTGCTGAAGCACAATGAGACTCAAAGTTTTACCCAAACAGCACCACGTGAAGCTTTTGAGCTGGGTTTGGCTGCCTGCTGCCGAGCACGAGCCCCCTTGGCCACGTCCCTGCTCCCCTACGGAGCTCCGGGTGACAAGCGCAGGAGCCTGCCCCCGGGGACAGCAGGAACAGAGCCCTTCCTGCAGAAGTGGCCTTAACTACACACTAAATTTGGGTTAATTATGAACACATGCTCCAAGATAAAGCTTGAAGGAAGAGCGGAGCATCGAGCGCACAATGAATCTAATTAACGCGAACGCAGCTAATGAGATTTGAATCTACACAATATTGCGCGGGTGCTCGAAACGGCTGCCTTTATGGGAGTCATTTAAAAAAAGTTAAGCAGGGTTGGACTCACAGATTAAGCAGCCCTGATGGCTTCCTTTAAAGCACGGGGTCTGTGCATACATTGCTGTTTCTCTTGCTTCCTCCACGGAGCTGCTCGTGGTCCTGCTGGTGCCCCCAGGAGCTGGCAGATCTGTGTTCCCAATGCTGCCATGGGGGCTTTGGGGCAGCTCCGGGGTTTTGGGGAGGGCTCAGGGCTGGAATCAGGACTGAGGACGTGGCCCAGGCTCTCAGGAGGCACCTGAGAAGTCCTCACAGCAGCCCTGGAGGTGGGGAGGCTGCAGGAGGGGGCTGCTGGCACAGCTGGGGGGTCTGGCAGCCCCCCAGGGCACAGAGCAGCCCCCTGCATCCTGATGGAGCGGCCTCAGCGTGCCGTGGGAGAGCATATGTTAAATAAGATGTACGGCTTGAGATGAAATTGCTTAGCCCATAATGGAAATGGACTACCCCGAGTCCTTAAAGCTGCCGCTCTGGCAATTTATTTCCTCATCAGCTGTGAGAGAGGAGGGAATCGCGCTCGGTATTTCATGCTCCTCGCTCCTGCTGCCTCTTGCTGTCAGGTGAAGCCGTGGGCCGTGCTCCTGGTGGCCTCCTTGTGCCCAGAAATCCCCCGTGCCCAACGCTGCAGGCTGAGGACAGCCCTTGGTGGGAGGGGGTCCGGCACCCTGGTGTCCCCATGGGGCTGCTTCAGCACCTGGGGAGGGCTTCGTCCGCCCAGCGCCTGCTTGCAGGGCGAGGGAACAGACTGAAAGGTGTGGGAGATGAAACAGAGAATTGCCTGGGAGTTTCAGCAGCAGCGCGTCCAGCAAAAGCAGTTGGCTTTGCTTAATTAAAACGACCGCGGTGCTGCAGTGCCTAATTAAACGCAGGCACCTGTGGCCAGACAGCCGCAGTGTCGGGCGCGAGCCGTGGGGGCACTCGGCGCCTCCCCGGCTCCGTCAGCCCTGCTCCCACCTGGGCTCCCCGTGCCACATCCAGGAAAGGATGCCCGCTTTTCCTGGGGCTGGCACCCGTGCAAGGAGGGTCCAGGTGAGGATTGCTCACGCTGCCTTCCGCGGGGATGAGGCGAAATTCCCCCGGAGCCCCTGCAGGGATTTTGTGAGTCAGTGCCGCGTTTCGCTGCAGCCCACCCATCTGTCACAGCGCCGTGCCCACGCAGAGAGGAGCAGGAAGACGCCCCGAGCTCTCCAAGTGGAGGTTTGGATTACCAGGGAGCCAGGAAGACGCCCTGAGCTCTCCAAGTGGAGGTTTGGATTACCAGGGAGCGCGGTAACTGGCAGGCACCGCGTGCAGTAATTACTGCTGTGAAAGGAACAGCACCGCCCAACAGGCGGCACGGGATGCGGCCCCGAACAGGGGGTGCCCGCTTCGAAGGAGCCTCGGGAGGAGGAAAGTGGGGTCTGAAAGGGAGAGAGGGAGCTGTGGTGGTGCTGCTGCTGCCTCTGCAGGGCTCGAACTCCTCCAGGAACCCGGCCAGGCTGTGGCAGGGCTCCAGCAAGAGCGCCTGTAGATCATTGTAATGTGGCCGTGTCTTAAAACTGCGCGCTGTGTGCAAGGAAGGGGTGTTGAGATCAGCCGATCTTTGTCCTTTTGGAAACCGTGAGCTGATCTATTTCCCTGCCCCAAAATCTCCGGCGGTTCGGCCGTGCTCCCAGCCCTGCTGCTCGTGGTGCCCAGCACAGCACAGCTCCTGCCACGGCCCTGCCCAAAGCACATCAATTCTCGTTGTGTTTCATTTGCGCCCCGGCTGCTGCGAGGAGCTTCTGGCAGTTCTAGCCCCAGAGCTGTGCTGCGAGGAAAAGGTCAGATCGTTGGGGCCCAGCACTTCATCAGGGCTGTGGTGGAAGGATGTAACGCTGCAGGTTGGGGAGAATTGGCTTCTTGGGTACCCAAACCCCCTCAGGTCACCGGTTTGTTTGCCAAGCTCCTGGAAACCTCATTTCTCTGTATTTCAGCCATTTCCCAGGGCCCTGCACAGCTGGGGCTGCAGGAGGCAGAGATCTTCCTTCCCATCACGCTCCCAAGCCCGATGGCTTTGGAAACAACACCTGACCCTCCCGTGGTCCCAAGGCCTCTGCTGAGGGCGAAGCGATAGCGCTAAAAAAATATTGTTCGCTGCTCCGTGAGCAGCTCGCTTGTTTGGCCTCGCCGCTCAGGCAGCACCAGGCACTCCGGGAAGCCGTCCCCAGCCAACGTCCATTTCATTTCGGAGCAAATCAAACTCTGCTTGTTTGCTTCCAATTGTTTCTGGCTCGCGACACGCCGAGGCAGCTCCAAACAGCGCTCCTCCTCTTGAATGCTGATGAGCACCAGGTCTTACCCAGTGATCAGGGCTCTTCCCCGCAGAATCGATGCACCAGGCTCTCTTAAAAGGCACGAGGGAAGATTTCTCTTTCCCTCCTACTTTTGGCATCCTTTTCTTGCTGCCTGTGGTCTTACGCAGCAGGGCAGCCCGATGTGAGCCTGCCTGCTGTGGGGTTACCCACACGGATGGGTAAAACTGGACCACAGGCTGGGTAAAGCCTCAGACATGGCCATTGCACCCATATTTATGGGAGCATCCAAACACGCGTGTGTTATCAGCCAGGTTATAGCCCTAAACTTAGTCTCAGAGATGTATTTTGAGCGGAGCTGTGACGAGAAGGAAAAAAATAAATAAATTCTTCCTGGTTCAGTGACTGGTGTGTGTTTTGTTTGCTTTTTTTCTTTTTAAATCCTTATGGTGCATTGAGCAAAGCACTCAGCACGACTCCGACGCAAACCCATCGGTTTTGTTCCCCGGCACTTACTGTCTTTATTTAAATGTAGCTTGATTTCTAAACGAAACATTTCTAACGGATCACTGGAGCCTTTCAGGACCGCTTCTGCTTAAAATTATGACTTAGAAGCCATAATATTTTTGGGGAGGGAGAGAAAACCCTTTGCCAAACACAACGTCGTTTAGGTGAGCCTGAGATAGAAAAGACCCCCAGGAGGAGATCTGCGCTTCTTCAGCTTTTCAGGAGCATCCTGGCTCCGTGGCACCCCTGGGGCTGGCCAGGGGGGCTCCGAAGCCTCCTACCCACCTCTCCCCCTGCCCCCTGCACCCCTAAATTATTCACCTCGTTGCAGAGCCCTCATGAATTATGGAGCCAAAACTTGGTGTCTCCTAGCAACATGTTCACTCATTCCACCACCAGCCCCAGCTGAGCCCCCCAGCCCCTCTCCCCCTGCCCTGTGCCCTGCTGTGGGGTCTGCCCAGAGCTCCCTGGCAGGGCTGATGCTGCCCCATGGATGCTCCCCTCCACCTGGAGATGCTCCAAAGCCCCTCGCTGCTGCCAGAGCTGCTCTGCGCAGGTGCCCATTGACCCCCCTGTACCCACATTAAGGGGTTGGTGCAGCCCCTCGGGGCAATTTCCTATTAAACGCCACCTTCTCCCCCTGGCTTTCATGCATAATTCAGAGGATCCTCTAAAAATAAAGTTCCCCAGGCAGCCTCTGCAGCCTGAATAATTTGCCTCCGGGATCAGGGCTTCGTTAGCCCTGGGGCCGCTCATTAGCAGCCAGGCTGGGGGCTGCTCGGGGCCAGCGGGGCACGGTGCTGCACAGGACCAGGCTCTGCTCCCTGCCTGCCCCTCGCTGCAGGGCCAGCTGGTGAAAAACCTCCAATGATGGTTTTTTTCCTCATTGCGTTGTCCTGAGTGACCTGCGCAGCGCGGTGGGGGCTTGAGAGCCTTGTAACACGGAGCCAGGATGGCACAGGTTGGTTGTTAGCAAGGTAATAGCAAAACGAGTATATTTACCTCTTCCATGGTGGCTTGCGTGAGTGCACTCTTTAGTCTGACACTAAATTTTGTGTTGAGGCCTGCAGAAGATGAAATACAGTCCTGCTGCCCATGGCAGCATGCTCCGAGTGACATCCTGCCCCCAGGCTTCATACCCTCGGGTAAGGAGAAAAAGCAAAATCTGAGTCTTCCCTCCGATGTCCCCTGCTCTTCTGAGATACCTTGGGGGTTTTACTCTTAGGTTGAACCATCCTACCGGTGCACATCTTTATCCATGCTTGGTGCCTCGTGGTATGGCACCTGGGAGATGGAAAAGACAGGGCTGGGAAAAGCTGCCCACTGCTGTTGTCAGCCTGCTGGAAACATGGAGATTTCATGTGCTGAGCAACGGACTGATAAACCAAGGACCTGCCTCCTGCTGTTAATTACGCCTTGCCAACTAATTACATCTCCCACTGCTCCGAGGAAGGCCCCTGCCACTCAGTAAGCCCACAAAGCTGCAACGAGGACAGGCAGGAGGGACAGGAGGGTGGCACAGTGCATCCCAGCTCTCCTGTGCGTAACGGCCTTGGTGGCAAGTCCCAGGAGAAGCAGAGCAGCCCAGCAGCTCTCAGAGGTTACTGCTCCAAGGCAAGAAGCCCTCTGCATTTTCTGCTGGTCTGGGGATGCTCACGGTCGTGCCTCTGGGAGAAAGCTTTCTCCAAAGGAATGGCGTTCGCAGGTTTTCCACTGCATTTCCAGACCAAGAGGTAAGGGGATTATAAATTAGAAAGCAGCCGGGGACCCTGCCGTACAGTGGTTCTTCGTTTAAAATGATGTTTCCAGGCTGATGGCATGGGACCTCTGCTTCTGATGCTTTTGCAGCAGCTCTGTCTCATTTCTCCTGCTCCACACCGACCCGAGCACTAGGGAAGGCAGGGGGGTGACTCCAGAGCATCGCTGCTGCCCGTGCCTGCGCCACCCGAGCACGGGGCTGCAGCTGGGAAGTCGCTGACACAGGTTCTCTTGGGCAGAAAATCAATATCCAGTTTTAAGATACTTTTCTATTGCTGTTGATTGCCTTATATTATACTAAGATACAGTACATTCACTTGGCTTGCTCCTGCATTACTTCAAAGCTCCGGAGTTCACGTCAGCGTTGAATACATTTTTTTTTGGCTCTTACCTCAGAGAAGTGAATTCTTCCCATCCCCTGACCTCCCGTGCTAGCAGAAATGATGCCTCTTCCTCTGCAGCTCGTGTTCTCTGAACGGCAAAATGAGTAATTGAAAGGGAGACAGCTGCTGGGGTGTGCAGAGAGCCCGAAATAGTTACGGCAAGCCACGCACATGCTGTGGGACGCATTTCCCTGCCTTCCCGTGCAGGGTGCGGGAGGATTTCTCCTTGGGGGAAGGCAGGGAGGCTGCTGGGGTGAGCTGGGATGCTGGGGCAGAGCCTGGGGGGTTGGTTATCGTTTTGGGGCATCCTGCTCCCTCCAGAGCCCCAAGCTGTGCTCTCCTGCTCCAGGTGCAGTTGTTCCCACTCAGCACGCTCATAGATACACAGCCATTTATTTACAAAGATGGCCAAAACTGTATTAATTCATGTAAAATATGAAGTATGGACAACACCTCCTGAAGGGAGGGGAGGGCAGCACCGGCCAGCACTGTGTGAGAGCTCTTAAATCCCACAGCAGCACAAACACCATGCATATCAATTTTCACTGACCCTTAAAGCCAGGGGATAAATTTGCTGCTTAAAAAGAGGCTTTTAATGCACTTTACATGCTTTAGCATCATTAATGGCTTAATGAATTAGGCTAATGCTGACTCTCGATTGGCACACAGGTCAACATACAAATGCTTCGCTAGCTCCGTGGGACCCAACAGGCAATTCCCATCTCCTTCAGACCAGGACACAGGCTGGGAAGGGGGAGATGTACAGGCAGTGGGAGGACAGATGGGTGCTGTATCCCTGGGGGGGGAGAAATGGGTGAGGGGGAGCAGCAAGGGAACAAATACCAGGGACAGAGCCTGGGATGGGGCAGTCAGGAACAGGAGTCCTGGTGGTTTTGTTTCCTGCAGCAGGGATATGTGCTGCTCCGAGACCACTTCTGGAGCATTTAGCCAGGAGGTCCTTGCTTTGGCCACCTGCCTGGGATGCTCGGGACAGTTCTCATCCTGAGAAGGACTCAGATGATGTCTCTGCCTAAAAGCACACGACAGCCTACTCCCAAACCTGCTGCCCAAATGATTTTTTCCTCACTAAGTAGAAGAGAGGAGGAACTGGTGCACTATAATGATTTTCTTCCCCGTAGCCTTGGCTGAATATTGATATTGGCTCGAGCACGAGGAGGCACACCAGCATCCGAGGAGCAGCAGCAGCAGCAGCCAGCCTCTCAGGGAAGCCTTTTATCTACAGCCCAGGTCTGGACTAATGGCTGCGAGGCTCAGCGAGGAGCAGAACAAGGATTTCTGACCTGTGTGCACACAGAAAATGAGCAGCACAAGAAAAATGGGTAGAAAAGTGGGTAAAATGCAGCGGATGCCACCAAGACACCAAGCACGGGACACGCAGGGAGAGCCAAGAGCACAGGGGCAGCTTGGAAAAGAAGGCTTGGGTGATCGCACTGCTGCAGGTGCAACTGGCAGCTGGGTGTTGGGAGGGATGGATGAATGCAGCACAGAAAGAAAGTCCAAGTAAAGCTTCCCGAGGAACAGCTTCGAAGGAAACGAGCCCCTTCCAGCTCCCCCAGAGCTCTGGGCTCCCTTCCTCCTGATCTGACAGTGCCTCGGGGGGGTTTTGCCCTGACACCTACACTCATTTCCTCCCTGTGCAACCTCTCCCTGTCTATCTGGCGCTCCCAGCAGCCTCAGGCCGGACAGATGAGTTATGTTTGTTATGGAGTTGCCAGCTGGAGGCACAACGAGCTGCAGCTCTGTCATAAATCATGTGCCTGGCCCCTCGTCCAGCTGGGGCTCAGCTACAACTTCTCCAATGCGAAAACCACCAAGGGTGGAAGCAACACCTTGTCCCGGGCAGGAATAAGCAGCCTACAGCTTCCAGCTTCTCCTAGAGCTTTGGGGCTCTAAAAACACCCCCTGGGGATTCAGCAGGACGTTGATCACAGGCTTTTGTCCATGATCCAGCACTGTAACCACCAGCCAGGTAGCACACACCGTGTAACTCTTCCAAAGTGCTCTGCAGATGCAGATGAAGACGCTGTCAGGACGCAGAGGAATTATGAGTGCTCACGAGCAGCTCAATGCCGTGCACAACCAGACTGATGAGCTCCTTGGATGAATCAAAAGGAAAGAGCTAAGCAGAGCCACGGGCCAGCGTTGGCACTTGCTGCCTTGCCTGCGCAGCTAAAAGCACGGGCAGGGAAACCTGGAGAGCTCAGGGAAGGGTCAGCTCTAAAAGCCACTTTACGGGGAGAAACCTAATGGGCTCAATCCATTTAGTTTGTCCGAAGATTGAGATGGCTTGAACACAATTCTGTAAGAATCTACGTGAGGAGATTATACTTCCAGGTCTATTTATTTAAGGGCTTGTTTATATACAGGGCTCTTAAATCTAGCAGGCAGAGCCATAAAAAAGATTAAGGGCAGGATGCCCTAATGTTTGTACGCAAGGAGAGCAATTGACCCTTAGAGGCACCACCACCTCTCCTGGCAAGATGTTCCATCAGCTGGAGCTTTAAAGGCAAATTTCAACAGCTCTTTAAAGCCAGGGCATAGCTGGAGGTAGAACCTCTTGCTAAGGCAGCTGCAAGGAGCGAGCGGTGCTGGGGCTGTGAGCAGTGCCCAGCTCCAGCTCTGGGAGCACAGCCCAGAGCTGCGGGGGTTCAGGCACCCACCCAGGGTGTTAGGGAGAAAATAAAGCTCTGCCCATGTCCCTCCTCGCTTCCCATTAGCTTTATTTTTCCCAGCTTTGTGGCTGTTCGACCAGCACGGAAGGACCCTGCTTTCAGAAGACCTCAGAAGCATTTCTTCTGCAAGGTTCCCCCAGCACCGCGTTACGCAGCGAGCCCTGGGCAAAGCCAGGGAAGCTTTGACTTCTCTTTAATGGCACCGTGCCTGCTCCCGGGGCTCATCACTGGCTTAGGGAGAGCTTGAAAACTGGCATCGAGGAGGACGGACCAAATGCCTCGCAGCGCTTTCTTTCGGAACGGGTCACTTCTCCGGGGATGTCTGCAGGAGCCAGCAGCGCCTCCGCCTCGCGCGCTGCCACCAGGGGCTGGCAGCTCTTCCTTTCCCGAGAGCGGATCAGATGAAACCCTTATCTCAATCTGAAACGCGATGGATTTCTCTTCTGGCTGCCGCAGCACACGTCAGAGGCAGATATTATAGCACAACACGGGCTGTGAAGCGCTAATCAGACACCTAACGGGAAATGCTTAGAATAATGAGCCGAAAAAAAAGCAGCTCTGAAATCCATTCCCTGTGGCAAAGGGGAAGCTGGAGGGAAGACAATTTGCCGTGGTCCAGGAAAGTGCTGTGTTTCTCAAAAAGAGAGATGTGAAACAGTCTTAAGCCTATCTCCTGAAAATTACTTAGCAGGCACTAACTCAGTTAAAATGGGCTTGATGGGATTTTTTGTAAAGCAGTGGGCCATTGCCTGGTGTTTATTTGCATGTATAAATAAGAGCGTGTACTGAAGAGGGGATAAATAAGGGCATGCATAGAGAAGAGGGAAGAATTCAGAACCCTGTGTCCTGGGCAGACCGAGGAGCTCAGGAGCCACCGGAGCAGCTTGGCCAGCTGAGCCCAAATCCGTGCGCCCCTGCTCCTCGCCACGGGCACTCTGTGCATGAGGTGGGCCACAGAGCTCAAAGGGAGCGCTGCTGGTGGGTGTGATCTCCTGAAATTCATGGTGAGAAATACATAGTGCGTCAGCATTATTTTGACGTGGCACATTGCTGCTCCCTCCCCAGGGCATGGTGAAGCTGCGTATGGCACCAGACCCGAGGGGCTCCCACGGGAACAGCGATGGGCACTGATGCACAATACCTGGCTGCGTTCATCCATCGTGGTGCTGGCAGCAGCACCCCGGTCACAGACCCTCCGTGGGACATCACACGCTATGTGCTGGACCTGAACTGCAGCCAGCTCCAAGAAATAAATGGCTAAAAGCGAGACAGAAAGAGAAGCTGCCTTTCTTGCCTTGTGGCCAACGCCTGGTGATCCAAGTGCTGGTTTCTCCATGCCGGGCTTGGCTGCAGGGATGGGGCAGGCACGGGAATGGGGCACCTCCAGGCCATGAGGCTCTGTCCTCCCATGAGATTTACTCCCCCGAGCAGCTCCCCCAGTTTTTTTGCTGCTGCACATTCACGCTTGATTAGTCCCTGGAAATACAGAACAATATTTCCATTGCAATTTATTACAGTCACTGAGACATAAATTCTGTAGGAAGGGAACAACGGGATACTGCAGAAAGCATCTTTCAGATGCTGTGCGGAGGGGTGGGGGGTGGGGGGGGAAGGAAAAGCAAACCCTCTCCATTTATTAGCTCGGAAAAGCTTATTGCAACTTCGTGCTGCACCACCACAGAGAAAAGGCAAGCGTGGGGAGAGCTCAGTGCTCTCAGCCCCGTGCACTCAGCCCCGGCCTTCCCCTCGCAGACACGTTGCCCTTTGCACTCCCTCGGATGCAGAGATCACCAGAAGATGTACTCCTGAATATTGAAAATCAATGCTTCTGTTGGTTTTTAGGGAGTTGCTCCCGGGCACTACACGTCAATATTGCATCAGATAAGGGAGCGGAGTATTTCAGGGGCTGAGGCTGCTCACTAATTGAGCGGAGCCGAGGAAAGCAAGGAGGCAGAAGAGAGGGAAAAGAGGTTTTAGAGAAAGAGGTGCAAGAGGATGGAGCAAGCCAGGACCGACTGCTTCTGCTCTCTTGTAAGTGACCTACGGTCCCCAGTGGGACTCATAAAGCCAGTTACACGCGCAGCAACATGACTAAAAAGGAAACCAAATGGCACTGTAATTGCTAGAAAGCCAAAGCCTCAGGGTGCCCAGCCCATTTAAGCAGAGGGCTGTGCGCTGAAATCCAGCAGATGAATAATAAGTGTAAGGGAAGAGAGAGAGAGAGAGATGGAAACGGCTCCAGCCACAAAAAATACCTCTGTGGAGCTGCGGGCAGGTGCTGGAGGGCTGCAGCTGGCGATGCTGAGGTTCCAGGCCCACGGGACAGCCAAGGGGGTAAAGGTGCAGCAGCAGCAGCCGGGGCTCACCGCGGAGAGGGGCGAGGGGAGCCGCCGTGGAGCAAGGGCTAGGGAGGAAGGAAGGCAGCAAACATTATAAATATCCCCCGAATGCTGCAGCTACGCTCAGTAGGAAGGTGTGAATCTCCAACTAGATGAGCAGCAATTAGAAGCAGCGCAGCAAACGGCAGGAAATGTGAGGAGAATGGTAATGCCGGCGGAGAAAAGCACGCGCTAGGGCGGCCTGCAGGGCGCTTCAGCAGCTCACCTGCGACATCAGGGCCTCACACATCAGCCCGAGGGGCACAGAGCTGGGATTTGAGGTTCAGCCCGCAGGGAAAGCCTGTGCACGGTGCAAATGGGGCACGAGAAAACGCCATCGCTGGGTCTGCAGTCGGTGATGAGGCTAACGTGGTGCTCGAGCCCCGCTTCGGAGGAGATGAGCCTTGGCACGGCTTCCCACCAGGCCAGACGAAACGCTGCAGTGAGACAGGCAGGCAGATACGGGCTGGCTACTGTCAGCATTTTCTGGAAAAGCAGCAGCAGACAGAACAGGGCCGAGAGCACGGACTGACCTGGCGGGGATGGATGTGCCCAGGCTGCGGGCAGGAGGTGGCACCGGGGGGCAGCACCCGTGGGTCCCCAGGGCCATTATTTCTCTGGGTGCTGAGCCTGGCAGGACGGACAGGTCCCAGCTGCAGCCCCTGGGGACAGCAGGGTGTGAGGAGGGGGCTCCAGAGCCAGCAGCACCCGCAGCATGCCCTGGAAGGGCTCTGGGGGCACTCGCTGCTAAGTAACACGTCAGCCCCGAAGTTAAGCACGCACCAAATAATTCATAAGGCGGCATGAATTATTGAATAACCTCTCATTATTGCCATCTTAATTACACACCATAAATTTCATACCTAAAGAATACCTTAACACTCTTGCTGAACCATATTTTACTGGGCTCTGATCCGAGGCTTTCAGCACGCCTGCAGGGCTCGAACAGGTCCACAATTCCACCATTTGCTCTGCAGCAAAACCAAACGATTTCAAACACCTCCCTTTCCCCAAATCCTGGGTAATTTCCAGCCCTGAATCACTGTGTTTCTGTCCTCTTACCGCGGCCGTGAAACCCCTGTTTAAGAGGAGGGGCTGTCTGGAAGCGGAGGGGCTGTTTGCAGGGCAAGGACGTGTTGGAAGGAAAGCAGAGCAGCTCAGCCTGCTCCAGCAGCTCTCCCCTGGGAGCAGCAGCGCTCACCTCCGCGCTGCATCAAGCAGAGCTGTGTTTCCCAGGACAGACACCGTGCTGGGATTGCCACAGGTGCCCCATTTGGGGGCTGTGTGCTTGGGCACGTTCCCCAGCACCGCCGGGGTCCCCCAGGAGCTGTGCTGCTCGGAGAAGAAAGGCTCCTTCTGGGGAAACGGCAGTTCTGCCTGATTTGTGCGAGTTTCCTCCTGCTTTTACGGCAGCCCATAAAACGTATCATCTGTCCTAAAAGACGTGGGCAGGTTATGGCAGGCTCGGCTGAGGGCTGCCTCGCGTGCTTCCCCGCTGGGGACCCCGGGGAAGGCTCCAAACCATCAACCCCATCCCGCACGCCCACGGCGCGTCTGCAGCTCCACCAGCACCCCGAGCTATCTGGGGACTCCGCAGAGAGGGCTTCAGCTGGGGGATGCTCCGCGCTCCCCGGGAGAGCAGGAGCCAGCCACAACTCTATTTTCAGCCGAGGTTTCCAAGGCATTTGTTTACCAGCACTGCCAACAGAGTCTGTTATCACGTCGGCGCTGCTGACAGCTCTCTTTGGAGCTGACTTTTGGGAGAAGGAGCCTAAAAAGCAAGGCAGCAGGGAGGCTCGGGATCCTGTGCAAACCGAGGCTGGGATGCCTGGGCTGGAGGCAGCGCCGGGGCTTTGCAGGAAGGGTGCTGCAGCCCTGGGCACCCCCAAAACAGTCACGCTGGTGATGCACAAGGAGGCAGGGGAGGCCTCCTGCAGGCTGCAGTGTCATTTCTGCCCTGTTCCCCTTGGCTATTCCTTAGGTAATTACCTGGAATATGCTCCTGGAGAGCGAGGGTGAGCCCATGAATGGGCATGGAGACGAGCTGGGGGTGCAAGGGGCTTCAGCAGCACTCGGGGCAGGGTGGAGGAGGCGATTCGGGGAGCGCTGCTTCGAGTTGCCAGCCTCACGTCACTGCCAGCCATTTCCTGGAGCGAGGAGGAGGTAATTAAATTGTGTCGGGGAAGGGAGACTGCACCGGTGGCAAGAGCATATCGAAGCTCCTGATCTCATCAGGGGAAACACCGGGCTCCAAATTAAATGCGCTCACCGTTTCACATACCCGCGCTCAGCGTCGTAATGAACCTGGGAATTAATTGTTTGCCCATTTATAACAAGTCCCCTCTCGCTCCGTGCCGCGCTCCCCCTCTCCAACCCCTCTGTAATTTGATATTCCGCTTAGAAAACAAATTGGCATTCATTGGAAAATCAATCTTTTCATTGTTTAACTCTCATGTCTCCGGGGAGCAGGGGGGAATGGAATTACATCCTCCGACGGGAACCCTCCCTGCGTGCCTGATGGTGGCTGGGGAGCAGCCTGGGGGCTGAGGGTGGCAGCGAGCGATGAGCTGCGGTGGGAGCAGCCCCGTGGGCACAGCCTGGCACCTTCGGGTCCTGGGGGGCCCCATGGTGTCTCCTCTGGTGGCCCCGGGCACGCTCAGGACTCTGCTTTCTGCCTGGACGAGGGCAGTGCTACCACGGCAGGCAGCCGGCCTGGCAGCGCCGCGGCTGCTTCCCGCGGAGATGCTTGCTGCCGAAACACAGCCCTAATTTTATGGGTAACATTGGTCGTCTTTTACGCTCTCCGCAGGAGAATGAACGGCCGCTTTTATGCAAAAAGGTTTTACTGCGGTATCAGAAAGCACTAATGAACATACAGAGCCAAATTACACGGTACCCCCCGAGCCTCCGCGCCTGGACAGAGATTTACAGCGCGACGAGCAGCAGGCACAGATAAAAGCCTGCAACCAAAGCGGGTCATACGAGTAATCAGGGACGATAAATTTCGGAAAAATTGAGCTGTCAGCCCCTTCCGTCCAGATGCTCAGCTCCATCTCAAAGCTGGGTAACTTGGAGCTGCAAAGAGTTAACACTGCAGCAGCTCGCGCCCTCGCCCAGCTCCTGGGGCTCCCTGCGCCCAGGCTGGGGATAGTGTCTGCACCCCCAGGGGCTGGTGTCCCCATAGGGAGTGACATTGGAGTCCTTGTGGCTGTCCCAGGCCAGGAGCTGATGTGCAAGCAGCAAGCTGGGGCCTGTGAGCCTGCAGGAGCATCGCTGGCACAGGAAGCCCCCTGCCAAGCACCCGGCAAGGGGGCATCAGTGATGCCTCGTGCTGGGATTGCCTTCCCTTCCCTTTGCTCATATTCTCTCTCAGCAGCAGCATGCGAGCGTTTTTGTCAGGCACAGATTAGGAACCATTCGTCATAAAAAAATTAAGGGGTATGGAAATAAAGTGACCTCTCCGAGGGCTTCAATTACGCCGCAAGGTAATTGTGTCTTCCCCACGCCTCCATCACGGTGTTTGGGAGTCTTCAGCAGCGACTCGTGTATTTATTACAGTTTAAGTATCCTTAGCCCTCAGCTCTTTCCCGTAATGAAAATATATAGTGCAAAAGCAGAAGCCGGCAAATAGAGCCTGAGCCACGTGGCCCAGCTGCTGGCAGCGGAGGGGAGCAGCACGGACCCCAGCCTCCCGCGGGGCTGCTGCCTCCAGGGAAAAGGGGGAAAGGGGGAGAGGCAATTTTTGGAGCTTCCCCTGTCCCTGCATTGATGGAGGGTGAGCGTATGGGGAAGGAAAAGTGGTCTCAAGGGAACGAACTTACTTTGGCGCTGTGGGATGAGGAGCTGAAGGCTGGGTCTGCGCTGAAGGTGCGACAGCAGAGAAGAGCCTTGGCAGATGCCACATGGAAAAAAAAAAAAAATACAAAAATCAATTTTTGTTTGTTTTTATCAGAAATACACAAAGTCTTACACCTTGGGTGAAACAGAGATGATTTAACAAGAAAAAAAGCATCGCAAAATCCCCAAGCTATAAATCACTCCCCTTGCAATCTTGCAGCAGAAACACGTGGCATTGCGTGCAGCATCGGGGCATGAGGCTGTGCTGCGGGGTGACAGCCCGGGGGAAAGCTGCTGGGGGAGCAGTGACCACCACGATTATGGTCAGGGCAGCCCCAGCCAGTAATACAGCTACTGGATGTTGCACTGGATTAGTATAAATTGGGGAAATTATGGGCTAAAGTGACCAGGTGGAAAAAAATGATAATTAAGTGATTGTGAAGGGCAAGCTAAGAGCTCTGTGTTTAAAAAAGAGTGAAGGAGACAATGTGGCCAGAAGGTTAACCTGCTAAAATACGAAAACAATAATCAGAAAGGAAAAAAGGTCCAAGAGAAAGATGCCAGGAAGCAATTGGGACGAGAAGCAGCGTAATAAGAAAATTTCCAGAGTTGGTGTAGACACTGCTCTGCCAAGGAGGAGACTTTAAATGGAGCTGGGGAAGGGAAAGCGGGTGCTGCTCCTCCCGCGAGCAGGAAGGGCTCACCGCGGATCAAAAAGCAGATCTGCAACGTGCAGCTGCCAGAGCTCCCACCCTGCTGCAGATGAAGCGATTTGGTCAGGTTTTGTTTTTAAATCTTCTCCTTTTGACCCCCAAAACTACAGTCAAGGGATCAAGAGTGAAGTCTGTTCCCTGGCCCCTGCAGGAGCCGCAGGGATGAGGGTGCAATTACCTGGAGGTGCACATTAAGCCCAGTGCAAGCGCACCCTGGCTGCTTTTCCTCCCCTTGTTCTTATTGATTCTTTTTTTGGCTTGTTCTTGCTTCCTCTTTTTAAAGATTTCTAAATTTATGGACAGCTCAAAGGGAGTGCTGCTGTCGTAATGAGAAAAAATCGCGGCTGTGCGCTGCGGCTTTCTTGCTGTTTCCTTGGGCCCTCGTTCCGTTTGTTTTCATCCGAACGCCATTTCCGTATAATGGTCCCAAACAATATTGCATTAGCTTTAATTCTGACCTTGCCTCAATTCCCAGCAGAAAATTGTTTCAGCTTAGAAATGGCCAGATTTACTCTTCAGGCCAATGAAAATAAGTCTGCGAGGCTGAAAAGAAGATGTCAAAAGCAGCCACTAAAGATCACTTTAAATGATAACAGTTGTATTTGAAGCAAAAAATAATATACAAAGATTTCATCTAGCAATTTTCATCCGTGGACAACAAAGTGCTTTACAGCCGAGCTCACTCTCATCAGCCCTGCTTTTAAAGGTGAGAAGAAATAGGGCTTCCGCTTGCTTTGCTGTGGTCCTGCAGCCCAAACCAGCTCGTGAATACGAGGGTCCTGGCTCTTGTCCTCCCCCCATCCCCTGAAATCCCTGCTGAGAATGCTGCAGAGCGTCTCCCTTTCATCACCTTGTCGTCACGAGGCAAAAGATTACACCTCTGGCCCGGCACCTCGTGCTCCTCCTCTGCACCTCCTCAGTGCTCTGGGAACGTCAGCGCTGCAGAGCTTGCGGCCAGGTAAATCCCAGCAAGAAATTGTTCCTGCAGGAGGCTTAATTGCAGCCATAAACCCCTGTTCTGGGTGGTGTTGGTACCACTATTGGTGATGCCACCCCTGAAATATGCGCCCACATCCCCTACCTGTCAGGGCTCCTTCAGCACTGCATTCACATCCCTCTCTCTAGTGAACCAGCATCAGGTAGTTACACACCTCTATGGCCATAAAAAATCATTAAAAAAAAAAAACAAACCATACAAAACTAAACCTATCCATCCTTGCAGAACAAACCCCTTGGTCACAGTTCTGCCAGCTGAGAGCTGTTTGTGGCTGCCTGCCTCTGCTTCTCTGAGTAACGTGGCCCCGTTACCAACCCCGAAGGACTCTGCAGGGTGTACGGGATACCTTACAAATCTGACATGCTGTCCCCATCAGCAGGGAGCACCCCAGCACGGCCCAGCAGAGCTGAGAGCTTCCAGTTGTGCCCGGCCAAGTCACGAGGAGTTATCCTGAGAAGGGGAAAAAAAAAAAAAAAAAAAAAAAAAAGGAAAAAAACACAGCTGCTTAAAAGTTAGAGGCAAACACAAAGTGGGATACCCCCCAAAAGGCTGCTTTAAATAGAGGCTTCACTTAATTTGGATGTCTTATTCCAGTGAAATCTTATCTGCGAGTTTCAGGGCTGCTTGGGAAATCTTGCTGCCTCACCGGGGAAAAGGCTGTTTAAAAAGGATTAAATCTGACAGTCTTAGAGCAAAACGTGGATTTTTTAAGACACGAGCAAAGCTTCAGGAGGAAAAGGTTAGTGGGCTGTTGCAGATGCAGCTGTGTTTAGGCTAATAAGGTTTAATTTCTAGTTAGATACCAACAGGCTGAATGTTAGAGGCCAGGCTGAGAGCCAGGAGAAGGCTGTGCTGGTGCTGAGGGCACCTCCCAACAGCCCCCCAGGATATTCCCTTGGCTGGAAAAAGCTTTGACAGCCCCTCCAGCACAGCATCCAGCACAGCTCCCACCAGCCTGGGGCTGCCCCTGCCCAGAAGTCGGGCTGGGCTTTATGGGGTGAGGTGCTTTGGGGGAAGCGGGACCTGCCTGAATCCTCCCCAACTCCTGCCCTGCGTCCTTCCCACACTGGGTGCCGACCCCCCTGGCCCCATCAATGCAGTGCCAGCAGAAGCAGGAGCATTCCTACGTGGTTTTCTTCCTGCTGCAAACTCCAGATCTGCAGAGTGGATGCATTACATGTACATTACCCAAATCCCAAAGCTGGATCAATGGGATGAGCTCCGTACCCCAGCAGCAGGTCCCTCTCGCTGGGCTCCAGCCCGGAGCTCATTCCCATACAGGCTGGAAATCCTCCCCTTCCCCACACCACAAGCCCCTCAGATCCCCTTTCCCACACCACAAACCCCTCAGACCCCCACGCTGCCCCCAGCGTGCAGGAAAATTGCTTTTCGACTCCACACTCACAGAAAGCAGCCGTGCGCTGCTTCCCAATACCAAACCCGCTTATAAAAACATGGTTTTGCTCCGCTCTAATTGCTTCAAATGAAGCAATTGCATTACGCTTGGTCCCTTCGCTGCACCTCTCCGCCAGACGCTCTCCACCAGCTCCCGAAATTTGCCCTCGACATGGATTAGATCTCGATGCTTGGCGAGCGGAAAGGCAGCAGCCCAGCCCCAAATACCTGGCTGGGATGGGAGGGGGGTGCAGCAGGTCCCCAAACCCTGCTGCAGGCTGCCAGCGGGTGCCAGGACCACAAGCAGGGGCTTCATTTAGGAACGGGACAGAGCAGGCAGCGCTCCGCCACGACACAGGGACACTAACCTGGCACTTAGGTGAGAAGTGGGATAAATAGGCTTACCCAGCTGGCACGCTGTAAATGACACAAGCTGGGCCGTAACTCACCCGGCCTCGTCTTCCACATCACGGCTAATGACATTTCTCATTAATAAGAAGCTTGTCACAGCCCTCTGCTCGCAGGCTGCGGCTGCGGGGCTCGGGGAATCCCTCCTTTGTCAGTGATGCCTGGAGATGCTCCCCTCCGCCGGCAGGGACGTCACTGCTCTGGGTCTGCTCCCTTCGTTTTCCTGTGTGATATTTGTTCAGCAGGCAGCGAGGGGCACGGACCAGGGCTGTGGGAGCAACAGGACAAGGACTTTCTGTGTTAGGGTGGCCCCAAATGCCCCCACGTCCTGGGCAGGAGGGCTCGGGGCTTCTCCCAGGCCAGAACCAGGTGATGGAGCGGGGATGCACACACACAAACACACACAGAGCTCCGTGTCTGTCCCATTGCCATGGAAACAGCCGTGACACCAGGCGCCGTTACCCGATGACTAATTGCGTAGCAAATGACTGAAACCCCTCCCAAGCCCCCCAGACCTGCACCTAAACCCCCAGCAGAGGCTGAGGCCTGTCCTTCAGGCACAGGACCTCTTTGGGCTCCCGTTTCACTTTAAATCCACATTTTCTGAGGACACTTCGGACCTCAGCGGCCACCCAGCTGGGGCTGCAGGCTGTCACCCAAATTCCTGAGATTTCGGGGCTTGGAGCAAGGAAAAGCCCCGAGCAGAAGGTACCTGGCTGAGGCAGCCGATGCGAGAGGCAGGCAGGGGCTCGGCTCTCTGTCTGGGTTGCTTTTAGGGGCCAACCACCATGAGGAGAGGCAGGGCTGGGGACAGAGAAAAGGCAGCACACGGGGCAGTACAGGGAAGCTGTCCCCAGCCAGGGGCTGCACCGACTGCTTGCAGACTCCTTAATCCATCATCCATCACCCAAAACATCCCCACTAGAACTAAGTCCTTAATATAAAGTCTGGCCATATTTTTCAGAAACAAAGCAACCAGTTTGCTTCCTCCCCTTTTTCCCCCTTTATACACAAAAGCATGTTTTCCCATTCTGGATGGAAAGACTTTTTTTTTTTTCCCGCAAAAGCTGGGCTGGGGGTGCTGGGGGCAGGCAGCCCGCACCAGCCCCACACAGCGCTGGGGTGGCTCTGGCCCCGCAGTGCCCATTAGCACACACACACCAGCGAGTGCCTAGGGGTGGGAGCTTCGCTCACCAAATGTGCTATTAAGATCCTAATCCATTTCATTAGTCCGTTTCATTTGACACGTAGTGAGGCTCAAAGATGCTCTGAGCAGCGGGGACAAATGCACAGGGCCCAGCCTGTGGAAAGATCAGCCTTTTCATTAGACCTCTAATTTCCTTTTCCTCCTGTGGGAATAGAAATGTTGTTTTTGCAGAGTTACATTGTTTAGAAGGAGGGAATGTGGTACTGAGATATGCTTACAGTGATAAGAAAGTTTAGCAGGCGACCTTGTAAAATGCAGACAATCAGACTCCTTAGGACAATTAGGTGAAAATCACGGTGTCAAGTCAAGTCAGATAAGTGAAGAAACATTACCACTTCAAGCAGTAAAAATGTCAAAAGAAATTTGAAATTTAACAGGCCGGCGACTGAAGGCCATGCATTGTTTGTGAAGCATCAGATAGATTGTGAACCTGGATTACCCACTCAGTGGGGAAACAGGGGAGGGTCCTGCCATCAAAAGGTATATAAACTGTGTTTTGGAACTAGTAGATGCGCTCTCTCCTGCTTGTGGGGCGCCCGCCATTGCAATCGCGAATAAATTACTACTTCACTGAGATCCTCGCCTGAGCCTAAGTTATTGGCTACGGAGTGTTTCTCACAATTTGGGGGCTCGTCCGGGATCCAGTCACCTACTGGGGAGCCCCACCGCCGCAGCAGCAGGAAGGCATGCCCCGCTGATTTCAGCGGTCCTGTGCATCGACGGTGGCGGTTCTGCGGAAAGCTGACAGAGGGCCCGAGACTGGTTAAAGAGGCAGGATCCGTGAAGTAGTGGGGAAAGGAAGAAGGTAGGCACTCCGGGTTTTTAAGAATCGATCCGGTAACTCTGTGCACAGACCAAGGTAAGAAATATTAAGTATTGCCTTGGGGGTCGGGTGATCTGGTGTATGGTAAGCCCTTGCACGGGGAAGTGCTGGCACTACACCAGGGGAATCTGGTGTACGGTAATCCTTGCACGGGGAAGTGCTTGGAAGTACACCAGGGAATCTGGTAAACTCAGGTGTGCGGTAACGCTGGCACGGGGAAGTGCTTGGCGGTACACCCCCATCTTTCAGTACGTTGGTGTGTGGTGCACTGCAGAAGGGAAAATTCTGTAGCACATACTGGCGAGGGTTAGGAAAGATGGGAAGTACGAGTTCCAGGGAATCTGGTAAACTCATAGGTGTGCGGTAACGCTTGCACGGGGAAGTGCTTTGCGGTACACCCCCATTTTTCAGTACGTTGGTGTGTGGTACACTGCAGAAGGGAAAATTCTGTAGCACATACTGGCGAGGGTTAGGAAAAATGGGAAAATATGAGTTCCAGGGGACAGGGAGATATCCCTGGGGGAGTGCCTACTAATAGTTCTTCCTGAAGAATGATAAGAAATTGGAAACATAATCCCAAAATTAGAGGGATTGTAAAAGAAAAATAATTAAAAAAAAAAAAAAAAAAAAAGGGTTAAATATTGTGTATCAGTCTGGACAAAAGAACCAATTAAGGAAACAGCAGTATTTTGGCCAAAATACGGGTCTGATGAAAATTCAGGCTTTAAACTTATGTGTAAACAATAAGATTCCTTTTTCAGAGAAGGAGCCAAGTTATGCTCCCTATAATCTTAATATTGAACTGGTGGCAGCAGCAGTCACTCCAGGAAGGGAGACAGGGACTGGAATTAACACTGTCCCTAAAGAAGGATCGTACTCTAGGCTCTGGCAAGAATTAGAACAAGGTAGAAGATATGTTGAGAATTTTGCCTTCCCTGATACTAACAGTACTAACGCTAACTGTGTATCCTCTTAGGTGAACTACCCCCTCCTCCTTACCAGCAGAGAGGTTAGGACTTTTTAAGAAGGAGAGGAAGTCTTTATTCAAGGACCCCAACAGCCTAGCTGAACAATTAGACCAGTTCCTACGACCTGATTTATACTCTTGGGGGAGGGAATTATGTCTATAAGTATGTTGTTTACAGGGAAAGAAATGGGAATGATCAGGAGGAGAGCTGCTATACAAGAATGGGAAAGAGCTCATCCTCCAGGACCAGGGGTAATACCGGCAGGGCAGAAATACCCACTTGCCAATCCTGGCTGGAATAATAATAGTGTGCAACACAGAAATTATATGAGAGACTTAGTGTCAGAATGAGAAAGTACTTGGGGATGAGACCTGAGGACCCAGTATCCCAAGGGCTCTTGAAAGTTCATTGTGTGATTAAAGCCTGGCAAAATACGCAGAAAATGCTTCAGAAGGTGGGGGGAATGTAGTGAACAGTCACTGGGGGACCCTCCTGCGGGAGGCCCTGGAGGGGTGTGTCTGGAGGGGAGATAAGAAGGGAAAAAAAAAAAAAAAAAAAGATCGAAACTAATGGTATTGACAGTGCAGCGGGTAGTGAGGCAGAGGGTTGGAGAAAGATGAAGAAAATCTTCAGGGGGAGTCAGGGCCAGGATGGAAAGGAGAGGAAGAGAGATGAAGGAATGGCAGGCAAAGAAGGCTGCCTGTGTTGTGGCCCGAGTCCTAGCAGAGACAGGCTTTGATAAGATGTTTTAAGTGTGGCCTTTAAGTGTGGCCAGGCTGGCCACTTCGAATGGGAATATCTGGAGTGGAAGAAGGAGGAAAGAAGGAATATGGGATGAAATATGCTATATTGATATGTTGTTTCAGTATCTTGGAGGGAAAAGGTATGGAATTAAGTTGGACCCTGACTGAGCCTTTGGTGCTGGTATTAGAAAAGTACAGGCTGGAAAAAGATAAAGGAAGTGTTAAAAGAGTTGCTGAAGGTGTTAAAGGTGTGGCATGTAATATTTAACAGAGCTGTTTGAAGTTGAATGAGCAGGGAAAGAGGATGTAGGCATTATCTAAGTAACAGTCTAGAAGTTATGGTATATTTGCATATTTGCTGTGGTGTTTGGTCAGTTTCCCAAGCATCGGGGAGGGGGGAACAGCCTGCTCCACCAGGGGCCTCTCCAGCGGCCGCAGGGGGGCTTCGGCTCCAGCGCCTGGAGCGCCTCCTCCCCCTACTTCTGCACTGACTTTGGTGTCTGCGGGGGGGGTTTCTCGCTCTCCCAACTGCTGTTGAGCAGCAGGTTTTTGTTTGTTTCTTTGTTTGTTTGTTTTCGTGGATGTGTTCTCACAGAGGCACGGACTGTGTTGCTCATGGCTTGGCTCTGGGCAGCAGTGGGCCCCTTAGGGCCAGATGAAATTGTCCCTTATCTGCCACGGGGAGGCTTCCGGGTTTTTTTTTCTCACGGGGGCTGCCACTGCAGTTTCCCACCCCCCCTACTCACAGCCCCCGAACCTTGCCATCAAACCCAATACACTGGGGAACAGCTAGGTCATTACTGACCTGTAAAGTATCAGGGATTAAATTAACTAATGAAACCCTAAAAAGTGATGGGGCTGGGATAACAGTGTCACTTTGGGGGGGATACCAAGCTGAGACTAGGGGATAAAATGATCACTGGGTAATTATTGTATGTACCCAAGGCAAGGACTAATTTGTTGGGAAGGGATTTGATGATTAAATTGGGCATTCAACTAGTAAATTGTTAGACTGGAATAACAGTGTTATTAATGGAGTGCTCTCTGGCCCTGAGAGCAAACATACATGTATATTCACCTCTGACTGGAAAGACCCTGAAATGGGGGCGGAAGCAACAATATAGGTGGACAATTTTACCTCAGGGGTTTACAGGGACACCTATCTATTTGGGTAAATTCTAAACAAGATTTTGGAGCAATTACAACCTCCCAAGGAGGTATTAATGTTAACAAATATGTGGATCATTTTCTATTGTCAGGACAGGAGAAAAGAGTTGTGAAGGAAGCTACTAACAAGCTATTCAACTTTCTGGGAAAGCAGGGCTTGGGAGTATTAATAAATAAATAAATAAATAAATAAATTACAATATGGAGAAAGAGAAGTCAGGTATTTAAGGCATCTAATGTCTGAAGGAAAACAGAATAAATGCAGAGAGGATTCAGGGAATTGTTGAAAATTAAGAAAGAACTAAAAAGTTTTAAAAGAAAGATTTTTTTAAGGAATCAGGAGCCATGAAGTCTGAAGGAAAATCGATACTCCCTGATGGGAGAAAAATGCTGAATAAAGTGATAATGAGGCAAATATTAACTGTTTTACATCAGAAGAGTCATTAGGAGGTGCAAGCAATGTGTGATGTTGTGCTAAGAAAGTATGTCTGTGTAGGAATATACACTTTAGGGAAGCACATATGTAGAGGATGTACCATATGTCAAAAGGTAAATAAAAAGGTGTTCTGTAACCCATCTAGAGGGGGACGGGAGCCAGTGGTTTGACCTTTCCAAAGTATACAGGTAAACTTTACTGAGTTACTTGTTTGTCCTAATTGACCACGTGACTAGATGGGTGTAAGCTTTACTGCAAGGGTTAAAGCAGGCCTTAGAGATTGAGTGGGATTTTCACAGCCCCTGGCACCCCTCCTCTTCTGGGAAGGTGGAGCGAATGAATCAGACATTAAAGAAGCAATTAACTAAACTAGTGTTAGAAACCCAACTTCCTTGGGTAAAATGCTTACTCCTACAGGTTTAAACAGCACCAAGAAAGGATATAGGAATTTCACCATATGAGATGCTGTTCAGATTGCCCTATCTGGGCAGAAGGGATGAGATACCACAATTCAAAATAAGAGAGTTTCCTTAAGAACTGTATTCTGGGGTTGTCTTCTTCTTTGTCATCTCTCAGGACCTGTGGGTTGTTGGCTCAAACCCCACCTTTGGAATTCCCCATTCACCACCATCATCCAGGAAACTGGGTCCTGATTCGGACCTGGAAAGAGTCAACTCCGGCCTGAATGGGAAGGACAATTACTGACCACTGAAACAGCCGTAAGAACTGCAGAAAAAGGTTGGACTCACTATACTTGAGTGAAGGCATCTGTCGACGCTAGTACCTGGGAAGCTGTTCCTACAAAAGACTTGTTGGAAGTTGAAATTGAAGAGAAAAATCTCGTAGTGGACTCTGAGCAGGATAAGAGCTTACAATTGTAAACTAACCTTTTATTTTCACAGGTAACTAATGAGTGTGACTTGTGATTGAGAGAAAGGACAGACCTATAGCGAACTGCAGTGCTCCCAAGGGGGGGGTTGTTATAGTAGTAGTGTACATCTTATTTTTGTATCGATAATTATTTGGAAACCTAAGGTTTAAAAATAATGACAGGGAAAAATTGATTACTAATTTTGTTTTTAGTGATTCTAGGCCTCAGAGAAGGCCTTGGTCAATTGGTAACTTGGAAAAGGCATGACCAGATAATAGCAAAAACGGGATACCCCATCAAAATATGGGTGACTGTGACAGAGGGTTATGTACCACAAGCCGTCACGTTTGATGCTTGTGAGGTGTTAGCTTGTGGAGATTTAAATGCCCAATGACAATTGAGCAGAAAGAACAAATAACTGGGAGAGACACAACAGCCAGATTGAGAATAGCTGTATGGAAACAATCCTCTATTGCCATCAGAGAAAGGGAGAAACTCAAGGAGAAAACAGGAGAGTAAACAGGAGGCCCTCTGAAATGTGGCAGTTCAAACATTTGAGATTCAAACAGGGTATGGGGACGTGAATGCCTGGATAGAATGGGTCAAATATACTGTCCAGAGTCTCAATCGTAGCTACTGCTATGCTTGTGCCTCGGGATGACCGATTGCCCAGATAGTGCCCTTCCCATGGGGGTGGACCAAAGACTCCCAAGGGATGCGATGTATGATTGCATTGTACCAAGAAAAGACTGCCTGGGGAAATGAGGCCTGTAAGTCTCTCTTTGCTGTTTCTTGCATGATAGCAATATCGCAGTTCCCCCTGCATTCTCTACAGCTATAGGTAACCATACAGCTTGCCTCTCACAGCAGGGTGTGAGTGCTACCTGGCATCTGGGAGAATTTGCCTTGTGCTACCAAGGACTTGATGGGAAACTGCTCAAGACTGGAGATCCCCAGGGCAGATCTCTGGTGGTACGGTGCAGGGAAGATCTTACGGTCCACCCTACCATCTAATTGGGAAGGCACTTGTGCACTTGTTCAATCAGCTATACCCTTCACCCTGGCATTTAAAAGAGAAACATCACAAATACCCAGAAGTAAAGGAGGCTTAGGAATATCATTTGATGATAGAGTATACATAGATTCTATTGGGGTACCTAGAGGAGTTCCGGATGAACATAAAGCCAGAAATTAAATTGCTGCAGGGTTTGAGTTACTGTTCTGGTGGGTAACAATCAATAAAAATGTGGATTGGATTAATTATTTCTATTATAATCAGCAGAGATTCATCAATTATACCAAGGATGCGATGAGAGGAATCGCTGAACAACTAGATGCCATCAGCAAAATGGCTTGGGAAAACAGGATAGCATTAGATATGATGCTCGTGGAGAAGGGTGGTGTATGCGTGATGCTGGGCAACCGTTGTACTTTTATCCGTAACAATACTGCCCCGGATGGCACAGTAACAAGAGCATTGCAAGGGCTTACTACCCTTGCCAATGAATTGGCAGAAAATTCGGGAGCAGACACTTCCATCACAGGATGGTTGAAATCTTGGTTTGGTAAATGGAAAGGGATGGTAATGTCCATATTTACATCCTTGATTGTAGTAGCAGGAGTTTTGACAGCTATTGGCTGTGTAAGTCCCCTGTGTAAGGGGACTTGTCCAGTGGTTAATTGAAACCACATTATTGAAACAAATGACCATAGATCCACCACCCTACTCAGATAAAATGATATTAGAGGAAATGGAGAGCAAAGAAAGCGAAGAAGAGGAAGATATTTACCAAATTACACTTAAAATAAATAAATAAATAAAAATAAAAAGAGTTTTTGCAAAAATCAACAGATTATAAAAAAAGAAAAGGGGGGAATTGTGGGAATAGAAATGTTGTTTTTGCAGAGTTACATTGTTTAGAAGGAGGGAATGTGGTACTGAGATATGCTTACAGTGATAAGAAAGTTTAGCAGGCGACCTTGTAAAATGCAGACAATCAGACTCCTTAGGACAATTAGGTGAAAATCACGGTGTCAAGTCAAGTCAGATAAGTGAAGAAACATTACCACTTCAAGCAGTAAAAATGTCAAAAGAAATTTGAAATTTAACAGGCCGGCGACTGAAGGCCATGCATTGTTTGTGAAGCATCAGATAGATTGTGAACCTGGATTACCCACTCAGTGGGGAAACAGGGGAGGGTCCTGCCATCAAAAGGTATATAAACTGTGTTTTGGAACTAGTAGATGCGCTCTCTCCTGCTTGTGGGGCGCCCGCCATTGCAATCGCGAATAAATTACTACTTCACTGAGATCCTCGCCTGAGCCTAAGTTATTGGCTACGGAGTGTTTCTCACACTCCTTTATTAGGTTATTTCCAAAGCTGCAGGGCACCCGGGTCATGCAGCTCTGGCAGAGGTGCCGTGGATTTCCCTTTCTGACAGTAACAAGACCCTCCACAGGATGTTTTGGGGACTGAAATGATTAAATACAGCTGCAAGAGTGCCTAAGCCTTTTCATAGGAGAAAGCCCTGAAGGCAACTCTCGGAGAGGCAGTGCAGAATTCGCTACAGACTGGCCAGGGGGCTGATAAACAGCCAGGCTGAGGGTGTTATCAATACATTTGACAGATGATCTGACACCTGTTTTTCAGTTCTGGATCTCTCCAAAACAAACAAATAAGACGATGCACGGCCCTATTTAGGAACCGCATGCTGCAGCGGGCATTTGGCACGGGAGGGAAGGCCAGAAGGTACCAAAGAAGCAGGGGGCAGCTTAACAACTTTGTTTCCCTTCATCCCAATGATTGCCTTTCAAAATCACTTAGAAAGGGCTACATTGCCTCGGCATCAAACAACTTACTCACCACGAGCTGTCAGACGAGGACAAGCCATGATTTGGGAACGTCGGTGCCCTGCACAGTGTTGGGGTCCGTCTCCATCCTGAGCCATGCTGGGGATGCTCTCCTACCTCATAGGGCATGGGGATGCATGCCCTACCTCAAGTTTATTGACTGTATTGAAATGCCACTGTTAGTTACATCCTGAGAACGGCTCTGTAAAAGCATCTTTCCTAAACACGTGGACTTCCTGCATAGAAATACACTTGAGACTGCATTAAACCTTCATGCTCTTGAGGAAGCGTTTAACAAAGTAATAATTTTATGAATATAATATTCATCTCGAGAACTAAATCATGGTAGTTCTTCAGAAACAGCTGTAAAAGCATGCGTGCAACTCCCTGAATTATTCCCACTGAGGAAAGCTGAATGAGCTGGGGACAGCCTGGATGGGAGCTGGGCACCAGGGCTTCATGGGACCAGCAATGAATTCAGAGATTTTTCTAAATGCACCATCTGCTCCAAAAAAATTAAGCACAGGTGAAGGATAAGAGGAAAAATCCCCCTCTCCAGCAGCCAGAACCTAATCACTCCCTTTCCTATCCTGGCCATCCCAGTGACCAGCCCCAGCCACGGAGCTGGGAGGCGCAGACCCTAAGCGCAACAATGGGGAGCTCATCTTTACTCACTGGTACGAGTTACAGCATGATGGAACAGCCTGCTAAGGCTGCTTTCTGGAACAAATGCTGCCCCCGTGGCTAATCGGAGGAATATTTCCTTCATTGAGAGAAAAAATTAATATTAGTTTTTGGCAGGCACAAGGATGCCAAGTAAATAAGGTGCAGTCAAGCTTTACGGTTACGGTGCCTTTTGGTGCCCCTTCTTGGCCCCGAAAGGGCAGCGATGAAAAATGGGGAATGCAAATGGGAAACTGCAATAACTGGTGCCCCGGAGCAGCAGGAGGCTGGCAATTAACAGCTGACATTAGAGCACAGGGCACAGCCCGACCGTGTCCCCGTGGTGCCACCGGTGGGTCAGCTGGCACAGCTCCAGCTCCCCACATCCTAAGGCACACAGAAAACACCCCGTAGGCTGAGCTCTGCAGCAGTGCTATGGCAAAGGGCAGTGTGAAATGCCCTCCTGCTCTCCGTGTCGGTGGCTCGAGGCACTGCTTGGCCAGGCAGGAGGTGCTGGGTGGTAATTTGGGGTCACGGAGCTCATCGAGGTGCTGAGGAACAGCCTCGGCACCGTGCACGCAGCCAGAGTGGGGCAGATGGGGTTACAGGAGAGCTGCAAGCAGCAGCCACGTGCAGAGGAGGAAAGGGAAAGCCTGGCAGCACATCCTGCAGGTGGCTGAGGGGCAGAGAAGCGAGCAGGATCACACACAGCCCCGCTAACTGCCACCAGCTCATCCTCCGGCAGGCACCGGTGGAGGAATCCCGCAGGGAACCCAAAACACTCCACGCTGGAAATCACTACTCCCAGCAGCTCTTATTTTTAAACATAGGTTGCAGCCCTTATTTACCAGCAGGCGCAGTGCTGTCAGGAGCACTGACTGCAGATGCCTCGCTTGCCTTTTGCGAAGTAAACCTCCTGTTTTGACTGCGAGCTGATTGATGCTCAGTTATTTGGGGAGGGCTATTTCTAGCTACGCGATGCAAGCCAGAGTTACCAGCCAATTAAGTATTTATGGCCAATTGCGTTTTCCTAGCAAGATGTTTGGAAAGCGGGCACCAATCGCAACAGAGAAACGGGTTAAACCGTGCTTTTCTATCAACACCCCCATGATGGCCTAAGAGGAAATGCACAGCCAACGTCCTGCAGGGGCTTCTCTTGGGGCTATGCTTGGAAACCACCACCAGAATGGGTGTTTTAGGGACAGCACCAGCAAGGCAGCCTGGCTTCAGCAAGTGTACCCCAGCCCCGTGCACAGCACCCTGCTGGGTGCTGGCAGAACCCCCGTGTCCTGCTTTTCCAGCCATCTCTTCCACCAGGCTTCTCTTTCTGAACTCACTTGGAAATCCTGCATCCAAACTCAAACCCAAGTGTCTCCTCAACAAGGACAACCGCTGCAGCCTCCTTACAAGAAAAAGAAAAATCACCCCTGCTGCCTGTTCCAGATGTTAAGGCATCACCATCACTGTTCTTTTCAGTTGAACACCCAGACACACACCCTTCCCTTTTCAGTTCCCTTAGGACAAAGCTCCCTGCTTCCACAAGGAAGCGCACAATAAGCCTGGTGATAACGGCGAGGGACAAATCATTTAACAGCTTGTATCGCTGCCTTTCAGTCTGTAGTGGGTTGTTTACAACCCTCTCCAATTTCACTGAAGTAATACTTAACATTTCCTGAGCATGCTCGAGCCCGTGGATGGAACGTACTGCTTGAGTCATCCGCCGCCTGCCGCAGCATCTGCCAGGGACCAAGCAGAGTTGCCTGCTCGTTGCTGGCCACTCGCCCCCGGAGCAGACATCTTCACCCTCCTTTTACAGCATCTTCCACCGCTCACACAGGGACGAGCCGGCTGTCCAAGGTCACTGCAGCCTTTAAAACCAGTGGGTTGTGACGTGGTTGTGCACAAGAGAAGTCACACACTTCCAGTGCCAATGTAGGAGGTGACAAACATCTCTCCGTTAGGTATAACCTCGGTTATATCGACCACAGTCACCGAGTTCACTTTCCTGACAGAGAACAGGGGCACAGGAGAGAGGGGGCTGCAGGTGTTGATTTCAAAGCCTCAAGAGCCCAAAACGCCTTGCTTACCTTCGAGGGAGCCTGCAGAACATCCGCTTGTTCAAACTGCTAATTGGTGCCCAAACCAAAAGGCAGCGAGAAATCAGCGCCAGAAAATTACAACCACATCTCTCCCTGCTCCTTGCATAACGCGTCTGAAGCAGATGATGCCAGCACAGCACCAAGGGTACAAAGGCTATCTTCTTTCTGTGAAGCTGCTTTCAGCTTCAGCCGAGACGTTAACGCCAGGACAAGCAGGAGCAGCTCCAACCTGCTGGCAGCTCCCCATCCATAACACAGCCACCTTGCCCCAGTGATTTGTGCCGTGCAGTAAACGCAGCTGTCGGAGATTCACTGTGGAAACTTTTATGCTTAGTGCACACACACATATATACGGACACAGCACACCATCATTTTTACATTTCACCAGGGAGAAAAATAATTCTCGGGGGTCAAGCAGGGCCACACGCTGCCAGCTCCGGTCTCTGCTGCAGTGGGATCCTTGGAGGAGCACTGAAAAGCTCTGCACTCAGAGCTGCGTGCTGACAAATATTTGGTGTTAGGAAATAAGTCAGCTCATGAGTTTCTGCTGTCAGTTTAAGTGGATGGCAGCATAATGCATTGAGGCATACAGCATTAAGACAACGCTGATAAGCAAGCTGCGAGCTAGACCCGCACTTGAATCCGAGCTCGCTCTCCCTGCTGAAGAATATTTGTCTGCTCATCTCTGCTGAAAATCCCAGGAGAACAAAGGATCTTTTGAGAGCAACGTTTTAAACCTAAACATGATGCAACATAAAAATTTCCTTGGATAAAAGCCGGAGGAGGATATGAAATGCTCAGAAAGAGACAGATGGGTGCTGCCATCCTTGTTAGGTCTAGGACACACTGGTGTCCTTCCCGTTCACGAGTAACTTTTCTGTGAAGCCTGTGTCTGAACAAGTGCTCTTGTGCTTCCAGTCTCAGCAGCCAACGCGCTCCCAAGGCCGTACCCACCGACAGTGGGGACACGTGCTTCAAACCAGCCCTGCTCAAGCCTGGTCCTTGGAGAAACAAGCTGGGCCACACATCTGGCTGAGCAGGGAGCCAAGAAGAGCTGTCAAGCAGCAGCCCCACCGAGCTGGGACAGCAGGCAGAGCCAGACCAAGAGGAAAGCCCACTGCTCACGGCAATTCAAAATGAGAAGCGAACTGTTTGCTTTTATACTCATTTATTCCTGAAAGTGTACAACTAGAATATAAAAATATTCCTTGGTGAAAGCAAAACAGAGAAGGGCAGGAAATGCATGCCAAGTGAAAAACATTTGCATATTCCACTGAAAGGAGCCTCCAGAGACAGAGCTCGGAGACTCCTCAAGCTTGGAAGCCTGGGCCATGCTTCTCCTTTACAGAAACTTCCCCAGAGCAGATCCATAACTTACCTCCCCGTGACTCATAACTTGGTGGAATTGGTTTCTAGTTTGTTCTCTTTGAGAACCCAATTACTTGAAGTGCATCACAGCAGCAAATGAAAGCAGTGTGCTGCCTTATTTATTATTATGCATTTGTTTTTCCTTACAGTGACTGCATTATAGCTGCCACAAATATGCAAACCAGATGAATTAAAACAGCTCGCTTTCTCAAACATTTCCAATCTCCGAGACTCGGTACTTCACACGTGCTCCAATACCTGGATTTTTTTTTGACTAATGAACACTTCTACTTGCTGGAAAATGTTGAATGCAATTAGTACTTCAATCTGCAGCCTCAAAATATGCCGTGTCTGGCAGCTGAGCATTCTGAAAGAGCCCAGTGCTTGGCAGAAGAACTAGAAATCTGAAAGATAAAAGGGAGATTTAAGCACACTCCCACTAAGGCCTGCTGCAGAATTTAATTGGCAAGGTTAGCAATAAAGAGGCTGCAGAGAGAACCACCAAGGTTATGGCACCAGTGCAAGTCACAAAGCAGTAACAAGTTATGATTCCCGGGCTTACAAATTAGAAATCACATTTGGTTCCTCACCTTGCACTCCCCCATACCGAGCTGCACAAATGTGTTCTGATCAAATAAGTCTACTCCTTTGCTCTTCTCAGTCCAGCTTTATCTCTTCAAGGGGAGATACAAATCACTCCGTCCAACCCTTCCGCAATTTCGTCCAGCCTCTGCCTGCACTCCTCCCGCAGCTGCTTCAGCTCTCTCTGCAGGCTGGCCTCTCTCATCTGCAGCTCTCTGATCACCTCTGTAGCACTGACAGCTGGAGCAGGCTCCTTGGATACAGATCTGCTGAAGCCTGTTTTGCTGGCAGAATGCTTGCTTCTATACACCAGCCTGCACAAGCCATGCACTTTATTTTTTTTTGGAGCACAAAGGTTTGAAAGATCCAGCAGTTTCAGTTCCACAGCTTCCTGGATCTTTCTAACAGTAGCAGGAAAGTCCTCTCTCTGTAGATCTTCTGCTCTTGCTTTCACCTGTAGAGAGGGAAAAAAAAAAAATAAGAGCAAGGTAGGTTTCTGTGAAAAACTCACGCCAGGAAACACCACAAAACGTCAAGTTTGGATCGGGATGTACCAAGGAGACGGGAGCCAAGTGTACACCCAAGTGCATGGCAGTGCAATCTGAATTAAGCTAACACACGGTTTCCATCAGGTAGCAGCACCAGAGACCAGAAAGCTGCCTGTGGTAATTTGTTTGCAGCTTCACAGTCCAGCAACCCCTCCGCCGATGAGTAATACCCAAGGGCTCTGCACTCGTCCCTCGCGCTGCCGAGTGGGTGGTTTTGCTTCAGAGCAAAACACACGGAGCAAGAAGGGAGATCTAGTGGAGTGACCTTCATCACCGTCGTGCTTTAAGCCACCGTGTTGTCATAACAGATTAATTGCTTCATGACTAACAGCGTTAATTAAGTTTGCAAATGCTTTCTGTACTTGGCAATGCGAAAAAGTAGGAACGACAACCGTAACCTAGAAATTCCTTCGTTCTCGTTATGGGGCCGCAAGTAGTACGATGAAAACAGGGGAGCAGAGACAAAGCAGTACAGGCTGAGAACAAGATGAACACCAGGCAACACAGTTTCTCTGCAGATAGGCCCAATAAAACAAAGCTTTTCTCGTGACAGAATCACCGTCTGGGTAAAAGCAATTGTATACGCTGGGGTTTCTCCAAAGCATTTGATTTAATGTTCTCTAACAATTTGATTTGAAGAACTTGCAAGATGGTAATTGCCTTGCCAATTTTACAAGTGGATTAAACATGAATTCGGTGACTCATCTCCAAACGTAGCTGTCAGTGGGAACACATCCATAAGGAGAGGTACCCTGCGCTGAGGGCCCTCGGGGAAATGGCTCGTGGTCCAACGGCACGGTGTGTCTCATACCATCTCCAGGTAGTGGTTGGAGTCAAGTTTAACAACACCCAGAGATCACAGGGGGAAATCCTGGGTGGGGAAGGGCAGCCTGGCACGTGGCAGTCCACAGAGGGGCCGTCCTGGTTCCTTCCCCACCCCATAAACATTTTCCTTTTTACCTTGTCACAGCTCTTCCAGTGCACTTCTCCATCAGCCGAACCCACACAGCTGGCAGCAGAGCAGAAAGACTACAGGGACTCAAAGCCTTCTGCTGTGGTAGCCAGCTGCCTAAGCAGCTCAGCAGAAAACCAGCAAGTCTTCAGAAAACAAAAAAACACATGGAAACCAAAGAACTCAATGCAGGTCACTCAATGAGACTCAGCCCAGAAAACAAGCCTCGTAAGACCTGAAGAGCTCCAAATATGCCATTTATGCAGAGACATAACTTGTTGGAGATCCTGGAAGTGAAAGAGTAGGTAGTGAGAGACCAGAGTTTGCTGACAAAGGCACAGGAAGATCAAATGGATGAAAATTTGAGTTAGATACTCAGCTTCAGATTAAGACGTTGTTTCCTACTATGAGGATAACGAACCATGAAATGCTCCACTGCAGCTCTGTGGGCGAATCCTTCGGCCAAAGCTCAGTGCTGATGCTACCCCTCCTTCCAGCCTCGCAGCTGCTCTGCAGCCCCTTCCTTCCCCGGCCATGGATGAGGATGAACTTCTCCTGGGTGTTTTCATTCTGCAGATCTGCATTAGGATGTTTGTATCTCACGCGTCAGGGCTCAGACCAGTCCTCTGTAAGGTCAGGGATATTTTGGTATCTCAAACACCAGAAATCACTCAGAGCTGCAATTGCAGTTGAATTCCTCCACTGACACCAACGTAGTGAGGGCTTCATTCACTTATCCCAAGCCTTTTATCAGAATTATCTTCATCTGTTTGGCAGCCAAGTAATTAATCCTCTCCAGAGTCTTCTGATGTGTTATCCCTCCCTACCCTCAACAAAGATCAAGAAAATCAATCAAGTCAGAAAAGGAGTAGGTTCCTCTGAATTTTTCTCAACATCTTAAAGGCTTTATCAACGCAGAACCATCTGTTAAAGGAGACCTCTGTTGACTGAGGCGTTTGAATAGAGAGCTGTAGCAGAGAGAAGTCTCTCCTTGCCCTTGTTCAAGAGCCAAGGGTCCCTCTTTATCATAATCCCTAAGGAACCCCAGGACACCTCTTGCTGTTGGCAAAACGAATAGCTGCTGACCGATCCTCTAACGACAATTTAGAAGAAACAAAACTGAAAAAATAAATTCAATGTTACCTGGGCTTGCCGCTGCCAATGAATAAATGGCAAGTGAAGTCTGCACAAAGTGGATTTAACACCGGAATCCAGAACGGGGAACATTTCCTCTTACTTACAGAGAACGAAATTACCAAGCAAACAGAGTCCACAAAACATTATTTATTTTTTTTCGCATTAAACTCAGGCAGAGCACTAGTAGGGCTGTATAAAAGTACTCCTAATGAAACATAGGTTTTCATACCAGCCAAAAATGGAGGATTTTATTACCTATTGTGAAAGCACACAATGGAAGAGCACGCTCCTCTCAGCAGTAAGTGTGCTGAGTTTTAACTCATCATAGGAACAGCTGCGATAGGAATTACTGTAGTGAAGAAGGAGCAGCTGTAAAGACAAGGACAATAACCTAGCTGTAAAGCACTCAGGGAAACAAAAGTATGAGGATGGCACTGCACATGCTGCCTCCTGTAAGCTTCTCTAAGGAGAACCAACGTTTTCTGGGACAGAAAAAATTCTAGATTAATTTGGTAAGAGAAAATTTCAATATAATGGCTATGAAATAAGACAGCAAGTTTTGTAAAGCGCTATTTATATCACAGAAATCTGGAGTTGGGTAACTAGTTCGGTTTATTTTTTGCTCTGCTCTTCCTGGTAAGAGTAAGTTCTGCAACCACATATGTTCACAAATATCCTTGTTGAACAGCTGAAGTCTCTAGAGGTTACCTTCAAGTAATGTTCTTCACTCTTCACATCCTGAAGACTTGTGAAAACACTCGATAACCTCCCTCCTGCATGGTTAATTGATGCTTTTTAACAGCTTGCTATCTCCCATTAGTCAGCACACAATGATTATTCTGTACTGCAAAACAATCTCAGCAGACCACCGCACATTAGGCAAACACACTACAAAAGGTAAGGAGCCTCAGCATTTTGTGCCTGCCCCTCTCTATCCTTTCAGTCTCAATCTAGCAGCTGGAACTTTGACTCCCAATTAGGCTCACGGTGCTGTCTGACAGCTGCTGCGCATCCTCTCCGAATAAATACAACAAGATAATCATCATTTCCACTGCTACAGGAACCACCTCATCCCAGAGGGACACTGCATGTTCTGAGAAAAGCCACACCAAACACAGAGGGAATCAGCTGATGGGAAATCCACATCTTCCAACTGGCACACACCTCGCTCTGGAGCGAGTACCGATCCGGTTAGCTCTTCACAACACTTTTGCATGCCTCTAAGTACAACGGAGCAGTTACTTACTTATCATCCTCCTGCTGGTGCCCTCCGACCCTGCCTCACCATGCCAACAACTCTGCTGGGGACAGGGGAGTGGCCACGCTGCCCTGGCTGCTCCTTGATTTCTGGAAGTCTTCCAGAAGGCTACTGCAGGCTTCAAAACATATTAAAAATTAAAAGCTAAAGGAAAAACTACAACAATTTTACAGGAGAAGGCAAGGCACAAGTGGCTTTGTCTTCTCGCAGGGACAGGGCCACAACCAAAGCTGTTTTTTTTTTAAAAAAAAAAAAAAAAAAAAAAAAAAAACCATATACTAAGGTTGAGGTCCAATTGAGGAAAACAGCCAGGCCAAAGCAGAAAAGGGTGAGCCCAACCCACACATTGCCACATCCGCTGGGAAAGGTGAGAAACTAAGAAACAAGGGGCAGGCAGCTCAGCTCGGTCCCCGCTGCAGCGTATTGACTTGTGTGCTGATGCACAGGAGGGACCTCAATCCTGCACGGACACTGTTAGCTCTCCCGCCACCACCTTTTCTAAAATTTCTCCTACCTAAGGTAGGTGGCTGGATGAGAAGGACAGCCAGTGGCATCTCAGCTCTTTTCAGCCCTGGGAATCTTCTAGCTTGGAATAAATTTCATAGCGATGGGTTTGGTGAGCACTTCTTGGAAAGGGTAACGTGTCTGACACTTTGCACAAGCTGCTTCCCACTTTCTCCGCATGTTCTGAGGTTTTGAGGCCAGAAGAGGACTACCCAGACTCGCTTTCTCTGGATGGTGTATGCATTTGTCATGGGGACAGTCCCAGCCTCCAGCTGCCCACTTTGTGGGAGGTCTGCTCTCACCAACTGCTGACGATGAGCAATCCATTTAGCTCATCCCATCTCCCCTCCAATATCAGCCCTTCCAGCCCTTCCTAATTGCTGTGGTTTCCTCAGCTCCCTCGCATTTGCCTGCACCTCGCTGGTAATGAGCTGCCTGGGGTTTTGTGTCTCATTCTGCATGGCGCGGAAAGATCCCCACGAGGCTGCTCTGCCTCCGAGTTTTAACAGCTTGCTAACAAAAAGTGCAATAAAAATGATGCAAAAAAATTGTTCTTTTTCTGCTAAGCAGCAAGACGGATGGGAACAGACTTGGGGAGAATTTGGCCAAAATGTACAACATCCTAAAATGATCCTATAAGATCTAGAAAACCACATGTAACATTGTTGAAATCATTTCCAGGAACGACCTAACAATAGTGGCAATCTTCCAAATGCTGGATGTCAATAATTCAGCTCGGAAAAACTTCACGTGGCAACCCAGAAGCCTCAAACAGCAAACACTGTGCCCCACTCAGGTACATGCATGAAGGAAGCCACCAGAGCTAGGGATGCAGCAACAAAAGGTCCAAACACCTTTTTCAAGGAAGAGAATAAGGGTGAGAGCACGGGAGCACTTCCATTTTCTGAACACGCTGCTTCGAGGAAGCAGCAGCAAACCAAATTGTGGAGCTCCTTTTGAAGTGGCTGATAAGGACTGGAATCATGTCACTATTTTTAAAACACAATCTCTTCAAATCACTCCAAGAGCACTGCAGAAATGGCTATAACAACGCTATTGTTCCCAAAACAAGCTGCACGAGCCTCCAAACAGCACATTTGCTGCCTCCAGTCCTATCTGACTACTCACCTCTCCCACATTTCTCTTATGAATGGAGAAGACCCTATATGCATATGACACAAAACACAAATTATTCTTCCCACTCAACACAAATAACACGAGATGCGATGCCAGTCCTTGCTAGAAAGCACAGTGCAACCTGCTCCTTTGTGCTCGGAGCCACAAGGAACGAACAAAAAAACTCAGATCTTGTCTTTTGGGGTTGGGCAGGGAAAGGAAATTAGGAAATATGAATGGATGAGATATCCACACCATTAAGTCACACTGCCTCTGCTATCGGGGGCGTAATCGCCCAACCCCTTTCATCAACTCATCCAGTTCCTCCGAAAACACCAAACAGCAGCCAACTCGCAGGATATTTATTCCCAAAGGAAGCACGCTTCAGAGCTTTACTTTAAAGCTATCATATCCACAACAGCCCCCTGTATTTGAGGAGCTGAAAAGGGTGAAGCGGAATATTACATGCTGGGAATTACTTGGTTAATTAGGGGAAAATAGAAAATATTTTGCAGGAATAGGAAAGGGCTGCCAGGCCAGCTGGTGCACTCACCTGGCTGGCTCTGAGCTGCTCCCCAGGGCATGGCAACATCCCAACACGGCACTGGGAGGCATTCCCCCAGCTACTGGAGCTGCCCTCCGAGCTCTCCATCTCCACGTGTACCGAGCAGACTCAGCCAGCAGGCAAGCATCACTTACAGATACAGATCTATGAGTAAAAAATGAAAGCGGGATAACGATGGAGATACGGGCATCGCTCAGAGACTGCCGTCGGGGATGCTGTGCAGAAATCCTGACAGCCGAGTGCTGGAAAACAGGCAGAGCAAAACAAGGCTGGTTTCGAAGTTTGCAGACTTATCCCTATCAGCCCAGCGGCTGAACCTTGCGAACACTTGTCTTCATAACGACTAAAATAACACAGCTTATAAACAATCATTATTTATATATACCCTTTGCTCTGTCTCAGGGTTTATCCCACCACCACCTCCTCCAAGAAAAGCCTTGCAGAACTGCTGACAGTCTATCTGGGATACAGGGAGCACGATAGAGAAGGATTTGCAGATTACTTTTAGGAAAGCCCTCTCTGCCTGCATGGAAAAAACAGCACCAAGTGCAAAAGGAAAGGGAACAAAAGGAAGTAATAAGCAAAAGGATCAAAAACATAGCAGGGGAAAGAGCAGAGTCCACTCTAAGCATAGCAGAAGGACCTGTAAGTATTAAATAAAAGAAGAATACAATAAAACCTGTCGCAGTGATCCCAGAATTCCCACCCACCACCTTTCTGTGTGCCTGTACAAGAATGCACTGACTATGGAAATACACTTTCTGCACCTTACTGCACACACAGGAACGGAGAAGTGCTGAAAACACCCACCACTGTCCGTCTGGGGAAGCAGATGCTCAAGCAGAGTTCACCCCAAACTTCGTCAGAGATGAGCAGGAACTGAACAAGCCACGAGCACTGCTCTCCACGTCTGTGTGGCTGTTTTCTGTACAGAACAGACAGTCATAACCCAAACACTGTGCATCTCTAAAGGCATAAAAGGGAATCCTTTTTCACACATAAGTGGGGTCAGGGCTTCACATTTCTTTAACAATGAACAAATAAAAAAAAATTGACTAGCCAAACTGTTTTAAGTCATACTTCAGTGTATGATAAATGCTTTCCTTCCATAGCAGGGGGAGACAGGACACGCCACGACACAGCCCTGTGAAATTCGAACACCTGCTGAGCAGCATCTTCCAAAAAAATCAGACCCCCAATGTTCAGAAAAATATCTAAAGGCACTTGCTGCTTATACAGAAAGCCACGAATAAAGTAACAGCAAGTCTCTGCAATCAGCTCTTCTGGAAGCACTACAACACTGAGGTATTTTTTAGAGTAAAACACCTGCTTCCTTATTCTAATTTCCAATTCATGTCCTCTAATAACTTGCCCAAATGTCATTTCAAGCCGCTATGAAAGCTATAGAGTTAGCACTGCAGCTCTGTAAACTTGTCTCATTGAATGAAGCTTCTTTGCTAGAAGCTTTCAAGGTTTTTAATTTTCTGCAGCAGTTTCTGCAACCTGAGAGAGTAACCAGTTAAAAACCCTGGAAACCATCATTTCCTATTTTAACAGCTGAACATTTCCTACAATGTCCTGCCTAAATGAGGTTTCTTTCTTCTTGTGTGATCCTTGATTGTACACAGAGAGATTTGATGTTCGTCTAAAATAGCCCATTTAATAGCAACACACACATGCATTTAGAGATTTAAAGCCAAAATGAACTGCTTAAGTAGACTAACCTTCTGCACAGCACAGGCTGCAGTATTTCACCTAGTAATTTCTACATTTTGGTAAGCTACAGGGTCTCTTCTAGAAACAAACTTTTTTTTTTTTTTTTTTTAAACACAAGCTCCAGTTGATCAAAACCCTACCCTATTGCAATGTTATTTCAGCAGTAAGATGTATTTATGGTTTAAAATGTCCGTCTTTTTGCTAAGTTCTGCCTCAGCCACTGCGTCTTGTTATGCCATTTTCCACGTAAAAAAAGACTTCTACTTTCCAAGCGCCACTTCTGTCTAGGAACTTACACAACATGGTCCAGCAATACCTTCGCCTTGGTTCAGTTACACTTCTCTAACCTCTCACCTAGAAGCACCAACTATCATTTTCTAATTGTGATGGTGGTGTAAGTGGGACCATCAGGCTTCGTTAAGCCCTGAATTGTGATCCGTACGTTATTCATCAGTAGCAGATAGTAAAAGTTACCAATAATCTATATGATAGATAATAATCTATCAATAATCTTTTCCATGACTGCATTACCTCCTGTTTCATGAGCCACAAAACATAGTCTGCATATATCCAATACCTGAAACAGTAAGCAGATCAAACTGGTTCAAGGTACATACGTGGGTATTTCTTACTGAAAACTCAAAGCTCTGGCTTATCAAATAGCTAATAGCTGCAGCAAAATTTCACTTTAGTATAATTACTGACTTTTAACAGTCAAATTCAGCGAGAGGAAAAACCTTAGGCCTTTGGAGTTGATGAAGAATAAACTGATATGAAAGTAATATTAATGGGTGTGTTATTTCTACTATAAACTCTGAAGACATTTCTGAAGGGTTGTAAAGCTGAGCTACAGCAACTGACAGAATATGTAATTATACAAGCAGCTGCATTCCAAATTTTGCCCGGATTTGCAATTTCCTGCAATTAGAGAGGAATGTATACATCTCCATCTTATGCATTTTAAGCAAGACACTCACTATTCAAATGTTAGCTGCCAGGCACACCTATTGTCATTTCAAACCAGAACGACAGGGAAGCCACGGAGAGGCAATACACCTACTTTATCTAGCAAGAGAAGGCCAGCTTTTAACCGGGGGAGGAGTTCTCCGAGGAGAAACTAAAAATATAATGCTAATATCAGAAACGCACAGAGCTGCAACCAACGAGAACAGCTACAGCAGCCTGGCCAGGCACCGCTGCTGCGTGGGATCCACGCTGTTCTCCAGTGGAAAGCTTGAGGACAGTGAGGAAGCACAGTAAAAAATATTTAAGAGCTCATTAGAGCACCAGAGAGAGATCATTTGGTGCAGAGGAGTAACCTGACCTCGCAGGGATGCACACCTCATTTCTGTCGTCGTTTTTGTCTTTCTCCCCCAAAACAGACCATCAAGTCGGTCTGCATTTGGCATCATGTATTAAAATACCACATTGATAGGAGTCAGGAAAATCAGTCAAGCTTAAAATGAAGGAAAAGGATAAAGGATTAAGAAAACAGGAAAGGAACGGCAGTAAGATTTTCCAGTGTCTTTACCAGAAAATGCAAAGTAAACCTGCAAATACCAGTGCGAAACACAAAAGTGCAGGACTGATAAGAACACTGCCTGTTTGCTGAGCCCATGAGTATCTATCGCACAGGAAGAGGGAAAGGGAAATTAATCCTCTTAGGCCCAAAAGCAACCAAACTCTGTGGCTGCTGTGAACTGTGCCCAAGGACTGCGGGGGCTGCAGTGGGGTGGGATTGTTAAAGGACACACCAGAGGCGAGCAGAAAGGGAGCTACTGCTGAAAACCTCCAGATACACACCTCTCACCACAGCACCACAAAGAAGTTTCCTGCCTTGCAGATATTTTCTGAAATCTCTGTTCCTCGGTTTTAGCATGAGCTGTTTGCATTCCCAGCGTTTAGCTTTTGAGGAGTATTGAACTCAAAAAAGAAAAAAAACAGATGGGGATCAAAAACATAATGTGATTATTTGGAGCGACACTGTTGGCAGAACCAGCCAGGAACAAATCCCAAAACAGTAGCTGGACTTCAGAGAAATCAGCAATCTCTGCATCACCTCTGCACTGCTAAAAAGATCCCAGCATGAAAAGAAGAGACAAAGCATGGACACAAACACGTAACAAGACTGCCAAAATCACCGTACTCTAGAGCCAGAGAGCATCTAAACCTCTTCAGCTACTTCTCGAGACGGTGTGTAAGCCCACCAGAAGGCAGGCATCCCACCATCCACTACAGACCCACTGCTCTTGGGAAGGTGGCAGGGCTCCAGGCAGGAGCATCAAACTTGCACGTTCTTTACCAGTGATTACAGGGAGATACAATTCAGGCTTGTGAAAATCTCATACGGCACATCCTAAAATGCAAGAGGGACGAGAGATAAATGCAAAGGGAACAAGAGATAGACACCTACTTCATTCTACTAACTGCAATATTAAAAAAAAAATACAGTCTAACAGACCAGCCTTTTATAATGAATGAGTCTTTTATAATGCATTTCTTTTTAATTAGTTTCATCTTTACATGTTAAATCTTTGCATTCATCTAAAGAACCACCTAAATTAATGTTGTAACATGCACATCCTGAAAATACTCGAAAAGCACAGAACGTCAGCTTTGGTCTGCTAGATTAGATTTAGGCACTCGCAAGAAGACTGCGGTGCTACTTTGAAAAAGACACTGACAACGACAAATTACTAAAGAAGGCAGCAGACAAGTATTGCTTCACGTAATAAATTGCTCACTTATTTTTCAATTTGTTCTTCCAAATTTTTATCTTGGGCAGCAGAGACAAACAGTGACGTCGTGAGATACCATCTCAGATCTAAGCGACACAGAGGGCCCCACTTCGCTGTAAGCACAGCTCTATCACTCTGAGCAACGTGAAAGTGGGCACTTCAGAAACCAAAGTGCTGCTTGTGGCTGGCACTTCTCTATATTATCCTGCTCTGGGACGCGAAGCTGAAAAGTCAAGCAATGCAGCACCTGTATACACAGCCCAAAAGAGGAATGTTTATACAAACCACTCCTCAAATAGACCGATGAGAGTAAGGTATTATCACCTGGTAATTCAGATTTTTGGAAAATGGTCTTTCTTATGGAAAAAAACTACATGGAAAATCAAAAAATAAGCAGTTTCTTCAAAGCAGTAAAATTCCAGTTAGTTCAAACCAGTTCAATTTCAGTTTCCTTGCCACCTCTGAGCGCTTTGAGTGACCGCTGCAGAACATCCAACAGCACCCAGCCCTGTGGCTCTCTCCCTGCTTTTTAGGGAACCAGGAGCTGTGCATCTGCCAAAGGTCACTGCAGCAACCCAGCCCAAACACAGCCATGGCATGAGGCAGATGAACAGTAACCCTCAGGTGGAGATTTGTCAAAATAAAACATTTTCAGAGTTTCAACGAAAAAGCAGATGTTTTTGAAAACCACTACTCGAAAAATTTAACCAGCCAAAGCAGTTTCTCTGACAGCTTTGGTGGTGAATTAGCAGCTGTAGTGGATGCGAGGCTGCTTGAACGGCCATCGTGGCTCTGGCAGAAGTTAAAGGCTGAGCCCCGCAGCGAGCCTGCAAAGGGAAAAATCCCACAGCTCTCATTTTGGAGAGAGACGATAAGATGAAGAGTTAAAAGTTGTGAGTTGTGAGCTCAGCAGTGTACTGTTGCCTTATTTAGATGCATTTCTGTCTAGGAAGAAGAGATCTGACAATATTAAATTACGGATTTACTTTTATGTCAGTTCTTCTACAAGCACAAGGGACAAAGAATCTGAAATGAGTTGGATATTTTTTTCTCTTATGATCAAGCACCCTCGACTTCAGGGCAGACAGCTGAGAGGAAAAGGCCAAGGTTTTAAGCAAACGGAAAACTTTGGAGTTAAGCTTTGAATGCACGAATACAAGCAGTCTCTTTCCCAAAAGCACCAAGCTCCTATCAGCTCACCCCAAAACCAAGCAGTACTGTGGAATACGCAAAATGCTCGCAGCTCCTGCTGGCAGAGGAAGAACTCATCCCAACAGGCAGCCCTGTGCTGTAAAAAGCAAGCCAGATACCCTCCAGAAGTTACTGCCCCAAAAAATACACTTGCAAAGGTTCAGTAAAGCTCCCTAATAGTGTCTCAGGTAGAACTGCTCTAAAAGACAGCAGCCAGCTGTGGTGTCTAACACAGTCTCTGCCTGCCAGGAACATCCCGGTGATGCTGGCCTTGTGGAAGAAGATGTACGTCCCAGGGGCTCACCACCTGCAGGACAGCCTTGGCTCCAGAAATCCAGCAGCTCTGTGGTCACAGGTGCCCCAAATTCCCACCCACCAGCCTCCAAGCTTTTTTGGCCATGTTTTATGTATGCCTTTAACTGTGAAAACATAAGTATACACTTATTTCCCTAAAAATGCACTAAAACATTTACAGTGGCTACAAAACGTGTTTTCTCATTGGATTTTTTTTTTTTTTTTTACAGTTTATTGTTAAATAAGGCTCATCTAAAATTTATTGGAGTATAATTCTTCAGCTGCATTTACTACATGTTTCATTGCCTTGGTCAGTATCCAATATCTTGGTAAATAATGCAAGTAAAATATTAACACCGGTTATCGATTATGCCCTAACCGATCCTGTCACCTGAGCAAACATTCTGCATTTTGGCAAAGGAAAAACTGCATCTTTCGGGAAGCAAGAAAAAATAATATTCCACCCACACTTAGTTCAAACCCCACAGTTCTGCGCACAAAACAGGAGACAGCACTCTAGTTTTTAATGTTTCTCTCTTCCCTATGGAGCTGGAGTCTTTCAGAATACATAAGCCCCATGAAAAATGTCAGGCTGGATAATTTATTTTCAGTTAGAGAGTTTTTGTGTGTATTTGAAATCAGTTTGCTGATTTAGCAACTGGTAGATAGAGTCTCTCTCACAGTTCAGCACTCATTCAGCAATCTGCAGAGCAAGTTACATCTGCAAACAAAGAGTATTTATCTTTTTCATCTGTTTGTATGCTGCAAGCTGAGCATTGACTATTCAAGTCCGACCAACCTGCTGAAGTCCTCAGAAGAGAGCAAGATTCTTTCAAAAACCTCCCAGCTCTGCTCATCTGCGGTAACTTTCCACGTGCTTTTACACGCTAGACTTAAGCCGGGCTAACGAGGGGCTGCAGGTCTAATGCAAACATTAGATCTGGCTGTTAAGAGGAGGAATGATGCACAGAGATGGCTTCATTCCTCCCTCCAACGCAGGGATGAGCACACTGCCCTCCAGGAGCAATCGCCTGAGTCTTCACTACAGCCTCCACGGGCACTTACCAAAAGCAAGCAGTCTCTCCCAGTGTGAATACTGATAAAAAGCTGCCAAATAAACCGGCACAGCAACAAAAAAGCGAAGGCAGACATGAACATCTTACTTCCTACTGCTTACAGCAGGTCCACGCTTTCTAATAACCTAAATCTGCTAATACCGCAGCAGTTCCATCAGCAGCAAATGTAATCCTACATTTAACTGGATACAAACTACACATAAAAGCCATTAGCCTTGTCCCTCCTTGCCATCCTCCCGTCCACATCCTCCACTGCTCCCTCTGATGATCTCCCTGGGTTGCCTCCCCCTAGCCGGGCATCTGGGCCCAGCCAACCATGCACTTCCAAAAGCTGCTCTCGTGGCCCTGCTAGTTCTTCAATTTCTTTTTGCATGAAAAGCTCCACTGACAGCTGCTCGGTGCTCCAGATGGAGGTTTTCAAATACAAAGTGGAACGCAGAAACAGTGGGACCAGGGCAGGGAGCATGCGGACTGCAGAAACACGCTGATGCTCCGAACCATTCCCCACTACTCCTTCCCTTCCCACACCCCAGGCCCCCTGGATAACTACTATCTGCTCGCTGCACTAATATCTTCATATTAACACGGAGCCTGGAGAACTAGAACAAACAGTAGAAAATGAAACGCGAACAATTTGCTTTATAAAAAAGTTTGCGTAGGCAGCTCAAATCCCACTGCTGCCCCTGGGCACAGTCACACAGGGCAGAAAGTGGTATTGCGTATTTCCCTCGCCCCCAGCACACACGCTTTGATTTTCACACAGGTTAGCAGTCCGACCAGGCAGCAGCTGCACAGCTCCTCCCGTGACATCTCTGCTCTCCGTGGGCCAAGCACACCAGCACGGGCACCGCTGTTTCTGGAGAGGACTCGGATGCAGAGGGAGCACGTTCCAGCTGAGGTTAATGACTCAAACTCTTTCCCAGCCATGCTTCACAGATGCACACATGAGCAAGTGCCATCCCATCATATCACCAGCTGAAAGGAGTCTGGCTTGTTTTTAAACCCGAGAGAACACAGATCCCACATTACCATGTCCCAAGCTTCAACAGAAGCTCAGTAGCAGGTGAGCATTTATGTGATTAAAACTGAAGAGATCGTCATTTGGGGTCAAATAACCTGCATCCCAGCTGATGGATGCCGGATGTTTAATACAGCCTGAAATCAAGCTCTCCCTCAAAGAGAACAGATATTAATATTTAGAAAGGGAAAAAAAATACACCAACCAACTAACAGATCTGTTTTGAAATTAGGAGATTTCATCTTTCGAAATGAGGAATTTCATATTTCATTTAAGTTTGTTTCAAAGCAGAGAAACCTTTTTAAAGCTTAACCATTTCACTCAACTTTTTGATCTTCTCCCAATCACCATCACATCACTGAAGAAAAACTGATTGCTTACCTAGGGCTGAATGGAAAGGAACAGAGATAAGAACAAGAAAGCCCCATATTCAGATCACACCTCTGCTGGTACAGGTATGTCATATGCCTCTTCTCCTCCAAGATACCAAACACATTACTGCCTGCAGATGGATATCAGTTAAAATGTCATATTAATCAGGGTTTCACAAATCACCCAAATCCCACAGCAACATTCAGTTATCTTCAATGTCACTGAAAGGGGAAATGGTTTCAGGGTCATTCCAAGCACATAACCAAAAAAAAAAAAAAAAGCTGCGGGCAGGGAGAAAAACAAAACCTTCCTAGGGAAAATAGCCTGTTTAATTTTTAAAAGATTAAAGATTGATAGCTTCCACTACTAGAATCACAGTGTACAAAATATCAATCTTGCAAGAAATAGATACATTGCCCTGATACCATATCCTGAATAATAAACAGTTATGCTTAGTGCTGCAAGCCACGCATCGTGGCATAACGTTGACGTTATCACACCTGAAATACCTCTACCTAGTCCTAAATCAATCGATCAATCACAGGTTCAGGTTTCAAGCCTAATCCAGTCTTAGAGCAGGTCCAACTCCTCTCCATCCATCCCTAATCCCTAACAGGTTGTCCTGGTTTCAGTTAGCACAGAATTAATTTTCTTCCTAGTAGCTGGTGGAATGCTGTGTTTTGGCTTAGAATGAGAAGAGTGCTGATAACACCCCGATGCTTTAATTGTTGCAGAGCAGTGCTTATACTAAGCCAAGGACATCTCAGCCTTTGCTCTGTCCTGCCAACGGGCAGGCTGGGGGGGTGCAGTAAGAGCTGGGAGGGGACAGACCCAGGACAGGTGACCCAAACTAGCCAAAGGGGTATTCCATACCATCTGACGTCATGCTAAACAATATATAGGGGTGGCTAGCCGGGGGGAGGGGGCCGGGACTGCTCGGGGTTAAGCTGGGCATCGGTCAGCGGGTGGTGAGCAATTGCATTGTGCATCACTTGTTTGTACATATTATTAGTAGTAGTACTATTATCATCATTGTATTATTATTATTATTATTATTATTATTATTATTTTCCTGTCTTATTAAACTGTCTTCATCTCAACTCACGAGCTTCACTTTCCATTTCTCTCCCCCGTCCCAGAGAGGGAGGGGGGAGGGTGAGCGAACGGCTGCGTGGTGTTTAGCTGCCGGTCGGGTTAAACCACGACAGTCTTTTTGGCGCCCAACGTGGGGCTCGAAAGGTTGAGATAACGGCAGATCTGACCAGAGTGTGTTAAACTAAAATTGGTATAAGTATTAGACCTGCTTAATAGTCACTTGTCATAATGCTGATTGCTTTAATCTCAACTGTGCTGCGCCTGTTTTCCAAATTGAGTATTATAGCACGTTATTTTCCGTATGTGCTCTCTGTCATGTTGTTTATCCTCTCCGGGCCCTGGTTTCAGACCGTTATGGTACTGTGTGTTGTATCAGTGGCTTATGAGATGATGAAATATCTGGCCATGACTCTAACCTGGTATTTGTACTCAGTAACATCTTCGATTCTATACTTTGGAAACTGTATTTTGGAAACTATTAGCAATTGTATCTGTTGCCTTTTTTCATTAGGGAGTCAATCTGTGGAGGGGAAAGGGGAAGATAATTTTTCTTACTTAATCACTCTCCCTTTCTCCTTCACCACCCCTGTACCCTCCTTGATCACTCTCCCTTCCTCCTTCACCACCCTCTTATCCTCCGAGTTTATTACAATAGCTCTCCAAGATATTGAATATCCTTGGGATACTCAGACCAGCATAGTCCTGTTGTTCTGCCTCCTGAATGCACTTCAAGTTCTGCTTAAAGTTAAACAACTACTTAGGAAGCTCATCCGGAGATCTGCCCGGAGGCAGTATAGTTGTGGGTGGCAGGGAGTATGGGTGGATATGGGCAGGCATCTAGAGCAGTTGGCACCCCCAGTGTGTTGGAAATTCACCCCTGAACAATGGCAAAATCCTCAAAAACTGGCAGAATGCTTGAAAAAAAGGTGTAATGATTCTGGCAGTTCCAAAGTAACACAAATCATTGTAACGTGCTGGGGCCTGGCTCATGCCTATCGAGCTGCCATTGATACTGCTGTCAACTTAGTGACAGACCCTGCGGCCACTCCAAACCCTGTGACAGATCCAACGGCCACTGTGACCCCTACGGTGGATTCTGCAGCCGCTCCAGTCCCAGCTCCTGCAGCCGCTCCAGTCCCAGCTCCTGCAGCCGCTCCAGTCCCAGCTCCTGCAGCCGCTCCAGTCCCAGCTCCTGCAGCCGCTCCAGTCCCAGCTCCTGAAGCTGCTCCAGCTCCAGCTCCTGCAGCTGCTCCAGTCCCAGTTCCTGCAGCCGCTCCAGTCCCAGTTCCTGCAGCCGCTCCAGTCCCAGCTCCTGCAGCCGCTCCAGTCCCAGCTCCTGCAGCCGCTCCAGTCCCAGCTCCTGCAGCCGCTCCAGTCCCAGCTCCTGCAGCCGCTCCAGCTCCAGCTCCTGCAACTGCTCCAGTCCCAGCTCCTGAAGCTGCTCCAGCTCCAGCTCCTGCAGCTGCTCCAGTCCCAGTTCCTGCAGTCGCTCCAGTTCCAGCTCCGGCCGCTACTCCAGTCCCAGTTCCTGCAACTGCTCCAGTCCCAGCTCCTGAAGCCGCTCCAGCTCCAGCTCCTGAAGCCGCTCCAGCTCCAGCTCCTACTGCTGCTCCAGTCCCAGCTCCTGCAACTGCTCCAGCTCCAACTCCAGCTCCTGTAGCCGCTCCAGCTCCTGTGGCCGTGTCAGAGAAACGAGCTGTAGCAGTGCAAGTTGACCCTGCAGAGGGCATTCCAACCCCTGTGGCAGACCCTGTAACAAAGTCAGAGAAACGAGCAGTAGCAGTGCAAGCTGCCCCTGTAGAGAAGGTGAAAATACGGTATAGAAATTCAAGTCGTTTAGAACGCAGAGAGTCTTCTGCCAATCCAGGTAAGGCTTCTGCCAAAACTAAGTATAGAGATGACGAAGATGATGACGACGCTGGGCCGTCAAGGATTCAGGAGGAGGAAGATGAGGATGCCGAAAGAGCAACAGTAACTACCCGAAGCCTAAACGAGCGCGAGCTACGAGATGTGCGAAAAGATTTTGGTCGCTGTATAGGTGAGCAGCTTGTCACCTGGCTGCTCCGGTGCTGGGACTCTGGAGCCAATTGTGTGGAATTAGACGGCAGGGAAGCCAAGCGGCTGGGATCCCTTGCTCGAGACGCCGGCATTGACAAAGCAATTGCAGATGGAGCACGACCCACCAGCCTCTGGAGGCGTCTCCTCTCAGCTGTGAGGGAAAGGTATCCCTTCAAGGAAGATATTTTATGTCTACCAGGCAAGTGGACCACTATGGAGAAGGGAATCCAGTACCTGAGGGAATTAGCCGTACGGGAAGTGATTTATGAGGATCCAGACCTCAAACAAACATCCACAGATCCAGATGAAGTCAAGTGTACACGACCCATGTGGCGGAAGTTTGTACGGAGTGCACCATCATCATATGCCAGCTCATTGGCAATAATGGCCTGGAAAGAGGATGAGGAACCCACAGTGGGTGAAGCGGCTAAACAACTCCGGCAGTACGAAGAAAGTCTCTCCTCTTCCTTACAGGCCTGCGTCTCAGCTGTGGAGAAACTTTCTGAAAAGGTTCACCAACTTGAAGAGAATCTATTGTCCTCCCCACCTGAACCAACCAGTGCCCACCGACCAAAGGAGAACACTTGGGAGAAACTTTCTGAAAAGGTTCACCAACTTGAAGAGAGATTATTCTCCTTCGCACCTGTACAAAGCAGTGTCTCAGCTGTCAGGGGTAGGCGTTCACCCACACAAGGAAGACGATATGGTGGGTACTCACCCCGTGCCACCCTGTGGTTTTACTTACGAGACCATGGAGAGGACATGAGAAAGTGGGATGGAAAATCTACCGCGACCCTAGAGGCACGGGTACGTGAGTTGCAAAAGAAAACAATCAGGAAAAAGGGATTCTCCGAAAAGTTTGCTGCTCCAACTTCCAGCAGACAGTCCTTCAAACACAGAAACGAGGAAGATTCTGACCAGGATTAGGGGGGCCCTGCCTCCAGCCAGGGGGAGGAAAGGGACAATCGAGTTTATTGGACTGTGTGGATTCGATGGCCTGGCACATCACGCGCACAGAAGTATAAGGCTTTAGTAGACACCGGTGCACAATGTACTATAATGCCATCGAGCTATAAAGGACCAGAGCCCATCTATATTTGTGGAGTGACAGGGGGATCTCAGCAGTTGACTGTATTGGAGGCTGAAGTGAGTCTGACTGGGAATGAGTGGGAAAAGCACCGCATTGTGACTGGTCCGGATGCTCCATGTATCCTTGGCATAGACTATCTTAGAAGAGGATACTGCAAGGACCCAAAAGGGTTCCGGTGGGCTTTTGGTATTGCTGCCTTAGAGACAGAGGGCATTAAACAATTATCTACCTTGCCTGGTCTCTCAGAGGACCCCTCTGTTGTGGGGTTGCTGAGGGTCGAAGAACAGCAAGTGCCAATTGCTACCACAACTGTGCACCGGCGGCAATATCGCACCAACCGAGACTCCCTGATTCCCATCCATAAGCTAATTCGTCAATTGGAGAGCCAAGGAGTGATCAGCAAGACTCATTCACCTTTCAATAGTCCCATATGGCCAGTGCGAAAGTCTAATGGCGAGTGGAGACTAACAGTGGACTATCGCGGCCTGAACGAAGTCACGCCACCACTGAGTGCTGCAGTGCCGGACATGCTGGAACTTCAGTATGAACTTGAATCGAAGGCAGCCAAGTGGTACGCCACAATTGATATCGCTAATGCATTTTTCTCCATCCCTCTAGCAGCAGAGTGCAGGCCACAATTTGCCTTCACTTGGAGGGGAGTCCAATATACTTGGAATAGGCTGCCCCAGGGGTGGAAACACAGCCCTACCATTTGCCATGGGCTGATCCAGTCTGCACTAGAGCAGGGGGAAGCTCCTGAACACCTGCAGTACATCGATGACATTATTGTGTGGGGTGACACAGCAGAGGAAGTTTTCGAGAAAGGGAAGAAAATAGTCCAAATCCTTCTGAAAGCCGGTTTTGCCATAAAACAAAATAAAGTCAAAGGACCTGCACGGGAGATCCAGTTTTTAGGAATAAAATGGCAAGATGGACGTCGTCAAATCCCAATGGATGTGATCAACAAAATAACAGCTATGTCTCCACCAACTAACAAAAAAGAAACACAGACTTTCCTAGGTGTTGTGGGGTTTTGGAGAATGCACATCCCAAATTACAGTCTGATTGTAAACCCACTCTACCAAGTAACTCGTAAGAAGAATGAGTTTGAATGGGGCCCTGAACAACGACAAGCCTTTGAACAAATCAAGCAGGAAATAGTCCATGCAGTAGCCCTTGGGCCAGTTCGAACAGGACCAGATGTAAAGAATGTGCTCTACACTGCAGCCGGGGAGAACGGCCCCACCTGGAGCCTCTGGCAGAAAGAACCTGGGGAAACTCGAGGTCGGCCTCTGGGGTTTTGGAGTCGGGGATACAGAGGATCTGAGGCCCGCTATACTCCAACTGAAAAGGAGATATTGGCAGCATATGAAGGAGTTCGATCTGCTTCGGAGGTGGTCGGTACTGAAGCGCAGCTCCTCCTAGCACCCCGATTACCGGTACTAGGCTGGATGTTCAAGGGAAGGGTCCCCTCTACGCATCATGCAACTGATGCTACATGGAGCAAGTGGGTTGCACTGATTACTCAGCGGGCTCGAATAGGAAACCCCAGTCGCCCAGGAATATTGGAAGTGATCATGGACTGGCCAGAAGGCAAATACTTTGGGATATCATCAGAGGAGGAGGTGGGTCGTGCTGAAGAAGCCCCACTGTACAACCAGTTGCCAGAGAATGAAAAGAAATATGCCCTGTTCACTGATGGGTCCTGTCGTATTGTGGGGAAGCATCGGAGATGGAAGGCTGCTGTATGGAGTCCTACGCGACGAGTTGCAGAAGCTGCTGAGGGAGAAGGTGAATCGAGTCAGTTTGCAGAAGTGAAAGCCATTCAGCTGGCTTTAGACATTGCTGAACGAGAAAAATGGCCAGTTCTCTATCTCTACACCGATTCATGGATGGTAGCAAATGCCCTGTGGGGATGGTTACAGCAATGGAAGCAAAACAACTGGCAGCGTAGGGGCAAACCTATCTGGGCTGCTGCATTGTGGCAAGATATTGCTGCTCGGGTAGAGAACCTGGCTGTGAAAGTACGCCACGTAGATGCTCATGTGCCCAAGAATCGGGCTACTGAAGAACATCAAAACAACCAGCAGGTGGATCAGGCTGCTAAGATTGAAGTAGCTCAGGTGGACCTGGATTGGCAGCATAAAGGTGAATTATTTATAGCCCGATGGGCCCATGACACCTCAGGCCATCAAGGTAGAGATGCAACATACAGATGGGCTCGTGATCGAGGGGTGGACTTGACCATGGACGCTATAGCACAGGTTATTCATGACTGTGAAACATGTGCTGCAATCAAGCAAGCCAAACGGTCAAAGCCTCTTTGGTATGGAGGACGATGGCTGAAATATAAGTATGGAGAGGCCTGGCAGATTGATTACATCACACTCCCTCAAACTCGCAATGGCAAGCGCCACGTACTTACAATGGTGGAAGCAACCACCGGATGGCTGGAAACATATCCTGTGCCTCATGCTACCGCCCGGAACACCATCCTGGGCCTTGAAAAGCAAGTCCTATGGCGACATGGCACCCCAGAAAGAATAGAATCAGACAATGGGACTCACTTCCGAAACAACCTTATAGACACTTGGGCCAAAGAACATGGTATTGAATGGGTGTATCACATCCCCTATCATGCACCAGCCTCCGGGAAAGTTGAACGATACAATGGCCTGTTAAAGACTACCTTGAAAGCAATGGGCGCTGGGACGTTCAAAAACTGGGATACGCATTTGGCAAAGGCCACCTGGTTAGTCAATACTAGGGGATCTACCAACCGAGCTGGACCTGCCCAATCAAACCTGTTACGTACTGTAGATGGGGATAAAGTTCCTGTAGTGCATGTAAAAAATATGCTGGGTAAAACAGTCTGGGCTACTCCTGCCTCAGGAAAAGGCAAACCTATTCGTGGAATTGTTTTCGCTCAGGGACCTGGATATACTTGGTGGGTGATGCAAAAGAACGGAGAGGTCTGGTGTGTACCTCAAGGAGATTTAATACTGGGTGAGAATAGCCCATGAACTGAATTGCACCATGTTAAATAGTATATTATACTGTATGTTATCACTACCATGATTACTATAGGTGACTAATTAGAATGTATGGAAAAGAGTGTAACCTGAGCATGACATAAATGGTATCGAATAAGGGGTGGATAGATGTCCTGGTTTCAGTTAGCACAGAATTAATTTTCTTCCTAGTAGCTGGTGGAATGCTGTGTTTTGGCTTAGAATGAGAAGAGTGCTGATAACACCCCGATGCTTTAATTGTTGCAGAGCAGTGCTTATACTAAGCCAAGGACATCTCAGCCTTTGCTCTGTCCTGCCAACGGGCAGGCTGGGGGGGTGCAGTAAGAGCTGGGAGGGGACAGACCCAGGACAGGTGACCCAAACTAGCCAAAGGGGTATTCCATACCATCTGACGTCATGCTAAACAATATATAGGGGTGGCTAGCCGGGGGGAGGGGGCCGGGACTGCTCGGGGTTAAGCTGGGCATCGGTCAGCGGGTGGTGAGCAATTGCATTGTGCATCACTTGTTTGTACATATTATTAGTAGTAGTACTATTATCATCATTGTATTATTATTATTATTATTATTATTATTATTTTCCTGTCTTATTAAACTGTCTTCATCTCAACTCACGAGCTTCACTTTCCATTTCTCTCCCCCGTCCCAGAGAGGGAGGGGGGAGGGTGAGCGAACGGCTGCGTGGTGTTTAGCTGCCAGCCGGGTTAAACCACGACACAGGTGTTTGTGTAGCCTGGTTTGTATAGGGCTTACGGATGGACACCACACCAGGAGGTGGTACTCACCAGGTAACATCCTCCAATGTTTCTCTGCCTTGGGCATTGGGAATTTTTTCCCTAGCATGTAATGAGAATGTGTTGTAATTTAAGCATGTTCTTGTCCCATTCGCAGAGGGCATGGGAAAAGAAAAAAACAACCCTTTTCTCCATAGAAACTTCTTCATATTTTGATACTGATTCATATCTCACCTTGGTTTTCCCATCTTTAACATCAAGACCCTCAAAAACCTGTGTGTTCCACACTTAAGACAATCGTCACTTTTCTCGTTTGGACTCTCCCCACTTGGTCTTCCCTGAAAAACTGGATATAAAGTAAGAACAACTGTACCTTGTTTCACCAAAGCTCTTTCTAACCCAGCACCCTGTCTCCAACAGTGTTGAACAGCAACTAGCTAGGGGAGAAGTTTAGGACTAGACAAATACATGTATATAACAATACTGGAAGACACAACTTCCTAAAATCTAATGGTCTGTAGCTGACATACTTCCCTGCCTAGAGAACATTTTTCGTATTTATCACTAACGATGAATTTTTTCCTTGGTGAATTTATCCAGTCGTTCCCTTTTGGTTCACTCATGAGAACAGAGGGGCAGCAGAAGAACAGCACAATTGTTTCCACCTGCTCTGATGCCATACACCCCTGTTCTCTGCCTCCCCTTCCAGTGCAAGGAGCCCTAACCTAGCCAAATGTTCCTTGCACAGAAATCCTTTCACACGTGGTCATCACCCCTCCCCATCCCTGGGCCTTTTCGGTTCAACCACACCTCTCTTTCAGCTCAGACAGCAGCCAGAACTGCACGCAGCGTTGCAGGAACAGATTGAATATTTTAAGTTCCTCTTTCTGCTGCTTTCTTTACGATTCTTAGGATTCAATTTGCTATTTTCACCACTGACATTTCCGCAGAACTATCGTTATAACCCCAAGAGCTCATTCACATGCCACGACAGCCAGATCACATAAACACACATATAAAAATTACGATTCCCCCTTTAGATGCATTTTTGTCACATTTATCTCCCATCCGATTTTTATCTGACATTTTACCGCTTCATTACTCGCTACCACGAGGGCCCTTGGCGATCCTTCCCTGTCGTCCTTCACGTGTGCTCCCAGTGATTTAGCCTCATCTCCCAGCTCGAGCATCTCGCTCGTCACCTCCTTTCCCAGACCACGCACACGGAGCAGCACGGGCTCACAAGGTCCCACTGGAAACTGCCTCTGCAGGCTGATCAGACGCCTCCTCTCTGCTGGCTGCTCAAGGGTAAGAGGAAAGGCATTCACAGGAGCAGTTTATTCTTGCTGAGAATCTGAGTTTATCAAATGTCATTTGAAAATGCAGTAAACGACGTCAATCCAACCTCCTTTGCCCACGTGCTCACTGGTCCCTCCAAGAGCTCCAACAGCTTTCAGATTCACAATTCCTCTCCTCAAAAACCGTGCTGGCTGTTCCCCAGAACATCACATTTAATCACATGCCCTCAATTCTGCTCTTCAGAGCAGTTTCCACTCAATTGCCTGGCACAGACACCCGGTGTACCAGTAACAACGGACGTAATTACCCTGTAGATTATCACGGTTTTCGTGAAGTCAAACGCAGTGGGCACAACAGCTATAATAAACTGTACTGTCCCTCATATGGGCACGATTGTGAGAAACAAGGTAATTTCCAGATGCCTCGATGTTGCAAGATAGAAAGAGAGAGATAATGACTGCTTTAACAACTGCAATAGCTTCTGTTAGACTGAAAAAAGAACACCAAAGGTAAGATTTGATAAGCTTATTTCTCCAGGGAGGAGACTGAAGGGGGCACAATTGATAGAGGAGCCTGCATTCAGCGAGCATCCTGACTGCAGGGGGAGAAAAGACAGAAAGCAACACATAAGCAGCTTCATCGATAGGAGGAAGGGCTGATATGAGGAGGATTGATAGAGGGCTGTCTGACCTCCAGGCTTTCCAAAATGCTGCCACGTAGCATTACGAAACGATTCTGTTCCAGGGGATGTAGAAGCAGAAGCACCTGTGATAAACCATCCCCTTAACAACCTAGCAAGATACACCCCGTTTGGTTCCCACAGTTCTATACTCGAATGACACTCACTGAATCTCAGGAATGCTGGAACGTGACTGGCCAAATCCAGTCAAAGCATCACAGTACAATGGAGAATTCATCAGCTAACTTTTTTGGACTTCATTTCCCAATTTGAACATAAAAAGGTTGTGTGATTTTTACATAATATTTAACAGGACGTGTATTGTTATATATAACAGGAGTCAGAGCATATCTTGCTTTGGAAATCAGATATTGGAAACTTTGCCTTTAGAATTCAAAGTCTGAGACATCCTGCAACATTCATCTCCACTTTGCCACACAAACAACTAAATGGGACCACACCAGGAACCTGCCTGGGTCCAGTACCCCATCACTGACAGTGACTGACAGTAACTGCCTAGAGATGACTACAAGACCAAAGCAAGTATATGTAGGTACTTCAGAATATTCTCCAGCCTGCAATGATTTGTATTCTGCAGCTCCCTAAGCTTGTAATTCACATTTGTATATTTGATAGGTTTTGATGGATTTCTTCTTTCAAGAACGTGTCCAACAGATTTTGAACCCATGTACACTGCTTGCATCCCCAGTGCCCTGTGGGAAGAATTCCTCACACCAAGTGAAGCAGCAGTTTCTTTTACTCATCTCTATCCAACTGATCCCGTTTACTTCCCTCTTACAGGGGAAGAGGGATCAGCTCTTCTCAATGCACTTTTCCCACACAAGACCCTGACCCTTCCTGAGCAAACACCTCCTGATCTGACACAACCTGCTACTTTTCATTGCCAGCTGATCTGTAACCCCATCTACCTATGCTTCAATCAAAAATTAAAAAAAAAAAATAACGCTTGAGTTAATACAGATAAAAAACAATGACAGTTTTGTTACTGTTCTACATGACCCAACTGTTCCTTTTGCTTCTTTTCCATCCACTGGTTTCATGGATTCCCTAGCATCCTTCTTTTCCTGTTTATGCCTAAAAAATATTATTAGCTTCTATGCTTGCATCTCCATCAGATCTTCTCATCATGCCAGCTTGTTAATATTCAGATTCACCTTCTATATCTACATTAACTGGTGCTTCCCAGTGCCCCCTACCCCAGCCCTCTGCCAGCAAATACCACGTACACTTCCTTCGTATCACCTGCTTTCCTCCGCAGCAAGCCTCCCACAGCCAGTCTGTTCTTGCACCAAATCTTGTACTCAGTTCCTTCTCTCACTTCACAGGTTTCAAACCCTTCTTATTCCTTCCCCCATCAGACATTTCAAAGACTACTAGCGCAGTGAAAGATGACAAGGTCTGGCCTCTCCCATCCTCCTTTCCCTCTGAACACCTACCTCTTAATTTTCTCACTCTAACCATTACTGACGCTTTCAACTTCTGCCTCTGTCCCCTCCAGGGGCTGCCACAATTTCCTCCTCTTCTCTTCTCCCTCTGTCCTCTGTAACCTCTATCCTTTGATGCCATCCCTTCCAAATGCAAGAACGCTTACTTTGTTTCAGCACGCTGCCTCTCTGGGACGGATGCCTACTTTGTGTTTGAAAGAGCACCTGGCATGCTGTGGGCATAAACAGACAACTTACTGTAGATCTGCAGCAAGGCTGACACAGAGCAGCAACAGGGAGGCTGCCCTGGGATGGGCTGCAGCAAGAGAGCTGATAAAAACAGGATCTGAAAAGTCATTAACGATCACAAATACCACCTGAAACCTTACCTTCTCCTCCCATGCCGACCTTCGGTGAGTTACAAGCTCGTGTAGCTGGTCGCGGAGAGCCATCAGATCTCTGGATAATTTGTTGATTTGCCCAGTCAGGCTGTCAGCCCAGGGGCAACACGAGGTCACCTTTGGCAGGCTGCTTTTCTCTATGTGAGCATCCTGTGGCTTGCACATATTTCCCTCTTCAGCCATATTATCTAACACAGTTTCCTAAAGGAAAAACAATAAAAGTTACTTTTCAGCAGGAGCTAAAATGCTTCCCCCCCCCCCCCCCTTCCCAGTAATCCACAGCTAGGAATTTACTGCTGCCATCTCAGGATATGGTTGCTCCACAATTTCACAGCTATTTTAAGAGAACCTCCTTAGTTCAATCTAATGTACTTGTAAGTTAACAGAAAACTTATGTTGCTAACCCAGCTTATTTTAGAAAGCACTGCATGCTGTGAGCTACTCTCCACTGCTATTACTAAGGCATGAAGTAACACTTCGGGAACAGAGATCATCAATACTGCAGTAGTTCCAGATACACCCTTTCCTCTCAAACTCTGACGTTGGATGCATTTCTGTAAGAAAGCAATGATCAGGACAGAGGGAAGTGCTCACACTGCTCAGGACAGTGCCACTGGCTACGTGGCACAGTAAGCTGCAGCACCCACAGGCCCACCAGTGTCCGTGTACAGCTCCAAGCCAAGGAACCCCAAGAGATCTCTGCTCCAGGCTGTCTTCAGAAATGGCAACCCTTATTTGAAATACTCAGAAAAAAATTATTAAGTTCAGAGTCCTTGAAATACATGCACCTGCACAATGTAGCACACAAATTATAATGCAGTCCTCAAGCCATGACGGGATAACTAAAGGACCAAGCCTCATCACTCAGAATTAAACACTTATTTCCATTTTGTTACCAAGACAACATCAAGTAGGAGAGGTCATAATCTCTTTTAAGGACATTATTAGCATTCAAAATTATCTTTCAAAAGTGGAGAAGTGACCTAAAAACAGTAAGAGGAAATTCAGCAGTTGAGCAGCATGGTCAACATGCGAGCAAGGGAAAAACAAATGCATAATTACTGACTCAGCAGCAACACTGCTGAAAGAGATGTCAAAAATCATACAGAAGTCACTAACGTAATTCTGATAAAGCCAAGTACCATTTCAGAGAGTATAATCATGAACCTTTGTGATAGAAGAGCTGACCGCAATACTGATGTACAGGTGACATGCCTGGAGTTAAACACAGACAAATGGGACAGAAAAACCCACGTGGGAGCAGCAACCACCACCCAAATTTGAAGGAATGGCCCACAAAGAAACGTTATGAAAACCAACTTTTAGCCTACAAACTAACAGTCTTCTCTGTATATAACATTGTTGTAAAGAGGATGGGACTTTTCTCTGCAGGCAGATTCAAAACTTTGGCTTAATCCATAGCCAGGGGGTTTGGGGCTGATATGAGAAAACTCTGCAATACAGCTAAGAATGGCAAAAGACACCCTGCAAAACCTCCTTTCTAAGAGAGCATCAGCACTGCAAATTGTCCCCAGCTGGACTGGAGGAGCAGCCTGTGATAACATGTCTGGACACTGACAGCCTTAACAAAGTGCACAGCAATAACACTAAACTTTTTTTCCTCCTCTCTTTAATTTGAAATTCATTTAATGACAGAATTTTAAAGTAAAACTACTGCAGTCGCTCCAGTTGCTGTAGTGAAGCCATACTCTGCCCTAAAACAACTGTTTTGTCTTGTTTTAAATGTTACATTTAAGAGCCACCATACTCGCCCTTTTAAGTCAGGGTGCTGTGCCACAGCCCATCAGTGGAAGCAGCAGCTGAAGGCTCCCCACACAAAGTCACGGGGTGGTAATGAAGTCCCTTGCTGCCTTCATGGAGTCTGTTTCATCTCCTTCTGCCTGACTCTTTGCATCCAGTGGAGGACACGCGACTGCACAGAAGAGAACGGATAGCAGAACAGCAAAAAATATGAAGAAAGAAAACGCAGAAAACAGGGGAAAGCTGGAGGGAAGGTCATCAGGACAGCAATGGAGAGCAGAGCCATACCCTAATTCAGGGACAAGCTAAGCATGATGCAGAGCCACACATCCCCAAGTGCATTCAAAGTCGTCTTTTTTACACACATTTACACCAGAAAACAGCAAACTGAAATATAATTGAAGCTTTCAGAAAATTTCATTAATGGGGACTGATCATGAATTCTTGGTGGCTGAAATTATTTATGATCTCCCGAGGCTGACTGCAGTGCATTAACTTAAAAGCAAATTGGTCCACTTCCTAAAATGAGGAGGTAAGGAAGGGGCTGTGCTTTCAAGCAGCAGGAACCTTCATGATCTCATACTTCATGCTGAGCATAGCAGCAGGTACACTTGAGGTTAAAAACGAAAACCCAGTCCTCCCTTTTCTATTTTACCTCTAATTTTCTTGAGTTCTCCATTTCTGCTCCGCATCTGAAGTTAAAACCCTTATGTTCCCCAAAAAAGAATTAAAATCTTTCTTTTCTGGTATGTAAAAAACTGGTTCTATCTGTTTTGGTAACAACTAAAAGCAACTAATTTCAGAGTTTAAAGTTAGTGAGAAAATATCATTAACAGCAGGCTTCAGATAACTGGCTATCATCTATATTTAGCAGTAATGTCTGGTTTATCAAATCCGAAAAGTTGTGGTGTTTCTTTTTTTAAATAATAATGTTTATTTCATCTGACAACCCAGAACTAAGACAGTATGGAAGAAAAATTCTCTTGACAGCTTGCTGCACTTGTTTAAAAAAAGAGAACCAAGCATGAAAAGATGTGGAGATACTAAATAGTTGTTTTCCTACAGAACCGTGCAACTTTAGCTGCTGAATCAGGCAAAGATAAGTCTGAGAGACATACCAATTTCAGAGCAATAGCTGGTAGATCCCTATTAAGGCTTGGGAGCCAAGCCAGGCATTAAGCCAGGCACTTTCCATTTGCAAATACTGAAGGATGCATTAATAGTTTGTGGGCAGATCTTTCCGAACTCATTTGAAATTACCAATTCCCTACCACATGCCAGAGTTCATCCACACCCAGGCAGAGAGAGGCTGGGTTTCCCCAAATTGTAAAGGCACAGAAAAGTCAAGGCACAGGGTAAAGGGAATGGAAACACTCTTCCTAAAAATAACTGCAAATAAGCTTGTAATTTCATGTCCAGTGAATGCTTTATATAAAGATAGAGTAAGGAATGTGACCAATGCATCTAAATTCAGACATCCTCATACAGGGAAGGCTGCAGAGCAGACAATGCCCATCAGTAGGAAAAGGTTCAGTCATCAGAGTAAGGAAGCTGTATCAGGAACCTGCTACACACCTTCCCCACAGCCACCAGGAAGACCTGGCAATAATTCTGCAAGAATCATCTCCTCCATCAGACCAGCAATATAATGTACGGATAAAATGGAAAGAGAAAATTACTGTATCCTCAAAGAGCGTCTCATTCCCATACATCATATGGGGAACACAACCATCACCAACAAAAAACACACCTTAGCCATCCAGCCTGTTGAATGTTTTGTTCAACCTAAACTTCAACTCTTACTTAATAGATGTGCTGGTCAGGTTTTCTGCAAGTATTTATTTAGGACTTAACTCAAGCAGCTGAGTTACCAACAACTGCAGTACTTCCCACACCGTTCAACATGTCAGAGGCAAAGATTTTGGTGAGTACACTGAAATGCCATAGTGCTTGCACCTACTGTTTGACTGCATGTCTTTGGGGACAGGTTTATTCTAGTGCTGATGCTTTCCCAACAGCTATAAGATGGTAGATGAGTAAGTCAAAAACCATCACGTAACTAACGGCAGTTCGATTGGCTCTACACTGGAAGAATTCTTCAAGACAGGTCAGATAACGTTACACTCCTCTGCCTGGCTTTTAGTGTAGAACAACGCATGTGGGCAATTAATAGTCAGCTCACTGATTCTCAGGATTTTGTAAACTCATACCACTAATGCAGTGCTCTAAAGAATTATTTTCAGCAACCGTAAATGGCCAAAAGTTGTAGAGAGAAGTGAGATGGATGCTACCGTTTACACTCACTTGAGAAATCGTAAGATGCACAGAGAAAGGCTTATTGATTTTCTTATGATCATTCAACACAGTTCAAGGGGAAATTGGCAATTTCAACATACTATTTGGCTGGGAAAAAATGAAGTTGTTTTCAATATCAGTTGCTTGCAAATTTAGTTGTTCTGAAGTCTGCAATAAAGCTTAGAGTCCCTCTTCTGAAAACCCATTTAATTTTAATAAAATGTACGAATGCTGTGTTTAAAAACATTAAAGAGATGAAGATCAAGCATTTTCATCTGTATTAACTTTCTGAAATTTTGCTACTCTGCCCTATATTTTCTCAGCTTAGCTGGGTGATTCTTTCTGAAGAAAACTGCGGGATGAAGGACTAAGAAACCATTCCTTACTTTACCAAGGCCTTTTTTCCTTTTTCTCAACTGCTGCTGAACAGTTGTTTTGCAGCGTTTTTGTTAAAAGGAGCCTTTGGAAGTGGTCAGCTCTTTGTTAGATTTGAGAAAGCTGCACCCTTTAAAATTCATTTGAGTCATTACCATCCACTGCCAATAAACCGGTTCCAGTTGCTTCCACTCCAGAAAGGCTTCTAGTTGCATGGTTTCCAGCTCCAGAAGTTGTACCAGCTAGAGGAAGAGAGACAAAGGAAAGAAAATCAGGTAACATTACTCACTTCTGAGTTAAATGAAATGGGCACTTGGTCTGAAGTACAACAAGAGAACTCCATGAGAAGTGTCAGTGGTACATGATACATGTTTTTTTATAGGACTACTGTAAAACCAGCTGCACAGACATGATTGAAAACCTGAAGACACCTCCCACAACATAACCAATTTATTCCTCATTCCAAATGTACAAATGTCATCAGCTTCTACACAAGTGAATGTGAATTTCCATATTATTTTGAAGTATTAAGGAGTCAGAATTCTGATATATTAACACCTAGACGCATGCCCATTTTAAAATCCTCCCTGAATCTCCCATAATCAAATCTCATGGGTTGGAAGGGACCTCAAGAGGTCATTGGGTCCAAACACCCTACCAAAGCAAGATGCCCAAGTAGGCGTCCAGACAGGCCTTGAACCTCTCCAGAGAAGGAGACTCCACCAGCTCCCTGAGCAGCTTGTCCCAGTGCTCCATCACCCTCACCGTGAAGAAGTTCTTTCACATGTTGGTGCGGAACTTCTTGTGATCCATTTTTTGACCATTGCCCCTTGTCCTGTCCCCACAAACCACTGAAAAGAGGTTGGCCAAATCCCACTGTCTCCCACACTTAGGATATTTGTAAACATAGATCTCCTCATACTCAATAGTAACAACCCCAGCTGCGGTATACTGCTCCAGGACAGCTCCTTTCCATCTGCTCCCATACCTGGGGAAAACTCAGAACTACAGTATCTCCATTCCTCCCTACCTCCTCCCCCAAAAGCTTTCATCCCACATTCTCACCACTCAAACTGAGTGGACCTCTGGTGCTCTGAAACAGAGGAACTCCGTCTAAAAATGTTATGTTTTATAAAACCAAATTGTCTGATTTGCTGCATGAGGAACTCCTCCGTTTACCTGACAGTACTTGAAGAAGTGAGAGATTAATGTTCTACCTACACAGTTACACATTTTTTGTAATTATATGAACAGCATGCATGTATGCACACACGTATATAGAAAAAGAGACATTCCAAGACTATTTATATATCAGTAATGCCCAAATTTTTGGAAGGAATGACAGGTGACAACCTAGGAATAAAACAGAGCTTACCAGCTTCAACAGTTTCAGTAGTGGCCATATACACAAACATTTTTAACACTGATCTGACACCAGCAGCAACTTTTTAAGAAACACACCAACAGTAACCAGCCTTGAAAAGGAGGATCAGTATGAGATCAGAAAAGCTACACCTGCCTTATGCAGACAGCTGACTTCTGCCAGCTTTCTTGGGGTTAGTTATTTACTACATACCATATAACTGAAGTAATTGCAAAGCATGAGTTTGCTTTGCAACTTTATTCTGCATATATAGCTTGGAGATAGAGAAATCAGAGAAGGGAATGCACTTGCAAAAGTAACTGCTGGAAATTACGAGCAGTTTCCTCTAAAACACTGCTGGATCCAAAATACAATTATTACACATTTGTTCACACAGCTGACACTTGGCATTACACTTACTGACTCTGCTAGTTTCAAGCTCAGCTGTTACACGAAAGGTGGAAGAATGGGTTTCTGTCTCATTTTTCCTACTCTTAGGTGTATCTGCAGCACAAATGGCTTACCTTATAGGATGTGACGCTGGCAATAAACCCAGATAAAGACCTGATTAATTATTCAAGCTACAGCTAGCGTTACTTGATTTTAAAGTAGCTTTGTAACGTGGTCATGAGCTGTATGTGACTGCAGTCCAAGCATGTGTTGTGACAGCTAAAGAGGACTGAAGACTAGAAAGAGGAATTTTTCACTTTAAGCCTTTTAAAAAAGGGAAACACTTAGGAAAAAATCCATGCACCACTTGCTTTCCCACCACAGCTGAAAGAATATGGTTCTGTAAATGACCTGCTGGAGCTAACTGACCTTAACAGCAATCAGAGCTTCCTGAGCAGTCTCCTAAGCTAAGGACTTTCAGGATTTTTGTTTGTTTTTTCTAAACTGTGCCACTAGTCATGCAATACCCAACCAGCTCACTGGAAAGCAGCCATCTGGCTCACTTACCTATCGCATCCTCACCTTTCACTAAGATGCTACCATCTCAGAAATATCAGGCCAACAACCCTGTGCTCAGTTGTTGCAGCCATAAATCAGTAACGGGATGACTAAGCTGCTGATTTTAGTGGGGACGGTTTTCAACTTAGCTGGAAAGCTCTGTGACAGCGTTAGGCAGCCTGCAATACCCAACTTTTTAGTTTCTGCCCCAGGACTGGATGGCACTGCTCCTAGATGGCATATCCCATATTCCATGCCATTCCTTTTTCAGGTCTTGCAAGACCCTGATGCTACTGCAGCGCAGAGAATAAAGCATAACACAATAAAAAACAACGCTGCGCAAATATCCTTGAAATACCTTAGCAAAAAACATAAAAGTGAGTGAGTGTTTGAGGTGGAGAGGGACGTCAGACTGCATATCTGCATGCCATTAATTTGGCACAAGGACAGTCCCTGCGTGACCCAGGCATGACTGGCTTTCACCCGCACTTGGCAAACAAACAGCTATCTGCCAGCCAGCTTCTTTCCCCCAAGCCTCATCCTTTACTCAAAGCTTCTAATGAGCATTTTTTGTTCTTTAACTAAACCATGCATTTCACAAATTTGAGGTCAATGGCACACGTTTTCTTAGTACCAATAACAGCTCACACAGACGCATCGACAAGCAGTTCCACTCCTACTGCTCTGTAAACACCTCAAAATGCAAGACAAATTCACAAACTGCAGCTAAAGCTGTCTCATTTTCACTGACCTAAGGACCCAGTTGTTATCATCCCTCTTAATGAAATTTCAAGACGAACAGCTTCAGAAGACCACTGATTTTGTCTCACGAACAAAGTGAAGCAGTAAGTCAAAAATGTGCCTCACACAATTATCTAAATGATGCTTAGGGGTAGCGTATGAAAATTGTCTCCCTCCACACAATTAAGTCAAAAGCAATTTCCTTCTTTTTTTTTTTTTTTTTTTGTGGATGAAGTCACAGCTCTAAAATACTTACACTGAGAGAAAAGGTAATGGCAAATTCAAATTGCAAATCTCTGTGGAGAAGTGACTCCATAATGAACACAGAGAAAATGCTCTGCAGTAACAACTCCTCTAAACCATTGTAACGAATCCATCACTGGTGCGAACGACTTGCAAGCAACAGCTTTTCTGCAGAGGCTAAACTGTGCTTAACTGAGATGTTTTGGAGCACTCTGCCAGGAAAGCGCAGAGCCATACAGATGAAAGCGAGCTGTGTACAGAAGATGCCAGCATCCCCTGACATGCAGGTGGGAGCTCCAGAGACAAACCCTCAGCATCCAACGTTTGGGAAACTGAGCTGCAAGAGACAGAGGTAACGGTATCCTCCAGGTGGTTCTGGATACTCAGCAATAGGCCAAAAATCCTCTTCGGTAACCACATAACCTAACTTGCACCGAAGTCATTATTTACACATATCTGAAATTATTTTTTCTGTTGAGACATTAATCTTTTTCGTATTATTTACGAGCATATTGCTGAATTCATTGATGCCTGCAGACTGTTACAGAAATCAATATTTAATAATTTGCAGCATAACGCACCCTGTTCATAGGCTAATTTCCAGAGAGCTCCCCGCAACAAACATTTCATCTCCCATGCCCACAGACCATAATTCAACTATCACACCAACTGCAAGAAGTATTTTTAATCAAAAATTGCTTTGTCTAAATACTCAGAAAGCCATCCCATTGTTAGCCACACATACAAAACAAGCTCTCAACAATAAATCATGTTTCTTGGCTCAGAGACACCAGACTGCTGATTCATCACCTATTCACGCGTGACTGTAGACAGACAACTTGCACTGGGCTCCAGCTCACTGCAAACCTCACTCCAAATGCCAACATCTCTCAAGGATGACTCAGGGCTCAAGACAGAGCTGGAATATGCCAGGTTTTGGAAGCTCGGTATGAAAGCTTATATGGGGAAGGTATCAAAAGATTGTTTCGTGCTTCTGTTTAAAATGGAAATGGTTTTATTCAACTTGAATTTTGGAAAGCTGAATACTATTTCTGAATAACTAGGAACTGTGAGAGAAAAGAAGTTCCTTACCAAGACAAGAAAAGGGTAAATGCTCTTGGTAAAGACAGATGCACCTAACCAAACACCAGATGAAAAAAAAAAAAAAAAAATACAGCCCAGTTTCATTGCCTATGCTACCCATACAAAACTCCCTTGCCAGAAACAAGCAAACCTAGACAAATCAGAGCCCCTCAGCAGGCTGTTAGATGGATAACATTTTGTTTAGGACAGCACGTACCCCCTGTATCGCACATTAGCAGGGCAAATTTTTGGGACCCCTCCACCAAAATGCAGAGAAAATCTTGATATCATACCCAGCGCTGGCTGGGACGAAAATCAGCACTGTAGGTGGACACACTCAGTGCTACAAGATTCAGTTCCACATTGTGATTTCTCCAGAAGCAAAGCTGGTTGAAACATTCCATACATCCCTTGAAGGCTGAAGCTAAAATAAATAGACCTGAAAACTAGCAAGTCACGCTGCAGTACTGTGAAGTACGAGGAGCTGAGGAGCAAAAACCTACAGCCCAATAGGCAGCCTCTAGCCACAAGGCAAATAAAGATCTGTTCAAGTCATTTCACAGGCAGAGAAATACTGTTGAGGGTTGAGAAAGAGGAGGAGAAACACTGCAACACAACTATCACAAGGCACATGGATCAGAAAGGCTCCTGGATGGCAAAGGTGGATGAGCACTTCTCCCACTGCCAGCTGTGGACCCCGTAAGGGACCTTGACCAAAACCCTAATAGGATAGGGAAAGGTTCCCTGTGGCTGCAGGAGCAGGTATTTATCATCACCGCTTCAGAATTGTAATGGCAGATTTTCTTTTTCCCCTCTGGTGCAAGGGAAGATCCAATTTGGATCTTCTGAAAATAAAAATACGTAAAATCTAAAATAGAGCAGCTTTGGATGGAGAGCATAATTCCAGATGCTAGGAAACGTGCAAAACCTCCAAAAACCTGACATAAGAGACCTAACTTTTCCACTCAGCAGCACCGGTTTTATACCACCACGGCTTGAACTTCAATTGAGTTATCTCAGTTTTACATTGCTGAGAGCAGGGAATCAAACCACTAGTTAGAAACTTAAGTGACAACGATCATCATTATAAAACATAATTGCTATTTGTGGACGGATTTAGAAAACATCTGTTTAAAATGAAACTGAAAGAAAATGGGATTTAGAGCAAACAAAATGAGGCATTTGGCACATAAAAAATTGCACATTTCAGATTGCTAGGCAATGAACTAGGAGGTACGAGCAGTGCCGCTCACTTGCAGGGGAGCAGGTCAATGAATGGACCACTTTGCATTTCTCCCCGAGGATATGGCACGTATTAAACACCTGGCAAAAAGATCAGGAAAAAAAGACTGAAGTGCAAGTTTTATACTTTAACAGCCAAGATCAAGATGAGCGAGAATAGAAGCACACGTTTTCTTCCCCAAAGGTATTTTTGATTTGGGGCATGTAACTTTGCATACCTGAGGAGCCAAGTTTCCAGGCAGTACTAAGTCCCTTCCAAGATCAGTTGAAGCACATTCAGTGGTACCCAAAAATCACAATTTACTTTAAGAAATGTCAGCCAGAGGATTTCAAAGGACAACATCAAATTATATCACAGTACTGCCTGACAGCTGTTCATATTGTGCTGCTATCCAGTACCCCCACATAGCTGGTATCAAAGAAAGACCATTACTCATCTGATTTTATTCAGACTGTTTCTGTACACAGAAGAAAGCATTATCCACATTCAGCTTTTTCTTTTTTTCTTCCCCCTGTATACTTGCCCATTTTACTGTATTTTTAACAGACCACAAAAACGCACGCAGAAATAGAAACGAGTCATTTCTAAACCACTTTTTAAACTCATTTAAATTCAATAAATTCAGAACTGAATGCCACATTTCTGAACAATTCTGATATCCCCGTTTCCCTATTATGTTCCCGCACTGGATGTTACCACCCCGTGCAGAAGAGCACGTCCCTTTTGCGCGTGTGGTAGCTGTCAGTGCTATCGTCAACAGGGGAATTTAGCCTTTTGGTTTCACCCTCCCCCCCTTTATTAGCCCATCTATCTTTGCCACCAGTTTATTATGCCTATCTACCGTGTCCTTCCTTAAGATCCTTATCCTGCGTTTGGCAGCGAATAGACAAAAACGCTATCCTTGCATAAAGCTGAAAAAATGGCTTTTTAAAACCAGCTTGCACTGCCAAACACCTACTAAGCCGAGATTGGCATTTTTCCCTCCCCTCAAGCTTTCGTGATTTCTCTTCAAAATAAAGGACCGTGTAGCACAAGTTGCGTACTGATGTCTCACCCTCCTGCTGGGGCTTCTCCATAGGAGTTCACCTGTTCTCATAGGGTACCACTGCCGGTCCTGAAGGAGCTCAGAGGCCAGACTCCTTGGTGGTCCTGAACCTTGGTCTGAAGAGCAGTGACAACCAGGGCTCCCCCAGTTCTGCTTCAAGGGACAGCTCATCAAGGACAGCGCTTACCATCCTCCGTGTCCGGGTCTGCAGCCCACAGCAGCCAAAACCCAAGCTCTCAGCACTAACCAATGTAAATGTTAAACAAAATGCAACTCTCACCCAAGAACAGGGAAAGAAACTTGAAGGATGGCCTTCACCACTGGAGACCCAGAATTAGGGCAGCACGTTCGTGTTACTTAAACAACAAAAAGTTAGTTGATATGCAGATTAGCATAAGCATATCCAGCTGGATATGAATACAGTTTCTCCCAGCCTAGCTCTTTGACAAGCCATCACAGCCTACCATGCGGGCAGGTATTTTCACACATCTTAATATATGCATTATTGACTAGAGAAACTACTTATTTGAAGTCCACTAGTCTCCCTTACATCAATTGATTTCTCTTCATCTTAACTTAAAGGACTGTGTTAAGAGAAGCGACAAATATGTTTTAAAAGACCCACAACTCTGAAAACACTTGCAAAGCATGAGTAGCAGCTGGTTTTACAGCTCTATTTCCTTGGTTAAAAACAAGATACCTGCCAGTAGAACTAAGTTAAGCCAACATAATGGGCCAACTGAACATAAAGTCTAATTTTAAAAGGCTATTGAAAAAAAATCTTTACCAGTCTCCTCTTAATCTGAGTTGCATTCTCACCTCAAAAAAAAAAAAAAAAAATCAGTTCATCTCTCCAGTAACAACTCAGCTGTGAGCAAAGTCACTGGAATACATGAGTTTAACTGTGGTTTGCTTCTTTAATTAGCATTAGCCTGGAGAACACAATAGCCCTACTTTGCTTGACTTTCCAGGTGGGTTACGTGTTGTTTTGAGGCAGTGGAAGCCTAGGCTGAACTAGAGGAAAACAAAGCAGGCGTTTTGCATTGAGGTACCAGGGGAGGGTACCCAACATAGCTGGCAGACTGGCCTGAATGCATCCATTTGGTCCAAGAGGGGCAACCTATACCGAGAAAATGGGGCTTTATCAGACATCCCCAGAGTCCTAAGCATGGCCTTGAGGTTGAATTCTTCTGCACGGGGGACTGGAAGTGCTGCACCAGGCAGTGCTGAGTGTCCACGATAACAGAGGTCCCAGCTAAAGAGCAGAAGACCATCATAGCTCGGTGGCATTTCAGGGTCAGCCTTCATTAACAGCCATACGTTGGCACAAGAGGAAAGTGACAAGCCTGGAGTCCCTTTTCTGTTAGAAGCTAATAACAGGTTTCTTTTCTAGATGAAAACAGCAGCAGCAATGACTCCACAAGCATATTATAAAAACGCTCTGCACTCTAGTGGCTACTGTTAGCTTCGAGGCACAATTGAAGAGATGGGTTATGAGTTTTACAGCTCCTCACCTTACGATTTTGTTTCCTGAGATTTAATTTGTTCCTTCAGGGCCCAGTACCTCAGTTAAGATCCTCTGGGCTGGACCAATGAGACCCTTTCAGAAGCCATCACCAAAGAATGGCAGCAAGTAAGCAACTCTGAATCCAAAGTCTCTTACCAAGGAAGGTTAAGAGATACCACGATGAAGTAGACAGCATATTTTTGCTGTTAATGTGGAGACAAGACACACCTTTAACACGGATGTCCCTGAATAGCAGCTCCTCCTGACCCAGCGGCAGGTGGGAATTTCAGCCAGCAGCTTACACTTCCATCAAGAAAGCATTACCCAGCACCAGCTGATGACAAAGCACCTCAACCTTGTCTCTCCAATTTATTAATTCCAGCTGCATTGTCTCAGGTAAAATTATATCTTACAGTATGTCGCTGTCACAGCATTCAAATTCTGTTAAGTGTGGCATAAAACAAGCAAAAGCACAAAAGCCACAATAAAACTAGTTGTCATCAGATCAGTTCTTCTGCCTGGCAATCACAGCAATGTGTCTCTATCAGTCAATCCACACGGTGCAATTCCTACCTCAGAGCAGTACGTATCTACAGTGTTTCAGAGATACCTTCACTTCTTACGGCTCAGGAGAGTAAGATATTGCTGCTACACAGCCCAACAATTTATGGAGTCCGTGATGAACCACTGCATCGTTTTTCAAGGCCCAAGAACTCTACGGGCTTGGTCAATAAAATATACCAAGTAATAATTCATCCAAAAAAATGGTGATGGCAACTCCAGAACTGCAGCTCTATTAACTTTTTTTTTTTTTTGTATGGATAAGTTTAGCTGAAGGCAATATTAGTGACAAATTGCAGCCTGGGGAAATTTTCAGATCAAGGTAATAATGCCATGAGGTAGAATGATTTGCTTTAGTGTTGCTATATAATGCTGCCAGTTCCTCCAACGGGACACTAATTGCAGCCAGAGGCCACCTTGCTTAAAAAAATATCTAAAGAAATATTTTAGCACTAAAACTGTCTGGAGTAATAAAAAAAAATAAAGCATCCTTCCCAAGAAGGGGCACTGGGAAAGTGAAGCCAGGTGCAGAGTTCAACAACTGAATGATTCAGAGCTGAGGGTAAGAAGCAAACGAACTGCTTGTCAGCTGCCAAGTAGAACCATGTAGATGGGAAGGGACCTCAGGAGGTCTCTAACCCAACATCCTACTGGAAACACAGTGCTCAAGGCTCTGCCAGCAAGTTCTGAACATCTCCAACAACGGAGATGTCTCCCTTTCTCCAGGATCTGCCCCCAGAGTTTGACCATCCTCACAGCATTTTTTTCCCCTCCATGCAGCCAGAACATCTCCTGTTCCCACTCGTGCCTGCTGCCCCTTCTGTCCCAGTGCACCTTTGGGAAGGGCTGATCCAAAGCTGCTAATTAAGCACTCAGCTCCTCCCAGCTTGACCTCTGCAAGTATTTTTTCCACTCCCAGCCCTTACCGAGCTTGCTGAGGCTCCCCTCATCCCGTTTCTCCAGCCTATCTCAGTCCTTCTGCGTGGCAGCCCTGCCCTCCAGCACATTGAATATGCCCAAAATGCTATTTATTGCCTGCAAACCTGCCCAATTTTCCACCCGTTATCATCCACTTACCCAGCCCATCTCTAACCGACTTGGCTATACAGATACAGGGATTTTCCCTTAGCGATACCCAAACACAGGCACATTCTCTGCCCCTACCTGCCTTTTTCAAAGCTCTTTAATTACGTGTCTCTGCCTCCTGCTGGGATGGGACACTCCAAGCTGCTTTGAAAGGGAGGCACCAGCAGGATCTGAGGGGACTGAGGAGGTGGAAGTGCCTGTCCCAGAGCAGGCAGGACTGAACCGGCAGGAACAGCAGGCATCAGATGGGCAGGAAACCACTGACACTGCAGACAGTTGCAGGAAAGGAGGAACACAGAGGGGATTGTTTTGATCATCCTTGTTCTTTGAGATTTAAAGCAGAGGTTTTGCTCCCACAGAGGTTTCCTTCTTTCTGCAGCATGAGGAAGAGTCACTCCATATACTTCTAGCCTCTCTGCCCTCCCTAAATTAACTCTCCCATGGCTACACAGTCATCCTGTCTCCTGTCACCAGCCTCAAACCTCCACCCAGACTTCTAGCTCCTTCCTGACTCACAGATATTCCCTGCTGTCTTCCAGACAGGAGCTGGGGGCCAAGTTCCCACTGCTTCAGGAGGGGGCAAAACCTCCAGCAGCAAAGCAAGAGGGACAGCCAGGGAGGTAGGAGAGGAAATCCTCACCCAGGACATCGGCTCTGTGCTCTGCCCCAACAGGAGAGCACACAAAGCATCCAAAGGCAAGCTCATGCATACTCAACTGTGCGTTTTTTTTTTTTCCCCAAAAATTTATCCCTTCTAAAATTGACTCAATTTTGCCTTAGAAAGATCAATGTATGTTATCTGACATTAATTGATTGTTCTTGCTATTATGATGCCCAGCCAGCCAGAGCCTTTCACTTTCTTAAAAAGGACCAGGAACCCAGCTACAAGTAGGCACTGCATAAAAGCAGCTTTGAAGCCTTCTGACCTCTAATCCTTCCTGATTTTAGATGTACGACAAGGGCTGCATCTGCTCTGCCTCATTTTTGCAAATGAATCTGATCTGCCGTTTCCAACAGGGTTTAGTAACTACTATGACAAGCCACGTTTTATGTGATAAATGTCAGCAAATGAACTGAAAATTAATCGTCTGTGGAATTTCGGGAGGAAAATGACACAGCAACCTCCCCCCCTCCTTCCATAGAGTGAGTCATTAAAATAAGGCAGAAATAAAATTCTTTGTTCTTTCCATGCAGCACAAGGTGGGCAGCACATGCTGTCACTGACAGCCTCTTTGCTCTCTTGGCACTTACTCTTTCCTTACAGCGAAATGAGAGAAGGAAAAAACGTTATCTGAATCGCCGAGTGTTCTTGATTTTATTTTTAAATTGTTTTCTCAGTAGCCACTCTCCTACTCTGTAGGAAATACATGACAACAACCAAGTCATCCCATTTGTAAAACACCATCCACTGCTGCTCCAGTAATTGTAAGGCAGGGCTTGCATGTACATAGCTGGAAGAAATAAAATACAACAGCTTTTTCCAATTTCTACAACCTCCAATGTACCAAACCTCGAGCCAACTGAGCTGTCTCTGAGAAAAGCAACAATAAATAATAAGTACTGTAGATTTTAAAGGTGATCTAGGCAGTCCCAGTGCTGAACATCCTCACACAGAAGGAAAACGTGCGTTTCCTAGCACACAGAGCTCATCCTCCCTGCAGGCCCTGAAGCTCTGCACATCCCCATGTGCCAGACTTCACAGAGCACAGCCCCGCAGCAGGCACTCTGCTCCTGTCATCACACCACCAAAAGACCAAACTAGAGATATGCAGCAAATAAATCTTTCAACCACCGTAATCCGTGGTGGTTTAAAGCCAGTTCCTGCTTTATCCTTCAGCTTAACTGCATCAGGACACCAACAGGAGAGCAGCACCCTGCTCTGCCAGCCCATTGGCATCACTGACGCACTCCAGAAGGCTCCTGACCCAGCTCATTGCACAGCACCACAGAGGCTGTATTTCGTTTGAGTCTGCAGGTGATGCTCATATTCTTTCTTATTTGAAAAACCACCATCAAAATTCCCATGCTTCAGATCATTCGGCTCCATTGAGATTTCCTGTGTGAGCCTCCAGGCCTGCTGCGTTTAGGTGCTGGAGCTGGGCTATGTAATTCAGCACGTTGTAAACTCTGCTCTCCTCTGCAATATTAACGTGTCAGCCCCCATGTTAGTTCTCAGCAATCTGACAACCATGCATACAAAACGTCTGAGGTGGCTGGAACAACAACACAAAACATTAAGTAATTTAACATGGAGGAGAAAAAAACAACATTGGCTTTGACTGGCAGTGTTGTTCAGAGTGCAGGGTAGTAAGTCTTACACTTTTAATGCACAGTGCACTAAGATAACTGCTAGGGCTGGAAACTGAAGCGTTCAAAGTCAAAAGCTGTCAGAATTCAAGCTACCTGAATAACATTAATTTGACCCTCCCATGGCTGTAAGGCCTAGCATTATGTGACCAAAATATTTCCCTTCATCACCTGTCTCACTGAGGTCACAGAACAGCTGGCTGCTTTTCCTTTCTTTAAATTGCATATTATTCTGCCTGTTCTTCAGAGGAAAACCATGGACTTATTTGCCATACATCACTGGAATCCCATTCTGAAGGCAGAATTTCTTATCTTCCGCATAAACAAGTTATCTTTCCTAATGACCCATGTGAGATGAGAGGTAAGCATTATTGTCGTTTTACAAATGGAAAATGAAAGCAAAGAGATGAAAGTAAAACGGTTCTTTTTCTTTTGGATACCTTAACGGAGACTTCTGAGACCTGATTTCCAGAGAATTTAAAAATTATTATAAAGCACTTCACAGATACATCTGCCTAACTCAATTCAACAGCTTGCAGAGATGCTTTAGGTAGTGTTGATCGAGTTAGCTCCCGAGCCAACGCAACCATGGTGTGGGGCCTCTGCTGATCAGCTCCAGTGATAAATCGAGGCGGCTGGCTCAGGATGCATTAACACCACTGACTCCAGGATCCACTCTAATACTTCAGTAGAGCTGTGTGCTGTGAAAACCATTTTGGGTTAAATCTGACATTTCTAAACGATGATGCCAGCACTGCCAAAAGTCTTGAAGGGCTCTAAAGCAGAGGGCCTACTAAGTTCAGAAGCAGCTACTCAACATTTCTACAAATCGGATCCCTGAGTATCAAAGTGGGCACATGAAAGCCATGAAGCATCCATCAGTGGCACACCATGGAAAGTCTAGCTTAAGTAACTTGCCTAGTGGAACTTCAGAGGCACAGAAGTACTGTGATCTTCGGGACAAAGCTCCACTGGCTTGGCCACAAAGGCTTCCTTCCTCTGGCAAGGATTCTCCTACTCTTACCACTGCTTCATCTTCAGCAACCGCTTTCTTCACTGCAGTTATAACTTGGAAACAAGACACTCTGCTCTAAAAATGATAAAATAGTTCTGGGATAAGACACCATAAAAATTACAACTGAAGAAACACTACTCATTACACTGCATCATCTTCTCTTCCTCCAAGTTGGACTATTAATATATATTTGTCTTTAAATATGTTTTTGAAAATTCCCCCTGCAGCACCAGAGATATCCATTGATTATCTGCAGGATCACAGTCTCTAGAGATAGGGGATACACTCAGACTCCTGCGTGAACAGACTGTCTAGCAACTGCAGCAGGTTGTGCACTGCAGCACTGGTTGCCCACTCAACCACTGCATGAGGGGGATGAAATATCTGCCTGCAGGCATGGAATTTCTCCGAATCCTGCCAGGTGCCAGACACGTAACTCAGGTCTCTACAGACTCACCTTTGCCATTCACACCTCTCTGCCCTTACTCTCCCCTCTCTGGTCCTCACTTTCTCATCCATATTCAATACCTCCTGCCATAGCATCTCTTTGGTGCCTCACCTGGGTCTTTTTTCACCCAGATAACCTGAATTCATTATCAGAACAACCATCTCCAAGGCCCTACATAACACAGGTGGTCCAGGGGCATCTCTTCCAGCTTCCGTCTGACTTCACTGCAAGAGAGCCAGAGCCAAGCAGCTCTGTCCATCCTGCTTTCATTCCTCCTCCTGTTCAGAGCCTGCAGCTGGGACTCCTGACACAGTCCATGTTCCTCAATGTTGGAATGGTTTAGTAAAAGCAAGCTAAAGACAGGAAGAGAGGAAAAACTGAGGAAAATATTTAGAAGGGCAAAGCACTTGCTATTTTTATTCAAAGCACTGTGGTGAGTGTAATTATGCAGATTCCAAACACTTGTCATAATTGACCTTTTCAAAACACGTATGTCCATGCGTCTAACATACAATTCATTGGTGAACCCTGAAATGTTGTTGTAAAGGTCATCAGTTCTAGATCTTCTTCTCGTTACATCACTAAAGAAATTAAGATGCACCTAGCAGCAATCACCAATGAAAACAAACTTGCTTAAAAAACAGGTAAAATTTTTGAAGCATTGGTTTAATAAAATAATTCTACCTTGAAAAAGTTCAGTAAATGGAAAATAAAAAAATACACTTGCTACAGAATGCATCAACTTATTTGTTCTGAAAATACAATTCAGCAATGCCAAGGTTTAAAGGTTCTGGTCACCTGAAGCCCTGTAAGCAGATTTAGCAAATGGTCAGAAGCCACCAACAATTCAAACTGAGTTTATTCTGGCAGTGTGTGGAGTAACTCTAAATCTCATTGTGTGCAGATCCTCTGGGGCTTGGCTGTCTCTTCCGCCCTATTGCTCCAAGAATTGTGTCACGGACCTCTCTGTTCCTCTGGGGAAGGTTGTTCTCCACCTTTCTGATCTCATTCACAGAAACACAGCTTCTCCCCGCACTGAAAATATGCTCATGCCGCAGTCTTTCTACAAAGAGCTCACACAGAGCCTGGCATAGCATTTAATAAGATTAATCTCCATGAAGATTGTCACAGAGAGATTTCAGAATATGCACAGAAAACACAAACAGACGACAAATGCACAAATACTCACAAGCCACTATGCAATTACTCTTGAAGTTTGTCGTATTTTCTGTGCAGAGTCAACCTGTGAAATTTCAAGTATATTTTTTTCCTTTCAAGAAACTGAAACACAATAGGTGAAGGTATCCTGAATTAGAACAGTAGTTAGAACATATACAATATGAACCCTGTTCCAGGACAGGATGACAGTATGGCTCTTACCAAGGGACTGAAACAATGAACATTTAAGAAAAAAAAAGAGCTGAGGGACAGATCAGGAGGAGCATAACAGAAGACGAATCTACAACAATTTATGCCAATGAAGACAACTTGTCTTTGAAGCTCAAGGTCATTTTTTCCCCAAAAAGAACAGACCTTTTTTTCTGGAATTTGCATGCAGTACAAGCCTTCACCTCCTGAATTAATCTTCTACACAGCAAAACCACGAACTGTAGCACAAATACTACTTTCTCCATTGGTATCTACGCTCTTTCAGAGAGATGTGTTGGTTCAAACACTTCTTTTACAACAGTTAGAAGGACATCATAAAATACGAGATGGTCCCATAGCAGGCTCTTTGAAATTCAAATAAGGCTACATATCCTTCAGCCCTACCACACAAGGCCATAACGGGGCTGATTACAGCAAGCACACTACACGCACTACACGCTAGCAGAGGTCTGTGTCAAATCAGCGATGGGACACAGTGTCAAGCTTCGCAGCAGGGTTTTAACTGCTTATTCTCACCTAGCGCCTGCCTGAAGCGCCTGTCAGCACCAAGAATATTTCATAAGGTCCCAAACGACCAACTATAAGGACACCAAATTTAGCCCGGCACACAGCAGCTGGAGTCATCCCGCCACCATTATTCCATTTTCATCCAGGACAGTCAGCAACTTAGGATCCATTTCTGGAGATCGTGTAATACTGGAGTAATTGTTCAATAACCAGCCGAATGACTTGCATTAGAGAACTTTTACTGCTCAGCCTTTACATACATTCCAGGAGGTGGTGCTGTTACTCGGATAGAAATGGACTAACAACTTGCACACATCATGTTTGTGCACTGAGAACACTGGACGATCATACCATTTCACATGCCTATGCAGACAAAATACTCCAGCAGATCAGGAAGATTTTATGCCAAGAAGTGCAGGAGCCCACAGGAGCATGCACATGATGCAAACTGAACACTTAATTCTGTGCAAAGCAACTTCTTAAATGCATTCAACATTTTTAAAAATTCAAAGCCTATCAAGCCCTAATATTCCCAGTCCACGTCTACTTGTTCTGAAAGGCACAGGAGCTCTTTAAGGTTTGAATTCATGAACAGCAATAAGTTATTCCTCACAGAGACTAAACCTGTTGTGTCGCCCATCTGTATCAGCCAGCTGGGACAGATGTTTTTAACAGAACCCGCCCAAGAGATTTAGTACCTACAATCAACTCACCTTACAACTTGATTATTTACCCTCTGAATGTCCTGATAAGAAATTATGGAGTCCCATCTGACTGAAGGAAGCAATATACATGGCGTTCGTTGACATCTTCTACTCACACGTGAACAACCCAGAAAGCAGACTCATGCTACGCCAACACCATCCTATCCCAGCCCACCCAATCTCTGCTGCCAGGAGAGCTAAAGCTCACCTGAATTTTTTATGGGTGTGGAATTGACCGTGCATAATGTACACAAAACCAGACAGGCTATTTGTTTGGTGTTATTTACTTCCTACCAAGGACCTTAGATCCTCAGGCCAAAGAAACTCCCCTTAAAACAGGTTAATAATCAGCAAGTATAAACATTTTCCATCAAATTTTGAAGCAAAATTATTAGCTATTCACACCCCAGTTCTTTGGCTTTCTCTGCACATCAATTTGGCAGACAGCTGCATTATTTATTTGCTGACACACACAGTAAATCGATCTACTGGCATTTAAAGGTGTCATCTTTACTCATTACTATTTCAATGACCTCTCCAACACTGCCAACATTGCACCAATGACCTGAGTTCTGACTACAGTTTTTAATCTTTGCTAATCACAAAACCAGCAAAACTGAATTCCATGCATAAAGCGATATAAGAAAGAGAAGGAACCAAAGGAATAGGCTGATTTGCTTCACAGTTCATTGATTGCTAGACACGTTCACAGTTTGATGAGAAAGTTAATTTAATGACTCTGAAGGGCAACATACATTTTTCAAACTCAAAGTACAACATCAGAGCTGGTGACACTGCAGTGCTGAATCAACTAGGTGGGCTTCATACACAAGGAGGGGATTATATCACATTGGGATCACAAGTCTGAAAAACTACATAATCTGTCCCACGTCACAGCCACTCCCTACAGCATCTTGGGAAAGACACACACGTAGAGGACAAGAACTAACAGGAGCATGCACACATCCCTGGAAATGGGACACCGGTTGAAATAACATCATCTCCCATGCACCAACATCTCTGGGCGGCACAGGAATCAAACAAGGCAGTGACCAATGACTCAAAACTGCACACGCAGATAACCACAGCCAAGTCAAATTGCAGGAGAAGTTGGAATTTTGATCGTGCCTCACTAGGGACAAACATAATTAAAACTATTACACTGGGAACGCTTCCAGCTCTATGAACCTGACGAAGACGTTTATGATGATAAAAGACTAATAACATCCAGTAAAATCCCTGTACATAAAAACATATCAAAAGAGTTTTATTGTCAGAAATTCAAGGGAAGAACATTTGAACGAGTTAAAGTGAATGTGCAACTGCTATAGAAGAGGGGTGGCACAACTTTTCCGTTTCATAAACTGAAGTTCAGCTTCATAGCTCTGTATTCTAGCACGCTTCCCCTGTCAGAACAAACATCTCTTGTTTTATTGCAGGTCAGAACATCTTATATCAGGATATTATAGATGAAAATGAACCCTTGGCTTCAATAAAACCAGTCCAACGTCCTTTCTGTGGTGGCTGATTTTTGACACTTCGATCTGTCTATGCATTTCTCTCTTTGAGAGGTGCCTAACGTGAGAAGGAATGTACAACACCATCCACCATTAAGGGGTGCATTACAGTAAGAAATGTATATGCTTGCTCTCTCTATTGATACATGCAGCAGGTTATTATGTGAGGTGACATTAACTGAAATGTCATATTACTCAAAGAGGAAAAAATTACTTCACAGTTTTTAGAAAAAACATTTGGCAGAGTGCTGCCATCTGCACCAATATCTGAAACCAAGCTATTCAAATATGCATAATTCACTTAATCTTATGAAGATATTTGAAAATTAGGCTTTTCACTATGTTTTCCAAAGGAGCAGCACTTTGCATACTGAGTACTATATCCATCTGGAAAACTGGCACTTGCAATAGCCTTGCCTTTTCAAGCCCGCAACACCTTGTTATATCGGGCTCTTCATACACACCAAGCATCTGACTTCTGGAAGCTGCTCTTTGGGAAATAAGGATAAGGGAGACAAAAGCTACTCAAAGGGTGACAGTTAAAATGTTAAGTCTCTTGAAAATATGTATACTGAAGCGTAGTGAGGACAGCCCACAACTTTTCCTTTCATTTTAGAATCAGGCAAAAAGGAATGTTCTAGAGGAACCCCTTTTCTTAAATAAGTTAGAAAGCTTCAAGAAGTCACAAATTTCACTTTTGACTATGCTGAGAAACAATTTCAATTTTGGACCAGTCCAAGCAGTAAGTGACATAGGAAAAGAACTTCTAATACACATGCACTAGAGCTGGAACTTGTCTGGGACCACACCTGCTAGAGCAGCAGACTCTGGAGATGGAAACTGGCCACCCACAGCTCATTTGAAGAAAACATCTCCTGTCCTGCTTCTGTCCATCTCACTGATCAACCATTTTGAAGGGGTGGTTCTCATTTTATTTATTCGCTGTTTAAACTTGGGAAAGGCAGAATGAAACTTTCACAGATTACAACCAAGCAACATGAATGCCCAGTAACATTCCTTGACTGGACCATCCTGTTTGAAATAAATACAGATTGTTTCTATTTTACCCTGATCTTCTCCCTTACAGTACACCTGAAGCAGAAATCCTGACTGTGTCACCAGGTATGACATCCTGCCTGCTCAAATGGTATGGTCTCCCACTTCCAGATTTATGGTTTTAACCCAAGAAAGGGAAGAGCATGCAAAAAAGAAGACTTTCTGAATGATCTATTGACTGAGCTGTCAAAACCAAACAGGCTTCATTAGAGTATCATTATGCTTTAGTGTAAAATATCTGTGACAATTTCAGAATAAGGCTTTGGAAAAAAGTGGTTGCAAAGTTCTTCTACACAGCCTAGAAGTTTCTTGTCCCAGCCCACCAGACCTTTCTGGACACTTACTAAGCTCAAAGTCTGTAAAGTATGGGCCTCAGAGGACCGTGCTGCTGTCTGCTCTGAGCTGCTGAGCAAACCACAGCAGGAGAATTGTGAAGAAGAAAAAAAAAAAAAAATCTCAAGCTGACCTGGCCACTTGCTCTAGGAAAAAAACAGTATTCCAGGAAAACATTCTAAACAGCTGAACCTTTTCAAGAGGCTGGATGCAAACGGTTCATCCAAAGAATACTCAGTGATGAAAGATTAATGTGCACTTTACTTTAGGGAGTTTGAACATAAGACCATCTCCCATCTTCAAATCTACTTTCCTGAATTTCTGTGTGTGCAATATTTACAATGGCCATTTTGACTCTTAAGGTGTCAGCAGAAAGAGTATCTTCCTTGAGTAAACAGACGTGATTAGACTGCAGAATCATGCCAAATACTGATTTTGTGAGGACCAAAGTCTTAGATTTCAATCTGGTTTTAGTTACATATAGAAGAACTTCCATGAACTGCTTCGTAAAACAAATGCATTACATTGTACTAAAACAGGCGAATTGTACTACTACAAACAATAAATTGAAACATCTATGGTAATCAAATATTTGAGAGCAGCAGAAATATATCCTTACAGCTAAAACAGCATGCTAGGAAAAATAATGTTGCCCTAGGAGTTTCAGTCTGAACGCAGAAGAAAATTCTTTTTTACTTCGCAGATGACTGAACATGGAACCAGGTCACTCAAAGAAGTCACAGCAGTCGTCCTGCTATTCTAGGATGGGTTTATTCTACAATCCTTTTCTTCACTGGCACTTTTAGTCAGGTCTCTCCCCACTGCCTATCTACGAGTTTTTGCAAAACCCAGCCTAATATCTATCTTCTGTACCCTTTCAAACAAGGAAAAAACATTTGGTGGATACCAGTTGTAAGTGAGGAGACAGACAGTTCAGTAATACCGGTCTTTAATTCTGTTGGAAATGGTTAAAAGTGTTGTGAGGAATACAGTCTTAGTAAAGATAAGTGTCCAAGTATTACAGGAAAAAGCATTACCTGCTTGTAGTTCTCTGGCTCTCTGATGAGATCCATTTCTGTGACGGAAAAATGTCCAAGGATCTGGTCCACGTGAGAGCCACTAGTGAGTAAATGGATCTGGAACAGATTAAAGATATTTGTCAGTATGATGAGCAGGTCAGTAACAACACTGTTAGCTGCCATCTGACGGCTGCACGGATGCAATGGTGACGTGAAGCAGCAGCTACAAGCCCATTCCCAATGGATAAGCACGAGTATAGCTACTACCACCACCAAAACAGACCTCTTTAAAGCATTCTGCAGGGACTCATGAGCACACTCCACAAAACAGTCTGTCCAACACTATTACAAGAAACACATGCGAGAATTGCTACTGTTGTCACCACAGTAAAAGTGAAAGATTGCTCTCTTCATTATGTCTCTGAGTCTTTTTCCTTGTTTCCTTGCTACACACACTCTTGAATGTAGCATGAAGGATAAAAACATTTACATAGATAGCAGAAGTCTTAACAGGGGTAAAGGATACCCTCAGGATAATTTGCGATTTATTCCTTTAAAGCAGGAAATGCTACCTTGTTACAGCAAGATTCTGTTTTGCTGCTGTATGTTCTTGTTTTTCTCTTCCCGGGACCTTGTCCCAGCTGCACTGGTGATGGTGTCATCAATTACTCGACGAAGAAGCTTCCCAAGTTTGTCAAGGGAACAATAAAAAGCAATCCCTCCTATACAGAGCTGATCCCTTTGTTACTGTAATAACCGCAGCTGCCAAACAAGATAGCAGTGCACATTTGTCAGACAATCGCTCATATTTCATTAATATTTCTGCCAGAAGACAGAGAATGTTTCCTGCTTTTCTTTCTTTATTCTAATATGAATTTTATCATACACTTGGGTATTGACAACTATTTTAAAGTTGACAGGCACTGGGCAATTATCAACCCTTCCTTGAAACTTAGGAATATTTTAGCATTCCTTTCCCCAAACTCACTTCTGGTGACAACCATCTGTCACATGTGCAAAGCTATGCAAGTTTAAAAATAAAAAAAGCACCTCCCCACACAATGTTCTTCCTCTCTACTCACCACTCCTCTCGGCTGCATTCTTGTGTAACTGCAGCAGCAAAACCCTTGGGCCCCAGCACCGGGGCTGAATTTCAACCCCTCTTGCAGCTAGACTACCAGCTAAAGCCCAAAGCAAATATCCTAACGCTGGAAATGCTACTGAGACAAAAGAAATGGGTGAGAAAAGGGTGAGAGACAGGGCATGTGTAGCTGTCGCTGTACTCAACGGGAACAGACAACAGAGGAGGCAGGTTCGATTTAACCTTACACTAACCTTCTTTGCTCCGGAGTACAGGCACAGTTCCTCGAATGCCACTTCTAGGAAGCTTCCCATACCAATTCCTAAATGCCCGTGAGCTTAGGCAATTTGCAAAGAGATCAGCTTGCCTAATCCATGTAAGAGAAGATGAAAAAGGGACTTGTTCATAGCTCACACGCGTGCACAAGAGGAAAAGCTTCTACTGCACTAAAGAATGCACCATTGAGATCTAAGGGCAGATTCATGTTAGGAAAACAAAGATTTTCAAATACCAAAAATCTCCAAAGAAGATTTATTTAACCAATGCAGACATTTACAGCAGACTTCACACCAAGATATAGGTGCACCCAACAGCTGCAGCTCAGATCACTCAAACTACCAATAACGTGGTCATCTCTCAGCATCAGTCTGCCCTGTTATTCACAACAAGACTTGTCCCTGCCCCTTTGCTCTTTTACTCTATCAGATATATAGACACCACCAATCTAATCCACTGTAATACATCTTATTTTATACTGCTTAGTTTGAAGCAGACACAAGAAACCTCTCCTTTCATTGGAGGTATTTCCCAGCACTGCTTTGCATCCCTCTTAACAGAACACAACTCTTGCTCTTACAGTTTCCAAGCACATTACAACCACTGTAGTCATTTTACCACAATCTGATAACAACAGTTATGTTAGAGTCCCTCTCCTATTGTCAGGAACTCCATTTAATATCGTTTTATTCCTACTAACCTATGCCCATAGTCCACAATCAGGTATCTACCTGCTTAACAAAATTCACATCTTAATTCAGCCTAACCCTCCCCTATTTCAGCTGTAATTTGTCCTAGTTTTCAGTGGATAGAGGATAGCTGAAAATACCCACAGGAAATCCATCAGCTTTGCAGAAACTCCACTATTTCTTCTCACATGCTGATTGCGGCACAATGAATTTTTTTAAAAAAAGACAATTTTAAAATATTCAGGTTCCTACCTCTTTGTCTGAAACTATACAAGGCTTCTCATTCACTTTTTTTTTTTTTTTTTTTAAGGTAAAGTGGCAATTCAAGGTCTAACAAAAAACAGCTGCTCTCCCCCATGAATTCAAGAGGGATCAAAAACCTGGCAGATATTCCACTGGTACTTGATAGAAAGAAGAAGAAATGGAACAGCAGGAGCCATGAGGCGTGCCTTAAGATGGTAATTTCTCCCTCATGCTTCGATATATTTGAATGCATACCAGGTAAATAAGTACCACTGAGAATTTTGAGGGAATTAAGGTAGAATTGCTCTATTATACTTTCAAAGCAGGCCAACCTGCCCATGTCGAGAAGCCATTATAACGTTATTCAACAGCTCACAGCCTCAGGCTGCAAAGCTCCTCAGCACCAGAGAGGTTAAGATTTCCCTGAGGAGGTCTCCATCCTCCAGCAGGCCACGTGTGCGTCTGTGAGCTCCAACAAGCCTCCCGGGAGCTGCAGTCGCTCAGAGCAGCTCATGAGGGCTGGCAGAGAGGAGCAGCTAGTCTGAGCACCTAACAAGCAGTTAGGCTGTAGATCCAGGGAAGCTCCCCTCCTCACTAACCCGAATTGCTTGCTGCACAACTTCACGCCATCAACCTTCAGCAGCTGCAGACAGGACAGAGAACACGGGGCTCTCAGCGATCCCAGACCCCAGAGACGAGGGTTTCAGTTACCGGCTGTGCACTTTAGAGAAAGAAGAGTCAGTTATTTTTCCATTTCACCTCCTATTTCCCTCCTACCATTCCTCTTCCCTTTCTCCAGGCAATACAGCGCTGTTTCATTATGACATGAGTCATCACTTGTAACCTGAAAGTACACGTCCCCCATCACCTGAGCAATTCAGTATTTTTTCCACAAAATCACAGAAGAAAAATCCTCTTGTATATCTTCAGTCCAGCCCCTTGCTCTGACAAGGCCTATTGTCAACACATGCATGCAAGTTTTGCAAACCTTTGAGGATGGAAATTGTTCATTATCTTTGCTGACCTGCTCCAACGCTGCCCATCATCCCAAACATGCTTTTTCTAACATGCCTGAACCTGCCATGCTACCACCTGAGGCTCTTTTCTCTTAGCCTGTCATCTGGTACTACTAAAAACAATACAGAACCATTTTCCGTGTAACTACTTGTCATTTAGCTGAAGGCAGCGATTTGCTGGTGCCTCCCACATCCAGACAGCACAAACCCAACTCCCTCAGCTTCATCTTGGAGACCACGTTCATCTTAGCTAGTCCTTCGCCATCTTGGTAGCTTCTTGTTGGATCCTCAATAAACAATTCTCATTTCCAATAGCAATATCCATGCTTAAAAAATAGCGTGGCAAAGCAGTCATTTCCTGAATGAGAACATTTTCCAAGCATGATGCATTTTTCTCAGAAAGCCCCAAATAGAGAATATGGTATTTTAAAGCCTGTGTGAGTCACAAAATGAAATCTGTGGATGTGTCGCCACTGCTTGGCAAAAACCATAGCTCATGATCAGCAGTAAATAAGACTGTTTCACAGCTGAGATACATAACCTGGTAAGTTATTAAACAGAGTAAAAGCCATAATTATCATTTTGTAGAGAAAGCCCTCTACATCTGTCAGTGTAATTAAAAATCATAACACTCATTAGCCTTTCGCATACCATGTTTGTGGTTTCTATGAGAAAAGCAACAGCTCATACAGGTCATATTGGATCAGCTCAGTCCTGTAACAAAGCAGAGTAGCTTAAAAGTTTTAAAACTAAGTTAATGCAAAAACAAAAGTTTTCTATAAAGAATCAGAAAATATCAATTGTTGTTTATGCAGCTGTTAAACTGTACACGTTATGTTCTGCAATACCATGAGAGTTAACATTAATGTGGCACTGTAATGAAATCCCTTCCAGCCACTTTTGCCTTTCAATTTTTCTGCTTTTAATTCAGACTAAAACATAAATCAGAGCCCTGCAATTTATTACAGCTCTGACAGAACTCCCACAGTCACACATACATACCTCACTGTGCATCATATCGGTGTGTGATCACCACTGGAGGAGCTGGACTCCAGTCCATCCTCGGGTGGAGAACTGCATCATATTTAACCTGTCTCCTATGTTCCTGACTGCATCAGTCCTAACATTAACATTTTCCCTCAGGTAGCCAGAGGGGGAAAAGAGCCCAGGTTTATCTCAAAGGACAGTCCCCATAGGAGGTCATCATGTCCCCTGTCAACAATTAAGCAGTGTTGCCTAATCAGCACCTCTTCCTTTCGGCGCCCGATCTGGACCATGAGAGAGTGTCTGTTCTCGAGGCCCCTGGTTTGACCTGCTCTTAATTCTTTCTTGCTCTCATTAACTGCAAGCTGAGGTAGTGAGACTGCCTAATGATTTGTTACTGCCACCTCCTAGCTCAGTCAGAGCACTGATGATGAGTTACGGAGATATTTGCCTCACCTACCATAAAAATCAGCGTACCCAAAATAGAGGTAGCTTTTCAAGGGGAGGAGATACCAATCATTTCATTTGAGCTTTACATCATTAAGACATCTCTTCCAACAGCATCACTGTCTGTAATCTCAGCGCAAAAGCCGAGGATTGCACCTGCACTTAAAGTGAATTGCTATCTTCCTTTCCAGCTCAGGAAAGCACATTCACTGTGGGCAACAAGAAGCAAAAGGTTACTTTAGATGCTGCACACACAGCACCTGATCTTTCCCTTGGGCTGTCAATCAGACATCTTCCCCAGCAATCAATTCATGTAAAGAACAAAATGTAACCTCATTACAGTTTTCAGCCTTGCTCTGTCACATGCAGGATTAAAGCCAAGAAGGCATCTTCATTCAAAAGCCTCTTGTTCTGATTCTGACGACTTTCTGATGTGCCTTCTTTGAGGAGAAGTTTCTTAAACCTGTTCTTAGCCTCAGAAAGATTCTCTATGAAGCTTCTGGGTACAACACCAAGCTGATCCATACAATTACCTGAAGAGATGTGAATGCAGAAGGTGGGGGGAGGCAAAAGAAAACACCACTGAATAACTTTTAGGAGTATTTTTATTTATTTATTTTAACTTGTCTCAGCAGTCGCCACTGCTGTCAACCTTGAGCCTACAGGTTGTTTCTATGCTAAGCAGACATGGTGCTCCCAGATATCTGCATTTCTCACGTGGTCACATAAACATTGTTTGTGAAGCGGAACGGAACGGGAATCTCAGCGATGCAGAGTGCTATTCTATCCCGATTTTAAAAGGAGGTAGGTTTTTTGGGTCCTGTTTGGATGCACCCTAGTACTGCAGAAGGGGAATCTGCATTTTGTTTTGCTGCTATCACTTTCAACACCCGTGCTCAATATTTTGAATGCACTCTTGTGATAAACTAACATCCAGAGTCACAGCTTGGCTCTGGGAGCCAAATGCTCTGTCACGCTTCTAGCAGGCGTTTTCTGAGAAACACAGAGACAGCTTACCTTGCCACAGAAGTGACTAACATGCTAACGTCGAAGGGAAACTTTTATACAACTATAACCTTATGAACACAGTCCGTGCTTTATTTTCTCATTGTTCTGCCCCACTGGGGAAAGGTGAGGGTATTTATATTTAGAGTAATTCACTTTTATCTAGAGAAAATGCCGAACTAGCAACCAAGAATAATTTATACATGTAGCACTAGCTGACGAGGCTTTTAAATAATAAACAGTGCCACAGCAGGTTACAGGAATCATTTACCTTATGTAAAAGTTTGCACTGCTCTTGGTGCTGAGCATGCAAACTCCGCCACTGGAACCTCAGCCTCCCATTTAGCCACTGAAGGTATCGAACGTCAACTCTGTCTTCTGGCCCATATTCAGGTGCTATTTCAGTTGTACCCTGCTCGCTCTGAGACAGATCGTCTTCACACTGAAAGCAGAAGAGAACACCAAAATATTTTAAGATAGCTTCAACATTTTCAAATCAATCAGTAGTGAAGAGCATACAACACAAATGGGGCAAAGAGGAAAAAAAAAATTCCCCAAACTCCAGCAGGCAGAGAGCAATTACAATCTTCTGGAAAACAGGACTGGGAACAGCCTAAAGGAATACTGAAGTCTGGAATTAGCATCAGCTTCTCAGCTAAAATGTGGTGAGCTGTCTCCTCTCTTGTCCTTCGTTTTCCATACCCAGGAAGACACAAAGAGAGATTCTGAAATACTAAGCATAATTTTCATTCTGCTGCAGCCAATAAATAAGCAAACAATCCAACCACCTTCACCTTCTGGATGCAATTTCTCCTTGGCTAATGGTACAAAGCAAGACATTTCTGTCATATTGCCTTCCCAAGGAACACGGAAGGAATTCCAGCTCCCCCAGACTTGCACAAGGAGATTTACAAACAGACCTCCTTCTCCATTTTCAGCTAAGACTGCAGATTGCAAATGAGTAAGAGAGGAACACATGGGCTGGCCCACTTCTGATGTCAGGAACACCACATAAAGGTGGATCTGTCAACTTCATCCAGCCTGAAGGAAGTACATACAGTAAGCAATCCATAACTCTACAGCATGTAAGTAGAAATAACACAGAACTGCAAGGGCCCAGAGGTTCAGAACTGGCATTCTCCAGCTAAGAAAGTGTCTCCCAGTTGGATTCAACACATTCTTTGAAGTAGAAACTCAAGAAGTCTACTTGAAATATGACTGTTTTCAAGAAAACACTTGAGCAGATATTTGTACCCATAGACCTCAACGGTATTTAAACATATGTGCTTCCCTGCTTCGCAGACTTTCACCTTCAATAAAATCTTATCGAGATTCAGCTGGCAGGCAAAGCTGCTTCCAATTTGGATCCGCAACTAAAAATGCAAACTGCAAAAATGCAGAAATACGGCAGTTTCAATCTTGCCTTAAATGCAGGTTTCAGAAGGTGTGCATCTGTAACGGTGATCAAATAACCCCTAATACCTGTTTTAACCTATTGCCGCAGTTGACAATGCCTCTAACACAATGACTGTTCCCATTATTTATAAGCACAAAAATGCTGGTCTGGTCACATAACAAAACGCATCGAGATTTGTTCCCTTCGTTCTATGGCTCAGATAAACACGTGCTATAAATCACAGCAGCAAAGGGTTCATAAAGGGCTTTTCCTTTTAAAGGCACAGATTTGTCTTGAGGAAAAAAAAAAAAAAAAAAAGAAGCAAGGAAAAGACCACCTCCTTTGCAGCAAGCGTGATGTCACTCTTTTTCCTCAGATGCTGTCAGCTTTTAGCACCAAAAACCAAAAAGCACTGAGCTGTGGAGCACTGCAGGCCTTGCTACAGCACCTGCACAGTGCAGATCACCTTGCCACCATCAGGTGAGGTTTGTGGACTATGAAATCATACAGATATGCTTACTGGGTTGGCCCTAAACACTACCCAAGCAGCTGGGTATTAGTACATCAGAGGAAACACACGTGTAAAGAACACTAAAACACTGCAAATAAGCAGCCAGCAAGCCACAGGGCCAAAGACAGAGCTCAGCACGTGACTCTGCCCTGCTCTCATAGCTGGGATTCCCAGACTGAAATATGCATTTCCCATCAATTACAGTTCAACTCCAACTCCCCTGGATTAGAGGCTTGAGAATAGCACAACTACTGCTCTCCTGGGGATTCGTTTAAGGAAGGAATGGCATTAGACTCAATTGCTTTGGCAGTAAAATGACAAACACCATGCAGAGCTAATTTTATAGTAGCAATCTGCCTTATTAATATTAAAATAAGCCAGCCAGCCAATGCATTTTTAACAGAAACTCTATTATTTATTCCACAAACTGCGCAAAAAATTTCCTTTTGCTATGAAATACTTAGCCTGTCATAAAGGTAAACAAGGTTAAAAAAAAAAGTCTTGCATATTATACTGTGACCTCAATTTCCAGAGCCATCTCCACAATCCAAAACTATTTACTGCTCTCCCAGTGCGAGAAAAATCACTAAAATACCAACCCAAGCTAGAGTCCTTGGTTCAAATATCACTGTGAATTTATCTAATCTATGCGGTAATTTGGGTGCACACCTGCGGTTACTTCTGATTTACAGAAGTGCCTATTATTTAGGCAAAGCCACAACAAGGCAGGTACCCAGAGCTCTCAACAGCCTCCCCTCACTTGGATGCTCCACACCAGCTCCAGCAGAGACAGCTCCACAGCCACTTACCAGAAGAGCTTTTTGCTTAGAAACTTTGCTGTAATTAACGTTTCTCTGATTCTATTTCAGACTCCAGCTACAGAACGGTGCCACAGGCTTGCAGGACAAATGCCACCTTATCACGTGTTGATACTGTGGTGCAGTGCTGGATTTTTGTCCCATTACACTGTCGATATCGCAGCAAACTGGATAACGCAGACTCACCAGGGCACCTGTGATCAGCACAACTGTTAAGCAGCAGCTCGCATGAAGCCTCTCCATTTCACTCCCACTGCCTCACCCCAACAAACTTTTCTGCCCTAAACGTTCACGGTACTGCTATAAGAAGATCTCAATGTCTATTTACTAGCAAACTTGGAAAACCCAGCACAGGCCTGATGACAGCACCACGTATATATTCACCCAAGTTCTCTTCCAGCCCCTTCCTGAACTCCCAACCTGCCCACACTTACCCACACCTTAAGCCCAGGCCTCCTGTGGAGAAAGATGCAGGCAAATAACCAGCTAAGCCCCGTAATAAGTGCATGCTCCAGGACAGAGCAGAGCACCAGCCCAAGGAAGGCAGCTTACAAGCTACAAAACCTACCCAAGCTCATTAAATCAACTCTGGTTTACTCAGAGCTAAGAGCATGTGTTTAAAATCACTGCAAAGCACCCTAGAATTTAGTCTCTGACACAAGTTTTGCCCTCAGCATTCCTTCCCAGGCTATTTCAAGCCCAGTTGTTATGAAAAAAGATACCAGAGCATTCTCAAAACACTTGAATACACTTGTGGCTAGACAATGCAAAAAGAGTTAACACGGCCCTCGTGGGGCACTCTGTGCTGGGAAGTTGGGATTCACAAAACACTGAGAAAAGCCACCAGATATAGAAGTACTTAGAAGAAAAGAATAAGGGGTGTGAGAAGGAAGGGTGTGAAAAAAGACACAGGAATGTATCAATTTAATTCCTATTCTATATATCCAAGCAAACAACTTTTATGCAGCTTGCTCAGAGAAAAAGTAAAGATTAAGAAGTTTCAACTTATGGCAGAAATAAAGCCTTCCTCGCTGGTTTGAAATACAAAGCAACTCCGTGTTATTGGAAATGAAAGAGCAATTTCACCCGCAGCGGATGAAGATAAATTAAACAAGCACTTTGTCATATAAATAGTTCATCAAAGAACAACATAAGCATCAATGCGTTAGCAGAAATTGAGAAGGGAACATTTTCTGCACGGCTTGTTCCCTTTGAGATATGAGCATTTTAGGGACCTGGGACGGGGCTGACCTTGGTCTGTTCATACCCTTTGAATAAACTCAACTCCAAAAATTGATTTAAAGTAAAATCCCTTCCAGATTCAGGGGAAATCTTGAGGGGAAAAAAAAAAAAAGCACAAATAGTACTTCAAAGAAAACCCTGTATTGGGCAACTTACTTAAACTTCTACAGCTTCCCAACTCACAGAGAGCTCTTAATGCTTACACATTCTTACATGAATGCAGCTACCATGCAGAACAACCACCACACTGCCTTATTTTGCCCTGCACACTCGATGGAAGTGCAGAGGCCTGTGCTGCCTGCATTGCTGTGAAACAAGGCTTCGGCAGGGCCAGCTCCCTGAGAGATGCTCTTCTGCAACGATGAGCTGCCATCTGTTGGTAAATGAAGGACCACGGCAGGCTCTGGTTCATCCCCAGCTCACTGTAGCTTCTCCCCGTGATGCATCCAAATCCCTCCAAGGACCAGCTCTCTGCTTCTGTATCTGGACGGCCACCAAACCGCTTGCTGCTCTTCCCGTGGCGAAGCAGCTCTGCTGGAACCTGCTTAACCCAGGGATGTATGCACCGAGCCTAATCCCCAGCTGACAGCAACCCTCGAGCACAGCAGCACAAAGCAGCAGCCTGTTAAACCCTCTAATGAGTGCTCCCACCCTCGTGCTCACTTCCACCCAAATTAATCCGTGCCTAGACACAAACTATTTACTCACGGGTGCTGCTCAAATCCTAGCTACCCTGTGCGTGCAGCCTCGCATCCCGGCGGTGGGAAGACGTGTGTCTATATCGCTCGCTGCAGGACTCAGGAGAGACAAAACAATCACATAAATCAGAGCAATAAAGTGCTTATGCAAGCTTTTACTGAGAGCTCATTCCGAGCTGCTCGTAATTCACACAATGGTTTTCATTTGACATAACATATGTTAATCAATGTAATTACATATCTTTAAATAGGGGAGAGGTGTTTTTTTTTTTTAATTAAACACCATAGCCAGAAGTACCAGAGCATCAGACCCACCTTCCTGATACAGCCCTATGTCTACCTGTGGGAGGGAAAACATGAAAAGGAACAACTCAAATACATGGATGCGAAAGGGGCAACACTATTTTCATTAACAGCTCCATCAACATTAATTGGATTTCCTCCTAGACAAGGCAGGATGCAGACAGCTGTGCGCATGAGGAGACAGGGATGGTGTAAGAAACCTCTCCCACGGGATGCACGCAGCAATTAGATACCCAGATATCCACAAACAGACGTGCTCACAAAGTAGAAGCGATACAAATGACTGCTTTATGTATTCAGACAACACACAGAAGCCAAATTACTGAACTAAACACCTGGTAAGGCAGCCCTAACCCACAGGGTCCCACGTTCTGCAGGGCTCAGTGAATGCAATACAGATAACGCCTTGCACTGCGCTTCTGCCTGAGGCTTTCTTTCCATGTCCACGCTTTCCTGAGGAAGAAGTGCTTTCCTTCAAAAGATCTTGCAGTGAGAGTTATCCCTTCTCACAGAAGTGGGACACCAGAAGTAGAGGGTGTTCCCATTTAAACCAAAAGGGCAAAGATAACCAGAAGGTACCAAAAGGTGCTGCCTGCTCCCTGCCACTGGAGGGCAGGAGAGACACCGAATAATTTTAACATTACTTGGCTTCCCCAGCACCCATTTTAGCAAAGGACACAGTACCAGCATCACCATGGCAAGGCTTCCCATGAGCACATCAGTCCTCATCTTCCTCTCAGCCTGTGAAAGCTAGAAGGGCTCTCAAAAAAAAGCTTACGAGCACATTCACTGTGTCAAACAAAAATAAGCGTTGCTAACCATGAATTTTCCACTAGTCTCTAGCAAAAGTTAGGGGAGACAAATTCTGCAGAAGAAACTTTAGGGATCCTGTGCCCTCTATTGAGCTTTCCAGGTCTTTAAAAATAGCGTACATTAACAGCTACTATAATAGAGCAACAGTAGCAGCAACAAGATAAATTGTGAGAGTTACAGTAAGACAGGAGGTCAAACAGAACAGAAGCGTAAGCAAAGGGAATGGGGGAGGCAAATCAAAAAATGAGAGCTGACAGGCTAATATAGCCCGTGAAAACATGGAAAGCAATTATGCTTCCAAGTCAGAATCAATAGGTTAATAAGATTCCCTCCTTTTCTCCACGCTGTAATAGGTTAAAAGGGAAAAAAACAGAAAACTGCTGTTTTCTGACAGTAGTGTCAAAGGTGTCCTGGTTCTGTACTGGGGTGGGTGGTAACGTCAAGCTGGGCTGCTACGTTCACACTTCCATCTAGCAGTGTGGTTTATGGAGCAGCAGGGCCAGGCGAGACTTCTGGAAAAAAAAAGGCATCCTGACAGCAAGATTAGAAATCAGGCAGAAGTCTCACACTATATTGGAAATAGCCAGCGAGCCAAGCTAGGCTGTGACAAACAAGAGATTAATCAAATTGCAAACCCAAGAGTCAGAAGGCACATTTAGTTTCATTTCCCCCCACACGAGAAGTAATGAAACCGAGTTCACTTTGGCATGCTAGCGAGACACCCATGAATTCCAAGTACACCAGCCATAACAGCTCTATTTGTTGATTACCACGAATTCACAAAAGGGGAGGGGAGTCCAATTTCACACAGAGGGCAAGAAGCAGGCAGAGGGAATTACTGGAACCAAGAACAAGTGTTTGTACAACATAGCTTGGTGATAATGAGGGAAATAACATCATTACCCTCATCTGAAAACTCCACAGCCTCCACACATAATTAAATTATTGGGCACATAGATTAATTTCAGCTGTAGAAATAATACCAGCACAGGCCACATACCTCCACAGGAACAGAAGGAACGCATGCCCACAGAGCACTGCTATTATCTGCACAAGCCATTGCACAGATTTGGATAAAGCTGTGGTATTATCAGTAAAATTTAAAAAGCAAAGCAAAAATAAAATCAGTCAAATGCTGGATATGCTAAAGAGGCAGGTTTATATCAATTATCTGCTTCTTAAAGAGACGGGGAGAGAGAATGAGAACTCTGCAGGTCTATTTTATAGGTTTAGTGAAGGACAGTTTTAGTGATGAGTGGCAGAGAAAAATAAATGAGCAATTGCACTTCCATTGTTACGGCCTTATACACAGGGTTCAGGCTTCACTGACACAACTAGATGTTTATTTTATTCTATTTTTCCTTCAGCTGTGGGCAGCCAATGCTTCTACCAGGTTTCTCTCAAGGTCCTCTCATTCTTTGTCTTCCTTCCTGGGTGAAGATCACCCAGACACTCTGCAAGAGATGTCTGGCACACAGTTTTGGTCAGCAACATGTCAGACTGCAAAACAAACACCTAAATTAGGCACAGAGACTCAGCACAACTAGCAGAATTCCTCCACAGGATGCAAGAACCCTAGTTTCATGGAGGAACCTATGCCTCCCTGCATTAATGGGTTTGATTTGGAGAGAAGTGGTGGTTGCTGCCCAGCCTGGCAGTTGTAGAAGCACTGGATTTGTCTGTGAATTTTCACAACTCAAAACAAATTAAGAAAATCCACCACCAACTGCACAGGCATGAAACCAAGCGGAAGAATCTCCCTGGAGAAGTCCATTATCTTGCCAAACTGAGCAGGACTTGCCACAGGTAGTTCTTTATGCAACGCTTTACAGGCTGGTTTTCAGATGTGGCGGTTTTTGGTCTGTTTTTAAACTTTCCCCAGCAGTCTAGGATTTTCATATGGAATCTATGAACAGCACCTGAGAGTATTCCTCACGTATGTGACTATCAAAAGCAACAAAAGATGCCACATCCAACATCTCTGCAGTGCTTATTTGAAACAGAAGTCCACACAGGGTGTAAAAAGCCTTTCAAGGCAGTGTCCATCAACTAATCACTCATGCTTTAAGGCCATAAAAACAGGTGAGAATGCCCAGGTAGACTTCTATATGTGTGCCTCCAACTCAGACCGCACTCAAGTCTTTACAGGACTGATAGAACTAGGGACTTTTTATCTACTTATATATTTAAAGGAGTTGACTAATGCAATATTTTAACTTTTCACTTACCACCTCTGGTGTCATCAACCTGCTGACAAACCCATACAGTAAATATAAAATGGACTTGAGCTACAGATAGAAGGGGCAGCATCTCCCCCAGTCCTGCTAGCTGGTGCATCCTGAAGGAGGAACATCACACCTGGCTCAGCAGAGACACTGCAGCACTGCCCTTCTAAAAACAGGAGCTGGAGGCCATGTGAGACAAGGTGCCCTGCAGGATTCTCCTAACACATCAAAGCCGTCAGCCCATATAATCATCCCAGGTTACTAACCGTACCTGTCCTTACCAATAACTGCCCTCAAGATTATTATTTTTTTTAATTATTTCAGACACACTAAGCACTACCTCCTAGCATCCTAACCCTTTCGTCATGCTTTTACTGTTGTTTAGCTCATAATTTTAGAAATCACTTAACTTTTGACTCTGAAGATCTAAGTGCCTGTAAAATTAAGCTTGTTGGATGCCTTCCCGAGCTCAGGATCTTAAAGCTCTGAACCCCTTGCAGCGGCTGAGCTCAATGTCCATCATGTGTCATGAATACCCTTGTCCTCTATAAATAACTGGCCCGAAATCCTTCAGATGGAAGTGTTCAATTTGCAGGGGGGAAAAAAACTGTGTTGCTAAGGAACAGCAGAGAAGAAAAGGCCATAGAGAGGTAATCTGAAATGAAATGAACTGAATTAATTTAATTGGCCCTTGATATGTTGGGTATTTGGCATATTATCAGCAATTTAGCTGCCTGTAAGCTTTGTTTCCAACATAGCCCGAAAGAATAGTCCTCACTGCATCCTTAATTTTGGGATTAGCTGCATTCTCTCCTCTTCATACAAAAGAGCCCGTCCACATCTGTGGATTTACAACAAAATTTTAAAAACAAGCCACATGCACGTCAGCTGAACTACAGCTATGCCTACAGTTCTTGAGGCTCCATGTTTTTAGACGAAGACAAAGGGGAAGGATTTTCTTCACATTTATTCTCTCTAGTAGACCAACAGATGTGCTTTCCTGGTAAGTACTGGCTTCCATGCTTTGCTGATTTTGGCAGAGATCTCGGCAGTGCACAGAACCAAATAGTATTTCAAGGATTTTTTGTTTTGCAACATTTTCATTTCAAGAAAATATTTTCAATTGTTTATAATACGTTTTAAAAAGGGCTCCATGTGGTGGAACATTTTTCAGGCTCTTTCTCAGCTGAGAGCTTCAGTTGTTTCAAAAAAAGAAACCGAAATGCTCTTTAAGACCGATCTTTCTCTAGAGAAAATTTTTCTAGTTGTCCTGCCTTTTCCTTCAATTTACTCAAACAGAAGAGAGTTGCAATTGCAGAGACTGCATCTCTGGCATGTTTAGAAATGTCTGTACAATCTGTTACGTATCTTCCAACACTTCAGTTTTAAGTACCAGAAAAGCCTGGTATTTAACATTCAGAGTCAAAATTGCAGCACTTCAGTTGTTCAAGCTGTACTTTAACTTACCAGATATCAGGTGTCAGAGTGACAACCTCACCTTCTTTCCTTCCTTCCTATGATTTCAGGGGGTTAAAACATTGGAAGGAAATTCCAATGAGCAGGTACCAAGGAAGGTATCCCACAAAGTAACACAACAATAGCTATCACACTTTTATTCAAACAGGTTTTCCTGAGTGGAATACAAGGAACTGATTCCTTACCATTAGAAGGTGTGTGACCCACCTATCTTCTGGTTCACACCCATCATTATCTCCTGAACTGCGCGCTTCTAGATCTTCACTTGCTCAGGTTTTATTGGTCAATTTGATTGGTTTTGTAATTATCAACCAAAAGATAAGGTATCTCCCTGAAAATTCGGTTTAACTGCCTCGTGATACAGAATCTCAAAGCACGCTGTTTACATGTCCTCCACCACTACAACCTATTATTTCTTTCCTTAATAGCAACTGTTTTTATAAGTTTTATTACTTGCAAGTTTTATAATGAAAACATTCTAGGTGAACACCGAAGAATACAATACAACAAGCCTTACATACATACACTGACTCCAACTCCCAGTTTATAAACTTTTTTGTCTGAGCTATCGAAAAAAAAAATCCAGACCTGTAAACACTGTTTTGGACAGTTATTGGAAAAAAAAAAGAACATGAAATAAGTATGTTTTTGAGAAACACAGGTGGAGCAGATTACAATTGATGCAAAAGGCACAGCAATAAATTGCTTAATGCCTCTCCATGTGGGCATATGAGATAACATTCTTGTACCATAGTTACTTCAGCTTATTTTGGAAAAGGCAAAACTTAGTCCTTCGGAGAAAATAGTCTATCTGCTGCCTTATTTCTTGAATTCATGTTGCTACTACACTTCATTCATCCCTCTTTTGTAATAGAAATTAAGGATCAGAAAAAAAAATCTCTGCTATCACACAACAAAAAGCAAGAAAAAACAAGAAGCTTACAGTAAAAGTGTCTTCACGAGTGTGTTTCTCCTAAGGTCTTCAGGTGCCCTTCTCATCACCAGAGGGCACCACCACTCACACCCAGCACGCCAGGCACCACCTTGCAGCTCTTCTGCTCCCTTTTTTGTGCAGCAGTTGGAGTGTAGTAAGTGTGGTCTGTGTTCCCAAAATACTGCTCGTAAGGTTGTTACAGAAATGACTCTTCCCTTTAAATTGTTTTCCATTTAGCAACACGTGCTCTTAAACGCAAGGGATGGGTTCTACAAGCAGTTATCCTTGATCCATGTTATAACATGGGCTTGGGGTTTTCTTTTTGCCTTCCCCCACCCCGATCACGTACATTGCAGCTGAAATAGACACACAGCTATCCTCACATTACTTCAGACCAGGTTTTCTGTATGCTAACATCTTTTTACTGATGGAAACACAACTGCATACCTCGTTATTCTCTCAAAGAAGCTACAAGGTCATTAGTTACCCCAAGTAACTAATGTCATTAGTCATGTCATTAGTTACCCCAAGATGTTTTCTTTACGTTCTGTTTGCTTTAGGATTACTTGCTTTACCCTGTGCCAACAGACCCAGCATTCATGGCTCATCTGTTTGCCTACTTCCACTTCCATGCCCACAGCCTGGACGCAGAGATCAGTGACGTGCACTTACCTGCACTCCTCCTAACTGGTCTCATCTATACCGCAAGGAAAAAAAGTAATCACAGCATTCACTCAGGGAGGGGAGTTTGAGAAAGAGAAGGAACCCAGACCACCTGCACACAGAAAGTTTAGGAAGGGAATGAAAACAGGTTCCAGCTGCTGGCCCCTGCAGCTTTTTTACAAAGCTAGAATAAGGCATTTATTTTTATAAGGGCACCACGATACCACACACTGTGCACTACACACTAATGATAACACGGCTTCTGTCACAGAACATTACTTAGGGGTGGACGAGGTGGAAGGACACAAACAGGCTCACCATGCACACGGAGGTTTCATCTCCAGTCCTCACTCTGTTCCGAGCCAAGAGCTGTTCCAAGAGGCTGATTCTGTGCAGCAGCCAGGAAAATGCCAGCAGCAGCTCCCGGCTACCTGCTGAGCCATCGGAGGGGAGCCGATGGAGCTCTGGTCTGCCATAGCCCTGGTACCACAGCGCCGACTTCACAAACCTAATTTGGGTATCTGAAAAGAAGAAAACAATCACGAATAACACACTGTGCTACTCAATGCGTTCACCCATTCAGTTCCACAAACTGTTGCTCTGAGAATAAGATTTTTAATTTAGCCTAAGGTTAATGGAAAGCAGTGGAGAGCAGGGTTTGGTACTTTATTCGACAACTGAGAAAGGAAAGTGGTAACAGGTAAGAGATTTCCTTATGCTGTCCCATTCTGACCTACAGAAATTACTGCTAAGGGAAATGAAAAATTCAGAGTTGAGATCAAGGCTTCGTGGAGATTAACAAAAGCAAAAGAGGTAAATAGCCACCCTCGCTTTACCAGGACTCCAATTCACCTATTCATTTTTTATGAGCCACCAAGCATCCCATGAATTAGTAAATACCTCGAGTCACTTGACTCCTGAGCGAAACTGGAATTTAGAGATAGGAGTTTCGCAGCCTGCTGCAAATCTCTAAGCAGCAGTGGGCAGGCAGAGATAACGCAGCACACCACGCTGCATACCAGCCTGCACGGGCTACTTAGTGCTCAGGAACGCTGCAATCCATATTCCTTCACACCAGCAAATTTTACCTGACAGCTACGAGACAGGCGCTACAGAACTGTGAAATACAGATGAAAGAAAGATAAAATTATTATACAAACAGGTTCCGGCCAGGAAGCTTCCGCTCTGTACCAGGTAAAGTCGTCAAAAGTGTAATAAAGAACATAATTAGGGGCCACAATGATACCCAGTATATGCTGGGGAAGAACCAACAGCTGCTATAAAATTAAGTCCTGCTGAAAAAGCTGCTGGAGTTCTGCAAAGGCAACACCAGGCGAGTGGTTAAAGATTCAACTGATGCAGGATATTGAAGCTTCCCAGAGGCATTCAACTAGCAGAAAGAAACGAAGCCAGAAGGGTGAGCTTGCAACAACAAGTGACTAGCAGGCAAGAATCAGAGGGTGGGAAGACGCGGTGGTTTCACAAGAGGGCTCTGAGCTAAACCTCTGCTGTCCAACTCAACGTGACAAGGACGATATGAGAGCGACAGAACGATTGGCGCTGACGTGCAATTACTCTGTGGGAAGGAATGCAAGCTGATAATGAAAAGCCTGGACTCGCTGCGTTCTGTGATTTGGAAACGACAGATAAAATTCCTTTAAAAATAATGAAAAATGATGCACACAACGGGAAAAAACAATCACAACTTTTCTGATGTGGCAACAGGCTTGGAACGGACCACTGCAGTCAGGAACACAATTTTGGTTTATACAATTTTTCTGACAATATAACACTCGACCCTCTATATATCCAAAAACATCCAAATGCAAGAAATCTAAAAAGAAACCTAGACAGAACACAGAAGAACACTATCTGTCTATACCCACAATGACCTCATGTCTCAAACTCTGTGTTATTTCATTTCTTCAGCCCCAAAAGGACCATGAAAGATTTGGAAAAAGGTAAAAGAAAGGATAAGTAAGATCACAAACCCAGAACAGCTTCATTTTAAGAAATGACCACACAAGCAAAGAAGAGACTGAGAATGAGTATGACAAAACTCTTCAAAGCAAAGCCATGCCCTCTGGTTTGGGAAGCCTACAATGTAGATTAGTGAAGGCTGAAAGATTTAACTCCTGGAAGCATCCCTGTGTACTTGTTCTGTCCTTTGCCCTGGGCATCCATTTTTGACAGCTGTCACTATTGGACAGAGCTGGAGGAACCTTCAGTTTGATCCAGTTGAGGCACTTGTACAAGGTAAGGAGAAAAGCTGCTCTCCTTTCCCAGTGTAATGCTTCAGCATCTTTGTAATGCTCCATGTAGAAGGTACACACACACCAGCAAAGCACAAGCCTCAAGCAATCAGGGACTGTCACTGCTGTCCTTAATTAACATACTCATTCATCACATTACATACTCATTTGCCTGCTCCTTGGCCACTTGTGCTAAAAACATCCCTCAGCAGCCCCACGCACTGTAATCATTCTTTTGTCTAGCATCAACTGCTGAAGCCCAAGAACTACATCACGAAAGACTTCAAAACAAAAATGAGAAAAACAATACTGCTCTCAGAAGGAATTGGTTAATTATAAGAGGCTCTCACAGTGAAAAGAGAGGCCTGATTTGCAAAATGCTAAGGGAGTCTCATCTACTGAAAATAACACAAAGCCAAGACAGAACGAGGAGCTGTAACCTGACTTGTGCTGGTAACCCTACAGGAGCAGGGCACTGCTGCAGCTCTGCTGAGGCTGGAAGGAGCTGGTGGTCACCAGCCATCAAGCTCCTTGTGCTTGGACAAAACAGAGGAAGATGTGTTTGAGATTGAAGAGCACCAGAGTGCTCTCAAAACTGATGAAAAAACATCAGGAGCATGATTAAGCAGGCAACGTGAGGTGCAGAGCTACTAAATTTTTGCTGGACTGGTGTTCTGCAGGGCACAGCTTCTGCACAGATGTGTGACAATTGTTTTTATACCTAGCCTGTTTTGGCACCACAGACAAAAAGGAAACCCAAACCTCTAAATGACTGTTTGCTCTTGCTGGAGAACCTGTGAATATTAAAAAACAAGCAGCTTCCCAGCATGATGCTGGGGTGGCAGAGATGCCCAGGGCTTGCTCAAAGCCTTGCCATAGACACACACTCCAATCACACGTACAGGAGAGAGCACTCGGATCTTAAGAGGTTTTATTTTGATCACTACTGAACGTTCTCATATTGGCTGGATTTTCACGCTGCCTTTTCCTTGCACATTTGTCATTTTCAAGAAAGGAACAGCTGGAGCAGGCTCAGGCAGAAACACTCCAAGAGGAAGATCAGTACCTACTTTCCCTCTTTCTCAAGGCACAGAAGTGAGACGTGCTGCCATCTGCAGTTCAGGGAGCTCCCTGAGGAATCACCTATCAAAGAGACAGCATAGGGCAAGCCAGGGTTTTGTTTGTTTGTTTTTTCCCCTCTCTTTTTCATCATTTCCCTCCCCTGGCAGATCACTTGGGACCAGATCCACCAAGGCATTTTGCCACCTGAATTTCTCTGTTGCTCTGGTTCTTCATCTCCCCTTTTCAGCTCTCTCTCTGCAATAGGATGCCCTCCTACAAGAAGGTATGAGTGGTGTGGGCATCAGGCAGGAATTGTGGGCAAGTGGTCCAGGCATGGATCTGGGACGGGGGCTCAGAGAGTCACAGAGCCTTTCTAGAAAGCCTAAGTGACCTTACAGAAGTCACTCGGTTCTCCCCATCTCCACAACGCTCTGCCTTGTAAGGACACAGCCCTGAGGTAAGTGGCAGTGGAGGCTATATAAGTACCAAAGAACAAGATGGATTCTTCCAAAACATGCAGCCAAGAGAGAGCAAAAACATCACGCAGATAAGCAGATAATGCCAGTCACTCGAACACCTTCTCTTTGCCAACATTTTCTTCCAGCATTTTATTAGGATTAGGCAATCCATATAGAAAGACCCACTCAGTCTTTCCAGCTAATTCCTTTCTGCATGCACGTTATTTATAAGAACATGTTCAGCACATAAAACCAAGCTGTGGATGAACCTCACGGTTCAGTTCTCTTAAAACTGTACTCCAGCTGTGCTCTTCTGCTTTATGACTCCCACAAAATGTCTCAGTGAATCACAAGAAGATTTTCAAATAAGGGTTAGGCATTGGTCTAGCAGGCTAAGAGGGAAAGAAACTAAATCCAGTACAAGAACAGACAGCTACGTAACTTCACACACTCAGACAAGAAGCACCTGCAGAGGTAGTGGCTGCTGCAGAAGATAATTTTCCACTTTATTTGTCAAACAAAAACACATTGCAGCTCCAGACCTCTTTCTTATACTAAATAAAATGGAGTTGCAGCTCCAGAAAAGGAACATCTCCTCTAACTACCGAAATGCACATTGCACTGCTACCTGGTGTGGCGTTAACCAGGTCCCTCGGTCCTCAGCCTCTGTCACGAAAGAGCAACGTGAAGCCACTAATTGTGACTTGCTTCATCAGTAAAGTCGTGCTCAGAGTGCCACTGCACAGCTTGCTTTGTCTTGAACTCCACTAATGAGAGATCCACTGCTCCGACACGCTGCAGTGGCTGGAGTGCATTAAATGCTTCCCACCACAGTTTAGGATGAGCGATTTGTAGTATAGGAAGAAAAAAATTCTTCTGAAATAAGAAACCAAAATATTTGCAGAATCTTATAGCCACTGACTGAAAGACTTCAGCAGGGTTTCTGGGTTATTTTTGCAAGAATGCAATGCTTTAAAACATCGATCTGTGGGGATTTTCTTCTACGTGATTTTTCAAATATTTTAGGTTTTGCCAGTGGGGCTGTAAAATGTATCACTCATTTAAAAAACATAATGCAGAATGTTTTTCTAAACAGCCTCACATTACACCAATAAAAAGGGAATGACCATTCAAAGCAAATCTTAATCTTCTCTAAAACTCATTTATGTAACAGAACAGAAACTAACAAAAGCTATTATCTTGAAACAGAAATACACCCTGGGAGTGCAACTTGGAAAGCCACTTTAAAAGGGTTTCCCAAATTAAAGGAACAATTTTTATGTGAAAATCTGTCTTTTTCCATGAGGCTAAATCTGCAAGAGCATTCTGTCCTTACAACGCACTGCTTTATCCTAGCATCTCATGAGCACAAGTGGCCCAACATCTTACACTCTGTCCTTGAAACACAGGCCTCGCTTTACAGAGTAAAGAAAAGAACCACTGTGGCCCTGGCAACATGCACAGACTACAGACCAAAACTTTAACAAGTTTGCCAAACTTCGGAAAAAACTTTTGTCCTAAAAAAAAGTAAGGTTTTTGTTTGAAAAAAAAAAACAAGCACAAGACCATTTGAATGTGGCTTCTTTTCCAAAAAGCTGTTCCAATGGCTATGCACACAACAACCCTCGTACTGGGTTCAAAGCCTTCCTCTGGGATATAGCAAGTGCTTGTGCTGGTTTTTAGCTAAGATAATTAAAAGGTTGTACAAAACCAGCAAAGAAAGACAAGCCTGTTCCAGGGACTAAAGCTCTAGACTTGAATTAGAGGAATCTGTTTCAATTCCTTGCTGTTCTACAGGGTCCCGTACAGAGCTGAGAAAGTTATTTAGTCCTTAATGAAGTGGAAAACTTGGTCTTTCCATGAAATAAATGCACGAAAGACCACAATTGCTCCAAAGGTGGGACAGACAGTGAAATATTGATCCTATTCACAGCAGGCAACTCACTCACCTGACAATCTACCAGCAACAACTGGGTTTGCTCTCTCTGGAGCCAGCAACCTGCCACACGCATCCAGGAATCCTGTCTCCAAATGCTGCTAGCTATTAGTACGGGAGCAGCCAGGATTCAAAGAGATTGCAACCTCACAAAGCTGCTGTGGACAGCCAATAAATTGACTTACCAAACAGTCGCACACAGCAGACTGCGGATGAGCAGAAAATGAAGGACAGCTGAATGAAAAGTAGCAGTCCTGTCTGTAAGAGAACGATGCCAATTCCCTGCTGAGCTACCAGTAAAACCACACAGGTGCTGCCCCACATTCCTTGAAACGTATCAGCTACAATGCTCAGCCTTTTTTTTTAAAAAAAAAAAAAAAATGTTTCCAGAGACATCAGTTTCCCAGCTCTTTAAGGGCTTAAACTTTTTATTTTTTTTTCCTTTCAGCTTTTGTGGACTGATTTTAAGCGGTTTTGGTGTGAGGAGACCTCTGTCCATCAAAGATGATCCTTTCCTCCTGCACTGAAAGGGCTCTGAATCCTGGAGTGGAGAGGGAAACCTGAAGAGTAGTGTCAAATTTGGAACGGCATGTATTTAAGAAAAAATTAGAGCTCTATCACTGTGAGAAGCCAGCCTTTATACAGCTTCTCTCTGTAGTAGAGGCCCCATCCAGAGATATTTATGGTCCCTCTAAAACACTCATATGCATTTTTATTTTGTTGTTTTGTCTAGAACTTCATTCTATAACACTGTCTTCATGGTTCATATGTTAAAATTCATTGCCCTGACATAGGACTTGATAGTAAATTAACCATAATATCATGTATCACATGCAGAATGGGGAAAGAACAGATCATGGGGCACATAAATCTATTTCTGTAATTATCTCTGCAGATTCTCAGAATACGTAAGGCCATCATAGAGTTTTACCTGCAGTGAAACGTCTATGGGAAGCAAGAGACCCTAGCAGACACAAGACCATCCCATTTTCCTGGATGCCAGGACCAAACAAGAGCATACCTGTCTCACATTTGTGCTAAAACAGCGAGGGCCAGTGGCATATACTAGTTGTTCGGAAGGGTGTGCTCCTTAGAGAGAGTGACCCGCCAGAAAAAAAGGTGCTAAAACACCAGCCCTAGCACTTCCCCAGGACAGACATAAACCGGGCAGCCACGGTTACCTATGGCATCAGCCTCGCTCCACTTGCCTCCGTGGATTTGTTTCAGGAGAGCATAGAGCAGCCTCCAGAAATCCAGGGTCTGCAAAAGAACGAGAGGAACACGGGGAGATCAGCACACCAAAAAAAAAATGTCCACCAACAGATTCAGCCCTAAATAAGCAATAAAGCCTGTAAATGAGCATCAGGGGTGGCTCGGGAGAGCACCCCTGTCCCATGCAGGGCTCGGGAGAGCACCCCTGTCCCATGCAGGGCTCGGCTGCCTGATGAACGCTACCTAGGGGCAGGTGCATGTGGGAAGGGCTGCCGGTGCTGGTCACACACAGCCCAGCACCGCTCCCCTTTATCCCAGAGGGGGCTGTATCTGCTCCACCACCACCACCACAGCACCCCCAGAGCTGCTGTCACCCCCATCGGCTTCACAGCCGGGAGGCAGAGGGCGATGGAGCTCCCTCCACCCGGCCTCACCGCCTGAGGCCGGTCCAGCTTGGCCCGGCGCAGGGCTTCGGGCACCAGGCGGGCCGGGGGCGGCATCGCCCGGCACAACGCCCCCACAGCCCCCGGCAGCGCCCGGCCCCCCGGCATGGCCCCGACCCGTCCCCGTCCCGTCCCGCTGCCGAGCCCGGCCCCTTCCGCACCATGGCCCCGGCCCTTCCGCGGCTCCCCCCGCAGCGCCCCCCGCAGCCCCGGAGGAGCCCCCCGGGTGCTGAGGGGTCCTGGGGGGCTCGGGGGGGACGGGCTGGGCACATTGAGGTGAATAAATGTTGGGAGCTGCCGCTAGCAGGCTGGAGCGCAAAGGCGATTAAAACGCCTTCCCCGCAGCCAGCCTCTGCTGCCTGCTCCCCCGTGTGGTGCTGGGGAATGGCGGCTGTGGTGCTTCTCCATCGCCCCTTCATGCTCGCTCCCTGCCCCTGCTCCCCTCCTTCCATCCTTCCCGAACTGATCCCTCATGGGCTGCCCACAGGCAGCAGCTCTTCAAGCACTGCTCCTGCACGGCTCCATCCCACAGGGTCCATCCCCCAGGAGCAAACTGCTCCAGCACGGGGCCCCCATGGGCAGCAGCTCCCCCCAGACCCCCTGCTCCTGCGTGGGCTCCCCTCCACGGGCTGCAACGTGGAGATCTGCTCCATGTGGGACCCATGGGCTGCAGGGGGACAGCCTGCTCCACTGGGGCCATCCCTGCAGCTCAGCTGCTACCAAAACCTTGCCACGTTCACCCAACACAGTGCCCTGCCACCCTGGTGCCGGGCCCTTGTGGTGCTTCTCCATTGCCCAGAGCCTCAGTGGAGCTGGGCAGCCCGCTTTCCCCTCCCTGCTGCAGCCTCCAGGTGGGAGAGCCTTCACGTGGAGCTGATCTCTCCCAGTGCCTCATCCCCACACATGTTCCTTGCAATGGGTGTGGCTGATAACAGCAGCAATGAGCGATGGCCAGCTCAGCAGAGCTCCCCGCTCTGGTGTCACTGCACACACCCGCGAGGTGTTCCATTTGGCAAGGAGGGCAGTGGGGACCAAACCAGGGAGGAAACCCCAGGGTTTGGCCTCTGCAGGGAGAAACCCGGGATGCTTGCCCTTCAGGGAGGCCTCCACCGCCTCCCCGATCTCTCAGCTCCCCTGGCGCCAGGCGGGGATCGGGGTGGCGGTGCCATACAGAGCCGGCGGCGTTTTGCACACAGCAGTGTCAGTTCGGGTCGTTTCCGCCCCGGGGTGACTCAGCCGGGGCCGAGGCCGCATGTTTGCTGCCGTGCCATGGCAACCCGCCACAGCCGCCCCGCCGCTGCCAGCCGTGACGGCCGTGTCCCATTGCCTCACGCGGATTGTATGTGATAAGGCTGTGGCACATCTGCGCATGCCACGGCTTCCTAGCGGCACCTGGGTGCCATGGGAAGTCACTCTCTGACCCTGCAAGAACACCCCATTTGCTTTTTAAAGCTATTTTTTTTTTATTTCTATCCACCCGAAGCACAGGTGGCAGGCAGCCTGTTTCTCGCCAGGCCCCCGGGCTGTGCATCCAGCCGTGCTTCCCATGCTCCGCCACCGCCCGGCAGCTCCTCTCCTCCTCCCTTCTCCTCCCTGCAGCATCCACAGCTCCGCAAACGCCCCAGCAGAGAGCAGCTGGCTCTCCTGCCCCTTCCCGGGTGGCCGCAGCATTTCGCACCCGCAGCATTTCGCAGCAGATGAAGTGGGCTGCATTGTTTCCTGCTGCAAGCGTTTACGGCTCCCTCCCTGCGCCCTCCCAGCTCTTTTCCACACGCGTTGCCTCCCCTCGCTGAGACGCCAGGTTGATCTGAGCGGGCTGGCAGCATTGCAGCATCCCAGCCAGGAGCAAAACGAGCCCGGCCGGGGAGGAGGAGCAGCAGCAGCAGATGTGGGAATGGGGTCGCAGAGGAGGAGACAGCTGGCAAGGCGCAGGCGGCGCGAGGGATGCCGGTGTTGCTGGGGTGGCCGGCACACATTTAGCAGGCTGTGTTGCCTCACACCATGGCTACAGATCTACAGGCCCCTGGGAGGGACCATAATACTTGCACGAATGCCCTAAGGCAGGTTTTCCTGGACATAGCAAGCTGGCCTGCAGCAGGCCCGCAGCGCCAAGACTTAGGGTAAGCTCCCGGCAGACAGATGCTTGAGATGCTTGAGGTAGGCGTCGGCGCTTCAGGCCCTCTGATGCAGGGTCTGCACTTTTAGTACATGAAATGAATCAGGAAGGATTAGGAAAAACAAAAGCCAATAAACATCTGCAAGCTTGCAATTCTCTGTTCTCAGGAGCTTCGCCCTTTTCACTACAGTAGCCAGGAAAAGGTTCCTCTGCACCTCGGGACATTCCCTCTGCCCTCTTCCCCCCGTTCCTTTAAGCCAAGATTCACCAAAGACAGACACAGAGGGCTGGTGGAAAGCTCTTACGCCCTTCTCCCCTGGAAACTCTCCCTGTTTCCTTGAAAACAAAAGGAGAGGAGTGAAGGTACAATGCAGTGCTGGTGCCTGAGGCCAACTTTTCACCACCAGCCCTCTCCTGCTGGCCACACTGTGGGACATAGCCCCTAAGGAGGGATGCTGAGGGCTTCCAGCCCAAGCTGTCCCCTGGCCAGCTGCAGGCTTAGGGACACAGCTGCCCTAACGCAGAGGGGACACATCAGTCTGGAGCAGGTGAGGAGGATACAGGGTCAGTCCCAGTGACCCAAAGGGCTCCTTGCTGCCTCCTCGCCCTGGCTGAAGATCCCCTCACATCTTACTGCGCAGGCACCCAGTGGGATCGGCCAAGCTGAGGGTCCCCAGTCGCCCTTTCTGTCACCCTTTCCTTTTTTCTTCTGTACAGAAAGCCACAAAGCGCGGGGCGGGGGGTAGGACCACAGCAGTTCAGTTTCTGAGCCCATCCTGTTTCCTGTCCTTTGCCAAAACCTCTTCTGCTTTCCTACCCAGCGCTTTCGGGCTCGCCCATGCTCGCCGCCAGAGGAACGGCTAATTTTGTTTGTTTTTCTGTCACCATGATGAAGTGTTTATAGCAACCAGCGCTCAACAATCCGCAACTATCACTGATCTCAGCCTCAGCTTCCGAAATCATGTCAGAGGAAGCACAGCCCCTTCCTCTGGGATCGGCATCTGCGATGCTTCATGTCACCAACACGGGGGCCTTCGCGCCAGGCATCACCATGCTGGAGATCATCTGGCACCCAAATGGTCACCTTGGGGCTCCCCTGACCTGCATTGACAGTGGCATCTCTCAACTGCTCCCCCAAAAAAGCCAGGATTTTCCCCAGTTTTGTGCTCTCCCCTCCTGGCACGAAACTTGTGCTTGCTATGAGCCCACCTCCCCACTGCCCCAGTGCTCTGCGCATTGGAGGAGCGCGTCTGGCATCCCATCTGAATGCCGTACAGCTGCTCCCTCTTCCTCTCCAAAACCAAATTGAGTTTAAAATCAATTTATCATGTATTTTCTTTGACCGAAGCGCCTTCCGGATGTGACCTGAGCCTGAACTGCTCAAACTCACGGCATCAAGCCCCTGGAGCAGGCGGAGAGCACTGGGAGGGGAGCATGCTGACGGCAAGTCCTGGGGCTACACGTGCCTCAGCAAGAGGATGGGCAGACAGTACAGCTGGAAGGTTTTTGCAGCAGGAATCAATATCCAAGGGCTTGTCCTTGGAGCTTGCTTGAGGTACCCCAGTTTTTGTCCCCCAGGCACGCTGCAGGATGGGTTTGTCTGCGTGCTGCATGAGGCTGCACAGACCCCACACAGCTCAGCTCCTGCATCCCTGTGGGCACTGAGAGCAGGCAGAGCTGTCCCAGCACCACACTCGCACTGTGCATAGGTGGCAGGGACCGAAGCAAAGAGCAGCAGGGCCCTGCAGGCTACAGCAACCTCAGGAAGCAAGGCAGAACCCGTTACAGCTGCTGAGACAGCCGTACTGCGCCAAAGCTGCTAAAACAGGATGAGTCAGGCACCTTCATGGGCCCACAGACAGCTCAGTGCTGGGAAGCAGCTCCAGGCCAGGCAGAACCAACCTCCTGCTTCCCACAGGTTCCTCGAGGTCCCCACCAAGGCACACTTCTCCCCGCAAAGCTGACGGGGCTGCGGGCACGGCGAGGCTGAGGTCCCTGCTCCGCCCCGCTGCCAGGGCAGGGAGGCACGGCTGCAGGCAGGAGAGCAGCAGGCAGCTGAGCGAGGTCAAATCTGCCTTCAACACAGGCACCAAGCATCTCGTTAAGCTTCATGCAAGAGCCCTGTGCAGGCGAGCAGCTCTCCTTCCTCAGAGCAGCACTCACAGCTCGCGGAGGAAGGAGGATGTGGGGTGGAGGGGAGACTTCAGACAGCAAGCACAAGGCGAGTTTGCAGATGGTTATCAGGCAGGGCTGCTTCTGACTCCAAAGATTTTGATACCAGGCTTGTACCCTGACCCCTGAGGGTTTGGCCAAGCCCTAGGAACACCAGCGTGATAACAAAACCCAGCAGTTTCTAACGAAGTGCATTCGTATAGTGTAGACAAAAATATCTGTGTGTGTTGTGTAGTGTACCAGAATATGTAAATCGAGTGGTTCACGCTAGGGAAAGGCACGGTTAAGAACCCATTTTCGAAACATCCGTCAAGTCGACACCTTTACATCTGTCGGTGCTGCTCTTCCCGCGGGGCAAAGGGGCCGAGGCACCGGAGAGCAGGAAGCCCGGGATGTATGACTTTCTGTATGACTGCTGGGGGTGGAAGCACCAAATCACAGCTTTCTTGGTGTGCCCTTCAACTGACTCCTGGCAGGAGCCCACCCTGCCCCACCGAACTCCCACCCCTGGGGCTGCACAGCCACGGGGCTGCCCGGGGACCGCGCTGGAGCCCGGTACAAAGAGCACAGCACTCACACGGGGGAAGCATCTCTCGGTCGGGGTTTATTAAAGACTGAAGTACAAGTGTGGCCCGGCTGCAGAGCCGGCTGCCAGAAGCAGGGCTGGGTTTCGGCTGGACGGGTGCGGTCTCCTCTCCAGGCGGCCTTCGGCGGTAGCGGCCAAATTTCCTAGGGGCAGCGTCCAACCTCCCACCCCTGCGGCGCTCCCTGCGGAGCGGAGCCCCTCTCCGCACCGGCCCCATCCGTGGTTACTTATTGCTTTCGACGTGCTAATGGAGTACAGAGTGAATGAAGAACGAAAAGGCATGTCTGCTGCGGCGGGTTTGTGCCGCCGGCGGGCTGTGCTGGGAGCCCTGGCTGTCAGACCTGCGGAGGGACGGGAGAGAGGGGACATCAGCGGTGACACCCCCGGGACAGCGGTGATTCGAGGCACAGCCCCGGCTGCCCATCGAGCCTCGAGGGAGCTCCAGAGGGAGGCACCAACCTGAGCTTTACTTGAACGTGTGGCTCTCGGCTCCTCCCCGGCCGAACCCTGCGAGAGAGACAGAGCGGGGTGAGCGGTGCCGCGGGGCAGCGAGCGCACAGCGGGATGGGAGCATGGAGCCCCCTTCCCTTCCTCCCTCCCTCCCAAAACCCCAGCCATGGTGACTTTACCTTTGGGTCCGAACAAGGCGGCATAGCAGGGGTGGTTGCAGTACGGCTTGCCATCATGCTGTGGGGAGAGAGGAGAGCATCAGCCCCGGTGCCCTGCCGGCTGCGCCCACCCCGTTCCCTGCAGGACGCCAGCCCTTGGCTGCCAGGCACCAAACCTCACCTCTGCATGGCCTCCAGATGTCAGGGTCTTGTTACACTTCTCGCATCTCAAGCAGGGCCGGTGCCAGTCCTTCCCCAGAGAAGTCACCTTCTCGGCTGCCACAGAAAGGAGGTGGGTTAGCTGAGGCCACCGAACGGGCACAACGAGGCGTTTTTGGCAAGCTGGCCTCCCTGCTGCCAGCCCCAGGGAGGACATACGTTTGGGGGGATTTTCTCAAGTCTGCTCGCCCGGCAAAGAAGCCCTGCAAGTGCCAAACCCAAGGCACGCACACCTCACCACGCACATCCAGGTGCCCAGATCCAAAACCCCAGGCAGGGCACCACGGGGAGCCCTCACCGCTGCGAGCAGCGTGGCTCATGGGGTCACCACTGCGCCCGCACGGACAGACCGACTGCTGTCCATCTTCCAGACAAGGCTTGGCCACTTCCTCCCTTCCAACATCAGCCTGAATGGGGATGAACCCCCCCCGGCCAGCTGGAGCCTTTTTACAAAGAGGACAGACGCTGGGCTGGTGGCTCTGGGGTGGCGAAGTCACCACTGCCACCAGCCAGGCCCCCCCAGCGCTGCGGTGACAGCTCTGATTTGCCGTGTGCTGTCACAAACCACAGCCGGGCTGGAGCCTGGCCGGGGCTCGGGGAGCAACGTGCTGCTTGCTCGGGCCAGGACGTGTTTATGGGGAGGGAGAACACAGCCTGGCTCTTTTAATTGCGGCCCAGCAGGGGAGGAGGGTGTTTTCTGCAGTATTTTCTGCGGATGCGTGTGCGCTCACTATTGGCAACTGGGGATTTATGAAGTGATAAAGCAGAGCTCCCCACGGGAACCCGCTCACAGCCGGGTCCGAGTGCTTAACCCATGCCTGCACAAGGTGGCCGAGCAAAGGGTTTCTTCGGGGCCCAAGTCTGCCCACAGCAGCTTACGCAAGGAGCCAGGCAGCGGCGCAGAGGTGGGAGCGGGGGCCGCACCCAAATGTCACGAGGCAGCCCCGGTGCCATCTCCAGCGGCACAAAGCCCCCTGTGTCCTCCCTCCTCTCCCCAACCCCGTGTGTCCTACAGCAGCCCAGGGCACCTCTGAGGAACAAGGGCCACCAGGCTCAGAAAACCCCGGGAGCAGGGCTTGCTCTGCTTCTCTTCCAGCACTATCTCCAGGCACAGAAATCACCCGGTGAGCTCGTGTCTCCAGCTCCTTTTGAAGCCTCCTGCATCAACAGAGCCAGTTTCGTAGGAACGAGCTGATAAGGGCAGGGCCAAACCCCTCCCTGGTCAAACAGCCCCGTCCCAGCCGCAGCCGCACCTGCAGGCACGGAAATCCCAGCTGAGAACAAGCTCAGAGCCTGGCTGCAGGCGGAGAGCTCGGGATTAGCCAAAACTGTGCAGGCAGAGGGCTGGGGATCAGCCAAAGCTGTGCTCCCCAGCTGCGGGAGGCCCTGGGTGGTGGGCATCACCAGCAGGCAGATTTGTGTGATGGGGGGAGCAGCTATGGGGCAGCCTCCAGCACTGTCCACACGGTTCAGCCTCAGATCTCTTTGGCCGAGCAGAAGAGGAAGCTGCGGCACACCCACAGGCAGAGCAGAAATAAGGCAGGGAGAGCAGAAGCGAGGGAGAGCAGAAGTCAGGGCACGGCACCCGGGTCACCGACCCCTCGTCTCGAGTACATTACGAGCAGGGAGTGTTCGAGCCTCTGTCAGCAAACCTTGACAAATGCAGCCAAACGAGGGAAGTGGGGAGGTTTGGCGGCTGGAGCCCGGCTGCTTCAGCAGCTGCTGCCGGCAGGGTGAGAGGCTCAAAGCCCCAAAACACACTCGGCAGGACCCCGGAACTTGGTCCCCAGTGCGGCAGCAGCAAACCTGCCTCAAACCCCACGGGCAGGAGGAAGCACAACGAGCTGAGCTCACGGTCAGCCTGCAAGGCATCCTGAAAACACCACGGCCACCTCACCCAGGCCACTTCTCTCTGGGGCCATCCCCTCGCCCTGCTAAACCTCAGGGGCCAACGGGCAGGATGTCCCCGAGCACCCCCGTGCCCCTCGCAGCGATTCTCCTCGGGTGCATTTTGGGGCCACCCAGGGCAGCCACAGCGCAGGGGGCACCCCGAGCACCTGCAGGACAGGGGTGGGTGCCATTGGGGTGCCCAGGACCCACAGAATAGGGGTGCCTAAGGGCTGGAGGGGGTGGGGGTGCAGGATGCCCTTACCGAAGTAGACCTCCTTCTGGCAGCGGGGGCACTTGGGCATGGTGTCGGCTCGGGGCTCGGCTCGCTTGTGGGATGCTGGGCGCCCGCACCGCCGGAGTCACTGCTCGGGGTCCCCGCCCCGGCCCGCCCAGATGTGGACCCGGTCCAGATGTGAGGTCCCGCCCACAGCTGGAGGCACCCGCCCCGGGCGCGGTCCCGCAGCCCTCGCACCGCTGCGCCCTTTGCTTCCCCAACCCCTTTCACCCTTTGCATCCCCCGCGCCCTCTGCGTCTTGCGCCTTTACCCCTGCTGCACGCTTGCACCCCTGCACCCCTCGCATCCTGCACCCCTTACACCCCACCTTCTACACCCTGAGACGCCGTGCCCCAAGCTCCCTGCCCACCCTGGTGCTGTGGAATCGCTGAGCAGTGCAGGAGTTGCAATTAGCGTCGCCAATTAACCACGCTCCCAAATAAAGCTCCCCGGGGCGCTGGCTGCAGGGCTCCCCCTTTCCAGACAGCGCTGTTTTCTCCTAGCAGTGTACAAGGGGTGTTTTGTAAAAGCCCACTTGGGCTGTGTCTGCTGCCCGGGGTAGGAGATAAGGAAGCAGGAGGGAGCCGGGGGGCTGTAGCCCCCCTCTCCCAGAGCCTGAGGAATGGCGTGGGTGCAGGACACGGCTCACCGCAAAGAGCCTGCCCATCTGCGTCGCCGACTTCTTGTCGTTTTATAAGAGCGAGGACTTGTTGTTCCTTTGTGCTTGGCTGCGAAGGAAATGAAAAGCCAATCCAAAGGTCTGTTTTGCATGAAGCAATCCTCCCCAGGGCACGTTGCTGCGCTGGAAAGGTCAAGAGGGCTTGTGAAACCCAGCGGCGGGACGCCGGGTGCCTGCCTCCCGAAATGCGAGGCACCCCTTGCCGCCCCCCCTGCAGAAACAGGGCGCTGCTGGTGCCCGAGCCCACCCGTGGGTGCAGGAGGAGAGGTGATAAGCTGCACCCAAGGGTGAAGATCGTGGGTTGTGGGATTGTTTCATGACCCCGCTGCGCTCCACACCGCCTTTGCAGCGGGCGCGCTCCTCCAGCTGATGCTCCCCGTCGCGCCCAGGCTCGGCGATGGCAAACCCACCGCACCCTGAAGACTCAGGGCACACGGGGCATGCCCCCCTCCCTCCGGTGACCCCATTTCCCCTTACACACATGGTTTCGAGGCTGCTGCCCGGCCAGGAGAGCCGTCCCCAGCTGTGCTCCCTTTTAAGGCAGGTTTTGTGCCGGCGGGCAGCCGCAGGCTGGCCCAGCCCCGGTCCCCACGGACCACGCAGCGCCTGGCCGGGCTCCTGCAGCGGGAGCGTCCCCCTGGCACCGCAGGCCGACTGACCCAGCCAGGCGGTGGGGACAGCACTCAGCCCCCCCCCCCTTGTACTTTTTCAAGCCTATTCATGCAGCAGAGAGGACACAAGGCCGGCAGGAGGGCTTGCAAAGCTGGCGCCGAGGAGCCGCGTGCTGCTCGCTGCCAACCCTGCTGGGATGGGGTCCGAGGCTGCCCAGATCCCCGCGGTGCTGATTTGGCACGGCCGCCCCGTCGGGGTGAGCACGGGGTGCCGATGGCACTGCTGGCTGGGGAGGGAGCACAGCAGTGCCACGGGGACCCGCAGGATGTGGCCTTGTGTTCATTTTATGGGGAGCGAGTTCATAAACGCTCCTACTGACGGTGTGTGAAACACATCAGCGGGGCGATAAACAGAGTCCCCGACAGCCCCCAGCCCACGCTGCAGCCAGCTGGCTGGAAGCACTCCAGCATTTGGGGCGAGCTGGTCGCTGCCCCTTCTGAGATTCAGGGTCCTCTGCATGCCCCAAATGCAGAACTCAGGCATTTCTCAGCAATCTGGTTCCTACAGTGACTTCCAGCACCATGACCGGGGGTATAGCAGCCCATCTCATAATCCAGATGAAATCCAACTAAAGGGCACGGGATGGCTGCAGGGAGAGAGCCACACTGCCCTGCAGGAGACAGGGGCCAGGGGCATCTTCAGCCAAGCCTGGTCCCAACCCAAACCCTGCATCAAAGCAAGGCTCCCCCACCAGGGAAACAGCCCGGCCAGCTCCAGCTGCCAACAGCCTCCCCAGCGAACTGCAGGTTTATCTTATCTGCAGACCTTGTTCCAGCTAATTCAGCCACCCGAGCGCAGCACACCCCAGCCGCCCGGTGCCCTCTGATACCAATCTGGGGGTGGAGGCTCCGTCCTGGCGCATCAGGCGCCAGCGCTCCCCGAGGGCACGGCAGCAGCCCTCAGACAAACCTGGGCCGTCCCGTTTGTTTGCGTGTGCCGGGGTGCTGCCAGGCAGCGATGGCACGGCTCGCTTTGCTCAGCTCCTGCACAGGGATGACGGGAAGGCACAAGCAGCTTCGCTCTGGACAGCCGTGCCCTGCGTGGATCAACCACAGGCCTTATTCGCGCCTTCCCCCCCCTGCAGAACCGGAGGATGCCTCTGCTCATTTCTTCCCCAACCTCAGATCCTCCCGAGCTGACCCGGGTCCCCTCCCTGCGGAAAATGTGACTAAGAAAAACCCAGGAATGTCCGAAGCACGTCGCCGCCGCGGGGCTCGGCCCAGTGCTTTGCAAGCGGTCAGACAACTGCAGCTTCTGCAAAATTCCCCTCCTCGGCCCTATTTCTGCCTGCAAGTTGCAGGCCCACTCAACCGAGACGATTTGTTGTAAACTATGTCCTCCCCAGCCCAATATGTGACTAATTTGACAAGAAAATTACAGGGCGGCTTAAAAAGCCCAGCATGGGCCAGGAGAAGCTGCCAGCTGTGGGTTCCCATGGAAAGGTGGGAGGGACGCCAGGGTGCACGGGGGGGCACGCACTCACCTGGCATTGCCCCCAGGTCTGCACACAGCTAATCCCATTACCTCTGCACCGGGAACAGCCGCACGGAGCAGGCTGTCAAGCCAATTTATGCCCTCAGGGAAAATCTGGGGTACGTCTTCATAAAGCTGACAGGTGGCTGAGGGCTGGGAGGGATCGGGAACAGGATGGCAGCGGGAGATGCCCCGAGCGGTGCCTGTGCCTGGCTGCACTGCGGGAAGGGACGGGGCTGCCCCAAAAGCTGGCTGCTGCGGGGGACATTCACCACGCTGGACCTTCAGTACAAAATGGTTTGAGACCGCAAAACACATTCCCTGCTTTTCTTGTGCAGACGCAGCCCAGAGTCCGCCCCCCGTGCCCACGGACAATCGCACAGTTGTTTCTCACAGTAAGTGCACAAACATTTCCAGCCCCGCTAAGGCTGCTGGCTGCCCACAGCAGGCGCTTGTTGGGCCAACACAAAACCTCGGGAGCATGGGCGTGAATTGTTATCACGCCGTAAATGCGATACCACGCACGCTGTAACAGACACATGCTCTTGCAGGGTTCAGCTCCTGCTCCTGCAAGGGGTCCAGGGCAGGCGGCTCATGGAAGCAAATATTTTTGGGTCCGTCCCCACAGCCTGGCCCTATGCCCATGTGTGCTCAGAGGTGATACACCCAGTGCCAGCAGCTCCCATACTGCTGCCCAGGATGGCAGTGGCACACGGGGCTGGGGCACACCGGTCCCATTGAGTGCATGCGCAGGAGGGTGCCTGGCTGCAGGTCCCTGCTTGGGGTGTGTCTGGGATTTCCAGACATGGGACAGGAGAACCTCTCCAATCCCTCCAAGTCCCAGCGACATGGAAAATCTCCTCAAATTTCATCCAGGCACAGCTTCCCACTGTCTCCCCGCATGCAGTCTGGCCAAAAAGCTCCGTTACCATCTGCTCTTCCCTGCAAGCTTTCCATTAGTGGCAGCCCCAGGAAATCTCCTGGCTGAAACCCTCCGTGGGAGGGTTTGGTGCACTTTCCTGGCATGGCCACAGCTGGTTCTGTTGCAGCGATCGCACCCGCCTGCAGCCAGGCTGGCTGAGGATGCTGCTACTTTGGGAAGCTGTCTTGGAGCTGGGGGTGCTCAGCACCCCGTGGGGTCAGCTCGCACCAGGGCCACCTCCCTGCCCTGCCATACCCCGCTGTGGGGATCAGCTGTGCCACTCAGCTGGGGCCAGCTGATGATGACAGGCTGCTGCTACCACACCTTTCAGTCCTGGTTAAAAATTCACTCGCTCCTAGCAGTCAAGGTGAGGAGAAGGGGAACAGAGTGCAGGACCCCCAGGCACCCCATTACTCACCCAGGTACAGATGATGAGTCCTGGTCCAACGCCCTCTCCCACAGCACAGCCCCTATTGTGGGGGAACGCCCTGGTTTACTGCCCCAGCAGTTTGCCCTCTGCAATGGAGCTGTTGATGTGATAACCATCACATCACGTTGGTGTGATAAGGGAGACCCACTGCCAGAAGACCACGTCCTCTGAAGCGGTGTCACACAGGGAGGGAGACAGACGGCCCAAATGCTGCGAGGCTGCACCCCTGTTTCAGACAGGGCTGCTTGGCTCTGCCTTACCACAGCAAGACAGAAGCAAGGCAGAGAAATCGGGACAGAGATAGCACAAGGAGAGGGAAGGAGAGGAGAGCAGCCATGGGTTGTGCAGCATGCAAGCCCCAGCAGCAGCACACACACCTCCATCCTATTAGCACAGCTATTCCTTCCCCAGATCTGCCCTGCATCCAGCCCCAGGAGCCCCTAGGGAGGTCCCCAGCTGCTCACACCACTGCAAATCTGTACATCAGTACACCACTGTACATCCATCAGCGATGTACAGGCTGCTGCAGAGCCCAGCAGCTTCCAACAGGCAGCCAGGGTCTGCACCACCACCGCTGCAGCTCTCCCAGCAGGCTGGCAGGGAGATTTACAGCTCTAATCCTCCTTTGCGTGGTTTCATGCTGTTCCTCCTGCTCCTCCTGTATCCCTGCCTGCTCTCCTACACCCTCTCCAGGATTTAGACCCATCACTTTAACCTCACCCTGGGGCCAAGCCGAAGCCCAGCCAAGCAAGCGAGAGCCGCTCCATTGCCTTCAGGGAGCATCAGAGTGCTTCTTGGCCCGCATGGAAGCAAGCTGTGCTCACTGGGCCCCTTTTAATACTCCCTCTTAAATCACACCTTCCAGCACTTTATCCCTTTTGGCTCCTACGTATCAAGTCCCCAGCAAATGCTTTAAATCTGTCCTGCTCTCCTGCCCAGCCGCGCTCCCAGCCACAGCTCTACATGGGTCAGCGCTGCTCTGTGGTGCTGCGGGCATCTCCCGGCCCTTGGGAGCGTCTCTAGATTGCTTTAGCAGTGTCTAGATTAATTACACAAGCGTAGTGCCTAGATTACTTTAATTTAGTGCCCCCTGGAGGCCCCGCAAGGCTCTCTAGTGCACTTTAGGGCACGCTCGAGGCCTACTAGGGCCCTGCAGTGTGCTCTAGCGTTAGCTGGAGGCCTTTCAAGGCTCACCAGTGTCCTCTAGGGTGCCCTAAAGGCTTTTCAGTGCTCCCTGCACGCCTCCAATGAACCTCCAGTCTGCTCTACAGCCTGTGCACGTCTACCAGGGCCCCCCAGTGTGCTGTAGCTCTCCCTGAATGCCTCCCAGTGCCACCCAGCATCCTCAAGGATGCCCTAGAGGCCTCCCAGTGCAGCCTTGAGTCTTGCTGCAGCTCTCCAGTGCTCTCCAGTACCTTCTGGAGGTCTATCACACCTTACAGGGTAGACTAGCATCCCCTGAGGGCCTCACTGGAGTTTACTCTATTCATTTTACTCTAGTATACTCTAAGGAGCACTAAAGGCCTCCTAGTGTGGCCCAGAGCACCCAGTACATCCCAGTGTAATCCAGCTCCCCACAGAGACCTTGCAGGGCCTTCTCCTGGGAACCCTCTAGGGTGCAATAGGAGGCTCCTAGGGCAACCAAGAATGCATTGGAAGGCCCTGGGAGGCTTCTAGGTCTCTCTAGAGGGCACTTGGAGGCCCCTGAGGCACATGAGAGTACATTGGTGCCCTGCGAGGCCTCTAGAGAGCCCTGGCAGGCTTCTAAGGGAAGCTAGAGCACACTGAGGAGCACTGCAAGGTCTCCAAAGGGCATTAGAATGCACCCAGCTGCCCTGGGAGCCTTCCAGGTGTTGCTGGACTACATTAGGAGGACCCAGAAAACTAAAGGGTGCACTGGGATGTCTCTAGGACTCTCTAAACTTCACTTGAGGCCCTGGGATGCCTCTAGAGATCCCTGGGAGACTTCAGCGTTTTGGTAGAGTGCACAGGAGAGCACAGCAAGATCTCCAAGGGGTGTTAGAGCACACCTGGAGGCCTTGGTAGCTTTCCAGGTGGTGCTAGACAGCGGAGGACAGCGGGGAGCCCTGTGAGGCCCTTGGCTGGCAGGCACCTATGGCACCTCTCCCCTGCACAGACTGGCTCTGACTTCATGTCACAGGGCTGCCCCATCATTCCTGCCCTCACCCAGTCCTCCTGGGACCACCATTTGAATGCTCATCATTCCCTTTTCCAGGTCACTAATAGGGACATCAGCACCCCGTCACCCAGACTGCCCCAAAAACACATCCAACATCAGTGCATGGTGGCACCCGGTGGGATCCCTGCTCTGTGCCCAGTGAGGAGAAGCCTGCTGCAGGGCACGGCGCCGTGCTGGGCTCTGCTGGCTCCCAGGGAAGCAAGCAAGGCTAATTGCATGGGATAAGTTCATGGCGCCTGGGGGATTTCCAGGCAAAGCTGCATCCACTTTGGTCTGTTTTCTTCCGTACCCTGGAGAGCATGTCTGTAATCACCAGCCCTCTCCAACTTTCTTATCCCACCAGCAAGTCCTAGCTGAAAAAAATAATAAAATACTTGACATCCCCGAGGGGAAAGATGTTTTCCAAGCCCCTTTTGGCAGTAAGGGGCCTTTTTCAGCTTACATAGGTCTCCCAAAAATAAATACAAAAATGCAGCAAGGATCAGAGGCTAGAGCTGCCCTGCCGGCTTGAGCAAAGCGCTGCTGTGCTGCACCAGGACCACCTCAAACCCTTGGCATGCAGCTGGATAACCCCATGTGGGGCCCCAAAACCCCACCAAGTCCTTCAGCTGCCTGCTCTTAGCACCCACCTCATGGGTACCTGGTGGCCACCTTCTGCCACAAGTGGTGCCCACTGCCCTTACCACGTCCCCAGGCTGCAGGGGGACACAGAGACAAATGTCACCCACCTGCAGCACAGCAGCAGGGCTCTTCCTGAGCAGAGGCAGGCTTCTCACTTGTGCAGAGCTGAATTTTGTCTATTTTTAGCTTTTTCCCCAATGAAACTCTCTTGAGGAAAAAAAAACGTAAGCAAGAAAAAAAAAAAAAAAAACACACAGAGAAGAAAAAAAGCCAACTCCACCCAAACAAAATAAAATCCTGCCTTTGAGGGCTGCCGCCTGGGAGTGGCTCACGTCACACTGTGCCATGCTCAGCCACCCCAGCCACGTCCCCACCCCACGCAGCCCAGCACCATGCCTCAAGCTTCATGTCCCCTCCTTGTGTAGGGTGCAGGCAGCACCTGGAGCACCAGGGGCACTGCTAGCAAAGAGGTGGGTTTATTAAGCTCGTTAATTAATGATGGTAAGTAAATAAGGGTTGCAAGGAGAGCAGCACAGCTTGATTGGTGCCAGCTTGCTGATGTGGCAACAGCTGTGACCAGTGCTGTTGGCATCCCTGCCACATTGCAGTGTGCCGGGGCCTCGCCTGCAACTGTATGGGGAGTAATGGGGTACCCCACTCCCAGCCCAGCTGCTGCACGGTGCAGTGCTGCACCCTTGTAAATGTCAGCCGCAGGACCAGGGAAGGAGCCTCAGAGGGGTCAGGTCCCCACGAGAACCCCACCAAACACAAACACACACATCCGCATCTTGGGCACAGGAATCGCTGCGGCTGAGCCCATCGTGCCTGGGAAAAGGCTGTGGGCTGCTGCTGCCAGGAGAGGGAAAGCCAGGAGCTCCTATGCCAGCAGCTCCTCTGGCATGGTCCTGCTGGGCAACAAAGCCCAGGGAGATGCCACCATGACCAAACGCTCCCTGTGGGCAAGGGAGCAGCTCCAGGGATGCTGCAGCCAGCGTTGAGGCTAACCAAGAACAGCCCTGCAGCTGTGCCACAAGGCTGGAAGACATTTGGGGAGGCAGCAGGCCCCGTTTTCCCCCACAAACAGCCTTTGGGGCACCTGCTGCTGGGAGGCAACCAGTGGTGCTCAGCTGGGCCAGGCTGGAGCTCTGCTTGTGGGGCACTGCAGGTGGCCACTGTGGGACAGCAGCACGGTGGGGGACAAGCAGTGGGGCATGAAGGAAGAAGAAAGCCCTGGGCTCCAGCCACGCTGTGCGGGGGGCTGTAGCAGCACTAAGTGACAAACCTGCTCTGCTCCTGCCTCCAGTCAGGCCATGCCAGGGTGCCCCTGGTGCTCCAGCCCCACTGCCCCGGCACAGGCTGGGGCTGCTCCGTGTTGCTCCAGGAGGAACGGGGCAGGAGCAAGCTGGTGGGAGGCTCCACGTCCTCCCCACCCGCCCCCAGAGCTCAGGCGCACACCGCATCTCTCAAAACCTTTATTGTCAGCAAATAACAAAAGTCCGGGGGCCCGGGGAGCGCACGGCGCTGGCGCCGCAGGGCCCGGCCTGGTGGGCAGCGCAAGCAGCGGGGCTGGGCGTGCGTGCGGGGGACGGGGCGAGACCCGGGCGGCGCCACTCTCTGCGGCCAGGAGCACACTTACAACGGCTTATAAATAAACAACCACGACGAGAAACCTCAGGCTCGGGGGAGCAGGCGGGGGGTACGCTGCCCAACCGAGCCACGAGCCCAATGCGCTCTGCCCCCGGACGTGGGGAGCAGCTGGGCCCCAAAGGGGCGCACGGGTGGGGATGCCCTGGGGGTGCAAGGATGGGGACACGGGGAGGTGCCAGCCCCTCGATTGCTGGAGCTGGGTGTGCAGCCTGGGAAGGAGCAGAGCCCCTAGGGGATGTGGGTGTCACCGGTGGTGGCATCCCCGAATGCCGCGGGAGGCCACGAAGCCACCAAGCTGCCTCCTGTGCTCGGGGGGTGGACAGAGGGAGGGAGGGGAGGGCAGAGCGCATTGGGACCGAGCAGAGCCGCCTTCAACCTTTGCCTTTAAACACTGAAGCTTATATTAGAGACTATGATATAGAACCCGGAGGGCAGGGCCGTCCTGCCCGCAGTAGAGACAGCAGGGAGAGCACAGCTCCGAGGCGAAGGGCCGCTCCAGCTACTTCTACGAGCGGGAGGTTAGTGCGGGGGCACCGGGCGGGCGGGCAGGGGGCTGCCCTACGGCTGGTTCTTCGCCTCGGGGTCTTTGTCGTAGATGTAGCTGCCCACGGCTCCGGTGTTGACGCCTGCAAGGAGGAGGGACACGCACAGGAGTGAGGACACAGGTGGGATGGGTGTTGTTCCCCTCAGTCCTGCGTCCCCAGCACTCACCCTTCGGTCCGAAGAGGATCCCGTAGCAGGGCTTGTGGCAGTAGGGCTGTCCGTCGTGCTGCGCCAGGCAAAGAGACAAAACGTGTCACCCGTGGGGACACGCGGCGCGGGACGCATGGAGCCGCTCTGCCCTCTCGTGGTGGCACAGCCCGGCTCGCTTTGGCACGGCTCGGCACGGGGTCCCCATGCTGTGGGGACCCCCTCGGGCTGCCCTTACCTCGGCGTGGCCCCCGGGGGTCAGCGTCTTGCTGCAGCGCTCGCAGCGTAGGCAGGGCCGATGCCAGTCCTTCCCCAGCGAGGTCACCTTCTCGGCTGCAGCAGGGACAAGCAGGGACGGTCACCCCCACACATCACCAACACGCAGGGGGCAGCCAGAACGCCCCACAAGGACCTCACCTCCACGCATACAGACCCCAGATCCCCTTCCTAGACCCCACACGCCCCAGGGGGCCTGTGGAGACCACGCACCGCCCGGTGCCCGCTCGCAGCCTTACCAAAGTAGACCCTCTTGCCGCAGCGTGGGCACATGTTGGGCTCCCCAGTGAAGGTGGTGACGCTGGAGGCTGGAAGACAAGGGGACACGAGTGTGGGACACCCCGGCCAGAACCCAGCCCAACACCCCTATTGCCCGTGCCCCCCACCCCTCCTCACCTTTGCTGGGTCCCTTGGGCGGCGCGGCGTTCACCTTCCTCTCCTCCACCTTCGCCGGGTGCTCGATGGGCCCCGGGGCGGTCTGCCCCTCAATCTGCGGCTTCTCATAGATGTAGGACCCGGCACCGCCGATGTTCACCCCTATGAAGGGGGACAGAGGGGCTGCAGCATCCCCAGAGCCACCCGGGGGTCTCCATCCTCCTCCCGGCCCTGTCCCACCTCCCCTGGGCACCCCCATCCCTGCTGAGCCCCAGCTCCCTTCCTCCTGCCCCAGGCTTTCTGCAGCCACTTGTGGGATGGGAGAGTGACTCCACCTTCTGTTTGAATGGAAAATTGTCTCTTTCTTTAATTAAAAAAATAAAAGAGAGAGAGAGAGAGACAGCTGTCAGGATTGACTGTTGTCAGGATCGATTCCCCCCTCTCCTATCCCTCTTTACGAAGCGGCTGCAGGTTTGGGATTGCTTCAGCCCACACCAGCCCGACTCCTAGGGCTTTTTAGGGCCACGGGGACCCAGACCTACCTTTGGGGCCGAACAGCGTCGCATAGCAGGGCTTGTGGCAGAAGGGCTTCCCGTCATGCTGGGGAGAGAGCAGTGTTAGGGTGCTGAGCACCGATCCAGCCGATCACCAGCCCCATCCCACCCCCTGCCCGGCCCCGGGACATCTCCACGCACCCTGGCAAGGCCAGGAGAGGGCTTCTGCTCAGCTTCACCTCCAGCCTCAGTGCTGTGCCCCTCGCTTGGCCCGAGATCAGAGGCCCCGTGCGGGCACAGGTCCCAGCCCCGCTGCCATCAGCCCCGCTATCGGCCCCGCTATCAGCCGGGCCGGCTATCAGAGGAAAGCACGAAGCGGGCGATAAGCACCAGGCCTCTTCTCCCATGCGGCCGCCCACGAGAGGGCTGCCAGGGCCCCAGATAACGTCCTGCAGCTCCACCAGCAGCTTCTCACGGCCCGCTGGAAGCGAGGCCAAGAGCGAAGAAAGAGCGTTTGTCCCTCTGCTTCCACCAGGCCCAGCGCCACAGCGCTTCGAGCCCTGCTTTGTGGCCCATGCCCCTGCCCTCTGCTGCAAAACCCCCGAGCCCAAAGCAAGCAGGGCGGCAGGGCAGGGTGAGAAGAATCATCTCCAGCCACCGGAGAGGGAGGTAACAGAGCAAAATGAGCGCAGCCCCTTCCTTCCCTTCCCTTCCTTCCCGGTGCAGCTGTGCAGAGGGAGAGGGCTCGGGGCCGGGCAGGCCAGCGGGCAGCTGGCTGGGAGCGAGCAGCTGCCAGGCAAAAATATCAGCGTCCCCAGAGCGCTGCGTGGCGGGAGGGAGGGTAAACATTTAGCCAGTCTCCCCGCGACACCTTCCCAACCTGGCCAAACAAGCTGGCTTTGGGGGGGGAAAAGCTGGGAAGGGCCAAATCCTGCTCCCGGCACAGTCACCGGGGGCTTGGCTGCCGTCGCCCCGCAGCAGAATCCGGCCTTATATGGAGAAAAGGCAAATTCGTGGCCTGAACCCAACCCAAAACGTGCACCCAGCCTCCCCTACAGGGCTGGGGGCTCGCAGCCCGGCCCCGGCCGGCACGGCTGTCCCCGCTGCCACCAGCTGCCCCTCAGCTGCGCCGCTAAGGAGCTGGTGACACTCTGGCATGACAGGCACCCTGCGAGATCCGGGGCACGGCGGGGAGCCACATGAGGCTAACACAGTTGCTCTGAGGGCTCAGCCCCTGCCATCGTGCTCCCAGGTCCTCGCTGGGCACGGCATTGGGCACCTTCCCCAAACTGGTTCCTGGGACTTCCCCCTCCCTGGGGCATTGGTGAGTCCATCAGTTCCCCCCCAGCGTGTCGGCACAGCCCCTGCCGCTTCAGCTTCTCCAAATATTTACATTTTAAATGGATTCGGGGCTTTTTTAGCTCCATTAGTAGCTGCGTGGGGAATGCAAGCAGCTCCCCTTTGGGGCGGCTGCTCCCCTTCCTCCATTCCTGCCTCCGGGCCCTGCAGGTACCAGCACCACGGGCAAGGCCACAGGGAGGCACGGCGAGCCCTGTGCCCCTCGGGCGCTGACTGCAAGCCAAGGGAAGGGCTCGTGGGCTGCAGGACGAGGGCAGGACGCCGGGTTTGGCCCCAACCCCCCGGCACCTCTTACCTCGGCGTGCCCGCCCGGGGTCAGGGTCTTGTTGCAGCGCTCGCACTTCAGGCAGAACTTGTGCCAGTCCTTGCCCAGGGAGGAGACCTTCTCAGCTGCAGGGAGACACGAGACAGCGGGTGAGCGACTGCCTGGCACCTCTGCACAAACCGGGGCACGAGAGGGGCTGCGTTTGGTGTGGGGCTGCCCCACCGACGTGCTCGCACCCCCTTCCCTCACTGCGCACGCTGGCCACTTCGCTGCAGGCACAGCATCCCCAGGGTGACAGCTCTGTGGTGCCACGGTTGTCCTCCCCAGCACGCCGCTCCGGCAGCAGTAGCACGTTCCTTCCTACTCCCCGTGTCTATTTTTGCTGCCGCGTTACCCCGCGCGGCCCTGCTCCATTCAAATATTTGGAGTTGCCATGCCCACCCGGCCCCACCCGGCCCGTCGTGCCGGCCCCGCCGGCTCCTGCTCATTTTCCTGCCTCCGGCTGGGAGGACGGGATGGCAGGCAGCCCCCGGAGTCACCGAGGAGGGATTTTGGCCCCGGAGGACACCCGGCTGGGGGTGCGCGGGTGCGACGTGCGTCCCTGCGCGCTGTGAACCCACAGAGCGGCTGGCTGCAGGCACCAGAAACGGCTCCAAAGCATCCAGTTCAGGGAGGGAAAACGCTTTGAGACCAGTCCCACAAATGCACCTCGTCTGGCTCTGCCTGCAGCATGGCTCCAGGGACCCCATCCCACATCCCCACCCGTGTCCCTCTGCGGGCTCGGGGAACCACTGCGGTTTGTGGGTCCCTTGCTCGGCCCCCAGCTCCTCCCCACCCCGCTCTGGGGTTGGGGTGTCAGCCCCTGCCCACCCACCCCTCGCACACACGTGCAGGCAGCGGGAAAGCAGCGCCTTCCCATTAAAGCCTCCGTAAAACGAAGTGGTAAGGGCCAAATAAAATATTTAACGAGCAAATAAAAGCACAACCGAAGCTCGGCCCTGCTTGGCAGGAACAGCTCCTCCATGGCGGCCTGTTTTCCAGCACCTTTCCCCCCCCCCAAAAAAAATATAAAAGGACTTCAGCAAATGTCTCCAGCTTGCATCAGGTCAAGTCAGGGGCCAAGAGCTGTGAGGGCAGGTCCTGGCTTCGAGAGCCACCCTCCTCCCAGGGCAAACAGCTGCGCCCGGGGCACGCCGCAGCACCGAGATAAGCCGAAATAACCACCCTCAGCACCCCAAACATCAGCCCTGGTGCGAGGCAGGGCGGCGGGCGAGCCGCAGAGGTGAAGGCAGAGCTCCCCAAGGGAAGCACGGGCTGGGGGTGCGGAGTCAGCCCGAAGCGTCGCCACACCGTGACCGAGCAAGAGGAGCTTCTGCAGCGAGCAGGAGGCAGGGGCAGGCAGGCTTTGCGCAACCAAAATCCCCGGCGGGGTCAGCAGGCTTCTCACACAGACAGAAATTTGCTGGAGCCCCGGGTTCGGCCGCACGCGGGTCACAAGGGGTGGCACACAAAGGAGACGCTTCCCCGCCAGCCCGGGGCTTTCTGCGTGCGCAGCAGCAGCAGCGGGGCCAGCACGAGCCCCGGGTATCCCCGCGTGGCCTCGGCAGGCTGCAGGGGCTGAACTGCGTTTGGCCTCGTGGCGACAGTGACCGGACAAACGCCCTGGTGGCACGTGGGTCACGCACGAGACCGGGCTGCTGGGCTGAACCCGCTGCAGGAGAGGGCGGGGGGACGCGCTGCTGCTGCCCGTTCCTCCCCGGCACACAGGGGAGGGAAATGGAGCGTGACCGGCTGAAAGCCGAGCCAGAGGCTCGGGGCCAGAGAGCCGCTCGGCTTTGTCACAGTGGCTGCACAGCCAGGCCATTTCGGCTGGGTCTCCTCCACCCCGTTGCACCCCTGGTGCAAAGCAAGGAGCCGCAGGAGGAAAACCCCAGCAGTGTTTTGCAGAGGCCGTGGCGCTTACACTTGCTCCTTCCTGCCCCGGGAGATGAGATTCACCCCCGATAACACCTCGGGCAGCTCTAACACCCTGCTGCTCCCCAGACCTCGCAGGCACCTGCAGCCCCTGGCAGGGGACAGAGCAGGAGGGACGAGGTGGCTCGGCGCACTGTCCTGCTCCTGGCACACGGGGACATCCCGGGAGCCAGCGGGGACACCCCTTGTCCTTGTGGAGAGACACCAAGCCCCCTGCCAGGCTGCCCAGAGGATGGTCAGATGTCCCCTGGCCGCAAACAAAGGCTCCCAGGGGACGGGGAGCAGAGCCAGGCGCTCAGACCCCACTCAGCCGGGGCGGCTTTCGGGCTGCATTGTTCACCCCGGGCAGAGGAAACAGCTTGGAGCCAGCCCGGCCCATTTCCAGGGCAGCGGCGTCCCGTTTGTGCGCGCGCGGCCCCATAAATCACTGCGGAGAGAGAGCCCCAGCGGCCAGATTTCCTGTCACACAGCCACGGCTGCTCCGCGGTTGCATCAGCTCCGGTGACGGCGCCTCCAACCTCATCCCCTGCCACAGCAGGGACCCCCCCGGGACCCCCACCATGGGCACCAAGGAGCCCGGCTGCAGGACCCCAGCCCCTCACCGCGCCCCGTGGCACGGCTCCATCCCCACACAGGGAAGCTGGGTGCCCGCTGTCCCCCCACACTATCCAGCACCCCTGGGGATTTGGGAGGGTTCAGGAGGGCTCTGTCTGCCTGTTATCAGCCCCGCCATGGGCTGAGCCCGCTGGCAGCAGGGCTCACAGCGAGGGTGGGAACCAGGCAGAGCGGCTGCCTGGCTGCCTCTGCTCCTGGGAGCCAGCCCGCGGCCTCCCCTCCCTCCCCTCCCCTCCCTTCCCTTCCCACTGGGATTTTCCAGCTGGCTTCCCCACTGGGGACGCCGGGACACGCGGCGGCACATCCTATCCCACCCCAGAGCCGAGGCAGATGGAGCAAGGATCGGGATGGGGCTGCTGGGGGAGCTCCACCCCGAGACACCGCGGCTCATCCCCTAATTACCCGCCGTGCCCGGGCAAGGCAGCCGGCGTGGGCGAGCGGCGAGCAGAGCACGCATCTTTTTGGGATGGGAACGGGGAAGGAGCCTCCCTCCTCCCCGCCTGGGGCCGGCTGCCGAGCCCTCGCCCAGGCATTTCCAGGGGCTGACATCAGCTCTGCCTCGCCGTGGAGGTGGCGGTGGCTGCGTGCCACCGAGCGGGGCCCGTCCACGCCATCGCCTCCCCGTGTGGACAAAGCCCAGCTCAGCCACAGGGATGCCAAATCCCCGCGGGGACCCAGCGACAGGCGGCCCCGGGGGAGAGGGATGCTGCCAGAATGGCTGCAGATGCGCTTCAAAGTGGTGGCAGGCACAAAGGAAAATTAAACAACAAAAAAAAAGAGAGAGATGAGAGCTGGTGCTGGCAGGGCACCGGCAGTGCTCCTGCAGGCACGCTCCCCTGGCTCACTGCGATACACAGCCAGGCATCGCCGTGTGGCTGAGCTGCAGCCCCTCGGGATGCTCCTCGCTGCTCCTTTCCCCCAGCCAGGGCCAAGCCCCAGGAATAAGGGGGATATTATACTCCCCCGGAGATGAGCGCTGCCTGCAGGAGCTCCAACAAGCTCCTGGCATCCACACCCCGAGTCCCCGAGCTCGTGGCTCCCGGGGGATGCAACTGGATAGGAAGGACTGTCTGCCTTTGTCTGCCTTCTGCCAGCCTCGCTCCTTCTGCTCGGGGCCCTGCATCGCCACGAGATGAACAGTCAGTGCGCAGGGTGAGCCCGGGCAGGCACACACACCAGCAAAACCTCTCCCGGGTATCTTGCCTCCCTGTCCCGCTGGTGCCCCAGGGGCTCGGGCCAGGCCTGCAGCAACGCAGCACGAAGAGAGGTGGCAGGGGATGCTCGGCACCTCCCCGCGAGCTGCAGCCCCGCAGCACGCCCCAGGACCTGTCCCCCAAGCTCCCTGCCCCGTGGCACGGGCACTGCCACCCCATCGCCGCTGGAAGCGGCACCAGGGCACACGCCCTGCTCTCTGTATTTGATCGTAACGTTACAGAGACAGATTTTCCATTACCCCTCGCTGGGGCGTTCCCGCTCCGCCTTTCCTCTCCTTTCCACCCCCCTCCCCGGTCCTGCCACCTCTCCCCATCCACGGGCTGCTACCAGGGACCACGAGGCTGGATGGAGGAGGGGGAAATCACACCAAGCACAAGCTGACCCAGTCCCCATCCCTCGAGCTCGAGGTGCAGCACAGAGGCTCAGGGCACCCCCAGCAGCCTGCCCAGGGGACAGGGACACAGCCACAGCCCCGCACCGAGCACAGGCCCAAGGCAGCCGCCGCCGTGCCGCGCATGGAGAGCAGCCCCTTTGTTAGGAGCCAGGTGGAAATCAAGCCCTCCTGCCTCTGCTGGCTGCCCACTGCAACGAGCAGCGCCTGGCCAAGGACGGCAGTTACTTATTAATTGCAGGGTGGCTTCTGCAGCTTGGATTTCTGCTCGGGCTCAACACGGAGAGCACCCTGGCACGCCGCAGCCGTGCCTCCGAGCCACCACGGGTGAGCCCTCCGAGCAAGGCTGGCTCGCACCCACATGCACACCCACGTGCCCGTGTTGTCCCCGGGGTTTTCGGGTGCCTCGTGCTCAGGAATCACCGCGCGGGAACACAGGAAGCTTCCCGCGCCGCCGTCCCGGCCATCCCTGGGAAAAGGGCAGGAAGGGAGGCGGAAAGGCTGGGTCACGGCTCCCAGCCCGCGCAGCCGGGGGACCCTGCAAAACTCATTTAAGGCTGGTAGCACAAAAGGGAGCTCAGGAAACGCGCGGCGCTTCGGCTCCGGGTGACGCCGCTCCCTCCGGCACCTGCCAGCGTGGGGGCAGCGAGCGCATACGGGGCCGGCCCCAAAAGGGGAAAGGTTGGCCGAGCCGAGCCGAGCCGAGCCGAGCCGCCCAGTCCTGCTGGAAACAGCGGCGAGCAGATCTGAACGCGCTTAAAAAAAAATAGAAAAAAAAAAAAAAAAAAAAGCCAGCAAACTATTTTTATATTTCCCTATGCTTTTTAAAGAATAAAAGCTCATTCTGCAGCTCAGGAAACGCCCACATCCTTCTGACTACAGGGAGGAGTCTGCTGGATTTTTCCAGGGAGCTCGAAGCAACAGGCGGGCTGGAAATGAGTTTTCCACCGGTGCCCAGTGCCGGTGGCTTGGCCAGCGCTCAGCCAGCGGCCCGCGGGACCCGGAGCGGGACGTGGTGGCATTTCTCACACGTGACCCCAAGCTACAACGCCAGGCATCCAAGACCCAGGGCTGCCAGCGTTCATTCAGCACCGGCGGCCGTGCTCCTGGGCAAGCCGGGCTTTGTCAGAGGGGCTCCTTGCTCTGATAGGGGCGGCCACGGAGCACCCCAAAGCCCCGTGCTGGGATCCCGCTGCGGGTAACCCCTGCCCCATCTCGTCCCGGCCCCTGGGACGGCTGGCACGGAGGTTTTGCTCGCTTCCCCTGCACTGAATAAACCCACACGGGTTTATTCCGTGGGAGCCTGGGCGGTTCCTCGAGGAAAAGCCGAAGACGTCAGCGGGGACGCGCTCCAGCCTATTTCAACACCGAGCAAGGAGAAGTTTTTTGGCCAGCTCCCGCTTTGACTCACTCCCACGGGGTGCCAGGGGGGACGGTGTCACCACCAGCCACCTCCCTCCTGCCACCCCTGGGTGTCCCCAAGGGGGACAAGACAAGGGGAGCCAACCCAGACTTGCACAGGGGTGTCCTGGCCACCTCCAGGGAGCTGCAGGAGGGAAGAGGGTGGCACACACACGGGGAGTAGCTCCGTGTCCCCCCGGCCATCGCCCCGACACATCCCCTCCGGCGGGGCAGGAGGAGCCGCGCTGACCCCATGCCGGCCGTGCCCAGCTGGCCGGACAGACGGGCTATTTTCTGCTTAAAAAGGAAAAGATTCACACGAGGCAGGACATCCAAGAGGCCGAGCCGTTCCCACCCCCACACAAATAGGTTTATTTAAAGGAGGAAGACAGCAAATTCCTATTTCTCCGTGTTTACTTGGAGATGGCCGGAAAGGAATGAAAGCTGCCGGGGCTTCAAACGCCCGGGCACCTCCGGCTCCCTGCGGGATTCCTCCACAACCAAACGGGACGGGGACGGGCCCTGGTGCCTGGGAGGGGCACACGCAGGTGGCACCCCCAAATCGCCCCGCAGCGGGACGCCCAACAGAGACCCCATTGCCCCCAGCCGGCCACCACCCCGCCCCGGGCACACTGAGGCAGAACCCCAAGCCCTGACCCTTTGGGGGCACCCCGCAGAACCCCAAAATGTGGGCTGCTCACCCAGCTGGGGGGGGGCTAAGGGGATCAGGACACCTGGCCACGGTGTCGCAGGGCGCAAATTGGCCGGGGTTGGGCACGCCTGCACCTGCCACCTCCTGCTGCCCTGCACCAAGGGACCCCAGCACCGGGAACCCCCCCGGGCCCATTTTCCCCCCCCAGGGTCACCTCCAACCCTGCGGACACCGGGACGCCCCCCCCCAACCTCTCCACGTACCCGGGGCTGGGCGCACCCGGCGCGCCCAGGACCCCCCTCCCCAAGCTTCCCCACCCCAAACCCGGGGGGTGCGGGCAGCACCCCCCAGCACCACCCGCCCCAGGACCCCCGGCAGCATCCCCCAGCTCGGCCGGGGGCTGCGGGGTTGGGGTGGGGAGGAGGAGGAGGGAGCCGGGCGGGGATGCGCTCCGGGCTGGGGGGACCCGGGGATGCAGCGGGGACCCCCGGGGGGGCGCTCACCGAAATACACGGTCTTGTCGCACTTGGGGCACTTGGATGCCATGGCTGGGGAGCGGAGCGGTGCGGAGCGGAGCCGTGCCGAGCCGTGCCGAGCCGTGCCGAGCCGTGCGCCCCGCTCCGCCCGGCCCCCGCCCATTGGCCGCGCTACCGCCGGGGGGGGCCCGGGGCGGGGCTGTGCGCAGCGCCCCTGCTTGGCACGGCTCGGCTCGGTTTGGCTCGATTTGGCTCGATTTGGCTGGGTTTGGCTCTGCAGGGCTCGGCTCGGCTCGGCACGGCCCCAGCGCGGCAGGTGCGCGCTGAGCGGGGTCCCGCGGGCCGGCGCTCAGCCCCCGGCCCCCAGCCCTGGGGGTGTTGGGGAGAGCGTGGGGGAAGATTTGGGGGCCTGACCCCTTCCCTGGGGGCAGTTCCGGGTCCCCCGCCCGGCTGCACGCGTGCTGGGGTGCAGGGATGGATGGGGTCAGGTCAGCACCACCACCCCGGTGCCCCTGCGGTGGGAATAAGGGGGTGCAGGCAGCAGCCCCCTGCCCTACAAAGCGCTGTGCGTGCACGGGGCCACCTCAGGCACGGTTTTTTCTGGATGGGATAAGCAAAAAAGGCAGATGAAGGGGCACAAGATGGGAGACCTTGATGGGGGAACAAGGGCAAGAGCAGAGATAACGCCGAGGCGTGGAGCACGGCACGTCTCCCCCCCAGGGCTCCCGTACCCCCACGGCACAGCACAGCACAGCAGCGCTGCCCACGGCCCCGCGTGCTCCTGGGGCCTTTCCCCTGCCAGTGAATCCCCGCGCCATTTTGCTCCGTTGCCATGGGAACTGCCATGTCAAAAATCCCTCCAGCACGGAGCGATGCGCGGGGAGCCCTGCGGTGCCGGAGGGGGATCCCGGGGAGCCCCACCGAGGGGCCCCGCGGCCTCGCTCGTCCCCAGTCCGGCACCCGTCAACAGGAAATCTGCCCGCGGAGCCCATTTCATTGCATTATTCATCAGCCCGCAGCCCGGCTCTCCCCCTGCTCTGCTCAGATAATTCCTCCTTTCTCTGCCGTCAGCTGGCGCGCAGCCGCCCGGCCCCCGGCACGGGGACGGCACCGGGCAGCGAACCCCGGCGCCGAGCGGCGCCCAGGGCCACGCACCCCAGCAGGGTGTGGGGACCCGCGGTGGCCAGGCGGCCCCGTCACTCCGGGCCCAGCTGCTGCCACCACAACGCGGGGCTTTGTCACCAGCAGGGTCCCCGTCCCCACCGTGGGGATGGTGCTCCCAAGGCACTGGTGGCCACCGCAGGCAGGCGGGGAGCTGCGGGCTGCTGGTCCCTCTGTGGCACGAGCCCACCGCACCCTACATGCTCTTGTGTCCCCACGCTGGTCCCAAAGGGGCTGGGGGGCCCCGCACTTCCCCCACAGGCCCATCAGCACAAGTCCCTCTCCAAAATGAGGCTGCGAGGGACAGCTCTGGAGGAGCAGGGCTCAGCCTTCGCTCATCTGCTGTCCGAATCCCTCCGTAGCAGCTGGAAATCTCAGCTGGTGCCCCAGCCTCGCTGCCCACAGAGGCAGGAGGAGAACAGGGAAGAGGAGGAGGAGGAGGAAGGCTGCACCCCCCCAGTGCTCACACACGGAGCAGCCGCAGGCGAAACCCCAGGCTTAGGCAGCATCCGAGGGCTTTTTGCGCTCATGGGCCGGGGGGACTTAAGGCAAATCACCTAAAGGTGCGAATCCCTGCCCGCAAATGCGCTAAATCCCAAGCGGATATGCTCGCTGAGGAGCAAAGTGGCTTTAGCTTGTCCCCTCTTAATCTGCCCCGCTCAGCTTCTGCGTGTCCCCACACCCACGGCCCTGGGGACGGCGGGACAGGTGACCAGGGTGGCACCGGGGGCACCCTCCCCAAGTTCTGCCTTTTTCCTCAGAAAATCGGGGTTTCCTCCCTCCCTCCCTCTCTCAGCAGCTCCGGGTTTCCCTGACAATAGGCATGAAGCCTCCCTCCCGCAGCCACAAGCCCCGGGGAGCTTTGTGGTGCAGCAACGTGGGCCACGCACCTCGCTCAGCGCCGGGGGTGTCCCTCCGAGGGGACCACCGTCCCCCCCCGGCAGCGGGTGACCCATTTTCCTGCAGTCTCACCCAGCCCAGCCCTGGGATTCCCTAAGCCGCCGCCGCCAGCTGGCTGCACGGGCTGGGGAAGCTGCACGGCACCGCGCAGGGCTCCTGGGTCACCGCTCCTCTGATGGGGAGCCCTGCTGGGAAGGGGTGAGGGGGAGCAGAGCTCCCCGACCCCACAGCACCGCGAGGCTGGGATCGCCTCCGCAGGAAGCCGGAGAGCCGGCCAGGACCTCGTCCTAGGGCAGGTCAACCAGAGAGCTCTCGGCCAGGCAAGAAATAAATAAGGGCTAACTGCCCCCCAGCTGCCTCGCCTCTGGCTCACCCCTCTCCCCCGCTCCGGCTCCCCTCCGCTCTCCCGCCTGCCTTCAGATGGGAACGCGGCGGAAGGGCCGGCGCTGCGCAGCCTTCCCCTCCGCGCCTTTCCCTCACATTTTCTGGCACCTCGGATCAGTTGGATGCGTTACAGGGCGAGAAGAGACTGGAGGGAAAAGGATTTAGGGGGAAAAAAAAAAAAAAGAAAAAGGAGGTTAAGGGGGAAAAAAAGCTGTTGCTTGCTGGGTTCGCCCAGAGGACAGTCATCGGAGCGCAGTCTTCCTGTCCCCCATGTCAGGGTCCCCCAGTTTATGGGGTTATGGGGTTATTTGTCCCTCCTAAAGCGCCCACATCCCTGGACAAGCCCCACAGCAGAATTCAGGGCCCCTGGGTGGGGGGCAGAGGCTGCAGCGTGCCGGGGCTGGCGGGCCCTGGGTCTCATCAGGTGGCACATGCCAGCGCCTGGGGCTCGGCACGTCACCACCTCGCCCCCGCGCCCGCTGCGCGCAGCCCCGGCCCCCCACTTGTCACTTCTCTCCTTTAAAAGGCATCCCAGGCCCCGCGGGTATCGCAGGGCAGATAGCGCTGTCACGGGGCCCGGGATAAGCAGGGCTGCGTCCTGCCTGCTCGTCCTTGCCAGTGACAAAGGAAGGATGTCCCCGCGTCCCCTTCCCAGGGGGCTGCCCCTCCACGCTGCCGCCGTCCCTGCGGGCTCAGCCCCCGGTTTGTCACCGTGGCCTGGGGGGCACCGGGCTGCTGGGATGCGCCTGGCTCATGGCACACGAGCAGGGACCCGGGCTGGGCACTGCTGAGGATTTCTCCCTGGGGAAGACGCGCTCCTGGACACCACCAGTAGCTCCCAGCACGGGGCAGCGACGTGTGGTGACAATTAAATGAGGGTACAGATGCTCCTGATAACAGCAGCGAGCTGCTTTCCTCGCTATAAACATCTCCTTGGCTCCAAGCTGCCAGCACTTACTGGGCCCAAGCACCCATTTGACTTCAAGGCATTTCCCCAAGTGCCCTGCTCGAGGGGAAGACAAACAAGCAGCCCTTGAGGACCCACTCAGGGCCGCGCAGAAGTTCCCAAAGGGCAGCTCCCGAGGTGCCAGCACGAGGCTGGGCGCCAGGGTGTTGGCACAGCACAGAGCTCACACAGCTCAGGCAGCGGGTGTTACGCCTCGGTGAGGTGGGATACGCACCCAAAAATGGGTCTGAAACCCCAAAAAAAGGCAGCAAAGCACCCAAGGGGGGAGTGTGCAGCACACAGTGGGGCACAGCACCGCTGGCCCTTCGCCAGTGCTGGCTCTGGCCCCGCTCTTCCATGGCGAGGACGGGGTGTCCCGGGCACAGGCTGTGCTCGGAGGCGGTTTTGGTGGCAAAGTTCAGCTCCTGGCTGCAGGAGGAGGCACGGGGCTGTCTGCGATGAGGGGACATGGCCAAATCCTACAGTGAGGGGCGCTGAAGGTGCCTCTCCCCGCAGGCAAGGAGGAGGCTGGGTCCACGGCACCATCACTTGCACCACCAAGGCGGTGAAATCTCAGGGTTGAGGCTGCTTCAGCCCTGTCCTCGTCCCTTTTCCAAGGCCAAGGAGATGGGGACGAGGCCCTGGCCCCAGCAGGGACAAGATGCAGGCCCAGGCCCCTTGCAGCCCTGCAGACTTTGCCCCTTGCCCAAGCAGCCCGGCTGAGCAGCCGCCTCTGGAATGAGCCAAAAAAACAGACGTTTCTGGGCACTGCGAGCCTGGCTCCACAGCCCCCAGACACAGGCACATAAAAATGCTAAATATTTGCTCAGAGGAGCGCTCGCCAGCTGCCTCTGCTCCCGCCTGCCCCCGCTGTCCCTCCTCTCGGGAACGGGGACGACCTCGGGCTGCTTTACGCCGCCTGCCGTGCCCCAGCCCTGCAGCTGCCAGCACCGAGCTGGAGCCACAGCGCGGGGCTCGCGCCGGCACCTGCTGGGGCTGGGAGCAGGGAGCGGAGGCGGAGAGGCCGGCCCGGGCCAGGCTCGCTGCTCCTGAGGAATTTGCCAAGCGAGCCAGGAGCAGGGCGAAGCTGGCTGACCCGCTGGGAAAGCAGGGCAAGGGGGGCACGGCCTTCCCGCGCTCCTCCTCGCAGGCTTCCCACGGTAAAAGCGGCTCGGGGCACGCAGCGCCTCCCGCTCGGCCCATCCGAGTTTACTGCCTGCCTCCCCGGATGCGTTGTGACCATCAGGTCCCCCTGCCGGGCTCCAACCCAAAACGTGCAGGGCCAAACCTGAACCTTTCAGTTCCCAGGAAGGGCCCCGGGGATGCGCAGCGAGGACCACGCTTGTTGAAGACGTGCTCGTGCCCCAGGGGCGGGGATCACGGCTGATCCCATCACCATTGTCTGTTGTAGGCTCTCACAGAAGAAGCTTTCACCGAGCAGCACATTTACAGAAAAAACACAAACAAACGGAGCAGTAACGAGGCAGCTGGAGGAGCCGGTCGTGCCACAGCTTGCCCGCTTGCAGCGTTCTCATTTCCAGCGTAATGCCGCTGCCAACGCTCCTTTCAGCTTCGGTGTGGTTTTAAGCCCTCGAAATGAAAACACGGAGGGTCCCGTTTCTGCATTAAACCCCTCCTCCCTCCGCCTCAAAGCAGACTGGAAGGTTTTGGGCACAGCCTTCCTGCAGGGTGGCACCCGGTGGCATTGGGGCACACCGACCCACACCGCTCCTCGGCTCGCCGCCGGCTCCATCCTCGTGCCAAGCGTCCGCCCAAGCTCTGGCTTGTGTAACGCCGAGGATCCAGAGCCTGGAGCTGGAGTGGAGCTGGCACAGGTTCCAAATTTCCATTTCAAGGGAATTTCGGCATGTATTTCGCTTTACAACTCCACAGCAGTGTCCCGGTTACAGCCCGCCCCCCCCGTCAGGGATTCACGGTGCAGAGTCGGGAGTTTTGGTCGCGCTTTTTTCTTTCCACGCTATTCCAGCAGCGCTGTCACCGGCAGCGTGCTGCCCTCACCTTGCCGTGCCAGGAGCACAGATCGCTGCGAGCGGCTACTGACAAGCCAGCATGGTGCAAAAACCCAAAGTAAAACAGCAAAGCAAGCTGCTTTTCCTCCTGGCTCTGCATCGTGGAGCAAACCTACCCCAAATCATCTGGCTGGGGCTCCCCCCGTTGAGCACGTGCTGTCCCCTTCCCTCTCAAGGGCTGCACAGGAGGTGGAGGGGACAGTGAAAAATAACTGCTGCCCCAGCTGCGTGTACCTGTTTGCAAGGCTCTACAGCAGGAAAATAAATAGATAAAAACATTAAAGACATTCCCTGCAACAGCAGCAGGGGAATGAGAACGTGATTTTCAGCAGAGGAGAGGTTGGTCTGGGAGAGGCAGGGCTCAGGCTCGGACAGGTCAGCGGTGGGACCGACCGCTTTGTGGCACTTGTTGAGACCTGCTCGTTTTCTGTGGTTGCTAAAGGTGCCTTCCCAGGCCTCTTCCCAAGCAGGTACAAACGGAACTAAGGTGGTGAAACACGAGGGAGCGAAGCCTGCTGTAATATATTTAAAAATGGCATCCACATTAAAGGCCACGCGAGGGATCCTTCAAAGTCACGGCAGCACAGGATATTCTCTCTACTTGCCCGGACTCATTTCCAAAGTAACCTCTGGAGCCGCTCCAGGAAAGCTTTTAAGTCGGTGGAAACTGCAGAGCTGGCACCCCCAAGTGGTTTCTCTGAGCCACTTCGTGTGCCCTGAGCTCTCCTCATCTCCCACCAATAGCTCAGACATCAGCTCCTCATCCTGCTGCGGATGGGCTGGGGCTGATTTGGACACAGACCTTTCAAAGCCGTCTCTTTCAGATTTCATTTTGCAACAGGGAGACTCCTCGGAGACCTTTCCCTTGCAGAGAAAAGCCAAGTGTTACAAAACCTTCCTGCTGTCAGCAGGATTTCTTACGTACCCAGAATTAATGCCGCAGGCCGACGAAGGCGAAGTAGAACTGCCAGAGGACTTTGGCACCGTCCTGCACCGTGCTCACGGGCGGCCCGGAGGCTTTTTGTCTGGTAAGCTCGGTGCCCTTCACACCGAGTATCCTTCAGGATCGGCCGCCCCTCCTGCTTGTAAGTCTTGGAGAGGAAAACGTGAAAGGACAAACCTCTGCTAAGCTGCACACCTACTCGCAGCCAGAGTAAACCTCGCCACTCCCAGGCAGCAACCGAGGACAGGCAGATCCCACTGCTTACCCCAGCAAGGAGCAAACGTAGAAACGTAGGAAGGAGGCACTCGGACGCCAGCAGGTTCAGCTGCTAACCCCCAGGGATTTCTTTCCTCCTGCCACATGTCCGAGCCGTGCCACCCCTGGGTGTGATGCACGAGGCACGGCAGACAAAAGGCTCATTCAGAGCTCCGGCGTGGCATCTGCTGCGGTGCTTGAAAGGAGGAGGCAGTGGGATTCGGAAGCGTCAGAAATATGTAAACGGCGTGCAAGGGGAATGGAGCCATGAACGGCTCTCACCCCGCTCCACACGGCTGCACGGCCACGCGAACAGCGGGGAGCACAACGCAGCCCTCGGGGGGGAAGGAAGGAGCGCGGGCACCCTGAGCAAGGGCCCCGGCAGCGGTTCCACAAGAGACAAAAAGCAGATGTTTCACAAAAAGCTCACTTTCCAGGTTTATTAAGTAAAGTTAACTGAATCGTTTTCATTTTGTGGGGATTCCTTTCTGTCTAACCCGGGGGGGGGGGGTCAGCAGAGCTGCACAGAATCACGGTTGGACTGTGATAACCCAAATACAACTTTGGCTCATCTCACTGCTGACACATATGGAATGACTCGGGGGTTATTACATGCTGTGTCTGCTTGAGGCAGGTACATGTACAGATCAGCACAAGTTGCAAATGATAGTTTACATCCTTTCAAAAACAGAGCAGGGCATTCAGCAAATGCACTGCCATGAGAAGACATATGAAAAAGAAATTATACAGACTTGCAAATACATAAGAAGTTCAAGAGATGCAAGAAACCTCAAACACAAGAAATGTCAAGGGGGGGGGGAAAAATAAAACACTTAACTTCAGACACAATGTGTTCAAATTAAAACCCAGCTGTAATTTCAACTCCCGTCCAAATGGGAAACGTACAGCAACGCAATTTAAGAGGAACCAGGTTTTGTCCTGGGGAAGAGATGTGTCCAAAAACACGGATGCACAAACAGGTTCAGAATTCTAAGCAAAATGTCCCTGGGCATTGGTGTACTTGACTCTTGGAGCCAGAGCAAAGCAATTCATTACACTTGCTGCACTGCTGGGCCTACTGCTGGGTCTCGGTGCTACGACAGCACGTAGGGTTCCAGGCGTCAGCGAGAAGGCAGCACGCAAACTGCTGGTTACAGAGAGAACTGCTGCAAGCCAGATCTCCCAGGGATCGACTAGAGTTAAGGACACCTAATTCGGGTAGCCTGGCCTCCACTGCACATGGTAGTGTAATGTTCTGCAAGGGTCTTCGGTTCTTAGCTCACTCCTTTCTCAGCCTGAGTTGTTGCTGTCTTGTGCATGAGCACAACTGGCCGTGCAAAATTATTCCAAAAAACAGAAGGGACAGGACCAAAGAAAACTGGCTGAACCTGGGGCTGGCTTTCAGCTCCTGTTTCCAAATATCGGTTAAAGGTTGGAAATTTATCTACAAAAGAAATAATATAAATGAAATAAAAAATGGCACCGTCCACAAAATTAAAAAAAAAAAAATCTTACAACACAGCCTCGTAAAAACGGCTTTGCAACGAGAGCTCAGTCACAAAATGAAGGGTTCTAGCTCTTCGTACATCGGAAGAGGAAACAAAGCTAAAAAGTACTAGTCCACATTCTCTTAATAAGTTAAACTTACTTTCCCTCCCCCTGTCTACAAAAGGGGTAGAAGCAAAGGGGAAAATAGGCTACCAAAAATAAAAATAAAAAGAAAGGAGAGAGAAGGAGAGAGCACGCGCGAGAGAGAGAGAGAGAAAGAGAAAGAGAGAGAGAGAGAGAGAGAGAGAGAGCAGTCTGTGGTCAGAGGCTCAGAGCAGGGCTGAGTTCCTTTTAAGGGTTTAAAAGATGCAAAACAGCTCCTCAGAAGTTCCCTCTCTTCAACAGTTAGTTCAATGCTGTAGCCATAGAAACTCAAGTATACATCGGAGGAGAGATTCTTTCGGGCAGATCCACCGGCGGCCAGAGCGCTGCTCAGCATGTGTTAATCCTCAATGATTATGGGTTCATCGTTCATGGGCTGGCGCAGCTGCACTGCCTGGATGGGCCGGAGGATAATGGGCTTGTAAGGGCGTCTGGCGGCTCGCTTGGCTTCGGAGGAGGAAAGCAGCTTGCGGATTTTCCTGCAGACAGAAGGGAAGAAAGGAGGCTGTTACAGAGACCCAGGGCTCAGGCATTGTGGGCTTCTCTGCTTCCCCGAGGGAAGCCAGGCCTGCACATGCAGGGGCTGCTCCCTGAGGGGATGGGCTGCTGCTGTTTGTTTTGGCAGCGTCTGCCCCAGGGAACTTTTGTTTTGCCCTGTGTAAGCCGTGCCAGTGAAGAGGCAACTGCTGACACTGGTCCAGAGCCCTCTCCCTGTCCCTGGAGAGGAGCAGAGGACGTCCTGCTGCAGTTTCACAGGACCGGGGTCTCCTGCTGTAAGCACAACACATGAAATAGTTACGGCAGCCAGCTCCCACACCGCTGATTTCCTTTGGTGCATGCAAACACACCCGGCACAACGTGCTGCGGACAGCTTTGTGGGAATTTCCAAAGCCTGGTTACAACAAATCCCTTCTGGCAACCTCGCTTGCTTCCCCGCCTGCCCATCCATCTCCGACAGAGCTCTCAGACATCTCCCGTCCCAAGCAGGTGCACGCAGCTGCCTCTTCAACAGGAACCCGGCCCGGCAGCATCTCGTCTCCCACGAGCTGTGCCCCGAGGCTGAGACAGTCACTAACGAGGGAACCAACCCCGGGGACTTGTCCTTCCCCAGCACCACTAACAGGGTGTCCCCCCTTCTTCTCTGCACGTGCCTGACCTAGGACCAGGCAATATTCGAGACTTGCATTTGTTAAGTTTCCCTACGCATTACAAGGCTGGCAGTGACTCTGGTCAGAGGCAGGAAGCAGATTTCCGTCAGGAGAGAAAGTAAAACACAGAGGGGGACACGCTGCAGGCTTGGAATTAGAAAAACAAGGTGGAAAGAAACAATGCAGAATGATTACTCGCTTCCTTCGGACAACACCAGGCTTAGGGCTAGAGGAAGTGCCTTGAAAAAAGGCAACGCAGCAACAACAATAAAATGTACGATATAATTAAAATGAGAAAATCATTTCCAGAACACGTTCCAGTGGTCAAAGATTAGAAAGGAAGGTGCTAAATATTCACAGCAGCAGCCCACCAGGACCCATTATACACACACAGCCTCCCTTCAGCTCAGGGCCCGGGATGATGAGGGGTGATGAGGAAGCCTGTCCTCACAGCCTCCTTCCCTCAAGGTTTAACCCAGCAGGAGAGGTCTGGCACCGCACTGGAGGAAGGGCAGCCACATGGCTTTACAATCCACTACTGGACCCTCTGTCCCCTATATTTTTGATTACTCGGCATTGTTGGGGCCAAATTTCTCTTAAAAAGACACATTCTCAGAAGAAGCTGGACAAAATACTCCCCCAACCCCCAATATACCCTTCGTGCCACCAGCACGGACAAACCAACACCTTCAGGTGATCATTTTCCATCAGCTGCAGTCCGATTTGGTTTCCTCCTTGTGCTTTTTGCCCAACTGAACAGAACAAACCTTCTATATATGTAAGAATAGATGGGTCTTCTGTTTTGCTCTGTGTCCCTGCTTCTTCTAAAGCTGACAGGACACGGGGTGGGGAAAGGAGAGAGCCGGGTGGAAGCATGTGGGAGCAGGGAGAACCTCGATGTGCTGATTTTTCAAACTCACTTGGCTGAAGCTGCCTTACTGTTGCAGGCAGTGGAGCTTCTTGCCGTGTCTGTGTGTGCTGTTAGACACCGCCACCAGAAATAGGTCTCTCAGCAGTTCTAGATTCTGATCAGGTCACACTCTGCCTCCACTTGCATAAATTATACGTGCCGAGCTCCGTACTGCGAGGCCTGCATTCAAAGACTTGTTCCTTTCAATCTACCAACTTTTCTCATTGCTCCCTCAAAGCTATCCAGTTTTCTAGCACCGTTCTCAGCAGCACCACACAAAAGGAGACAGAGAGGGGGGGTAACATTTCAGGAGAATCTACTTTCTGAGACAGAAAACACAGCCTGACCCTCAGCTGGAGGATGATATGCAGATATTGCAGTCAGATTGATTGCTACGGAGCCAACACAAAGCTCAAATTGTTTCAGAGCTCACAAACAAGCCTTACATTCTTGATGCTGGAATGCAGCAGATGGTTCAGGGAAAAGTTCGAGGTGAAACGCCCAGCAGAAAACCCGTGCCGCTTACAAAGCTACATCGCTCAAGCTTCCCTGCTTTTCAGCAGGCTGCCAAACATCTCTTTTCAGCACTCTGATCAGTCAGCTAAGCAGCAAAGCTCTTGGACAAAGAAGCCTGTTCTTTTTTTTTTCCCCTTTTTTTTTTTTTCTTTTTAAATGGAAGAGATACCGTCTCACTGAGCTGATGTTTATCACTGTGCTACGATTTCTGTTTGAGATGCGTCGGTCACTGATCCTTCCTGCCACGCTCCGTGGTCCTGTACAAGCAGACGATTCTGTGCCCCCGCAGCAAGTAGCTCTCATGCCTGATATTGATGAATATTCTCTCTGTTCTGTACTGACCAGAGAGCAGGACCTTGTAGTAGTTCTGAGACATTGCTACTGCAAATCTACAGCATTTCTTGTGGTTTGGACAATAAAGATGTCAAGAAGTGTTTTATAGATGTAGGATTATGAAATAAGCCTTGAGCATCCGAGGATTGAATCAGAGACTGAAAACCCTGCGCTTGCAACGGCATGTGAATTTGTCAGATCTGTAACAGGATCCCAGCACCCCTTCACCAGGGCAAGAGGACAACAGGAAAAAAGAAATGCCCTCAAAATTTAATTATTTCTCTCCCTTTGCTTTGTCATTCATATTGGAGATCTCACTTCTTACCTTCGCAGCACCTTGCAGGACCAGAGAAGGAAAAGAGAAAGGCAGGCTTGAGATAAGAACCAGGGTGAGATGCACAGATGCACGGCAACTTGGACATCACCGTCTCAGCCTGTGTTCAAAGCCCACCTTGTAACAGGCCCACAGAGCAGTCACTTGACACTTGAAACACTTTGCAGGCTGAGGAGAAGTGTTCTGGGAAGCACTACAGCAGAGATGTCAGCACACAAGGCGGCATTCAGAACGTGTGCAGCCTCAAAAAATGATTGTGGCCAAAACAATCTGTACCCGGGTAGAGACATACTGCAAGAATGGATAACGTTGTGCATAATTCAGCAGTTTTCAGTGGATGCAAACATAAAAAAGCTTTAGTAGCAAAGGAGAACCCTGTGTAGAGGAGGCTCAGACCCTCAGCATTACCCATGAGCCAGAATTATTCTGAGACACTAAGGTAGGACCTCCAAAGGCATCTATGGGTCTACATCACGTGAGTCTCCCACCTCAGTCTTCCTCCCAAGTCATTTTCAACATCTTAAAGGAACTGCTCAAGAAGGAGAATCTGCTTTCTCTGGAATGCAAGTGCCTGATTAGGCCTATCAGACATGATTAGATCAATCATAGTCTTTATCCACCTAAACCCCAAAAGCTGTGTCGGCATCCAGTCCGCAGCAGCAGATCTGCTGAAGAGATCCCTGCATGGAACAGAAACCAGAAGACTTCCCTTAAATCCTCTGAAAAATCCAAGCTTCTTACCTGGTTTCTTCGGTAGCCATGTAGAAAACATCATCTGGTGCATCAATCCAGTTCATCCTCCTCCTTTTCACTGGAGGCATGGATCCACCACGAATTAATCGGACTTTTGTTGGGTATGATTTCCCATTGAGCAGCAAGTTTCGGCTTGGTCCCTGACGTGACACATAAAAAAGTACAATTACGGACTGCAACAAACCTGCAATAGCATGTGATAAGCACTCAAACAAAGGAAAAGAGAGTTGAAAGTTTTCGTGTTAGTTGTTGAGAGTTTCTGGTGATTATGTACCCTCTTGCCCACAGATGAATAAAGAATTCACAAAAAAGCAATTGTCCATGAGCAGTAGAAGTTAGGCACCTTCGATATACAATAGGGCAGCGATACTCCAGCGACAGGACAAATAATAAATGGAAGGCATCACCGAAAATCTGCTTTTTGTGTCTGTAAGATGACATCAAACTTGAAAGACTGAGCATAAAGACTTAGACTTCAGCTACTACCATAAACCTAGAGCAACTCTAGTGATTTCAGGTAAAGAAATCTAGCTACACAGCATGAAATATAAAAACCAGAATTTACAGTTACCCTGGGGTCCAAAACTTACCCACATCCTTTTTGTTCTCAGGAGGTTAATATTTTAGTATATACTATCATCATTAAATAAGTTGTACATTGTTAAATAAGTTGTAAAAAGTTGTAAATCTAGATTTACAAAGCTTAACACCTTTCACCGTGAAATCATTTTGAGCATTGAACAACCCGGATTTCCCAAATATAACATATTTGCTTTGCAAATCAGCTACCATCTTCCAAACCCGCAGTAGCCCCCTTCCACTCAACTGGAAAAACATGAGCTGTTATTAAGAGAGGTGCAGATACAAGGGAGCAAAGGATTAAGCTTCGCAAATGCAGCTGTCCTTGATCATTTGAAGTCCAGTTCTGCTGCCCCTCTTCCTGCTGATAAGCGCATTGAGAAATCCCACTGAAATCAGTAACACTAGACAGTCAGGGGAGATACAAAATGAGGGCCCAGGAAAATGGATATGCGTAAATTAAAGCTGGTCAGAAAATGCCACAGTAGAAATTTAATGCTGGTACGTAACAGGCCAGAACACCTCCCCAGATGAGCATGAAATGGGAAACTGAGCATGCACAGAGGGAGATCTGGCTGGGGAGATCCACCTCGAAAGGAAAGGTGAGGACATGAGGTACCCACGCCCATAAATGTCAGGTTACAGCAAAAGCCCAGCCAAAGTTCTGCACATTGACTTCAGAAGGGAAGACTCTGGCTTGTCCATCAAGGAGGGGAAAAAAAAAAACAGCAAAACCACGTCTCTCTCACATTTTATCTGAGGATGGGAAAAAAAGGATCAATGACTTTTTTGACCAGCCTTAATTGACTATACTAGCCATATCTGCTTCTTGTAGAAAAGGAGGACTGGAGAGCTAAACTAATGAAATCCCACCTTTAAAAATCCTAAGCTGTTGCATACAAGTTCAGTAACAGTTTTATTTCTTAGTTGCCCAGCTCCATCCTATACACAACACTTTTGGCACCACGGCAAACCACTGAAATACTTCAAGAAGTGCTTTTATATTTGAAATTTATTAAGGAAAAGGCTTCAAGTGAAAGGCTTTTGTTCCCCCATCTCCAGATTTCTCCAAGAAAATCCTTTTGTGAGTGTTGTGAGGGATGTTTTCTCCCCATGTGCTATGTAGGCAGGAGAACAACTCCAGAGACGGTTCTTGGAAATACCTAGGAGGGGCACCCAGCTGCTTTGGGGTCGCCTTTTCTCTACCTGCACAGAACAATGGTTCAAATGGCACATCCTAAACGTGGCCCTTCGGGATCAGTGGCATATTTTATCAAGCAATCCAGGCAGTTCGAGGTTTCCTCCCTTGCAGCTAAGAAGCGTTGGGTCATCACAGATCTGTCCCCCTGCACTGAGCTGGTTTATGCAGCAGACACAAACAAGTAGCCAGTCTCCTCAGTGACAAGCAGTGCAGCTAAATGCAACGAGGAGTAAATAAATACAATTTACTACTTCCTATCGGATGCTCGAGTACCAAGCCAAACGGACGCTTCGTTATTACAAGCAGCCTAGCATGCTCAAGCTATAGCCTCCTAATACTGCCCGCCGTCCCAGAACATTGTTAGATTTAATCATCGTTGTGATCACTCTGCAGCGACCACAGCTCAGAGCTGCTGATTTACCCATGTCAGAGGGCCTCTGCTGACACTAATGCATCGTGGCAGCTCACCTACTGAGGCAAACGCCACTTTATCAACGCCAGAAGCAGATCTTTTCTGGGGGGAAAAAAAATAAATTATGCTTCAAGTTCTCTCCCATGAGCAGAGATGTAACGTCAGGGTCTCACATAAGCCATCAGCGAGGGGTAAAGCGATGCAGAGCCCTTGTGCTGGCCCCTTCACACCGAGGTGAGTTTCATGAGAAAGCATTTGGCCAGAGATGCATCAATCAGACTGGCTATTTGCTTCTGTCTTTTGATAAAACTCAGCATAATGGATGAAAGGCTAGCAATCATGTTTACTCCAGAAAAATAACAGAACGTAACAGAACAAGCATTCTCAGAAGACAACTCAAACACCAACTTCCTAAAGAAATAAAAAACAGAAACTTTTCCATACAAATCCTTCCATCATTTAAGCCTTCCTCCTTCAAGTGAAACACATTCCACCTAGAAACACCTCCAGACCTTTGCTATGAACAGCCACTCAGTTTCCCTACGAGCACAAACAAAACACGTCAATGAGATTACTTTGAACAGAACATCGATTGATTTGAGGTTTAAATTTTGTTTGACCACTTGGACCTTTCATATGCCCCAAAATATTATTTTTCCTTCATTTTTTCAACTTTTCAATGGCTCGGGAAGTATGACCAGCTGCAAACAGCAAAGACGGAAGTGAAGCACTACGGTTTAATGGGGTGTGCTATCTAGAGAGGGTTAATAATCATTCTTTTTTCTTTTCCCTGTTTTGGTTAAATGAACATTCTCTTACCATTTGTCTGGTTTGTCCGTGGTTAGGCAGACCTAACAAACAGGAAAGAGAATAGAGCTGGTAAGACCATTGCTTTTCCAAGACAGAAAAAGTACAAAATCAAAACACGCAACTATGATCGCAACGGTGTTGTTTTGCTAAAAATAAAGAGTTTTCTACCACGCTAACTTCTCCCCTCCTTGGAACGTGACTAAGAGCTTCCTTAACAACATGGTTTGACGAGCAGAGCCCCCACGTTAAAAGCACATTTCATTCTCAGTCTTTTCTCCAGTTTCTCACACCTTTCTTCAAACTACCGCTGCAAGTCCATCTCCTCTGTCAGATCTGACGTTTTCCTCAAGGCTTTGGGAAAATCTGATGTTCTGCTTTAGCTTTTGAGGAATTCACTGATATCAAGGAGGAGAAAGAGGAAGGTATTATACTGTCAAGACAGCAACAAACACAATCTCTCCTATCATCCCTGGATCCCCAGGGAACGATCCAGCTGAGACACGAGACACAAACTGTTAGCACACAGACTGCTCTGAACCTACCACCAGTAAACACTGCCCCAGGCTTAGCTCCATCCGTCACAGAGCACAGCACTCCACACAAAGCCCTCCTCCAGCATCACAAACAGCACCAAGGCTGGATTTTCCTAGACTGCCACTTGCCATACCATCAGATTCCCCATCACACGTGCACCAAACTGAGCTGTGCATCTACGAGACCTCGCAGTACAAACAAAATGTCTTGGGCCATGAGAGCAAAGTGCTGCTACAATGCAGCAGGGGATGGCACAGAATGGACAGAAGGATCTAATAAACAAACACTTCTTACCACCATTTAGTTTTCCTGAGATGCATGCTCCCAGAAAGCACAATTTCTTTAACATCAATGCACCAAACCACCTTTCTCAGCCCCTTCTGGCTGAAAACCAAAAGGGGCAGTGTAACAAAGCAAAACGGGTACTACAAATGCTGTCACTGGCTAGAGGTAGCTGTCAGTAGGAATTCTGCTTTCACATTCATAACAAGCTTCCCAGCACTGTCCTCTTGGTTTGGCTTTTGAGATCTCCCATTGTTAGCCAGCTAAATTGTGATGAAACAGCAGAGCCTTCTCATAACCCAGCAAAAATGGACTTTTACAGCGGATGGTCTATACTCCAACAGATTTCCTCGAAGTTCTCCATGGTAAAAGCAAACACAAAGTATTCATGGCAAGGATGCCACGAAGCACAGGATACAATAACATACTGGGAAGGAGAATGACACAACGAGGGACACTTTGAGCATCGTGCCATCACGTTAAATCAATGGTTTACACCAAGTTTATTTTTAATTCTGGAGAGATGTATGCAGTTGGCTACTTTGAACATGAAGACACAGACACAGCTTCACTTTCTGCAACGTTTTAGTGCCTAGGTATGCACAGAGATAAAGAAATAGTTGCCCAAAAGGCTTCCATCGGATCTGTAGAACAGATGTACCAGGCACCAAGTTAGATGACCAGCAACAACCTTTGGATGTTGACAAAGGCAATGTAAGCGCCAGATAATCACACTTTTTTTTTTTTAAATAAATAAAAAACACACAGGAGCAGCAATTGCATGCAAAACACAGCTGTGAGCAGCCGTCGGAGATGGATGGACAAAGAGCCCCACGGATGTTGGGAAACAGCACAGCCAGCAGGATGCAACCTGAATCTGTTGGCTTCGGCCCAAAGCGCTTGTTTTTTTTCCCTCCCCCTTCCGTACCAGAAAGATAGCATTTTCCTCCTTCGCGGGAGCTCTGAGAGATGTAAATCCACTGATGCTGGTCCCTGGATTGAAGCCACATATTTCTTTTTAACCACACTTAGGATTAGCTCTTTTCTCCTACTAAGAACACACTTGATGCCAGGAGCAGCCGATATGTGGCGGTTGCTGCTGTGATGACTAGCTCTGGATGCACAATAGACACTGAAATTGCTATTTCTAAGCACCAGAATTAACCCAGAATATTCCATAACGAGATGCTGAGACTGACACCGACCGAGGGCTGCAAAGAACCGCTTCCAGCTCTGAGCCCCAAAGCTTCAGCCCTCAAACAGTGAGGAAACAGTGGTCTCAAAACAGGGACACTCCTCACCAAAAGCTACAGCCTCCAGGATAAGCTCCCCTTGACAAAGCTCTGCTCCGGTAAATTAAGGCACAGAAAGTTACAGTTTCAGTACAATTTATGTTCTTGCTATCTGAGTCATAACGTACCAATTAACACGTTAATCTTAACTACCTGTGAATTTCCCCGTTAGTCACGCTTGGATAATTGGAGTTGGAAGGAATCAATATAAAAACAGACAAAAAAGACGAGCTTCAGTTTGCCATAAAAATAATTAAAGTACATGCACAGCTGAAGCGCTGCTTCCAAGTGAACAACCTTTATCCGTCACAGCCACCTAGGAGAAGCAGAAAGCTCAGCATCTGTAACCCATTGCAGAACAGCTGTCAAGTCAACAGGATGCATCTGCACTGGAAACAATGGCTTCTCACCCAGAATTGTTCAGTGGCTTCTGTGCAAGAGATGAGACGTGCGCCTCTAAGAACTAACCGAACTGAATAGCCCAAGCATAAAGGTCTACGGTGATGGCTCCAAGCAGGTCTTCCAGTCTTTTGCAGCCAAAGAAATTGGAATATGTTCTAAGAATGCAAGAGTATGTGGTGTTTTTTTGTTTATTTTCTGTAGCATGGGGAGAGAAAAAAAAAGAGGCCCTGGAAAACCTCCTCCTATACAGCTCTTCCTGCCAAAGCCTGTGCTATACATTGAAATAAAGAGGAAGTCCCAGAGGATTGAGTGAAGACGTGGTAAACTGGATGTATATCCGGAGATAAGCACAGACATCCTTTGCCACAGATGAGGCTACATCATCACTGAAACGCAACAAAACAACTCACCACAGTGCAGAGACTAATGGAAACCCTCAACGCATGCCTCCACTCCTGCCAACTTAGTGACCACGACCTCAGAACTGTTCCTCAGCCATAAAAGCACAATTACAGAGGAGATTGTAGTCCAAAACAGCCACAGCAGGCTCCTAAGGCCTAATGAACCTTCCCTTCCTGAAGTATCTGCCTGCAGACACCCCCTCTCAGTCTGCCTACCTGGTTCTGCCCACGGAACAATCTTATCGCGTTTGGGACTAACTCTTTAGATTTAATGAGTGGTGCCATTCAGATATTACAGACTGAACTGCAGCTGCAGGAGGTTTAGTTATTATGACGATTATTTTGAGGCCAACTCCACACAACGCCTAAGTGCCGTGTTGAGGAGGGGAGCCCAAACCCTGAGCAGCGTGCCCAGCACAGACTGGAGCTGCTTTCAGGTAGTAACTACATCAAGCACCAAGAAGCTGCAGAATAAGCACCAACCATGGCCTCTTTTCTACTTTAGTAGAAATCTTTTAGGGCTTTACCACACCTGAACCTTCACACTGTTGCCTGTATATTCACAGACGCTTTAAAAGCATGGCACAGAAGTCTGTAAAGAGCTGACCCTAGCATCAAGGAAGAACAGCCCAGCTTCCAGCCACTGGAAATAAACTGAAGTTGTTTAATTTGTAGTTGTTAGAACTTACTAACTCCAATCTTCAGCACATCCACCATGCACAAAAATACAGGTGCTTCATCTCGTGTGAACCTAATCTTTTTTTCCTCCATCCAGACATCAAGCAATTAGTCACACATAGCATTTTGTTTTTACTTCTGCTTACCTAAGAGAAGTATCATGCAGAACATGCAATACGCAGCAACATTCATAAGCACATCTTCAGTCACAATCAACACAGAGAATTCAGTCAATTCTTTCAAAAGTTTAAGATACAGGCTATACTACAATAAGTTGCTTTCCAAATCCACACTTTTTATGTGTTTTCCTTTTTCAAAAGTAATCTTCCTCCTGGGATTCCATCCTTCCCAGCAGGAACAAAAACACCAACAGTACCACATTTGTGAGCAAGCTATTAAAAATAAAAAACAAACATGCATGAATGAGGCTTGATGAACAAGAATTTTATTTCCAAGTTACTGGTTCACTTGAAAAAGCGTGTGTTGACATATACACACATACACAGTCTTTGCAAGCCTACAAGAAGGCTTTAGTACCTTTCTCTTTCTTAAACTGCCAAGAGTGTGTTACAACTGTGAGCAGATTGAGTGTCCAGCTTCTAACAATCAAAGGCTATAAACCTTCAGGAATGCAAGTGCAACAAGCAGAACAGACCATAAATTGTACCAAATACCACCTAGACTAACATTTGCTTAAAATTCTGTTGTATATAAAAACAATGTTAAAATTGCAATTTACTTACCTAAGTAAGTTCCTACCAAGATTGGCAAAGGAAAAGGAAAAAAAAAGATCTAAGGTTAAAAAAAGGAAAGGTTCACATAGTTCAGAATACAGTAGCTCAGTCCCATGCAACACATACAGAAACACAGACTGTTTTGTTCTAATGAAACACAGAACTGGTATGTGTTGGACAGATAAACCCAAGACAACATTAAAACAACCAGCAATTCCAAATAAATTCCCAAAAGAGTGGCTTCAATTTTGTATGAGCGAGCAGTGGTTTGTTACCCACCTCCTTCCACTAACCCCTGCATTAACCTCGCTGGATTTGGACAGCGGTTCCTAAAAAGCTCTGTCTAAAAGTTCACACTAGTGGTGCAGACACTCAGTCTAACAGCTCACACTTCATGGTATCTCACAGCTGATGTGCTTGGCCATGCAAAGCTGGACCTTCTGCTAAGAGCACTTCAAATGTCCCTTCTAATGCTGCCTGGGCAGTGACATCCAGCTACGAGGAGTCAGGAGCTGCCCTTGGACAGGTGTGTTCAGAACAGAGAGCCAGGACCTGTGTTTCAGGGTTGAGTGAATCACTGCTGTTCACCCTCTTTCCTAAAGGAACAGCGTGGTATATTCTGACTGTAACACACCAAGGGGTTAAAAAAAAGTCACAAAGCCATGCACCTCACTGCTTTAAGGTTTGTTCATTCAAACTGTAAACCAGAAACCACTTAATTATTCACTGTACTTAGAATTAGGAGCATTCTACTTTATATATGTATCATGTGTATATATATGTATGATATTTATCACATGTAAATTCCACTTATGCTTAGAAGTTCAGGCTTTGTACCATTAGGGTCATTCACAATTCTGCCCTTGCATTCTTATCCATTCATCTCCTTTCAGATTAATTGCACCTGCTCCCTACCAAAGCCTTGGGATATACACTCTACTCTCATTAAATCAACATTTGCATCTTCTTCCACGCCATCCCTCTTAAATAAAATGGTTTTCACGATTTGATTCATAGAGCTTGAAGCCCATCCCATGATTTCATTTCCAGATCTTTCTCCATAACACCAAAAGAAACTTGTCACAGCGTCATGGCTGAGCTGAAGACAAGTGGAAAAAAATCATTCAACATCTGAATACAAAATGCTAAAAAAAAATCTCAAAAATAATCTGCACTTTTGGCTTATAATCTAAAGCAAGGAAATTGCATAGGCATGTGGTTATTAGGGTCTCCAAAAAGCATTTCAAGCAACTTGTCATTCTTCCCAGCTATGCTGCTGCTGGCAAGAAACGGTCCTTGCGTTAAGCAGCACTGAGCACTTTTTCCTCTGTCGACACTAGTCAGCATTACACTGATCTGGATATCAACAGCTAAAGCCAGGACCTTTCCCCCAGTACTGCATTATTCATTAAAGGAGCAATATTCCTACTTGTTTACAGCCTGGATGGACAGATTTTCTTGGGCCTCATCTTTGGAAGAGCAGCCAGTGACACTGCTGATAAAGGCGGAATTTTAATGCAGCTTATGAATCCAGGTAAGTTTCTACAAGGTCCAAGTCAGCCAAGAAGAGACCTTCCAGATAAATCTAGTTTCCTACATAGCTGATGCTAGAGGACTTTTCTGTATTCCCACCCTCAATAGCTGTTTTTGATCAAGAACATTATTTCCATTTTCATGCTCATCTCTTGATAATTAAACTAATGCTAGCCTGATGAAGCTACGAGGCTTCCAGTTCCAGGAGTCCATTCACATTTCCCTGAAAGGAGCTGAGAGACAATGAACCAGAACACATTAAGTTAGATCGACGCTCCATTTTGCTTTAGAAATCCCCAGTAGCAGGAGCAAGGTATTCCAACAGTTAATTAACCTCACTCAAAAAATTGCAGCTTTTTTCCAGCCAAAGTTTTTCTGCCGTACCTTCTGGCTACTGCAGCTCATTATTCCATTCCCAGCTGGACTAAAAAGCCCTCTATTATTACACTTCTGCTGCTCCTGTCAGCAGAGACAAACATCTACAACTTCTGCTTTGATGGAAGTGTTTTCCATTATACAGTGTGTTTTCCAGTCTCTTCACCGTTTTCATGGCTCTTCTATAAACCCTCTCCAATTTTTCAGTGTTTTACATGGAGCTTGACCCACTACCATTTTTATCAATGTAAGTTCGTTGCTAGGAAAAGCCTTGCCTTTGTCCTGGCTACTCATTCACGTTCTCTCTCTTTCAGCCAATTTTAGAGCGCACGTGATGACCCTGAAAAACTAATTTGATTAGTTGAAAGCTAACACAGTGCAAGAGAGAAAAAAATTTAAGAGTGCTCCCTCCCTTCCCCCTGGAGGAATCTGTATGGAAGAGTATCACACAGACCCCATGCTGGATAGCTGGAAGGACAAAAGTAACCAGGGCCCAGGACATAAAACATCCCTTCAGCTTCCCTAGGGGATTTTTCATGGTGAATATTGTCAGGCAAGCTCCAAAACTTTAATGGAAAAAGGAATAAACTTATACATTTTTAACATCTCGCTGTATTCTTCAGCTTATGAGACTCCCTGTCCTTTTCACGCTCCAAAAATAGCAATCTGCAGGAGTTTGCCCGTGCCAGCCTAATGCTGGAAGAGTGCTGGGGAGGCCAGTGTATGCCTAATAATGCCTCCAATATGACTAAAAGTGGGAAAACAAAAATACAGATTTAAGAACTACACCTTTCTTTTAAAATAGAGCGGAGGGAGAGAAGAGAGATGAGTATTTCCCTGTTTTTGGACATCAAGCATCAGTCAAAACTCTCTGTACATGGCCAGACAAGTCATATTCAGAGTTCAAAGAAGTTCAGCTCTGCCGTGTTAAACAGGGATGATTCAGAAACAGAAAAGTTAAAGATATTTAGGTGGAGTTACACTAGCAAGAGAGAGACAAGAATTTCAAAGGAAAAATCCAAAGTACTCCGAAAAGTTCAGCAATTTCCAGCATTTCCATAATTAGCTGTACTAGTTCAGGCTGCAGCTTGGTAACAGCAGGCTCCTTTCTTTTCACCCTTGGCCTCTCACTGCCAAGATTCGCCGTTCCCAGCCTTTCCTTTGCTCCACCACCACCACTTCTCCTCACAGAGCCCATGCTGACCAGCCCGTACCCGCACACGGACTAGGCCTTCCTCCCACCTCCAACCTCCCCACCTCAGCCACCAATTCGGTACACAGAGCCATTTTAGGATTTAGGTTTCAATTTAAAAAAGAACAATTCAAGGAGCTTCATTAACCAGGCTTTTCTGAGGGCCGAACTCTAGCCACCGAGCACCATCCCTCACTGCCGAGTAGGAAGGCCTCAGATGAGGATCCTCCAGCAGCGCTGCCTGAAGAACACCCCAAAACCTACACACAGTTTGATTTTCAGCAGTATTGGACTGCCTAATTATAAACGAAGACAGGTGTTTAAATGCTTAGAAACCTGACCACCAATATCCACACACACAAACAGGAACCTTAATGCTTTACACTAAGCAAAAACACTACCTGCTATTTGGCTCGTTCCCTGCAAACCCATCTCTTATTTCACGTTGTTTTAAAACCTGGCCACAAGGAAAGCCTCACAGACTCATCACAAACCATCAGCTCAGCAACAAACCAGCCCTTACAGCACAGGTACCTTCTCCCACAAGCCTGGAAGTAACAGCCCAGCACCAAAAGGCTTTTATCACCGGTTTTCAGCCAAGAGATTTCAGCTGAAGCCCACCGTACAAGCTGCCTACTGCCACATTTTAGAGACTTTAACACAGTGACCTACACAAACCATAAAATATCTTCCAGGTGCCAACACAGCATGTCAGCAAGACACAGGGGAAGAAAATGGGTAATTCACACAACAAGTAGGTTAACATCTCTGAAAACTATTTCAACAGAGGTGGACAAAAGGTCTTTCTGCACCTAGATTTGTGCAGAAAGACTGTTTTCAGTCTCTCCATGCAGTAGTTTTAACACCAGCTTCTCTTTGCAGCACGTTCCTGGAACAAAATCACCCAAACCAGTCAGTATGCCACCATGTATCACTAAAAGTAGAGGGGAAAAAAGAAACCAAAAAAATACAAACACCCTTCCTGTACTGCCTATAGGAGCTCTGTAAATGCATCTATGTTTATAAAGAAGAATCTGACTGGTCATAACAACTCTCATTCATCTTTTGCATATATTTTAGGACTGTTATAACCCCCAAATCAGTCACTTCTGAATAGATAGGTTCATTTCAATCCTTGTTTACCACTCTCACCGGCTCCTAAATTCTGTTTCCGAGGCCTCATCACTCCCACTGCTTTGCACCCTTTCTCCACAACACTTCCACCTGTGCTTTCCCTCTCCCCATGCCTCCTCCTCACCCATCCAACCCAACTAATAAGCCTGTACGACTCCAACCAGAGCCAAGGACCTCAGTTCTGGCACAGCACGGGCAGCAGGCATTAGGTAGGTGTGCTCAGAGCCAGCAAAGCTTACCAGCTCACGTGCAGGGCAACTGGGAGCCAGCACAGAGGCATCAACACAGCTGGCTCCAGGCCACAAGCACTTCTACCAGACTTTCACCATCTGATCCCTCCTGCCCAGCAGATTTTGAGGTTCTTTAAACCTTCTTTCCTTGCGGGTGATCCCCCTCCTGCTCCATCTCAGCAAAGCTTCCAGCAGCCCAGGATCAGAAAACACTCCAGGTGTAGAAACTGCAGCATGACAAATGTTTTCCATTCACAGCTGAATCCCAACCAACAAGTTTCAGCTGAACTGCTCGCAAGAACATCTAGTCAACACTGACTACTCCAGCAGGTAAACAGATTCTGGATCTGAATCATACTTGGCTACCTAGCAGTTACAGGAACAACCAACGCTCCGAGTCTGTCAGCAGCTGGTTGAGCACAGAGCAGAGAGCAGCAAGCATCAGCGCCTGCACCACCTCGTGCACGGTTCACAGGAGCACACGTTCTGAGCAGCCTGAACAGGCACCTCACTGAGCTCTGCTTCGTGCAAACTGTGCAACACTGAAATATATCTGATGAAATAGGTATACCTGCAGATACAGGTTTTAAAACACTGCTACTAAAACACACATCCTCCATTTACAGTGAGTAAATATTCTGAGGTCATGAAATCCACAGCTTTACACAGAGACAGCCTGAAGGAAGGGGTCAGCTCTTCTTTTCTCCTTCGAGCCCCAGCATCTCCATGCTTCAGGAGTGTGTCATCTGCTGAGTGACTCAGCAGTCACCTTGCTGATGAGGACATTCAGCAGGGAGCAGCAGCAATGACCATAAGTAGCTCGTCACCAGGAGCCGTGGAAATTCAGAGGGCTACTCCACAGCTACATCCCTCGTTACCAAACAAAGCTTCTGAGGAAGCCAAACTGACTAAGTCAGAAGAGTTTGTTATTTTTTTCCAAAACGTAAGAGCACATTAAAGCCTCAGCAGCACAGCATCAAAGTGTAAGTTCCCAAGGACAGCAAGACAGCATAAAGATCACTGTCCTTATCTTTACTGTGTTCTCTGCATGCACTTACGTATGCATGCATGTATATATTGGAAAGTCATCCACTATCTCAGCCAAAACACAGAAAGCTTAACATCAGGGCATGCAGCATCATTATTTAATGGTAATGCCTAAACCTAAGTTTTTGTGTTTGTCTCACGTGGACATTTCTATAGCCTACCTATGCAGAATTGGTCTGCTTTACTGGATTTGGACAAGCAACGTCATATGTACATTTTCTGTATTATTCCAAACTAAAGCTTCTCAGGACAATTCTTTAGTCAAAAAGTTTGCTTGTTTTTCTCCCCCTGTGAAAATTTAAAAGCAATGTTTTCTACTGCAAGTAGAGAACATGCAGACAGCCTCACACTGGTGAGACTGCGCTCATGCTAGAAAATACAGAGGCACTGTATTTACTGGGACTTGATGCAAATACTGTCGTCTTTTTCTTTTGGTCAACATTACTCTTATGTAGTTCAGGATGTATGAAACTTCGATTTCTTAAAAGTCGAGCAGTGAAATAACACCTAGTTTCAAACCAACCATCACAGCTTTCAGTAGTTGCACAAAACTGCAAGAAAAGTGTTTTGTCAACTTGAGAAATTGGTCATCAGTTCTGAATATATCTTTTCAAGGCTTCAGTACGGTTGTATGACTTCTTGTCTGCATGTGAAAAGCCTGGAAGGTGAGCAGCATAACCACAGGTGGAAATGGTTACCCAAGGAACACAGACATCAACACAGAATGTACACACAGCATCATTAGCCACAAAGCAAGACAAGCCAGCAGATGAAACTAAAAGTCACTGTCCTAGCATAAGCTGAGCGCAGCTTCAAGGTCTTACCCCTGCTAGGCATCAACAGGCGCTTCTTCATGTTGCCTGACAGAGCACAAGTGAACAGAAAAGAGAAAAATATCACATCAGCAACCTGAACAACAGCAGTTTAAAAAGTTCTTAATGTTAAAACAGAAACAGTAAGATATCAAACGTCTGTAATTATATTTCAGATCAGCTATATATAATGTTAAAACTAAAGGTGAAAAATAAGAAAGATTCTGTTCAGCTGCATCAAAACTTCAGTGCAATTATCCTGCACTATGACAGCGTAATTCTACAGGAATAAGACACAGCAGGAGAGAATCCATTTTCCCTCTAAGGAAAAGCCTGTAAGGGGACGTAACTTAACTTTTGCTCACCCCTGGGAGGCCAGTAGAGATCTCTCCCGCTCAGAGCCACCTTGAAAGCTAATAATTCTACTCCCCTGTTAAGGAGAAATACCCCTCCATGTCCTTACTCATGTCAAGACATTTGAATAGGCCCTTTTATCCTCATCTGAGGAAAAAACTGCACTTTGTCTTCCTGACAATCTCAGGCAAGAACAGCTCTTCAGAACAGAGCCCTGCGTTCCATGCCAGAACATCCTGTGTCTACCTCCCACTTCAAACACCTTCCCCATGCCTTTTATCCTCGGGGAGACGAAGCCCACATTTCACTGAAGAGGTTCTCAGTGACAGGGCCAACAGAAGCGAACACTCTAGTTCTGAGCAAGGCAGAAGCAGGTTTATGGCACGCCAGGTCTGGCACTTCTGCCTCCCTTACCTAATCAGTAGCCTGCCTCTCACACTGCCTCTGGCAGCTTTTCTGAAACCCAGGTGATCCACACATTACAAAGCCACCTGGGAAGCACACAGCTACTATACCTACAGGTTAAAAAGCTGTGAACCTCACAAAGAAAAGGAAGCATCTCTGGAAATGGCTATAAATGTTTTCTTCATACTACTCATTTAAAAAAGAAAAAAGGAGGGAAGTTCCTCTCTCACTGCCCCCCTTGCAAGGTTGGTCCAGCTAGGCAGAGTTCCACTACCATGGTAGCCTTACGTGCATGTACCACCCAGGCAGCACACATCACGTCACACCCAAAATTAGAAATGCAACAAGCAACTTCTACGAAAGGGAAAGAAATAAAACCCCTACGAATAATAAACACTGAATTTATATCTAAGGCTATGATTTTAAACAATATCCTTGCATACTGAAAGGACAGAATAAGCCTACACAGACAATAGACATGTTGTAGAAGAATATTTACCATCCATTCCATTGTGTTGTTCGTAACTTCTTTTTCCCAGGATAGTTGGGGACCCATTATTAATGACAGGCGTAAACTTGGCAGGAGTCAGATTGTTGAGAGAACTGGATAAGCTCTTTGCAGGATCTGGTTTCGGAGGACACGGATGAGATTCTGTGGTGGAACAGCAAGGGGTCACTTTTATTAATGAAGATACTGGAATTACAAACCTGAAAGCAGCCTGCAAACTTCCACAGTGACAAAGTATACTTCCCCTTATACAGCAATTACCTCAGTCAGTAATTTTGATTGAGGATTGCTATTTATATTGATCATTTTAAGTATATTTAGGAATTCACTTCTACTGAAGATGTTAAAATCAATTTCCTAACATCCACTGTACCACATCACTATCCTAAAATAAGAGTTGATAACAAGAGCACCTTGTATTTATTTTCAAAACACTGTTCTCCAATAATTTGGTATAATTTCTGGCCTGTTCTATATTAAAAGCCATCTTTGGGCAGTCACACAGCACCCCTAGACTCTGAGAAAATGACAACTTTACCAGGTTAGCAAGGTTTATAAAAATATAGTTTTTAACCGACTGAACAAGTGAGGATACAGAGCACCACTAGAAAGAGCACAGAGCCTGAATTCAACCTTTTGGCTGAGGCAGAGACCAAGCACAGGCTGTCCAACAGAAAAGGTTTCGAGAAAGTTACAACTAACAGCAAGTGAGAGCTTCAAATGAGTGGCTCTCTCAGCCCCAACAGTAGGGTAACATATGACGTAAAGTATATTGAGCTCCAAAAAGAGAGCTACATTCTCACTAATCCATCAGCCTCCCTTCACTTCCTTCACTCCCCTCTCCCTGTGCAACAGTCACAGATCCTGACATGGTGCTACTGAATTTGTGCTCAGGTGAAATCTCAAAATCTATTGTTACATGCTCCACAACTATTAAGAGCGGGACTTTAGTCAACAGCAAAAAATCTCCCTTTATTTGCTTTATGTGGTCGTGCCATACATACCCAAAGGTTTCCCAGTCTGTGTATCTCATCAGTATTCAGCACTTAAGCACAACACTCAACAGAGAAGCAGTAAATATTTAATAAACCCTCAGCCTTACAATATTTCATCAACAAAAATGTTCAAAGAAACATAAAATTAACTCCAGTGTTTCTTATCAGACTAAAAAGGCAATCAATTTCCTTGATAATCTGGAAGCCTTCAAAGGACCACGGTCCAAGCTAGCTCTCCGTGGTTAGACTCCTGTTAGACTGCTGTTACACCCTCAGACTTGGCTTCAGGGTATCTCTAACAACCAGCAGCACTAGGGAAAATTATTTGTAGTCAGAGCTGGTATATCATGTTATCTGGCTGCCTCCAACACCTAAAAACTTACACTAAGGTCCTAGACAGAGCTACTTAGTACTCCGCCACAAATCAGCTGTGAGAGAGGCTCAAGTATTCAAGAAAACAGTAGAAAACAAGATGAAAATTAAGATGAACAGAAGCATATGCCCCATTGTCTGGCTCCTACGCAAGAACAGCCAGCAGCTGATTCACAAGCTGTGCTAAACCTGAAAGGCTCCCTGGAGGACCCAGCTGTAGTAACTGCCTTCAGGCTGCCCTAACATTGCAATAACGGACTGACCAATTGTTCCCAAAACATGACATTTATGCCTCCATTAGCAGAGGGCAACCTGTCCACACATGCATGAGACACCACAGCAAACTGTGCCATGTCCCACCCCTCATATAAAAAAGCTTCAGCTGCAGCTCAGCGAGCCCACAGTGGACTGGAGCAACTAGGGTCTGTCAGACAGGAAAAGGGGGAAGTTCACGGGGAGGTCTCAATTTTATTTTTTTTTAAATCCAGAACCAGCATCTAAACCCAAAATAAAAGGGAAAAAGAAAGGGCTAGCAGAATTAGCTAGTATGGTTTTCTGTTTATTTTGCAAGGGTATTTTTTGTTTGTTTTTTTAAATACCTAAATACCGGAGTACTGCTTCTAAAGGCTTTCGAACCACTTGCTTTAATAGCAATGGGTTTTCTGATGCCTCTGGTAAACGTGCTGTGCCTGTAAAACAAACAAAAAGAATTAGAGGGCAACGACACTTAGATATTGTAGTAGAACTAAGTGAATAACTCAAGTGTTCAGAAAGAGCTTTCCAATCAAAAAGAGCATTTACAGGTTGCATGCATGTCTTGGCAACAGGACGCAAATGCAGGAGAATGCTAAAGGTACCAGCAATCAGGAATATTTTAGAACAAATAACTCAGGAATTTTCACAGTATTTGTCTAGCCTGTCATCAGTTAGAACACTCCACGAGTAGAGCCAGGTTTTGTGGGAGCACTAACTGAGAGCAAAAGAACACCGGGAAGCTGCAGCTCCAACTTAAATACGTAAAGGAATCTCAAAGGGCTCCTTTGCCCTTTGCAAGTAGGTGCCAGCTGCATCACCACTCACATTCTGCTTTGATTGCTGCGCTGTTAATAGGCAGATAGGGATGTCTTGCAGCATGCCAAGGGCGTAAGATATCTCGACATAAACGTCTGGCAATTCTTGTCAGTTTTGTTGTATGGAGATAAAAAGCTTGTCGTGTCTTCATAGCAAACTTGGGGCTCCCACTGTTTCGTACTGGCACACCATGAGGACTCTAAAAATAAAGAAAAATAAATATAATTTTGAAGAGCATGGCTTTAAAGAACAGAAACTATATAAAATCACCTTCAACTCCCGATACACAGACATATGAACAGCAACAGTATTATAGAAGAAAATATTTTCAGCACAGCTATTTACCATTTCCTAAGTCTTATCCATCAACAATTTTCTTCTGAAATGTTTCATGGGATAAAACAAAGGTAAACATTTTCTCTTCACAACTATGTAGTCAGTTCTGTACTGTCCTCAACTTTAAAGCAAGGATTCAAAAGCCAGGCCAAGAGAAGTTGCCTGATGCTATCACCTGATTTAATACTTACAGAGTCAATAGCAAGACTCCCAAACTTTGGGTGTTTAGAGTTGCTCTGGATATATAATGCAAACTCCTTATAACAAATCATTTGTAGGAGGGAGAACACCACCAGAAAGCAGCTGTATGGCCAATTTACATCACAAACTCACTTCCCAAAGCAAACATTCAGCATGCAAGAACTTTTTTTTTGTCTCAAAGCTGCAGAAATTTGTTAAATTCTTACTCTGAACTCAATTTACAGAGCAGGCAAGTATTCACTACATGTAATAAAGAATAATACAGACAGACATTTATCTAGTACAGAGAGCAAAAGCAGTATCTTTTTTAATAAAAGCAACAAAGTAAACCAATCAAATAATGAAAGTAGTATCTTGTTATCTCAAACCTGCCTATGGGCGGAAAATAAGAGGAAATTTCAGCCTGGGAAGAACAAGGATTTCCCCTCTCAGACTGTTTGCATACTTTTTAACTAACAAACGAGCTATAGGGCTGATAAAACCTGGCAGCTATCTCGGCAATTAAGTAGCTTCAGAGGGTAAACAGAATGCTGGAAAGGACAGTGGCTAAAGAAAAGAAACAGAAAAGGAAGGCAGCAATAGGAAAGACTAGGAGAGGGGAAAGAAATAATCTAAAACCAAAGTACACTGTGTACTCTCCTTCTATCCATAGCTGCTGTTGTGACGCAGCCATTCTTTCCAGTCAGCCCAAGATACAATGCTTCAAGACTAAACTTTCTCTAAATTCAGAAAAATTGAGATTTTTTTTTAATAAATACAAAAAATGAAGCTCACAAAATGCTTAATCAAAGACTAAAAAAAAAAAAAAAAAAAGAAAAAAGAGGGTTAATTGAAAAAAATAGGAGGAAGAAGAATAACAAGATAAGGGATCTCTAAAAAGCTGCTAGCTGATTGGGATATCTAATTTTGAATGTGCCTTAGGAAAGGGAACAGCTTTCAGGAAATAATGAATTCCTTTATGGAAAATTAGTCCTCTTCCTCCTGCAGCAAAAATCATGGAAAGAGAATATCAGAAACATTGGCTGGCATTCCAATTTTTTTCCATGAAGTTCCTGAAGTTATCCCATGTATTTGATGGCTACTTTGCTAAACAAATAATGTGGGTTTTTCTTTCCGTGGGGGTGGTATTTCGCAACAAATTGCATACAGCTGAAGCTAACATGCCAGCTTTTGCAAGTGATAAAAAAACAAACTCAAGAACAACAATGGAGGTTGAAGGCATTCTTTTTCTTAAATATTTAAGAACAGTGAACAATTGATTACAAATTACATCACCTAACTTTCCAGACAAGATCACCAAGCAGCCTTTTTTGCTGATACCTACCAAATTATTGCGGTTTGGTCCTGGTCTCTCTCCATCTAACCGTGTTGGCATTTTCAAGCCACCGTATTTCTTCCAGTACGTCCAACAGGATGCACAGAGGCGACACTGCATGTTAGGGGGACCCCAAGAATACCACTGGTAAGACTGTGTGGCTAGAGATAACAAAGGTGGAAATTATATATATCCTTAAACAGGATCACTTTTCAGAGCTTATTCTCTTTAGAACTATCATAAAAGAAAACCCACACAAAGACAGTGCAAATCTCAAACAGACCTTAAAAACCTGCTGATGGCTTTATTGCCACCACCACTGTTAAATGTACTTGTTATTTCACTGAAATCAATTACATACATTAAAACCCTTTTAAAACATTAACAGAAAAAATGCTTACTAGGATGGGAAAACACCCTGCCAACAAAACTGAAAGCTCTCGTTTTGCTAGACTAATAGACAATTTCTGCAGGGAAAGATGGAAGATTCTCTCCAGGAACTCCCCAATACATTAATTTTACAATGGAAGAATGAAAGGTAAGTCTGTGACTTGACTTCTTGTGCTGTCCTGAATTCCAGCATCTCTAAAGGCTTCCCATAAAAGAGGGCAAGCATTAGTCTGTGAGTACCAGCCAGCAGACCAAATACACTGATATCCCATATTTTGGGATCTACTTTAAAATAATGAAAAAATTGTCAAGTTCACAGCTTGGTGATTAAAGTCTTTGCTCAATAGTAAGTGTCACATGTAATTGTAGGTAGCTAACTCCCCCTTAAGTACTTCACAATTATATTTATGTAAAACCAGCAACTCCAAACCCACTTTTGCTGGAACGCTGCTATATCAAAGTGTCCCCCCGCCATCTCAAAGCCTTCTCCCCCCTGCTCCCTCCTCCCAAGCACAGCATTTACTTTACTGCTTGCAATACAGCACTCGCTCTCTGTGCACGAGTGCCATGTCCGCATGTCACTTACTATAACAGCTTTCACAGGCCCGTCCTGCTCCCGTGTTCTGTGCCTGTACTCCAGTACCATTTACCACTCCTGGTTTGACATTATTTACATTGATCTGGTTGGGGTTTGGCTTGTTACTTAAAACACAAAGCAAAAAGGAGGACAAACATTAATCAAGGCATGCAATTTCCTAGGAGACTTAACAACATGGCCCAAAACATTTGAGATTGAAGACTGAAATTTTGTTCATCGTGTGGCTTTCAGAACAAGGAGCTGTACTTACCAGCAATCCGTCTTTCATGAATACACTCTTCTATGTCCATATTACATTAGTTCAATGCCATTTCAGAGACAAAAACCATTTTAAAACAACAAACCACTGAGGCAAGGGAGGTATCTTAATTACAGTCCTGAACGTTCTGATCAAGCTGGCAAGAAGATCCTATCTACAGATCTCTCCCTGTCCTCAACATGAAAGATGTTTTATGTGAATCTTCAAGAAGCAGCACAGGGGATGGAGAATGAGAAGCAGGCAGAGAAAGACCGGTTTCATTCAGGGAAGGATAACCCTGTGCTACAGTCACATATACATTTTCACATTGCCTTACTACAAAGTAATTCCATCTCCAGACCTAACATACAGAGGTGATCAGGAATACGAGCTTTCATCAAGTCTTAATCCATGACCTGAGCTTTTCCTAGGAAACCTCTAAGCTTCTGCTAAATGCAGAAAGTCCAAAAGTTCAGCAGCCACAGAACAAGAAGTCCATCAACATCTGTCATTAATAGATGCTGATAGAAAAACATCGCCTCCGCACATCTCTGTATGCTGCTGAAGGTGTTGGAAGGAACAAAAGTTAATGGTAGGAGCTGGGAATAGAAGGACAAACAAAACCTTGGCATAAAGAACAGTACGAAGAGTACAGGCACTGCAGGGGAAGATGCCAGAGAGGGAAAAGGAGACATTCACAAAACCCTTGACATGGGAGGGAACAAGAAGCACAGCGAATCCATACTGCGGGGACAGGACGTCTGGGGAATGGAAGAAGGTGGGACACACAAGAAGTTTCATTGAAGTAGTATACACAAAGAATTTATGAAGACACAAGGACTCCAAGCTGCTGTGAGGAGCTCAGCTTAGAGAAGCAACAAAAAGCAGGCAGCCTCTGGTGTGGGTTTTTGAATATAAGCCCAAACTCTAATGCCAGTTATGTTTCACCCATACTCTCTTACCTGAAAACTCAACGGAGTGGGCATATTCTTTTTATTTCCAATCAATAAACTAGGAAATCCACATATTCAAGCAGAAATACCTTAAAATGGGCTCTGTGAAATAAGTTTCTGAAAACTCATTTTCTTACACGTCAGCTGCAGACACAGGAGCCGCACCAATTTAAGTGGCCCACAATATGTTATGGCTCACGGCACCCAGCATTTTGTTCCGGAGTGTCACTACAGTAACCTGCTGCAGCACAACTTCTGCCATGAGTCACTAGCAAACGCCACGTGCAAACACGACCGAGATGCTGCAAAACAAACAGCCCTCACAGATGCAGTTACCAGCCAGGTTTGCTCCACGGGCAGAATAAAAGACTGGAGCAAGGAAAACTAAAGGCTCCACTCTGAGTTTTACACCTCGACATCAGGCATGTGGCTTCCCTTCCATACATCAATTTATCCTCTGAGAAGCAGCATGACAGGAGTCAGAAATCCATCAGCAGAGCACAAAAAGGCTTTGCTTTTCAAGCAGTGTGCTGGAAGCCCTGATGGGTGCAGTTGTAAGCAGCTGAGAACAGGACCAAGCATTGGCATGCTCAGCCAGAGCACTGGGTTCAGGTGAGGAAAGGAGGCTGCTCTCCTCCCAGGAACCCTTACCAAAGGTGCATTTCAAACCCAAGTGAAAGCAGTGTGTGGGTGAAAGCCGCTCCCCAAGATCAGCACGCTGTAGCTGTGACAGTAACTTCAGGCTTCAGATTTCGGAAGGCTGCAATAAGCACCACAAAGTGTCCTGGCCCCAAGCTGAGGTTAAGCACCACAGTGGGTGACCATCAAATTTAGGCAGCTGTTTTCATCTGACGAGAAGCAAAAAGCCCTCGATTGTTGGTGATTTGTTAATTAAACTTGTTTGATATCACCAAAGCCTGCTGCAGCTATTAACAAGAGAATTAGATGAATAACTGTATGAATCATTAGGCAACTGATGAAGCTGAAGTGAAAAATGCAAATAAGGTACTGAGAACATTGATGGTGTGGTAAACTATCATTTCCATTTCTTAAATCAGGAGTGGAAGCCTTTTAAATGGGTTTCAGCTGTGATGGGGCACTCAGTTATGCTAGAAGAGGGATTACAAAGCACAGGTTTCTGGGCTGCTATGCAGAACAGCCTCAACTACAGAGATGACGATGATAAAGCAAATGCAGAAAGATGACAACCATCATACGCTGAAGCCACACCACAAAACAAACAGACAAAAAAAAACAACAGAAGATATTCCCAAGCCTTACAGAACACTGAAATCCTCTCACTATATAACTACCATTTGAGCCACAGAGCAGTAATAAAATTTTAGTGGTTAAAAGTAACTATAAACTTAACACCATCAGTGAATGTTTCCAGATATTCAAGAAAACACAATTGTTCTGCTGCATCTCGAAGTAGTAAGAAATAAAGGCTGAGAAATAAGGAATGGGAACAATGTTTAATGCTTTTTAGGGAACATTTATGCTGTCTGCATTTAGGCATCTAATTCAAGTGTCTGGATTCCTTATCCAGGCACCGGAGTGGTGAGCTCTCATCACAGCTCTCACGATTCTAAGAATGGGTCTAATGACTGCTAGGCAATGCTTTCTGAAAATTAAAAGCTTTCTCCAACAATGTGGTGAAGGTCACCGTTTTAACTAGCAGAGCTACAGAGAAAGACCAGCATTACACTTACAAGTTTTCCCTGCTACAACAGACCTCTGCACCATTAAGCAGGGAAGGAGAAAAGTCCTGCTCTTCAGGCAGAGGACAACGAAGAAACACAAAAAGGAATCATCTTCAGCTTGTTAAGCAGTCTCTCCTTGTAGTGATAGAAAGCTTTGACCAATTTCCCCGTTGGCTTAAAAGAGGCAGAGGAAAACATTCCCCTACTTACGATGTTTGTGAGGCAGCATTCATGGGTTGTGAAAGCGCTCTGAGATTCTTGGATAAAATATTCCAAGCAGAACGCATTAATTTGCATTGACTGATGTAGTTAGAATTTACATTTTATATCAATATATTTTAGAGACTGGGGACTGTATTGGGCAATTCATTCTTCCCTTGCTGTTCTTACCACTTCTGATATCATCTAGATCAAAGCAAAAGAGAGGAAAGCCGCACAAAATTGCGTGTCTCAGCCTTCACGATTTGCAGATGTCCTAATCCCAAAAAGCAGCAGCTACCCAACCAGACTGTCATCGAATAGAAGCAAGTAACAGGTGCACAGGAAGCCCCTAAGATGAGTAAAAACAGAATATGAGTTCCAAAAAGGCTTGAAAAATATGTCTGGGGACACACTAGAAGAAACACAGAGAGGAACGAGAAAGCTCTGTGAGCCCTACAGTCGCATTGGTGGATGGCAGGAGGAAAAGAGTAAGAGCATTGAATTATACATTCAGGATTCTGCTACTGATTTATTTAACACAATTCCCATCTAAAACATTTTTTCAGTATTAACTGAATGCAGAATTCACCTTCCTTTCACCACAGAAGCATATTGGTGTTTTCCAACCCAAGGGATGCCTTACAAACCCACGCTTAGAAACAATGGGTTCAGCCACATCAACTACAGACGTCTGCCCCAAAACCAGGGCTCTTCTTGGAAGAAGCACAACAATTTATGTCCAACACCTAGGATGTTGCCTAAGGACCTGAGAACCTCACCTCAATTACCTGCACGACTCTGCACGGAGTACCTAGCCTCTCCGTGATTCAGTTCCTCATCTTACAAATTTGCAGTACACTCTCAGGCTAAAAAAACATCAGCTATAAAGTTTCACTGATAGATCTCATCTTTCACTGTATAATATGCATGTAGGATGATAAACCAACCTTGAAGGTTGCTTCTGTTGTTTTTCTTACTCTTTTTCCCCCTCCCATCGCTCTAGATTTTTCTGTTAACATCATACAAACAAATGAAATCCCTATCAGTGGAACCAAGCCAGGGACAAAAAATAAGGTTGTTTGAATTATATCCTTCTGGGTCTCTCTTTGCAAACAGTTTTACACCAGTTATTGCTAGAATGTTTCACCCAATCAGCTGATATGCTTCTGCACAGGTCATGTCACCTCCAAAATAAATTACTTGATGTAGCTTGTCACAACTGGATCATTATGGTTCAAGCCTCAAAACAGGAATGAGCTCAGTAACACGATAAGGACTAATCAATAACATTGATATTTAGATCCTTACACTGTGTATTGCTTTTACAAGCCAAGAATATAATCTTTTTCTAGGTCACAAGGTAATACAGATTCAATATGTTCCCAGTGTGCTGGATTCTGGACTGAAATTCATGTAGGAATAATCCCAAATGTTAGAAATGCGTAACTGTTGCACATTTACAGGTTTTAATAGGAAAAAAAAGCAGCAGAAGCATTCATGTGGGATTGTCAGGTACACAACTGCTACTTCTGATATGTACAAAAGGATATTGAAGAAAGAGATAAATTTGACGCCTGTTTTGTCAATTAACATGCGAGTTAAGGTACAACACTCACAAAATCAGCCGTGGCTGGAAATCAATGCAGGAGACAAAAATAGCAGGCACACAGGTAGAGAGAGACTTTTCCTGAAGCAGAGAGGTAAGCTGCTGATTTGATTACATTCGCTAGATAGCAACAAGAATTATCTTGCTGAGATACAGGGTGGAGGGATAAGATACCACTCCAGACAGTCATTATCAAGTGAGCACTGTAACCTTTCAAATACAAAGCCCTACCTACACACATTATAATCCAAGAGCAGCAGGAAGACTACCAGGCTTTGTCATCTGCAATATCCTTTTGCATTTGCAGTCTAAATTACGCTAGCTTTTGCTTTACAGGCTTATCACATTTTGAATTCATGTTTAATTTGGTGTCCAGAGTCCCCCTGCACAGTAACACCCTCCATAAAAGGCAATACTGTTGAAAAATCGCATGACTAGAAATCTATTTGGCTTCACACTGGATCTTACATCTAATTTTTGGTAAATTCACCTGAGATATATTGACACATTTCAGTTAAAAGAGAGGCAAAAAAGAAACCAAGGATCCTGTATTTTCAAAAGAAGTAAGAGACCATCTTGCAAGCTAAACACGTTAAGACTTCATTTTGCCTTAATTAACAGGAATACATAGTAAACCTTCCTAATTATTTGAAAATAAATAAGAGTAAAGGAGTTATTAGGAACATGGGAACATGTCTGGAAATGAAAGATGAAAAGAGGAAAGGCTGGGGAGATTTGAGTTCCACATTGTAACAACCACTGACTGGGTTAAGCAGAGGGAACACAAGTGAAGAAGCACAGTTTACTAACAATTGTAACAATTATAATTAAATATATATGTGTGTGTGTGTGACATTAGGAAACAACTATGCATTCATGCTCCACTGATGACAATAATTAAGAAAACCAGATGAATTACTATTAAAGAGTTAATTAGCTATCCTTTTATGCATGACTGTAGTGACCTGCTACCAAGTTCCCACTCACTTTCTGTATAAAAATAAAAATCAGACGATAAGTAATGACTGCTTCAGGGTGGCAACATTATACAGTATGAAGGAAACGAGCAACGTGACAGCACAGCAGCATCCTAACCAGGAACGCCCTCAGCTACCCGTGGAGGAAATACCCTGTGCTCCAGAAGCAGCAGGTCAGCTTGTGGGAGCAGCTTTGTCTTTCGTACACTCATAAGCAGCAGCACAGGCATACTGGGAGGAGTGCTGCTTTGTTCCAGGCAGCTTTGAAATACAACAGCAATCGTGTTGTCTTCCACAGGACTCCAACTTGTTTATTAGCATCTGGGTGCTTAGCATTAACTCAGCTAAAATAAAAAGGAATTCAAGCCTATTTAAGCATCAGCAGAAGGCTCATTATATTGGTAACCTAATTTAGTAATTCTCTGACATTGTTTGTTCAACTATGTCTCTCATTATATAATTAAAGCTAATATATAATACTGGCAGGCCATGGAAACTGCTACACCAGACCCTCTAATGAAATAAAACACAAAACAATACAGAAAGATACTTACTAGTTGGGTATATACACTTGTTTTAGCTTGCTTTCTGCTTCTGCTGCTTTCAATCGTTTCTTTAAAAAGAAAAACAGAAAAAAAGTTAGAATAAAAAGAAAATAAGGGCTATTTTACCTGGGAGTAAAGTAAGTCACCTGTGAAAACTTTAGCACTCGTTAACAAACAAGTAAGTTTTTTTTTTTTTATTTCACTGAGCAGCTATCCTTTTCCGACAGGAAAAAATACTCTGAAAACAATTGTGGGTAGCAAATGACTACATACACAGCACTTTGAAAAAGTTAACAAGATTACAAAACTACTATTTAGACTTTTTTTTTTTTATTCCCATTCATTCCAATACAAATTCATACACTGTTTGCCCCATAACCCTTTATCTTCCCCTGCAGAGAAAGATCCAACGTATCAGCCTGTGCTTGTCCTCTTTGATAATATGCAACAACTGGATAATAACAAGGACAACAAAACACCTTCATCATTTTTCCCCAATAGCTGAAACAATTTAAAGGGTTCGAAGGAAGACTTTTTTCTGCTAATAGTTTTTTTTTTCTTTTCTTTTTTTTTTTTTTTTTTTTTTTTAACTGATTGAAAACTGACTCACACTGGAGATTTTCTTTAAAACTTAAGAAGCCTACAAACTTAACTAAAAATGGACACAGCAACACCCAATAGATTTGTTAATTACGGTAGGTAATCACCTCACACTAAACATGGGCAAGCCATATATTTGCAATTTCTAAAGGTGAAAGGCTTCAGGTAGACAAAAACTACTTGATCATCCCCCTTGCAGACAAAAGGAAATAACCCCAGGCACAAATCTCAAGGACCAGGTAGCAAAGAACATTGAGGGGATGAAAAGGGAGAGGTCAACTCCACCAATCAGCTCCTTGTAAAAGAAAATAAATTATATGTACATATAGATATAATATATGTATATGTGTGTGTATATGTATATACGCACATACATACAGACGCCTTTCCCAGGAGGTATTAAGGAACATCACAGAGATGTTCAGTGAAAAACACGCACAAAAAGTAGCCTTTCAGAGCATGGGTACACAATTTTGTCTCTACATGGCCTTATTTTGATAAAACCCACCATTAACTTCCATCCACACTTCTGGAATAGGTAGATTAGAGGGTCCTTCCAATGGGACGTGGATGTAGAGGAGCAATTCCCCCAGAACCATACAGCTCCTTTCCTTTCTGAACATGGCACAAGAGGAAGACACCTAGCAGGAGCTTTACTAACTGGCCAAGAATTCCTTTTATTACTCAAACCTTCACTTTTTTTTTTTTTTTATATAAAGAGAGACATTCGAACGTTCATATTTTTTCTTTATTACACAAATTAAATGAATTTAGGATGAAAGAAACCTCTGGAGGCCTCTATGCCTCTCCTGCTGAAGCAGGGTCCACGCCCTTCAACATCCATGTCAGTACCAGCAGCCTGCAGACAGTAATCATGATGTTCTCCAGACAAACCAGCAATGCAGTGTTTGCTGGGGATTTTACACATATCCTAGGCAAACAGATTAGTTTAACTTTTTTCAAATTTCTGACACTTTTTGTGCTTTTTATTTCTATGCAGATACTGACTTTTGCTTTGGTTATTTTCCTTGAGGAAAAAAATGCCTTGAGGCTGTTCACTGCAAAAAAATAGGACTATACATTCTCTCTTTACAGGGACACTATGGACACATAAGAAACAATGAAGTAAAAGCTTCCAGTATGCATGAAGCTCCCTTTGATCAGAGGGGCAGTCTTAAGCAACAGTTCTCCATTTGACAGCCTGACAGTTTCTCACCTAAACTCTCTAGGCTCCTGAAGAATTCCCTCTTACCTTTTCCAGCAAATAACAGTCAATCCATCTTAGAAATCAAAGAATGAAGGTGTCAGACAAGAGAACAAGGACTGAGAAAAACAAACAGCTATTGGAAGGTATTCAGAGACTGTGAATATGCCTTCAGAAAGCTGCATCCAAAAGCAGACTTCTTGCTTCCCAGGTTGGTTGCTTCTGCTATATCTGGTCTCAGGCACAGGCAGCTACCCCAAAGCTGTCCTTGAGAAAGCCCAAACAGACCTGATGGAGCAGATACTTATCAATCCTGCAGCCTTGGAGCAACCAACAATACAGAGGTTCTCCCTCCGTATAGAGTCCAGAAATTCCGAGCTAGGCATTTTCAAAACGCCTTCCTCAAGTTGTTTTATCTAGGCATCAACAAGTGCTGTGCAAGTAAGTGGCTCTCCAATAGCACCAGAAACCCTTCTTTAACTTCCAGACAGATACTATCCCAAATAGTATCCTTCAACGGATATCCCAAATCCTCCTTCAACGAGATGCGTGGTCATCTTCAGGAGCTGAAGGCAGCTCCACGCTTAGCCTGGACTGGAAAACAAACCTTCTTCTCCTGTCCTCCCCAGGAATTACAAGGAAGTCTACCATCAGGTGCTGATAAATATCTCAAATACTGCTTGATGAACCTTGTACAAGAATCGTATTTCCCTGAGGCCAAAGCAGGAAATTCAGGGAACTTGCACTGCTAGAGAACTCTTTTGTTTTGTTTTTGAAATTTCCACTAGATATCTAGTGGAAATTGTTGGGGGGAAAATAGCTGCAGTGTTCTTGACAAAAGCTCCCAAGGGCGCTATCTAGAGACATCATGTTGTGACAGTCTTGGAAATCTACGAGCAGAAAAGCTCCATGCAAACACAAAGCATTTCCAGCAGCTGAAATATTCTGATATCCACAATCTGAAGTCATTTGCCTCGGAGGCATGGTTAATTTAGCTTGTTAAGCAACATTTTCGTAAAGAGTGATGAATGCTAACCTCACACCAGATTTTGCTCGTGACTGATGAATATGGTGCAAGCTCTAAGCTAATAAATGCCACAGCTCACCTGGGCCTGGCAATACCCCCTTTATCTCCTACAGCTGCCTTGAGATCGAGGCACAAGCCATACGAGATGTTCTGCCTTTATTACAGAGCAGGATACCAGGTTACCAGAAGGTTCCACGATGTACTGGGGCTAAGACGAGGTTGGTTTTGCACTAAGCATTTGTGGCCGTGGAGAATCAATAGAGCAGATCTCAGGAGCTTCCTGTTCTGACAGTGACTGAAAACAGAAGGTACAAGGAAAGGTGCCCGACACGTAGTCCCACACAACTTCAGCACAGCCCCTTCACAGAGAAGTGCTTTGCCAGGTCCTTTGCCAGTTACCAATTGATCTGTGCCTGAAGCATATTTATGCTATAAATTCTTAATGCTGCTGGATGTAGTTATGAATGTTCTCATCCACAAAAAAAAAAACAACACCCCGAGCATTTGTATCTTCTTCTAGAAGCTTGGCCTAAATGAAATCTTTTGTCTCTGTGAGTTATTTATAAATGCATATCTTAAGTATATCCTCATACTTACCTCATATTTTCCCTATCTATAACAGGGAGATGTTACCAACTTTTTTTTTTTTTTAATCCCACAGAGACCAAGGGATTAAAATACTTTAAAATCCTGTACATTCAAGTTGTTGCAAACACCTGTCCATCACGTAGCCTCTCCCCGGATTTAACATCTTTCATTCTAGAGTTTGAAAGAGTCTTAAAACTTGGCGTATCACAGCAAAGAAACGTTTGTGGGAACTTTCTAAAAAGTGAATGGCTTATGAAGTGAAAATTATAGAAGAAACCTAGGAATGCAAGAGATATTTCAAGGTCCACAATGCAAGAGTTGGGTTGGTAGATGGTGCAGGGGCAGCTCAGATATCCTCTAATACTTAGCTTCTTTTGGTTCATGCTGGGAAAGAAGAATAGCCTCAAACTTGCGCTTTCTGGATTTAGGGGAAAACTTTCACACTGCTTTCCTGCCCCCCAAAACACCTCTGAGCACACACACGAGTGCTGCCGGGAGGCAGGGAGGAGGCAATTAGTCCACGATGCAGTTGGCAGAAGTGCTTCCAGCTGCCTGAGCTCCTGCAACACATCTCAGCACTGGCATGCAGTACCTACAGCCTCTGTCACTTGCTTGCCAGAACTGCCATAGCTCCATGTTACTGTAGGCTTACTAGGAGGTGTTTTGGGATAACACGTCCTACGTCTGTGGAAAAGCATTTCTTTGATGTTATTTCTATTTTCCTAGCACATGGTACTTTATGAAGGCTGGTACATTAAGATGTCACACACGGCTCTTGGCTAGGTACAAAGGTTAGCTTTCCTTCATAAAGATGTTATCTAACTGCATCAAGACTTACCCAGAACTGCACCCTTTGCGCTCCCTACCTCATGCAGTCATATTTAATGGCACTTGCGCTTTCTCCATTACTTTCTCCTTTACCTTGTTTTTCCAACACCGTGCACACCTTAAAACTGATTCTGTCTCTTCCTCCTAATTCATCTTTGACATGCTGCAATTTTAAAATGGGACTTCCATGTAACAAAAAGACAGAGTAGAAATTTGTAATGCTTGATTTTTCTCTTCGAAGTTTCATGCTCCTCAAGCACAAATGAAAAAGTGAAGTCTAACTCTAAAAAACACATACAACTAATTCAAATTTGCCACTGCCATGCCCTGAGCAATTCTGAAGCGCATCAACAGCTGGAGAGTGGTATGCTTTAAAGGTTTCAAGACTTCCCCTCCTGATACACAAAACAGCAGCAGCACTTAAATTTTAAAAACCAAAAATCATCCTGGAACACACAACTGCATAAAAACACAGATTTTATTTTGAATGAAAACACAGGCATGCCCAAACATCAAAGAACTTCTAAAGAGCTTTGGAATTGCTGGGGAAAGCCAACACCAGCAGTTAACCAATGGATGCAATTTCTAGCCTGTCCAAATCAGAAATACATGCTCTTGTGAATTGACACATGAAATCTGTCTCAAAAAAAAAAAAGATTAATTCAAACAAGATCTGGGACACTGAATTTGGAATTTGGCCTTTCCCTCATCTTCTTCAGGACAACTCTGAAAGGACAGCTTTGGGGATCACTTTGGACATAAGTTCAGGACCATGCATCGGACCATGATTTCTGTGCTGACACTGCAGGAGAATTATTCCTTCTAGCAAGTCTCCGCTTGGAGGGTTTGACCTCCTCTTGAAGTGACTGAACTTCTAGTTAACGCTGGTAAGTGTCGGAAGTAAGGTGGAGTTCAAGCCAAATAGAAATCACTGTGTAAGAGATCCAAGAACATGCTCCAAAAGAGGTCATTTTGCATCCATCTCACATTATCCTACCCACAAGACAAGGAAGTGCTATATTAAGTAGGAATACCAAGCATCAGGCCTTCTCTTTCCCCTCCATACAAGCACAAACACTTGTGTATGCTGGCACACCTTCTGCTATTTATGTCCAGATTGTTCTGATTACTGGAATTCTTGGTTTAGGCTTGCACAGGACTCTGCACTACCCTTACTGTTCAGTTCTGAGAAGAGGTCTTTTGGGAAAGTCAGCTCAAAATTTAGCTTCCTCGAAGTCCAGAAACAGATAGATTCTTCTTCAGGATTATGACAGAGTGCTTTCTTGCTCCAACAAAATCTCAAAGGAAATACAGAGGGAAGTAAACAGTTCCCACTAACTGGTTTTCAAAACAAGCAGTTTGCTTGTGACAAAACCTTCATTATGAACTGGTATAATTCACAAAAATAGACGGTCTAAATAGATGTTTTTAAGTGCATTCAGCCAAAGAGTCTACAAGAATGAGCAAGTTAAGTTTTCTGGTTTGTTGTGGTTTTAAGACAGTAACATACAGACTTAGAAGGTACTTTAATCATCCCCTTAAAAGGAGGACAAGTGAAAGTGAAACAACTCAGGATACACACTTGTCATAGCCTTACTTTGCATGTTTTCAATATCTGAAGTATGAAAATGCTGTTAGCCCCAGAACCATTTTGTGGTATTAGGCTAAGGAGAGAATTCACACAGACAAAACACCGAAGAAACAGACGGAAAAAATGGTGAGGGATGTGCTTTGTCTAAGACTTAGGGCACACCAAGTAAAAAATAAATGCAATGCACCATTATTTCAAATACAACTCCCTATGCTTTCTTGGTGGTTATATATAGATAGCTCTCCCAGGCATTTTATAAATGTTTAATAGTATTATTTGCTTGTACAATCTGGGAATTTGAGATGAGGTCTTCAGCTCAGTTCAAACTTAATTGATGTGATATCTCTGTTCTGCAATTTCTACCTGTTCAGCTTATGCTCATGCTCTCTCCTAAGTGCACAGCCTCTAATTGGAAGTTTTCCCCAAGTCCCACTCCGTAGTACACTGCTGGGCAGCACACGTGAGGTACAACATTATCACCATTACAGAAAACTCACTGCATAAGAATACAGCAAAACAATATAACAAACTGTGCGTGGGGGCGTTACGTTATTGCTGCAAGAACAAATAAAGCTTTTTATGCAACTATCCCCTCTGCAATTTTGCCTTTATAATAAGAAAGTTCATAAAAGTGGAAAGAGCAAAAGAACTTAACTACTTCCTAGGGAAAGCACCATTTCTGTAGCGGTCTCGCTTTCCACAAAACATTTACTTTTTCTCTGTTGTCTACGACTGGAAGCAGCGTCTCAAGACCTTGATCTTACTGCTGCATACTACCACCCACCATGCCCCTAACCCTCCAGAGCCCTCGGGGCTGAAAGCAAACACCCGGACCACAATACTAACCTGTCTCCCACGGTATCCAAGAGTGGGCACCACAAAACCTGCTCTCAACCTCTTGTTTCTCAGCCCCCACACAGTTACATACCTTGAGATGTGCCGAAACAGAAACTTCAAAGATGCAAGTGTATCATCTTTTGCCTCTAACCGTTCCTAAATCCTACTACTGCTTGCTGGTTTGACTGCACAGGGGTGATATTTCATGCAACAGTCTATTTAAGATTCTAGTTTTCCCTACCAGACAAAATAACTTTCCTTACCTTTTCCAATACCTAGCACATTGCTAGATGGATTTTTATCTTTACAAGAAGAGAGGTGAGATAAAAGATGCACAGAAGGAGAAGACTAATTGATTCATTTCAGTGCAAATACTGAGTATGGGACAGGTTGAGTACACTCAGCTCTTGTCTCCTAAATAGCTATAGTCAGACCGTACAGCAGCACTCACTGTACATTTTGTCTCCACCACAACAGCTTCCATCACTGTCCCACTTTCCTACTAAGCATTTCCTTATCAGAAGGAAAAATTTCCATCCAGTAATGGACTTGGAAAATATAGGAAGGAATGAGGATGCAACTATTAATGCTGCTTAGTATTATTTAAAAAAAAAAAAAAAAAAAAAAAAAGTAATACAGAATTAATTCAAAAAGTATTCTGATTTGTCCTGAGTCGCCCTCTGTAATTTAAGCAGTATTGCAATGAAAAGATCACACCGCAGACCTTGGTGGCCAAGTACATGCCAAATACTGGTCAATGCCCCGGGCACTAAATCTTTATCATAGCCTGAGTATCTAATGAAGCAAGTCAAGGCAGGACATTTCTGAGCCTACACTTTTTGTAATACTTTAAATAGATGCCTAAACATTATACTGATAATTACCATAAAAAATACATTATGTATTTCTCCCTTTTAATTAATTTTCCTGTTAAATATTATAAGTATTTTTCAGTAACCGATATTCTAAAACATTTTGCATGCTTCTTGCATTGTGCTTTCATTATTTAAGGTACCAAGCAGCCTTTGTATTTAAACAAGTAGGAGATAAAAATGACTGTAAACACTAGTCCAAAGTTGATTCTCAAGTATAATGAGTCTGGGAATCTGAGCCATCAATGCTTCCCAAACACTCTACTTACAGCGCTTCCACGGGGGAGATTCCGTGCATCTGCATTCAAAGTCATGGACAAGCAGAGGTGGGGATACTGATGATTGCCTGTTGTACAGCAACTGCCCACTCCCCCATAAAAAGCTAAAACTGAAATTACTGCTGACCTTGAACCGAGTTACTGGCAGAGATTAACTCTTCCTCAAGCTACTGAATTCCAAAACAGACATTTGAAAGCTCCAAGTAGCAGCAAACATGAAAAAAAAACCACAAATGCCAACGCCACAAGTATTTATCTACAGAATGGCTGATGAATTTAGCGACAAGAGATTATTTGGTGCTTCAGATGATTACAGAATTCACCTATAAGAAAGGCTGAACCCCACAAAGAAGAACAAAGCTTGGTTTCAGTGGCAAGTAAAACAGCTTCTCTTGGAATGAGAGATGTGATTCTGACTCTTACCTGCTGAACGTATCTGTCTGTCGTTTTCCACATATAGTAATATTCTATTATGCTTGTTAAGGACTTCCATGGGAGCTAAGGACATAAAGGAAAAGCAACAGTCATTGCAGGGAGCTGGCGCACAGCCTCACTGAAATTCACAGGATTCCTGTGACAGACAGCTTAAAGCAGAGTTTGCAACTACTAACCCCGCTAGCAAAAAAACAGACAGTGCCTGTTATCTCCTCAGGACGTTAGATGCACATGGGCCCCATGATAAATTGCATGGCCTTTCAAAAAAAACAGTGCTTTCACTGTAGAAACAGAGCAGGTTACAGGTAAACCTTCATGCTGCATTGGCTCCACAGTAAACCATTCAAGAGGCACAATGTGGAAGGGAGCCCACTGGCTGAGACAGTCCTGCTGCTTGAGCAAAGGCTCAAGCAAGAACCAGTTATCACAGCTCCAATTTTCTCCGCTTCTATGTAGCCGGCCCATAAAAATAATAAATTAATAACTACTAACAGAAATGTGCCGTGCCAGCTGTTCTCTGCATGAAAAGCACAAGGCTTTCAGCAGGACCACAGAGTGTTGTGCTGCTTCCAAGTCCCTCCATCTAAAAGATTAGAGCACGGGACAGGCAACGCTGACACTACTCGCTTTGTTCTGAGGACTCGAGGCGTGATACAGTGAAACTTGGCTCTCTTTACAGTGCTCCATTCAAACTGCAGGCTGAACACCTAGGGTGGAGACTCGGCCGAACTACAGGATACTTCCCCTGAATGCCCAGAATTCCTTTTTTAAAAACTTTCACAGGGCCTTTTTTGAAATAATGTAAAAGCGACTAAATTTTCATTTTTTGGAAGGCTCAGTACTCCTTCAAACACAAATTAATCTACAGTAGCCAGGCTGTCACAACACTTTCCCAAATCTTCTCCCAGCGGTAGTGGAGCAGGCTATTTTAAATTAACATCTCTGAAGGAAAATCTATCATCGGTGATTTGAAATTCTGATCGTACACCAGGCTGTCTTCAGTACAAGGTCTGCCTTTCCCCAATTCACTGCAAGGCACATGCTCCAGTTCAAAGCCCTCCTCAATATGAAGGAAACCAACTCTGTTTAGACAAGCTGTAACCCAGCTCTGCCACTGATCAGACCCAGTCGCACCATGTGGGCCCCCGTTCTACTTACAAAATCTTGCTGAATGTCAGTGAAATCTTTTCCGTATTTTTCTAGTGCTTCCTCAAAGAGGTTTGCCTCCGAAGCAGACCACTCCTCCATTTCATCTCTGCACAGGACTGGCCCACCTTGTGGCACAAGCGCAGAGATCGCCTTGGAAATGTCATAGACATTTTTGTGCAAAGTGTCCATCGCATGGAACTACGTGGTCGTAAAAGAGAAAAACAAACATTAGGGCAAGAATCCAGGGCGAAAAATGCTTAGCAATGAACCAGCAGTAACACAAACCACGCAGTGAGATTTGAGGGTGCTGTATTCTACGTGCAGTAAAAACTTGTTTCAATCTGAGACTCATGATAATTGTCATTGTACAGGTCCAATATTCACTAACAACAGAGGGATTTTGGGAATGTGAGCATCTGCACCTGAATAACTGCTACCTTATCTACTACCCAGCACCAACACTGTAGCACTGCTGTAAAGAAAATGTAGGGGAGAGAGCCCCACTCACCAGGACTAAGCAGCCCTGTTAGGCATCATCAACAGATGGAGCACAACGACAGAGGACTGAGGGTGTGTTTTTTAACCCAGTTATCCATGCACTTTCTTTGTCCACAAATAAAATAATCCACAAGAATTATACATAAAAACGAATATTTAAACACACACTTGTCCCAAAGGTCACAAATCCCAAAAAGGATTTAGGTCACGTATCAGAGCTGAGTAGGAAGAGTTTCCCCCATGAGCAATTATCCCTCAGAAAGCTGAGCTACGACTGTCTGAGACTTGTGATTTATAAGGGATAAGAACACGTTGAGAGTGAGGAATTGGCATTAGTAAATGAAAGCTTGGCTTTATTTCTTGATTTCTGTAGTTTCAAATCAGGATGCCACTTGCCTCTCATCACACCACAGTTTTGTGCACAAGCATAATCAATCTCCAATGTTTTATCCTAGAATTTGTCCTACATACGATTTCACATTACTCAGTTATGAGGTGAGGCTTTGATAACAGTACTCTGGAGACTTCATAAATTTTATTCACATTTCTATTGAACTCTCTCTAGCATAGAAATTTAACTTTTCCCTTTCCTCTTATCTATTCAGAATCCTTTGTAATTTTAAAATATTAACAACAACATCACCACTCCTTAGGTAGACGAAAACGAAGCTCAAAGGAAAGAACTTGATCAACTGAAATTTCTTATCTGACCACAAACTTTTCCCCCCAGGACAAGTTTGCCCAAGGACGCCAGTGGCAGTTGGGGAAGCGATAAGGGGTGGCATTCTGGCACTACAGCACTGCAGGCAGGCAGATAATCACGTGCATTCTTTTCAAGACCGCTACTAAGCCCAAGCAAGAGATGTGCTATGAAGCATGGTCAAAAAATTTTAATTAAAAAAAAAAAAAATAAAAAAAATCAAGAGTTAACCATGATGGATCATAAAAGGCACAAAGCCAGAAAAAAAAAAGTTACTTCATATGTAAATAAAGAATTCCTTTACAAAGACAAGATCTGGTTCACAGCAGGCCACAATTACAGTCCATCTGTCCCTCTCCTTTTGCCAACTGTTATTGCTGAGGTGAATTATTTTACATCTCTCAATAACCGAAGGTCCTCTTAAAAATCTTACCAATGTGATATCCCTAGAGGCTGCTGCAGCACTCATGTGTAAACTTGGCTGTCTGACAGAACTACTGCAATCCAGGGCTCGGGCAAATGTACCAACAGACCTGAAAGAAATTAAAATGGAGCATTAACTTTGCAGGCAAAGCAAGCATAAATATCAACACCCAACCAACGCTTTTTGAGATCAGCAGACTCCGTTTTTCTCAGTAAAAAGATTACGTGGTTTGGCGCTAGTTCCAAGCCAGAGACCAGCCCTCTTCAAATGTGGTTTGTTATTAGAGACGCTTTACTGTACTTGCTTCATGTGACCACGGGTGCTTAGGAAAGAAAACAACGAGACTTGAAGATCACAAATGGAGGGTTTTGAACCATCTTATCCCCTATCTCTCAGCGCAGACCTCTGAATTAAGGTTTAACAGAAACTGAACACAAGTGAGCTTTATGAATGGCACAAAATCTTTTCCACAATGGCATGAGCAGTGCTACATTGTCTTAAAGTATGGAGACAGATGCCAAGACAAAACAGAGAGAAAAAAAAACACAGTAACAATCACTTTTCTAAGTCTCAAAAAATTAAAAGTCTTCATTTTACAACATAGTATAATGCTGTAAGCACATACATTATGTAGACTGTGTAGGAATATAGCAATTCTCAAATACTTCCCAATGCCAGCCGCTCCTGCTCGTTAGGCCACAATTCCCACGCTCCTCATTTTATCCCTAAAGAAATGAGCTGGAGAAATCTTTAACAGGAACATTGGTTCCAGTAATTCCCTCTGCCCTCGATGCTTACCGTGGCACACAGTTGGGAAGGCTTTTGCACAGTGAACTAGAGCTGAACTCCTCTGAGCAGCTACAACAACAACAAAAAAATCCGTTTTTCCCCCGACTCGGATTGCTTCCCCAGACTAGTTTGAGTGCACAGGGGGAAAAACTCTAGTGCCAAGCAGTGCATTAGAGGAGGAAAGGTAAATACTTAGGCAGGAGTCCGTCAAATAATGGAGTTTGGCCAAAAGCCAAAGCTGCCTCCCTCGCCCAGGTTTTGGTGCACACTCACAGCTCACCTCCTCCCCAGCCTCCTACTCACTCATCCCCGTCCCTGCTTCATGGATTCCCCATCTCCAGAACGTGTGAGCACCTAATTATCTGCTGGATCACTTTGCTGATTCTGGGCAGAAGCAATCTTTGTGCTGATCTGTTCAGTAAATGCAGCAGGCAGGCTCCAGCAGCTCTCAGCAAACCGAGCAGGCAGCAGCGAACGGCCAGAACTCCTAAAAACAGCAGCACCACCAGAAGCCTGCACGAGGTGGAAACCACCACCACAAAGCAGCTCTGCAGCCACTCTAAACCAAGCCAAGTCCAAAGCCCCATCCACGGGGGCAATTCTACCCTCTGCCTTCCTTCTGGGACCTCCTAACACCAGAACTGCGTGGCCGAGTGGCAAATTTAAATTAACACTGCTGAAAAACAGCCCAGAAAATGAGCTTGCTGTTGTTGATGTTGTTGGTATCTTGTACTTCTCTTGATTAGAAGCAACTGTGAAACTGCAGGCTTGTCAAGAAGCTGGAATACCCTTTGCTGGAAACATTCCAGCTCTCCCCATTGCTCCTTCATCCGCTTGTTCCGCACTGCTGGTGGAGATTATCCTCTCCCCACTTTCATCCATTTCCCTATGTCCATCTGATTAAGTAGAATTAATCTGTTGCCCATAAATCACTTAGTTCAGCAAGTTTGAATTTACTGTTGGCACAGGTCAAGGGAAACAGCAACGTATTGTGTAAGCAGAACAGTGAAACTTCAAGAGCTTCAATTTTATGGCGATTCCTTAGTGTAGACATAACACTAAAGATTTTATGAATCTTAAAAAAAGTCTAGACAACAAAAAGTACGTGCTTAACTAAAGACAAAAATGTACTGATAGATTCTGAACTGTCAGATTTTCTTCAATCTGGACAGCAATTAACATTTTTCCATCTTAACCTACCTAGTTTCATTCTCAGCTCCCCGTTATTGGACCTTCAGGCAAGGCCCAAACACCCACACAAAGGTTTTGAAGTGCTGCAATTCAGAGTAGCTGTTTTTAAAACTTTTGGCTGAAGTTCATAATAATAGCAAGCTTCATCTCCAAAGTACACAGAAAAATCAATACCGTTGCATATTTCTGAGTATACACATTTCTTGATTTCTTAAAACACATTTCACCAGCTCCTTGATTTTCCTCAATCCTTTTTTTTTTTTCTTCAGTATTTCCCTGAGCTTGTATCATTCAACATGTTGAAAACATTTACTGCCATTTCATAAACACACCCTTGTTGCATCATTCAACAGCTCCCGTCAGAACTAGAGGGCCCCGTCCAGACAAATTCTCATGCACAAGCTCTCAAGTTACCTCCTCAGGAGACATCCCATTACCTTACCCACCACGTACACACCAATGCCACGCTCGGGGAATTTCAGAAAATTCATGAGCAAGATAATTCAAGAGGGTAAAAACCAAGAAGTAGATGTCTGACAGCACCAGAGTCAAATCCAAGGGAGTACCTGAAATGTAGGCTTAACTCCATTTTCTAGGACTAAAGCCCTTGGCTGTGGCAGGCTGCCCTGCAAGTCAGGCTCTGTCACACACCATGCTCCATCAGCATGCTGTCAAGAGCAGCAAGCCAAAAACTAACAGATTGTAACCTTACATACCCCTTTCCTACCTGTATCTAATAGCAAACTATTTGATACTACAAACACCAGGAAGTCCAACTGCCTGTCTACTCACACCACTTTACTCCCATGCCAATACAATCTTACAAACTTACCTAAAAGACAGAGGTTGGAGAGCATTACCCTTTTTCTTTATTTTTTTTAGAATTACTCAGTCACCAGTTGCTACAAGAACCTAGGTTTTGGTACAGGCTTCTGTTTATACCACTGCACAGTACTGAAAAATTTCATGAGCACTTCAAAAAAACATTAATGGACGAGGATTGCCTTAGGCTTAAACAGAAGCATAAATTTCACCATCTGTACAGATTTGCAGGGTTTTACTTTATTCTGACTACCTACTGGAATCTAGGCATTAGAAAACATCTACACCATCAAAAATGCTTTACCAAACATCTTAGCTATCATTGCATGTTGAAATCTGACTGGGTTTGAAAAGGAGAGAAAACAGATACAGTAATGATCTGTCAAGAATCCAGTTCACTACACCTCCTGCACACTTGTCCCATTTGAAAACCCTCACCAATTACAAGACAGTTTTTACATAAAATACTTTTGATTTTATGTGTTTAACTTTGAGAAAGTAAAAACTGTAAATCTGAGTTCCTGAAGTCATGCAGTTCCCAGCAAGGAACATATGTAACATGTCCATCGCTTCAAAATGAAACCCATGATTCATGCAACCAAACCAGTATTCATCTTAGTAAAGCAAAAAGAACACAAAAGTGCTTGAAATATAAGTGTTATTAAAATGTACTTATTCAAAGAAGAGGTAAATTGCTCTTACCGTGCTACCACCAAGAACTGGTCTATCTGCTTGTCTACTAGCGGGTTAAAGGCTTCCCAAACTTTTGTTTCAAGTTTTGACTGATCTCTTCCATCGTCCTCACCTGTTTGAAAAACAAGTTAGAAAGGCTCAGTATGGCTGTTTTGGAATAAAAATACTCTCCTGATCTTGTATATAAATTTAATAGTAATTTATTAATTTAACCGACAGTCCATCTCACATATTCTGCCTAACACTTCTCAGTGACAATGTCATTCACCCATTTGGCTGTGACAATTCCAGCCTGACAGACACAGCTACCCTGCTCATCTGAAGGAGGCAATCAGGTGCAGAACTGGTTTCAAAGGCCACAAATAGTGGGAAACTGGGAAGAGTCTTCTTCAAACTAGCCAGCCTCTCTTCAGCCTCCTTCCCAGCTTCTCTCTTCTTTCTCCTCTACCTTGCAGCAGCTCCAGAAAAACAAACACGCTCCTGGCTGCTCTGAGCAGGCAATGAGTAGCTGGTTCAATCTGCATCAGCTGCTTTCTAATGGGTAAATCGTGGCATCAGATCCTCCTGCTTCTTTTTATTCTGACCCTACACAAACCCAAATACCATGGAAAAATACAGGAGTGATTGAGCTTTTTTTTTTTTGTGCTCCTTTTCAAACATCTGGAGATTATCCTTCTCTGAATCCCCGTGTTGGCCTGCTGAGGGAAGAAAATGCCTTTCAAATTAGTTCATCCTCACTTAGGAGGCTACCCCAGCTGCTGAATAAATACCACAGACAAATTAAACAAGAGTCCTGACCAATTGGTTTGCCTGTTCTAACATTAGCCTAACACTATCAGCAGAACTCCAAAGCAGAGACTGAAGGGCCTCGGTGCTTTTCTATCTCTGCCTGCACGCTTTGGCAAAGCCTCTTCCAACACCTGCTCTCCCAGGAGGACCTGTCTCTGCAGAAACGTTTTTCCACCCACTTCTGGATCTGCAAGGCAGTGCGAGGATCAGCCTGAAGCTACCATCATCCTGTAACCACTAACAGTCACTTCTGCTGGCCCCTCTTCCTAGGCTGGGGTCCTCGTGCTCCTTCTGCAGGGCTGCCTGAGGTTGCACACTGTGGCAGAGCCAAATTCCTCCTCCTGCCTGCTCTGCAGGTGAGAAATTGAGGCTGGCAGCCAACACCGCTGGATGGGGAGGGGGCTCTGAGGAAAAGGCACCCGGCAATAATGGGCAAATTGATGAGGGGAGACAGCATTTAATTGGCAATAATTTGGGAGGGGCTCACGCAAGGAAGTGAGGCTTGATTAAAAACACAAAGGCTTTACAGATGTGCTGGAAACATGCGCTTCCCATGGAAATTCTGAAGTCTCTTAATAACACGAGCGCAAGCTCCGAGAGAGCCAATTAATTCAATTTGTTTCAACAACTTTTATGATTTGGACAAATGCCCACTTAAAGACTGGTTTGAGACATAATTAACTGCATTCAGTGGGCAGCAGCTTCAGTCATACCAAGCCAGGCCATCGGGGTACGCATGACCTGGTGGTAGAAGCCTCCATCTCCCATAGGGGCCACGTACATACATGTAGAAGTGGCCGCAGTCAACGTGGCCTTTGGAGAATTTAAATAAATGATGGAAATTACCCTCTTTTAATAAGTCTGTTATATCTGCCTGGTATCTGTTTCCGACTCGAATTTCTCCTTTATCAGCGAGTAGGGTCTTTTGTTGAGGATCGTATACTAGTGAATAGAAGAAGAAATCCTAAAAATAAAACAAAAGAAAAAAAATAAAAGAGTATTATTAACTTTTATTTTTAGCATTGCATATATAGTAGCAAGCTTTTACATTGCAAGTTTGTTCTTACTAGCTATATATAGATTTTAAAATTGGGTGAACAAGCAATAAATGAACCACCAGTTTTAAAACCCAACTTTAAATTTTGCCTCTTTCTTCTGTACTGTAACAACTCTCCCATACAACAGCAGCTCCCCCAATATACACTCCTTGCAGTTGAAGCAAACATGGCTCATCTTGCACAAGCAGGGCTCAGGAGGGCCAGAAGGTAATTTTTGGTAATACCAGCTGGTTTAGGATGTGCAACTGCACCTTCCTGTTCATCAAAATGGCACTAATTAGATGCCAGTGAGTTATCTGTACAGGCTGAAGCCTAACTTCTGAGTGTTGCAGCTCCACCAACACAGCATCCCAAAGAGGAATCAAGCCCCAAACCATCTCCTTATCCTCTGCTGGAGCAGAAGCAGCACTGGGAGCACCCACACTGGGCACAGCACTCCAGAAGTGGTTGTGCAAGCAATGAGCAGAGGTGGAAATCCCTGCCCTCTGCCTGCTCCCTGCTCTCTTGCTAATAAAGACGGGGATGTGGTTGTCTTCCCTTGTCGCAGGGATGCACTGCTGACCAACCTGTTGCCTGCCCCCACTTAAGCATAAATTGCCATCTGTCCTTCTGCTGGTTATTGGGCGACGGGAAGCAGATCTGGCAGCAGCAGCAACTAGCTGCAGGTGGTAATACATTAATTTGTTGCTTTTGCTCCAGTAGATGAGAAAAAGGCTAAAAGAGCTGCTTGGCTTCCATCACCTGGGGAAGCACATACAATTAAAGCAAAAAGTCACACCAGAATGAGAATGTCCTGCCGGGGGGAGGAAGAAAACAGCCACAATTTTAACTACACGGTGTAAGTAATTAAACTTTTCTGCACAGGTAAGTACTTAGATATAGCTACTGAGTGACAAATTAGAGACCAAGTATGTAGCACAGGATATGAGGCAAGAAGAGAGCTCTGTTAGGACATGGAATAACAAACCTATCAAGATCTCCATCCACAGTAACAACATCACCAGGAAAGAGAAGTGTTTCTGAACAGAAACACAGCATGCACCATTTTTCACATCTCGGGTTTCTGGCTCATTTTCCCTTTCCCTTTATTTCCGTGTAAATAGCAGGCACCCTGTTTAAGTACATCTCATTTCACGTTCACCTCATTTTCTCCTTCCCTACATTTGTACGTGTCAACAGCATGCAACAGAAATTAGGACAAAGCCGGCATCAGTTCTAAGCTCTGCTCATCCTCACGAAGAGGTGGCAAGGGAAAACAGAGTCCCATAGAAAGAAAAAAAAAGGAAGAATCACTGTGAATTTTACCAGTACATGGCAAATATTCCATGGGCTAGAGATTCAAAGGTACACATTAGGTTTGTTTTCCCAGCCCTGCAAATTGCACACATTAATCTAAGACTGATGTTACATGGGTAAGGTCTCCCATGGTGGTTTGTTTTTTGTTTGTTTGTTTTACACGTGAAGCATCCACCATGCAATTATAGAATTTAAGAAAGTGAACTGGGGGGATACAGGCGAGGGGAGTGTGCAATAAGCCAGCCAAACCCACTTTGCTACCTGAGAAAGCACCGCACAAAAAGGTAGCACCGGTACAAGAGCACAGTACTAGAGGAAAGACTGGAATTTGCACTGATCTTCTCTATCTGAAAACGTGCTATTTGCCCACAGCAAAAGGGCAGGAACAATCTCATGTTGTGTTACAACAACAGGATAAAAGTCATAGCTAACACCTGGCAAAATGCTGCCCTAACACCCAGTTAAGTGAACTGGAAGGGTTCTATTTTGGGAGATTCAGTTGCATCCTAAATCAATAATATTCTTGACAGAATTGATTCCTGCTCCCACAGGAACCAAGGTCAATTTACATCAACCTAACATCAGAAGGGAGCTTCAGAGTAGAAGAAAACTCATTTATATTACAGCTGGGTAAAGAAATCTGGGTCTCTTGCTCCCTGATACATGCAGAGCTCAAGGTATTACAATACTGAGGATATATTGTCGCATAAACAAAATGTAGGAAAAGGTTTCATCTTGTAAGCTTTCACCTTTTAAACAGTGTTTTATTCGTTCCAGCTCCAAAACACCTAATTGTGAGACAAAGTATACGCAGTGAGACATGAATGCTTTTCAGGCACATTGCCCAGCAAATGCACAAGCCCAGCCTGTAGTATAACAACACGGGGGGCTCCAAGGAAGACCAGACTGCAAGAGATTTCTTAATGCAACCTTTGTTGGCCAGGAAAAATCATTCATCGTGGAGGGGTTTTCTCCAAAAATATTACAGACTGTGACATGCCCTAATGCTTCTCTTCTGTGTATTATTGCTGTGCACTTAGCAGACTAAGGACAATCACTCAATGAACAAAAAAAAAAAAAAAAAAAAAAAAAAAAGGAACAGGCTGCACGCTTCTGTTTGCCATTCTTCCCCCACCCTTTTCTGGGAAGCAGAGGCAAGGGAAGGCAAGCAGCAGTTCTCTACAAAATAAAGAAGTTCAAGTCTCTGGTCTCTTCTGCCCAGCTGGAGCCTTTCCAAGAGAGAGAAGATGGAAGTTTAGGGGCAGAAATGTGAATACAAAACAATGCAATCCCTAGAAGTAGTGCAATACCACTACCATCTTCCTCCACAGAAACATGAAATTCAGCTCACACTAATTTGGGGGGATTTTTGGAAACATTAGTAGGTTTAATGCCAATACAAACTACAGCCCAAGGAGCAGAGCAGATCCCTGTACAGACTAGAGTATAGGTGAGCTCTTGATCACCATTACGTGATACAAACGTGAGATTTTTCTGCAGGGTTTCACAAAGTGATATTCACAACAAAACAACACGGCTCTTCCAAACCCTCCATGCTCATTCTAGCTGTCAAAACTGTGTGTGTCGAGCTTGCAGCACTCAAGAAAAAGAAGGGCTTTCTGTTTTAATTTCAGATCCCAGAAAACATTCAACATGTTTGGGAAAAAATAAAGTGACCTGCCAAGAGTTAAAATTAAACCGTGGCTTTCTGCTTCTCCAAACTGTTATACAGACACATATGCTCAGAGCCTCCCTACCCAAGCCCCGGAGCTACCATTAGCTATAGCCAAGAACCAAAGCCACCAACTGCAGAAACACTGGAAAAAAAGGCTCAAAGTGAAAGTACAGCACAGAAAGAGTGGTTAGTTTATTACAGCTTGCAAACTTACCCTCCTGAAGTCAGTTGGGGTGAAGGGGGCGGGGGGGATAAGTTTAATTATATAGCGCTTTATTTTTAGGGGGTACCAAAAGAAACAGAAATGCCAGATATCTACCCAGCAGGCAAAATTCACACAAGTGCATGGAGGTATCCTAGCAGCGCAGTAAAATAAGTGGTACATATAAAATAGTTTCCTGCAGAATAGGGAAATTTAATGCTTTTGCCCTAAGTGGCTATGCCATTCTCTTGATCTCCTCAAGAACTCCATCTCTACACAAAATTCAAGTATTTTGTTGCTTTTTACCCTTTTTCCTCCTGTTCCTCAATTCTGCACAAACCCACTTTTGCCAGGCAGAGTAAAGAAGTCGCTGCTGGTCGCCTTTCTGCCCCTCCCTGAATTAATGGTGCAATCTTCGTGAGGAGCATGACACGGAGAGAGAGTGGAAGGATGAAAAAACAGATAACACAAATGTAATTTTGCTATGCTTACTATCTCCCGAAAAATTCCTGTCTGCATGTTTAACCTTCTTCAATGAAGACAGCCTTGGGCCAAAAACCTACTTTCGGTGGTCATAATATACAAGAAATCAAATGACAGATTCCCTAGAACTGCTTATGCTTTACTGACAGAAGCCACATTAAAAATATAAAAAAAAATAAAAGCACACTGAAAGCAGAGGATTAAAAACAGGAAGAAAAAAAAAAAGTAGAAACAACAGTTCAAAACAACACCATCCAGTGCTAGGAATTCACCCGGCAACAAGTACCTCCTTTTTTTAATCTCTTTACCCTCCACCCAAGCACATTTCTGTTCCTGAGCTTTTAATTTCTTTACCATCTGTCCAAGTTAGTTTGCACCACGGCAAAATACTGTGCTAAGTGACAGGACACATTCAGGGAACTCTCTCATTCTGTGAAATCTCTAAGTGCCTGCTCGGTTTAAAAATAACCTGCATCACTCATCTTGCATTCTGAGAGTTCAAAAGGATGAAAACAAGATCCCTTTCTATTCCTACATCTGCAACCAAGCACTTGCACGATTAGAGGCAGGCAGTTCCCTTCTCAAGGCACCTACCTGTAAAATTGCTGCTAATAAAAACGTTTGGGGAGCAACTGCGAAGGAACGCTATTTAAAGGGTGGGTACTGGTAAATCTAAAACTAATTTCAATTTGATTAACTTTTGCTTTCAAACGGGCATATCCTCGGCTGCTTGCTGGTGACAAGCATTTCTGAATACAACAGCCCTTGTTTGATGCGCTGCCATTTGGCAGCCCGGAGCACACTCGACATGTTTTTGGTTTCACATTCCAAAGAGAAGCCTGACTATTTAATCCCTATGCTTTGTTTAAAATTCTCTTAAACTGGAGCATTGGATTAAAATTAATCTTACATTTAAATAAATACTAAAGAAAGTTAAAAATACACTTAAATAAAACCCAATTATGAGACAGACTGCAATATGCTCCTTCCAAAAAAAAAAATAAAAATAAAGCTGTTTTCTTCTTGTTTCTTAAAGGCCAGTTAATGACCGTTACCCTACTGTTTCCAATTACAAGATTTCCTCTCTTGTATAACATTTAAATGTTTTCAAATCCAAATATAATGCTTGCAGATTTATTCAAGTAATAATACACTGAAATTGTTTACTAGTTGTTAGTAAAAGTTTAAGAGAAAAACTGCTGCTAATCTCCAAAAATAAAGCTTTCATACTGTCAAATTCCAAGACCACATAACCCAGAGCAGCCAGAGGTCTGGCCACATTTAAAGGTATATAAAGATATTAATAAAGGATTGCAATTGTAATTTTTAAAATCACAAAACACCTGGAAAAGTAAACCCCAAATTTCTATTCTGAATAGTGATTAACAGCAACACAATTCAGTTGCAAGTGATGATTTGAAGCACTCTTTAAGAGCCAGATTGCTAAAATTTCTGCAGGAGTCAGAAGTGAACTGACAAGTAGTTTTTCAAGGATCTAAACATCTGTAGTGGCAAATTAGAGGATTACAAGTAAATATTTTCAACAGTGAGCTCAGAAAACTGGGAGCTAAGCTTCTCAGAGATCTGAGGTGAGATCAGGCTTAAACCATATTAACATAAATATGTAAGATTTCAGGAGAAAGTAATACATAGAAACACAGTTTGCTGGCTTGCTCCCTCTTCTACAGTTACTTCACCTCCCACCCTGTCTAGCCTGGGGGCATGAGCCTTCACTTTGAACTTTCAGACTGCCGGGCTGATGAGCAAGAAGGGTTCCCTTAACAGGAGCAGATACAGCTTACTTGTCACAGGGATGTCTGGCCTGCTAGAAACACAAAGCTTTACATCAGAATGAAAACAGTATTGAGCTTGATACTTCCCACTACCAATGCCCGGCATGCTTAGAAATGAAGAACCATCTTTTTCTAAAAATTGTGAAAAGCCACCAATCCTAAATTGTGCCAAAATAAAGTGTTCAAGCTTGACAATTCACAAAATTGGTTCATACCTCCCGTTCCAGATATGATTTAAGGGATTCTGTCTCATTTAACAGAGTAACGCTGCATTTGCCTCTAAAAAAGAGAAACATATTTTATGAAAATACATGCATCTTAAATGCTCGTGTGATTCACAAGATGGTACTACTGAAGTTGTACACAAAATTCAATATTACATCGAAGAATACTTGGATAATATTAATGCCATTTGTTGTTTTTGAATAAAAAGCACTGGAAGAAGATGGCCATTACCTAATGTGTGTGGCTGGCAGAGATTCCAACTGTCGTGAGAGAAACAACTCACGATGTCTTAGCTGATGCTTCTGTTTCTCTGGCAAATCAACCATTTCTGGATTTTCCATCTCTTCTTCCATTTCTCCTAGTTATAAAGAGACAAAAATCGATCAGAGAGCACAGTGCAAGTATTCATTCAAGTTCAATCAGAAGAAGCAGCTCCAAAACCATCGCTAAATAATAAATGGACATAGCACACAGATGAAATCTAACTATGTCTGAATCCTCAAGTTCCAGCCAAATAAATAATGAGATAATTAGTGCAGATCCTTTAAGTTATGCCTGTGGTGAACTGTATTTATCATCACTGGAATGAAAGCACTCTGGGTCCACACTTGCCCTGGTCACACAGAAATCTGCCACCAATGGACAAGCCAAGCCCAAGGGAGAGCTCTTCTTGGCATCATCCCTGCACCGCTGACTTCATCGGGAAGAAGCTGATGCATGATGAATGAGGCACTAAAAGCAAAGTCCTTCCTCTTTGCCAGGTGTCAGCTATCATATGCCCTACTCCTTTTTCAGGTTATCAGTCACAGACTGTCCCAGCCCATCCTCAACAGCTTCTGAGGGAAATGCCCACGGAGAAGGCGAGATTGGTCATTTCAACTATTTTACTCTTTTCACCCCAACCACAGCCGATAGATCAGAGTCACAAGATGAACTGGAACCTACCCAAGTGCCCAAGGCCAGTCTTGCAGCCAGCCCTACCCCAGCTCACCAGGCACTGTCTGCAGTGCTGCTGCTCCAGGAGCTCGCCTCAGCCTGCAGTCAGAATCCACAACCCGGGGCTTGGAGCTTCGCTACCTCCATCCCACCCGTTTGAAACAAATGCCAAAGTAAATACGTGAAATCACACCCAGACCGATACACAATCGATCCTAAAACATCTCCAGGCATCTTTCTTGTAGGAAATACATTATTAGTGGTTTGTGTTCGTTAGCAAGCACCCAGTCAATCATGTAAAACTGTAGAAGGTAAAAGACTCCAAGAAAACTGCAAAGCTTCTCCATGATGGAGGACTGCAAAAGAAAATATCACTCTCTCCTTCCCTGTGAAATTCAGGCAGTTACTGTATTTTCCAAAACCACAGTACAGTTTCCCAGACTCTAGTAGAATGAGCTGTGAAGTCTCATACATGAATAGTAAAACTCCCATTTTACTGCAGCTGTACTCTCAAAGAGCAGACTTCTGCCTGCAGCTTAATTCAACACTTGTTGCCAAGAAACATTTCTAGTCAAAAACACAGACAGGCATACTTGTGATTAATGTACCCTAAAGATTAGTTAACTATAATCCTCACAGCTATCCCAAAAAGAAAGCAAACAGAAGGGAGAGAACTCCCTTTTTTGTAAAACATTAAAATTGCATTTACTTTTAAATAGGCCACCATTATGCCAAAGGGAGGGTGACAAAAAAAATAAATAAAAAAAAGATGTACCCTTCAGGTTCCCCACAATTTAGCACTCAGTTTTACTGTTCCAGAAAAAAAGACTTGTGGTTTATACGCCCTCCAGGTAAGCTGCTCCAGCAAGGAAAAAAACAGCAACAAAATTAAAGCAGACTTCAACATACAATATCTGTTATGCCACATGAGCTCTTAAGCATACAGCAGCACTTACAATTTAATATTTTCCTAAGAACTGGAACACAGAATTTACATTTGTGCCACAGTTTCATGGTTCTGCAATTTATTTACTGAAGTGGATTCTGTTTTAGTTGAAAATTAATATTGTGGCTGCTGACCTCCACTATAAATATACCGGCAGTAATCCACAAACAAGTCAGCAAGTTACAAGCTAGCTTGCTTAAAACGCAATGGATACTAAAATGAAAAGGCATTCATGCCTGCACTTACGAGAGTTTTTGGAGAAAGAGAGCAGTGCACTGTGTAATGTAGGAAAAAAAAAAAAAACACTGTAAGGAGCAACCTAAAATACTTAATACCTTCGGTATATTTAATAGCCTAGAGCTTTTAAAAATTACATTTAAAAAAAAAAAGACAACTGTGCCAGCCTTATCTATAAACAAAATGAAGCCACCCAGCAAAACCAAGTTAATCTCAGGAACTGCATCCCTTCAGCTAGGCTTGTCTTTCAGCTGCTGCTTTATTTATATGCCTAGCTTTTGTAATAAAACAAGGAAGGTGGGAAGCACACGGTTTCTTCTTATGGCAGTTCTGCTCTGCATAGTCTTTCAAAATAAAAAGGCACAATGCATTTTGACAAACGCGTTCTGAACCAAAGGAAGAGGGAAGCAAAACAGGGAAGATGGAAAGCAACAACCTAGATTCAGCACAGGAATCTCTGCCTTGCTGAAGTCGTGCAGAAGTGGCTTTGACAAAAACTGTAGCTAATGCCGCCTCGCTTACAGCAAAGGTTTAAGGCAGGCTGTAAACCACCACGGGGGCTGATGCAGCCCCTGGTTCCAGGACAAGCCCGTCTGACGCATCTGCATCTCAGCCCCCTATAGCTCCAGCTCTCAGCAAAGCAGGCTGTATCCTTGAGAACGGCGGCCCTTGAGAAATAAGGTCCATGTTTTTAAAAATAAATAATAATAACCATAAAGATAAACTCTTTTCAGAAAGACTTGCCCACGTTTATGGCAGCACTGTAGAGTAAGTGATGAGAAAGCACAGTAGGTGCAGTATCCTGGGACTTCAGGGCTCTCATAAAGGCTTACTTCAAAATTAATCTCTCTGCTTGATAGATGTGCTCACGCAGATTTAAAACTAAACATGTAGTCTTAGTACAAACAGTAATATGTCAGCTATGCAGAAGTAGCCAGTGGAATGCTGCAAGGAGTGCATTAGATTAAGTATTATTTGATATTTGATGACAGAATCATTAATAGCACATTAAGAAAAGCTTGAAGACAACTTATATTGGAAACAAGAGACAGGCAGATTGGACGCAAACAGCAAGACTCATGTGAAACCTAACGTATACGGGGAAAAATAATTAGAAAGAGTAAACTTTGAGTTGGCAGGAGAAACCCAAGAGGCAGAAAGTGTAATTTAAAATGATTGGGTGTATGAGATGCAAAATTAAACATCAATATTTGCTAGACACTAGAAAGAATAGCAATTTGATATAGATCAGACTGGGCTCTCTACAACATCAGAGGTAAAGGAACAGCCCCTGCTCTGCTTGCAGAGTGTTGGACGAGTTGCTACATGGCAGAATTCAGAAAAGCACAAAGGCAAACAATCCAGAAATCAGCTTTAGAGAGCTCACTATAATGTTTAGTTTGGGAGACAGGTACGTCTGTAGTAACAAAAGAATTAGGTAGCACGGCATCACTACCACTGAAATTTAAAGGAAGAACAAAAAGGATCAAAATATTGGGGAACAGAACGAAGTCAGTGGCACTGACCTGTTAAAGCTCCTTCAGTAGGAAGGCAGGATGTTCTACATGTGCTGCGTTTGAAGAGGTGACCAATATAACAATATAAGACCAATATAACAATATAACAACAGATTCCTTTTCCCAGGTCCACTTTCTAATGGTCTATATTAGACCTCCTAGCCTCATTCATTTTTTCCCTACCTACCAAAAATTTAATACTGACTCATAGCTATAAAAAACGAGACAGTTTTTAAACAAGTAGAAATCCTTGTACCTTGACAGTTCAGGAGCTGGCCACGGCATCAAGGCAACATCTTATCACGATCCCTTCCAAGGCTTCTCAGGATCATCTGTTGCAGCCATGGTCAACGTTGCAGGTAGGACACAGAGCAAATGGATGCTATTTTTGACATTAAGCACATCCTTCCTTGCCACGCCACCACCAGAACAGGAAATCACAGTTTCCTCCTCTCAGCAGGGCCAAAAATGTCCATTAGTAGATTAATAAACCCATCGTTCTAGAATCACATGTAAGTACTAGGGAGAAAATGGGGATGGAGGGTATCAAATGGCCAGGAACTTGTCTGGGAAGCTACCACCAAACTGCATTTGTGCTGGCTGGTGTCATCCAAAAAACCTCAGTGGACCCTTGTTCAGGCACACTGCTCTCACGCAACTCCCTGACTGATTGAGTACTGACACTTCGCTGCTGCAAGACCTTTATTTTTAGAAGCTTCAGCACCTGGAAGACCGGGCTGCCATGCCCGCCTGGCACCCACACATCAGCTGCTGAAAGCTAACCACAGAGCTGCCAAAAGCTCCCCGTGCCATCCAGCTCGCCCCAACTACTACCGACGTCGTTTTCCAGCCAGGACAAACACTCTGAATGAAGCCCTGCACGACAGACCACGCGCAACTGGAGCCAGCTGGGGCGGGTGGGTGGAAGGGAGGACGGGAGGTTGTGCTCCTGCTGGTGGAAATATTTGCTTAATTATGTAAGAAACTGCGGGGAGAGCATATATATAGCCACAGCATCCAAATAGTAGCTTGAGGAGTAAGCGATAAAAGGCAGTGTGCTCCGCTTGCATCAGGTTCTGCCTGCAATTCCGTTTGCATACAATATTCTGCCTTCAACCACTACAAAGTCTTTGGGCAAGGAACATTAAATAGTCTCCTACCGGTGAAGCGGGTTCATTTCGGAATCAGGTGGAGAAATGTCCTGGAATAATTTGCGAGGTGATTAAAGAGGCTTATGAATAAAAAGTGCTGGCAATCTATGGAAGCCATTATAAGGTTGAAAGATTTATAGGACAGCCTAGACAAGTTTTATATCATGTGATAAAAATAGTAAGATCACAGATCAAATCCAGGAATCAGGTTGCGTACATCAAGGTACTAATTTACAGCCACCAACTACAGAACAAGCTGCTTCCTGCTCATTTCTCTTCTTTATAAAGAATTATGAGAAAATACAGCATAACCCAGATTTTCAAATATCTGATGGATTATTCAGTTAGAGCATAAGAGCCTCTTTTTTCTTTTCTTTCCTATTAAATAAAGAAAATCAGACTTTGCAGGATTCGTTTCACAATCACATCTCTTTCCTTCTTTTATTGAGAGAAAAAACATTACAAAATACACCCATATTTTTCCATTCATGCTCTTGCCATATCTTCCCATTATTCGGTTCTCTCACTGCACTGATCTCAACAGTAGGTCTAAAATAAAGGCATCTTAAATATAAGACTGTGTGAATCCAGAAATGTCTGCAGTCAGAAAGCTCCATTAATCAGCTGAACAAAGGCAGTTAAAAGATCAGCGATGCAGATACGTACATCTACTGCAAATGCATCAAAATGAGGCAACAGGAGACTTTATGGAAATGAACTCAAAGTCAGTGGCAGTGTTGAGTAGCTGTACTGGAATGTTAACATCCACAAAATTTAATTTCATTATATCATGCAGGATGTAATTTTTATTTTTTTTTCAGAATAAAGAACTAAGTGCTGTCCAAAAGCTTAATTTTGTCTCTTCTCCCTCCTCATGAGGAAGAGAAGTTACACAACAGAACATCTATCTAAGTAAATGGAAGTAATTCAGTAGCAATTTTATTCTGCACCAAAAGGAAACATACTAGAAAAAAATCTAGCTACTAATGAAATTTACACTAAGCCTTAGCTGTCTCTGGTGAGCCTATTACTAGGACTGCTCCACAGAAGAAAATTTTCTGTCTTTCAAGCAGATATGAAAATGAACAATGAATTATTTGTTTACATTAAAAAGAAAACCTTCATTTCCTATTACAAAAAAAAAAGAAAAAAAGAAAAAAGAAAAAAATGAGCCTTTGCAGGCTGAAAGAACATACAGATGACTTGCAAGGAAGGCTTTTCAGTTTCCGCCTCAGACGTGCCTTCCTTTGAATCTTTCCTACCTGCTTGCTTTACTAAATCTAGTGAAGTGAGACACAGATGAAGGAATCAATAGTCATGTTGTTTATGGCGGCGCTCCTATTAAGCCTCAGTATTCTTGGATAAAATGAGTGCTGCTGCACCGAGGAGATCAAAAAAGCTTTGCCTGCTACCACAGTTCTGCGACACAGCCAAATCTCATCTCAATGCCCCATGACTTCTTCCAACGTAGTCATACTAACGCATTTATTTGGCATTCAATATACAACAGAAAGTATTTAAATTTAGGGGCTAGTTTTACTGCATTTTTCCCTGACAGTACTACAGTGGCAAGAACGCCTCAAAATACTGTATTAATTGTTAAAAACCCAAACCTGATTTGATCAATCCCCATGCCACACAACCCTGGAGATCTGTACTACATAAACATCAGACTATTTGTACATAGACTACAAAGCACATTACAAGACAACAGTACTTGGCAGCCAAATCCTAATTTTGACATGCCCAGATCTGATCGTTTCTTTTTCACTTATCTGTGTGCCTACAGGACATCCTTGAATTATAAGGATTAAAAAGGGTGCCCATATTTGTTTTTAGGTTGCTAAAAGTTAGCAAGCTAAACAGTTACATCTCACATACTTGATTATTTACAATTAAAATGAGTTCAGTAATTCCACCCGCTTACTTCCCCCCACTTTTAACATGCCCATTTTGGTACCAGTTTTATTAAACTGCATCTATCACCTCGCAAGGATGGGATGAGAAGAATGCTGAACTGGCAGAGGAAATTAGAACAAAACTAAATCTAACCCTCACTTGCAACTAGAATGGAGTCGAATATGCTGGAAGGACCCTAAATAAAGTGCCCAACACCACTGTGGGCATGGGTATATCACACTATTTCTCCCCCAGAGATGGACACTCATTTTGAGAGTTGGTTAGTGCACCATGCTCACCCCTTCCTACGTTCAGGATGCATAGTTTTACGTCAGCTCGTCAGTTATTTCTTGTATGTTGTTGTTTTTTAAAGTATCTGGATGTTCTTGCACTGACTTACCCTACAGATTTATATAGGCAAACAACTCTTGTTTTCGTGTGCGTTTTTTTTTTAGTATTTTTAATTTGTTTTTATAATTGGAGAGTTGTGTCACTAAGTTTTTGTTTAGAAATAAGCTTCCATCTCCGCTCAACTGTCTCACTTCCTTGACAGAGTACGTGCCAACATAAGCTAACACAATATTCTGTAAAATAATAAAATCAAGGCATACATGCAAAGGAGGCCAAACTAAGGCAGTACGAACAACCCTGCAAGTTTCGTAAGAGTTCAGTTTTCTTTTGTTGTTTTGTTTCTTTGCTTTTTAAAATCATAATTTAACTAGAGTATTCAAAAAAATGGTTTTCTGTTCTCAAGCCTAGACATTATTTCTCTTCCTAACAAAAGAAGCTGAGCTACTCAAAATAGAAATAGACTGTCCTAAAATTCACTGCTTTAAAATGCATTTACTCAGCATGTCACTAAGAAAAATATTACTAATATTGAAATGTAAAGACAATTCCTGTTAGCCAAGTTTCAAGTTGGCCATGTTTCAAGTTGATTTCCTACGATCAGACTATTTGACTTACTCTTAAGCAAAGTTTACATTTTTTTGTTCTACTAACCAAACAATTCATGGGCAAGTAATACAAGAAAGAGTGTTTTCCCTCACCCCGTCCAGTAGAGAATTCACTTTCAGGAAGCAAGTAAGATGCCTTTATTAAGCCCCAACAGGCTTTATCCACCCTCAAACTTCTGTTCCCCTCACCATGATAACCAAACCGTAACTAATTGAGATTTTAAGGAAGTGGGGTAGGGAAAGAGAAGTCAGCCAAACTGGTAATGCAATTTGCTGAGGATGAATACAGGGAAAGGATGTTTTAAAATAACACCACCAATACTTGTAAGTGCAAGAAAGTTCTACCCTAGTTCGGAAATTTTGCATAGAAATTATATGAACACAAAGAAGCTTACTTGCATGTTTATCTGCCAATACAATAAGTGTACTTGATATGTCTCTTCTTCTGTAGAAGCACACCACCTTTGCTTCCACATTCCCATTGGCAGTCTGAAAACGGAAAAAAATAACAACTGATTAGAAACCAAAACTTGAACTGTACATACTTAATTAGAAAACTTCATAAATAATCAGGAATTTTGCCACACAGGCTGCCTAACATCACCTTCTAGCATACTCCAGCTGCCCAGACTTTACCTAAAACACTACCTCAGGTGGGATCCATTCTAGAGAACAGGATCAGGTTTGGCCCTTCACTCCCAATTGTTTCTTCAGGATCACCATTTTAAGCAGTTACAGATTTTTCAAGGGGTGAGAAAAATAACTTACCTGCAGGTACAGCATACCAACAAGCCACTTTGCTACTTTCCAGGTGATGCCTGCATTTAGCAGAATGCACAAGCATCTTTACAATCCTAATAAAAGTAACTGTGAAATATAACAGAACTCAGGTTTAGGCTGTTCTCCAAACTCAGTAGGACAGCAGAAAAGCAAGAAAGAACACAGTCATTATTGCTCTCACAAAAGAAGTTCCATAATGCTTCCTTTCTCTGACAGCACTGGCAGGTAAACAATGACCAACACAAGAATCATTCCAAAAGGAGAACAAAGGAAGCTGCACCAGGCAATAAACTCTACACCAGTGGCAACATACAAAGAGGTCAGAATTTTTGAATGGTTTGCGATTTATTTTTTTCCTTAAAACTCTTAAAATGAGATTGGTGATGAATTTCTTGTAAGATGATAGCTGCTGAATTATGAAGCTGGCTTTATACAGACTCTAAAGGAAGTACACCTACTGGTTTGAAACTGACCCCGCCAACCTATTGTTTCCAAAATAAGTCAATAAATAATGAAAATGTAACTTAAAAGAGTTGTCTCCTACTATTGAAGAGTCCTTGAAAACCAGAATGATGGCACACAGTTTAAGAAACTAGAAGATTGAGATACGAATTCCCCTCCAGGAAGTCTCCAAAAAAGGCAGTGGACCAGCAATCTGTCCACAGGGAAAGAAACAAACAAACAAAACAAAACTGATATACACGCTTGTTGCTAAGTTGTAAAGGGAGGAAAAGTTTTATCTCTCATAACAACAGTTTTCCTAACACACACACACACAAAAAAAAACAGAGAATACATACACGCACAAATATTTTCACTTGCAGCCTACCAGTTTTTGTACAGAACCTGTGGAATTTCTATCCTTTTCTGTTAAGTAATCAAGAACTTTTAAATTTTGAGGAAATACAACACAAAAGCAGGAGTCATCTTGCAGCTGTCTGTGTTTTAACAATGTCAAATTATGCACTTTGGTTAATTGTCTGGCCTTCATTTACAGTCAGTGAAAACAAATGCAGGTTAAGATATGATTCATTTCAACCTGAAAAACCCATTTCGAAGAATAGGTCAGAGAAATTACAATTTAAGCAAGAGTTGCTCTAAATGAGAGGTCCAGGCTGAAAGTACCGTTATTTTTAAAGAGGGGAAATGGAATAAAGGTGGGGACGGGACCGACCCCACAAGAAACCCCACACACACCTCAGCACCCTGTAACTGATGGAATACAGCCACTAAGATAACATCCCAATGGATCCACTGGGAACATGTTAAGGAAGTTCCTATTATTTCCTTAATGGAAGAGACACAAAGTGTTCTGTAAAAAGATCTACGCTAAAAAGAAGGGGTTACGAGGATGCCCTAAACTTCAGGTTCTTTGTCACGTTGATACATTTTCTCCTCCAAATAACTGTTTCAGAAAGGCATGTTTTTCCATCCCTGTTGGCTGAAGAAAACACCCTATTTTTAGTCAGTTAATTCAAATTCAACACCAAAACAGCAACATTACACTCCTTCTGTATAGGCTGTAAAGTACACACTGGCATTAAACCTCAAAACGGTGTGTTTAGGACACAGCTAATGGCTTCAGATCAGGCTTCCCTCCTCAGCCAGGTAAAATTTCAGCACTGAAGACTTCAGCTGGCTTCCCACGTGCAACCCATCATGCCTGCTTTTTACATCTAAAGAAGGGGAAATCTGGCAAACGAAATAATACACTGACCCAAAGGACAACTAAAGAAGACAAAGTCTGAGGAAGCACATAATAGCTCCAACTCTTCCTGTTGAGTGACACTCCCCCAAGAAAAAACAAACTACAAAGCCCTCCATCCTCCTGGGAAGCTGTTATTTTGTCTTCCTATCGCATGATCTGGGTACAGAATGGAAGACCAGGAAAAACCTCCTGCCCTGTAGGTGGGCATAATCACCTTGAGAATGACCTCCAGTTGATGCTCTGCCCTTTCATGCCAAGGAGAACAATCCAGCAGGCCTCAGAGTGTTTCAGAAAATTATCACAACAAAAGTATTTTAAGCTACTAATTACCAGAGAACTGCTAAAGATTTGTTTTGATTTTAATCAAATCAAACAGATCATAAATTAAATCAGCTTCAAAGACTTGATGGCAAAAATTGTTTACCTTATTGAGTTCTTCTATTCTTCGTATCAAATATGGGTTACTTGAAGAGTTTTCAAAGTAGACGTAATCTGACAAAAGAAAAAAGATTCTTTAAAATACGAGCTGCTAAAAATCAAATAAAAAGCCCACGTGTATACCTGCTAAAGACACCATACCAAATTAATTTCTTGCCACAAGCAGCACTTCAAAATGTTCCCACTGTCCTGGATTTTAGGCGAGGAAATACAAAATCCATGCCAGTGTAAGAAACAAACACGGGCGCAATCTGAAGACCATTAACTCCCTTTCCAAAACACAGAGCTCTATTATCTGCCTGTACAGTGGGAAAGCAAAGCATATGATGGTCTGTCTCCCCTGATCAGGCTATTTCATTTTGATCGCAGTGTTTTCTTTACTTGCTTCCTTTTCTTTCATCCAAAAATCCAGCCACAACACGCTATCCTTCCTCTGCCCCCCAGCTCAGCTTCATCACACAGCCCAGTTACTTACTCTACAAATTGCTCCATTCTTTCTCTCTTATCTTTTCTTCTACTTCCTGCTCTTTTACACCCACATTATCCCGGAATAACCTCGACAGAACTCTATATTGTAAGCCAAATAGGTCAGAAATGCTCATATTCAAGCAGGATAAACATCTTCAACCAGAGGGCAAGAAGGCAGCTCTTCGCTAAGGTGGTGCTGTCACAAAACCCTCAGAGAGGCACCAAGGAATGCCGTATGAATAGCTCAGCATTGCTAAGCTCCAAGTTTTAACACTTCTCACAAAAACAGAAACAGAGAGCCTGGAGCAGACCTGGCCTTTGTCAGCCAGGACTCCAGAAGCAAACCTTCTGCGAGGCGAGGAGAGCGCTGAATGCAGCCACCCTTGGGTGCTGGCCCTGGGGGCAGTCTTGACCTGCCGCGGTTTTCTCATGCGCTCAGCTCTGAGAATGATCCCTCCAAAGATATTCTAGCCGATTTAAGACGATTTCCCTTCGGATGTCCCAGTTTATTTGTATTTGGAGCAAAACATCCATCGCCTTCGGGGCTCCGCTCAGGTAATCCGCTGAAATGAGCACATTAGCATGACCCTCCACTGCTAAATGGGTGTTTAGCGGTGCTAGCCCTGCCTAAATAGAGGCAACTACTTAAGCTGTTAGCTTCAATCTTCCCAAAATGCCTCCTAAAAGGGCAGAGATGGATGCTGTTAACTCTTCCTCTGGGTTGGGGAAGAGTCAGCCTCCAGAAGCTCCTCCCCAGCTCCGCCACAGAGCTGGTTCCTCTCAAAGGCAGCTTCCCTTCAGGTTCCACACCCGAGAGCAGGCTAAGGAGGCCAGGCAGGCCGTGGTTTGTGGAAAAATAATGCTCTGTTTACACATTAGGGATCAGAGAGGAAAAAAGTTTTCTCCCAAGCAGAAAGCCTCCCCTAGAAGGGCACAGCAGTGAAGGGCACGGGGCCTTCATCTGCCCTGAGATGGCTCCAAGCTCGGGGGCTGCCTGAGGACCCCCTGCCCACCCCCTGAAGAAGGCCAAGTTCCCTCATAATGCACCCTGCCCACCCCCAAAACCTCACTTCAGGTACTTCTGCTGAGACCAAACACAAACTCATAGCACTTGTTAGCACCCTGACTGAACAAACAGAGCCTGAAGGAATAGCAATGGCAGCCCCCAATTGGAAACACAACCCCTTGACTTCCAGGGGTTTAAAGTGACCATCACAAACCCCTGCAGTTCCTATCACTTCTCTAACAGCTCTTCTGAGTGTGCAACGTGTGCACATCCACACCAGCACGCTTTCTACCTCAGGTGAACATTAACACAATTTTTCAGTTAACTACAGTTTACTGAGTGTTAAAATCTGGCGTGGGAATTTAAAATAAAGTTTATCACAGACCAATGCCTTATAAATGGCTATTTCAGGTTGATGTCCAACAGTTTTGAGTAGTCAAATCCAAAAAAATCTGTTGTTTTGCCAAGCGCTAGGAGCGTCCCCAGACCTGTACCTCATCAGCGAGGGCACAGCCTTACACAAAGCAGCACACTGCTGGCAGAAAGGCAGCGATGAAGATGTCCCACAGGCATTCCTCAAGAGCAGACACATGACAGAGTGTAAAGGGGTGTGCTTAGGCCACTGCTTGATGACTTCATCACAAAATGCACGGCCCAGTACTTCCCAGCCACGTCTGAGGCTAACTGCACAGCTGTGTTAAGCATCTCACCAGCACCTCATGGGGACCCGTTTCCCATCACTCGCATTACCTGGAGAAGGGTCCCTGCCTCTCTGCGTGTAACGCAGAGCCCACTGCAAGTCACATGAAACAGAATATGTGAGCAGAACAGAGAGGAGCGATTTGCATTTTTTTCATACAGACTTTAAATACTTTCATCTAAAATTAAAACGCTATCTTGCGCAGAGAAATGCTCCAGTTGCTTGGTGTGCCACACATGCAGCAAGGAAATTGTGAGTTCGACAAACCACTCTCCAAAATGATAATGCTTTAGCAGGTGAGAGCACTCCTCTTAACCTGTTCCACGAGCAGCAAAACCCAGCCAAGGCTGGCTTCCTACACGCTGGATTTAAAGGAGGCACAGCACCACGCTCCATCAGCCCCTATTCTCCAGAACACCTCCTTTTCCCCTGAGCAACATTTCCCCTTCCTCTCCAGCCTCTTCCCATGCCACGTAAATGCGTCCTTCTCGTATTGCACACCCAATATGATTAATAACATTCCCAGTTTGCTTCCAAGACAGTAGCTATGTCTGTAGGTGCACAGAGACGCAGTGGCGAGCAGAAACCCACCACAGGCTCCCAGCAAAGCAGTTGTCGATGGGAGGCATCCTGTACGTGCACAACTGCCTGTCTGTGCCGTGGGCTGAAAGAGAGGATGGGGAAAGAGACCGAATTAACAAACCTCTAAATAACAGGAAGATGCATGCATCTCAAGCCCTACCACAGAACAGGAAGGAAAGAGTACACTTAAAAAAAAAAAAAGTCTAGGGACAGAAGAGTAGAGCCTGAAAAAGAGCAAAACAACAAGTCAGACCTTTCAAACACAACAGGCTGGCTATCCTTGCCAATTTATCGGCCTTCCTACCTACATGATGGAAGAAAAGACAAGCTTATCTGCTCCACATCCCACAAGCACAGCATGCTTCCTTGGAAGCAGCAACTGCCACGAGCACTTTGTACCAAGCCCACCCCTCAGCAGCCAACCACCCAGACAAAGGCAGTGGCTCAATCCCACACCTGCACAGCAGCTCGCAGCTTAAACTCATAATCCCTGAATTAATCAGCCATGCATCCACATCACGACAGTAATTAGCAGCATCGCTCTTGCGTATCGTGCAACTCTCTATGACCAGGCTGAAGCAATGACTGAGGAGCCTGACAATATCCCAGGACAGTAAGGAGCATCACACTCCTGCCACAAACTCCAAGCTTATTTCTTCCTTTTGCTTATACCGTTACAGAAGTAGCTGCGTCCCTGAAACAACCCCAAAAGCTTTTCCATCCCCCTGCTTTTTTTCCCCGAAGATGAGATAATACACAACTTACTAAAAAGCAATGTTATTATACAGATACTGAACTGCCGAACTAGGATGATGACCTACAGACCAGAGAAGATGGAAATATTCCACGAAGGCAGTAAAATAATTGTTCTCAATTAGCAATAAATACAACGCTTTCTTTTTGCTCACACATGCTTTTAAGACATCACTGCAAAACTGCTTCCCCCTCTGCCCTCTTCGTGTCAGCTGTTGATTAAGTCTGCGTTGGTTGGCAGAAAAGAAAACCAGAAGGGGGTACTGCAAAAGGAAAGAACATGCACTGTCTAGAGGTCATATATTTCTAAGATTAAGCTATGTCTGAGCTACTTAATAACCTTACAGGCTTTGAGGTGATCAAGTTGCAAAAATGCCCAAAAGTATTTTTATCCTTCCCAACTTGCATTTGCCTTTGAGGCTCCATGTGCTTTCTGAGGACCTGGCTGCACATTCCTCACCTTGCCTCCCGAAATTCCCCTCGCTGTGTGCCCTGCGTTAGCCTGCTTTCCTCGGGAAGCAAGGGAGGCTGAAGCCTTCCTCTTCCCACACTCACTAGTGCTGCTTGGTACGATGCGAATTTCTCAGCACGTTATAAATTAGCAACTCCAGGGTTGCAAACATCTCCCCTGCCCAATGCACAGAGCTGCTGCCCTGAATTGAAGATGAGCACCAAGAGAGTGGCTGAAGTTCTGACGACCTGGTTACTTTACGACCGAACTTACGGGAAACGCGTGCCTCCTCGCAGTCTGGATTTCCACATCAATTTGGGGTTAGTTTCTTTACGTAAGCTCCAGTTTTCAAATTATTCAGCAGCTCGCTCCTGGAGCTGTCAATCACCTTACAGTTTGGGTGATACAAAATCCATCGTGGTCTATGCTTCTGCGAAAGAGGAGGCAAGCTGGAGAGGCCAAGCTGCTCGCAGCCTATGAGCCCAGCAATCTCACCCAGGAGAGCCCAGGTCCCACTGCCTTCTGGCTGCTGAAAACCAGCACCACTCAGAAGGTGTCACCCCACGAGATGTTTGGTTTCAAGAGGTAGTTTCAAAAGAGAAAGCCTTACCAGCAGTGTTTTCATTACAGGAGATGCAAAACTGCAACAGCTGTTTCTGTTGCTAAAAGGATGAGGCGAGCCAATACACCTAGCAGCACAGAGCAAGCAGATATTTACAATTAATTTCTCTCACAGCTCGACAAAAGGAATCACGGATACTCTGTCAGCACAAGTCCAAGCACGCTTTCCAGACAGCAGCACCGCAGGCATGGGATGTGCGTGTTTGCCCCAAAAAGCTCCTTGAGCACTGCCACCACCACGGCCCTGCTCCAAACGGGGTGGAAGCAGAGCAAAAGAGCACACAACCTCTTCAGTACCAGCCGACATTTAGCAAGGGACTTGGCAGAAGTGAGCACCACCTCCTGCTGAAATCCCCACAGCCAGACAGCAAATCCTCATCGAGTTGAGCTGGGAGAGGCAGCCCGGTTAAATCAAGCTAGCTGTGCTCTTCTGACCAAAATGACCAAGTCAAAAGGCTTACGAGGACAGGGATCAAAATAAATCACACTTGTGTGAAATCTTTAACCGAGACACTCATCTCACAAGGCGCTGTGCTCGCTGGAAGAGCCCAGTGCTCACGCGGCGTGCTCCTCAGACGAGCTGCCCGGTCTCGATAAAAAGGCTCAGGCAGAGCAAAACTGGGAAAAACTACCGAAGCGACAAGCCTCTCTCACTGCTGAGGTAGAAAGCCTGGTTTTCAGCAACGGATCGAGATTAACAAACCACTGCACCACTTCCTCGGGCCCGAAGCCTGCAGTAAAGCTCCTAGATATAAATGAGCAGCGACACCCGGCTCGGGGAGTGCGCGCCCATCCAGAACAGCCACGACCCTGCCTCCGAGCAGGCAACGGGCATGGTCCCAGGCCAGGTGGAAGCACACAGGGCCTCCCTCGGCCAGCAAGGCCACCATCCTAAACAGCAGCAGCCTCTGGCAGGCAGTCAAACCTTTTAGGTCACCGCCAGGTCTAGAGACGGTGCAAACTCTGCTCAACAAGGCTGGGGTGGCTCCACGCACCGCCAGGTTATCCTCATGGACTCGCAGCTTCGCAGAGAGAAGCCTTCCAGAGGAACTGCTGCAGCCCTGCCCTTCCCCTCACTTACTGCTTTCCTACTGCAGCCTGCTTGGATTTCCTGGAGCAGGACCCCTGGGTTAGCTCCCACAGCTTGCCAGGTGTGGTGGACACCAAGGGCTGGCCGACACAGGGCATTACACGAGCACACTCCCTCCAAAGAGTCAGTGACGTCTAGTTGATTACACACTGAAGTTACACACACAGAAAATCCTCATTTACAAAGCTGTTTTGTCATTATATTAAATTTGTTTCTCCTTTTACCCTCCTGGAGGGCACGCAGGCGGTGTAACAAGGGTGCCTGTACGGCCCCAAGCCTATAGGGGCACATGAAAAAGACAACAAACTCCGTATTAAATACATCAGCACATCGCCTGTGTGCCGGGCACTGGTGGTGAGCAAGCACACAGCCTCTCCAGATTCTATCTGCTCTGATAATATGCTGTAAAACATCCCAGAATGACTTTGAAGACGTACGTTATGTATACAAGGATATACAGTGTGCTCAGCTCGACTTCCCCTTTTCAACTGTTTTCCAAGAAAAACACAACTTAAAAGAATGCTGGGGCTGTAAGATGAGTCAGGATACGTGCAAGGAAAAGACAGCTCGGTTTCATTTAATAAACTAAAGCCTCTACTACTGCCTATCAAATCCCAAGCACGCATCTACAGCCATATACATGCAGGAGCAGCTCAGGACTGCTTTGTACTAAAGGAAGTTGAGCCTCACGTATTCACAACACATGGCAGAAGTCCATGTTCTCACTTTCACGCTAACTTCTGCTCTATTTTCAATCATAAAGCAGAGCACAAGCTGCCATTCCAGCCCCTGACGGTGAGGATAAAGAAGAAACTGGTTAATTCATAAATACCCAGGTACTTGTTGCCAAGTCCTCAGGAACCACGCACCTGTGCAAAGGTGGGCAGAAGCTAATAAGCTGTGTAAATATCAGCACTCGGTCCATACTTAACACCGAGCCGGCGTGCTTGGGAGGAACAGGTGGCTGATTTTCCCTCGGTCTGTTAACCCACCTCTCTTCCACGTGCTCAACCTCTTATCTCTAAAGGTGAGTTGCCTTGACGAAGGTGATTAAAACCCTGAGTATCGAGAAGCAGGAATAGGTTTTGATCTCCTCCCCTGAAGAATTCCCAAGCTGTAAAATGTTCAAGCAGCACGGATTACGTACACGCATCAATCCTCCTCACTTGCCTCCAAAAACCCAGGTTCAAAATTCCCCAAACTGTACCCTTACGGTAGGAGCAACCCCTTGCAAGGTCCCTGTAACAGGGCTATGGATTATGCACACACCCATAAAAAATACAAACTCTTCTCGATGAAAGCTCTTCTGAATCGATACAAGGTACTGAAAACTAAACCTGAAATCCACTCCAAAGGACCTGTAAGGTTCCAAACAAAAACAAACATCCACCACAGAGCTCCTTCCTCAAGGTAAGAAATAACTCTACCTTTTTGGAGCAAAAAGGTATCTGTGTTAATGCCATGCAACTTGCTTGGACAGTTGCTTGATCCAGTTTTAAGGATGAAACATTAAGGGATTTGGAGCTTCCCAAAGGTTTTCTGCTCTTTGTTTTCTGTCATGTCAAAGGAGGGGGGGGGGAAGAAAAAATTCCTGTCCAGCTACCTCATCCTTTTCTTTTTTTTTTTTTTGTATGATTCTTAGTGAAACAAGGTTTATGCAACTCCATTATCCATGCATTAGTTCTTCTCTATTAACTCCTGAACCCTTTGTTCACTTTCAAACATTTCGCAGAGGAACAGAAGTCTCAAAGATAATTAAGTTCTGATCACCGGTCCCTATCTGAAAAATGGAGACACTGCAAACTACAAGTGAGGAAGGTAAGGCAGACAAAGCTACAAAACGGTTCCCATTTCAGAAACAATTAATAGCCTAGATTTTAAAGCAAATCCCTGGAGGCTCCCCAGCGTTTGGGGGAATTACCAGAAGTGCTCGCTTTCTTAGGCACCTCCCAACACCACTACTGCCAGGGCTGTTCGGGGCAGGTCCCGGGCTCGATTAACTTCTGATTTGATTCATTACGACCAAGTGCATTCCCTAAAGTTCACCGTCCCCGCCGAGGAAGGAGGCAGGCACTCTGCTAGCAGCAGCGAGCTACAGACCTGAGATCTTAGCTCTGGTCAAGGCACGGAGCTTGTACCTGAGGTAGAGGTGGTGGGTGGCAGAGGTACGTCGCGGGTCCTGGCCCTGAGATAAGAACTATGCCATGCCGAAATACCTGCTGCTGGAGACGCCAGCTGAAAGGGAAACTGTACAAACAAGACTCGAAAAGGGAATGGGTGAGAAACCTGGGAATAAAATCGAGTTTCCAGAGTACTTCCCCAAGGATGAGGGAGCAATTCTGCTCCTAGAAGCCAGCTGTAGGGCAGCCCAAGGAAACCCATCCCAACCAGTCCCCCCCATGCCCCAGCTGTAAGCGAGGCACGTTGCATGCAGCACCGACCTTCGGGTTCACCAACTCCCTGCGGGACGACACTACACGATGTATTCCTGGAAAAACACCACTGCTCTCCTGCTTTACAGCATCTCGAGACACAACAGCAATCCTCTGTTCTGTATTACCTCTTCTGCTGCTGCACGTCCTGAGGATGCAGCTCTATGACCGCTTTCTCCAGGAGCAGTCGCGAGCCTCTCATTTCAGCTGGGCCAGTGCAGCTCTTTGTGGGGCAACGCCACAGACCCGGCCGTGGAACGAGCCCAGGCTTAAAACCAAAAATCCTGCCCAAAAGCTGGTTTGTAAGGGACCACCAGGATGGTTTAATTTACAGCCAAGTCACAGAAACACTCAATAGATGGAGAAACCAGGTGGAAGGGAACTCCTTGGGGGTTCTTCTGGAGGGCAGGCAGGGGAGACGAGTATCCTCAAACCGCACCCTAACGCTGGGCTGCTCCTGCAGCCAAGAGAACAGCCTGTCCCACTGCGCCTCTCCTTCCTAAGGGCAGGGAAGAAAAACACTCTTTTCCACGAGATACACTCAGGCAGTGCCGACGATCAGAAGAAAACAGCTTCATGTTCCCTCCAAGTATCCCAAGAGCTGCAAAACAAGAACCTCTGAAGTACTTGGACACGGAGTTTGGTATCAGCCTCATGAAACAAAATAAAAAGTTTTTTGGGGTGGGCTGTTTTTTTTTTTGTTTTTTTTTTTTTTTTGTTTGTTTTTTTTTAAAAGAGCAATGCTTGAGTTCGGTGAGCCAACATGAATTAACTGCTTGGGCCACAGCATGACAGCCTATGAAGTGCAGGAGCAGGGTATCGGTACCAGACCAAAAACATCACGGCTCCACAATGTAAGACACGGTCCCAGTATAAATTGCTGCCATAGCTTTGCAGATGTTTCTTCGTTTAAACAGGAGTGCCAGTGCAGCTGATTCATCCCCCACCCTCCCATACCGCCCCCTCGAGTTGTGCCAGCCTCGCCTTGGATGGCAGGAGCGAGACACACACGTGGGAAACCCAGCCAGGCACTCACACAGTTGAAAAAGCTGAACTGAACCAAAGCAGTGCCCCGATGTGCTTCGCCACACCGCGCTGAGCTGCGTGAGCCCAGCGCCGAGCACCCGCCAGCAGGCGCTGCCCGAATCGACACCGCTACCCGCGGCAGCAGCCACAGGAACCGCCTCGCTCGGCTGCCTCGACTTTGCTCAGATGTTGACAGCTTCGCCCTGCAACAACAAGCCCCGTGCTAAATGGGGAATGGCCCCCTCGCAGCACGCTGGCTTCATGCTTGGTCGAGTGTCAGCCGTCCTCTTCCTCCCACACAACGTCCCCACGTTAGCTGGGGCACACCGTGTGTGGTTTATCGGAGCCCTTATCACGAGCTGAAGGCGATGCAGATCACATCTGGCAGCGCAGGACCAGGACTGTGAAAGCACAGGCACCGTCAAGACTAAGCAGCTTGCAAGTAACACGTGGAAGAGACAGGAGAAGTCTCAATTTTCCTTTTTTTCTGCTTCCAAACTCGCTTTAAAGCTGCCAACTAGCTTCTCCTTATCGCAGTTAACCTCGTACATCAATGACAAGAGAAATTATCTCGAGAATGCTCCTCCTGCTTAAAGATGATCCAGCCAAAGAGCCAGAAAATCAGCCTGCTTGCTACGCAGCCTGAAATCTTCGTGGGTCCTGCACGGGTCCTTCTGGAGGCGACTCCTCCTGCCTCCCTTGTGCCAGCGAGCAGACGTGGGGTTAGTTAGGAGCACCAAAAAGGAGCAGGTGAAGCCTGCAGGAGACCACGAGGAAAACCTCATTCTTCGAGACTGGAGCTTCTCCTTACGGTAGCGTGGGGATAACAAATTGAGGAAGTCTTCAGGTTTGCCACAAGGTACTGCTCGCCCCGACAGCCCACGGACACAGGAGATCTGTAAAAAAAATGACAATTTCCCACGCCGGCAGCAAACCAGACACGGATCGGCAGCAGCAGCGCTCGAGGAGCCTCCTCTGCTCAGCCAGGCCTAGGTCCCACCCAGCCTTTCGAGTTTATAGGTAAATAACATTTTTCGGGGAGGTCGAGCTGAAATCTCAAGTCTTTTGTGAAGCAAACGAAGCAAATCAGAAGCAATTCGGCTATTCTCTTTCCAGGACGAATTCTTCACTGAGATTCCAGTGGTTTCAGCACATCTTGAGGCACCAAATTGAGTTCAATCCATTAAGTATCCTCCCCAAAAGACCAGTGTGTCAGAGGAGCAGGAGCAGCACAAAGCACACATGGCATTTCCTGAAGCTCCCAAAAACAGCGCTTTTTCCCTTAAGTTCATCTTAGGCTTTACAGTCTATTTAAACAAACTTGGCGAAAGACAGCAAGAAAAAGGTTGCCACAAATATTCCCAGAGTAAATTTTGCCATGCTTGAGAATCCAGCACCAGTTTTGATGATCTTGCAACGCATTAAACTCCCGAAACGGCCACGCTGCATATCCTATAGGACAACACGAGGACCTTCCCTGTCTGCAACTGGGAATAAATTAAATTATTCATCTACGCACAAGAGTTCGACCCCCTCTGAACCACAAAGTTCCTTTTAAAATAAGTTTGTTGTGTCTTTTTTTTTTTAAAATGTGAAAAATTCTTCAATGTCTTCCCCTACTGAAATGCTTTCTTACACATTAAACAATTACAGGGGGAACTCATTAGTTCTTGTTAGCGACAGAGCCCAACAGCCCAAATTTGGTTTTACGAGTTGAGGAGGAGAGGAGGAACCAAATGGGACTTTAAAACACGCTTTGAAGCAGGGCTTCTTTGTATATTAGAGCTACAGCTGCAAGCTGTGACATCCTGAAGACCTGGAACTGCAGTGCCCTACAAAAGCACCTTTCCCAGCTACTCCAGTTACCTGAACTCCACTGGAAACTTGGGCACGACTGGTGAAAGTCTCGGCCAGCAACCTCCTTGGGAACGTGAAAAAATCACGATTTTGGAAGGAAATAAGATCAGTGTAAGATCCTGGCCCAGAAGTGACGCTGACTTTACAGATCACTTGTCAGAAGAGGCGCAGAACTGGATGGAGGCGACTCCAACAGGTTATATCCACTTTCAAGCAACCCCAAACTACTCGGGAGTAGTTCAGAAGTTGAACCAAAAACATTAACAACCACCTTATCCTCTTCTTGTGCTGCCCAGGAGAGATGAGGTGGTTTTATTTATTTAAAGTTCAGACATTTAAACATCAGAAGTTGCTGCTAGAAAAGCAGCAGCTAGGCGCAGGTTGTTCCCATTCACACACAACCCAAACCTCACTAGGAGAGACATTTTCTCACGGAAATGCAGAAAAGGAGGGACTTATCAAGTGCCTTCGCTTATCAGGTGTCTGTCATCCACCACCGCTGGAAGGCAGAACAGACAGACACGGCCGACGGGACGGAGGAAGCAGCAGGGGAGGAGCGCTGCAGCTCAGCTCGGCTGCCCACAAAACCCAGGGGAGCGGCCAGCCCCAAGCACCCCGAGCTGCCAAAAAACACCCAGCAGAAGCCCCTACAGACGCCGTCCTGCTGGGACAGGGAGGGGAGAAGCCACGTTCCCCCGTGGGGCAGGAGCTGAGCGGGTGCTCGCCAAGGGCACGTGGCTGCTCGGCTCCACGGAGCGCACCCACAGCAGCCCTACACACACATCAGCGGGGCACGCCGGGGCTGTCTGGCAGCTCCACATCACGCCGCGGTTCTTAACATCTTTCTTTCATCAAAGCAGTCCCGCCTGGGGGAGAGGGAAAGGAGGAGTGCAGAACATCAGATGAATTTTGGTGTAGCTAGAAGCAGCTAAAGGAAAAGGTGAAGGAACCCAGCGGCTGGAATGGGATGAGTTAGAAGCCGTCCTATATCCTTTAGGACCACCAACTGCAGAGACCCATTAGTAAGCTGCGAGAACAAACTCATTTTTATTACCTTTAGTAGTTATTTAATACCTCTCCCCACTAAGCCCACTCTCAGCTCAAGTTACCTTCAAGCACCCAACGTCAGCTCTAAGTTAGTAACTGAGTGAAAAGACAGCTCGCCCGAGCCTGTGCTCCTGGGGCACTCCCACTAACCCTGCTGAAAACCCCAAATATCCACATGCTGATAACAAAGAGGGACAGGAGAGGGTTTACATGTGCCCCTGTACTTAAATTATCTGGACTATGTGCTTTAGGCCTAGACTCAACAACATGCACCTTGCTAGCTCCGTACCCAAGTTTTTTTTAACAGGAAAAGCACAGAAAATTATTCCTGACATCACTACGATGTCAAGAGGACAAACTCAGCCACCTGCAGCAGCTCTGGGGCAGTACTATGGATGCCAGGAGCCACGAGAAGTTTGGATTCCAGGCCAAGGTATGTAAATTTGGGGGATGGTTACGCTGAAATGAGAAGCACGCCCGCAGCACGGACAGGCACACCAGCGTCGGGTCTAATCCAGCCACCAGTTATGGGGGAACCTCAGAGCATCACTTACCCTCCGTGTGTTGAATTCGGGTGGCACACGTGTGCCTGACTGACCTAGGATCACAATCGTGCCACTCAAACACACCTTAAACACACCATAAACTCAAAAGTAGTCATCGCTTTCTAACCTAGCACGCTCCCAAGCAAGAGAGTAACTCCTAAACCAAGAACACATAAAAAGCTTTTCATCTAAAAGCATAAATTGAACATTTGCCTCAGCAAAAGTGTTGGCTTCAGCGGTTCTTCCTCCATCCTTCCTCTCCTTTCTTTCCCCATCCCCTTGTTCCCAGCCCTCCCACTGAGCCCATTCAGCTGTTCGCACAGTCCCACGGGCAGCCAGATCGGGTGCCTGATACAGATTAAAAATAATCCCGGAAAAACACAAAGCGCGAGGAGGAGGAGGAGGAAAGGTGGAAGGATTCGAGTTCCTCCAATCGCTGCAAGATGGAAATGCAGAAAATCGTCGCTCCGCTGCGTCGGGGGAATGCCACAAGCCTGCAGTGGGGCTCGGTCCCTTACAGCCACCAGCAAAACGCTCGTGCTGAGGGTGAACTCCTGGAGAAGGTGCAGGTGAAGCAGCCTTGGGAAGGCAAACCCTGCTCTCCTCCAGGCAGCTGACACAGCACTCTCCTGAAAGGGGAGGCCAGCACTAGCTAGAACAATGAGCATCTCTCTCCCACATGCGTTTTTTCGTCAGAGGCCCCAAATTCCAGCCCAGCTGGTCCCAAGTTCCCTAGACCTGGTGTTTACCCAGCACTCCCATGTGTCCTGCGGTCGGGCAGACAGCCGCTCTGCCCCACGACTCCTTCCAGGCGAGGAGAGCCCCCTTCTCGCCGTGCTGCCGTTTGGAAAACCTTCATTCAGAACATCTTCACCTCTGCTAGGCTGGAGGCACACAACTCCAGGAGCTCCTTCGGGGTGAGTGAGCTCCCGTACTTCATTTCACAATTTGACAACCCAGCAACTTCACACGTATACAAGTTTTACACCCCCCCCACAATCAGCGTTAACTTACAAGGGGGCAATTTGTGTCAGCGCTGACCCCCTGCCCCACCAGAGGTGCACAGAAAGAACCTTAGGACCACGAAAACCAGTTGCTTTCTCTAGATGCCAGCACTCACCTTACCCAGAGCCTGGTACCCACTGAAGCAGCAGCCCCAAATCCTGCAGCTCCGCTACCCGGGTGCCCCACACAGGCTGCCAGGCTCCTCTATAATGGAGCTGCTGGGCACCAACACTAAAAAATGGCACTTAAAGCCAGTCTCTGTCAGAGAAGTGCAACCCACCCACTGGTTTACGAAAACAGGGATTCACAGCGTCTCACGACCAGCCCCGAAGCGATCTCCATACACTCCCAGGAGCGTTATTGATCTACGACAAACGAGCTGGTTTTGGCAGCTGCTCGGTCTGGAGTTGGCGCACACAATTTGGTAACCACAAGGATAGCAGCGGATTATCTGCTGAATGTTTCTCTTCCAGAGGGAAGTCTATGAAATGACGACGCACAAACCCCATTCAGGGCTTAACCCTGCCCTGGAGTCCGCGCACAACTCCCACTGACGGGAGCCACCAGCACCGGGGGCAGAAACAATTCAGTGACACAAACTCCTCGGGCCGAACAGAGCCGTCATACAGAAACAGCTGCATCTGCCCATGTGTTGGTCCTGGCCGTGTGGCAAACCCAGACTCCATCCATATGTAGGGTACCAGAGCGCAGTAACCCTGGCCACCGGCCAGCTGCCTTGCCCTCCGCCCGGGAAGGTTACGGAGCGAGGCCTGGATGCTGCTCCCAGGCACACCGAGGTGACTGAGACCAGCCAAAATACCAACGGGAAATCATACCCGACTGATCCGACTCACCACTGTGATGCAAAGACTGGCTGTGTGGCTAAGGAGAGAGCAGGGGTGTTGTAAGTGGTGTGTCAAAGGCCTCGTAGCCCCCCAGAGGAGCCTTCGAACCAAAGTGCTGAGATAAGGGCTGGGCAGCAAGGTGGATACGCACTGGGCAGCAGATTAGGAGGCTCACCAGATGAACACTGGGCTCCGAGGACTGCGATCAGCAGCACAGCCTTCACCTGGCTGCTAACAGCATCCCTCAGCACCAACACGGGGCCAGCCGTGGATGTTTTGCAATGGATTGGGACTGGAACACGCTCACCAAAAGTTTGGGGAGCCAGGAAAAGCGTGCCACATGCCTGAGGGCAGGGCTGCTACTCAGGGGAACTTTGACAAGCCAGGAAACGGGCTGACAAGCACCTCAGGAAGTTCAGCTAAGGCTAAGCAGAGTCCTGCATCTGGGATGGGATAACTCCCTGCAGCGCCACAGGCTGACTGCAGAGCGTCTCTGCCGAAAAACAACTGGAGAAACAACAGAGTGCCCAAGAGCCAGCACGCACCCTCGCAGCAAAGGCAGCCAACATCCCCCCGTGCTGCACCAGCGGGGTGAAGGGGTGGGTCCTGCCCCGCTGCTCAGCGCTGGGAAGGCCACCTGGAGGGCTGGGACACACGGGAGGCAGCGGGGTGGGCAGTGCTGGACGTGCAGAGGCAGGCTGGCTCAGCGGGGATGTCACTGCTGTCACAGCCAGGAGCGGGGGGCGCAGGGCTGGCAGGGCAGGGCTCTGCTCAGAGGTGCACAGGGAGAGGATGAGGGACGAGGGACGCCAGCTGCGACACCAGGAAGTTTTCCCTGGTGTCTGGGCGCTGTTATCTGCCCTGAGTGCGGCCGAACACTTTGGGCAGGGCCCAGGGGAAGGATGCCATCCCTGCACCGTGGTCCTTCGGGCTGCCACCACGGGGCGGGCAGGCCCCGAGCATCCTCCAGGCCAGCCTGCAGCAGCAGCAGGTGGCCTAGGGGCCTGCAGAGGTCCCTGCCCACCGCAGACCTGGCCGTGCAGAGCACCAGGGATGATATCCCACCCGAGAGTGGTGCCGTGACATTAAACAGCCGTGAATCCCCCCAGCTCCCCTCGCCCTGCCGCTCTCAGCATCCCCCATCCACCACCACAAGGCACCGCACACCAGCCTCAGACCCTCCAAGAAACAAAGCCGGGATGGCCCAGAGGCACATCTCATCCCTCCACGGCACCAAGAAGCAGGAAAAAAAAAAAAAAAAAAGTATGGCTGTGCCAAAAGGAGCAAAAAAACCCAGAGCACAAAGTGAGGGCAGGCCGAGAAAGCAGAAAAGTAGTGGCAGCCAGGCAGGGCGGCTCGGCCACCCCGGCTGTGTCGTCTCCCTCGCTCACTTTGCTCTGGTTTTACCCAACTCCGAAGGACGTGGGGTGTCTGGGGATGAGGGGGGGACCCCAAAAAGCATCTCCCCAAAAGCAGCTCCTGGGGGGGGGGGGCGAGAAGTTGCGGCGCACACTTTCTGCGAAGGGAAAATGGCTGAGCGCAGAGCTCCCCGCCAGACCACCCTGGGTGTTTATCTTCCCTAAAATAAAATAAAATCAAATCCACCCGCCGGGGCCCTGTGGCCTCTCCTCTGTGTTGCCGTGAGTTAAAACAAAGGGCAATCAGGAGAGGGGGGGGAGAGTAATGGGAGAGCGGGCAGGGAGGGGAGAGAGGCAGGGGGAAGGGAAGGGAAGGGAAGGGAAGGGAAGGGAAGGGAAGGGAAGGGAAGGGAAGGGAAGGGAAGGGAAGGGAAGGGAAGGGAAGGGAAGGGAAGGGAAGGGAAGGGAAGGGAAGGGGGGCAGCCCTCCAGCAGCCTGCCCATCTTTGTGCTCGCCTCCCCCCGCGCCCCGACCCCCCGCAGCCCGCCCCCATCCCCGGCCGTGCCCCCGCAGCTCCCCCCCGGGCCCCCCACGCGTGTCCCGGCCCCGCAGGAGCCGCGGGAGGGCGGCGGGGGCCGCTCACCTCCGACCCGGTACATGTTGGCGGCCATGGCCGGCTGCGGGCCGCCGCCGCCTCCAGGTGCCGGAGCCGCTGGAAAATGGAGGCTGGGGCGGGCGGGGGAGGGGAGCGCGGAGTTAAAGGGGCCGCGCCGCCGGGGGAGGGAGGGAGGGAGAGGAGGAGAGAGGAGGGAGGAGGCACCGGGACGGAGGGAGGGAGGAAAGAGGGAGGGCAGGGGCACGGCGGCGGGGAGAGGGAGGGGAAGGGGAAGGACGGCAGGGAGGGAGGCAGGGAGGGAGGGAGGGGAGAGGCCTGCGGGAGGATGGAGGGGGAGGGCGGAGCGTGGGGGCACACACACAGAGACACCACACACACACACACAGACAAACACACACAGAGACAAACACACACACACACGCAGCCCGCCTTGCACGCACACAGCCCGCCTCACACACACACACACACACACACACACACACACACATATATACGCACACACAGCCCGCCCGGCCTCACACAGCCCGCCTCACGCGGGCACACGCACACCCAGCCCGCCTCACACGCACACAGACCACCTGTGTGCACACCCAGCCCTCACACGGGCACATATATCACCTGCGTGCACACCCAGCCCTCACACACACACATATAACGTCTGTGTGCACACCCAGCCCTCACATGGGCACACATATACCACTTGTGAGCACAGCCAGTCCCCTTCACACATGCACATATATCACCTGCGTGCACACCCAGCCCTCACACACACACATATATCACCTGTGTGTACACTCAGCCCTCACACACATGCACACAACCTGTGTGCACACCCAGCCTTCAGATGGGCACATATACCACTCACGAACACACCCAGCCCTCACACACACACACAACCTGTGTGCACACCCAGCCCTCACACGGGCACATATACCATGTGTGCACACCCAACCCTCACACACACACATGTATAGCACCTGAGCTCACATCCAGCCCTCACACACACATATACCATCTGTGTGCACACCCAGCCCTCACATGGGCACACATATACCACTTGTGCGCACAACCAGTCCCCTTCACACATGTACATATATCACCTGTGCACACACCTAGCCCTCACACACATATACCACTTGTGCGCACACCCAGCCCTCACACAGGCACACACACAACCTGTGCTCACACCCAGCCCTCACACGGGCACAACCTGTGCGCACACCCAGCCCTCCTCACACACACACACATCTGTGTGCACACCCAGCCCTCACACATGCACACACACAACCTGTGCTCACACCCAGCCCTCCTCACACGCACATATACCACCTGTGTGCATACCCAGCCCTCACACACACACATATAGCATCTGTGTGCACACGCAGCCCTCACACACACACACACACTGCCTGTGCTCACACCCAGCCAAACACCACCAGTGCTCAACACCACTGGTGCTCACACCCAGCCAAAACCACCAGGCCTTTCACTCCCCGTGAGGGTGACGAGGCTGATGTCCCACATGCCAGGCCCAGGCCAGGCAGCGAGCCCTGACCCAGGGCTGTGGAAGTGCCTGGTGCTGAGCACGGTCCCAGCCCCAGGCCCTACCGTGGTCAGGCAGGGCCCACGGGTGGCACGGTCATATTCAACATAGCACCCAGAGGTGCCAAAATCTCCATCAGGCCCCACATCCCAGTAGGCCATGCCTCCACCTTCCTGGTATTGCAAGGAGTGAGCCAGGAAAGCCCAGCTGGCAGTGAAAATCCAAAAACATTCAGTTCATGGAGGGTACCACCACGATATCCCCTCCTTTCTGAGCTGTGCCCATGGAGCCGCTGCGGACACCACCATCCGTGCTGCATGCAGGGACCGGCTGCTGCCGCCACTGCTCCGCCGAGCGGAAAATAATTCAGTAGGACACAGAAAAATTATCCAGAATAAATATTTACAAATCGCATCATGGGGCACTTGGTGGTTGCACACCAAGAAGTGGCCAGTCATGTGGTGTTGACTGCTCTTGCCAGACGCTAAATGGGTTTTTAAACGATAGCAACAAAAACATGTCAGGACTTCCCTGCTGCTCCTCTTCCACGTTGAGCAATGGCTGTGGTCACCGCCGGGGCCTTGTGCAACGGCAGGAGGGCAGCTGGCTCCAGCAGACGCAGCCGGGGAAGGAGTGGGATCGTCAAAGCCCAGTCTCCCACTGCCAAAGCCCGGTCCTGGGGATGTCACCAGCTCTCCCCATGGCAAACACAGTCCTTCCAGAAAGCCCTTGGTGCGTTTTGATGGGGCATTTCTTGCATTCGATGCCTTTCATGCGGCACCGAGGGAAAGGCTGAGACCTGCAAAAAGAAGATGCCGGCGCTTCCAGAGCCCGGTCGGAGGCCGCCTGGCCCAAATCAGCTCATCCCAGCACACGTGGGCGAGGGCAGATTTCCGTGCCTATTGCATGCGAGCGGGCACACCCTGACCCTGACCCATCCTCGCTACACCCAGCTCCATTCCCCTCTTGCTCATCACCCCGCTCTGCTGCTCCCTGCTCCCAGCACAGCCCTCCCGCTGCTCGGTGGCAGCAGGGCCGTTCCTGCTGAGCTCCCTGCGGGACCAGGACCGAAAGGTCAGCCCTTCAAATTCCCTTTGCACCTATCTTCCCTTGCAGAAGACACGAGAGCACGTCCTGCTCCCTGGTGTTGTGGGGCTGGTCCTCTGCTCTCCTGAAGGGGAGAGGGCGGCAGGGCTGCAAAAACGAGGAGAGGACAGTGCTGTTGGGAGAGGATGTGCTGCTCCACCAGCTCTGCTGGGCAGCTGGAAATACAATGCAAGAAAAAAAAAAAACATGACTGTTGTTCAAAATTGGATTTCCTGTAGCTAAGACCCCTTGGGGGTGGTGAGACCTGCTGTCCGGGAGGAGCTGAGGGCATTCCCAGCCTGCTCATGCACAGGAGGTGATGCCTGGGAAGGCTGCTCTGACCATCTTTTCTCTGTCCTTTTCCTTACAGCAGTGGTGAGAAGTTGAACAAAGCACACCGTGGTCCTGCTCACAGGTCCCTGTACAACACACTGCAGCACCTCACTGCTCTGTCTCCCACGTGGCTCCAGAAGAAAACCCAGAGCTCAGTTCCCCCCATCTCCCACCCCACACTCAGGACAGAGGAGAAATGGCCACGAAGGGAGCTCAACACCTTGCCTTAAGGGACCAGCTGCTGGCAGCAGCCTCCAAGAGCATTTCCTACCAGAGACAACTGCCCCAGAACAGCCCCTGCCGAGAGATGACTCACGGGACGGGTATGTGCTTTCATGTCCAGTTTTATTAGTGTTGCATTAGTACCATAAAATAGTTGACGAGGTCGAGCACGTTGCAGTTTGTTCCAAAAAAAAAAAAAAAAAAAAAAAAAAGGCTATTTACACTTAATGTCTTCATAAAAAAAAAAAAAAATAGAACCCAAACAATACAACGATGAAACAGATGGACAACTCAGGAACCTACACAGTGGTAACGTCCCCCTGTGCGCTGCGGTCCGGACGAGGCTCGTGGCACGCAGCAGAGCACAGGGCTTCCCCGTGGCATCTCCAGCGGGGCAGGTGATGCTCTCTGGCCAAGGTGCAAAGCAGCAGCTGACTGCTGTGGCCAAGAGCAGAGCTCTTCCTTAAGGAAACCAGTCACCTGCTGCTTTCCAAGTTGGCGTGTCCCCTTCTCCTGCCTGTCCCACGGCTGCTGACTGTCCCTGCAGGAGGGTTTCCCCTGACAGCCCTGCTGAAGAGGCTCCAGAAATCCTCTGGGAGATGTTGCTGCTCAGTTCTGGCCTTCTCCCTACCTACTTGGTAAGCCCAGAGGGAGTGTCACACCAAAACGAGTCACCACACAGTGATCCACCAGACTGAGACCAGAGGAACGGGGACCTTGCATCCAACCTAGCTCCAGGGAAGCACCAGGCCCCCCAGCCCGGTGCTGCTGCACAGCAGGACTGCCCTCACCCCAGGATCCCCCAGCACATCCAGCAGCAGAAAGCCATCAGCTCTGCTTCCTCTCACCAGGGTTTTCTTAAAATTTGAGGTACCAGGTGCAATGCCCTAAGCCCTGGCTCTCCGCTGTTCCTTCCAGCACCAGTTCCTGGTGAGAAATGACCAGGCAGAGCCATTTGGGACAAGCTGCAGCTGAATTCCTACTACCCCTAAGCAGAACGAGGCCTTTGCTGTCATCTCAGGTGAGCAGGGGTCAGCGTGGTGCTCGGCCAAGCTGAATGACTGCACACCAACAGGCACAGCTCCTCCAGCCCCAGGAAGCCTCCAGCCTCCTGCCCCTGCCCACCCTGCAGGATAAAGCAGCAAGCACGTGCTAATAACACAGCGAAACACGGCCACGGGGACGGGGGCTCTCCCCAAGCTCATGTGTAATTAAGAGGGACTCCGCAGCTCCCGCTGAGATGTGAAGGGTAAGGAATGAAGTGAGCAATGACTGCAGCGCTGAGCTACACAAGCCACCCAAGACCCCTGCAACATCGCAGCAGGACAGCCAGCAGCCGACCGGCCCGGGCAGGGCCAGGGACAAGCCTTAGTCTCCAAAAAAAACGAAAGCAGAGGAGCAGGAAGCACAAGGTGCAACACGCCGCCACAAAACCCTTCCTTCTGTCCTCTGCTCTCCAGCACTGATAAACTAGGTCAGCCTCGCGCAGCACAGCGACAGCAGCGAGCCTCTTCTTGAGGCCTCACCTCTGAGCAAGGAGGAGCCCTGCTCCCACCAGCAACTGGGAAGGACACCAGCTGTGTTGAGCCCAGTCTCACCCGGGCTGGTGAGGTAACACCGGGGTGTTTCTTCCTTTAAATTGCACCTCTCCCCTTGAGCTGAACACGGGGCTACGCCGCCTCCTGCCCCCAGCCATCTGTCTGCACCCAGCAGCTCACACGCAGCCACCTCTCCCCCCACCACGCTCCCAGCCCCGGTGCTCACCCCAAATCCTGCTGGGAGAGCAGGAGCTCGCCTGGAGGGAGACCTGAGAGCTGCCAGACCCCCAGGGCACAAACCCCGCGGGGACGCAAGCCCTCGGGCGCGCAGAGCTTCCCGGGGAGTTTGGTTGTGCAGAGGTGGCACAAAACGCAAACCAAGGTGAAACGCAACAAGCACGAGCGCTCCTCTCACACACACACACACAGAGCAGCGCGGGGCAACACACATTTACAGGCAGGACCACGGAAACCCCGCGCTAGCTACCCTCTGGTTCTGTACAGCAGGTCGAAACGCGGGGAGGAGCACGGCCACGCTCCCCCCTCGCTCCCCAGTAAACAAAGTTATTGCAGGCGGTCAGTCTGTCCGTCCCGTCCCGTCTGATTTCCTCGAAACCCCTTTTTTTTTTTTTTCCCGATGCAACAGCCTCAATAAAATTAAAAAAAAAAAAAAAAAAAAAAAAAAAAAAAGAAGGGAAAAGCGATGTGCTTATACGCCTTATACGCCATCTCCCACGCTGCTGCTGCTAGGCAACGCTACTCAATCCTACAGCATCAGCTCAGGTCAGCCAGAAATGCACGAACCGGTGGACGCACGCCGCCGTTTGCACCGGAGCTGAGCTCCTGGCACAGGCAGACAGAGGTAGAGCTGCCCGTGGGGAGGAGGAGGAGGACAGCAAGAGGACGAGACGGCCTGCCCAGCACCACACGGCGTCCTCCTCCCGCGGGGGGCTCGAAGGGAATGCCCCGTCCCCGGCCAGGCAGGGTGCACTTGTGCTGGGAAAGGATTTTGTGAAATCAAACTCGGCGAAGCAGCCCCGCGACAGGCACCAGAGGCAGCAGGGATCACGCTCTTGCCTGGTGACCCCTTGCTCCCCGTCAGCAGCAGCCCCAACAGAGCACACCGCCAGCGCCCTGCTCCAAGCCACACGGGCAGGAGCCACTGAGCAGGACGAAGCAAAATCTCCAGACCTTCAGAAACCAAGGGTAAGGAGGAAAAAAAAAAAGAAAAAAAAAAAAAGAAAAAGAAAAAAAAAAAAAACTGACCAGTGGATGCTGGGAAAGGTTCAGAAGCATCACTGCTCTCTGGAAATGCTTTTGGAGCCAGACCTGCTCACAAGGCGGGGACCCAAAGGACCCCACCAAAGCTTCAGTCCCTCACCCCGAAAGGCCAGAGGCATCTGCTTTTCCACACAGCAGGCACACGCTGCTCCCTCAGCCCCATCTACCTGCTTCCAGTCCCTCCTGCGAACACCTCGGGAAGCCCAGAGAGCAAAAAGCCACATCCATAGCACCAGGGCTGCCCGGAGCTGCTGCCTGCCACACCCTGCGGGAGCATCCCCTTGTCCTTGCGAGATGCACAGAGCAAACACAAACACGGCCAGAGCCAGGCCAAAACGAGCCCCGGGCACGAGACACCACAAGCCTCACTCCTCCAGCTCCCCCAAGGACACATTGCTGCCCTGAAGGGACAACGAACCTGGCTGCCTTCATCCTCCCCCGTGTCCCAGCTGCAGCTTGGGACTGAATCTCGTGGCAAAGCCTCAGCCCGCAGGCAGCGCCCTGCAGGGACAAACATCCTGCTGGGAAGGGAAGGGACGCAGCCCGTGGGGAAATAAATGCCCCTGCGAAGGGATATCCAAAAAGCAGACGGTAAGGGCAGCTTCCTGCAGGAGGCCACTTGCCCACAGCACCCCTTGCGGAGAAATCCTGGGTGTTAGGCTGGGCAGGGTGACCATACACCCAGGCGAAGCCAGCAGCCAGCTCCGGGGAGCACGGCGCAGTGGGAGCAGGACAAAGGCAGAGCGGATAAAGCAGCCCAGGCGGCCTCACGCGTGCAGTCTGACAGATGGACGGGAAGGCAGCTGGACGTGCAGAGCGGAGCCGGCCCTGACTCCAGCCACGACAGTGATGCATCACTTCACAGACAACGGCTCACCTTCTGGGTTTGGGGTGGGGGTTTTTTTTGGCAATTGGATTTTTCACACCCCGCACCCCACACCCCCAGCCTCTTATTTTTTATTTATTTTTCTTTTTTTAGAAAGCGTTAAAAAAAATCTGCGGCTATTAAAAAAATCCTTTCCCTTTAGAGGCTGGGCGAGGTTTTATTGACAGGTAAATAACCGGTGTGAGTATGTAAATAGCAGCGACCCCACTGGCGCGGCGTCCCTCCGCAGCGCAGCCAGCGGCGGGGACGTGGTGACTGGCTCGGTTTGGTCGTCGTCACTGACCTGGGACACTGGAGTTCCCCTGCACCTCGTGTTTCCCTAATTCCTGTTCCTGCCCAACCCTCCTCAGGTGTCACCTCAGCACAAGCACCTGCCTGTCCTCGTGGCGGACTCGGTGCACCGAAGGGCGAGCTCCTCTCTAGATCTCCCTAGCCATGCGGTTTGTTTCCCAAACCAGACCGCTGAGCTCCCTCCAGCCTTGCTGATCTCTCGTCCTTTGGCAGCAGGAAGAAAGACTGGCCCTTGGTTTTTGCTAGCAATATGGAGGGAGGGGGCCAAATGCATCGTAACGTGCGTGCTCTTCTGCAAAATCTGTTCCAGCTGATCCGCGGCTCCCCAGCCCGCGGCGCACACCAATGAGGTCTCAGGTTAATAAGCAGTGCAGTAATTCAGCTATCTGCTTGGAAGTGGTAGGTGTTCTCGGGCAGGTTGCCTGCTCCTGCCAACTCCCCCACAGCTTTGTTGTCAGCACATCTATATTTAAGACTGTTTTGTTGTGTTGTTTTTTTTGTTTTTTGTTTTTTGCCTTTGTTTAAAGGGGTTTCCTTCCCTTGTAGTAAACTTAAGAGTTAATAGAAAAAAGTAATTCAAAAGTAATCCAAGCACATCTGTAATTAATTCTGCAGGAGAGGGCAGAGCGACGCGAGTCAGAGTTGGCACGCAGTTCCTGGCTCCTGGTGTGCAGTCCCTGGGACGGACAGAAGGTCCCTCCGCCGAGCGGGGCTAGAAGTTAGATTTGGAGTGTCCAAATATGCAGATGGGAAAGTGCTTGACATGAGAGGACCACTGTGCTGCCAGCTGAAAGAACTTGACGTCGTTCCACTCTACCCCATCGATCAGGACTGCAGGGGAGGGTTAAAAAGGAGAAGAAAAAAAAGAAGGTGAGTTAAAAAATAGCAAGTGGAAGTGGTCAGCCAGAAACGGCTTTGCTAGAAATCTCCCTGCAGTCAGCAGAGGGAAGCCTGGCCACGTTCTGCGCTCAGGGTACGAGCTGCTCTGCCCGGCCACCCTCCTGCTGTCTCTGTAAGTGGCTGCAGGCACGAGGGAAAAAGGCTCGAGTGCAGACCAGCTTCAGGGAGAACAGCTCAGGCTGCCCCAGACCACTGATTTCAGCTTCACCTGATCTGATCCCTCCAGCTTCCTAAACACTCTCCGCTTTCTTTTTCTGAGCAAATGTGCTCTCACAGAGATGGAGACGAGTCTCTCTTCATTGCACTTTTAAGGGAGATCTGTTTCCTGAAGAGGTGACGCATGTTCTGCGACCACCCCTTACGCTCACCCCTCTCACAGGGATCGGGCCAGAATTAAGGAAGGTGACCTAAAAGCAAATCTCTCTGCGGTTATCAGTGAATTATTGGGGATTATTAACTGGACAGGGTACAGACACGGGATGCACAGCTCTGCTGACAGGCACTTTAGAGCATCTGCAGGCAAACCTATCACTGTGGTGTGCCTTTGTGCCAGACTCCTGCCTAGAGGAGCAGGCACTCACAGCCCTCCACCATTCCTTCCCAGATGTGCACAAGGAGCCCTGAATGACAGGGAGGGGAGATGGAACCTGGCCCAGTCTTTGTCCTCATCCAGGGCACTGATTCAGAGGAGTCCCTAGGAGAGGGAGGATTTTCCCACATCCCAGACCTATTAAGCAATCCCCCACGCAGGCCACATGCAAGTGCTTCCCCAGGAAGGCCCCCATTACGTTGGCTCCAGGGCACAGGGCAGGAGACCAGCTCAGCTCTTTGTCTGCAGGAAGACATTAGCAGCTGAGCCTCACCCCGGAGCCTGAGGGGATGCAAGCCACACTTACCCCGCAGCATGTTCTGCTGATGTTTCGCTGTGCAAATCAACCTGCTGATTCCTTCAATACACTGGCTCTTTGACTCGACCTCCTTGTCTTTTGTTTTCTTGGGCAAGAACATCACTGGAAGAAAATCAAAGCGGCACAATGTGAATCTCTGCCACTCACGGGAGATGTACCACCACTCCTTTGGGTTTTTGCATTTAAACATTGTTCACGTCTCAAAATTCTAACCTTGATTTTAATTTTAACCCATTTGGCAGGTGACATTGCACCATCGCCTCTACACACGAAGACTTCAGGCCTGGCTGTCTCTCCAAGAAGCATTCCCAGCTCACAGCCAGGCCCCGCAGGGATGCTTCAGGGGGACTCCTGCTGCTCTGCAGGGACGCTGGGCTAACAGCAGCATGTGCAGCAGTCCCCAGCCAGGGATCTGCCGGGCGGCCGCACCACCTAGGGGGAGTCCCACACACTGCAGGTGGCTCCCAGGCGCAGCGCCACGCTCCAGCCAAATCGGGCACGCACCCAGGCCCTGCAGCCAGCCCAGCGATGAGCTCTGCTTGTGTCTCAGGATTGCTTCTCCCCTACAGACACGCCACTTTGGAGGGATGTGGCTGGGGGTGAGAGCTCTGGTCCCAGCAGTGCCTCGGCTATGATGGCCCTGGGCAGCCTGGCTGCAGTTACGTGCCCATGTCCTGCAGCCACGGGTCTGGGAGGCTCTGCAAACCTCCCCTCAGAGCCCCCAAACCCCTGCTCCCACCAGGAATGACTGCAGGAAGATGTTGCACCAGACAGCTGCTGGCAGTCAAATTCAAGTGCAGAACTGCCTCGCTGCTTCCCTGTAAGTGCTCCTCTGCAGAGCTGTTCACCATTCCTAATGGTTCACGTTACCAAGGCCAGATGTAGATACAGAATTACTGACACTACCTAAACTGCATTTTTTTGGTAAGAGAAACACACTCAAAGCCATGAGCTTAATCAACATCAGGCTTTGTTTGCACTGAGAACTTCTCTTTTATATCTCCTTGTCCCACAAAGCACTCAGTGCAGGAGCACCAGAGCTTGCGTTGCTGCAAACCTGCTGGGAGTGACACCACCTCCCCCAAAGACGAGCACAGCTAGCAAGGATTCGGCAGGTCTGGCTGTGACAGCCATACTCTAACACCCCAAACCCGTACCAGTGGGTTGACAAAGAACACAGGGAAGCTGTCCAGAGCAGCGCATCTCCTGGCTTTCTGCACAGCCACCCCCAAATGACCTTTCTGCGCCCCCACCTTTGTTCTTCTGGGCTTTGCCACCTTAGCTGCTCAGCTGGAGGTGTGAAGACATCCCCTTCTTACAGCACAACGAGGAGCCACCCCTTCAAACCATCACCTTACACAACCACCTCTCGTCTACAGACAGACGAGGGATTTGGGGGCTAAAAATATGAGTAAGTCACTGCAAGGAGGGACTGACAAGTCAGCCTCAGAGTGGCAGAACAAGGAGAGCAGCATTGCATTCCTGGCCTCTGGCAGCAGCAAACGCGTGCAGCCTACCTTTCTTGTTCTTTTCTTTTGTCACGACAGTCATGGACATGGTCGGAGTGGTGGCAATCTCACCGCTGGCAGGTAACCTGCTGACCTGGAGGGACCGGAAAGTGCATTTCAGTGTGTTTTTGGTAGTGGAGGGGTCCTTCTTCTCCGGGTCTCTCTTTCTGTCCACGGGTGGAGCTGCAATCCAGTAATCCACCTGCAGGCCCATCAGCTCAGCACCAAGGCTCTGGCTAGAAAACAAGACAAGATGATCATTTCTGTGCGGCAGGCAGCAAAGTTCTCCCCATCTGTGTTTTTTCAGAGTGGCCGCTGCTCTTGAGCAGAGGGTGAGAGGACAGGCACCTGTCCTAATGCCCCACCAGGTCACGCAGGAGCCCTGATTTCCAGGTCCCTGCCCCAGAGCTGGTGCAGGGCAATCGGCTGCACAGCCCTGCTGCAGGCTGGGGAATTCCTGTGCTAGGAAAAGGCTCTGCACGTCCTGCCATGTTTGCTAAACAACGGCAGATTTCAGGACACAACGTGCTATCCAAGACTCCCGCGCACTGTGTGGTAACAGACATGTGTCACCAAAACACGCTGCCTGCCTTTCTTGAGCCAGAAAAGGGAAGATGAGCAACCTGGGAAATTCCACCGCCCTCCCTGCCCGCCCCTTGCCTCTGCATCAGGGGTTCCCACGCAGTGGGCCTGCAGCTGACCTACAGCCCCTGCTTCTTCCCACACAACGACACGGTGTTGAATAATATGCAAGCACTCGACAAAATCTTATCTACCAGTCTGCTGGCTAATTACATTTAACTGTGTGCCCTGCTTGAGAAATGGCAATTGTTAAAAAAAAAAAAATATGAATCTGTGCTCTTGAATAAAATAAGCATCCGTCTACATCCCCTCTGTAATAAGAAGCTCTCATGTAAAACAAGGACGGACCATTGTTACAGTCCTCTCTGCAAATCATTTCCTTTTCTTTGTTGTTTACTCATCTGAAGCCAGACAGCAAAGCAGAGTTTATCTTGGATCACCAAAACCAGGGTTTGATTTCTCAGGACAACTTCCAAACTGAGATTATTATTTTTTTAATAAAAAAAGTTGCAGTTTCTCCGAGTCTTAAGGCTCTACATTTCTCATTTCAGTTGTAAAGACAAAGCATTTTTATGCTCCCACTTTGCCTGCACAGGACATCCTGCTCCATCTCTGGTTAAACGCATGGGTTAATCTTTCAGTTTGGGTCACCCTCCACCCCCCTGTGCTGTCACATACAGATCAGTGGAGATGGAATAATGTTGAACCTAAACTTCCTCATTTCTTGATGATTTTACCGCAGAGCACTAGGCTAAAAAGTACCCGATTCCCAAAGCCGAGGTGTTAGCTTCAGACGTGCCACCTCCACGCCTCGCAGCTCTTACAGCCTAACGGGTCCCCAAACCACTTCCCCATTTGAGAAGCCCGTGGGGAACTCACACGGGAGAAGCCAGCTCTGCTCTCCAGAGCCTGCACAGCCCCAGCAGTGCCAACCTGCTGCTGCTGGGACCTGCCTGGGCAGCAGGAGGGCTCCAAGGGGCTCAGCAGCAGGAACTGGGGGGAAGCAGGCTTCAGCCTGCCCCAGGAGGCCACTAACACCTTCCAGTCACTGGGCACCTGCTAATCTGGGACTTCCACATTTCCAGTTCCTCTTGTTAAAGGAAACTTTAACTTCTGATATCTAAAACAGGCTTGAAAGGGCACCACAGGGCTCTCTGGGGTGGTGGGTAAGTAGGAAATGCTGTTTAGGGAGCGCATGTGAGGCCAGTCTTGGAAGGCAGAGCCTTCTTTGGGATTACGGATGGCAGAGGGGATCCCTGTATCACCCCCTAGTGTCAACTGATGCTTCTGCTTCTCCATGAATGTCGGATCTGCTGATCCTGCTGCCACAGAAGTAGCAGAGAAAAACGTGGTCCCAATCCACCTTCCCTGCTGCCAGCATCCCCTTCCTTTCTCCCTTTTAACCGACCTCTTGCCAGTCTCACTGCGTCCCCCCAGGCCTCGTACCACAGGTTTGGTGAACCACAGCTCAGGATTCAGCAAACCTAGCACCACGGTCATCTTGCAAAACTTGAGCTTCTTACCTCCCTGTCTCCTCCTCCCCAAATCTGGGGAATCCGAGCTCTTCTAGTGCCTCCTCATAAGATGCTGCTCAGCCCCTTGGTCACATTACCTGTGCTCCCCTGCACCGTGTGCTTCTAGAGGTGGGTACCAGAACCACACACAGATTGTAAGACAGCTAAGGCAACATCTTGTTTGGCAACAAAGCAAGAGGCCTGCTCAGGGCAATTTTTTTCCAGTAATCTCCTGGTTTCCTCCCTTTACCTGCAAAATTTGCAGCTAAGCCAGAGCTTCGTGTTGCCTACAAGTGCTGTCTCCTTGCTATTCAGATATTCTCGGATGGAAACTGCAGCTCCATTATGCCACTGACAGCTGTCAGCTCACCACCCCACAGAGCACCTCTGCCCTTATAGTTCCTTAAAAACATTTTATAACAATTGTGAGGGATTAGGCTAGCTATGGAACAGGCATCTGGGTGATGTCCACATCCTGTGTATTAGGTATTTTTTTGGTCTACATCTCTCCCCAGCAGAATCCAGTCTCAAAGGGCAAATACCAGAAGAGGGAGAACACAAACCTTCCCAACCAGATTTCCTCTTCCCTGTGTGTATCATAGCAGAGGCAAGGGGGAGTGTAATGAGACAAAACGAGCTTTACCTTGAGGACGAGAAGCTGCCTGTGACAGACGGCGAGGAAGGTGGCGTGGGGGAGGCTTCTTTCACAGCAGGAGACACAGAAGGCGGGGTAGAAGAAAGGACACTGGAGCTTGAGGGAGCTGCATCATCAGAGTCACCTTGCAGAGAAGAAGCCACAGTTTGTCTGGGTTTGTCTCAGGGCCCAGCACACGCACGCTAGGATAACAGCTCAGTCTGTTTGCCCACACACCACACAGATCTCTGGTGGATTTGTTCAGGCTCGATCCAGAGATCGGCTAGCTCACCGGTTCTGACTGCCCCACATCCACACCACGTGGTTATTTGTTCTGTATTGGGGTAAGAAGCAAACTGGCTGCCCGTCCTGGAGTTCCCAGGGTTGGATTGTGTTTGATGCTGAATTTATTAGGTGACTGAGCTGCCCCCTCTGGTTTGGAGCAGGAACCTCACATAACCACAGCGGTGAACCCACCCCAGTGACAAGACACGTAAAAAAGGGGCTTTGCTCAGATCTGAGTGGAAGTTCCCTGCACGAGGGTGAGGGAATTTCAGCTGGCCTGAAGCTCCTCATACAGCATCAAGAAAAAAGGCTTCTTGGGGTGAGGATGGCCACAGTTAAATGCAACAGAGAACTGAGCGCTAATAAAAGCAGTTTCACCTTACAAAACCTCGAGACACAAACAACAGATAAGCTCATTCAGCCCATGAAATCAGCCTCCCGCAGCCCGTATGACACAAGAAAGTGCACACAAGATGCTTGTTACCTGACGTTGCAGAGGATTGTTCCACTATTCCAACCTTCACCACCTAGGAAGGGGGAACAGAATGGCACAGCTCTATGAAACACGAGTCCCATAAATTTCAGGAGCCCTCACCTCCCAGACTAAGCCCAACCCTACACCCCCCCTTGGCTCTGGCCCTGCAGAGCAGTGTAAAAGCATGCTAGGAAGCCGAGTCTTGTAAGGGCCAGGCAGGTCCCAGCTGCGTCCAGCCAAGCTGAACCAGCTCACCACCTTTCCCTGAATTATCCAAAAAACAGCACCGACCCCAAGGAGCTGCTACAGACTTGCACAGCTCTGACTAGCCCAAGGTCAGCCCCAGGCTGTGTCAGCTATAGGGGCTGCCCGTGACACCTGTGGGAACATCTCTTCAGCATGGCTCCGATGCAGCTGCTAACACTGCTTCCACCACACAACTGCAGCCACTTCCAGGGCTCACCATGGCTTGGGTTTGTTAGGAAACCACAGAAGTACAGTCTCTAGACAGAGTTTTCAAATCTCCAAACAAGAGAAGAGTCCAGCAAAGAATATAAAGCTCCTCACAAGGCCAGTGGGGCACAGACCAACTGTACATGAGATAACCCATCACATGTACAGCTCAGGACAACCCCAATCACACCGTAAAACAGACACAAATGTGTTCTGGTATGAACAACCACCGGTCAGTGCAGCCAGGAACAAGAATAAATGGCACGCTCAGAGAGCTAACAGGAACTTGTGGAACAGGGCATGCTGCAAGCAAGCTCCAAAAAACACACTAGGCCTAGAGAGATAAACAACCCTTGGAGATATAAAGCAGGGCCCTGTTGGGATAGTCTGCATGGGCATCATTACTCCGTGCACCACAGCAGAGACCCTTCTTAAGGGCCTTACACCTGTATGCTGGGCTAACGTCTGCACCATAAACGTGCTGACAAGTGGGGAAGAGCTGCAAAGTGACCTCAAGTCAATAAAACTTGTTTTGGAGTGAGAAATTACACAGCTTGGCCTATCTAGCTTGAGAACAGAAGACGGCTAAGTTCAGGATGACCATGTCTAGAGCACATCTCCAGGGAGCAGATTACAGGAGCAAAAAAGATCCCGTTATTAGAAGCAAACGAGTCTGCACAGTTCCTGGAGGGGCAGGGCTGTGCTGTACACTCAGCACCAGCTGCCAGAGAGCTGTCAGGTAGATTCTGTTAGCTCCAGGCTTGGAAAAGCCATCTCGAACCGCAGCTGTATGTGTGCAGTGGCTCCCCGAGTGGATGCCGGCTTGGGAAAAGGAGTTTGGGATCTTAGCAGGGGCTGCAGCTCGGTTTGATCACTCTCTGTTCAGAGGGGAACAAATCAGGCCCTGCAGTCCAGCAACCACTCGTGCTGTGTGAGTTAAACGTCAGGAGGATGTTTCGCAGACTGAGTAGCTGGGAACAAGAGGAGGGGAGGCAGAAGAGTCAGAGGAAGAGCGAGCAATACAGAAAATTGCCTACAGCCACCTTGATCTGCAAGCCAGAAAGGAAATCTCTGTTGGCCTTTTCCCTCCTGCTGGCTGCCTGATGATGCTCGAGCTCAGACACAAGAGGAAGACGAGGTTCAACACCTTCCCCTCCCTTCATTCAGGGAGGGGCTTGAGTCTGCAGCAGCTCCAACAAAGCCTCCATCCAGCCAACCTCCTCTCCCCTGGGGAAGGATGTGCATCCTGTTAACTCTCCTGGCACCTGGCTGAGGATGCAGCCTCTCTGCCAGCCTCTGTGCCCGGCTGGTCCCTCGTGAGGCTCTGCTCTCACCTCTTCGGAGCCCAGCTGAGCAGCACGGCACTGCCCTGCTTGATTCTGGATCAAACTCTGCATGACCCAGCTGCAGGACAGAAGATTTTGCAGCCTAGAAACCAACAGAGTCCAAGCAGCATCAGGAGACACAAAACCACAGATCGCTGGCTCCCTCCCCGCCTTGGCCAACAGCTCCAAGCAGGCTGCAGCTGAAGGACAGAACGGTTCATGGTCAGCTTTGTACTTGGTGAGAAGCCTGTAATTGGCCCTTAAGAGTCTCTTTGGACATGTCTCATGGAGAATTACTGTGTCAGGAATATGTCAGAGGCAGGAATAAGAAGCATTTAATTTGACCCTCTCTCCCAGCCAACGTAGGAAGCCAACCCATGTCTCCAAGGCAAAATTTGGGGAGGTTGGCAGCATTACACACACAACAGACCTGTTGACTCTTCCCCTTTCAGACAATCAAATCCAGTCTGGATAAAGTGCTGTGCTGTAAGTACAACGATTGTTCAAAAGGAGCCGGACAAACACTCCCATTGCATGTGGCACTGAACTAAATCAGCCCCAAAGAAAAGCTTTGCAGAGCTTAAACAGCTCCGGCAAGATGAATCCAGGAGCTTTCAAGCACTTCTGGGCTTTTCCTGTCACTGGGAAGGTGACCGGCTGTCTCCTAACAGCAGTTCTTCACCAGCAATCACAGGACACGTACAATATCACAGCAAAACTCAGCAGCAGGGAGCAAATCAGGAAGATGTGCCTGTGCTTTAGCAGAAGACATCTTTCCTCCAACCAACAAAGGTGTATCGGCATCACAGGAGCAACGCAGAGAGATTTGTGCTGAGATGAGACACCAGAGTGAAAGCAGGGTCAGCCTGAGTGCAAGAGTGGATAAACTCTCTGAACTCCATGGATCTCAGATTAGCTCTGATGCACTGACAGGGATACAAACGGGAACACACGAGGCAGCCCAACACAGAAGGCAAAACAAGACAACCAGCATGCAAGAAAGAGAAGCTACAGAAGAACAGCACAAGCTGTGAAGAGGACATCCAGCAGCTGAAGAGCAGTCAAGGGATATCCTTTGGGCCACAGGTCAGTGACTGGATACCTAAAACTTAAGGAATTGAAGAGCATGATCAAATCAAGGGAAGAAATCTAGAAAAGGCAGAGCACATTGTGCACAAACACGTTCTGCACGTGGCCACACAAGCTGGGAGCATGAGGACGGGAGGAAAATCAGGGAGCATTATCTCAATTTACATTACTTATATGTGTACTGTCTCTCTACATACTCACTTGTTAAAATATCTTACACACCTCCTGCCTCCGACAAACATAACCGTGGCATTGTGACCTCCCTACAGGGATGCACCCTCCATTTCCCAGGAGTAGAGGGGATGGTAAGAGGACTGGAGACTGCTCATGACAAGCACACAGGACTGACATCGGAACACAAATCTGGCTGAACGGATACACGGGGCAACGTTCAGCACAGCAATCCTGAGGCCAGGTTTTCAGGAACACAGCCCATTCCTCTGCACGTGGCCAGCAGTGAGTGACTCCCACTAACTCGGTGCTTTGGCCTGCAGCAGAGACAGGCTGCGGGTCGCAGCACTTCAGCATCACGCTTCCTTCTCTGGAGGGAGAAGAAAGTGCTCCTGCTGCACCCCAGAAAGCAGGTGACAAGTTGGTTTGAACCCCTGCGGCTCGAGACAGTAACCAAGACACACTCACCCCGACAAAGGGAATGAACTTCTGCGAAGATTCTTCATCGGGGCTAGAGGCAAAGAGAAAAGAGTTGTTAATAGCCCGCCTCCACGGGCACGATACTCACTTCGTACGTCGCATTCAAGCATGCAGCGGGGACGGACAGTATGCAAGCGCCAGTCCAAGGTCTCCTCTCACGGCCCCCTGCCAGCACGGGTGGGGAGGAGCACACAGCCTGCGGCACGCCTCTGAGGGGGAAGGCCCCTCGAGGGAAGCATCTCCCTTGTGCTGGACACAGAAAACATGCTTTAGGGGCAGACACACGGGCTCCTGCCACGAGGAGACGGGCCTGTGGCACGACAGGGCGGGGAGCGGGGCGTTACTTACTAGTCCCTGCAGCGCTGCGCACGCCCGGCCGTCACGCCTGGGGAGGGAGTCATACCTTGCACAGCCCGGCATCGCTACAAGCAGTTACAGCCTGCCACGGGGTTACAAGCCGTGACACGTGGTTACTGGGGCAGCACTAGCACGTATGGACACACACACACACATCACACACACACGCGTGTGGATGCACGTTCCCTGCCACCGGGAGCTTGCAGCCACGGAGACAGGCACCAGGGCGTACCGGGGGGGTCGGGACACAGCTGGAGGACAGCACACGGCTACACCAGGGCAGACAGCACGCACGCGGTGCCTGAGGACAGCACGGCTTTCTGCAAGCCTCTCCTGCTCTGCTCCTGCCTCGAGATTTGGAAGTCGGGGGGTGACGACAACTAGGCCAGCCATGAAGGCCACAGCCACACCTAGCAGGAGCCAGGGAGAACCGACAACGACAGGAGGGGAGGATCCGAGCGGGAACCCATGTGCAGCACTGGAAGAGGCCACACAGCTCAGACACACCGCGCTTCTCGGGGCCAGGCACAGGGAGCAGGAGCTTTCTCGTGGCCCTCCTCTCGTGCACCCCTCAGAGCACCGCAAAACGCAGGACCAGCTCCAGCACCACCTTCACCCAGAGCACTGCTGGGCACAACGCAAATATCTCACTAAAACGGGTATTTCTGCACCCTTTGCAGCACAGAAATGCACCAAAGTTGCCAACCACCCTGTGGCTACCGGGGGCTGCACCGTTTCCTCTAGGTCCTACGGAAGGAGTGGCACATATCTGCAGGAAACGTGACTCAGAGGTGCTTTTGCCTCCTCTCCTGCCTCACCTCCGCTCTGCCCCAAGACCTGCAGCCAAGCCGGGGCCTTTGCTTCCTTCCTGCCTTCAGCCCCAGGCACTACATCTTGCCTCCTTCCCCCAGAGCATAGCAAACAGAGCCCACCATTTAGGGTTGGAAGGCAGAAAGGCCACATCTTTCCAACCACGGCTGCAGGTCCCCTGGCAAACAGATCTCTACGGACATGAGATTTCCAGCTCCTCTTCTGCAAAGGGCAAGGAGACCCACACACAGATGTTGGAGAAGCACGAACAGCAGCTCAGCCTTCTGCTCCTTTCTTCAGCTCCACGGGCCATGAAGCAGGAAGAAGAAGCAAATCTGGGAGGGAGGGAAGCACCATCGTGGTCTCGTCACCCCACAGCCGCTGGGTGGCTTTGCTCTGAGCTCTTGAAAAGCAAACCTTGTCCAATTCCAGCAGGTAACATGTTCCTGCTCCCCTGGGAGCTCAGACTCTCACCACAGAGAGCCGAGGGGCAGCTGTGAAACGAATATTTTGCTTCAGCCACCACTTATCGCAGCTCACAGTGATGCACAGGCTGTCCCTGAAGGAATCCATCTGGATTTCAGCTGGGCTAGGCTAATCCTGGCACACGTCTTCTCGGGATCTCTGATCTCACATGCACGCCTCTGAAAACACAGCTTATCAGAGCAGCTGCTCTTCACATAGACCGAAGGACAGATGAGATGGCTGTGCTTGTTCTTCACTTTATCTCTTATGCCCTTTTCTATTTCTTATCCTTTGGGATCCCAAAACATTCATCCAGAATCCTCTCACCTTGGCCAAGGCCTTCCACCACAGCCCCTTATAATTTATAGCCAGGCCCTAACCCTTGTCTGTGATTTTTCAACAGCATCACTAATGCTTCTTCTCCATTTCTGAGGAATATAAAAAAAAAAAAGAGATCTGTGCAGAGAGGCTAGAAAGCAACTCTTCTTTATCTGGAATGGGTTTTGTCTAATTATTGGTACTGATTGTGCAAAATCCATCCACCTGAGATCAATCCTTCAAAGGTGAACTGTCCAGGAATAGACTCACATACTCCCTCCCCACCAGAAGAAATTAATTCAGATCGAACAAAGACACGCAGGCAGATTTAGATGCTTTAAGGCTCTTAGAAACAACAAGCCAAATCACCAGGAGTCACCCACCTGGCAAAGGGAAGGAATAATCTCTCTCACTTCTGGGACCAAGTACAAAATAAGCCACAAAGCACACAAAGGTTACAGTGAGGGAAACTGAATAATCGCTTCCTCCACTTATGCCCACCGTTAGCCTTTTCACATTTCATTCCAATTTAAGCAACGCAGAGCAGATTCATACACAGCCACACGACTGTGATTTCCTAGCAGGAGGGTCTCAGATATTTGCTTTATCCCAAGCGAGTCCTGCAGGGGATCAACAGGCAAGAAGGGACTTCACCACGACAGGACTTGCAGCCCTCTGTGCGAGTTCAGGCCAGGCACCAACCCTCCAAGGTTTGTCTGTGGTACGAAGCATCCTTCCCACGGAGGAGCTGCTGCTCTCTGCTGCCTAACGCTGCCCCTGTCCCCCCAAGTCTCCAGTGGAAGCTCTCAGCCAGCATCGCTCCCGTTCCCACAGCGGGCTGGCCATGCTCAACAGGACGTCCAGGGTATTTCCTGAGCCTTGACTCTGTCCTCTCCCACATTGCTCCGCCAGGCGAGGGGCACACAAATCCCTGTTACGTTTCCTTTGGCTTCATGAGGTTCACGCAGCAACAAGGCGGGTGATGTGGGCACTGCTGAGCCAGAGGAGGGACCGGGTCCGTCTTCACAAGCTGCGTTCACATTCAGGAGCTGCTGCAAGGTGGGTTTTAGCAGCAGCACTCAGAGAAAGGACCTGGACTCCTTGCCCTGCAGGCAGAAACCAGCATTACCCCTGCTCCCTGTTGCCCAGGAACCTGGCTCACCTTCCAACCCACAGCACTTCCTCATGTTTCAAGAGTCGGTTTAAGTTCTCCTTACAACACCAGGTTTTAATAAACACGTCACGAAGTAGGAACTAACCCAGCCCTCGCCCTGACAAGCGAGCAGCGCTTTCTTTTCCAACAGCCAAGCTGCTCCCAGGTTCATGCAAGTCCAAGCCACATGGCATGGGCTGTGCTGGACGCCAAATTACAGTGGGTGACAGCAGCCCAGGTACACAGAACTGAGCAGCAATCCAGCGAGCACCTTCTGACAGCGTCAGATCTCAAATACCACGGTGCTTTGTTCAAGAAAGCCAAGCAGAGAGAGGCACACCTCTGCCAGCACAGCCTCAGCTCCCCAGGTGCTGCCTTGCCAATTCAGTAACCACCAGCCCTCCCAGCGCTCAGGGACAAGGTCGGTCACCCAGTGCAATGCAGACAGGTCGACATGACAAGCATTTCCTTCCTGAACACCTTCCCCTCTCCCAGCCTCCCCAGTTTCAGGTAAGGCCAGCAGATGCTGCAAAAGAACAGGACAAAGCTTTGGCTCCATATGCAGCCCGTCACAGGCAGTGCATGCGCCAACCTCTCGGCATGACAGACAGAACAAGGGGACGGGAAAGACAGCAGAGGTCAGTCAGAATAGGGACAGCTAGCGATAAAGTTAGGAAGCGGCTCATCACACACGGCTACGTCCTACAGGCTGGCTAGCTGGCTTCGCTCTCCTTGGACCTTGGGCTTGTTTAACAGAGCAAATGCTAGGATCCTGGGAGATTTGCCTTGCAATTAAATTAAGGTAGGTCGTGCTGCTGGTTCTACCTGGCCCATTGCCTTGCAAGGTGGCCTTGGAGAAGCCGTTCCCCTCTGGCCTTGAGGGAGAACCCCAACTGGCACAACCCCAAACCCAGGGGCCCGAGGCATGCCCTGAGCCAGCGAGTGCCACCTAGAGCACTCCAGGTCCAGCAGATGGGGAATGAAAAACCTTTGCTCAGTCCTAATCCTTCTGGAGCTATGCTGCACCCTCTGATAGCTGTAACCAAGCAGCAAGGATTAACTAGCAAGTAGGGAAGATACAAAACCTACCTTCTAGGTGTCTTAATGCTCAAAGCTATTTCCTTAATAAGCCCTGCACTCCACTCAGTGTATGCCCTGGCAACCCGTCTGTGTGACCCAAAGGCAGAGCGGTTATTTTAATGATGCATTCTGCCAGCAAATGCCATCGTTTCAAAGCAGCGAGCAGAATTTAACCTGAAGCACAAACTGAGCATCCCAGACCTGCACGAACTGTTAAACAAGGCACAAAAGACCAGCTCATGGGTGGAAGAGAGACAGGAGATGGGAGAGGGAACCTAAAAGGAACTGATACCTTAGAGTAAAATCAAAATGAAAGCTCTTTTTCCTTTTCAGAAAGCAACCAAAGAAAAAGATAAAGATGTTATTATACTTACAACAAAGTGATGAATTCATAGATAGTGCTAACGGAAACACAATGTCTGTGTTCTTTTTCCACAGTACTGCCAATGACAGATCGCTGTATTTCCAAAGAAAGCCACGTAAAGAGAGAACTGTCCATCCCTCCCTGGGACAGCTTGTTCCTCTAGCTCACCCTGCAGTTTACCCATGTGGTACTTGGCTAAAGGTGGAAGCTGTTCCAAAGTGGCCACAGATACTAAAAGACTGTAGGCTATGCCACAGGTCTGACTCAGTCTCAGTGATCTCTTCCAAGCAACGTTCTGCAAGGTTGGAACTTGCAGCATGATCTGAACCATCTCAGCAGTGGCAAACATCTCACTGCAAGGTCCAAAAGGTCTAAAATCCAAATGGATGAGACCAGCTTGGAAAAGAGGTCATGCGCACAGCTGAGAGGGATGTGTGTTGCTGAAGTAGATTTCAGGTGGTTTTTTTTTCCAACAAAATACGCTAGTTGATCTTTCTACATACTCAAAATGATTAACTGTGCATCAATGACAAAAATGAACCTGTAACTGAATGGAGGAAGCAGTGGAGATTCATGCAGAACCCAGCAACTGAAGGGAGGAGAGAAAAAACAGCCCTCAGAAGGGGTTAATGCTCCACCAGGGGTGACTGACCTTTGTATTTGTAACTGTGGTAAGTCGTCACACCAAAAAGAACAACAAAAAAAGACTGAAGCTAAGAGCTTCAAGCTCCCCGTGGCTCTCCAAACTTCACTTTTATCAGGTTAACATTACAGAAATTCACAAGCACGCAAAGAGAATGTATTGTGTTTAATGGACCAGTCAATCTAGAATATTTTCATTAGGAGAGCATAATGAATGGGCTAAACTTCACTACATCATTTCTGCAAAGTAATGCAGAACAGACAGAGGATTGGAAAGGCAATTCCAACCAGCAATAAATATTTCCAAGAAGAGGGAAAAAAGTGACTCTGCCCCCTCCTTAAATCCTTCCCAGTTCTTAAGCAAATGAGGCACCAGTGATGGTTGTTAACAGACGAGCTGTTAATAGACCAGCTGTATCTAAAAGATCAGATACAAGCTGGGATGGGTAATCATTAATGGTTAAAACCATCCATGCCCCACAGAAAATTGCTGGTCCTGAATAGAGAGAAATCACATGTGGGTGTTAATTCTGCTCTGAAAAGTTATTGGGATCTGTGTGATTTAGAGTTTCTCATTCTCCACTGTGCCTCAGAAACAATCTCTCTCTCTCCTGCAGTGTTAAATTACTCTTCTTCACAGACAACGGCTGTATGAGGCTCTACATACTTCTGAATCTTGTTTTCAGACCCCAGTTCCTTGACAGGCTGTTTATCCCTCAAGAGCAGCTGAAATAAAACTTGGTCAATGTCAGCTCTCCCAAGTAGGGGTGCTGGTAGCCTGCAACTGCCAATTAACAAGGACTTTGTCTCTCCCCTGTGTGAAGGTCTGCTATTTATACTCCAAAAAGAAAGCCTTTCAGTTCTCTTGATACTAGTGCAAAAAGGCCAAATCGCATAGAAGATACTTTGGGGAGGGCACACCACAGTCCACAACCTTACTTCCCCAAACCTCGCGGGTCTCTAAAGAAACCACAGTGCTTAATGACCCACACTGCTGCAGGTTCACTACTATCTAAGGGCAACACATTGAGGCTCCCATGGTGTTTGCAGTTTGGAGTGACCTTAAAGCTGCTGGCACACAAGACGAGAAAAGCACTTCACTTCAACATGATGGCCATTCTGGAAAGCGAGCGTTTTGTTAGTAACATACCTTTTCTGCTTGTACGTCAGCATTGCTTCAGCAATGGGCAACTGGTGTGCACAGTTTGCCCCTGCTATATACTGCGTTATTCTGGAGACGACATCAGGTGCCTCTGGAACTGCAACAGAAGAGAGGAAAATCAACAAAGCGACTTCTCAGACCATCACCAGCACTGCCCTCCATTTGCTCAGCCAGGCAGCTGATGGTACCCAGCCAGCTTCATCAGAACTGCATCTTCCAAAGGAAGCTGACTGTGAAGGCGTCTACACAAAAGCAAACAACCTCCAGGAGTACCAAATAAAAACATTAGGAAGGCAGACCAGATACACAGGCATGTGGCACAGCACTATTTATTGAAGTGTTACCGTGAAACTTGTTAAAATACTTTTATCTGAAAATGTGTAGCTGCTTATTAGACTTTTTTCCATCCTGACTGTATATCTGCTGAAGTAGGTGCCTAGTTACCTCTCCCAGAGCTTTGGGTCGTTACTGTGCTCACACCAGCGTTTGCGTTACCTGATTTCCTACTGAACTCATGGCCTTGCTGGGCCCATTGGAAAGACACGTGAGAGGCACGCAAGGATGGAAGAGCACAAAGATCATTTTTGTGGAGCAGCAAGCGTGCCCAAAGTCTGTGAGAGTGCATTTGATTCCAGTTGACAGGAAGGCATTTCCTAAATGCCTTCCGTTTCCTTTTGTTTCAGAAAAAGCATCTCAACTGTGAAATCAAGGGAATGAAAGTTACCCTCACCAGGCACTTCCATGGTTTAATGAACATTTTCACCCAGAGTTTCTTACAATTTCTTGCTCAGGGACCAATGAAAAGCTATCATTATTTGCCAGATTGTCTTATGCCATCACAGGGCTTCTGTGCAGTTATTTTTATATATATATATATATGTGTGCATATATATACATATATATCCTATATTAATCTCTCTATATAAATATGGAGATTCTACAAGGCCTAGATGGCATAAAAATGATGATGCATTTTCCACATAGCACACAGGCAAGTAAAAAAGGCTGTAGCATACAATCTACAAAGAACAAACAAGGCTCTTGAGCTGAATCTCTACAGTAATGAAGTATCCCTAAAAGGCAGACACAAAAGCCGAATCTGTACTGACATTTGTCTCCATTTTCAAGGAATTAGAAGACAACTGTTCTGTGCATCTCTTCTTCCATGAGGTCATAATCAAGAAAAAATGTTTGGGTGGCACACGAGGAGACCTCTAGTCCAGCTCCCTGCTCCAAGTAGGGCTAACTACCTCCAGAACAGGCTGCCAAGGGCCTTGTCCTTACAAGTTCCCCTCTGCTGGAAAAGGCTCTGAACAATCCCTTGCGAAGATGCTCTCTTTCCTCCTCTCACAGCTAGAGGACTTCCATGAGCATCTGTTCCCTAAGGAGCCTCAGGCACCCCCTACAACTCCAACATGAGAACCACACTGCAACCCTTGCACCCATGCAAGTGTTCCAAAGGCCATGATGTTTTTTCCTGCTAGTGAAATTCCCATGGGGGATATGCCACCATGAGAGGATTGCTCCTCGTTCCAGTTTCAACCCTTCCTGTAGCCCTAAATGAAGGACGAAAATCCTCCTTTTGCCTGTTTCTCTCCATTCTCGAAGGAACGGAAGGAAAAACTGTAAGCATTAATATTTTAAGCAAATCAGTACTCTAACAAACAGCAAGGCTTTATGCTGGCCTAGAACAGATTCAGATCAGAACAGGAACTCGTTGATCTGACCTAGGGCAGCTCTCACATGTTACAAGCACTGGTGAAGAACAAAATTCTTTTTTAATGAGAAAGATCCTGCCAGCGGATTTCAGAAATGCCAAGGTCATTCCCCCGTGCAACTAACAGAAGTTAATCTTCCCAAAGTTTACAGTTTTTGGAATCTTTTGGGCTGGACAATTTCTGAAGGGTCACAGAAAGCAATGTACTGAACATGGTGGTCTGTGAGACCTCCTCACCACAGAACAAAGCTGAGAGCTAGGTAAAAACAGAGTGACTCAGAGACAGCTAGCGTCCTGGAGCCAACAGCTGTTTGCAAACCACCAAGCAGAGGACATACAAAGGTCAGCATCTGAAAAGGGAATGTGGTGGAGTTAGGAAAAAAGAGGAACAAAAACATTTGTCTGCTTCCTCTTATATTTACTTGACCTTTACTAAAATTACTTATTCGAGCCTTTTATCCCACACAGGCCAGACACAGACTCACGGTCTTACCAGTGGTCTGTGCTTCAAGTTTGTTGAACAGATCTCTCCAGGCTAGATCTTGGAAGAAGTTGTTGTATCTATAATCTACAGACCCCAGATACTTGGCCACTGGATGAGATCCTAAGAAAGAAAGGAAAACATGACAGTTGTTCTTCCCAGCATGGAACGCAGGTATATTTTTCTTTTTGTCTGCAAGGAATTAAATTCCAAAATCCAACTATACTAGACATCCCAGAAATAAGTTTCTTCAACTATAACAACAAAATGTAGTCCAGCTTATCTCTACAAAAGCATGCAAATAGACTTCCCAGCAGAGAGATTGCTTCAGCACCACTTTCAGTGACACCTTCCCTTCTCCCCTCTCCCTCCCGCCAAATTAAACTTTAAAAAGCCAAGGAAAACAGGGCTGCGAAACTGCTGAGGAAACAAATGATTTGGAAGACACGGAGGCCACGTGGCTCTCCATCTCCATCACTCAGTTTTGTGAGAGGCTGGCCCCGCAGCACTTCGTCCCTGCAGGCACTGTGGCCACAGGAGACAGATCCTTCCTCCAAACACCATTTGCACACCATTGCTCTATTGCAACAGAGGAGAGGAGATCACCTGCAACCAGGGAAAACCACCCAGGGAGCCTCATTTAATAGGAGGAGCAGCAAAATGGCCATAGATGCAATATATAAGCTATAATTAAAGACAGAAGTCAGAGCCCCAGGATTACAGTCCCGGTGAATGTTGGCACATGCATCAGGTACCTGCGTGCCCTAGCTAAGCCTCGTGCTCCTCTAAGAGCATGGAAAAGACCTCATTTCACCAACTTTGTGTCCTGCCTGCAGCTTGCAGCCCTGGCTGGAGACCTGCCTTCACCCTCCACCGAGCAGGGAAGGGAAAGCATTGAAGCCACCACCTCTGCCCTAGGAGAGGTGAAAACATTTGCCACTTTCATTTTAGGTGCCATGTGTCCCCAGCTCAGACAACCTGATCTTACAACAACTTCTCCAGCAGAGGAGAGGAGGTGTGCCAGGGCTGCTCTGCCCAGCCGCCACGTTTCAGGCTTTGCTCTTTCCATGCTCAGCATGAGCCTTGTACATTCACACTTTGTACAGGCCTCAGAGCTTCTCCTCAGCAGCCTATTTTTGTCCTTCCTGCACGCTGATTTCTCACATTAAGCCTCACTTCCAGAGACCACAACAGCTGTGTCATCGGCTGGTAATCGCTAACCTGACAGCTCCGGCCCAAAACACCCCTGATTGCTTAAATATGCTTATCGTCCGCATCTAAAGCTCACAGTGGAAAAACCCACTGCTTCTCACCCTCCAAACCAGTGCTCATTTTCAGACTTCCACACCACGTTTAAGCAGACGGCCCCTGAGTTCCCCTCAGAGTCATTACAAACCGAGGCCTAAGCTCTCCCCTGGAGCCTGCTGGAAATGGCTACTTTGAGCCTTGTAATTTCTTTTCCTGTGGCGTTTTTAGCAGCGCACGTGGAGCAGCTCGGCGTCACACGCTGGAGAAGTGACAGCTTTCCCACATGCTGGAAAAACACAGCACACATGCATGGCAGATGCAGCTGGAAACGAGTACTAAACAAAAGATATCCCAAGTTGTATCCCTGGGAGCTAGATAAAATGTTTTTTTTAAAAACTACGGTCAAAATAATCCCAACTTTCTTTTTTTCCTTCTCTTGCTTGCATCTTTTCAACTGTCTCTCCACTAGTTTGGGCATTAAAGGAGTCTTTCAGCCACAGAACTGGCAGCACAAAGCAGGACCGAATCTCCCAGTACAGACATTTACGGACAAGCAGCATTTCTCAGTGTCAGCAAACCACTGCAGGTTGGCTCTTCAGTCCCTGCAGCATGTAGCTGAAGGTAAAGCCACCCTAGAAAAGACTCCACCACTCCCTGCTTTGAAGGTGCTGCTAACAGCAGAAAACTTTTCCTTTAAGACATTTATGGCATGGTCCCCATCTTGTCTTTGGTGCTTTTTCAGTTGTCAGGAAGAAGACGTTGCTGCTCAATCACTTTAATGAAGTGCCAGAAATAAGCACTTGATCCAATCAGGAAATACTGCAGACTTCTATGGGAAAGGCCACGATAGGAGAGAAGTTTCTATATTTAAAGCACATTCAAGAAACATTCACAGTTCCATTTATCAATTGAAAGTGCTTTATTTTTTAAATTACTGAAGTTTTAAGGTTAAAAAAATAAACACAACAAAACCCCAAAACACTAGCTAAATCTTGTGCATGAGTTTCAAAAAGACGATATTTTCAGACCATTAAAGACTGAAGGACGGAAAACTTTTTTGTAGGCTAAGAGACAGGCAGCACGTGAGGACCCAAATCTTCAGCCACAGAGTCTCATTCAAAGCAAATTGGAGCCTGCAGAAATCTTTCCTTCTCGTGTTTCTGTCCCCTAAAGGGTTCTCTCTCCTATTGCTACCAACTACTTTGGAAACTAAATGCCTTCCTTACAGAAGGATCCAGGGCTCCTGTTCTTTTTCACTTGATCCTGCACATCTCACCACCAAATCAACAGCCTTCTATCCACTGCTCAGGGTGCCGGGCAGCTTGACTCCTACAGCAAATGCCATCAACTGGTCCCAAGCCTAGAAGACTGGAAAAAACACTTTTCAAGGTTACTGCTGCCTGTGTCATGTCACCTAAGTGCCCTGTTCACATCCACTGAAGCCAAGCCTTGGACTGGACCAACTTCTGCCATCACACACTTACAACACCAACATTGCCCAGATGCCCCTGCCCACAAGCACCAGGGACTGCCTGGCTGCCCAGGCCTCTCTGCTCCAGCATTCCTCACATTTTTGACTGTGACAACGAGACCCCTGATGTTATTATCAGTGCACACCACTTCCCTGGACACAAGAGATCCAAGCTGGGTTACTTCCCAGCCAGGCAGGCTTGCTGAGCTGTTGGAAGGGCAGAGATAAGGTGCTGGAAAACTGAGGAAAGAACCCGAGGAGAAGAGCACGTGAAGGAAAGGTCAAAAGATGCATGTAATTTGAATAATTTAAACTCTCAGCAGTTTCAGAGCCTTTTTAGCATTTTTCATCTCTACCCCCCTCCATAATAAACATTTTCTGTGTAAGCCTCAGAAAGGCCTGAACAGTTATTGCTTTGGGAAACACAGTGCCCAATGAATTAAAGATTTCAGTCAGGGCAAGAGTTTCTAGAACATTATTCTGTGCATTCACTGTACCATGATAATAAGGTATATATACGAGCCTGCCCCTGTGGGAGAAAGGACTCAACCCCTTATGTTAGGCAAAAGGTTTACAAGCAGACTTTGACATCAAGAATAAAGATGAAATTCACTCACACAAGAGCAGTGCAAGCATTAAGCAACGCTATGCCAGCATGAGATTTGCCTCATTTAACAACCTGGCCAAAGCTTTCACGAGGGCTATTGCTAAGGGAACACATCACATTTAACCCATTCATCTTTCTACGAAAAAGAATTGTTCCTTACTTACCTAGAGGGATGATCAAAAATCTCATGTAGCCGAGCCAGTCTGGGGTTTTGTGAGACAGCTGCTCTACAAAGAGCCTCAATACAGCACTGAGGTAATTCTGGGCTCCGGCCACTGCAATTTTAATGGGGTTTGGAGGCTGAGAATTGCAGTTACAGCTAGACAGAAAAAGAGGGAACATGTTCATAATTGTGCTTCCAACCAACTACATCAGAACAAGTCAAAAAAATGGGTTAATAACAACCAAGGCAGAAAAGAGCTCGTTCAACACACAAGGCAATATCAAAATCATTATCAGCAGCTTAAACATTGTTAACAAAATGCAACATTGTTCAGTACTTTCTTAATTGGTCTTCTTGCTTCTTTTTCCACACATTTTGATAGTTTACAAAGGGTTGTATAAACAATCTACATTGGGATGTACCCATTGCAACTAACAGCTGTGTTGGAACATATCTACAGCCCTCAATACATAGCTAGGAAATGCCTCAAGCAATTGAGGACATTATCTGGGAATTAATTTAAGGGAAGAAAAAAAAATTGTTTTTAAAGCTATTATCTTCACATGCTTTACTGGTTATTAGATCTGACATAGGAGGCAGCCTACAAAGTACAATCTCTTAAATTCAGTCAATGAAGAGAGATTTGTGTCCTCACACGTGGCAGAACAGCAACAACTTTGCAGGGCTGGCAAGTACTGAAGAACCACACAACTCGGACTTCAGGAGACTAAACTGGGGAGAAGTATTCCCCCACTGTTGGATGGAAAACTCCCTGAGCACTGGGGCACAGGAGCTGAGAGGCTTTTAGAGCTGAGGACTGCCAGCCCTCCTTCCTGCAGGAGGCTCACCAACCAAAGAAGCAAAGGGTCACTTACTATCGCTGTATCCTGGAGACAATAGTACTGAAAGCTGCCTGAATATCAGCTGAGGAGCATGTGCAGACCACTGGCAAGGTATGCTTTTGTAAGACATCTGATAGGTACTGAGGAGAGAACAGAACACGTTAAAGTCCTTTTGGCTACAGTTTGCCACGTGAAAATCTCACCTCCCCCCAGCCTCCTATGGATTGTCACAGCAAAGTGTGGGCACTCTCCCCATGTCCCATGTGTAGGTGACGCCGCTGTTTCCCAGACACCTTTTCCTTGTGCATCAGCCATAGAATGGCTTTTCCTCTACAAAGATGGAAGCACTGCTTGACAAACACGAACACTACATCCAAAACATTGCATTTCTGGCAGTGATGACTCTAGACCAGCAGTTCTCACGGCCGCAGGGAGCAGGGCAGCAGCAGAAGGCTGTTTGCCTAGCAGACAGCTCTGGGTAAGAGCAGATGCTCTCTACTTACCTGCCTGCAGACCTGCACATACGGTGCTCTCTGATTTAAAAGAACTTGACAAACACAATATTCTAATATTTTGCCTACCCTCGAATACCAGAACAACAACAAAAAATAGTGCTACATTCCTTGTGTTGGACCTTTCCCCCTCCATGCAGCTCAAAGGGAAAAAAGTTAACATACACCTGAAGTACATATGGATAAAATGTTGACAAGTGTCCGCAGTTATCTCACTTTCAAATTCTGCACCACTAATCCTCACACCCTAGCCAATGCCATCATCATCTCATCTGATACCATATACATTGCTGGAAGAAACCTGCACAGCTCTCTCTCCATCTCTAGATGGCATTTCTCCCTCTTCCATGCTTAGAGTGACTTGGAACCTGTAACTCAACTGGTATTTCTGATCTCTCAGACACTGAGACCCCAGTTCTACTAGAAGCAGAGAGCAGAACCAGCCAACGTAACTCCACAAACCTGGCACAAGTTCTACAGCCTACAGTCAACCAGTACACATTTAACTTGCCTTTTCTATATATTTCTATATATTTTATTGCTGTCTCAGACTGAGGTTCAGAAAGGAGCAAAATTTGTTTTGACGCCCCACCCAAACTCAAAGCAAATGATTCCACATTGCCAGTACAAGAGAGCAGCGCTCAGAGCTCTCCTTAACACAAACACCACACACCAAGAAAAGATGTGGTGATGCATCCCCAGACAAGAATCACAAAAATATGTGCAAATCAACAATGCTGAAGTATTTTCTCCTGTGGAGATCACCAGTGCCCAGCAACATCAGCCTAAACCAAAGATGTGTCCTCCCTGCTTCCTTTATCCCTTCCTACCATAGTGGAGAAGCAAGCTCTTGAGTGCAAGGCTCTAGCCATACCTGTTGTGCTGCTAACCAGAAGAAATGGCCTTTCAAAGAACAGAGAAAGTCTCTGGGAAAAGATTGAGCTGACAAAGCTTTACAAAATCCATAGCATCTCTTGGTGAAACTCTGTGTGTAGGCAATTAACCTTCAATTTATCGCCACCCCCATGAACCACCACTGCAGAATCTACTTGGTTAGTGGTAAAGGTCAATTCCCAAGAAGAACAGTGCTTCAGATAACGTCTCCAGCATTTACCTGGCCTTGCCAATCAGAAGTATTGACAAGAATAATGTTTTCTGGCAGCTGGTCATCAGAAACCAGGATGTGATTTAGTTGGTCATACACCGTTTTCCTGGGGATCTGGAAATGAAGACACAGAACAGAACAACAGAAGGTATCAGCTTTAATCCTCATACCAGCAGCTCCAGCTCCTGCAGTTTGAGAGTGGTGGCTCTGTGTGGGCTGGCCAGTTCTTGGTCACTCCATCAGCAACACATGCTAATGGACACATTGATTGCTGGCAGTGACATTTGTCAGCTTCTTCAGCACTGCAATATTCTGCAGGCTCCTTTATTGGCCACCTTGGTTTTGTCAGCCATTACTCCTTCTGCAATGCATTTTCCTTAAGTCACTTTATACCAACTAACAGTAGCTCGAGGAATTCTGGATTTACAGAAACCAGCAGCTATCTCTGTCAAGGAGGGAATTAACCGAATCCTGCAGTTAACAAGAGCATGGCACAGAGATATTCTGCATAAATCAGTCCCCTTTTGCAACTTCCCTTATTTCAAAGGAGTAATTTCCCTTATTTCTAAGGAGTAATTCCTCAAAACATCCCTATTTGTTCCTCATCACAACAATCTGTTCCAGTGTTTTCAATTTATGGCTGGCAACAAGCTGGCAAAGCCCAGCAGACAGCATGGAAGGTACAATTATCAGCCAAGAAGTAAATTTCCTCCTTCCTGGAGCTGTGAGGTCCTGTACCTTTCCAGCAGGGACAGCACTTGGGCCAGAAGGAAAGGGATCACAGGAGACAGATGGAGAACACAAAAGCCATGAGTGGCTGGAGACAGAGAAACATTTTTCACACCTGTAAGTGGTGCCGGGTGTCTGGAGATCGTTCATTATCCAGACTGTTTGCTCTTTCATTCTGTGGCCTCACTGGCTGCCTCTCCTTCAGAGATGTGCTTCTTCCCCGCCGTCCCGTCTGCTTCCCTTCAGACCTGCTAGAGAGAAATGCTTTCATTCCAGACCTGGCTCATATCTGAGCAAAATTCACCCCCAGACTCCCTAGATCACCCCCATCTGGCAACCTCAGCAATGCGACTCCAAGCACTGGAGATTCACACATGTAAACCTGAGCTAGCCTGAGACCTGTTAATTCTGCTTCTGATGGCGCAGAAGCTATAGAGCACATGGTGCAGCCACACAGAATGTTGTCATCGTGTCCTCAGAGTCACAGGCAGACTTCCACAGCAAGACACACACCACCACCACCACGCTAATCACCACTCCAGCATAATATGAACCATCCACACAAACTGTAGACTCACACCCAAAAGCAGCACAGAAATACCTCTTCAAAAGAGCATCTATCTGCTCACAAATAAATAACCAAATAAACTACATGGTGTGGTTGTTGAAGATCACGTTCATTCCCCTATTAGGGAACTTAGACCCGACAACCACCTTTATGGCCAAAATCTGCATCAGCTGATCCAACAACAGGGTCTTTGAGCATGCAGCCCCAGAGTAAACATCCCTGAGCAACATCAGTATTCCTTTTCAGGGTTCTTGGTATTCATTTATCAAGTGCCCAAGGCCCACCTCTCAAGTGCCTGAACACAAGGATGGGCTCCTTGCAGTCGATGCCTAAAGGCCATACCGAACAAAGGCTAGCAGGCTGTCCACGTCCTCCCAAGCAGCCCTGCAGCAGGTGCAATGCTGTGCCACTGCTCTACCTGGTGGATGGGATAATGAGGGACTCCGTCTTGGTGATCTTCCCGCTGGGCGGGAGCTTCTCAACAAACACATCTGGTGTGGGAAGCTCAGCTTCTTGAACCTCAGCTTGCTGGCTGGACTCCTGCAAACACACAGAACCAAGTCAGGAACAAACCCTTCCCTCCTTGTGACTACCACGAGGGCTGGCAGGAGGGACACCTGGCTGGGCTACATGCAGCCCGTCCCTTCCAGACACGCTACTCAAGGCCAAAGTCAATACGGTCTTGTTGAGAGAGAAATACATTGGAGAAATGTACAAATAGCATGTTTTCAGCAGAGCAACTTGAGCTTTGGGTTTTTTTTTCCCCCAGGACCAGCTTGATTTCTGCCAATTCAGCTGGAAGTAGTAGTTCTGCCTGACATAATGCACCAACCCCAAGAATACTTTCCAGGACGATTCACGTGCTCAGTGGCATATTTCAGGCCAGCCTTCCTCAAACCAAGAGAAAGGCTGTTTAAAAAGAAGGCCATGCGAAGCATTTTAATGTCAAAAGGCTGAAAGACAAGAACCTCCAACAACTGGGGTCAGGAGCAGAGCTCAGCATTATCTTCACTGCAGCTACCATTGCCTACATCAGCTGTGCTGTATACGCTGCTACATGAACAGGCAGACACATGCCACAGAACGCAGCTCACAGTTGACAACCAAACTGCCAGGAGGAATGGTAACAAGTGAGTTTGCAACTTACAAAAGAGACAGTGTCAGAAATACTGTCGCCTGGGTGTTTGGTTCCAAGAGTCTTTGACTTTTCAGGCACTTCTACCTGCTTGAGAAGAGAAAACCATTAGAAGGTACGACAGAAGCACAATTTTTCACCCATGCCGCCTGGATGAGGCTGTTCAAAAGTCACAGTTTAAATACTGCACAGCTCCGCAGCACAGCCGTGAGTGCTTCTGTTCACATCAGAACTGAATATGTTAGCGCAGGACATGGCAAGGCAGCAGCTGAATCCTGCTTTGAATTTAATGCAACCGTCGCATTTAAAAATCAGGTAACAAAACCCTACAAGAAGATCTGGCACCAATCCAACAGGACCCAGGCCCTGCAAGGCCTCCTCCTGTGGTTCTGCAGCTGTGGTACCAGATGTGGTTAGGCATTAACCAGCACAGACGGCCCTGCAGCTGCTTCACAGAACCAGCCTGGGTGCCTTCAAGCTCGGCGGCCTCCCTGCAATGCCAAGGCCTGGCACTGCTCTTGGCAACACAGCGCCGGATCAGACACAGATAAGAAACACACACGTCTCATGAATATGACAGCTTGTGAGACCAAGGGAAGGTGCTTGGGGCAGGGCCTCCACTGGAGGCTCTGTTCTGGAGCTCCTGGACGCAGGCAAGGCAGGTCCAGCCCCTGAGCCCACTTGCTCCCATCGAGGCTGCTCGTTAGCGCTGTGACAGGAGGCGCTCCAGCTCCCCCCCTTCCCTCAGCCTTAGATACTCAGTGCCTAAAACCCTCAGACAGATCCATTACTACACTGAGAGACATACTTTACACCACACAGTGTACAAGAGGCAAGAAAGTCCCCCAGAATTGGTGCTGATATTCGCTGTGCCTAGTACTGCCATCCAACAGGAGATGGAAAAGGGTGAGCAGCATTCACTTCAGCATTCGCTCCCAGCCACCAGGAAAAGCAACCTGACATCAGTGTGGTAAAGCTTCCTCCAAGCAGGGTCAGGGAATCCCTACAGCTCGCAGGCAACATCTCCCATCCTGGCTACTGCAAGTGCATTGAAAACGTGGAGATGCTCACACTATTAGCAAGTATTCAATACATAAACTGAAGGCGCTGACTTAACACTTGATTTCTGTTAAAAAAATAAAAAAATAAAATCACTCTTTCTTGACAGAATATTCACGTCTCTGCATCCAAGTCTTTGGAGGAGGTCAGAGAGGGTGCTTTAATTTACACATGTACATAGAGATAGCGCAGGTATCAAGGATGAACACGACAGGTTAGCACCGTGTGGTCAGAGCACTTTAATTTCAAAGGGAATGCAGATGGGCAGACAAGACCTTGAGGCTGCTACGTTAACTGCAGACAGATAACCTTCTTGAGACGACTTACAGGACTTGATGGCTCTCTCTGGCTCTTGATGCTGTGGATGCTACCAATTTCTGTCTGAGAGCTGGAGTGTGACAGTCCTTCAAAATAAGGTCTGAATAAGGAAAACAAAAACAGTCTGTTTTTATTAAGAGCATTAACAGAGAAAGTCCGCTATGTTCCCAGCAAAGAAACGTGACTGTTCCCAAAGTGTCTTACCACTCCTCTACACTTCCAGTAAAATTTACAAGCTACTTTTGATCCTGTGAGTGAAAGGAAGGGGAGGAAAGGTCTCCAGGACAGCAGGACAAGCCTGAAAGTCCAAGGAGTCCTGTCTAGCCCTGGCACTGACTGACCGACCTCCATGTACCGGCTCCAACATGTCAGCTGTCACCCACCAGATCATATTTATAAAGCGCTCACAAGGAATGCCTGCATGCTCTCACGCGACGCACCAAACAGAAGTTTTTACTTCCATAAAATCTGGGATGGGCCCACGGGCCCAGCATTTTCACCGAGCAGAACAGAACGCACATTCACCCCACACGAGCAGTTGTGCCTTTCCTACCCCCAGCACCAGGTGCAGAGTTTCACACTGCAGCTTTTGTTTCAGCTTCGCAAACGCTGATTGAACTACACAGCATTCCAGACAAGGTCTAGCTCTTGACTGAAAGACAGCAAGTGAAGGAGAATTACTGCCCCCCACCCATTCTCCGCTCCTGTGGGCTAAGTGACTCCTGGTGCTCATGTGCATTTTATTTCCAGCTTGCATCTGGACTTGGCTGCCAGCCCTGGGATCCAATTGCACATTTGCTCAAGAAGATAAGGTAGCACATGCAATCAGATTGTGCCTCCATGTAAAAAGGCAGATCATCACTGCAGGCTTCAAGACTCGATTACAATTCAAGGAACTGATTTTTTGTTGTTGTTGCTGCAGGAAAGAAATAATGCCTACAAGCATCAACATTTATCACATTCCTTTCGTGATATGAATGCAAGAACTGGGCAGAGGAAGCCAGAAAGCATCTCCCCAGGACCAACTAGAAGCGATCCACAGCTCAGCTCCACTGTGCTGCCATACACCAGCACCTACAAAAGCTGGTTCAAAACAGGCTTGGGTGTATCTACTTCTGCTGCAGTCGGTCACCCTCAGGCCCTGAAGAGCTCCTTTATTTCCTGCAGTTCTACTTCCTTAATCCCTGCAAAGACTTTCTTTCCACGTAGGGTCTTATCAGCTTTCCCAGAAAGACCGCCTTGCCTATCACTACTACTGCTTCTGCAGCTTCCAACCCTTCTTCTGCCGCAGCACCAGATTCCTTGCCTGTTTCTACCACCTCTTCAGAACATCTGTGTGAAGTTTATTTCCACTGCCTGCCTGTCAGCAGTTCCTACCCCTGTGCTCAGGTGACAGGCAGGCAGACTATTTGCAAAGGGAACGAGGAAAAAAGAAGAAGGGAAATTAGACACCCCACACCCAACCCACAAGCAATTATCAAGTTATCCTAACATATACTGCTGCTCTGACACCAGGTCAAGGGAGGTGGGAACAGGGTGGAGGGGTGAGAATAGAAACACCATCTAATCCATCTAATCTGTGCTGACACTGCACGCTGTCCCTCTTCAGTCCCAGCTCTCAGGAGACTGAGCCCCAAGCAGTTCCTCAAACTGACTGCTCTGCAGGCGTCTGCCCCAGCATCAGCCACCCCACACTTACTTTAACTTTGGCTTTGGAGTGCTCAAGACACTGTCGTCATCTTCCATTTCTGGCCCGCTGTCGCTGGGGTTCTCTATGTCCAGCGTGTCATACAGGAGGTCCAAGTCCTCCTCCACCTCTGGGACGTGCTCTGCTGGGTCCTGCTCCGAATCCAGAACCTATGTGCAGGAGAAAAGCAGGCATGGCTGACTCTGCTAGCAGTCAAACAGAGCCCGTGAAGTTTGGGGGTGAAGTTTGTCAGTACCTGTGTAAGCAATACTTGCCTCTTGGACTAGTTTTCTAGTTATTGGACTAGTTTTCTAGTTATTAACCATGGAGTATGTTCACTGGTCAACTCTATTCTGTAAACAAAGCCTTCAGAAAGCCCCTAAAGGAGTCCCAGTATTCTTAGAACAAGCACAGAATTGCAGGGCTCCCAACTGAGTAATCTGGGTTGGGTTTCACTGAAAAAGTTGCCATGACACATCCTAATTTCATGTTTGGTACCCAAGCAGGGAGAAATGTGACAAAAACGTCCACAGAAGGTGTCAAACCTGGACAAGGATCAGCTGCAACCCGCATGCAAACCTGAAGAGAACAGGTATCCCATGACAAAACTTCTCTAAAGTTTCTTCCCACATATAGAGTAAGCACAGCGCTGTACCCAGCTCAGAGCTTGCTTTTTGAGTGGCAGCTCCAAAAAACAGCAGGCTGAGACCTCAGATACGGGCGCTGACTCTGCTGAGCTGACTTGGGAAGAACAGCGGAGCTTACAGGGCTGTTGGGAAGAGTCAGGAAGCATGAGGAGTTGCTCACTCTTTCCCACAAACCACAGGATCTGCATGCAGACTGACAGCCAAGCGAGCTGTTAACTGTTTTTCTATCAGATCCTCAATGTTACACAGGTTTCTGGGTTCTGGATCTCTTTCATTTTTAGCTCTGACCAGACAGCTGTCTCTCCTGTGCATCCGCGTTTCCTATCAAAGTTTTTCAAGTCTTGCCTGGCTGTTCCAGTAAGATGATCAAACAGGCAGCAATTTAACTTCACAAGCAATATACATAGTAGTCTACTTGCCTTTGAAAAAGATAATTTCAAAGCCGTCTTTGAAATTAATGGGTACGAGTGATTATCAAAATCTGGTTCTGATAAAACTTGATCTACAAAACATTTGATGGCATTTTAAAGTTGGCCCTCGAGCTTCCATGCAAGGCCAGGGCATTAGGACAGGTCACATCAACTGCAGACTTGGAAACAAAGTGAAGTGAACTAGGAGGAAACAGGATAATGTTCCTGATGACTACAGCAGGGCACACACGGAGCAGTAAAGAGAGCAATATGCAGACAGGAAGGCTTCCAGCACGCATTACTTACCTCATCAGACACTTTAAACCTCTTCAGCAACGCCACAACCTTCTGTTTGAAGTTTTGTTGCTGCAAGTCAAAGACATTTTTACGTAAGTAAAGCATCAGTGAACTGCCTTCTCCCAGTAAGAAGCCCGGCCACATGACACGGGTGCTCTAGCTGCTGCTTCAAGTCAAAAAACTGCTGGCACCACAAACCAAATCTCTGCTATGCACATCTTGAAATCAGCTTTTCCACACCTATGGCACTTCCCTGCATTACAACAAAGTCCCACTCCACTAAACATTATGATAAGCCTTCTGGCCCCGATAGATGGCACCACTCTTGGCTGGACTCACAGTGGACAGCAAATTTCTGGCGAGCATTTGAGAGTCAGCTCCTACAGATCTCAACACTGGTGAGCCAACACAGGGCTCTACCCACAGACCCACAGACCAGACGTATTTTCTATCAAACTGTTTTTCCTGTTGCAGTTCAGGCTTGCTTGTACGACTAGTAGCACTGCAGAGAAGTTGCGAGGCTTGTCCTTTGCACTTGTCTATCAGAAAAATGCTTTCCAAGTCCAATACCCGCAGATCTAGGAAACAGCAGGCACCGAGCCCAAAATAACACAAACCCAGCTGCTGCACTGCCTTTGTGCTCACTTGCACACAAGAGCTATTTCTCTCCCGCAGGACCAAACAGCTGAGATTTATCCTGAGCTGCCCAGCCCTTCTCTGTCGCTGCCCAACCTCACACACACACTCTAAGGAAAAGGCACAGGAAGGCACAGGCAAGAAAGCTGGTTCAGGGCATTTGGAGTGGCATCCCTGTGTCAGGAGGAAAGGGAGGAGAAAATGGCTAGCACCAGGCCACTCTTTGGTGTAGCAAGCTGCTCACCTACTAGCTTGACTCTATCTCATGTGAGCTTTTCTTGTATGTCTCCCTGGTCCCACCACTCTGGCCTCGGACACTTCACCCCACCCCACTCTTCCAAACGTAGCCCTTTACCACTGAATGTAAATCCTGCAAGCTGTGCTGCCTTCTGGCCAGCTGAAGTTCAGGTGAAATAAATTCACCAGGTTCAAACGCTGTCCCCACTGCACTTGCAGGACCAACATGCTCTCATGCTCGAGCTGTGCTCTGACTCGGGATGTAAAGCAAAAACGTAAAAACGTTCATCACGCAGACCAGCGTGGCAGTCTGTGGAGGGAGCACACAAAGCAGGCAGTAGCTGAGGTGGCATGGCAAGAACTGAGCACTGGCCTGAATGCTTTGACAGCTGGCAGACAGGAGCCCTGGTGGGTTTGGAGCTGGGCTGATGTTAAATTTCCTGGCAGAACGTAACCTGGTCTTACACCAGCTCTGCACACCAGAGATTCAGTACCAGCTGAATGGTCGGGGACAGAAAGCCATTCTTATTAAGAAGAAGTTGCTCAAATATTAACTAAGGTGTGTGTTTTGCCCTGTGCTGTCACTAATGCCTGAAAACAATGCTAAGGACATGAAGCACATGAGCTAGCATACTCCTAGTCTATAGAGGATCTTTTTAATTGTACATTCAGGTCAAAACGGTGTTTATTCCAGACCTTCTCAAAACACAGATTTCAAAAATAGCCTCACAGAGGGTACAAATGAACTCCAAACCGACTCCTAAGTCCAAAAAGAAACCTAGCCCATTATGGTGATTTGAGTTATTGTCATCACAGACATGCACAAGTGCTTGTGTCGGCAGAAAGCTGCATTATGGTGCAGTCCAGCACAAGTCAGTGCTCCACACAGGAGTTTTACAGGCAATCACATGCTTGCTGTGAGAGGGCAGATGGCTGCATGCTACCTACCAAAGCCTTCAATATCCAGCTACTCCTTTTCCTCAACAGCACATGCACCACCTCAGGTTCATCGTCAAGCTCCAGCCCAACTGAGCTACTTAAATTTGTTTTGAAACCTTTCCACAAGTCTCTCCCATGCAGAGCACAAGCAGAAGAGCTTCCCTTGAAGCTATGCTTTCAGGACTTACGTGAGCACAGATTCTGCCCTGGCTTCGTTATGAGGCTGAATTTCACATGCTTACATGATTTCTGGAGCTCCCTCATCTTGCAGCTGAAGGACACTCACGGCACACACACCACGGACTGCCCCACTCCCTGCTCTGACAGCTTCTGCCTTCTCTTCACATGCTGTGACCATGCCCCCAAGCTCTCTGCTGGGCCAGCGTGCCTAGTGCTGCTGCTCCCACAAGCCACATGCACTGCAAATCCTGGCCAAACCCCATCAGTGTTAGTAAAACTAATTTCCACCGACCCTGGTTATGGACGTCGTTCTTACTATCGATCTCCGCTGCTTCTTGGGCTTCCCCAGCTCGTACTCATCATCATCCAAATCCTGAACAGAAAGAGGATTCCTTCGTTACCTTCGTGGCTTGGGGACACACGAGCATTTAAGTCCTAACAATGTTCCCTCTATGAACATGCTGCTCTATCTTCCAGGCATTCAACATTTGCTTTAATTGTTTGTGATTATGGTGGCAGAGGAAAAAGGAATTGAGCCAGGTCTGCAGAGAGCCAGAATACCAGAACAGAGAAGCAAAACGGCCCTAGTTCTACACTGAAGGAACAAGGATAGTTTCAGCCCCACGTTGCAGTGGGTTCCTCTCTCAGTCCCTCCAAGAGGTGGAGGCAAGTGATGCCAGAGTCTGAAGCAAGTCAGATCCAAACTCAAATGTATCTCATATCTACTCAGGGGTTCTCTGTAAGGACTCATTTTGCAGCAGGTATTAAAGACTAGCATCTGACTCGGATCCCACTGGCCCTTCCATGACAGCTGGGGCCTAGTTGGGCTCTTGGAATCCAGTCAGCATTACAGAAGCAATCAACTGATGCCTTGACCATTGAGCAGAGAAATGCATAGGAATGCCAATGTTTTAGTGTTTAAGGGGGCTCAAATCAACACATAAGATAAATCACAGCACAGTGGAAGAAATGGGATCCTGTGCATCTCCATTCTCCTTCTGCCACTGCACTGAACACTCGGTAACAGTCTCACACTGTCATGGTCTAGCTAGAGAATTAGACTTACAGCTTCAAGCACAGGCTGAGGATGTACATGCTCTACAGAACTCCTCACAGGGAGAAACCATGCCCTAAACAGTACCTGGCCCTGTACGGCATCATCACTGGCCTCCTGCTCAGAAGAGAAGCTCTCGTACTCCTCCTCGGAATAGTTGTCTGAAAGGGAAGGAAAGAGGGGAGAGATCCCATGAAACTCCTTTAATGCGAGGGGACAATCTCAACTCAGGAGCAAAGAAAGCCTACTAACAGCAATAAACCCAGAAAGGGGGCACACAAGGGGCCTGATAGCTTATCTTCTATCTGTGCCTGAACCAGTGAGATGGGAACCTCCTGGAGACGAGAAACAAGTAAGATATATCTAATATGAAGGACAAACCAGCACGCAGATAAGACTCCTTGAAATACCATCCCTTTTTACTCTGGGAAGAACCACCTGGCAGACAGCAGCAATTTCCTCACAAGGAAAATCATTTTTCCCCTTAAGTGGGCACATCTAACTTACAGAAACAAGTAAGACATGACAGGAGAGTCTCAATTCTATTGATGTGACACTTCAGGTGTCCTGCCTGTCCTCAGGCAGCAACACCTGCACGCACTACCTCCAACAGGTCACTCTGCTGGCAGTGAGCAGAAGCCTGGTACTACAAAGAAGGTGGAAGATCACAAGTAAAAACCCAATGACTTTCTTACACAGTGCACAACACTTGGATTTGCTCTCTTTAAAGCAGACCAGAGCCCACAGAAAACACGTGGCAGCTTTCTAGGTCTTACAGAGGTTAACGACATTTGTTGCACAACACCCAGAGGAAAAAGAAGTTGGCAGAGCAGCTTAAATGTGCATCTCCTGAATATGACACTGTTAGCCCTGTGAGAAGCTACAGGTTCTCAGCACACCTACCAGTAATGCTGGAAGAGCACACGTCTAACTTGCTGGATGGCTCAAGCCTGGTATGATATGCAGAAGAACCTCTGACAATCCCCAACTCCTGTCACCCTCCCTGCTTACACAGCAACAGGTTTGCAAAGTTGGTTTCCTTTGCAGCCATCAGTTACTGGTACGAAACTCATGCAAACCAGTTCTCATTTGTCCCCAGAAGCATCTAAGCTGTTTCCATCTAAGGTTTAACTGCAGCTAGTTTAGGAGACACTAGTCCTCAGAGCATGTGGTTGTACTCTTACCTGTGGACTTGATTTTCTGGCTGGGCTGCATTGTGCTGTCTTCGTGGTCAATTGGCTGACTTGACAAGGAGAAGATCCAGATTTCTGCTACCTTCACTGCAGCTTCTTTGATGTTGCTGAAGAGGCTTAGTACCTGGCCACCTTCTGTGGGGTGCTGCATGACCTGGGACAGAAATCAAGCAGCACCAATCTGCATTTAAATGTATTTAAACTTGCACCATTTGCATACTACGAGAGCTATTTATGTTAATAGAGTTACTTCAGATTTCCAAGTACAGAAGGAAGCCAACACTCTGCAACTGCAGAAGCCACTTGCAGGCAATACGCAATGCTAGCTGAGATTTTACTTGACTATTAATGCAAGTGATGGAAAGAAAGGAAAAATTTTCTGAGTGTGACAGCTGATTAGCTCATCCTTGAAGCATGATACTTGATTACCTCATTACTATGTATTTGCTTCCACAACACAGTACTGATTTGACTTATCAGGTTACCAACCTTCTGAACAGCTAATTAAGGAACTCACTTCTGTGTTAAAGCCCAACAGAAGAGCCAGCAAAAGCAAAAATTCTTGGTGGGACACACAGCAAAGTGTCTGAGAGAGCTGGCACCTGAATCTCAGAGGAGCTGGCCACCCTGAGTTAATGAAGAGGTGAGTTACAAAAAAAACAAGATGATGGAGGAGGCAGAGAGATATCTCAGCGTGGGTTTTTCTGCAGTTATCATCCCTTTGCCACCCACAGTTCACAGAGCTATGCCCTGAACTTAAGGCTCAGGTTCTCCTCTTGCCCCAGAGTCAGAAATTGCTTCCCCACCCCTACTTGCCTGCGCCTCAGCTTTCTACCGCACACCGGGCTGCCCTGTCAGCTCCTCACGTGGCTTTAAAATGACCTGAGCTGATGAGGAACATATGCCCCCTGCTCTTAAACTCTGCTCAGACTCATGCCTCCGATAGCTTTTCATTGCTTTCTTTTGTTTCAGCTGCCACAATAACTTTTTTTTTTTTTTTTTAAATGTACTGTCTCGGGGTCATTACCCTACAAACTGCAAAGAGGGTATAGGGTTTGTTTACCTGAAGTCTTCAATTTCTGAAGTATTCCAGATGAGCGGGAGTGCAACTATTTCCCAACAAAGTGAACCTTTGAAAATTTATGACCTTCTAACCTCAGTCAGCTGACATTACAGAAAGACCGAAAAAATAAGCCACACGCAGCAGCAAATGCCCAACACTTAGAAGCTCACTGATGGGTCTAATTAATGGGCCCACACATTTTCTGCCTTACAGCAATATTTAACTTCCAGCTCTTAAACAAACCAAACATGGTACAGGAAAAATGTTAGCTACAACACTATAAATTAGAATTTGGCTGATTCAAATGGGGAATTCAACATTTACTGCAAGTCTAAGGGAAGCTTAACTCACACACATGGAGTGTTCTTTATAATGAATTATTTAACACAGTAATAACTCTCCACAGCACAACATTATCTATTGTGGATGGTAACAAGTTGCTGATAGAATGTAGTCTGATGAAAAATATTGGCGTTAAACCGAATTTGTTTCTGCTAAGCACATCTCTAAATATGCGAACACAAACGGCAGAGATTAAACGGGGCATGAAATAATGAGCGTGGAGCTAAGCCATTCAGAATGCTTTAGTGAATAATTTAGCCATTCTTGGTTCCAGCATTAATTTTAAGAGTAAATCTGAACATTTTTATTATTTACCTCTCACGCACAGGTAATTCCACCTAAATTACCAAGAACAACCAAACAGGAATTGCAAAGGGTGTTTCAAGCAAAGTGATGAAAACTACATGATGCTGAACTCACACAGTAGCACAGGGAAACAGAGCAAACCTCAGTTGCTTTAACCTTCGTATTTCTTAGGGTTGGAAGGCTTGCACAAGTGCCCCTAACAGTTTTGTTTCTGCATATATGAAACACCATTTTTACATTTAAGAACACGAGACAAATGCATTAGTTAAACTCAACCAAATCAACTGGACTTTCTACTGTTTCTTTTCCAAAACACAGTAAAAAAGAAAATGTACAAGTATTTAAATACATGCTGAAGTGTCCTGAATACAACGGGGATTCATATTGCATTTGGGTGAAATTATTTGGACTCCCTCCAACTCAAAACAAAACCAAACAAGGCTAAAAAAATACCACAAATCTTGTAAGCTAATAAGCAACCCTCAAGAAACCCTTAGCTCTCAAGATATTAGCTAGAAAACACAAAACGTTATTGCTCAATACTAAAATCTTTTAAAAATACTTTTCTCTGACTACTAATTGCAGTTGTAAAGACAGTCACATGAAATCCATCCAGGTACTCCTCAATGAGGAGAGTGACAACACGGGGCTTAAAGAGAAGGGAATGGGGAAAATACCCCCCCTTGGAAGTATGGCTCATGCCAAATGCTGCTCACCTCAGCCATGTTGATAGAGCCAACAGCCAGAGTCTTGTAGCCCAGAATCGTTCGGTTCTTGTACCGTTTCCGCCGCTGCAGCATGATCTGAAGCTTGTTGCCTTCCCTCTTCAAGAAGTGAGGGTACTGAGGTTGGAAACACAATGCAAAAGGTTATTACGTCCCATAACATTATCTCCCAATTGCCTGATTCATGGCTCAATCCCATTCCTAGGGTTAACCCCAGGGCTTTTAGAAGTGCCTACATGAACTAAACCTCAACACACAACCCTCTGTTATCCCAAAGAGGCTCTCACAGGAGCTCTCAGCTCTGGACTTTCATTTCCCCAGCCAAGCACTTCATGCAGTCCTGATCCACCCTGAGGGAGCAGCCAAGCCACCTCTCACCTCAAAAGCAGCCTTGGCAAAGCTCTGCCAGAGCCCCAAGGCCACCCGAGGGACAGGGGGAGAGCTCGGGGAGCCCTGCACCTGCAGGAACAGTTCAAGCCCAGGGGTGCAGAGGAGCTGTTTGGTTTGTAAGGGCTGGGACCGAGGCTGGTTCCAAAGCAACGAGCAGCCCCCAAGAAATGGGTTGGGCTGCCTGGGCCTGCAGAAAGGAGAACCTCACTGCAGGGATCCTAACGTTGGACATACCTCAGAGAAAAATGCTTCATTTCACAGGCAAAAAGTATTTTTCCCTTGCTCTGGACATTCTGAAAGTAACTTGCTGCCTAGGAAAAAGCTTGATACATACAAGAGCTGGGTGTCACCAGAAACCTTAAGGTATTAATTTGCAGTCCAGAGCAGGCCTGGCTGCTCTGCAGAGAGCCAGGAGCAGCGGCCGCACAAACAAGCGGAATACCAATTAACTAATTGCTCTGCAAGGACGGGATCTTCTGTGCACTGCACGAGGAAGTGGCCACACAGAAGAGAGGAACACCAGAACAGTCCACGCAATTAAAAGGCCATCACAAAACACATCACACATCTCAACGTGCACAGCTTTCGGGACTGAACTGGATGGCTCAAGTCCATACACGTGCAGGTTCCTGATTTTCAAAGGTGCGTTTCCTTGCCACCTCTGATGAACATTCGTAGAGATGATTTCAATAAAAAAATACAGAGACACCCAGGCCACTCACCTCCTCGGCTAAAAGCAAGGTCCTCTGGAACAGCTGAGCCATTTCCACTGCACCACCAAGCTATTTTTAACTGCTGCCAGGGCTTATGAATTCTAAAGAATGGTTTCAACCAAATCTTTTCAGTAACTGCCAGTCCGTGACACAGTTTGGCTCAAAATCTTTGGAAACGAGATGTTTAGGGGAAGCTCCAAGCACCGCAAGGCACATCCAAGGGGTGAGAAGAGGGGACCATCACACAGCCCAGGACAGCAAGAGGCAAAGCAAGAAATTCATTCTGAAGCCCAGGTGACAAAATCCCCCCCATCTGGGAGGATCAAACACAGGAATTAAGTGCTCTGAAGATGGGTGAGGTTGTGCTTGGGATACCTAGGGAATTTCATTTGATCCTGAGAAACCCACGGGTGAGGAAGAGCAGTGAGGGCAGCTTACCTTTAAGGCAGCTCACCTGCCAGAAAGGCTACTGCTGCTCTAGCCCTAGCTAGTGAGGTGAAATGGGCTCGGACACACTATTTTTCCTTCCTCCAGCTGCGTAACAGCAACAGGAAACTCCTCCCTTCTGTTGGAGTGAGAGCCTGCCAGCCACAACGGGCTGCGCGCTGCTGTGCCAGCCTGTCCTGTCACCTCAATGCTGACGAGGAAACGCTCTGCGTAAGGAACAAGAATTGCATCCAGGAGGAAGAGCTGAGGAGGACGTGATTGTGAAGGTAAAAGGGGCTGCAGGTCCACACAGCGAGCACCGAGCAAGGCGTGGAGCTGGGAGAGCTGAGAGCGCAGGATGGAGCTGCTGGCTGCTGCAAGACGCCGAGACTTTCTCCCGCTGAGACATCCACACGCTTTTACTTGGTGGCCCAGCACCACTCCCAAAATATCCCAGGCACTAAATTCAGACTGTACCTGGCTCAGGCTGTAGTCATTAGCTAAGAGTAGCTTCCAGCCATCGCCCAATTAGGAAACAATAAAAGCTGTCATAAAAGTCCTGCTGTGCCATTTCAGGAAGGCTTCCCAGGCCCTGCTGCATCCAAGAGCACTGATCCTGCCTGCAGTCAGAGAGCAGCAGCACGTCTCTGCATTAAGCCTGCTCCTCTCACACCCTCCTTTCTGAGGGCTGCCAGTGTCACGGACATCCTCCTCCTCTGTTCTGGCTCAATTCCCAGCCCCTTCAGGAGAAACCGACTTAACAGCAGTGCTCTGTGCCCTGCTGCAGGATTGCTCTGAGCTGCAGAAAAACAAACGCGTTCCTGGTTGATTCCAAAAAAGCTGGGCAGAAACACTTGCTCCTTTCCGACACGGGACTGGCAGAGGGAGACGTGGCTCATCCTAAGGCTCTGCTCCCTGCCCTTGTAAAGCTGCAGCCCCCACGGCCACGCATCCTTATTCCCAGCACGTGGCTGTGTCATTCCTGCCCACAAGGAGGGCTGCAACGCTGCAGATAACCCAGCCTGGGGGCTGCGTCAGGACACAACCACGAACACCAGCCATCTGCATACCTGTCTGTGCAGTCCCGGGGTTATCACCCATCTGCACCGAAATCTCATCTGCTTTGAGTCTACCCAGGTCTCAGAGTAACAACCGCTCTGTCTCGCATCATCCCTGGAGCCTTTCTTCTTACCAGATCAAACTCTCGACTTCAAAATCTAGTCCCAAAATACAGATAACCCAGATCGGAATGCTTCTGAGTGTCTGTCTGACTGCTGCGTGCACGCAGGATCCTCCCTCCTGCTTGCAGCAAGCCAGCCTCTATTTACCTCGTTTCCCTACTCAGGAGGCAGCACCAGGGCAGGCTGCTCTGAGGAACAGAGCAACCAACACAAGGCTCTTGACCACAGACCCAGGAAGCACCAAATCTCACCGAAAAGCAGCAATTGCAGCGAGCACAGGCCCCGAGGCCGCGTCCCGCCCTACCTGCAGCGAGAAGGTCAGCGCAAGTTCCGTCTCCACGTGTCCACTCGGGGGCAATACAATCTCGTGAGACCGCAGGATGCGCTTGGAGCCCTGCACAGAAACAAAGTCCACGTGGTGAATCCCCCAGCCCTTTCCTTAACCACCCAACCCGACAGGCTCAGAGGTGAAATCAGGGGGCTCCTGCCCTCCCTGATACCACCCGGAGCTGCTTTAGGGCTGCATGGTCTGCCTCTCCCCAGGGAAAAGACGGGGCAGCAGGCTGCAGGCAGGGCTGGGTGCTGATCTGCAGGCACTGCTGGAGTGGCTCTGGCCTTGGGGAGGGGGTAGAAGATTGGGCTGAAATGGAAGAAGCCTCGAATGGCCATCCCAGCCCTGTCCCCTTTATAGAAAAACTGGGAAGTGTTTTCAGGGACTGCCACAGAGAAAGCGAACGGATGGATCTGACCTTGCACGCCTGTGAAATATTAATGAGATGAAAGGGAGATATTTGACTAATAAAGATTTGGGCATATTTACTGTCCCTCGCTGCAACAAAGCAGCTTTTGTTCTGCCAAACCCCAACGTTCAGAAGCTGTGAGTCAGCCCCCAGCCCTCGAGCTGCAGCCGGGGTTTATGATTTCAGCCCGTAGGTATCGGGCTCCGCAGCGGGGTTTGGAGGCAGGCTGCAGTGTCACACGTAACCCTCCGGCGCTGGCCACGACAAACTGATCTCTTCTCTTCCTACACACACCCCTCCCTGGGGAAAGCGGGGATTTCAACCTGTTCCAACAGCTCTGAGCGATTGGGATTGCAGAGAAAAGAAATCCCCTAAACGGTGCAGGGGAGTCTGGAGACGTGACAGGATTACTCCACACCAGCGCTGTTTGGGCTGCCATACGCTGAGTTACGGGGCTGCTTCCTGCGTGAGCATTTCATTTCGGGGAACGTTTCAGGGAAAACTAGCAGGGAAGCATGACAAAGTGCTGCCCAGCAAACGCTCCCGCACTGTTCAAACAGTGGCAAGTTTCAGAGGCCGCTGGCTCGCTCTTCTGCTGAGGCTGCAGATCTGGCTTTGTCCAGCCGGGCTGATCTCCCAGCAGCACGGAACTGCAGCTCTCCAAAAAGCACCAGCTGGGGAACTAGAGACAGGCAAGCGGGTAAACACGGCCCAGCTACGTCCAAAGCAGAACTGGGTATGGTAATTCAGCCCCAGAGAGCATCCCGAGACCAGGGAGAGAGGCCGGGACTCCTTCGCATCCCTTCCTCCCCAAACACTTTGGCAGAGGTGCCCAGCTCCAGGAAGCCTGCAGACAGGCAGCAGAGCAGGGGCAGAAAGCTGAAGGGTCCCCCCAGGAAAAGCAGCACGCGTGCAAGTGAAGCACGCCCAGCCTTGCTGCTGGCAACAGCGGCATCTGCTCCGCCGCTGCAAATCTCCGAGCAGTCACAGTCTTGCTTCACTCGTTACGCAACCCTAAATCTAAGGAAGGCCCAAATATAACTGCTTGGAGGAGACTGCAGCAGATAAATAGTGCAGCAGCTTGGGAAATGGCGTTGACAACTCTTTGAACGTCCCTGTTCGGGTGGCGGCGAGGAGCCATGGGAAAGGCAGGTGCGATGCTCTCATTAGGTCTGAATTCAGTCATCCCCTCTGGAAGGGCTCCAGGCCCTGACACCTCTCTCTTGCAATTCCCCGTGCAAAGACAGCGAGTCCTTTGACAGAGATCATATATTTGATGATCCGGTATCGCCAGCTTCAAACAATAGCTGTGTCAGACACCCGAGCGCTGGCAAACTCAGCGGCCTTAAAAGAGCTTGTCAGCACCGTAATAATAACCTGCGAGCCGTCAAGGGGCTTTAATAAGAGTGCCTCAAATCTGCCTGCCTCGGGGACAGCGGCAGTGCTGCCGACCTACCGTTAAATGGCACATCACGACGAGATAGGGGCGATGATCGAACCCCTATCGGTGCCAGGGACACCCGAGGTGAAGCCATGGGCACCCTCAGGACAGCAGTCGTCGCGGCCACGTTACCTCCAGGTCGGCTGGAAGGACAGCCCAAGGGCAAAAAGGATGGCCCAGGGGTGTGAGGCGCAGCCTGGGAGTTGTCGGAGAAGCACCCCAAACGTTCCCAGCAATACAGGAGGAGTCCTTTCGCTTTCCAGGTCTTCAGGGATCGGCCCCGCTGCAGAGGGGACTGCGGGAGAACTGCTCGGGTTTCAGCGTCTGACTTCCTATAGCAAGGCAGGTCACAGCGGGTATCCAAAATAGACAGGAAAGTCCCATCTGCTAAAACCCCTTCAGACTTGCAGCTCCGGGGCACCACTTCCAGCCCTTTCCACCCACAGAAGGTAGAAGCACTCAGCACCAGACAGGAGGAGAAGGTTTTCTAGCAAAAGCTGCCCAATTTTCCTACCCAGGCCTGACACACTTTACACGTAGATCCTTCACCGACAAGCCTCAGGCCCTTACAGCGATGCATCCACTGTCTTGGAGTACAAACATATGGAAAGCTTTCAGCCGTGATAAGCAGCATCTGACAGCCTGCAAACCCAGAGCTGTGTGTCTTCAGAGGTTCCCATCAGTTCAGGCGTGTGAAACTGCACCCTACCTTTCTGCTCCCTGCCAGGGGTGTGGGGACCCTCTCCAACACACAGGGACACGATTTTGTCCCAGCTGGACTGCTCACGGAGATGAGAGATATTGGCTAAATCCTCAGCTTCTGAATCCTTCTCTGAATCCTTCAGTTCTTGCTCCATACAGCCTTTGTGATTTCAACTCCCAAGCTGGATTTTGACACCACCAGAGCTCTGCAGGAGTTTGCCGGTCCCTTTATTTGCAAAGCCGCTGCTTTTCAGCACGGTTAATGGTATTTGTCTACTTAGAGTTCCGCCAGGCTTTTAATCAGTAAGTACTTCAGCACTGACAGTGGTGGGAGCACTCGAGCCCAGCTGATGCTGTGCCACAGAGTGGAACTGAGTCGCTTCCTTCTGAACCTGCCTCCAGGCAGCATGACCTATATGTAGGCACCTAATTAAATGGCACAAACCCATGCTGCAAAGTAGGTTATTTACTCTGGATGATAGCTGTTTTTTTATGGAAACAAATTAAAACGTACAGGCACTCAATAAATCCACTGACAAGCACCTGGCTACAAAACCAGCTTGGGCTCCTGAGAGCTGAGCTGCCCCTCGGCAGGAGGTGGCCCAGCCTCCAGACCCTCCCATGCCAGGACTGAGTTACCAAGATGTTCTGCCCTAGAATGGGCCAAAGCATGTTAAATACAGACTAGGCTTGGGTTTGGTGACAGCTCAGGAAGAACAGGTGACTGCATGTGATCTGTAACGAGCATCCTTAAGCTCACGCTGAGCCCTCAGGGAACAACAGGCTTCAGTCACAACAGTGAGATGTGGTAGGAACACAGGGGAAGGACCACGAGAGACTCCCCATATCTCCAGAATGCCCTGATGTAGGTGGGAAGTGGCCCGTGGCTGTTATGGACCCTCACATGGATGTAAGCAGCACGTTACCCAAGCAACACGTCTGATTCTCAGCACTGAGCAGCAATTACCTGCATTTTGACAGCAATGACCACAGAAATAAGCTCCTTATCCAACTCCTTTAAGACTACCAGTTTCTTTAGTGTCAAGCTGCACAACCTGCAAACAGGAACAGAAGAGAAACAGTTATAATCATGCCTGAAAAAGGAAAAGCTCCGAGCAGCTCTCACGCAGCAGCATCTCAGTTTGAGGGAGAGCAGACTCCAGCCACAAGGCACACACAGGTACAGACACAATGACAGCAGAAATACCCGAGGCTTCCCAGGCTTTTCAGACCGAATTTCTCCAGCCTTCCACAAATATAAGGACAAAAAAAATATGAGGTGGACAGCAGGTACGTCTGGCTGTTTGATGCAGACCCACGGCCTCACAGCACGGACCTCCAGGGACCTCAGCCTGGGAACTCTTGCTCCAAGTCAGACCAAAAGCTTTAGGGTCAGGGGAATTAAATTCCAGCAATACAAAAGCAGTGGGTCAGGCTAATTTTAAACTTGTTTACAAAGCTTTACTAGTTTGTTGGCTTTTTTGGTTTCAGGCTCCGCTCTCTCGAAGATCTCACTCCTACCTCCTGCCGCCGACCCACGCGTTCTCCTCCTCGCCCCCAAACAAAAGTGCTAACAAGTGGCTCAGACATCTCTAATGGGAAAGCAAAAAAAAAAAAAAAGGAGAAAAGAAAAAAAGCGAGGGCTCACGCAGTGCCCTGGCGCTCACATGCCACACATACGCAAGTAAATCACATTCTTTACCCAGGCAATGCTACATTGTTCTGGCTAAAGCTGTTTGCACGTCTGCCTTCCAGCACCGGGACTGGGCAGGGAGAGCGTTTGGCCTAGGTGCAGCTCGAGTTAAAGCTCTGAGGTAATGGGCCCGGGATGCTGGCACTGTCACAGCTTCGCAGAAGTTACCACCAGCTGGTTTAATTACGAGGGCGTGCCTAGAAAACAAACTTCGGGGAGGGCTGAACCTGAGGCAGACAGCTCAGCCTGAGGAAAGCAGAGGCCAGGGCAAGCTGCAGGGGTGGCTCTGGGGACCGGACACCATCCGTGACACGGGCCAGGAGCAAAGCCCGAATCCAAGCCCCAAATCCAGCATGCTGGAAGGCAGAGGAGGCTCGACCCGGAGTGCAGGACGGGGCACAGCTTTCCCGATGGAAGCAGCACACGTGGCTGCCCCCATCGAGCGTCCCGGCCGGGATCTGGAGGAAGGAGGCTGTGATGCCATTTGTTTGCTTTGCAACGCCGGAGCTGCAGGACAATTGCACCGGGCTTGCCAAAACCCACAGGGCTCTGGCCGGTCAGGTGGTGAGAGCAGAGGTAGGACAACACACTGCCATTGTCTCGGCCGACAGGCAAGGAACAAAAGCCTTTTCTGCCCAGCCCCGAGCTCGAGGAGGAAAAAGGTACGCGAGGAAACAATGGTGTTCTCAGCACACAGAGCACAGCACAAGAAGGGCGTTCTGTTCTCTGCTGGGCATTCCTTCAATCCATCATTTATGAGCTTTGATCAAGCCCTGTGGAGCACTTGCTGCTCAGAAAAAAAAAAAAAAAAGAAAAAAAATTAAAAGCCTCCTTTAGAGCGATCAGAAAAACAAAAGCAGTTAAAAAGAGACGGGACGCATCTGCTTTCTTTATCCCCCACTGCTGGACTGCTGGTACTAGAAGACACTTCTCACGAACAACAATGAAATGTTTATCTTCTCCATGAGGGGACAAATAAAGAAAAATAAAAGTAGGCAGTTTAAATCCCACCCAAACACCCTCACCCTCAACATGTTTAGAGTCCCAGGTCTTGAGTCTAAATTTGCAGCTTACAAATCAAAGCAGCCTTCAGAGTAAGTGGCAGAAAGGGGCCGTGCAGATCTCAAATTGTCACAAAAAGAGCAGATTTCAAGCGTGCCAGCACACCCAGAGCTGGGTGGCACCTGGGGGCCACTTGCCAAGCACGAACAGTGGCCACATCGCTGTCAGATCCACCCCTCAAAACCACAGCAGCAGGTTTTTAAGCAGGACAGAGACGGGAAGACCTGGAAAGATCTTAAAAATAATAATAACAAAAATAGATTGAGGCTGCATTTGGAAGTTTCATGGACGTACACGATCTCTGCAAACACGGGAACATCACCTGGTACACAGACACCTAACGGGAACTGAGGAAGCCTCGGGCCTGAGGCCGAAGGAGCTCCTGGTATTTTAAGCAGTCTATAAAAAGCCTGCAGCTGCACGGCCGCAAGCGCAGGCAAACGCTCCGTGTGTGTGCTCCGGCATCGATCCGCGGCTGCACGTGGGGCATTGAGCTAGCCAAAGCACCGAGTGAGCTGAAGCGAACGTCGGAAAGGGCAAAGGAAATCTGAGATTTCCACCCAGCCGAGTGTCCCTCGCAGGAGCAGCCAGGTCAACGCGCTGCACTCCCACGGCGGGGAGGCATGGGGTGCTCTCCTGACCCCTTTTTTCTGGGGTTAGCCCATCACGAGACACCCGAACGCCTCCTCCAGGAATAAAACACTTAACCTTTTTGCGGCAGCGCTGCAGGAACCCGGTTTTAAAGGGGAAACCTGGACCCGACCCCAAGGGCTTTGACTCGCCCTGCTCATGCAAGTGGTGCTGAACAGCTCCGCCACGTGCTCCTTGCTCCAGGAGGGGGTTATCTGCACATTTTGGTAACCATGATCCACCACCAAACATGCCCAGAACAACCCGAGAAGGCATCGGATTCTTTACTCACCGGGTATTTTGCTTTTGCATCCCTCAGAGTAAAAAGATCAGGAAAATAAATCCCCTCCAAGAAAGCCTCTGCCTCGCTGAATTAAATGTCTGGCTCTCCACAGGGAGCGCAGTAATTGCGCTGAGGCCTTGTTCACGCAGAGACAGTCGAATCAACAGGAAGGAAAAATTAAAAATTAAAGACCTGTATTTTAATTAAGCCCTCTGGAAGTCAAGAATAATAACAGATGCATCCACAGCTACCGGGGCTCCAAGCACAAGATGGGAGCTGGGGCAGGAAGACTCCAGCTCCCTACACAGGTGTCCTTTGCCCATGTTAAGCGCTGTGAAGAAACCGTTCCTGGAGGCAACCTCACTCCAGGAACGCTTTTTCTGAGCTCAGTACACACCGATCAGCTGGTGGAGGCAAGCAAGGCACCTGGTCACTGTACGGTTTCACTGCCCCGGAGGCGCTTTGGCAGTCCAGGACAGCAAGCAGCCTCCTACCCCGATGCTTTCAACCTCAACCTCGAGTGGTTTGCTCTCGAGCTGACACTTTACATCCAAGACAGGCCCAAAATAAATCGTGAGCCACTTGAAGGAGAAGTGGAGGGAGACAGCCGCCTACACACACACTTTCCCAGATAAACAGAGCCATTCTGCGCATAGCTCCGGGGCGGCTGTGCGGGCCGGGCCGGAGCGAGAAGCCCTGCACAGCATTTTTCCAAGGCAGCTGCTAAAGCAAGGTATGAACACTTGCAAAGCACTACCGACCAACTGCACACGCAGTTTCCTACGCCTGTTTTGCCCGGGCAGAGGGGTACAAGATGTGGTTGTACTTGTTGCACTCACGTGCTAGATGCAGGGCTCGGTACTGGCCCAGGGGAATTAGCCTGGGGAGAGAAGCTGTCCTCAAATGTCACTGATGTGTCACAGCAAGGCCGCTGCGGGTATCAATGGCAGAAAACACAAGAAGAGATGTTCTTCACTCTCCAAGGCTTATGAGCTAATTCCCTCAAATTATTTCATCTTGGTCCTGCTCTCTGGTAGCCTACAAACCAACCAGGAACAAATTAAACGAGACAGAGGTCGAGCACACCAATTTCCTTCGTGCCAGAAACATAACTTGTGCAACTCGCAGAGATGTCATGGGCCTGGATCCGCAGCCACCTTCTCCTTCCTTCACATGTCCCATCGAGCTAAACAGCAGGCTTTAGTCAGCTGTTTTGGCTACAGATGCATTCAAGTAAGCTTTAAGAAGCCAGGAAACAATTGCACAGCAAGTATTTTTCATTGTTCTTGTTCTCAAGGATCTTGAAATCCACTTCCCAGCATTAACAGAGAATTAAGCTCTTAAGATTCTCGAGCCTAAGACCCACAGAAGTGCTGCAGCAAGCAGGTCTTGTTCAAACAGGTAAGAGGATGGCAGCTTATTTTATGCAACAGGCTCTACCCAGGACCTCACAAGGACACACACGCATAGCCAAACACTGCCTTTTTACTGCTGAAATACTGTCCCACTCACTACAAATGGATTGCAAATGTTCTTGCTCCAAACTGAGCTCGCAAAAGGGGCGAGGGTGTCAAAACTTTGCAACGTGCATCATTTTGAAGAGATCCTAGAATTTTGCAGAGATGCCTTTACTATTTGAGGAGCAGCACACAATTAATATGACACAATGCTGAAACCACAGCTGAGCTTCGATATTCCAATCCAACATTTCAGTGGGAAAATGCAGAGAGCTCTTTGCTCTTCCCTCGGCAGGCCAAAACATTGCTGCTTGGCTCTGGGGGGCCTCACCCGAGGCAGGATCCTTGCACGCCAAATAACTTTATCACCAAACGTGGACTTGACGTATTTAATTGACACGTCTCACTTCACAGTGCTTCAGTCATCTCAGAAGGAAAGGGCACTGCAAGGGGTTAAAGTGAAGCCTCCACAACTCCAACTACTCTTTCCAGGTAGCCAAGCGAAACTGTGTGCTAGCTGGCAGCCGTTTCCCACCACATCCTGACTACCTGACCAAGACCTGAGGTCGCAGTCACATCAGCAGGACATCAGCCCATTTGTCACCACTGCTCGCCTCCAGCTACATGCTCAGAACTGTGCTACCGAGAAACTGAAGCTTTCCTTCCCTTCAAGAAGTTGTTCCAACAAGAGCTGAAGCTGCTTTCTTCACACATTCGGTGACCTCAGACACCATCTTGGTTCTCGCACATTCAGCTCCTTGAACTTCATTTTGATGGCTTCACATCAATCTACAGGACAACTTGGAGGAAAAAACACCAAGCAGGGATTAGGTCCGTTTCTCAGACAAGCGATGAAGCACAAAGGAGTTTGTCTATCTCACCTACGTGTTCACACCATGTTGCTGCAAAGCCAAGCACAGGCAGGAGATGAGTTAAACACACCTTTCTCAGCTTGCCTCTTCAAATCCACCACCACAAACAACCGCATGGCATCCTGACACGAACTGAGGAGCCCTCAGTACTGGTGGATTAGGTTTGACTGATGTTTTAAAAGTTTGGAGGGAGTAGGAAGGTGATAGTAGCTTTAAAGACTAAAGTAAGCAAACAGTGAAAAGCTGATTGAGGGTTAAGGTTCGTCTGACAGACTGTCAGGATGACATTTTCTATACTGTGGATGACACAAACACGTCTGATGTTTGTCATGCTAATTTAGTGGTAGCTGGAGTGACCCAAAGGCACCACTGCCAAGGAACAAGCAGCAGGATGGAGACAGACCAGGAACAGCCACATCCAGCTGACCGAAGGCCAGTGGTAGCCGCGTTTCTACCAAGCCCACTCTGGCCCAGAAAGCCTCGCAGCGCTGAAATGCCAGGGTCCCACCCCAGCATCTAATGAGAGCGGTCAAAGCTGCATGTCAGGGAGGGGGAGCCTGTACAATACAGGCTGGTCAGGCAATTTCTGGAGCCCGGGCTTCATAACTCAGCTGGCCAGCAACAAAAGGCAGGCACAACCCACTGCGCTCACGTGAGCCAGCTAGGGGAGAGGGCAGCTCCCCACCTTACAGATCAGAGCATACCCACATCGTGAGCAAACGAATCATGGCCCAAAACTAAGGGAGAATCTTGGAAGGAATGCAAAAACTGAATGGGTGGGTAGGGGGTGAAGAGGAGGCTTCCAGAGAAGGTCCAGCAGAGCGAGAGGCTCTGCATAAAGCTCTTACAGGCCAGAGAAATGGAAGGGGTAGAGAAAACTGATGCCAGCAGGAGCCGTGACTCGAGGCCCATGTCAGAAGAGCTTGCAGCACAGGGCTGCTCTGCATTACCAACCCATCACAGCGCTCTCTTCATCACCAGAGCTCAGGACCAGGAAGCCTCCAGAGAGGAAAATGGGCTAGGAAAGACAGACGGCGTCTTGGCACCCCTATATCAGGGCCTGCTCTCGGCCATGACCGATTTGCCATTTCTGCCTTATTTCCATCCACTTGGATTAGCTTCTATGATACCTCCTGGCACAGAGGCAAGCCGAACAGCCTGTTCTGGGGACCAGGCAGGATCATGGCAGATTGCCTCTCATTCAGCCATCCCTCAATGCACGAGCAACAGTCAGGCCTGGCAAGACCCTACAGGACATAGGCCTTAAATGCAGGTGCTCCTCTGACAGACCCACCTTACACCACTCCGAATAAACAGACTGTCTGAAAACTTATTCAGAGGGTTTTTATTGAGTTTTGTTCTTTCACAAGCTCCCTTTTCCCTCAGTGACCCACACAGGCCCAAGGCAGGTGGCCCATTCCCAATGCAGGCCATACTGCACCTTTGATTTAAGCCAGTTGCATTGAGTGCAAGATGAAAAGTTTTTTTTTTTTTTTTTTTTGCAAAGTTTGGCCTGAAATAAACAAGATGGGAGAACCACCCAGGCATAATTTACAGCCCAAATGGCTGCTTGCTTTTTTTACAGAGAACTCAAAATGTCCCGTAAGGGTGAAGACAGAGCAGCCAACAGCAGTGAAAAACATGAGCGAACTTTGATGGTACGTTTGGTATCAGCCAGCAGAGCAACCAAATATGCAAAGCATCCTGCTGCTGGGCTTGCTTTCAGACTGGAAGAACACTTCACAGATCCCAGCGCTGCTCTCACTGCAACACGCCTGCCATCCTGGCCTGCTTCCAGCCCAGGCACGTGCATCCCGCCGCCCTCATACCACGGGGCCAACGGTCCGCGCTGATCCCTTCCGTGCCCCACGTTTAATGCTCCTCTGCTGGCTGCGGAGATGAATGGGATGACAGTCAAAGACATAGGAGAATTCATCACCGAAGTTAGAACCATTTTTTGTGCACGATTCTCATCATGCCCCACGGCACCAGGTCATTTATGCACAGGTGCTTCACACAGGGGACTGCACTTCTGACAACTGATTTGCTCTCTGGCCACAGCTCAAAAGATGATTTCCAAGCCAAACAGGTTAAAATAGTTCTAAAAAGGAAGGTTCTTCTTTCTCAGCGGCATTTATTTAGGTTTGAATGGTGCCAGTTTTTACAAGGCAACAGCACACACAGCTGACAAAGCAAGCTCCATCAGCGCTAAATATAATCCACAAAGAACTCCAGATCCTGCCACTAAAGCTGGGGAACTCTATTCAGCATTCAACACATTAGAAACACTGGTTAACATCCCTCAAAACGGAACAAAACAACTCGGGTAAAGCAGCTAAAACATGCTATCCCTGGCAGATTTGCCTGCCCAGCAAGGAGGGGGCAAACTGAGGGGAGCTTTGCAATATTACCAGTGGTCAAGAAAGGGCTGAAACTGCAAAAGTACTCAGTTCCCCTTGGAAGAAAAGGAAAGAAAAGCCTCCTGCTGCCTTTGGTTGAGGCTGTGCTGTGCTCCACCATCCTCGCGTTGCTTCCATCAAATATTCTGGGCAGCGCTTGCTTATTTGCACACTGTCTGCAGGAGAGATAAGCCGGGAAACGAATCACAAAAGACCAGGAATGAGGGAGCTGGTGAGATTTTAAAAGCCAAATGCTTGAGGACATCAGCCTAGGCAACGTGGTTAACTGAATGGATAAAGTCGAACTACCACCGCTACCACCAGAGAAGGAACTTCAGCAGTAACCAGCAGCAGGATTTCAATTTCCAGACCCATCTAAACGGGACTGGAAAGGATTACAGGGAGAGCAGTGCCTAGACTGCTGTCAGGCACAACAAAAGCTCTGCACCAAAGGCCTTAAAAACTACAGAACCAGCCAGAAACGCACTAATGAGCAAAAAACTAGGACCTCTTGCAGTTTTTAAAGCTGACCTGCACAGGCTACTCGGCAGTGCAGCTGAAGCAGGTCTCACGTTGGCGAGGACTGTGATGTACCTTCCCCAGCTCCGAGGCAGGAATGTGCACGACCAGGCTGTCCCCCCAGCCTGGGGGACACCTGGGTTGCAGCGGGGCTGCGAACGCCTCAGGCTTTCAGAGCTCTTCTGATCCACTCCTAACAACACAGCTTCCTTTAAGGAAACCGCCAGTCCTCGGGTGATCTCAAAACGTCTCTCAACAACACTCAGAATACATCTTTTTTTCTCCCAATCTTTCCTTTCACATCTAAATATACCCTGCACGCTCTACTTTGAGGAGCCGCTGCTGAAATAAATAGCGCATGTTAGAAAATAACTCCCCACGTTGTCTATATGTTTTCTAAAAAAAAAAGAAACAACTACTCACAATTGAGATTTCACTGCATGGCTCACGGAAAAGGGAGGAAACCTGGCAACTCAGACTTTGCTTACCCTCTGTTTTGCAAGCTCACAGCACCTTTGGGCTTACCAGGGAAAAAAGGAACCACAATTTTTATGAGAGGAGTTTGGAAGATCTACCAGTACCAACTGTTTTTGGTGGCAGGCACAGCGTAGTGATTTGCTCCGGAGAAACATTTGCATTTGCTTAATATTCTAATCCTCTTCAGCAGCTGTCGGAAGTCGAGCTGGCAAGCAGAGATTCAATATTATTTTGATATTACATTTCTTCAGCACCACGGCTGGTGATATTTCATTCCTGAAAGCAGGAAGAGGCCAGCAAGGCAAAGCAAATGCCCGGGCTTGTTAGTTCAATTTGTCAAAGTATTTATTGAAATATCGGAGTGACTCGTGTAAGCGAGCAGAACGGTGAGCTGTGATGGACACCGCTCGGGACTTGTTCCGGAGCTCTGTAAGGTTTTTTAATGCTGCATACAAGCAATAAAAACAAGCGGTTCACAACAACCGTAACCCATTCAGTGCTCACAACCTTTCATCAGCCCTAGGAGCTCCCACCGAAGCCAGCCTTATCAGGTTAAAGTGGAGATGTTCTGCAGGAATGAGTGCAGATGGAGGTAAATGAGGCATGAACACGTGGATGGATGCGAGGCGGCATTAAGGCTCGCCGCTGGGAGAGGTTACCTAGGAGCACACCCAGCACGAAGACAGAGTTATCCACCTGTGAGCAGGACACACCACCAGACCGCTCACGGAGCACCAAGCCCACAGCCAGCCCAGGCTCAGCTCCCTGAAAACGCTCCCCTCTCAGACCTTCACCTGATGCAATCAGCTAATGCTCCGTGACGGCGATGCTCAGAGCAAAGAGGTATCAGCATCGCCTTGTGACCACTTCTCCTGTTTACGGATGAGTCAAGGAGCATCCTGAAAGCAGATACACACACTCAAGCTGTCCGAAACCACTTCTGTCACATCAGGGCCATCGGTGGGATGAGATAGGAGCAAGCTGTTGTGTACCACAACATATTTTGACCATCAGGACGGGATGTTTCCTTCCTTTCATACTTCCTTGACTCAAAGGATCGCACCCAACCTCTGATTTTTACCATATGACCACAGCCATTACCACATGCAGCAAGCTTTTTTTTTCGCCTAGTGCTACCTCCTCATGTCTTACAAGTAGCAGAACAATGCCTCCCATCTTAAGATTTTAGAACCAGCCTGCAAGAAGTCTCCCAGGGCTGTGGTTTGGCATGACAGCCAGCACCAAGGTAGTCAAACCCACACCTCTGAAGACACCACATTTCCCTACAGAGAACAATAAAAGGGTTTGGGGGGCTCTGGCATGTGACCCTGGCTGCCAGACAGCCAGTGTGGATTTGCTACCACTCTCTAGGTGTTTATTTTGAGCCTTCAGTGCCCCTGCTGTGAAGCAAAGGTCAGCTCATCAGCTCACAGCAAGCACCTCGAAACCGGCTGAAGGGAAATGAGAACTGAGGGGAGTGTGTGCTACGCAGAGATTTTACTAAGATTTTACTAAGAGACCTTGGTACGCTGCATACGTGAGAATTCTGACCCTGTGTGTATGTTCACAAACAGACAAATTACTGCGTCATTTCTCTGCTTTCACACTTAAATCAGCAAGAACACTGCATGTTGAGACACGGTCCCCAGGGACCGATGCTCGGCAGGGTCTGTATTTGCTGATGTGCCACCTCAAACACAGATCAGCTTCTACTCGCAGCAAGGCTGTTGGAGAGTGTGAATTCACTCACAGGAGGGAAGCCCAAAGTTCCTCATACAATAGGTTGGAAAATCTGGTGATAATATGGGAAGCAGGACAGCCCAGGAGACTGGCAGCAGGAGCAGCAGCAGTTTGCTAGCAGAGGACAGAAAACAGAGAAACAAAAGCTAGAGATGGAGCCTGCGTTCACTGCTGTGCTGCTTGAGAGGCCAGAACGGTGTGAGATGAGATGAACTGCTGAAGTTTCCTGAGCTTGGCGAATTGTGCACTCTAAGCTACACCAAACTCTGCCTTTAAACTGGAACAAGCCTTCCGTGTTGTCCTGACATCAATAAATCTATTTCATCTTACCTCTGAACAGATGCTGGCTCTCTGTATCGCTGTGATTCGCTCCCCCACACACAAATCCTGGCAGCACGGGGGCACAGGAACTGCAACGGAGTCCGATATGCCTGCAGCTTTCAGACACCGGGCTTTGTAATGCCCCATAAGGAGCACAGGATCACAAATGCATCTCGTTTGATGGATCCAGGGAGGATGGGGAGATGCAAAGTTTCTCCACATGGCGGGGAAGGTCGGGGAGAATTACCCAAACACGCCTTTGAACAACGTGCTGGAGAGCTGCAGCACGTAAGACTGGATATTCCTGATGCTTCAAACATCAATAAAACTTTTATCTGCTGCTTCCTTTGTTGAACCCCAGCTTTTACATACAGCGCAGCGAGAGCTAAGCAAAACCTCAGCTACGTACCCTGTTCTCGGGGCTGCAGCCATTGCATCTCCTTGGGATTTATCTTGCTCTGGGTAATTCCTCCCTGCACTCAGAGTAAAAGTCACGAGTGGTCAAAGCGTTCCCAGAGCTTCAGAGAAATCAAAGCCAAGTGTTTTCAACAAAATCCTCTTTTTGCTGCCACGTTCTGATCGCTTGGCTACTGGAACTGCAAACCTGTTCAGAGAGATGCCTTCACAATGAAGTGTCATTCAGAAATGTGTTTGCAGCTGTGCATATTTCCCCTCGGTCAGACAATCGGGAATTATACCTCAGCGCGTCCTTGTAGGAAAGAGGTGGGCTGTCAGGGGGACGGGGAGAGGGGGGAGAAAAAGAAAGGAATTTCTATCAAACAAAAGAGCTCCAAGAAACCGATGCAACTTTGCTGGGAGCTATTCCCAGCCCACTCAACATTTTTGATTGTATGCAGGCATACCAGAGCTCCAACAAGGGGCATTTTTCCCAGCTCAAATGTGAACCATCAGCAAATCCGGCCCCCACCAGAGAAAGAAACACGACAACCTAGTGGAAGCAAAGAAAAGGGGGGTGAAAGCATCCCATGGTTGGACTAACTCAAGAGTTTCTTCCGAGAGCCAGCCACGGAGGCAGCCTCACACACCTCTAGTCCCAGCTAAGCACAGCAGGACTCCAGCCTGGTTGTTCACCTTACGGACAGGGCAGAGCCATTTCCACCCCACTTAGAGGCACACAAGATAACAGGGTATTTTTCCCTGCCTCCTGAGAAGCCCTGCGAAGAGCTGTGTGCCTTCACCAGCATCCTCCAGAGGGTTTCCCAGTGCCCGTACCTTTAGGGTACGATCCTGGAACAAGGAAACACTTGAATCAACACCGCTGACTTATCACGGACTTGTTTTTTTTACAGACAACCAGCAGGACTTGCCATTTACACGTCAGAAAAACACGAGCGTGCTGATCGAAAGCCAGGCTGAGGAAATTCATCTCTGAAATCCCCTCTCCCCGGAGACAGCTCCACGTGCTCGCTTGAGCTAAACGCTCGCCAGGCTTCTCGCCCTCAAGCACATCCCCCTGGGCCAAGGGTAAAAACCACCAGAATGTTGTCCCAGGGAGCAGATTTATGCTCGGGAAGAAAAAAATCCTCTGCTCTGCTTTGGTATCTGCGAGCAACTGCAGATCTCGGTCTCACTGGGACCACGCACAAGCAGGCGGAGCTCATCCAAGCACCTGGAGATGCTCAAAGCCTACCCGTGAAGCAAGGACAAAGCCCGCTTGGTTGCTCCACTCCTTTAAGCAAAAAAAAAAAAAAAAAAAAAAAGCAGAATCTTGGCAGAAAGAAGATCCAGCTCCTGCCAGCCTGAAAGAGAAATCGGAGCACCTGAAATTGTGGCACGCTCTCAGGTGCGGCCCAGGGAAGAGGTGGAAGAGCAAACACCAGAGTTCAGCCCCCAGCAAGCCACCAGCGACATGAAATATATATGATCCACTTCTTGCAGTTCTCAGCTTTCCTTGCAAATCCTTCATTTTAAGGCACCGGGTGCAACTTGAGAGGGAAAGCAGCAGATCAGCTTTCTGGCAGGCAGCAAGCACGCGGAGATATTTTCAGGGAAGGGGACATTTTGGGACATTTCGGAACAATCCTGCTGGCAGTGAAAGCCGCCCAGCTGGGAGGAAAAGACCAGGGAGGAGGGCTGCAGGGCGGCCCCAAGAAAGCCACAGCAGACCCTTTAAAGTGTACATCAGAAGGGTGGAAAGAGCTTTGGGAGAATGGGATAGATGCAGAAGCTGGTGGCAAATGATGCTCCAACACCAGCTTTCTTTGAAGAAGGAAGCTCTTCCTGCTGTAGTTCATCTATTTAGGCTGAACAGAGATTCACACACCGGGAAAGGACCACGTACAGGACGGGCAGCTCCTGGGACAACAAAAAACCCTACAAAACCTCAGCAGTACCAGGGAGCATGGCTTCCCCCAGCAGCCAGCAGATGCAGTTGAGCGGGGCCGCTCCAGCCTTTAGACGCAGCCACGGCAGATGACCTAGTAAGGGCTTTTTCAGCCACATTTTCTATTCCCATCACTTCTCCCCACCCCGAGAGGTCACGCAGATGAAAACATCAACTTAACTAATGCCAGATGGGAGAGAAGTTAAGCCATATGAATCTCTGCTCATTATAAAATTACCCTCGTTCCTCGCAGAAACGTGGAAACGCTTACACTCACCGGCTGGCTATTTTGGACATAAACAGCAAACATTTCTGGGCTGTTTATAGCGTAAAGAAATTAAGTGCACATGGGTTTGACCATCTCTCCCAACACCACATGGCACACTCATGAAAAAAACAAGCCTGATTTAGAAGCTCTGCCAGGACCCCAACCTCCCCCAGGAGCCCAAAAATCAGGCTTATCAACTCGGTTATACATTTACTGGGTAAAAACTTAAGTGCAATTAATCTTGTCTTATTATTATTTTCTGCAGAAAGAACTCAATAGCTGTAATTTAATCTCCCTTCTGTGAGCCCCAAGATGTCAGCAAGGCAAGCAGAATTGAAACGTTCAAGTCCATTTTACTCCTGAATTAGATCAGTGAGGCCGAGGAGAGCTTCAGCACTGAACAAAGCACTTTTAGGGCAGGACACCCAGCCCTACGAGCGTCTGAGAGAGGGCTCTGCAGGGACAGAGCTGCTGGGGCTTTGCTGTGACAAGCAGAAGCTGCTTTATTTCTGCCACTCACCGTGTAGATGAAATAGGGAAGGGGAAGGAGCCCTGCTGCTGGGTCCCCACGGCCTGGAAACAAACCCCAGCATTGCTCTGCTGGGAACCCCGAGGTCCCCGTCCCCGTTACAAACCACCAAGCTGAGCCGGTGGAGGCTGCAGTGAAATCAGGACAGACGTGACGAGGTGGGAAAGGCTCTGCACGCGTATCTGGTGAGCTGGAAAGCCTGTCAGGAGATTGGAGCCCATGCCACCGGCACCCTTTTTCAGAGCAGCCCCTCCAGAGACGCGCAGATCGAGCTCTGGCGCAGCCCGCAGCTGGAGCGCGCTCTCCCCGAGGAAACTCAAGACTAACTGACCTCAAACGATCCTGCTATATTTGTAAAAACGTGTGCGAGGAGACGTCCTCCAACAGCCCTAGGACTTTGATGGGCTTAGGAAAGACAGAGAGCGTCTCGACGAGGTTCCTGCCGCAACAAGGTTAAGGACCAGCAAGCAAGCCAGGAGAAAGGAACCAGCCTCTCCAGCGTGGAAAACACAGCTCTGCTTTTAAAAAGGAGGACCTAAACCCATAATCCTATACCCAAACGCATCCAGAGAGATCGCATCCCTTCCAGCTGGTCCAGCAGGACCGCATGAGCTATTCACACGCTGACATTTCGAGCTGGGACAGACCTCCCCGCAGGCTCACTCCGCTGGTTGCAGGACGCGCTGCGAAAACGCTCAATGGGCAGCAAGCTCTCTGCAGCAGAAACACGGCCGAGCTCCTCCTCAGCTGACCCTCGGACGCTGCCAGGCCAGCTACAAAACCTGGTGGTGCTCTGGCTGGAACAGCCGCGTGCTGCAGGGAGGGGAAAACTGCCTGGAAATAGCCTCAGAGATCCCAGCCACGCAACCACAGCTACCGGGACCACACCGCTGCGTGCAGGGGCAGCCCCGTGCACCTAGCTGGGTGTTCCTGCTTCTCACCCACGCCACCTGCTAGGCTGTTTTTGTGGTGTTTTTGTGTGTTTTTTGTTTTTTTTTTTGCTGTGCTGGGATGCAGCAGATGGGCTGAGCGCCGCGTGTTTTTCTTTCCAGCAGCAGCCGTGTGCCCGCGCACGCTCCTCTCGTGGCACCGCCTGGCAAGCAGCTGCACGGCGAGGGAATCGCCCTGGCGCACGATCCCACGAGAGCTGCTCTGCGGCGAGGCACTGCCAAGCCACCACCTCACCGCGTTAACGAGCACCCAGCGGGGCCGACGTGCTCCCAAAGGCACGGACACCGCCAGCTCCGCGCTGCTGACGTGCCCCAACCCTTGTTCCCTCTGACTTGAAGCTGCATGTCACCAGCCTGTCACGACAGCACGGTCACAGAATCGGGGTGTGCAGTTTGGGATTGCTCACGGATGGGATGGAGCAGCCCTGAGCCTCTGCTGGGGCTCCGGAGCTGGGGTGTGCCCGGTGCCAGCGCACTCCCCGGGCTGTGCGCTCAGCAGAAAGGGGATACGGGCTGCTATCGGCTATATATAGATAAGGCTTCCTAAGAATCTCTTGACAGGGCTTATTCTCTGCTCTATATCTAGATCTGGCCGCCAGCCTGCTGGGAAACACACATCAGACGGCGTGTGTGCGAGCTGTGGCCATGAACGAGAGCGAGCCCTGCACTTTCCCGTGCAGCACCCCTAAAGCACAGGCCAGGACCACAGAATGAGCCCTGGGATTTTCCCCTATCTCCTCTTGCAGCCCTCGGAGTGTTTCCCTGCAGAGCTGAGGATCCCTGTAGCAATCTCTCTCCTGCATGAGAGATTTCCAGGCAGGGGCACCTCCAAGCCCTCGTGCTGCAGCAGTTTTGTCGAGAAATAAAAAGAGGAGGGAAACACTTCTGAACTGTCAAGCCTAACAGAGCAAAGGGATCCGATGGAAAGAGACAGAATCTTTCTCCGGAGGAATTTCAACAGCAGAGGAAAGCCTCTTGCTGAGCAGCGAGCACATGCCTGCCCTCACCCTGCGCACAGGCACGCACTTGATCCCCCTCCTGCACAGCCTCGCACCCTCAAACCCTCACCTCTCGGCAGCAACACGAGCTTAAAAACTCCGTCCTGGCTCACCAGGGCTGCTCCTTTTTGGGACAGAAGCAGCTGCCCAGAAAGACCTACAGGTTTTGGTTAAGCATCAGTACTTCCTCACCCCCTACTCCATTTTGCTTACCTTCTACAAGCTCCAGAGCACCTGAGTGCCCAAAAAGCGAACCAGCCACGGAGGGGAGTCAGATTTTACAGCCACCACACCGCCCCGAGCCCAGCAAACCTCGCCAGACACCAGCTGATTTTTACTTTTAACACACTCTTTGAAAATTATACAGCTCCAACCAGCCCGATTTTTGGAGAATCCCTCCTTCAGGGCTCCTGCGTGCCCGCTTCATCGTTTTAAACAAACGGGCAGTGAAAGGACCCACCGTCTCCTCGTGAAGCTGGCCGCGCGCCCTGCCAGCCTCCGCCTCGCCGCGCAGGGCTCTAATCCCATTAAACCTCGCCAGGAGAGGAGCTTCCCGCTCCCACGTTCAATTAGGCGTGTAAAGCCTCTTATCACCCGCACGTCGGGAGCCCTCTGGGCGAGACCTGCCTCTGGGAGAGGCGGCAGAGCCCATCTTCCTCCTGCTTTCCTGTGGAAACGGAGCTCCTGGAGGGCTCCCTCTCCCCCTCTCCAGCCAGGCAATGGAAAGGGAAGGGCTAACGGAGGGCCTGGCAACACGGAGCCCGCTGGCAGCCGGCCACCAATTCCATAGGAAATACCCTCCCTAGAAGGTCACCAGAGCGGTGGCAAAGTTTGGCCCGAAAGAATTGGGAAGAGCTGCCAAGCCGTGACGCAAACGGAGGCGGCGAGCAGCCCGGCTTCCTGCGCGAGGCCGGCACGCCGAGAGGCCGAGGGCTGCGAGGAGCACAGCGGCCTCCTGCCACGGCCCCCTTCTTGCTGTCCTTTTCTTTTTTTCTGGCAGAGAAGCGGGATGTTTTGTTGCCGGTTGATTAATCTCTCATGCAAATCACTTCGCTGCTAATTTGATGCGGACGCGAGCTCGCCACGGAAATCATCTGTGGGCTCGGGGCTGGTGAGAGGAGCAGCAGCAGCAGCACGGTCCCCTCCTGCCAGGGACCTGACCAGGGATTTGACCCCAGGGCTGCCAGAGAATGGGGACAGCCACCAGGGAGCCCAAGAGGAAGGTTCCTTGGGCACCTCCCAGCTGAAAGCCCCCTTCCAGAGCACCCCTGCCTTCTGCTCCCCGAAAAATCCCACCCAGAGACCTTTCGCCTGCAGCTTTCAAACTTTCCCAGACCCGCTCTTCATGCACGAGCTCAACCTTAGCTCAGCTAAAAGAAGACTCAGAATAGGTCTGATGGGAACTTTGACAAACCATTCAGCCCCTAAATGTGTTTTTTTCTCCGCTCAACACACGAAGCCAACAACTGCCGTGATAGGATTGAGGTCGGGAGCACGCGGGGATCACTTGGTACCTCCCAAAGGAGCGTGATTTTGGGCTGCTTCTTTTCCACGGAGGCTTCTTTTCCTCCTAAAACAGGACCTAGGGGCTCCAAGAGGAGAGGGGCCGTGCCTTACCCCAAGCATTTCGCTTCCACTGCTCATTTCTGGCTGCTTCTCCTCGCGCATCTCAGATGTTTCGCATCGCCTTAGCCAGCAATCTGTGTTGAAGCCTATCTGGCGCGCTCATTTGTATTCAGTTTCCTTCAGTGGTAACACACTATTCAAGCAAAATCAAAACAAAGCCTCCAAATAAGCGCTTGCAAGACGTACCTAGTCATCTGAGTAATTAGACGTCCTCCTGCTTCCAAATGCACCAAAACCCACAAGGAGCTCCCGAGGAGGGTGCCAGCAGCTCCCACCACGGCACCGCGATCGCCCGCGGCGGCACCCAGGGGTGAAGGAGCTGGAGGAGGCACAGCGAGAGGGGCAGAGCCGTGAGCAAACCCATGGATCTGCTCAGCTGCTGCAAACCCACAGCCTCAATCATTTTCTGTTGCCCCAGGGCCGTCGGCAGCAGGGCCAGCACGGAGCCCACGTGCCGCGAGGCCATCCCGCAGCACCGAGCAGCAACATCCAGCCCGGGGGACGGCTGCACGTGGGCTCTGCTCACGTTTCCTCACCCCACAGGCAAGCTACGGGGGCAAGGTGGCAATGAAACACTCAGGCAGCGCCCAAGCAGTGATCTCCAGCGTGTTTTTTTTCCAAAATTTCCAATTTTTCTTTCCTCTCCTTGTATTTGCACAAGGCATCAGGTCGCACTCACCCTGCCTGCAGTTCACTCCGCTCCACAGTCCAAGTCCAACCCTTAACGTGAGCTTTCTTAGTTATTTGGGAATTAAGGCAGTAACCTAAAGCAAACCCTGTCCTGAATGGGAGCACTGACCCTCCCCACCCCCTGTTCCAGCAGACCCTGCTGCCAAAAAATAAAAAAATCTTTCTTCCCAAGCCTATTTTCTTCCTCTGAACAGCCTCTGCGTGCTGCTTCCTCCTCCTGAGGCTCCCTCAAGACGGGACGGTAACCGTGGTCCTGCCATCCTCACCCACAGCTTCAGCAAGAGCACTTTGGGACAAAAAAGAAGAAAAAAAAAAAAAAACAAAACAATAATTCATAATTTTCAATGTAAGGAAACTGAGCGGAAGGGTTAGATTCTCTCAGCTGAGCATCACTCTTCATTTTTGTAGGTACAGGGAGAACTTTCTGTAAGGTAACCCTCCAGGAAGGAAAACAGCTCAAGCACAGAGGTAAGAAAAGGGAGAGGAAGGTAAGAGAAGGGAATAAAAGGAAGGCACCGCTCCCTCCCGGCCCCGAGCAGTTACACCCAGCGAGCAGGGCAGCCTGAGTCACGTTTCGGGGATGACTAAAGGAAAGTGCTCGCATTTCCGAGGCAGCCCCGTCAGGAACCCCAGGAGCTATACGTGCTGAAGAAAGATGTCAGGACTCATTTCTGCGAGCGGCAGAAGAGCAAGGGAGACCAGCACACCGCTGCGGCTTCCTTACGCTCAGACACAAACTCTGCAGAGGCACCGAGGCAGCCTTCCAGTTTTCACCAAACCTCCCCAAACCGAGCAGATTTTGGTGAATCAGGCGCCGAGGAGCGGTGCTTTCCTGGAAAAGGACCTGGGAAGGTCCTTTTTTTTTTGTCCTTAATCCAAAAAAATTAAGGAAGGGGGAAGGAAACAGCAGGAACCTGGGGGGAGCTCGCAACCGGTGAAATCCCACACGAGAGCCAGGCTGACACGCCGAGGCCCGCTGGCCTCCACATCCTCTTTTCACATCCCAGATGTCTGCACAAACACCAATTCCGAACGTTGTTTCCCCTGCAGGACGGTTTTCATCCCCATCCCTCTCACTTTAACCCAAAAAAACGTTAAAACAGCTTTGTGTAGCAGAGAAATGATTACACTGGGAACTCGAAACGCAGAGGTGGCAGCACAACTCGGGGAGCGCAGCCCGAAAGCCTCTCTCACGGCGACGTTTTGGGAAGCCTGCACCGAAATGCACCGCCTGCACCTAGCGTGGCACCGCAGGAGGCGGCGTGAAACAGCTGCAAACGGCAGAATTTCGGGGCCAGGCCTCGCACCCGGCTCCTGCGACAGCATTCGGACACGGCACAGCTCTCACAGTGCGGGCAGGAGCCGCAGCCCTGGCTGCTTCTGCCTTCAGCTCGGGGCAGCCAAACCCTCTGGGCACTTTGGGGACATCGCAGCCCCGCAGCACGGCCCGCGTGGAGGGATGGGCACTGGGACCGGCAATGGGACCCGCTGCCACACGGAGCAGCCCCCGTCCTCACGCCGCGTTTCGGGGTCATCCCCCGAGCTGCAGAGCGAGCACGCCGGGTCGGGAGCTCGCTTTGAGATCTGCAGGTATCAGCAGAAATGGAGATGCGGGACCCAAAGTCCTTGACGGTGACGGGCGCTCGTCGCGGGGGGGTTATTTTATATCAGGGACCGCTGTTATGAGGTTGGGGGGGTGGAAACCCCGCTACCTTGCTGCCCCATGGGCGAGAAGGGTTTCAAAGCAGCCTTACAACAAGGGGTCCGTGCCCTCTGCACACCACAACACGGACTCGTGCTGGAGCCTGGCACCCCAAAAAAAAACCCCAAAAGCTCCCCAGCTGCTCCCACCCTCTCCTATAGGGGCACAGACCCCAAATCCCCCCTGCAGGACCTGCAGCTGTAGGGGCTGGCTGCAAACCCCAAGGTTTTTCAGACCCGCCGCAGGGCTCGCTCACCCCAAAATGCAGGATTTAGGGTTTTTTCCCCCCAAATTTAGGGTTTTTTACCCAAAACCCCCCCTCCGGTCAGGGCAGGGCTGCAGGCTGCGGGTGGCGCAGGACATAGCGGGATGGGGCGGGTGGAGAGCTCCCGGGCTGCTGGGGGGGGGTTAACCCAGCGGGAAAATGGGGTGAAAAACGGGGAAATAGGGCAAAAGCAACGGGAACGGAACGGGGACGGCACGGGAACGGCACCGGTAACGGGCACCGGGAGGGGAAGGGAGGGGAAACGAAGGGAAGGGAGAGGGAAAGGGAAAGGGAAAAGGGGAAGGGAAAGGGGATGGGGAAGGGGGAAGGGAGGGGACCGGGCACCGCCACGGCCCCCGGGACCCCAGAACGGGGGCTGGGAGGGGCGGTGGCGGCGGGGCGGGGCTGGGCTCCCCCGGTGCCGTTACCTGGGGACGCAGCTGGGGCTGGAGCCGTCGATCTCCCAGGTGGCGAACAGGTTCATGGGCACCGGGCGGCCCAGCGCCCCCGCGCCCCCCGGCAGGCTGAGGCGGCCCCGCTCCGCCGCCGCCGCCATGGCCGCGAGCACCGGCACCGCGCCGCCCGCCCCGCCCCGCCCCCGGCGTCACGTGGGAGGGGCGTGGCCTCTGGGGGAGTGGGCGTGGTCTCGCTGCTGGTGGGCGGGGCCTCGCTGCGCCTAACGCCACGCCTGTGTTCGGTGAGACCACGCCCACTCGCTGCGACCACGCCCATACGGTGAGGCCACGCCCATATCTCACAGGCCACGCCCACCACACCGAGGCCACGCCCGCCCGCCGCCGCCACCGCCCCGGCTGCGCCCAAACCGGAAGTCGCCTCTCTCTCCGCCAGCGGAAGTCGCCGCGGCACCTTCCGGCCAGCTCAGTGCCGGCGGCGGCACCGGAGGAGGAGGAGGTAGTGCCCGGGCGCTGCGCGGCGCTGCCCCGCCCCGCCGCGATGGTGCTGCTCACCATGATCGCCCGCGTGGCCGACGGGCTGCCGCTGGCCGCCTCCATGCAGGAGGACGAGCAGGTGGGGCTCAGACAACGGGCAGGGCCCGCTGGGGTCCCGGGGCCGGGCGGGCGGGCGGGGTGTGCTGCCCGTGCAGGGGGGGTAGGCCGGGGGTAGGCCGGGCCGGGGGGCGCCCCTCAGCCGCGGCCCTCAGCCTGTGCCTCCTTTCCTCCCTCCTTCCCTCCGCAGTCCGGCCGCGACCTGCAGCAGTACCAGAGCCAGGCGAAGCAGCTGTTCCGCAGGCTGAACGAGCAGTCGCCCACCAGGTGCACGCTGGAGGCGGGAGCCATGGCTTTCCAGTGAGTACCGGGGGTGCCGAGGGGGCAGCCCGCTGCCGCTTCTCCGTCTGTGGCTCTCAGCCCATTTTGTAGCTCTGCCTTTGCTGAACGCAGCATGGGTTCTCCTCCCTTTAAGCATTCTCTGTTAGCTTGGGTCCTGTCTGCCTTCATTGGGTCCTCTCTACCTTTCACCCTTCCTATCTTCATTGTTTTCTTTCTACCTTCTGTCTTCTCTTCTTAAAAAGATGCTCCACACTTTCCCCTTCTCTTTCAGTAAGTCTTTGGTAAAAGCAGGTTGGCATTATCACCGTGAACCCCTTCTGCACAGGACTCTGCTCTCCATAAGAGCATACCTCGTAATGCATCCCCTTCCTGGGCCAAGGCACACAGGGCATCCCTGATTTATTTCTTCATTATATTTGCCAAACGTGTTTTTCACACCTGCTACGTTTGTCAAATGTGTTGCATGTAATTAATCTCCTTAACTATTGGAAAACTCTCAGCTTAAAAGCTCTAGGCTTTCTGCAGTAGCACATCAATGAAGTAACTCAAATATAAAGTAAGGAAAGCCTGCAGAGAATGTGGGTCAGGCACCCTTGGTCCCCAACGAATAGCAATGGGACAGGGAAGGAAAGTAGGAGGAAGAATTGACAGCCCGTGAAAGGCAGCAGAGCAGGCTCATCTTTGAGAAGAGGAAATGCTTCTTTATGTGACCTGTAATTAGCAGAATAATTGTGGGAGAATTGATTCAAACCCAAGGTCTCGTCAAGTCTCAGAGTTATGCTACCAGCAGGAATCCGTCTGTTAGAGAAGGAAGCCTCAGTGAGGCTGGGTGCTGTGTGGGGTGGCCAAGGCAGAGCTGTGCCAAGCATTGCTGCATGGCAGTGGGGTTGTTCTCTGTCCCCAGACCCTGGTGGCTGGGTAGATGGCCTCCGAATCCACGACATCTGGCTTTAGTTCTGCCCTCATGTACTGAGGGCCCTTCAGTGCCTCTCCTGCCCGACCCTTTTCTGAAGTGTTCAGGGATTCGGCAACGTGAGGAGACAAGAAGAGGAGATTTTGGGGAGAGCTGTCTTCAGCAGAAGCCACGTGGTCCCCAGGGCAACTTTTCTTGTGGTTGGCTAACGTACAACGACTGCTGCAAGATTGTTTGGTTTGGCTTTTCCCTTGGCTCTGCTTGGCTCAGACAGGGAGCTGTCGTGGTCTGATTGGAGAGGGTGGCACTGATTGGGGTTGTCTGCCTGCTCTTATCTGCTGTAGGGTTTGGGTGCTGTTCTCGGGGTTAACTGGGGAGCGCTGCTCTGTGTCTTCCTCCTAGAAATTAACACTTGATAGAATTAAAAAGTTTCTAAGAGTTCCTGTGGCACAAAAGAAGTGCTGCTTCTTTTCAGCTGGGCCGTTAAGGCAGTGCAGAGAAGAACGCAATCAGATCAGAACATCTCCTGTGGTAGTGGTGCAGGAAGGGGAGGAAACAGGGGAGTTGGAGATGCTGAAATAATGCTGAGGGCTGTGCTGTGAGTGAGCACAGCGCGTCTTGTGTTCTGCCAGGTCAGAGCTCCGACTGCTGAGGGCAGCACAGGCCAGGGCTGAGCCGTTTGTGGTGCGAGAGGAGCGTGGCCGAGCTTGCTGAGGTGGCAGTGGACGTTTTTAGCTTTGTCACCTCGGAGGAGAGATTGGTCGTGGTGAAGTGTAAAGCTCACAGAACGACTGCTGAAGTGATGGCTGTAAATATAAGGCGCAGGCTTCAGCTCCCAAAGCTGTGTCACCCTCCCAGCCACAGCTCCTGGAGGAACACCATGTGCAGGAACACCAACGTAGCTGCTGTGCTGCGGGTTGCGAGGTGACCTTTGCCTCATTAATGGCCTAAGGCTCCTACCTGTCATGTCGAAAGCAACCCTTGGTCATTGCCACTGATAGCAGGTCGAAGGATAAAGCTGCTCTCTCAAAATCATCCAAAACGAGGAGAGGAACCTGCTGGCTGTGCTCGGGTACAGAGGTTAGAACTGGCTGACTGCAAACATTGGCCCCAGCCGAGCAGACTGCGTGCTTAGGCGCTGGCTAAAGCTCAGAAGGTGTAAAATTCAGAGAGATGGCTGTGCGGGAGCGCTGCTCTGCTCGGGGGCTGAGCCTGGCAAAACTCTGCCTCCGGGGCAGAATGAGGTGTGCTGGCTTACCCTGGTGCTGAGGGATGGACTTCAGATCCAAGGTATCACCTCGGGGAAAAGCAACGGGGGATACTGGGTACTCGGAGCCAGAAGCAAGTTGAGTGAGGTGCATTTGAAGGGTTTGGAGTGTCTGGAAGCACAGCGGGGACCAAGTTGTTCTATAAGCTTGATGCAACTATTAATACAGTTTTTAAGCTACTTATTTAATGACAGTGCCCTCACGAGTAGGTTAATTCTCTAATATGCCATTAAGCTCTGCGCTAACGAGACCGCTACGTAATGGCCTTGTACAGAAAGTGAGAGGAAGGTAACGTACAAGTAATGTTTAAATTTCATCTTGAAAAAAATAAAATTTTCAGAGCGTATCCAGGGCTGTCTGCCAGCTCCACTGCCTTGGCTTTGGTAGAAATGTTGCTGCCTCTTCTTGTATTGGCCAGCTGAGGAGGGAAGTGGAGGAAGGATCACCCAGCAGCAGGCAATTGCAGTGAAACCCAAAGAACATCAGGGATCTTGGGGCTGATGCCATCCAATCCCTTACTTCAGTAGGGTTTTTAGCTGACTCAGAAGGAAACACCCCTCCCTGTTCCCTGTGCTGAGCGTGTGTGCTGGGGAAGCCAGCAGGGCCCCTCTAGCCCCAATGTTTTATTCAGCTGCCTTTGAGGTGCACGTGGATGGCAATGCCCCACTGACAGGTGAGTGCCAGGCAGAAAGGAGGCACCCAGAGCCCCAAAAGGGCAGGTGGGAGCTGGGCGCCCTGTCAGAGGGTTGAGACCGAGTTCCTGTGTGTGCCTCAGCCTCGTGGCAGGGCTTTTTGTTCGTGGGCCTCAGGAACTTGGCTGTGTGGTGATGTTTTAGAGCTCTGCTTGGCCACCTTCCCCTCTGCTCTGCTGGCAAACTCTCTTGTGCTTCCCTTCTTCCAGCTGCAGCAGCATCCTCCCTTTTTGTTCTGAAGTTATTACTCTTGTTACGGGTGTTTTGTTTTGGTGATACTCCCAGGCCAACTTTTGAAGGTGAAGGACAGAAGCTGATGTGTCCAGGTGCAGGGTATGAAGAGTGATGCCGGAGAGGATGGACCCAAAACCACTTGCTTAATTCTGTCTGCTCTTCTCCTAGCTACATCATCGAGAAAGGGGTTTGTTACCTGGTCCTGTGCGAGTCGGCGTTCCCGAAGAAGCTGGCCTTTGCCTACCTGGAAGATTTGCATTCGGAGTTCGATGAGCAGCACGGCAAGAAGGTGCCGACGGTCTCCAGGCCCTACTCCTTCATTGAATTTGGTGAGTTCTCTCTCCAGGGGGCTAGTTAGGAAACTTTTTTTTCAGGAGGCAGCAGCTGCAGGATGCTCACCAGCTTGGCCGGTGGAATTGGCAGTTTGGCCTCTTTTTAGCGCTAAAGAAGCGGGTGTTTTGCGTGAGGAATGCTTGTGAACAGAGAAATAGCAGGAAAATGGTAAATGCCCTTTGCTTCAGATTTCTCTAAGGCTTTTGGCTCGTCTCCAGCGCATGTTTGCAAGCAATCTGTTGGCTGTCTGAGCACTGCTCCCACTCCCTTGGCAGCTGGGCTGCTCTCCGTTCCGTGTTTTCTCCACGTTGCATCTCCAGGAGGTGGTGTGGAGCTACTGAGGTGCAGTAAGGCTTTCTGATACGGCGCCCTGGGTGAGAGGGAGTGGGATGAGAGTGCGAGGAAAACCAGTATCCATCAGTGTGCTGGGAAGGGAGGGAGAACTCCCAATGGCTGCATTGAGGTCTTGTTTTCCTGCTGGTGTTCCTTCCATTTACAGTGAGAGGTGCATTAACCTGAAGTTGAATGGTTCCACCCCCATGCCCTTTTTTGTCTGCATTTGAGGGTGTGTTTCTGGGAACACAATTCTCCAGAAACCCTGGGGGGTTTCACAGAACACCCCTGTTCCATCAGACCATTGACTGGAAGTGGTGGTGGGTCCTTCAGCTGAAGATGTAGGCTAAAGAAGGGGCAGCCCAGCTCGTCTTGCAGGGCAATCAGGTGCTTTTGGGGAGATCGGAGCTTCCCTCTGACGGCCCTCTCTCGTTCCAGACACTTACATCCAGAAAACCAAGAAGCTCTACATCGACAGCCGGGCGAGGAGGAACCTGGGCTCCATCAACACAGAGCTGCAGGACGTGCAGAGGATTATGGTGGCCAACATTGAGGAAGTCTTACAGCGAGGAGAGGCACTGTCAGGTACCGTCCGGCTGCTCTTCGGTGTGTGGTTCCTCGTCCCCTCCATCAGCTGGGTGGGGAGAGCATACCAGAGGGAAAGGTTTCCTAATTCCTGGGGAGAGCAACGGGCTTTGGGTTCTCCGTTTGGGTATGGTGCTGCTTCTGGGTGAGAATAGTGTGTCCCTGCCTCAGGTGGCTCTCATCCCAACAGGACAAGCACCAGAGCACTGCAGACAGGCACAAGGCGTGCTGCCGTGTGGTGTCTCAGCTGCTCCAGAGACCCTTACTCAGTTAACCCAACGTTTGGGGATCACCTGGTTGGGTTAATCTGCCCTTTCTCTGCCCTTTCCCTCCGACAGCTCTCGATTCCAAGGCCAACAACCTGTCCAGCTTGTCCAAGAAGTACCGCCAGGACGCCAAGTACCTGAACATGCGTTCCACCTACGCCAAGCTCGCGGCCGTGGCTGTGTTTTTCATCATGCTGATCGTCTACGTCAGGTTCTGGTGGCTGTGACTTCCTGTCGGCACCAAGAGGGAAAGCCGGTAGCCTGGCAGATGTGTGTGTGTGCGGGACACCGGTCACGGGGGATGTGCATTAGAATCCACGCAGGACCGTCACCTTGATGCGAGTGGCCTGAAAATGTTAGGTGGCACCTGAGTACCACACTTGTTAGCGAATCCGAACCGTAGGTGTAAAGGCTTGTTGTCTGCAGGCTTTTCCTCCGAGGCAATTTGCACTAGGGTGCTGTCGCCGCTGACCTCCCGAGGCTCTGCACCCCTCTGCGGGGCGAGCTCTGGGGGCAGTCAGTCGGTGCAGTTTAGCATAATCAACCTTCGGCGTCCTCCTCTTGAGTAGCTCTAGTGGGAACTGGACTCTAATGAACATTCCTTGTGTTGGCAATGGTTGTTTTTTTAGAATCTGGGTCTGTGTGTTTTTTTTGGGGTGGTTTTCTTTCTTTTTTTAAGACGACTCCCCCGTTTGAAGGCAAATACTGCTCTGTACATATTACAGTAGCTTTCACCTCTGTCAAGCTAGCTGTTGTTGAGTTTTCTGTCTCTGACGTACTTTCAATTGCTTTAGGAACAATTGGGTGGTAAATAATGCCTTAAATACATTCTGTCTAGCACTAGGAGAGGCAGTGAAATATTACCGATTCCTACAAAATTAGACTGCAGGTTTTGTGTCCACTTTCCCTCTCCTGGCAGCTGTGTATGACGGTATGTTTCCATGTGATTAAAAACAGGGTGTGTAGCTCAAGTGCTGTTGAAGCGGGCACAGTGCAAGCGATGTCAGCATTGTCTGTTTGTTTTTTCCCTTCTATCTGCAGATTCACTGCATTGTTTCCTTCCTCTTTGCTACACTTTCCTTCCAAAACGTGTCAAACTGCCAGCATTTCGGCTCTGGAATGCTCGTTTTCTTTCTCCCTCTTCCACCCAAAGCAGCCAAAAAAGCAAAACTCTGAATGTTGTGAAGAAAAGGCAGTGTTTCCTTAAAGAAGGCTTGAACTTTACATGAAGGATTCGAGAGGATAACTGTAAAACAGTGGAATCCTTTGGAAATGCCACCTTTTTTTCCTCTGGTCACCCTCTCCCTACCTCACTTGGGAAGTTGAAACTATAGGTGAATTAAAACACGTTATGGAGCAATAGTGTATCACTTCTTTCTCATGGGCCAATCTCTCTAGTTCCAGTGTAATGTGATTATTTTTTATTGTTGGTCTGGCTGTGCTAGGAGTACGATTTTATCTCTCAGCCTTTTTTTTTTCCTTTCAACTAAAAAACAGCAAAACCCCACAGGTCTTTCCCCTCTTCTCTGCACTCGAGTGTCTCTCTAACGTGGTAGGAAGCAGGCACTGTCACAATAAAGTTTCAGGGTTCCCCAGCACCTTTTAAAAGCACATTGTGGTGTAGTTCTGGGCGTGTAAACGTGACCTGGAAGCGTTTCCTGCCCCAGGTAGGGATCAGGGGGCTGTTGTCCTGCCTGGGAGCACTGTGGGGCTGGCAGGGACGCAGTTAGCACTCATCCATCAATCCCCCTAGCCACTCTGACCTGCCACGTAGGCTGAAATCATCTGTTTGCTGCATGATGCCAAGTCTTATGTTGTAGATTGCTTTACGATTACCGTTTTTAATCCTGACACGGGGTGTCCCTTCTGGGTGGCTGTCCCAGCGCTGTGGCTGTGTGATGGAGGTGGGCAGACACCGACCGTACCCCGATTGTTGTGACCAGGGGGTGATGCTCCTGCAGCGACCAGCGGCTCCCCGAGCAGCTGCCCGCTGCAGCCCCACTGTCAGCTGCGAAATAAACGCTTCTGAAAAGTCCCTCGGCAGCGTGTCTCGTGTTTTTATCATCCCTGAGAATGCTCTTTTTCCTCCCGGGGGCACAAGGGGGTGAAAATGACCCCGTAGTTAACCCGCAGCTCCCTGGCGCTGTGCCCTGCAGCCTGAGCTGTGGGTGCCAGCGCAGGGCGGGAGCTGCAGCCTGCAGATGGCAGTGCCTGCACGGAGCTGGCGCACGGTGCAGGGCCCCTCCAGCTCTGACAGGGCTCTTCCTGAGGGTGCTCTAACTTGTTGCATTGCCCTGGCCTCCCCGGGAGCCCCCAGCATTACTGGCCCGAATTATTTCTCAAAAAAAAATCTGTTTTGGGGTTTGCTCACTACTTCCAGAAGTGCAAAGGCTGTGGTGTGTGGCACGGAAGGACTGGAACTGGTGTGGGGACAGCAGTTTGCACCCATCAGCCCTGCAAATCCTGTCCCCTGCCTTCTCCTGTGCCCCTGCGGGTGTCACATCCGAGCCAGCTGTGTCTGGCACAGGCTGTGGAGCATCTTCACCATCGCTGCTCCCAGACAGCAGCGGTTTGGGCGCTGCAGGGTTTTGGTTTCTGTGTTTATTTGGGCACCAGCTGCTTCCCCTGCCTTCAACCCACTCCTCGCACTTGCAACCCCCTTTTTCAGACAGGTTCTGAGAAAAAACAACACACATTTGGCCTCTTTCTGGGGTCATGGGGGTGTTTGGCCTCAGATGGTTTCTGGCAGCTGCTCTGCCGTGACCAAATGTCCCGGTGGCACCCAGGGCTTGGGTTCAGCCCTTGCAGGGCCGGGTCCTTGTCCTCCCTTCCTTGGGGGTCTGTTTGGCACCCTGGGCTCTGTCTCTGTGGGGCTGGTAGAGGATACCCTGCAGAGCGGGGCTGGTGGGCTCGGGGGATGCCCACCCCTCCCCAGCCTGTCCCCAATTTTTCCCTAGTTCAAGCACAGTTGGGGTCTCCTGTGGGGCATGGGGTCCCCTGTGGGATGTGGGGTACCCTGGGGTTTGCCGTGCACGCAGCACCGAGCCCCACAGCGGCTGCCCCCAGCTGACTGTGGCCATGCCTGAGCAAGTAAACTCACTGGAGGGGATAAATTAGATCATATTAATTAGATCAGTTAGGTCGGGGGGGGTCCTGGTGAGCTCCGTGGTTCCGAGGAGGGCACCGGGACCCACGCCACGGGGGTTTCTCTGCCGTGCTGGCTGCCGGGAGAAGCCCAGCGTGATTTTGAATCATGGCTCGTAAAAACCCCTTGCGGCTGAGCCCTGGCGCTCTGCTCAGAGATGATAAACCCATTTCCTGTGTCATTTCTTTTTTTTTTTTTTTCCCCTTCCCCACGTCGAGATGCTGTTAGCTCTGCCTCCCACCAAAGCCCTCCCCAGGGGCTGCCTGCTGCCCCGGCACGCTGCAGCCCCTGGCACACCACCCGTGCTCGCAGGGATTGGGACTCCCCGGCACGGCCCGGAGCTGTAAGCGTGCCCTCCCTGCCACCTACCACCCCGGCCCCCGAAAATGGAAGTAGACACAGGATTTGCATAAAAGAGCAGAACTAAATGTGCTCGCTCGGTGACCTCTGCTGTGGGACCTGTGCATGGGCAGTGGAGCCCAAGGGAGCTTGGGGAGCGTGCGGCTCCCAGAGCCGAGGGACAAACCCCCACTGGTGTCCTGTCCTCACGCCTTCTGCTGCCTTAGGGGCTGTTTGGGAAGGGGCTGTCTGCTCTGGGTGCTGCTCCAGCTGCTCCTGGTAACCACAAATAAGTGAATTCTTGCTCCATCACATGCGCGGGGGCTGAGAAGGTCCCAGGGGTTTAGCGGCCACCCCGTACGTCACCAACTTTGGTAAAAGCAGCGCAAGCAGAGCCCCTCTGGGACAGGATCCCGCCGGCACGCTGGTTATAAATATTCCTGGGGCTCCTGGAGCGGGTGAGTGCCGCTGCCCGGGAGCCAGACGGCCGAAATTCCCCACGCGATTAACTGAAGGGCGGCGCACAAACAGCTCGGGGCGCGCGGTGCATTCCTGCGGGGCGCGGGGCTCCCTCCGCCCGCTGCGCGCAGGAATGAATGCCTTTCCTCCCCTCTTTTTAAAAAAAAAAAATCCTAGCAGGTAAGGTAATCAGCGCCAAAGCCAAGTCATGTGAGGTTTAACGGTTAACAGACGAGCCGCAGGACGAGCTATTTGCGGTGTGACTAGGATGCCAGCCCCCAGGATTGTGTCGGAGGCGCTCTCCCTCCTGGTTTTCTTCACCCTCTTGGTTGCTGACGTCTTGTAATTGAGCAAGGACCCAGCCTTCGTTTTCACGGGGTTCCAGATCTGTTTGCAAAAGGGGAAGCTTGGCTGCATAACTCAAGACCCCCAAAAGAGGGGCAGGTAAAAATAAGGGAACTTTTATACAGGCAGGCATCTGGGTGTGTGCTGAGCTGAGGTTTGAATGCCTGAACCACCAACAATGTCCCAGAAAGGTTAGTGCAAGAAAACACAATTTATTTTGAAGGAGACAATGAGTTCCTGCAAAGCTGGTGAAACCAGCTATCCCTACAAGGTACAGACCAGAGGAAAAGCAAAGCGCCTCTCACTGGGCAACCAAAAAGCACCTCGGGCTCAAACAGATATTGCACACTGCGGGGAGAGCTAAGGTGAGCATGACGGTGCTGGCACATGTTTCCACATGGCAGCGTGCCCCCAGTTTCAGAGTTATGAGCCAGCTGGTTTCGTGGGGCAGGAGGTGCCTTGCAGCGGGTGCAGGGACCCTGGGCTGTGGGTTCTCCTCTGCCAGCAGCTCCCTGGAGGCTGCACCATGTCCCCAGCACCATGTCCCCAGCAGAAGTCCTTGCCCCCAAGCCAGCAAGCCCGGGCTGGGGTGGGACACATTCTCCCTGTTTTGGGGAGAGGTCTGGGGATCACGCTGAGCTGGGACCTGCCCCACAGCCCCCCTGGTGGCCCAGCACCCTCGCCCCAGGATGGCAGCAGAAATCATTTTGGAGCGAGCCTTGCAACACACCCAGCTGCAAAGGCAGGGGCTGGGGCTCACTGCCGGCTTGATCTCCCTGCCTTTGTCAGCCAAAGTGGCAGGATTTCCCTAATTGCCACCACCGTTTAAATAGAGACACTGCGGATCTGCCTCTGTTCAGCTCTGCTAATCCCTCAGCTGGCACCACTTGCCTCGCCACAGCTTTCCGAGCTGCCCGCCACCCGCGGGGACCCTGCCCTCCTCCTCCCGTCCCCAGCACCCAGTGAGGTGTTACTGGTGTTCTCCAGGTGGGAAACTGGGAGCCAAATGGCACACCAGTAAGGCTGGGTGTCTGCAGCCTGCAGGCGGAGCGCGGGCTACTTCTGCTGGTGGGTTTCCCTGCGTGATGAATCTTTATTTGCATACGGTGTTCTTAATGGGGCTGTAACGGGGTGTGTAAGGTGAGGCAATGCTGAAGCATATTTTTAACTCCTGTGCAAACAGCTCGGTGCCTAATGAGGCAGACCCACAGCCCTCTGCGACAAGGAACTGCTTGAGGAGCTTTGCCTTGGGCACCTGCCTGCGTGCCCTCTGCTCGGCCTCTGCGTCCTCCTCCAGGACTTGGCTGGGGCTCCTGGGAGAAGTGGGAGAAACCAGCCAGGTCCTGGGGCAGGCAGGAGCGACACGAAGCTTTCCCTGACCTGTGTGGCTTCCCTCCATGGCCACATGTTTCAGGTGGAGCTGTCTGCCCGCCTGGCTGTGCTGGCGTGGTTGCAGATGCTGGCCCAGCTCGGAGAAGCAGCTCGCCACCAGGCCAAGCCAAATGCAGCTGAGGGAGCGCTGCCCGTTTCAAGGTCTGGGATAATGAGTAATGCTCCGTGCTGGGGGGAGCTGGAAATTGCAGCCTTTGGTGAAATACCAGAATTCCTCCCGAATTAGCTACGTTAGGGAGAGCGAATCCAAGCCCTCCCTGTTCTGCTTACATTCCTGCCTTGCTTTCCTCTCCTCCCGACTGGGTTTAGTGACCATTTTCTCTCAAGTGCTACTTGCTGCCATCCATATTTACATGCAGCAAGTAAGTTTGTACTCCCTAGTTTCATCTCAAACACCAGGCCTCTATTTTGGGACGCCGTCTCCCACCCCACACCCTGCAGACGCAGCCGAGCCCCAGGCCCGGCCTTCACCCCGCCATGTGGGGTGCTCAGGGGACCAGATGTGCCCGGAGCAGCGCCACAGGCAGCGCTCACAGCTGCAGGGCGCTGCTGCGTGAGGCAGTGGGAGAGGTTTCATCCAGGCTGCCCAAAAAAAAAAAATCACTGGGCACTGGTAACAATCCGGCTCTGTGCCTGGGAGGAGCCGTGGAGCCCCAGTGAATTAAAGGGGGAAAACACTGGGCTTTATTCATTGCCCCCCTCTCTCCCCTGAGCTCGGCACAATCCTCCCTTCGCAGGAGACGCAGGCCAGCATGCCATGTCAGCACATAACACAAAGAGCTCTCAGTCCGCGAGGAGCTGGAATCGCAGCAGAAGGATTTTTAACGCTTTAAATGATGGTTCGGGGCTGGAAGGGACGTTGGGGTTGAACCCAGGCACTCCCTACAGCACCAGCACGTGCTTCACAACCCTGCTACCTTCCCCAAGCCTCCTGCGGGGGAATTTGTGTCTCCTCCTGCGTCCTGGCGCCCTGTCGAGAAGCATTTATTTTTCACTGAGGCCGTGGGGCTGAAATACCACCATGAGCCCATACACCTGCTCTTAAGCTGTGGGAACTCCCACTCAGCCCAGAGCCAGCCTCTGGCAGTGAAAGCCATTTTCGGTTCTCGCTGGCCCCTACCCAGCAGCTGCCTCCACCCTGCGCGGGAAGGGCACAAAAACGCCGGGCTGCCTCTGCTCGGGGGCATTTCGGGTGGGCCACCAGCCCCGACTGAGGCACTGGAGCCACCTCAAGGGGACCACGAGGCGATGGGGACAGCGCTGTCCCCTGGGTGCTGCCCACAGGGTGACATCCCGAGGGCGTGTGGTGCTTCGTGCACGTTTTGTGAGGGCGCGTGCCTGCTGCTGCAGCGCTTACAGTGAATTTGTCAGAGAGTCTTCAGGACATTTTGGGGCCACCCCACAGAGGCAGCGCCTCAGCGGGCGGACCTGGTCCTCCATCCCTGTCACTGTCCCTGTGTTGTGTCCCTGTGTTGTGTCCCTATCCCTGTCCCTATACGTGTCTCTGTCCCTATCCATGTCGCTGTCCCTGTCCTTACCCCCACAGCCCTCCCTCACCCCCCCCTTGCCCATCCCCACCCCGCCGCCATTTTGTGCCCTCACCCCCCCCCCCACCCACCCACCCAACGGGCGCGCGCCCCCTGGCGGCGAGAGGGCGTGGCCAGGCGGGGGAGAGGGGCGTGGCTTGCGAGGCGGGGGGCGTGGCTAAAGGAAGCGGGGGCGGCGCGGCGCGGCCGTCTCCCTCCGCCGCGCGCCATCGGCGGGGTCGGGCGGGTGCTGCGGCGGCGGTGGCGGCGGGATCCTTCCGCGCCGTGCCGAGCCGAGCCGTGCGGGTCCGGCCGTGGCCATGGCCCCCGGAGCGGGGCCGGCGCTCGCCGCCCTCCTCGGCACGGTGCTGGCCGTGCTCAGCCGCGCCGAGCCGGCGGCCGGTGAGTCCCGAGGGAACGGGAGAAGGGGTCCCGGGGGCGGGGGAGGAGCGGCGGGGGGCGGGGAGCCCCGGGTGGGGTCCCCCCGGTGTCCCCTCGGTGTCCCCACGGTGTCCCCAGGGCTCCTCGGGGCCGGCGGTGGTGGCGGCGCGGTGCTGTGCTGGGTGGGTGTGAGGGCTGCGCGGAAAACCCAGCCGAAATCTTTAAAAAACACCACCACCACCACCAACAACAACAAAAAAAGCAATTTCCTGCACGCGATTTGCCCGGGTTTGCCCCAAAAAGGAGCGGAGGGCTCAGGCTGTGCCCGCCGTGCGCTGTGCCTGGCGTGCAGATGGGCTTTGCAGGCCGGCAGGAGGGCGAATCGCTGGATTTTGGGGCAAGGCAAAATCCCAGATTTAGCTCTTATTTGAGCCGTGCCTCGGTGCTGGCGGATCCCAGCTCCTCGTGCTGCACGGTGCCCGCCCAAGCTCTGCCCCTGCTGAGGGGCTTCGTGGCACCGTGGTGGGGTTTTCTCCCTTTGCTGGAGGAGCGGTGGTCGTCAGAGGTGGCAAACCCACGCTGGAGCCACCCCTGCTGCTCCCCAGCTTCTGGCCCGAACGCTGGGAGCGGAGCCGTGGCCTGAATGAATGAAAGGTGAAGTCACCCAAAGGCGTCCGCAGGTGCCCGCCCGACTCTCCCGATGCTTCTCGCACAAGGAGCGGCAGGTATCTGATGTCAGCCCTCTTGGTCAACACCGAGGAGGCTCCTGGATGTGCTCAGCGCCGTGGGTGCGAGCCCAGCGCTGCGGCAACTTGCTTTTCCAGTCGAGCTTCTCCTGGGGGTGTCCGAGCCTGCAGTCGGAGCTGCAGTAAGCCGGGGTGGGGCGGGAACACCTGCGCTTTTGGTGAGGACACTTTCCTGCTAATTACTGTTAATGGCAGTGATTTGTTCCCCGGTGGATCGGATGGAAGGAGTGGAACAGGAATCCCAGCGAAGCCCACCCTAATTACCCACCTTCACTCTTAACCTTGTCGCTGGCGGAGTGAAAGAACTGAGTTACGCCAAGCCCAATTTCACCCAATAGTAGTTGGGCATCAGCCCTCGTTTCTAATAAACTGCTGTGGACCTTGAGGTTGAGAGCACCCCACAGGCAGCGCCTCCACGTGGAGCACGCTTTGGGATCCTTGCAGGACTCCCTAGATAACGCTGACAGCGCTGGCCTGCTCGGTGCCATAGGGGCTCGCTGAGCAGCAAGTTTTACTTGATCTTTTGAAGGTGTTCCTGTATCAAATGGGTTCTGATCAAAGATGCTGATTTAGACTCTCAGAAGGGAGCGTGATTAGCATCTGGCTCGCTCGCATCGCTTCCTGCAGGGCACTACTTAGTCAGCGCGGCATTACGTGGAGGTGCTCTTGCTGATGTTCTCAAGACCTGAATCCTTGGGAAAAGAGGGCTCGTGCCTCTGGCTGCCTTTGGCACTCAGATCTCTCCAAATAGGTGGATTGGTGTTGTTTTGCCTCCTTCGTTGCCTCCCACAGTGATTCCTATTATTTTAGGTGTCTCGCTGCTGTTACCATAAGCTGCTATTTCCCTTCAACGTGATCCCGTCCTGCTCGGCCTCTCCCATTTTCGCAAACCGTGCCTGGGTTGTGAAAGGCATCGGAGCCTTTGGGCTGGATGTGGCCATCGAAATGTTGTCGTAATGGTCTGGGCGGGTGGGATTTGGACCTGCGTCCTTTCGGGAACTGGGAGTAGATGAGGCAGAGCAGCAGGACGCTGACAGCTTGTTTCTTCTGGGCTTGGGAATCTCAGATAACAGGAAAACCAAAGGGTCGGGATCTGCAACTTCAAACTTAAAGGAAACGACGTTGTATTTGTGCTCTTGGCTAATGGCTGCAATGCAAGGAATGATACAGTGATTATTCAATTCTGACCCATTAAGGAAATGTCATCTGTCTTGGAGGAAAAAAAAAAAAAAAAAACAACTCAAAAAACTCTTCTAAGCATCTGTGCTTAGAAGTCCTTCTAAGTAGTTTTATTCTTATTTTCTATGCATTCATTCTGAAACCATCTCGCCAACAGAAGCCAAGGGCTGTGTCTTGTCAGTGCCCATCCAGAAGAAACAGCGGCCGTATCGTTCTGAGCCCAGTCATCTGAGAGCTACAGAAATAATCATTCATTCTGTTTAGAAAATAGTCTGTTCCTAGGGCACATGTCCTTTTTTTAGACTGCATGCGGATGAAAAAAGAGCTTTGTATCTCAAAATGACACTGGTGTCTGCTGTTTGTTCCGTGCAGCAAGTCTTAATCTCGTTTCGCTGACATCACCATGGGCTGCGGTGGAAGGACAAGGAATGGCCCCGCGTTTCGGCGGGGGCAGGCGTTCTTAATGCTCAAATTAATAAAGATTTAGTGCTGGACAATGACGGAAGGCTATGGAGAACACGCAAGCATGGTTTCTGTCTGCCAGATTTCCATAGAAACACCAATACCTCTTCAGCTCTTTAAATGCCTTCACTACATTTTTATTGTTGAAATCTTTTTTTTAACTAAATGTTTTATGTTGCAGCTGTTGATTTTAGGCGTTTTGGCTTTGTCTGGAGAACTAGAAATATGGGAAGGCAAGGAGTAGTAGCTGTGGAGGAAAATAGAATATGTGGTTGGCAGACTTTTGAACCGTTTTACACATTCATCCTGAATTCAATATATGCTATAACTTCAGCTAATCAGTTGCTCTTCAACAGGAAAAGTGTCACACAAATGTTGGATAGAAATTAGTCATCTGACTGCTCCTTGGTGTAAGACCTCAAGGACAGGAAGACTTCAGTTCTACCTGTGAATTTGGGCAACAGTTCTCAGCACTGCCCTTAAGAGGGCAAATTGGTAGCTTTTGCCAGCTCCTGGATGCTTGAGCTCAAAACAAATAAATAAAAAAATCTAAACAAAATTTCTTATGGGCTTGTTATTCCAAAATCCACTTAAATGTACACTTTCTTTTTTTTTTTCACACTTCTCCTATGGAGTCTGGAGAAGCTGGTGAAGGAAACCAGTTTAGACGCTGGGGTTTTCTCTCTCTCAGGAGCTGCAGGACATTGGCTGAGTTCCTTCACACTCCTCAGAGCTCTGCTCAGCTCCTCAGATGCTGAGAAAAATTTTATTTCAGGCTTTTGTGATAAAAAACAGTGGCGGTCTCGTGATAGTCAGTTTGATTTAGAGCATTTTGACTTTTACAGATGATTTTCATGCAGCATAGACAAGCCTTGTCTTTAACTGCAACCTTCTGCTCATCTTGTTTAAATTCCCTGAATGATAACATTTTCTAAATCTGAGCTGAATTATTAAGATTTATTGTTTTTTTTTCCTAGTTCTTTTATCCCTGTGTGGCTGCTGTGGGGTGATCTGTACCTTCTCCCTCCATGTCCCCCTCACTCCCCAGAAAGAAGTTAATTTAATATTTTCAGCTAACACTTATTTATTAAAGGGTTCTTCCCCAGTACCTCATCTTGTTTGAACAGTAATCTTTCGAGGTTAGTGACTAACATAATGAGCTGTCTCTCCTTTGTGGTTTTCCTCCAAAACTTGGTTATCTTATGGTATTCTCCATGTTTGTGCAGCATTTAGTACTCCTTACCAGCTTTTTGAGCCATCGGTCTTTGCAGTTTACGTGGTGCCAGCTGCCACTGTGGAAGAACTTTGCTCCTTGGAAAGAAGCTACCAGTCTTCCTCTGGCACTGTGCTTCCTATTTCAGCATTTTCTTGGCTTCTTCTTTCAAGCCCTTTTTTTTTCTGAAGGGGATCAGGTGCTGGTTTCCACTCCCCTGGAACTTGGGGCGCCTTGATGGGTACCGTGGCTGGGGTTTCTGGCCTTGCTGATGCCTGATCTTCCCAAAGTGATTCCCCAAATGTTCTCGTTGCTGTGTATCAACTGCCTGGTGGCTTTGAATCCTTCTTCTCCTTCCCCATGGTTTGTAATGGGTGATGTTCCAAATGACAGGCTGTTTCTCCTCAATGTCAGTTGTGACAGTAAGCCCACTAAGTACAGAAAGATTATCAAAAACCTCTTGTCCTTCCAGGTCTCTAACATTTTTAGTCTGACTCTTCTGTGTGTGAAGTAGGTTGTTTTCAGCCATCTCCCCCAGGACAGCCTCTGCACCTATAGCTGGGTTCCAGCCAAATACGACAAGTCTAGATCCTTAAGGCACTGAGTTCCTGTAAACTGAATGGAAAACTCATGGGTAGAAAGAATAGAGACCAGTACAGCATCCTGCCATGGGGAAAGTTGGTACTGTGAGCTCAGCCCTGCTGTTAGCTGTCCGGGGGTCTCTGTCAGAAGCTTAGATCCCTGTTGGCAGCAAAGCCCTTGGTCAGAGCCCGCATCTTCGATGCAGGATAATCGGCCACACTTTGCAGAGCTACAGGAAACCAGCTTCGTAACGTCTCTTCCTCGCAGCATTAATTGTTTTGGTATTCTGTGTTTTTATTTCTGCTTGACTTTCTCTGAACTTGTGGGTGAAGAGTTTATTGGCCTTGCTTTCCTTTCAGTGCTTGCTGCAAAGCCCGTGCAGATTTTCTCTGGTTATGGCTCTGTTTCCCTATGGCAGCCTTCTCTCTTAAAGGCAGAATTGTGACACTTACAGCTTCTGATGTTAGACCTTTGTGATTTTTTTGTTTTCTAGCCTGGAGGGAGTCTGATTTTTTTAGTATGCAGATAAAGAATAGAAACCAAATTACAACTTTCACATCTTCTTGGCATCCTTAAAGAACAATGAGGCAGAAAAGTAACTTCTTTAACAGTCTCTCTAGCCAAAAAAAGATTAAACCTGGGCTCAACTGTTTCCATTTAAATGTGAGCCTTGCTGGATTCAGATGTTCAGAGTTACAGCACTTCTGTGTTTTTGTTTTTCTTCCCTGAGAGTAACACTTTCTGCTCGTGCTTGTTTTATGGCAGCAGCTACCTGTTTTTCCACTCTGGCCTTGGAGAATAGTGGTATGCCGGTATGGTGGAGAATATTGGTGGGCCTGTTGGATGCAAATTCCAACCTGGTGTTTTATGTGCAGGCATGCTCCAAGGGTTTGTGTGGACTCCAGGCCGGGTCACGTAGCTAATAGCATTCATCTCGGACATGCATAAAGCCCTCATCTGAGAGGCCTTTCAAACTTGGCTAGAATGCTAACTAGAAATTGGATACTTCTCTCCCTAAGTGGTGGCCTGCCCCCTTCGTGATTAGGGCTTAAGCCAGTCTCTTGATAGTCATGGGGTGTTTTCCCAATACTCCTGTGGCTCTCCCCAAAGTGCTGGATAAATGGTGAGGCAGCGTGGCGTCCAAAACGTTGCTGCTTGAACTCGGCCTGGGCGAATCCGGGCTCTGTCCATCCTGATTGTTTTGGCAAGCTGGAGCAAGGTCAGAAATCCAGCAAACTATTCCCCCTTGCTTTTTTTTTCTTTTTTTTTCTTTTAATACAGAAGAGAACAGTCAAAAGCAGTGCTTCAGACCCAGCCTTGGCAGCATACTTTACATGGGTGCGGGAGAAGTGGCCGACTGTTTTCTTCTCAAGACAAGAGTGTCCTCTCATGCTGTACACAATAAAATACTTCCAGTTAGCATGATGGATGTAGCAACACATACTCTTTATGCTGGCTGAGGTAGAAGATAGTTTCTGGTACTATTGACTTTTGAGCACAGCGTGGTAGGGTAGCAGAGAAGTAGCTTTTGGAGTAAGTCATGTTGAAATGCCTTGTTTTTGCATGGATTGTGAAATTGTTGAAGATACCATGAAATACAGGAAGACAGTGCTTTGTGCACAGAAGTGCTAATTCTGCTGTGAGAACTGTAGTCTTCAATTTGCCTTGCGATTTCTCTTTTAAAAGAGAAGTGATCATGTTACTTCTTTAATATTCATTTTAGGGTATTGTTGCATTTACATTAATTTCAGTTTTAGTTGCGTTTCAATGTTCAGTATTTTTTTCTTAAGCTGAAAAAGTACAAAAGAGTCATTTTGTCTTTTTTAGGTTTGTTCAGTTCTAGATTTTCATATGCACTGCATACTGCACCCCCCACTCACTGTATTTCTGTTAAAAAAAATTCGAGGGACTGCTAGTAGTCTAATGACCTGCTAAACAGCAGCTCAAGGCGAAAATAATTTGTCAAAAAACAGGAGAAAATTAATCATTACTTTGCCAAAGCCTCTGTGCTGTATCCGTGCATGGCCTAGCAAGCTACGCTGGAATCACTGAATCGGATCCTTGCTGGAACCCGAAAGCTGTCCCCTTGTTGCTCCCTGCGGTTGTGTTGGCGGCCGGCTTTGGCCAAGTGCTAGTTAAGCTTTTACTACGAGGGTTACAAAATCACCGGGGACGCGGGCACTCCAAGAGGTTACAAAATCCAGTTTGAAAGCCTGGGCACAAAAGAAATAATCCTCTGAGTGTTTGCTTCGCTGGCTTGATGGGCTTAAAAAATAAAAGCTAAAGGGAGGTGAGCGTAGGGAGGTGAGAAGAGCAACTCTCCCTCCCGGTTCTCCAACTTGCGGCGCAGCTCGCTGTGCTGTTCCTCCATTTCCTTGGGGTAACGGAGGTGGCAAGAGGCACCCAAATCATTAAAAGCACTTTTGTGAGTTCTGTTGAATGCGGCATAACTCAGTGGTGCTTGCTGAAGCTCATTTTTGCCATGAAAACTGCTGTCCCCGTGGTGTCTGGCCGAAGCGGGCGAAGCCTGAAGGCCTGTGGCTGCTGCTGGTGGATGGGATGAAACTTGTTGGGCAGGTGGGAATCCATGGCGGTGCGCTTGGCCACTGCAGGGGGGAATACCATCAGAAAATCTGTGGTAATATTTCTGTCGCTGAGTAACCCTGACCCCAGAGGTTATCTGAAAGGGGCTCGGAGTGGAATTTTGTTCATTTCCTCAGAGCTCTGCAGAGGCAGTGCTGTGGAAGTGCCCTGTGTTCAGAAACCAAGTTAACATGGAACAGGCGTACCCGTGTTGGGAGGAATATCATTCACCTTTTGGGACAAGCTGGTTTAATTTCACTCTGTCCTGTCAGGACTGTGAATGTGAAACACCCCTGTGTGCCCTGTAGCATTTGCTCCGGGTTATTTACAAATAACCCACTGAGCCCTGGGTGGTGGCAGCCAGGCTCTGTTCTGAGCAGCCCAAGAGCTGGGCCCGTCCCTTCAGAGACTGTTTGGACAGCAGTAGGTATGTGAGCAGGCAGCTCGAGTGGTTGGGTATTACTGATGCCTCTGGGTGCCTTCAAATTGGTCAGTGAGGCTGTTGAAATAGGGCATGTAACGTCATGGAAGTGTGTATGGAGGGGCAGGGGACAGGAATGGAGGCTGAGAGGAGCGTGAGACTTCTGGGTATGTGGGTAAAGTTAGGATGGGACACATCTTCTGATTCCTCCAGCTTTATCCACTGGTTCAGTACTGCTCAAGTGGCAGACTCTGGTCTAGATGGACTGATTAGATTTTTGTGGCTCTAGAGTGCCCTCTGCTCATGTGGGGTTTCTGTATTTATTGCCCTTCTGGTTGCTTCAGAACTAGCCACAACTCAGCTTGCTGCTTCAGGCCCTGGCAAAGGGACGAGTGCTTGCTGTGTCACTCCATCTGAATCGATGCCACTACAGTTTCCTGTAAACCTGGAGAAAAACTGACCAGCCCTGAGCTGAAGGGAGCTTATAAAAAACAAAACCCAATATTTTACATGGACAGATATCAATAGGACAATTGGGAATGGCTTTAAACTAAAAGAGGGGAGATTTAGTTTGGAGATTAGGGATAAATTCTTCACTTAGAGCAGTGAGGATCTGGCACAGGCTGCCCAGAGAAGCTGTGGATGCCCCATCTCTGGAAGTGCTCAAGGCCAGTCTGGATGGGGCTTTGGGCAGCCTGGGCTGGTGGGAGGTGTCCCTGCCCATGGCAAGGGGTGGAACTGGGTGGGCTTTAAGGTCCCTTCCAACCCAAACCATTCTCTGATTCTGTATCATACATAATGTCTTGTTTAAAATACAGTGCTGAAAATGGCAAGTTTGAGCCTCAGAGTATGTACTCCTTATGAATACCCAAGTCTTTGCTGGAAGACTTTAAGGTCTCTTAATGTTTTCATTTATTCTCAGACAGTCCTGACAGAAATCAGAATACCACAACAGTAATGATGTAGCAGCAGATTCTGGATTGCTAGAAACTTATACAAGGGAGCTTACGAGGGACAGATGCCCCTGTTTCAGTGCCAAGCGTCTCTGGAGATAGTAGAAAGGAAGGAGAAACTTTGAGACAAGCTATTGTGAAAGAAGTTCTAGAAATTGTTGCCTTTTACTTCAGATAATTTCATTATAAAATTGTGATCAGGAAGTGGTAACTGTCTGACGCTGGAAGTCAAAATACGCAAGTGCTGAAGTGATTGTATATGGCTTGCTGAAATTACTGCATACTTGGCTTTTACGATCTACCTAAAAGAAATTCTGGATGCATTTAGTAGCCTGGTGAACAAATCTGTATTTGATTGTTCTTTCAGTCTGTCTCTTTTGATGCTGCCAAAGATTAAATTGAACTATGTGATATTGTCTTTGGTTTTGTTCCAGTCAAATAAAATTTTTAGTTAAAGGATTAATTCTGCAAAATATGTTAACGAAGCTTTGACTTAACACGTACAGCTACTGAATTGTTTTTTTTTTTTCCTCCTTTCAGCTTTACAGTGTATGGATGATTCCAAGCCTTGTGTTAATGAGGGAAAGTGCATTCCTTATCAAAATGGTACAGGATACTGCAAGTAAGTTGGCTTAATTTCTATCCATTTTAATTGTCAATGTTCTGTCATTCATAGCCTGTAAAAGAAAGGAAATTTGGTTTAAGATTTTCTTATCAGGTGCATTCAGCATAATAGTTTTAGCAAAGTCTGTGTTTCTTGCTAGTGCATTGGTTCTTCTGTGTTAACTTTTTATAATGTAAGAAATCTAGAGTTCTCATTCATATTCTTGGGTTTGGATTTCAACTATTTGATTTCTTTGCCTTTGAATAGGAAGAGAGGTTAAATCAATAAGAGGTAAACACAAGTTAAGTCAGAACTTGCTCTCTGTCTTACAGCTTGTGTTAATTTATAGAACATCAGCCCAGAATATTTCCATTTTTTTTTTCGGAACTACTCTGTGCTTTGAAGAGCGACAGTTCCCTTTCCATGTGCTAGAAAGTAACAAACGTGGAAGCTACAAACAAACAAAAAAGCCAAACACATTTATCTTTTTCCTATAACTGATCTTGGGAAGCGTTTAAACCTGTTGTTAATGGAGCCTTCACTTTGTCATTGCATGGAAAACTGATCATCAGCAAGAGCTTTGGAGGAACATGATGTCTGGAGAATGGTATCACATCTGTTTAAATGTAGTTCATCTTTTTAACTACATTATTTAGATTCTTAAAAATGAAGTTATTTTGCAAAAAGATAAATCTTCCTTTTTTGGCAGGGCTTGTTTACTACATCTGCAGTAAACAGATTTATTTTCTAAACTGTGTTTACTTCCTCAGTGCAAGTTGTACCATTTTCTGGCACTCTAAATCCTTTCCTTAGTGCTCACATTCTTTCAAAATCAGTGAATTTTGTCATGTTGATTTAGCTCAGCAAACACGTGGCTTGGCCCTTCACCCTTTCCTATACATCCATCTTCCCTAGCTGCACTCATTAGTTCTTTCTGTGAATATGGTGTGCAACACTTGATGTACTTAAATTGCAGCTGTGGCACACAAATCATAATCTAATTTAAGGTTCTCTGCAGTTTCAAATAAATCCCTGATATGCAGAAAGGCCATAAAAAGGCAAATATGTAACTTGTTGTTCCCTGTTTTTTTTTTTTTTGTTTGTTTGTTTTGTTAGTTTTTGGCTGTTACTGCTTCCTAGGCTTTTCCTTTCTGTTGCTTTAGGTTGCTGTCAACAGAAATGAGCTGCCCTTCTGAAAAAAAAGTTGTAACTTTTCCTGCTTTTCCTTCCCATTTTAAGACTGAAACAAGACATTGTGTGATGTTAGTAGGTCTTTCTGATGAGCATGTAAGTGTGTGACTGTGGAGCCAAAGTATGTGGGTCATGATGAAGGTAATAAACAAGATTGGTATTGATGGTGGTGCTGCTTGTACCTTCCAAAGGACATTTTCTCCAACTTGCATGTTCCTGTTAACCATGCCTTAGACTGTTTACTTGGTTCATCCGAGTGTTTAACTTCCTTTTTGGTGTTTGTAGTGTAGTCCAGATCTTCACACATTTCTCTTATCACAGTGGCAGATTTGACCACTCTTAATTTGTTTAGAACATGGACCTATTTATACGTCTAATGTTGCCTTCCTCCTTTTTGTGCAGGTTTTCATGCAGATCTTAAGCCAAACCCTCCTTCAAATAACGTCTCAGTCCTTCTGCAGGCACCAGAGTAACTGGAAAGGCTGAGAGTACACAGAGATGAGTGTGTCTGTTTTCTAGTTGCGGCTCAAGAACGTTTTTGACAGAAAGGAAGGAAAAATAGACCCCAAAAAAAGAAACAACAAACAAGCAACAAACCAAAAAAAGCCCCAAAACCTCAGTTGTGGAGACTTTACCTTTAGCAGGCTGATTCTTAGCATCCTGTTTTGGTTTTAACTTTTTTTTTTTTTTTTGTTCCTGCACGATGAGGAACTCTGAATAGGGGAACTTTTTATCTGTTGTAGTAAACTAAATGACTTTCTGAATTTTGGATGCCTGTAAGAGCAGATATGTTTTTTTTCAGGAAACTGAACTTAGTAACAGGGCAAGTGGTTTGGCTTGTAGATCTGCAGGATAGCTCTCTGATTAGCTAAATCTCCACCCCTTCCACTTTTTTCAAGTTTTCTGCAGTACTTCCTTTGCTGGGCAGTAGATTATTACAGTAGGCTCTCTTCCTCTTTCTCTACCTCCTCTCGGCAAAGTTGTTTGTTCTAGCTTGTGGTCAGTCCATCTAGTTAATCTTGCTGTCTGTAAGAAACAAGCGAGCAACTGAAGGAGAACCTGCATCAGAGGTAATCATATGTGGTGAATAAGACATTGGTGACATGAGTGCTGATAAGCAAAACATCTACTCTAAATATTTGGCAAAGCAGCGAGTGGCAGCTTTCTTTGTCAGAAAATTGTGTAGCCTCTGCTCCATTAAAAGAGGGAGGCTTGTTAGCAGAAAACGAGCTGTGTTCTGGTGCATCTGGCTTCTGTTGTGGGAACGGCGAGTGTGACCCTTGTAAGGAAATTAGAACTGGATCTTTATCAGATTGCTCTTGCGAGTGCCCTTTAAGTAGCTCAGTTCCCCTGGTGATGCTACGGGCCCATGGCTGTCATTTTGTGGCACTGTTTGATAGAATTACTGACCTTCTTTGACCTTGATTTTATATTTAGAAAATTACACATTCTTGTGTTTTGCTTCTTCCAAGGGCAAAAGTTTTACTTGAGAGTTCTTTCTGTGCTCACTTGGAGACTTGTGTGGTGAGCAGGCAGACCGTACTCCAAGGAATGTGGATGTGTCTGCTGTAGAAATAAAAACGTGCTTTAGCAGAATGAGGGGAACCTGTCCTTCAAAGCTTTCTGGGTCCTGCTTTGGCAGAAAGCAGTTTCAGTCTGTGGTTTGGCTTGATGTTACGCTGCAGTGTTCTTTTTTTCTTTTCCTCAAAGCATCTCTAGGCTGCCTTTTGCACACTGGGGTGTTAAGCTTGAGGGAACCTTCTTGCATACCCTTGTCTCCAGCAGGAGAGTCAGGATAACATCTCGCTGCTTAATGCTAATTGTGAACATCATGGGAAAACCTTTCCTCTTGGGGGATAGTACTGCTATCTTTTAATATTTTTGTGATTGCAGGCAGGCTGAGAAGGTGTGGGTACAGGGAGCTGTTCCAAGTACAAGCAGAGCAGAGATGCTGGCTACACTGCCTGCTGTTTTCTGAGCACTGCAGGTGGATGTGGTAACTTGGATGGCGATGCTCCTGTGTGCTTGGCGTGGGCCAGGGCCCTTAAAAAGAGAATATCTTAGCTGGTTTCCCCCTTCTTGGCAGCTGTGACTTCTTCCAGCTTCCCTTCCCTGTGCCCCAGTGACAGGGAGCAGAAGCAAGACTGTGCCAGGCGGAGAAGCAGAAGTAGGAAGGAAGGGAGATGGGGTAGGGGTGCTCCAAGCCTTGGGGAGGAAGCTGGGCCTTGCTACTTCTCATGTTTTATAGGCTTCTTAGATTGGATTTTTGACCTTAGGACTGCTGCACTTTGTATGTGCAGAAGGGATTTTGGTACCTAAAGTCCTGTTTTAATGCTGGTGTCTTTTGTTGGGTCCTGATGGTAAAAAGTGCAGTAGTAACCGTGGCTTGTTTGGTGCATTAAACAAACGTGTTAAAGCAGGCTGATGCCAAAAGGGCTGTGTCCCTCAGCACATCCTTTTCTGCTTGAAGCTGTCAGGGTCTGCACAGCTCTGTGTGTTTCCGTGCCTCTCCAGCGAGCAGTCTTTTTTTTTTTTTCTATTCATGTGCTGAAGTTTGTGCATGCTTTTAATTTGCACGGTATGGGTTTTACCTCTTGCGTGCAGCTTGGCAACAGGAGGACCTCAAAGCATGCTAAACTCAGAGGCAGCAAGCATGGCAGTAAGGGGCTTCTAACCTAATTCTACCCCCCCTGAGTAACTTCAGCCCCCCTACCAGGATTTTGACCTACCTGTCTTTCCAGATGGGTTGTCTTAGATCTGAGTTAGAGTTCATTTATGAGGACTTCTGGGACTGATGACAAGATCCTAGACTAAGACTGTTTCGGGGACTGCAGCAGATATCTTCTCAGGATTGTTCTTGAGGGACTAATCACTCCTAGACCAGTCAATGGGGAATACCCATAGGAGACCTTGTAGCAGGATGAGGTCTGAGAGTTTTCCAGAAGAGGCTAAATGCAAAAGTTGAGAAGTTGTCCCTTTCTGAGAATGGGCTGCCCTTTCCTGTTCCCTTCGGTCTCCTTTTAGAAGTTAAAGGAGGCCCTAGAGACCGGGGCAGAGGAGAAAGGGGAGAGTACATACACTTCCCTGCTTCAAATCTGGGAAGAGCAGTGACTTGAGTCACTGGATCCAAACTTTGTTGTGATTCACCCATGCAGACCAAAAGCTGTTCGGAGCTCAAATGGTTAGAAAACGCTGAACTCGATGTTGCTCGTTCAGGCTTCAGCTGCTCTTATTCCTTTGTGTACAGCCGAGCTGAATGCTGTAGAAGTGCTTTCTGGGGACTAGAAACAATGGCTGTGTACTGCTTTAAGTGCAGAACGGAGAGGCCGTCCCATCCCATGGTTTGCATTCAAAGCATGACGCATAAATGAGAGCCTTGAGACATGGGAAGGAACGCTTACAAAGCTAACCAGAGGATCCTGTTCTCCCTCCTGAGAGGAGGTGTAGGTGTGGGAGTCGGAACCCGGGAGCCAGAGGGAAGTCTGGTTAAAATCTGCAGCAAAATAGTTGAGACCCTTCTCACGTTAGTCATCAGGCTGCGTTTTTTTTCCCCGCCGTGGAGGCATCTTCCAATCAAAGCCAGGGAGCCTTGGGCTGATGGGGGTAGAAGCGAGCCTGCGAGGAAATTCTTCCCCTCGCGCTCTAAAGTAAAACCATCTGCTTCCTTCTGTGCATCTCCAGATGATATCACTGGGCCCGAATAGGAAACTCCCATGAAAGTGGAACATCTGGTAGACTGGTTAAAACGGCCTATAAGGTACATTTGAAGGGATTCTTCTGACGAGTGTGCACAGGGAAATAGGGTATGGCAGATGAGGAGGTTTTTTCCAGCAGAACAGACGTATTTTCCAGCAGCTTTTTAAAAAGAAGAGCTAAATATTTGGAGGTAAATTCAGTGTAGCTTTGTAGCAGAAGAGACAAAAAATGTGGCTTTTGTGAGTCTCCTGTTTTCACTTGGTAGCATTCGAGTGAATGCGGCTCTGTGGATATGGGGATACTTCAGATTTGGATAAATACCTTCATTTTGTTTTTACGTCCCTTGTTTAGCTCCATGAGAGCCTGTGCAAAGGCAAATGCAGGCTGGAGCTGAAAAGGAGGAAAAAAAAAAATGGGTTGAGCTCTGACTAAAGTATTTGTGCTGGAAAGTAGCCCAGAGAGAGTAAAGGAGAAGCTTTAATTAGAAGCAGCTGCATAGCTGATGCAGCCCACAGGACATTTTCCCATTTCAAACTCTGTAGCTTTCTGAAATCATGATTTGAATTAAGTTGTATGTGAAATTTGTTCTTAAAAGATTAAATTCCTGTTGAAGTAGGTTAGGAGAGCTCATGTCCTTCCAGAAAGTGCCAGAACAAACTTCGTCTTCCTGTTTCTGTTTCTGAGTGTTAGGATGGAAAACTGAGGAGAAACAGTGGCTTTTATTTGGAAAAGATTTGGTTTCCTGTTCTGAGCATGTCATTTGGAGCTGACACAAGCTGCTACAATTTTAAGCTGCTCTGTAGACAAGTGGCTTTTTTTTTTTTTTTCCCTCCCCTTCCTAAAGAGCTTGAAAGAGTAGGTTGGGATGAGAACTAAGCAGGGGCGGTGGGAAGCTGGAGTTGCTGCTGAGGTTCCGAACAGTGGAGGATAATCATATCCTTTAAGAAATCTGGACTTAGACCCAGCTTTTTCAGTGTTTGCCTCTGTTTTTATAGAAACAATTTGGTGCCCAGCATGAATCAGGGGCAAAAGCTCACAGTTTTGTCTACGCCAGCGTTTAGAACTAAATCACTGGTATTTGTGCCTAGAAACGTTGTTGACAGGAGACACGGCTGAAAATCTGAGCTGTCTTCTTTTGTTGCTCTTTCATGTTCAGAAAGGGTTGCAGTGAATTGCTGGAGGGGAAAGTTGCATAACTGTGTGACTGAGCACTTCATCAGGAGAGCGAAATGGTGGGTACGAGGGCTGCGTATCCCTGACTTAGCATCTTTACGGAGGCAGGCATGTTCATCTGGCATTTTCTGTGAGGCTTTGCCCTATCCAAATGTAAAGAGCTTAAGTTAAAAGAGCTTTTGCTGTTCCCCGCTGGAAAATGCGCTCACGTTCTTCTGATTAGCCTCAGAAGATACTGGAACAAGCCTGGTCTTGGAGCGCTCTTCAACTTTCTGCCAGAATGGTTAGGTACAAAGTGCTGGGCTGTTTGTGGGTGATGGTTGTGAGTGTCATCGTGGAGCCCAGGTCTCAGCTTTCCTTTTTTCTCAGCGTGCCTGCGATGCTCTTACAGTGTTTTGGCTCCCTCCCCATCACCTAGGGGCAGCAGTTAAATGCCCCCCATGAAAAGGCATTTCGGGTGTTATCTTTTTGCCGTGTTTGGGTTTATTTTGTATTTGTTGGAGGAGTTAGGAGAGTTGGAAGCCCCCTGTTTGCCTGATGCCCTAGGAGGGGTTCTGTGAAGTCCTGCTTTTTTCTGTTTCTGTCGTGAAAATGAGGACTACATGTGCAGAGCCTGCATCTGCTGTGGGTCCTGCCTCACTGTGCCACCGAACGAGGCCGAGCTTCTCTGTCTGTGCTAAAACCAGAAATCCCTATCCTGAAACCTTGAAAGCTTCCAGGACTGAAGTTCAACTTGACTTCACCCCTTCGTTAGCTGCGTGTGGACGCCCAGAAACGTGATTTGGCTGTAGCTCGCCAGGCCGCGCAGCGCGTGCGGGCCCGAGTGCCGTGGGAGGCGAAGCGTCCTGCAGCTCCTGGCACGGCCCCGCGTGCTGGGTGCCAGCTTGCTGGCTGATCCAGCTCCCACATGGCCGTGATGTAGCCCGCTGGCGTTTGGGCTGATTTCTAACCCATATCTGTGAGGGATTTGGGATGTTGAAGGAAAAACTGCAGAACTGCCGCGGTTTAGGCCCGGCATGCGTGAAGGTTGTCTCTGGTGTGATGTGGCAGCAGCTTGTGCTGACTGAGAGCCTGCAGCTGTTACAGTGAGGATGGCACAAGAAGCAGAGGCTATTCTGCAAACAGCATTGTCTCAGAACTCACCGTCTGTGACTTTATTAATCCTGCCTTGCCCTGCAAAAACTCTCCTTTCATGTCCGTTCTTGGGTACGAAGTTGAAAGCATTAAGGCATGGTGAAAGGAGCCTAATTTGGGCGTGGAGAACGGTAAATTATGATTACGCACATATGACTTAGCTGCTTTAGACATAGGGCTGAAGCTAGTTAATAAATTTTAACATGAGAAAAAACAGTTGTGGTCATCTAGTAATGACCTCTTGCGTAACTCCGATAATAACCTCTCTGAATAGCTGTGTTTGAACTAGCGTGCATACTCTTTCTGCAAGCAGCCAATCGTGGTGTGCTTTTAAACAAGCATGAATGATGGAGAAATTCCACTGCAACCTTAAATGTGGTGTTCCAGTTGTTTCTTTCCACTGCTGAGAGCCTCTATGCCAGTCTGTGTCTGAAAGTGAAGTGTGTTCTATTTCTAATTGGGGTTTATCTTGCTTGAACTTCTCACTGCCAAGTCTCGTTATACCCGTGCCTTCTAGACTGAATTATTGTTAAATCTTTGTTTTTTGTGGGCAGTTGGAGCCTTTGATTAACTGTCTCCTTCCCTTCTCCCTCTGGAAGGGACTGAGCCACCTGAGCCTTTCATCGTGTACAGTTTTCTATTAATCATTACTGTTGGCTTCTTTGAATTCGCTTCAATTCCTCCTTCATGAAAAGCAGACACCGAAGCTGATTCGATAAGGGTTGTAGTATTATCAGCTGTGTCATAATCTCACTTACTCCTACTTGGTGTTGGCAGTCTGTACACCTAACATATTTCTGGGCAAGTTAGAAATTGTGCTAGGAATTGGTGTTCAGCAGACTCTTGAGAACCCTGAGAGCAAGTCTGCCTTTCCTAGCTCAGTGCCCTGTTTTGGGGAGAATGCTTTATAACATTCTGTTTTACATATATGACTTTGTAGTGCTAAAATGTATTTCAGTGACCAGGTTCTTAAGCAATGTGCTGCTCTCTGTCAAGAGCTTGTCTTCTCGTACCTTCAAGCTTGATCAGCACTGATGTTTTCCTTTGTCATTCGTTGATATAAGAGGAATGAGAGCAGGCCCCTGTAGCATGGCCCCACAGAAAACACACCGTTCTTTGATTTAAATGGAATTTTAAGGCCTATCAAGTTAGGTTTCTCAATCCACCACACGTTTTTAAATGCTGAAGGAAGAGGCAGTCTCTCCACAGTTAGGTTCTTAGGGCAAGAGACTTTGTCCATTTCTTGGAGCTGGAATCTCCTCTCTTTGAGTAACTCTTTGATTTCATAATTGTATCTATCCTGTCCTGAAAGGAAGCATAGCTGATGTTCACCTCTGAAGTCTCTGCAGTGAAATAGATGTTCTCTTACACAGCCTGTGTGTATCTTGGATTACTTAGCAGTTAAAGCATGCAGCTGTGCACTGCAGAAAAAACAGCAAGTGAACTCTTGCGTTTTGTATTTTGGTGGCATTTTCTTCTGGTATATCATCTTGCAGCTTCCCCCTACCTGAAAGAAAGAAATGGAACGGTGGGTGGCAAAGGAGGTGCTTGCAGGCTTGCTCGCCTGGGTCCTGGATCCCTGGAAATTCAATGGAAACTGCGTGGTACAAAGGCCAGTTAAAAGATGGATTACAGCTGACAAGCAGAGTCAGGCTGTATTGACATAAGTTTAGGTTAGAGAGAAAGAACTACAATTATTCTGCAATCACAGATCTTTGTATAAAAATATGGCCCTGGTTATAGATAGTGTGTGTGTATTCATTCTTCTGTGGGAGAGGGAGGAACAATGACCTTGTCGTTGGGGTGCGAGCCAGGGGCGTGGGAGACCTGACTTCAGTGCTTGTGTTGCTGGTTGAGAGCAGGCTTCAGCATGTCGCAGTCCCAGATTCACTTATCAACACGAGGATAACAATGTGTTCCTGTCTCACGGGAGTGCTGGGGAGAAAGATCTGCTGAGGATCTGGAGGCCCTCAGACACCGCATTTGTACAGGCTTTATAAATATTCTGGGAGATGGATAATACCTGGCGTTAATACCCGTTAGCTAATCTGCTGGATTTCATTCTGAAAAAGGGCGCTTTCTAGAAGGGGAAAGGTGCAAGGAGTTAGTTGTTACTCAGCAGTTCTTGAGCGCTTGGGTTTTTACCGAAATTTTGAAAGGAAGTGCAAGAAGTAGTTCTGGCTGTTAATGCAGCCCTGATTGTATGCAGCACTTCGCTATTTTGTCATGAATGATTTCACAGTCCAAACCGAAGTTTTCACTTGTGTCATTGACAGTCCTCAATCCCAGAAGAAGATCCCATCTGCTACACCTATGACCTTAGCGTTTGGGGCTCAGTGTTACTATTATTTATGGCAAATTCTGAGAGCTTAGGTGGTGGTGGGACTTCATTCCTGTTATCTTCCCAGGGCACCAAGGCTTAAGGTGAACGTGCTACAAGCAATTCCTTCTCTATTGCAGGTGTCGAGAAGGCTTTCTTGGAGACTACTGTCAGTACAGAAACCCCTGTGAAAGCAATACCTGTAAGAACGGGGGAACCTGTGAAACCACGTCTCTGATAGGAAAGGCTACCTGCAAGTGTGCTCCAGGGTTCACGGGAGAGGACTGTCAGTACTCTGAATCACACATCTGCTACGTGTCCCAGCCCTGCCTGAATGGAGGAACTTGTCATCCCCACGGCCAGGAAACATACGAGTGTGTCTGTCCTCCAGGTTACACAGGTGGGGTTCTGCGTTTCTGCCTTCAGACCCCCCTATTCTGTGAATTACTCGGTCCTAGAATGTTCTGGGGCAGCTGTAACGTGCTCTCAAATTTAATAGCTCTAGCACAGGAAATGAGAGGAAGTACAAATGAATTCATGACCAAAAAAAAAAATAAAAGGGGGGGGTTGGGGAGAGAGAGTCAAACTCCATAGCCTTTATACATAAACAGAAAGATATTTAGATCTTGTGGGGTTGTCCTCATGGGAAAAAACTGACTGTAGAAGTTATTCTGAAATGTCTTACAATTTGAATTCATAACCTACCTTTAAAAAAAATAAATGTAAATTCGGTGAGCAAAACCTTTCTATGGGAAACTTTCGTTTGCCTGAGGAGAAGCATGGAAACTCACTCCTTCCTTTCTTGAAGGGAAAGTAGAAGAGTATGTTAGTGTGGTACGATTTTAGGTCATGGGTTGTTTTTATAAATAACACCATCCCATATCTTGCTGGTAACCTATAAATAAAATGGCTCCCTACTGTAACCAGCAAGTTGATTTTGTTTCAAATGTTGTAAAAATGTATATAATTTTACATGTGTGGCTTAGAATAAGATGTAGCACACCAACCATCTTGACTTAGCATGAAGCATGAAAGATGGAACTGTTTTTCCCTATTAATAGCTGCTTATGCCTTGATCCTACAGGAAAGGACTGCCAGTGGATCGATGCCTGTACGTCTCAACCCTGTGCCAACGGAAGTACTTGTACAGTATCTGGCAATAAGTTCTCCTGCATCTGTCTGTCTGGCTACACTGGCCAGAAGTGTGAGATAGATGTGAACGAGTGTGCCACCTCAGGCCTTTGTCAGCACGGTGGGACGTGTGTCAACGTGCCTGGTTCGTACCGATGCCAGTGCAAGCCGGGCTATACAGGGCACCGCTGTGAGAGCACCTATGTGCCCTGTTCACCATCGCCCTGTATGAACGGAGGAACTTGTCACCAAACAAGTGACTTCACCTTTGAGTGCAACTGTCTGCCAGGTAAATGAATGGTGCTTATTCCAACTGCTAGGTTCTGTAGCCTTGGTGCTATGTTCCTGTTTATGTTCCTCTGAAAACTTCTCCCTTGGGGTCTGTGTGTGACACTGTTGTAAGATTGAGTGGAGAAATCTGAGCAAGGTGGGGAGCTCCGCTAGGATCTTGCTTTCTGGATATTAGTATTTCATACTGTGAAAGGGAGAGGGTTATTGGGTGGGTGAGTGGTGGGATTGGTTAGATCACAGCCAGAAGACTACAGATTTCTTTGGAACCCAATGAGAGACAAAGGTAATCAACTAGGTAAAAAGTGATGTAGATTCAAGGTTAGGGTGTTTCCTGATGCGCATTTAGAATGCCAGATTCTGTTAACACCCAGAGAGAGGTTGTTTGTGCTCATGAGGGTCACATTTAAAACCAGTCCTTGAATGAAAATGAACATTTGTCTCTTTATTCTCAGTCTCTATCACTAATACACACTAGTTTCCATTCCTTTCCTTTTCCCCTTGAGTTCTTCCAAATCTTACAGGGTGTTTTCCAGCTCACCGTACCCTTTTTGTCCTGTAACTTACCTCCAGGTAAACTATATTTACTTGGTTTCTGATGCTGTTAGTTTCTCTGAGCTCATGCACAGGAGAGATAACATGCTTACTCAGTACCATGGACTGATTGTATTGATTCTGTCTGTCAAGTCTGGGCTCCAGTCACCAAGGGCATCTGTCTCTACAAATGACCAGGTGTCACCTGCCTGGGACCCTGGCAGTCCCGTCCTGCCCTGCTCCCCCCCATCTACTTACCATACCAACCATAGAGCAGCACTATTTTTCTTTGCATAAGCGTGGTGTGTTTTTTTTTAGGTTCATATTTTTAATGAGTAATTCAGTCCATGGGAAACTGAATGTTTGGAAATGCTTTTGACTAGACTTCCACTTAAGTGTATTGCAGTCTGGCACATGAACGCTTAGTGTGTGGTAATCTAGAAAACTAAACTCTCCTCCCTTGAGCTTTTCTTTTCTTATTTATGTGAAAGATGTTGCTGTTGTATACTGTTGAGGACGAATGCTGAATTGACTGCATTCTCATGAGGATTAGCTGGAGTCGTAAGTATGTGTGGAAGGAGTATTTAGAACTTAAGTTGTAAAGAATACTTTTTGGAGGTCTTTTTCTTGAATTGCTAGCTCAAGTGACAATAAATACACGGTGCCAACCTTAGCTGGGGTATGCACAACAAATTGCAGGGTAGTCTGAGCAACCACGTGACTCTGGAAAAAAAAAATAGGAAAGTTGATCTTAAAATAGAAGGTTGTATCATCATTGTTTGTGTGAAAGCAAGTGTTTCTAGCTGTGCTTGAAGAAAGTGTTTAAACATACAGGGGCTCTGAAAATGCCATAAGCAACAGTTGCTTTCTGGTTTGCATCTGTTTAAATGAAAAACAAAAGCTGACAACTTCATCTTAAAATGAAATTGTCATCTTGATATCTCTGGATTAATGGCTTGATCGCTTCCATCATCAAAATCCAGAATTTTCTTAGCTTCTCTTTAACCAGTACAAGAAATCCAAGATCTCATGCAGAAGTGTCACTGTGGAGGGAAGAGGAAAGAAAAATCGAAGGGCTTGATCCTTTGCTGATAAGGCAGTCTGCTTTTGTGACTCTCGTGCAGGGATGTGAGTCTGGGTAGGAGCACACTTTCCTTTAGACAAGTGTGTGGGCTGGCTACACGATGGTCAGGAAATGAAAATGAGATTACTATAGTAACAGCTACACACCCACACTGCTCACAAGCGGTTTGGATTATTAGCTGGCTTTTTGGACTTCTAATGTAACATGTAGAGTTGGGGGGGGAGTTAGTGCTGCTATGAGGACCTTCACTTCTGTATTTCCTGTATCCATTTAAGCTGGCCATATGGTTTTGCTAATTTCATTTTTAAAACTAGACATTTGAAAAACAGGAGAGGGGAAAAAAAAAAAAAAGAGGTGGGAGAGTCCAAAATGTTTACATAAAACTGTTCGATAAAGGCAAGGCATCCAGCCATTTCTGTCCCCTTGGAATAAAGCATCCATTGTGAAATTCCTCAAGTTTTGGGATCGGTGGCCTATTGCACCCAGGGAAGAGGTGAACAAGTCCTGCTCATCTGGAAGACCGTGCCAAGATTATGGACTAGGAATTCCTCTTCAGACTCCCTCTCTGAATTGGAGCAGAGCTGATGATACTGTGACTATAAAAGGAATTGCTCTGGCCCTTCTTTTTGGACTGCCTTAAGATGTTACCAGTGTTAAGGTCATAGAGGCAGGAGGCAGCTTCAGCTTGAACTGCTAGAAGGGTTTTTTGAAATGATTTTTGTATCCTGTGACCTGTGAAACTGCTTTGAAGAAACCGATTGCACCAGAATAGCAATTTAGGCATAATTAAATTACTCCTGGTGCTGAAATGGGGTCATGCTTCCCATAGAAGCATGCATTTAAGTGAATTTCATTTTTTTGTGAATATAGATACTTGAGGATGAGAACTTGAAAATACGGTGAAACCCCACAGCTTGAAGTTACATGTCTCAGCAGCTTTTTAAAATTATTTTTACAGTATCACAAGTACTGTTCACATACAGTGTAGTCAAGCTGATGTTTTTCAATTCTCAGGTTCCCATTTCTGTCGTGGGTTTACACAAATCTTCCATTAGGTAATTCATAAAGTCCTGTGTATTAGGAGAAGTCAGCTTTTGGTGGCAAGTGTAAGTGAAGAGATGCGTGCTGTCAATGTTACATCTGTGTGAAAGGTAACTTCTTTTTTTTCCAACCATCCAGCGTAATTGTTTTTCCTCTGGGCTTTGCTGATTATTTATTTTGATTTCAAAGCAAGCACGTAGACATGTAAGCACGTTAGGTCATCGTAATAGAAAGTCATAGTAAAAAAAAAAAAATACTCCTGTGAAAGAGCCTTAACCTGAAGTACTAGCAACTCTTCAGATATAAGAGTGAGCTCATGGTTATAAATGTTTGACAAAAAAGGAGTTTTTTTGGCAACTAACCTTCACTGGAATGTTAAACAAGTCAATAGAGGAAGTTCTTAGCTGGGAAAGTGATTATTCATTGTTATCCATCAAAATAATTACCCATTAACTAAGATAAGGACCCCAGGGAATTCCAAGGGCTTGTTCAGGAAACTATCTGTCAGGCCGGGGCGGGCTGTTTACGAGAGCCGGAGCATTTCCTGGGAAGAGGAAATAACCTCGTGCTGCTGAGCATCCACCCCGCTGCGCTGCGAAGCCGCAGGGGTTCTGCCCCAAAACGTCCATGCCAGAACCAACCTGCACCATGCTATGGCATGAGGACATCTTCAACTTCTCATCGGCAGTCCCAGGATCTGGCAGCAGCTTAACTTGGTGTTTCTGTCCAAGCGTCCTGCCCCCGTGCTCAGTGGGTCCTGCACAAGTCGGAGGTGCTGTCTGTAGGTTGAGGTCAGGGAAGTCCTTTAGGATTTGGAGGGAGTTGGATTCACTGCTGTGGAGTGCCGATGACATAGGAGCAAACTTATCTGCTTGTATCCCTCTGTAGGAGAGGAGGAAGAGCATGCCTTTAACAGTGGGAAGGCTTTTCCCCTGGCGGTTCTCTTGCAGTTGGCTGTGCTGGGAGATGCAGAGCAAAAGTCTCTGGGAGGGAGAAGGCGAAGGACAACACGCTGCTCCCAGCACAGGGGGGAGCAGGAAGCAGTGTCAGGTGTCCAAATACATCCGAACAGCGAGCTCTTTGGCTCTCTGGGAAGGAGTCAGATGATGTAGCTGCAGAATCGGGTCCTGGGGCCCAGCCAGAGAAGGGTTTGTGTCTCAGCAGCTTCTTGCACGCTGTGGTCCGGTGTAGGTGCATTGGCCCAAACAGCCGCGGCTCCGAAGGACGGATCTGAAGAGTGAAAGTGAGCCTCGGCCAGCTTTATTTACAAACTAGGCAGGTCACAGTATTGCAGAGTGTGTCGGGCTTGAAACCGATGTGAAAGTCCCGCATTTACAGCTTGTAGATGGTCTGAAAGTAAGCCAAAGTCGTTCTCTAGAGTAAGAAGAATTTTAAAGGGGATTTGGGAGTTGGGAAGTTTCCAAAAAGGAAACTTGTGTTTTCTTCAGCTGTATACTCAAAATAGTGTCATCTTTACCATTTCAGCCCTTCCTGATTCATTTCCCTTGCAGATGTTTTTTTTTTCTGACTGAGCACACTTGGATGTGTGACACTTCTCTTGAACCTTTTGCTGCATTGTTGTTTTTTAATTTTTTTAGCTGCTTTTTGTTTCTGTTCCACCAGCTCTAGTAGTACTCCCCTGCTTTTGGGGTAGGATGAATGGCTTTCTACATTTGTGTGAGAGGCTTGAGGGCCAGCTCTTAGATGTTAGGATAGCTGGGGAAAGTGGCTTGGGGAGGTTTTAGTATTGAGGTGACTTCTGTGCTCTCATACGGAGCCAAATCCACGAGCCACGTTCTTTGCCTGCGGTACAGTGAGATGGTTTTGAATAAGTGCCTTCTCTCAGAAACCTATTTACCAGAAGGCAGGGCTGGCCTTTGGGTTGTCCAAGCTGAGAAGATAGGAACTTAACCCTTCTGAGCTTGTGGTTCTGGGTGCATTTCCATGCTGATCACATTGTTGGCATGAGCGCAATCTGTGGTCAGTGGGAGGATTCTCCTCCAGCTCAAAAACAAGCTGATAGGACACTCCTGTGTTTTACAGCTCAATCTCTGGTCATTTGTGGTTGCACAGTTTTAAATATAGTAACTCGATTATTAATTGTATTCCTTGGTAGTCATTCCTCAGCAGTTTTTGCCAGGAAGGCATTGCTGGGCTCGTTTGGATTAACCATTTATTTTCTTCATTTTAACCTTCCCTACTGCAATGAGGCCTGCAGGATCTTGGGAGAAGGTGAGAAGGGCTTTAAATAAAGAGGGTGACACTGCAGGTGTGCTAACGTTGAGCCTGTTCTTCCTTGCTGGTGAACCATGATCCATTCGATATGGCTCAGCGACAGTGCTCCTCCTGGCTTCTGACTTTACCTGTATTGCTGGAGGAGTTGAGAAAGTGGGAATGGATGTGAATCATCCCACGTCTCCTGGGAGTAGCCATCGTCTGGAGAAGTTGCTTCAGAGCTTTACAGTCTCAGCCTCATCTGCCACATCGCGGGGTCTGTGTTGGATCAGATGGTGCTTAGAGGGCTTGTGTAACTTGATGCAGATGTGTTGGAACTGTCTGCAACAGGGCATCAAACGTAGAGGGGGTTAAAGCATAGCTTTGGATGAGAGGGCTGTGTCATGTTAATATTACATTCCAAAGCAGTGAAGAGGCAGAGCTGATGTTTTGAATTAATGCATGCATTCTGGAATCATTTACTTCATCCACATTAGCATGCATCCACTTGTGCTTTGATAAATAGCTATCTCGTCCAGCACAAATGGCAGGTTTGTTTAATGAAGCGTGAGGTGAAGCAGCATGTGAAATCGAGGGGAAGATGGATTACTGGCAGCTCCCTTCCTCAACGTCCCTGCTTCCCCGTATTAGAAAGGAAAAGGAGCTCTACCACGGTGGAGAAAGGGTATTTTGCCAGAGTGACTGTGATCGTTAGGAGCCTTGATTTTCACTGTGGAAAGGTGTCTGGTTTCTTCTGCTTTTCAGTCAGGGCTTCGTTTATCAGCGTTGCTTGGGTGGTGACTAATTGATTGATTTGCCTAACGCTGAGGAGGGCCAAATGAGGAATTTGGGAGCTGAATTTTCAAAGCGTGGGTGATCTTACCTTGACATAGCCAAAGCACATGAACAATCCTGAGAGGTTCACACGATGAACGCCAGCTACTTTTTTGTCATGGGAAGAACTGGTCCTGAGTGGTGCTCTGCCTGTGTAATCTGACCTGCGTGCAAAGGCATTCAATGACGGCTCTGGCCCGCTTGCTATGTGGAGATCCATCAGGATTAGGTTAACAGGACGAGTCTTTAAGAAAAACAAACAAAAATGAGGTTTGTGGGGGAGCTGCACTGAAGATGAATTCTCTTTGAAAGACTGTGGAGCCCGTTTCACTCTGCTCTGTTTGTGCTTTGTCCAGGTTTTGAGGGGAGCATCTGCGAGCGGAACGTTGATGACTGCCCAAATCACAATTGCCAAAATGGGGGCATATGCGTGGATGGTGTCAACACCTACAACTGCCGCTGCCCACCCCAGTGGACAGGTAGGTACTGTTGAAAATACTTCCCTGTGGGCTGGATGCGCTTTACAGGAACGAAATGCAGGATTTCTGGCCTTCACTCAACATACAACTCAAGTTGCAAATGGCTGGATGTCGTTCACATCTGTACCTTGTTCTGCAGTCTGGGGGACAGATGTCAGTGAATCCTTCAGAAGATTGTTTACATCAAAGCCACCACAAAACGAGGCAATTTCCCACTGCACTGCTCGGCGTTACAGGCCTACATGCATGTGATTTTTACAGACAAATCGTGTGGGTCTTGAGCTGCCATGCAGTGCGACTCTGAGTTGCACTTCTGCTTGTATGGATTAGTTTGTAAGAGGTTATATATTTCACAGAAGTACAAAGCATGGCTTTTGTATTACAATTGTGTGCTTTTGTGGTGCTTTGACACGTTTGGGAGCATTTTTGATGTGGGATAATGATCCTCGTGTAGATAATGGTAACGCTACTAAAGAACAGGACAGAACTGGAGGAAGGCATAGGTGGGAGAAAGGGGGGAAGAGAAGCTTGTGCATGGGAAGCTTATGTTTTTGCTACCATTTGCCTACTGTGGCTGATTTTTATCTGGAGTTCTCCAACTAGCAAAGCTACTTTTGCTTCATAAATGAGTCTGTTTTACTCTGAGTGTGTCTGGGGAGGTGGGGGGGGAAATGTGAATTTCAAGAAACCATTATGCATGATGTAAGGAAGCAGCTTACAGGAAATTCAGTGTCATCTTTAGTCACAAAATGTCTCCGTACCTCAAAAATAAACAAATACCTCCGGTTTGGGTTTTTTTATTTTTTAGTCATTCTTAGCTGGCACACTTTTTCAGTTGGGTTCATCTTTGCCGCCCCCCCCCCCCCCTTTTTTTTTTTTTTTTTTTTTTTTGGAATTACAGGAAATTGAACAACCTCAAAACATTGAGGTATGGACTGAACATGCAGTCTTCCTTTTATGAAGTAAACTAAGGTATTTTGCCTTGGAGCATAAGCCTGAATGAACTCCTCTGGTTCTGAAGAACTTCTAGTGCATTCTTTGTGTCTAGAAAATGATGTTTGAAGCCAGAACATCTGCAGTGAATGGTAGTTCAGACAAACTTTGTGTGAAGAGTTTGACTACTAGAGACCAAAGGTTTTGTGTTGTTTTAGCTTTTCCCCTCAGAGAGCATCATTCTCATTATAAACTTGTCATTAACTGCCAAGGAGGCCTGCCAATTAAGAACCCTCATTAACTTCACTTAAGAATACATAATTTTAAAGGTAAAACCACATAAGAGAGGGAAATGCACCTCTCACGGCTTGCATAGCTCTCTGAAACCTGGTATAAATGGGAGAAAATGAGTCCTCCCCTTGATGAGCAAATACCCTTTCATCTCTACTGCCTCCCTGTCTAAATGGTGTTCAAGTTTTCCTGCAAAGGAAAACATGAAGAGAGTTTGGGTGGAGAGCCAGCAACCCTTCAGTGACCCCTGAAATACTGTTTCACGCTGCAGGAATTATAAACCCTGTTTTGTCTTCTAACATGTCAGTAGTAAATCAATCTCGAGATTATTCCTGAAGCACAGAGGAGATAATGGACCATGAGTGTGTACAGCATGAGCTTAAAATTTATGAGGGATTACTGTGATTTGTAGAGGTATCATAAACGTAACCTGGCTTGCGGGATTTGGGTGGGTGGCTGCTGTTCGCTGGGGAGGCCTTCTGCAACTCACCTGGAAAGAGACCTTGGTGGTAACGGGCTGTGATTCTCTTTGGTTTTGTGGTAGATTGTCTCTCTGATTAACCACTGAAGCTCTTTGCAATGCAGTTAGTTGTTCCCACTCCGTACATCTTCATGGGCTCTAACGCTGGGGGAAAAAAATCATTGGGCCCACGTTGTGGCCTAGCCTTGTGCTGTCTGTCTTCTGTCTGTGCAGGCTCTCCAGAAAATCTTACGTGTGAAGGATGCTTCCCTCCTGTGAAACCCTGGAAAGAGAGGCGCTCCCCAAGTTTTGTGTTCCCATGGCTGTATAAAACAAATTAGTTGAATGCTTTTTTTCTGAGAATTTCCTGCATTTATGGTGAAGTTAAGGTTATCAGTGCAGCAGCGGCTTTAGATAATGACTTCTCAAGGCCAGTGACTTCCTAGACTTCAAGGCTCAGGTCAATTGGGAGCGAAAACTGGTCTCACAGTTCAGAAAACAGCAGTTTGGCTGCTTCAGCTATGAACGTCAGAGCCGCTGGGGAATTGAACTGTCTTGTCCAAAATGCACGGCGCCAGTTTTGGTGTTCAAACTAAAGCATGAATAAGCCCAGCAGCAGCTATGCCTATTCATGTCACCGTGTTTGACATAAGCAGGGCAGCAGCACTGCTCTTGTCCACAGGATGCCTTAGTGATAACCATTCCCCTGCAGCATTACTGCTGGGCTGGGTGTTCTGGGGAGGCTGATGGCTAACAATGGCAATGAAGGGCTGTATTCGGGGCCTTTCTCTAAGCTGCTTTGCTTGAAAGCCTGTGCGCTGAAAACCTCTTGGCAAGCTTGCCTTTAAGAATCCATTTATAGCATCTGTAATTTTCCTTTTGCCCAGTAAATGTGTGGCCAAGCAATGATGTTCCATGACACCCCGAAAGTGTATTTTCTTATATGAATCTTTCTTTGAATGCACTTCAATCCTTTCCTGCATCTTCAGTGAGAGACCATGAAGATAACATTGTACAGAGACACGAGGTGTGACACTGAGGCTGGACACACACTAGAGCAAAGAGATGGAGGACTCTAGGATAGTTTGGAGAGAGGTGCCTTTTTCCCAAGGTTAAACTGCAGCTGATTCTGACAGCGGTAAGCTACAATAAAAGCAAGTTACTCAGCAATAAGGAAATATAGTATATAAGTGCAGGTCCATCTTTTGCACAAACATGGTTTATAACATTGTAAATCATCACTAAGGTTAGTGAAGAGGGGAGAACTGAACAAACAACTCTCAGAGAGTCTGTCCTGATAAATACTTGTAACGCAGCAGTGTAAAACAAAGTCAACACTTGGGGAAATCAAAAGCCTCCAATGAGACCTTGAGTTTACAGGACATTTTGTGCTGTTTAAAAATAATTAAAAAAAAAAAATAAGGCCCAGAGCCATGTGCTTGTAAGTAAGCATCAGTCAAAAGCAAAAGGATGTTAAATTTTATAAAAACACTTCCACTGTGTAGATGTGCCATCTTCATAACAGGTGTTGTGGAGTCTTTTGTTGCTAACACTTAACTTGTCAAGTGATCCTGGAAAAGTTTAAATCGGTCTGTTTGTTTTAGTGTTTATTTAATCTTTGCACCGTGGATGAAGATCTATCATGTTTGTGAACGTGATTTGTGCTTCATGGCATTGAGGAAGCCATTCTCCTTTTGTGTTAGAAAAATCAGGAAGAACCAAAAAGCTGTGCTCCATCCAGCAAAGAACAATTCTGTGTAAGGCGATATCGAAGCATCCTTTTCTGAAATAGAATCTGTTGCAATTCCTTTTGGTAACCATCTGCCTCTTGTGGTTCCTTGACAGGTGGTAGCCTGCACTACACAAGCATGCATTTTCTGCTAATGTCTTCTGTTTGGTACTGGAATCCACCTTTTGAGAGGCTGTTTGCTTTCCATCTCATTTCCTACTCTTCTAACAGAGCTCACTGCTCCTTTGTTGATGCGTGTGCCTTCTCTTTCTCATGTGCTGTTTTTTCCGGAAAGATAAAATCTTGCTTTTCAAAGACAACCACGGGAAATTCCTGCTGTTACTAATGTTTTTGTCACCTTCAGAGTTCTTGTATTTCATATGGTTATAATGATTGTCAGCTGCCCCAGTCTGTAACTGGCAAGATGATCTTGGATGTGTCTTGGGGAAGCTGCTCCAGATCTTTTCTGTTGTTGAATGTTAGCTGATTTTTTGTTTTGTTTTGTTTAAAGATCACTTTGTCTTGTCCTGGGCTACATCCTATGTCAGGACCGATGTTTGTTGTGTCCTTGCAAGGCACAATGTTGCAGACTCATTGGAAATAGATAGAGAGGCTTTTGTGAAAGACTGTAGTCTATTCCTATGTGCCAGGCAGGAACTTGGTATACTTCAGGTGTGATTTGAGTTAAAATGAGCCCAAAATCCTGCCTGGGTCATGTTTGTGGCACGTAAAGACTGCTTTATGCTGCTGTTTTGCCATAGTTAAACAAACTGGATGGCTTGCTGCTGTCCGAGTGTCTTTGCCTTCCCTCCCTGCTCCTAGGTACCCTTCCCCTTTCTCAGGGCTGGCTCTGGTCTTTGTTGGAGCGGGCCACTTTAACTCACTAATCTAGCAAAAAAATCCTGTCCAGCTGCCTTTTTTTTTTTTTTTTTTTTTTCTTGTTTGGGGTCAGGAATTAAAATTCATGGAGAGGTCTCACGAGTGAGCTGGTACAGAGAAAGCAATGGCAGTGCAGGGCTGCAAAGCTGCATGAAAGGTTAGGGTGTCCTTGCGAGGAGGTGGTGAGAGCGAGGCTTTAAGGGGTGCTCAGGGATTCCAGGCTACGATTCCGATAACGAAACAAGGCTGCCTTTAAAAGGCACCTGCTTACTGTGTTGATCTAGCCTGTGCAGCTTTGTGTCAGGAAGACTTTGGGTATTAAAGTAACGTGATAAAGCGCTGTCAGTGCATTTTGTTTGGCTTGGCCGAGGAAGACTCCTGCTTAGCTGTGGAAAGTTCTGGAGGATCAGCGTGAGCCTGGCCCAGGTCACCTTTCAGGAATGGAGCACAACAGAGTTCGGTATGCATCCTCCATCCAGTTAAGTCCTTTGCACTGTTTTCTCCTCAGGTGCTGCACTGGGAGCAGTGGGACGAGTCTCGGGGTCTGGGGGCCGTGTGATGTCCGTGCTCAAGCAAATCCTGGAGGGCCAGCATTATCCTGCTGCACTGCAGGCCTGGCCTGTTTGCCTCCTTTCATTTCTGGCCCTGAGGGTGAGACTCCCATGGCAAGTGTGTTTGTTTAGGCTTTGTTTTTTGCCTGAAAAGGGGGCTCCAGCAAACTGTGTATCTTAAAATCCAGGAGACTTTTGTCTCCAGGAAAGCACAGCGTGCTAACAGCTGACTCCACCAAAGAACTCCAGCACTGGAAGCTAGCTTAACTAGCAAATGTTTGTCTTGAGCAGAAAAGCTCTTCAGGCAGCAGGGCAATGCTTTTTAATTAAAATAGCTGCTAGCTTGGTCATATGCTCTTAAACACTAGCACAAGGGTTACTCTTTCTGCAGAGCTTTAGGCAGGAATTTTCAAACAGGGGAGTTAAGGATTCGATTCCTATTTAATTAGAGCAATATTTGCTCTCTACCTTCGTTTTCTTTGAAAATCCCAGCCTTAAACTCTGGGCAGACGTGACTTTTCTTTGCTAAGAAGGGAGGATAAACATCAAAAGGCTAATGTTTAACATTTTTATGTAAGATCGTACGCTCTGGTATTTTCTTTTGGAGACTTTCTTTGCTGAACACCAGCTTCCATATTAGAAAGTGTACAGTAACAAGCCTGCTTAGTGCTGGGGGGAAAAAAATACTGCCTTGCTGGAATACTGAGAGGCTTGAAATTTGGTGGCACTCCTGCCTGGTTGCCTTTCCCAGTTGTGCATTGATGGTGGACTTTTGGGTGCTTTTCCAAACTCGTATTAAAAAGCACTGAAGCCTGTTGGGTGCTAGCTGAGATCTGCCCGTGCCAAACTTGGCACGTTGGCCTGTGCTTAGCTGTCACTATCGCGAAATCTCCAAGAGGCAGCCCTCTGAAAGAGGCCGAGAGGGATTATGATTCTTTTTCTTCCTTCACGTTTGAATTGGCAAATACAAAGGGAGAAGGGAGCATGTGGGCAGGTTCCAGAGCTGGCAGCTCGAAGCTTGGGTGTACAAATGATTTGAAGCATCAGATGTGACCAAACTTGATCCTGGATGGTTGGTGTTCTTGTGATGCCTTGTTCCAGCATTGCGTGGAGCAGGCTGATTTCATAAGCTCCGAATTGACACCGTTTGTGCTTTATCCAGTGTGAACTCTCTACAGGTACACAACCTCCAGTTCGTTGCCTGCTCTTTTCTGTTTCCCCGTAGCAAGCCATGATGAGGAGGTAGCTGTAATAAAACACTTCAGGTGTTAACAGCCGAATTGATCCGATGACAGAACGACAGCATCTGATTTAGTCCATGCTACTGCCTCTTCCATTGTGCCTTTGGTGACTTTCCAGCCTGGGAAATGCTCTTTGTGATCGGATGTGCCAAATAATCTCTTGTGGAGTTGTCTTAAGCTTTCAGTACATCTTGCATGTGTTTGGCTCTCAAACAAACTAGACTAGACCACTCCGAGTCTGGGTTGGTGCGTGTGTGCTCTGAGACCAGGCTAATAGCTAACAGTTGTTTTATCTGCAGCTGCCTTGTTTCTGGCAGTTTCTGCCCCTTCCATCATCCTCGGAATGAGGTGATTTGTCTTTGGGTAATTAATAAAGATGCGTTGCTGAGCTAGCTGGAGAATATGAAGCTTTTATTGCAAGGTTTAGCTTCAGTCATTACGTTTTGCCCTGCAGGACTTTCTGCTTGTTAGGGATTTCCCTGGTTTACTGGATTTTCCAGAGGAGCTTAAGAGAAGGGCAGAATGAAGGGTAGCTTGGTGATGTGTGTTTCCTTTTGATTACTTCTCTATCTTGGCGCCGTACCCAGTCATTTCACCAGCCTCTGCCATATTAAACCAGTCTATCATTAGTGCACTCGTCATCTTTCTTGAACACTCTTCTGTTCCTTTGTAATGCTGCCTCTGAGGAGCTCTGTCCGAGTGGCCCTCCCTCCCTCCCCAGTAGTCTGCTGAGTGCTTTCAGGCGGTGCTTGGTGGATCAGGGCGTGCATAACTCTCCTAAAGCCCAGAGTTTTGTGTTTGGAGGCTGTAAAATCCCTTGTAAAAGCCCATTAGTTCCAGTACATGCTTCCTAGTGTGGTTATGAAATTAAACTGTTTCCCCCATCATATGAGCCTAAAATAAACACAGATGTTTGCTCACTACAATTGCAGATTGATCTTCAGTTGTGTTCAAACTCTCTATTAACCGCTTACATTTTATATCTTGGATATCGTTTGGCATTCTTCAAGAGGAAGTAGATCTAGATAAAAACAAAACAGAAAACACCAAAACAAAGAAGACCCCACCTGAAATTTGGGGATGGTTGTTACCTCTTTGCTGCTCTGTAGTTGTGTATTTTGAAGGGAATCAAGATGCTGTGAGATCCTTGGGAAGGAATATTTTTTTCAGGACTGTGATGCCCCTTGCTTTTACAAGAGGAAAAGTACTTGGCTTCAGCCATTTTTTCAGTACTTAAGGAAGACTTTTAGTAAACACATGCAACCGGGGAGACTTTTTGCAAATATAAGCAGCATGGTCCACCATGAACTCCTGCGTGTGCCTGGAGCTGTCCTCGAAGCTGAAAGTAGCAGTCATGTTCATCGGATTTCCTGCAGGAAGCTGTTGAGGTGGACTCATCAGAGGGTCTGGAATTTGGATGTGATTTGGACATGTGTGAGACCCCTGTCTGTCAGTATTGCCTGTTCATTGCTCTGTGCACTCTTGCTGTGTAAAGACACCACCTCTTCCAGAGAAGTTTGCAGTCCTTTGCTTTGATGATACCTTATGTCAGGAAAGCAAATCACAGCACGTGGCAAAATGTATGAAAGAAAACATTTGATCTTCCTTGCAATAAGTGTTGTATTGTACTTCTATCGTAATGCATCTGTCTCGGTAATATTTGCTTTGTGAGTCTCTTATGAAATGCTTCCCTTCAGCCAGCCTGCTGGACGCCGACCTCTACCCCAGTTTCGGCCTCTTTGTGAAGAGGTGGTGGCTTCGGTGCTGCAAAGTGTGTTGGTAGGCTGAGGCTGTGCCACTGCTCTTTTACAGCCGTTTGCATTAGTTATTCCTCCTTGTGGTCAGATATCTCATCGGCGATATTTATTTTTGGTGATGAAAGCTGTGGGTTGTGTAGAAGTCCCCACAACCCTTCCAGGGGAGCTGGAGTCTTTCCTCAAGGAGTGTCTAACCCAGGCTTTCAGCAAGAAGCCTGTTTGCTCTTCTATTTCATCTGCCACTTGTTGCATCAAACCGTGTCTGCTGTTGCACTGCCCAGCGACCTCACTTGGTTGAAGCTGTCTGAAGTTCTCTGGCTTCCTCTTGGATAATATAAATATTATTTTGTGAAAGATACTGCTGCCTACTGTTCATCTTTCAGGTCGTTAATTAGATGCTGCAGTGCCTGTATGTATCCATTAACTGTAACTTAGCTTTTTCAAGGGGTAAGAATAATTTTGTGGGTTAAAGATTAATTGAATGTTTTTACAAATGCACAAAACATGTGAAGTATTTTTTCACAAATGCCATTTTATTAGAAGTCCTGATGGTTCCACACTATCTTCCCTACGCTTTTCCATTTACTAAGGAGCCGTGCAAAACAACTTGAGGAAACTGATGTTTTGACCCCACAGAGCAATGTGCTTCGGGTTACTCAAGCAACACAGACGTTTTCCTTGCCTAAAAGGAAAGGACTGGACTGAGAAATGTCTTTCCCCAGACAGACGTGGTCTGCCTGCTGGCATCCTGAACGTCTGCGTGGATGGTTAGAGATGGGAAGGAGCAGTATGGTCCCCTGTGCTGGTTAACCTTCTGCTGTAATTAGAATTGGCCATTAACCCAAACACCGTTTCTTATCTCTGAGCCACTCGTTGAGCCTTGATAAGGTGCTGTTCACCTTGTGACTTAGCAGTGCTCTGAAAGAGGAAAAAAGTAAACAGTTCTAATGAGATGTGCTTCCTTCGGCTACACAGATTGCGTTCAAAGACTGTACAACAATCTTTGCAATACTTTGTGAAATAAATTTCTCTTTCCGAAAGATTGTACCTAAATATACTGGTTTGTAGTTTCCCGGATGGCCCTTCCATGAGATCTGGTAAGATCTTTGTGCATGGCAGTGCTAGTCTGAGACAAGCGGCGTGCTGCTTGTGGGATACTGAGGGGATGGATGGGGGCAGAAAAGATGCCTTGAAACCTGAGGCTTCTCTCCCAGTGAGTCTCTCACAGACTCGAGGCACAGTCTGTGATTCTTGCCGAATTACCTTTCCCTTCTGGTATCACCAAGCTCTTAAGATATTTTGACTTCCAGGTCAGTTTGAGTCCAGTGCTGCGGTGGTCATGATTTTGAGAGAAATGGATGCAGTGATCTCCTCCCAGCTCAGTTCTCAAGACACAGTAATGCATTTACAGCCTCCATCCTGCTAAATGCTTTTAGTGCATAAATCGTATGTGAGATCCCCTCTCCGGAGGCTTTGGCGTCTGGTGCTCCAGCTGTGCATCGGTAGTCTTTACTGCTGGAGAGCTGTTCAGAGGCCAAGAAAACTTTCTCCTTTACGGAAAATATGGTCTGCCAAAGATGAAGACCTCCGACTGAACTGGCAGAAAGTCCTGCCTGCGTTCAGCTGTAGGATCAGTCCGGTTTCCTGTCTTGGAATTGGGTTTTGTGCAAAGAGGAGGTCTTGGAATTGGGGTTTACGCGAAAGGTTCAGTAGGATCAGCGTTTGGATGCATCTGTTGTTGCTTCCCAGCATGGCTCTTTGGGTTTCTTATTTGTCCAGAGCTTAATGCTCCTTTGCTGTAGGATTGCACTCACTTAATGTGCTGCCTTACCTTTTACATCAGCCTTTATTTTTTCTTGTTATCACAAGGGCTCTAGGAGAACAATCTAGTAGTTTCTCATCAGTGAGGACAGGTACAATGACATGAGGGACCCTGAGCCACTGCATCCTGTGTCTGCCAACGGAGAATCTCCCCGAGCCCCTGGGCTGGCAGGGGGATCAGTCAAAGCAGCCTGGGCTACTTTATTCCTTGCAGCTTCTCTGAGGGGGAACATACGGGAAGTAACTAGTTTCATAGTGGGCAGAAAGCACTAAGAGCTGAGGGCTGTTCCCTTTTTCTACTTCTAGTTTTCAATTTTGAAATACCACATGGACCGGCTGTTTACTTTGTACAAGGTCACTCGGAACCTGAGTCGGCATTTTGCTGATTTCCCAGGCTCTGCAAATATCAAGGTCAGGTTAGGCTTTTATTAGTGTCTTGGAGTAATCTGTGCTTCCTTTCTTGTCATGTTCTAGATGCGTGTTCCTACATTCCCATTAAAATGCTGTACAATTAGGGTTTTTGAGCTCCAAGCGTTGTGTAAGGGCGTACCATCACTGGTTGACGCTGCATTTACGTTTCTTTTAGAAATGCCGTTGAAAGGAGCAAAAGCAGAAGTAAAGAAATACCTATAGAAACTTCTAGCTAAACAGATCAAGAGTTTGCACTTAGAAGTTGAATTTGGGTTCTGTGAATGAAAGACTCAGTTTTTCCTAGCAAGCAGAAAACAAGGTTTCCAAGTAAATTACAAGTAAAATTACAAGTAAATACACTTGGTTCAGTAACAGTTAAGCCAAGCTGCATCCCTCAAGTAAACCTTCAGAGATTTTTTTTTGTCAGTTTAAAATTAATGCCTGTTTTATGTCATATACTGGAAGAGCCGTCGGTCTCTGCTGTGGAGAAGCCATTCAGGAAGCTGGCAGGACAGACACCACATTGAAGACCTAGGCTGCTAAAAACAGAAGCATCAAATCTTTTCTTTGCAGCAGCTGTCCAAAATACTCATCTGCTTATGTCATTTGCATAAGGAGTCGAAGCCTTTTCTGAGGGCAAACCAGCCTTTTCAGGGCCCTGACAGCTTGTGGCCATCCTTTAGGCTCACTGAGAAGTAAGTGGTGATGCTCCTTTGAGGGAGGATGCTCTTTGAATCCATTTATAGATGCATGCAAATTTCTGAAAGTAATTCTTCAGTGCAGTTTTTTCTAATATTGACCTTTAATCCCATTTTATTACCACCTAAAGATTCAAAAATGCTGTCTGAGGAACCGATGGGTTTCTTAATAATGTGTCTTAATTTCTCTTCTGAAGACTTAGGGCTACAGAATGCATTTCTAAGCCACTCAACCCACACTTCAACAGTGAGAACTCGAGCATTTTCAGTGAACTTGAAATGGCTTTATATTCTTGTCTATTCAGCAGCTCCTTTTTTTTTTTTTTTTTTTAAACTAACAAGTGCCTTGGACTTCAGTACTCTGGCATTTGTAGTACTTTAAAAAAATAAAAAAGTTCCTAAATCATTCAAGACGTGTTACTTATTTTGCCTGAAGGTGATGAGACTGAGTACTTCTGACTGTAATTAGGTTGATACGCTCAGCTTGCCTTATGCTGCTTTTGACTGTTATATCTTTGGCCCAGAACTTAGTCTGGATTTCAGTTATAACTTCAATGGAGAACATGTTTTTTTCATTAAAATATCCAATAGTAAAGTGCACTAGTTAATGGCTCATTTACGCCTCTCTCATATTGAGTTTAATTCCCTTTGTTTTTAAAACAAACTGCATTACGATGGGGCTGTGTTTGATTCATGATCCCAATTAAAGACAAATATGATTGATCTAGTAGCTCTGTATTTTTCCTCTCTTGAGGGGGAGATGCTGATAGACCTAATAAAAGTTTGTTTAGTTTAGGATGGAAGAAATATGGAGTGGCCTAAGACGTGGTTATTACAAGTACATCAGTGATGTCACTTGATGCTGTCCTTTAGAGAAGCGGAGTAAAAGCGATAGGAAAAAATAAATAAGTCCTAAAATTTGATAATACTAGTGACACTTGAAATGGGAAGTTAAATAAACCCAGAGAGCTTGAGAGGGGTAATTTCCACATCTTTTCTTTTCTGCTTTTTTCTTAAAAATCAAAAAAAAAAAACAAAACAAACAAAAACTTTATACCTTAGGAGTGCTATTCAGTATATCGCAGGGCAAGTGACTTGGAGAAAGGCGTAGCAGTACTGCGTGGTTTGGCAACTGAGAACTGTCCACGCTCTAGGGACACCAAGTTTAAATTGGCTGCAGTCGCAAGAGGGATGTAGGTGCTGCAAGAATGTTTCTGCAAAACACTCATGCTGCGGATGAGCATTCGTCAGTGTACGTTCTTTGATCTGGGTTGGGCCCCCTCCAAGAAAAGAAGGAAAATATCTGGTATAATAAGCAAATAACGTCTTGATTATTTTTCTGAAAGGAAGTCAGTTGTGTTGATGAGTTGCAAGATACGTACGACTGCTAGGAACCAGTCTGAGATAACTGACTCTTTTCTGTTTGGTTACTGATAAGCTAATGGAGTTGTTAATATTGAAAGCTAATGAACAAATGACTTGGACTGTGACAAATGCACGGTTTTGTTTTTTATAATACAGAGAGCTGTTTTGTAGATAGCAATATGAAGTGTTAATTTCCCTCCCACCCCCAACTGTTTCACTAAGTAATCTGGGAAGTGAGGTAATTCTGAAAACTCTGTTGTTGTTACTACTATTAAAACTTTATTTCATTTTTTTTTCAAATGATAAAATCTTGGTTTTGAGGCAGCCTTGCTGTAGGAAGGAACACTTGCACAGGACAAAGTCGGTTGTGCAACTTCTTTCTTACTTCTTTTTTTTATTCTTTTGCCGCAAAGAGAAAAAATCCAGGGCTTACTGGACCAAAGGCTAAGACTTATTTATGTATTTTGAAAACGAAAGGAATCATGGTTTGAGTGTAACAACTAAAGATGGTTATAATGGTAGGCGTTTTTACATTTTGGCTGACAATAAATGTTTTAGTTCTCTATATCAGTGGACGGGGAGTGGTGATGCGTGCACTTGTGTCGTAATTTCTAGGCCATTATTAAATGCGGTGGCTATTAAGCAACATCTAATAAGTACTTTTAAATTGGCAATCCCGAATAAACCAGAGCCCAGGAAAATTGGCAGGAAAGATACGGGCCCTGCTCTTGAGTTTCTTATTCTTGGAATAAGAGGAGAATTCCAGACAAATATAAACGTGCACCTGATAAAATAGTTGCAGATGAAGAACGGGAGGATCTTGGTAATAGCAACGCAGTTACTTAAACTGTCTTGGCCCAAGTCATGGAAAGCTACTGCAATGAGGGAGGTCATGGTGTCAGCTGGAGGGGAAAGGGAAAAAAAAAGTCAAATGCAATCTTACTGTGTGATAAAGAGATCTTTTGGTGCTACGTATATCGCCCTTTTAAGAAGGGTGTTGAAAATATGTTAAAAGGAAATAGGGGGAAAAATAAAGCTTTCAGGGCTAGAGATCTAAATGTAACAAAGCTTAGAAATAGTTTATCAAAAAGAAGATTGTAGATCTTGACCAGTACTGTGTGGTTGTACACGTGTACCCATCTATCAGCCTGGGAAGAAACTAGCTGGTACTTAGCCATTACTTTTTTCTTCGTTGAAGAAACTCAAAATAAGAATGAATACCTTAAAACTTAAGTCAAAAAAAAATTTCTTCTGAAAAGTAAGCAATGCTGTAAGTATTGGTTGAAATAAAATATTGATGCAAGTGGTTGGTTTTCCGGATCTTAATGTCAAATCAAGATGGATGTGGATGAAGAAACACTTTAGAAAACACAAATTGCAGAGTTTCTTAGAGTTGAAACTGTGAAATTCTGTGCCCTGTGAAGCTGACCTCAGTAGGTCATACTCAGTGGTTCTTTTCCTTTATACTCTGGCGCAGTGTACATTTGTTTTCTTCCCCCCAAGATCTTTGGTCGTTAAAGTGTTTTACTGGAGAATAGTCATTTTGTCACAGTGGTGGTTTTGGGCTTTTTTATTAGCTTTTTAAGTTCAGCTCCCTCTTTGTAGCCATGTAAGGATGACAATTGACTTGTGTAATTTGACAGTGGTGCTGTTGGAAGTTCTTAGGCTTGTGCCTTTCTGAATGTCCTCAAAAATCATAGAATCAGAATGGGTTAGGTTGGAACGGCCCTTAAAGCCCACCAATTCCAAGCCCTCTGCCATGGGCAGGGACACGTCCCACCAGCTCAGGCTGCTCAAAGCCCCATCCAGCCTGGCCCTGAATAATTCCAGTGATTGGGAATCCCTTCCCTCACCCTGTTGGCCACAGGTGCAGGACCTTGCAGTTGGCTTTGTTGAACATCATGAGGTTCACACAGACCCAAGTCTCAAGCCGGCCAAGGTCTGAAATCAGAAGTGGCAGTCAATTTGGAGTAGTGTTTTGCCTGGTTATGCTGTCTGTGCTAGAATCTTCTTGTATCAGAGTGCCTGAGCTTTTATTAAACTTCTTCTTCCTTTCTCTGTATCAGGCCAGTTTTGCACTGAAGATGTTGATGAGTGTCAGCTCCAGCCCAACGCATGCCAGAATGGAGGCACCTGCACCAACCACAACGGAGGCTATGCCTGTGTCTGTGTCAATGGCTGGAGCGGGGACGACTGCAGCAAGAACATTGATGACTGCTTCACGGCCTCCTGTGCTAACGGATCTACTTGCATTGATCGAGTGGCTTCTTTTTCATGCATTTGTCCTGAAGGAAAAGCAGGTGAGGATGGAAAGCTTGGGTAGGTCTTGCACTTCATGAAAGATGCATCTTAACTCTGAAGTTCATGCACTTGCTTAAAACCTTTTGTTATTTTACACACTTTGTGACCAACCAGAAGGACAAAAGGAAGCACGTACTGTCCATGAGCAAAGACCTCTTAAACCTCCGTAGCTAGGGACAAAGAAGTATTTGTACTAAGCTGGAAGAAACAAAATAGTACAACTTATGTTGCAAGGAAAGCAGATGCTTTTCAGCCCATAGCAGGGGCTGTATTTGTCTGAGAATTCACGTATCAATGTGACTTGCTCTGTGTCATTCGTGGTAACTGTACTCTAGTAGTCTAGGAGGCAAACTTAGATGTTTGTGAGTGAGAATGAGCTTACTGACATAATGGGAAATATTCTGTTCTAGGGTAGGTTTAAATGTCCCATAACTACTACTGGAAATACGGGTGATCGGTATATTTGATTTAAGTAAGGGTTTTCAGCTTCGCGTGCACCTATGTCCTGTGCTTTTAGCTGTCAGAAAAATCATCATTCCTAAGAGAGAAGAGCTAGTTAACTGCTCCCAGGAGGAGATTTTGGTGGTAATAAGTAATTGCAGCACTCCAGGGTGCTGAAGAGATCTCTGAAGTCATGGAGTCTGTATTTAAATGTAATTTTTTATAAGTGTGTGGACAAATCCCTGTGGTAGTCTATGGGTTGAAGCCAATACGAAACTGTTTAAGTTTCTGGCTGTGGGAGTCTTCATCCTGGTATGTCAAATAGATAATTTGATTACATAATGTGTTCTGGTTGCTGTGTCTCACTTTTTTTGAATGGACTCTTGTCTGCCTCTCTAGGTCTTCTGTGTCACTTGGATGATGCATGTGTTAGCAATCCATGCCAGAAGGGTGCTCTGTGTGATACCAATCCTGTGAATGGACACTACATCTGCACCTGTCCTCAAGGCCATAAGGGAGCAGACTGCACTGAGGATGTGGATGAATGTGCAATGGGTAAGTTCCTTTTTGCATTCTGTGAGTACGCTCACAGTGGGTTGTATTGTTTGCTTCATAAACTAATGGAGGCACAATGATACCCTTTTTGTCATAGCTTCTCAGCATAAGTGAGCCTCCTTCCCTGCTCTCCCCCTTCCGTTTCAGTGTCTCTAGAGGAGTTTTAAATACTGTGTGAGACTTGAGGCAAAGAGCTCAGTCAGAGTGGCTGTCCATGTTTGAACTCCTAGCCTCTGGAATATGGAAAGCAGTGAGATGAGGGACTTGACCACTTTTTTATTGTGCAGTGCTGTGTGAGGAGTGTGCACAAACAGATGTGATAATTAAGCTGACACTTAAAAAAAACTGTGGAATAAAACAGAAGTACCTTGGTTTGCATGGGGGCTATTGCAGCTTCCTCTTGGTAGAGAGATACAAAGCCTCTTTGACAGCTGGAATAGGGCTGGATCTTTTGAGTTCCTTCTGAGACTGGTGATTGTGTGGGCTCTTAAAGCTGTAATTCTCTGATGTCATCCTACAGTGTTGCTCGGGGGATCAGTTGGGCTTTCACAGACTTGCTGATAGTTTTCTGTGTGCTAGTTCCTGCTACTAGAGTGTGCCACGTGAAGCTAGGACCTAACCAGCACGGAACTGTTAGAAAGCACTTCGAATTTCACTCCTTAGCCTGCCTTGGACTTCTGGACTTTTTTTTTCAGACCTGCCCTTTTGAAAACACAAGAAGGACTAGTTTGGTTGTTTTGTGGCTGTGGCAGCATCTCGACAGCCTCAGGAGTGAAGTACGAGATGACCTAGAGATAAAGCCTTCAGAGCATCAGTAACTCTAATCCTTGCCACTCAGTGCTCTGTTCTTAATAACTGCTGTTAGTAATATGGACCTGAGTTGCTCCTGTGGTCCACTGGTGATGGTGGTAATATTTCTTTTTGCCTCTGACAGGCAAGTAAGTGCTACATGGTTTTCTTCAGCCACAGTATCCTTTCCCAGTGGGATCAACAGTCCTTCCCTCTCTATTGCTTGTCAGTAGGAATGACCACTGGAAAAGACCGTGACTAATAAGGGATTCTGTGGCTTTCCTGGTCAGAGGAAACATTTTGCCAGACACACTTATCTTTCTTGCAGCAAATAGCAATCCGTGTGAACATGCTGGGAAGTGCGTAAACACAGAAGGCTCTTTCCACTGTGAGTGTTTGAAGGGCTACACAGGACCTCGCTGTGAAATGGACATCAACGAATGCCATTCAAATCCGTGCCAAAACGATGCCACCTGTCTGGATAAAATCGGAGGATTCACGTGTCTATGTATGCCAGGTGAGGGGAGCTTCTGACAAGGCTGGGACTTCCAGCACAGGTGGAAAAAAAAAACTCAGCAGGTGCAGTACAGGAAAGGTTGCCAGCTCTGCTGGGGTGGAACACCAAATTGCAATGGGGTGAGGCTAAATGAAGCACAGAGAACTTTCTGTGGTGGCACCAGCCAGGCGGAATTGGCATTTGTGTGGGGCGGTAGAAAGCAATTAGAGGACAGAGAGAAACTGATCTCTGTATCAGTGAAGGAAGTCAGTCCACCAGCTACTATACCCCGTGCAACACACGTGTAGAAACTTCTGTTTGCATAAGCAAATCAGGTGCAGACTTTTGGAGCCACTGTGTTTTCTGATATATATACATTCTGGATAAAAGTGTTCAGGTGTTTTTTCTGCTTAAAATACCTCAAACGATGCAAGTTCTCTTTGACCTAAGAAGCTAACTAAAAAAGTTAGTCAGTCGAAGTTGTGCTTGTCCAATATTAACATGTCCAGCATACCAATGACCTATGTAGTCTGCTATTTTGCTTTCTGAAAGAAAGTGGTAAAAAAAAGAGGGTGTACGTTGCCAGTTGGACAGTTGTATATAGTATTATGAAAGAATTGTGACCCCTGCAGGTGATTAGTTAATACCATGAAAACTAGAATGAATTTTGATTAATATCAAATCTGTTCTGAAAGGTAGAACCAAATATTTCACTCCTCTTAGCATTTTTCTTTTATTTGTCAGAAACGTGAGGGTTTTTTAGCTGTCTGCTGAGATTTTCTTTACTTTTTACCTTATATTGTTGTATACCCACATACATTGATATCTACCAAAGCGGTGAAACATAATCTTATCTAGTGGAAGAAAACATTAGCTGTGAATTCGGCACAACCTTCTCCTGTTACCACTGATTAAGTAAGCACATTCAGCCCCTGTAGAAAAGCACACAATCAGCACCCGTTTTCAACTTCTGGTGAAAATGTACAAGAAAACGTACCTCTTACCTCATAGGTTCTGCCCAAACTGCAAACTGTACTGCAGTGAAACTAGGATTGGACTTTCACCACTGATATAAGAGGCAGCTTTACTCTCAGGGATGCTTTCTAAGGCCTTCAGTCACTTTCTTTTCCTTAAAAAACAGGTTTTAAAGGTGTTCACTGTGAAGAAGATATTGATGAGTGTCTAAGTAATCCATGTGTGAATAATGGAGAATGTCTCGATAAAGTCAACCGGTTCCTCTGTGTCTGTCCTCCTGGTGAGTACTTATTTCTGGAAGCTTTTTTTTTGCTTCACCTTACCAAGAACTTGATAGGTAACCAGTGAGAGAGTGTGTGCTGTGTGTTTCGTGGGAGTTTCTGTAGCCTTAGTTGAGTATGAGTTAGTTGCATAATTCTAAACATGTTTTAAAAATCAGAGCCTCTGCATGCATTTTGATTTTTTTTTTTTTTGAGGTTTTCAAACAGAAGCAGGTTTTCCATCAGTATAGCTTGTGGTGCCTGCATGAAGAGGGAGGGTGGACTGGGTCTCCACTTCAGGGAAAATAAAAAAGGATAACTGCTGAGCTGAGGGGGTCAGCATTAACTATAAACATCATTGTCTTCCTGTTGGCTCCCAAAGTTTTGAGATCAGAGTATACTTGACAAAAGCCTGTTCTGCAACCCTTTTTACTCAATAATGACTTTCTGGCCCATATCCCACTCTTCCTTTGTTCCTTCCTCCAAAAAACATTCCTGGAGTTCTTGATTTTTTTTTTCCTATTACATCTTGAAGTGCCCAAGGATCTGCATCATGTGACAAAACCTATTGATAGTTGGATTATTTCAAGAAATGCATGTAAAGATACAGCACTGCTTTGTACCACCTTCTCTGCTGCTGTAGTAACTCCAGTCTGAAGGCTGTAGTAAAGTGTGTGTTATTGTTTTAAGTTAATGGTGTTGATTACTGGAGGAAGGTGTTTCTTGGTGGCCTCTCAGTTTTAAAGGCAGGCATGCTGGTCAGCAGTGGACAGCACTGCTGTTCCATTTGCTTTGTTTCTGTTTGACGTGGCCATCTCAGTTTTCAAGCTGAGGCTTCTTTGACCTGGAGGATAGGAACTATGTTTAGGCTGGTGGTTTGGATGAGGAACCAATCCACCCAGGGTGTGGTGTGTGTGCTTAGTGATGCAACTGAGTTTAGATTTACTGGGTTTATATTTATGTGGTTTCAAGGATTTGCTAATAAATATTTTCTCACAGTGCAACTATAGATTAAAAGCTTCAAATTGCCTCTGGATTTTCACCGTCTCTCTGCCTTTCAGGATTCAGTGGTGCTGTGTGTCAGATTGATATAGATGACTGCTCCAGCACGCCCTGTCTCAATGGAGCCAAATGCATTGACCATCCCAATGGCTACGAGTGCCAGTGTGCCACAGGTTAGTCTTGTGTTTGGAGCCCCTGGAATGGAAGTTGCATTAACCTAAGTACATGAAGGGGGTGGTAAAACAAGTGTCAGTGTTATTACTTTCTCTGAAATACTTCTCGTTTGTTATAAAGCCTTCTCTGCTCCTTTGCAGCAGAGAACAGCATTTAAGTATGGAAACCGTTTTACTTGTGATAATAATGAGTTCACAGTTGATGGGATTTCTGGCCTCCCTCTTTCAGCCCCATCACTTGCTTCCCATAGAAGGTGACAGCTTCTTCTATGGTACTATGGAATCTCCAAATGCAAAAACAGCATTGTGAAGCCTTTTATCTGGCTTTCCTTTCTTTGTTCAAAGTCAGATTTTATAGTATACAGCTGAAGAACAAGAGATGAACAGAGCAGTACCATTGTGTATTTTGATTTCTGTTGCTTCAAGCTATTTCATATCAAAAGTGGAAAACTGCAATGCAGTAAAAATTGTGCCCACCAGAAGTACCACCAGCACACAGCAGCTACCTGCAAGAATGTTATTTAAATGATTTCTCAGGCATCGTACTTAAACTTTAATAGATCTGTGGATGGAACTGAAGCTTTCTGAGCACACTAAATTCCTTTACTGCTTGGTCAATTGAACACTTTAAAGTGTCAGACTTAATTGTGGGATTTTCTTGTCTTTGAACCTCTAGGAGTAATATAGGTATATCTTTATCTTTAATTTTTACATGTAGTCAAATAAGAGGGTGTAGGCAGTTCAAAGCTGTTAACACTTTAATTCTCAGTAAGGACCAACTCTTGGTTGCTTTCAGTTAATGGTGCCTGGGGTTGCTCATGGTACACATTGAGACTGACCAGATGTGGAAGGTGCTGGCTTTAGTTCTTCCATTATGGAGGAGGCTGAAAGCCCCTGGAGCTGCCTCTATCCTGGAAATGTACTGCTAGGTCAGTTAGATTTATGTGCAAATTTTCTCATTTTGAATCATTACAGTAATCAAATTGTTAAGGCACATTCATTTGACTTCACTAACGTATTCTGCACTGTACAGAATACAGTTGAGATTAGCCTTAAAATTCCTCCACACTCTTATCACACACAGCCTCTCTCCTTTATCCAAAGTACCTGAAGAAACAACTTGTTGGAAGTAGGGCAGAGAAGTACTTCTAATCAGGAGAGGAATAACTAGTGTCAGAATTTTTCCTTTCCATTACTGAATTACAGAATAAGTTGTCACTTGCAAAAAGAAGCAGCAGCTGAAATGTTTTCCAAACTTGGAAACTATCTTAGAAAGTCTTTTTCAAGGTAGCATGTGGTCTGGTTGCTTTCATTCCCTAAGAATGCAGAGTTGTGCCATTAAGCCATTGCAGAGCTTATTGCAGAGTTTGGGGTTGTGTCTAGGAGCATGGTGTTGAGAGCTGTGCCTTGAAAGGCATGTTCTGAATTCAGGTATTAAACTACTGGGAACCAGCTCAGTACAGAAATGCTGTGTTTACCGGCTGAGAAGCGAAGACTACTACTACCAGAAAGGCACATGGTGTATGGAACGCTTTTTTTCTTTCCCTTTTGAGGAATTCTTATGTTCTGTGTTCAGGGTTTTTTTTCTAATCTAACTCTGCAAAGAAGGAAATCATACATCATTAAGGTGTGTTCAGTTAAGAGGTTGAGATTTATACCTGATCTTGAAGTGGTTTAGCTGAGCTACAGGAGGAGGCAAGGTGGTAATTTTTTTTTTTTTTTTTGAACAAATGTATATAAATATCATATTTAATAATGACATTTTTCTTTAAGACTGCAATATGGAATTCGTCTTTGGGGCAGGTCAGTTTCTGGAAAGTAACGTTTGAATATGTTCTTGCTCTATTAATCTCGTAATATGAGTGATGTATGTTCCCTGAGTAGTATTCACCAGCTGCAGAACTGATTGAAAACTGCAAAATGTTTGGCCAAATGCTGTACAGATAGCTCTATTTACTGCTTGCTTTTTGTCTTTTCTTTCCCTTCTGGCATTATTCCACTTCTCCTTCCCGGTGGTAGATCATGGCTTTTCTTTTCTTGAGTTGTCTTAGGTCTTTCATCCTTTCTTTCCCTCTTCCCTCTGTTTTTTTTTTTTTGCCACTGTTCGTTCTCTTTTCGGTTTGGTTTTCTTCCTTCCCTAACATCTTTTTATATCCATCTCTCTAACTAGCTTCCCTTCCCTCTCCCTACCTACTTCCACACCCATTCATCCATGCATACGTTCGCAGAACTTGGAAATGTTAGCCGTCACCTGGTATGTTTGACCAGAGAACTAGCCACAAACCTGTATGAAAAATGGGGAGCCTGTTATCCAGTTGTTATACTCAGGTGAGAATCACTCTTCAGCTGTTGAAATTGCCTGCAGCTTGGTTTGTATCCGTCTCCAGTTAATGTCTGAAATTTGAAGTTTTACCTTTCTTATCTCCAGTTGCTGGAAGGCAGCGTGAGCTGGGGCTCCAAAACCTCATCTGTGAAAGCCATTGATTTTAAATTGTCCCTTTCATATAGCTCTGCTCCACTGTGGAAAACAGGGCTCTTGAGGGAGTCGTTTGCTGTTCTTATCTTCCTGAACGTCCCCCCCCCCTTTTTTTTTCCATCTGGTGAATAGATTCTGTCTTCTGTTGCTCAGGATGTTTCCCAGCTGAAGCAGAATGAAACAGGCCAAATTGCTGCTTGTTTCATTGTTCCAAACTGAAGAGATTGCATGCAGTCTTTCATAAATTTGCAGTTGGTGTTTGACTGGAAATACTGAAAGGTTTCCCAACGAGAGGGCCAATAGACTTACTAAACAGAGCTGCTGAAGCTGCGACATTGAGCCAGGGGAGTTCCCCTGGGAAGGTTTCTGCAGCCTCTTTGCAGTAATTTCACATAGCAAAAAAAAAAAAGTCAAATCCCCTGGTATTGTGTAGAGGAAATAACAACAGTAGAGTGCCTTCAGATAGTCTGTACTGATGCATGTAAATATTTTGTGGAGATGTACGTGTTTGCTCTCATTACTGCTGTACTGAATACACGGAAGATATGCTTGAGATGTCAGGATTCTCCATGCAAGGTGTTCTGCACTGCTGTGAGCAGTGAAGAGACAGTTGTCTTCCAGGGCTGGAAAATGGACAGCAGTTGAGGTGCCCAGTTACCCTTGGTGCTTTGTCTGCCAGTTTCATATATATATGTGAATATATATATGACACTTCCTCTATTTGCATTATATTCACTGCAGCATTGTACCAGTTAACCTCTTTAATTACTCTAATTGATAATTTTTCCTTAGGTTTTACTGGCACTTTGTGTGCGGAGAACATCAACAACTGTGATCCTGATCCTTGCCACCATGGTGAATGTCAAGATGGGATTGATTCATACACGTGCATATGCAATCCTGGCTACATGGGGGCCATCTGCAGTGAGCAGATAGATGAATGCCACAGCAATCCTTGCCTCCATCAAGGGCGCTGCATTGATTTGGTGAATGGCTACCAGTGCAACTGTTTGCTGGGCACTTCAGGTACATAAAGCACAAGTGGGAGGCTTGGATTCTAGCAGAATTCAAGATTTAATTATTTCTTGTGTGCTAAATTTGCATATAGAATAAGCTTATGATAAGAGCGTAAAGCTAGTGTCTTTACATTAATTTTGGTTACTGCATTTTCCTGTGTTTGTGTGGATTGTCTAACCCTCACTGATACTGCAAGTAGTTCTGGAAGAATTTTTACCCCAAAATTCAAGTGCGCAGGTATACCTGGTATGATAAAAAATAGGTATGATTTTCAAAATGGCTTATTCTTACGTTTAAACGTTTAGTGCAAGTTCAGGGTTGTCGTCATCACTCAGTGACTTGAGTGACATTACTTGGCCTCTCAGTGTTTCTGCATCCTTTCATGCATTACTTTCTAGCAGGTAGGATTCTTAATTGGCTATTTCCAAGGGCTAATTCTGTTGTCCATCTTGAAAGATTTGGACTCCTTATTCTTGTAACATTTTTCTTCTTCCAGGAGTGAACTGTGAAAACAACTTTGATGACTGTGCAAGTAACCCATGCATTCACGGGGACTGTATCGATGGCATTAATCGCTACAATTGTGCTTGCAAACCTGGATATACAGGTAAAGTCATCTACCTGATAGCTCTGAGTTGTTTTGAAGGTAGGTAGACTGATAGCGAAGGAATCTGCTCTTTGCATGCTGGCTGCAAGGGGTTCAGGTAGTATCACAGCACAGTGAACCTTAATCTTTGAATCTCAGTGTTTTACCTTATAGCAAGTTACACCAAGCACAGAAATGGCCTAATCTGTGTTGTGAAATGCCACTCCTGTTAGCTAATTACATCCAATTCATGGTTCTTGGTTTTATAACAAATACGACCATGTGACCTCAGTATATTATTTACAGGTTCTTTATAGGGACAAAGAGATGATGAACAATATAGACAGGTGTTTGATTAAACAGTACCTTGGGCATTGACCACAAATAGTATTTCTCTTTCTGCAAAAGCAAAATGTGAACTCAGTGTTTTAATGAGCTGCTCTCCACTCTGAAGTTTCCAATTGAATAACCCGCTTTTTGCACTATTTCTGTTTCATAATGTGATCTCTTCTGCTTCCTCTTTAAGTTATGTACTATGGTAAAAGCAAGACTGAAAAAAGCAGCTTTTATTTGCCTTTAGATCTGTGTTCAGAACTTAGATCTACATCAGGACTAGTTCTGATGACTAAAGCACATCTCAACACTGTTTATAATGGACTTAATGTGTTTTGAGCCATGTTAGGATAATATGCTCATAAAATAATTGTCGTAAGGCAGTTGGTACTGTTTATAACAGTTTTCTCATCACGTTTGTTACTGTTTATTACTGAGTGATTCTAATTAAAATTAATCTGAAATGCATTAGAAACAGTGCTAAGAGGTTTCATGTGTCTTGTGCATTTCTCTTGGCATCTTTCTAATCTTCTGAAGCTCCTTTCTTCTATTGACTCTGTCATGGTGATACTCCTCAGTCCCTAGAGCAGGAACACGATCCTGATCATTCTTGACTTTGTTTTCGATGTTGTTGGCATACCACATTTATTATCCTACTCGCCTTCTTACTTATGCTGCTAAAATAATTCAGTAATATGGTGAATCGACCTGTTCTAGTACTTAAAGAGCTAAGGAGGCATGGGGCCTCCTTACTTTGTCCTTTCCTCATGTTAAACATGCTTCAATACTTATTTTGTTTAGCTTTTCAGCCTCACAAGACTTCAGGGTCACTACTTCAGGGATCTTGTACTCCTGGCACACACAGTAAAGAGAGGCAGGCAAAACAGGATATGGTATTCTTTAGAGTTCCTTTTACGCAATAAACCACAAGAACTGTATTTACTGCAGACAGCATGGCAGTATTGGTTGTTCAGAGGGTAGGCGATTTCAGCACAGAAGACCAGGGCTTTGATAAGTGGAGCTCAAGAGGTTTGTTCCAAGCATGATACAACGGAGTGATTTGGGGCCTTCTAATGAATATTAATCAGTGATTTTTAATGCAACTCAGATTCTTGAATGGTTTGTATATACTTGCTGAGCATAAGTGCTGTTTTCCAAGCAGAGAAAAGTGCTGCATCTTTCAAAGCATTTCTTTTCAGTTAAAGCTGCTTAAGTATGCAAGGCCTGTCCCTCTGTGTTGGCTTTATTGAGTTCCCTCAACATATGTTCTCACAGACTTGTAAGGCAAATGTTCTTATAAGAAATACTGCTTAATAATACTTTTTTGTTTTGTTTTGTTTCTAGGCCCACGCTGTAATGTGGATATTGATGAATGTGCATCTAACCCCTGCCATAATGGTGGAACATGCATAAACGAAGTCAATGGCTTTCGGTGTGTCTGTCCTGAAGGCTACCACCACCCTCACTGTCAGTCACAGGCAGATGGCTGTCTCAGTAATCCCTGCGTGCACGGTAACTGCACACACATCGTTAGTGGGTAAGTTCTTACTATCATGTTAAATTTGTCTACCTTCTATGTCTTTTTTTTTTTTGCCAGTTTCATCTTGACTTGAGGTTTTTGTTTGTTTTTTTCTTTTCTGTAATTTCTCAGTTAGATTAGGATGCCAGTTTATTTGCTGCTTGTGACGTAATCGCAGCAAGGTGTAGACCTTGAGTCACCAGCTGCACTCCGTGCTGTTTCAGCATAGGATTTTCTGCCCTGCACGGGCATGTAGCGCAGGGTGGACTGCCATTTCATAAAGGGAGGGGTTGATTATTCAAGTGAGTTCAATTAAAAAAAAAAAAAAAAAAAAAAAAGAAAAGGTCCCAAATTGAACATTTGGAGAGCAGTAGCTACCTACTCCATCAAAATCTAAAATGTTGATTATAGAGAATGTCTTTGTGGCTAGTGCCATTTGCTACCCAAATGCTCAGCATGAAGGAACAGCCAGATAACTTCTGAAATTAGGAGATAGGGAGCAGCTTTGGAAGAAGGCTGCCGGGGAAATTTAGGTGTAACAACCAATTAGAGGGGTTTATATAAAGGTACTTCTTTAAGGCTTAGGAAAGGAGCTCAGTATGAAAAGTCAAGAAGAAAATAAGAATTAGTAGTTCATGCCCTTCATCTTGTTCCTGTTTCTCCTGCAAAACTATTTAACATTTTGCAGCAGTAAAACCAGTCATTACATCTCTTAGGGAAAAGCATTTTTTTTTTTATTATTTTTTTTTAAAAGCAAGGCACCCTGTTTGACTTGAGGGATTGATAGTAAGCAGTTGCCTTTGGCCATTTCCTCTAGCAGCTTTCTCAAGACCAAGAGATTTATTGCTGAGCAGTGTATGTCTCTGAACAGTGTATCCGAGGCTGAGATTTCATCAGCTTTAGTCACACTGTTGCACGCCTGAGAGAAGAAAGGAAAGCTTTTTCTAGCCATTTTGATAGCAGCAGTTGTTACTGAATCATCCCGTCCGGGAAGACCAAATGCTGAGGTCAGGAGCCTTGAATGAAGACCTCATTTGTTAACGATGACTCTGTGCTAAATGAAAGACATGGGTCCTGGGAGCACAGGGGCTGTGGAACTGGCAGGTGTGGGGAGGGAGGATGTGAGAGTTCCCAACTGTATGAGGGATAGTAGTGTGTCCCAGACACATGCTGTGTCCTGGGAAGCATTGTCCTCACTTGGTGAGGAATTGATTTGCCATTTCTGGTAGCTCTGTAGGGCAGGATTTGGGATTTTCTTGGAGCTGACAGAATGCTGCCTTTATTTCTAATTCAGCCTCCATGCAAGCTTGGAAAAAAGTTGATTTGGTTCATCTTGTCTGTCATCACCTGCACTCATGCTTATGCCTGTGTACACCTTATGCTCAGGGTCAGATAAAATAAGTCTTGTCTGCACGATGGCCAGCATGTATTTTGGGTGGCTGGAGTCCAGGGTGATTCACTGACACCTTGGTTCTACGTCACAGGGGTGGAGTGCTGCTCTGCTTCAGATTTTGAAACATGGTGGAATAAATTGCTGCTGTTCCCAGGCAGCTGTTTCCATTTGTAACCACTACTTTGTATTAAATAAGCCTATTCATCTTTAGAACCTATTGTTCCCCTCCACTTTTTTTAGTCTTTTATTTTTCTGTCTTTGTTTAAATGCATTGTGATGTCTTATCAAAGCAGAAACATATTGCTGGCTGAGTGCTGTGTGGAAACTTAACAGGAGGGGAGAGTGTGGTGTTAAGTGTGAGTTGATTCTCAATATTTTGGAGAGAAGAGTTATATCAAAATGTTCTCAAATTGCTGTTGTTTTTGCCTTTTAAAGGTACAAGTGCGTCTGTGACCCAGGTTGGATAGGAGATTACTGTTCAACAGAAGGGAACGAGTGTAAATCAAACCCGTGCCAGAATGGAGGAACTTGTGAGGATCTGTTGAATGGATATAGATGTACCTGTAGGAAAGGATTCAAAGGTGAAAAATTGAAAATATTTTTTCTTTTGCCTTTCTGCTTTATTGTACCCTTAAAATTGTACCCTGTATTGTACCCTTTATTGTACCCTTAAAATGCCGTTTTAATCTTTTGATTAAATTTCATGGAAATAGGAATCAAGGGAAAATGCTGTGGTTACATGAGGTTGCATTGCAGTTGTTTCAGGTAGACATGATACAGTAGTGAAATACTTTGAAAGAGCATATTTAAGCCATGCTTGAACTTACTAAGAAACGTCCTGGTTGCAGTCAGCTTAATTTACTTTGTAAATTAAAATTTACTTTGTGAATTAACTTCTTAAAAGTTAAACTGAGCTATATACATGCACTGGGAATTGAAGGGGCATTAATCTGTTGGAATTCTAATGCTCCTCTGTTCGCAATAATTTTCTGAAGTGTAGAAACCCTTTAATGGGGAAATAGAGCTACTTGGAATGTTGACACCTTTTTTTTTCTTCTCAGATATCTAAGTGCAGAAAAGATACTTTGGGAGAGGGAAAAAAAAGATAGTAATACTGTAATTGTAGCATGAAAGCAGCTATTATAGGCATGCATGAGATGGATGAGTTTGTCCCATTCCACAAGACATGTTGCACAGGCAACACTGTTTAATGCACAGCTCATCGGAATGTGATAAGCTAATCTTTCAATGAAAAGGTTATGCCTGGTAGTGGCACTGTCTAAGAATGCTGATGAATTTTTTGCCCAGTGAATAAATGGCTAAGTCTTCAGTTTTTAGGAATGGCTTTACAAAAACTACTCAAAGAAGGAAGAAGAAAGTGTTAGAACTGGGTCATAAGGGTAATGTGAAAACTAGAAGAGCAAATAAAAAAATGTGATCAGAGTAACAATGGGAAAAGATATTAAAGAAGACTAAAACTTCGTATAAGCAGTAGTTACTGCATCTTTGTACCTTTCTCTATCTTCCATGGGCAGGAATTTTACACCCTTTGCTTCCTTGTCCTCCTCTACAGCTCAGTGCAGTGAGTTTGTCTTCCTGTCACTCCTCTCAAAATAACTTTGGTTAGTAGGAATTACTGTGTTTGCTGTCTGCTTGTACCCACTGAGCCCACGAGGAATGCTTCAATCTTCTGCTTAGATTTTTCAAAAGTGGAAATGCTGTCCACTGCTGTGTAGGATAATCATGCAAGTTGCAATCCTTTTTCATTCTTCTGAGAAGCACCGAGCCCTTAGCAGTATGTTCTCTTTTTTTTCCTCTTTCTGCACTCCAGGTGTCAACTGCCAGGTTGTGGTTGCTCCATGTTCCCCCGATCCATGTGAGAACTCAGGAATTTGCCAAGAATCTCCTGATTCTGAAGGCTACACCTGCCAGTGTGCCCCTGGCTGGGAAGGTAATGTGGATGTGGAACATAATGTACTTTGACCACTGAGCAGTGTTGGCGTTGAGCCTTTCGATCACTGACACAATGAGAGGTCTTACTTCTGGGCTCTCCGTGTTTCAGGGGAGAGATGTACAGTGGATATTGATGAATGTCTCTCGAAGCCCTGCAAAAATCATGCTTTGTGCCATAATATTCAAGGCAGTTACCTGTGTGAATGTCGTCCAGGCTTCACTGGAGGAGACTGTGACAGTAACATCGATGACTGCCTGTCAAGTGAGTATCAGTGGATTATTCTGTGTTTTCTCCTTTTACCTAGAAATAATTTTGCTTTACTGTTGATGAATACTATCTGACAGATGCTCAAAGGTCCTCTATAATCTCTTACCAGGGGTGGGGGGAAAACACCTTAAAACCTCAGCCTTGTAATACTTGCATGCTTAAGGCAGGCAAAATCCATTACATTTAGATGCTGGAAATGGACTATTGTATTCTAAGTGATGATTGGAGTTATTCTCAGATTCTTAACTTGAAATGAACTTTATGATTTCCATACGTTAATGACAAACACAGTTTAATGAAGAATTGCATTTGCCTGAAATTTTAATACGCAAACTTAAAGTAATATTGCAGGGCTTACCTGTATTTCAAAGTTAAGCTTGACTGAGGTGTGGTGGGAATCTGAGGCATAGCAGTCCTTCCTGAAATGTCTCTGTCTGACATAAGTATTCTGGGAAGAGTGGGTTCTGTTGCTGTTCCAGTTGATCCGTGTTTGAAAGCAAATTGAGCAGCGGGAAGGCACTGTATTCCAGAACAGGTATCAGTGGCAGGAGGCTCACCCATACAGTAGTGAGTCTTGAAATAGTTTAAATTACAAGAAAGTAAATGCTCATTTCATGCCCTCGACACTGATCTTTACGAGGGAAACCAAATACATACTGAATTATTTTTCTTGCTGGGCATATTCTGTATCATCAGATAAAACCAGTCTCCTGGAAAGTGTTTTATGTTTAAAAGCTCATCCATTGCTATTTGAAAAGTGCTTTATCATACTTCGGAGTCTATCACAATATACTATTACTTTTTTAATTGGCTGCCTATTGAAAAGAAAAAAGAACACTAGTTTTTATTGGAATAGCTTAAAACCAAACCGAAGTGTTTCAGACTTCAGGTATGAGTTTAGATAGTCGTGTTTTGCATTGAAAAAAAAAGTAATTTGTGACTGCTGTAGAGAAGAATCCAAGTAATTCCAAGACATCTGGCTCAGCCTGAGATTTTGCTTACCACTTTCTGAGCAAACAGGTACAGTACAAAAAAGTCACGTTGGTGCATTGATCCAAAACTTTGTTTCCTGAAGCCAGCAAAACTGTGGCTTGTCCTGTTAGGTTTTACGTGGGTGTCTGAAGATGAAAACATTTGAAGTGTTCATCATTCTTTCTTTAACAGCTGGAAAGTCTCTCTGAGCTGTGAGATTCATCCAGTGTTGTCTGTTATGTAGCACACCCATGAGGTTGAAGAAGAATTTCCAATTGCTGCTACAGCTGATTTCATTTAGCATAACAAAAACCTTCCATGGCTTGAGCCAAATGTCTTTAATCTATGAGGCAAACAAATCCTCCAATAACAGGAACTTATTGAAAAGTTGATACTCTAGTCTCCATTTTCTGCCAATAAATGTGCAGCACAGAGCATTAACGCACAGCTTTTGGCTTCAGTCATAAGTGGTTGGCTGTTATAGACACAATATTTTATAGCTGCCAGGGGTCTTGCTTTGAATGTGCTCTTTCTCTGCAGTAGTCAGATGACCTTTAAATGGATGCAGGTGTCTGTCTTATAACACAAGTTTTTATCATGTGAGCATATTTCTCAGTCAATAAATGAGCTTTAATTACCTTTCACATCTGTTTTCTTCGTTTACCAGCACAAAATGATCTTGTACTTACGTTGAACTGCAAATTTTTGGATGAGTTTATTTGCATTCTACAGTTTGTATTTTAGTAGTACTTTTGAAGATATTCATAGATTTAAAAAAAGCTACTGACATTTTTCCATATTTTCCTCCCTCCTCTCTATTTCCCTCACTGTCTTTACATATGCAGGCTTTTGGACTAGGGAAGGCAGAGTAGAAAAGGAAGCTGGCTTCAGAGCAATATCTGTCGTGGGAATGTAGCTCTTAAATCTTGAAGTCGAAGGAGCAAAGCAGGAAGAAACTACTGAGTGGTTGAGGTCTTTCAGGTAGATTAGTACTTGTGGAAGTAGAAGGAATACAGTAGTACGAGGCAGCTTGGACCAAAATATAGGTGATGCACAAATAAAGAGTTTGGTGGTAATAAAGTGCCAAGAAATACAGAGGTGGGAAGAATCCAAGGCTGAGTATGAATTTTTGGGCTTTTCCACCAGCTTTTCTTCAGTCAACTTTTGATGCTGTGAAGAATAGTATGTGCTTAATTATGTGTAAATGCTTATACATACACAAATTTACACATACACATTTGATTTTAATGGACTACTTGCATGCTTAGAATTAAGCATACAAGTTCCCTCCTCTGTTGAGGAGTGTCTGGACAAAGAATGAGTTAAGTTTTCTTGTGAAGAAGACTTGGGAAGGAAGAATAAATTGTTGCAGAGCTGCTGGTATTGTCTTATCAGTAGGCATTCATCAAAAAAGCAGAGCTTGAATTTTAGACTGAGAGACTGGTTTTGGTTGAACAAATCTCAGCAGAGAAACCTTTAGGCCCTGAAGCTTTGTCTTGATCCACACCTCCTTGTGAATTCATTATTGGTAATACTTTGCAATTATCTCTTCCACAAAGTGGCTAAGAAAAACTTGCAGTTTGTTACCCTCTGGGCTGTGTATTACTTCTTTTTTTTTTTTTTTTCTCCTTAAGGCTACAAGTATAGGCCTGGGATTTTACTGTTACCCACTTTGATGCTTAATGTCATGCTTCTGTTTTAGATCCATGCCAAAACGGAGCTTCATGTGTGGATGGGATAAACTCTTTCTCATGCATCTGCCTACCTGGTTTTCATGGAGATAAATGTCAAACAGATACCAACGAATGTCTGAGTGAACCATGCAGGAATGGAGGCACATGTACTCACTACGTCAACAGCTACACATGCAAGTGTCAGCCTGGGTTTGAGGGAACCAACTGTGAGAACAACATCGATGAATGCACTGAGAGGTGAGAACTGCAGTGCTATACTAAAGAGCCACAAAATGTGTGCTTGTGGGTTGAAAGCACTTTTAAAAGATGAGGATCTGCTTTCCTGCCTGCTGTCATTGGGACATGCTTGCAGTACATGTGAGGAAAGCTTGCTTACCTTGTGCAGGATAACAACAGAAAGATAGCTGCCTGTCAAAGTTGGTCTTGTGTTTGCAAGACTTGTTAGATTCTTAGTTCCGTTGTTTGAAGCTTAAGCTCCAAAGCTTAGAGGAATATGACAGTGTTTAACAAATGTTAAGACAGTAACAGATGTTTTATTAACTTAATAAAACAAATAATGTGTTTTTGGTAAGTGTTATTATAATGAGGGAAATGAATTGACTGATTATGAACAGTTACTGCGTTGAGAAAAAGAAAAACTGCAAAAATGGTAGCAATGGCCAATTCTCAGAATGGCAAGAAAGTTAAATTAGCACTCAGTTCAGTGCTGATAATGGAAGCCAAAAGGTAGGAAAAACTATGGAAAGGCAACCAAGCATTAAAGGCACTAAATCCACAAATTTTGTACTGGGAAGTTTTCATCATCAGAGAAACCTTTTAATGCTCGTAAATTAGCTGGGGATTAGCAGTGTTGAGATTAGAAACAGGTCATTTTAAGAGAAAGGTGGGGAACTGAGCTGAAATGCTCAACAGCTTGTCCTTGTAAGGTTGGTTCACTTGGTACTCTTTAAAAACTCATTGAGGGTTAACTCTGCGTATCCATCATCTTTCTGCATATTTATTTTAAGCTTCATTAGGATGGATGTAAGTAACTTTAGATTCTCAGATGGAAACAATTTCTAATACAGCCTGAAATGATTTAAAAAACAAAATATCTTCTGTTCAGTCTGGTTTCAGTAAATAAGGTGCCTAAATGTAGAGCTCTTGCTATTCTCAGGTGTTTTCTGACTGCAAAGCAAAGATCTTTCTTATCTTTTATAAAATTGCAGTTGTGGGGGAGGAAATATTTTAACATCTTAAGAATAGGATTGTGTCACTGATGAGGGTGTGTTTAATTTGCACAACAGTTGTTTAATCAAGTGAAGTATGTTGGGTGTTTTAGCAGAACGCCTGGTTCTTCCTTGAGGTTCATCCTGGTTGTTTTCCTTATCAGTCAGAATTGAAACCAGTCCTGCAGGTATGAATGAAGCACCTAGCAATTCTTACACGGTCTGCCAAGCTAAACCAGTCACACCTTCTCCACCAAAATTTACTGAGCCATACTTAAGAGCATGATGATGGTTGGTTAATTTGAATTTGGTTCAAATGATTCTTCCTTGTCTTGTGTGAGAACTATGAGAGTGCCGTTTTTTTTGGAGGTGGGGGCCTGAGTGCCGTGAAACATGCCAAATGATTTGCAGTTCCTGTCGTTTCCTGCTTCTGTCATGAATGTTAAGGGCAGGTTTTGCTCCTTGTAAAATGGAATTCAGCCCACAAGGCAGAAGAACTGCTCTGATAAATAGGTTGGTGTTGACATCTCTAACTTAATTACAGTCAGAACTTAGATATTTAAAACTTGCAAGGAGATGAATCAGTCACTTCTCTCACGGAAAGTACCCTTTGACAGTGCACAAGACAGATAACAGACGGGAATTCATTTTGTGCACTCTATCAAGATGATTATCTTGAGTGTGATCTAGGGTTATTTTCAGAGGAGCAGGAGATTCCTGGCAGGCATTTCTTTAGAGGAATAAACTGTAAGGAGTTAATTTTGCATGAGGTCCTAATTTTCCCAGTAAGTTCTCTGTAGGACATGTACTCTGGCAGGATTTCTTATGATCAGAAGGTTGGTGGGAACGATTCCTTTGATCCGAATTCTGCCAGTGCATATGTGAGTAGTTTTACAAATCAAGGACTTCAGTAAGGTTCTCATGAGAAGAAGAGGAAGGGATTTAGCAGTACCAATGCTTTCACATAAATTCAATGAAGAGCACGCTTGTGTTTTGCATGTTGTGAAATTTTTCCTTGAGAAAACATACCTTTCACTCCTTTGAAGCTTAAAAAAAAGGGCAAATTGTTTTCTCATAATTTGTAATGCAATTAGAATTCATAATAAATCTTGCGTACAGTTTATCAGCTTGAGCAAACTATGTGATTACAATACTGTTTATAGTGATATTGAACCTGGGAAGATTTCTTTCTATGAGAAATTAACTCTGTTACTAACGACTCATTGAAACCCTGGTTTACTTTTATGCTCATCAAGGTAAAAGACAGTGAACTGGAGTCTCACCAAATTACTCTTATCTTTTTCTTTAGCTGAAGCTTACTGGTGCACAGATGATCCTGCAATCTGGTTTTCTGTCTCATTTCAGTTATGTTTACATACTATCTCTGTTTATGAGCTTATTACATCGGACCTTTGCTCTCGCTCCTGCAGCTCCTGTTTCAATGGTGGTACCTGCATGGATGGCATCAATTCTTTTACCTGCCAGTGTCCGGTGGGATTTACAGGACCCTTCTGCCTCATGGAAATTAATGAGTGTGATTCGCATCCGTGCTTGAACAAAGGGTCTTGCGTGGACAGCCTAGGCACATACCGATGTATATGTCCCTTGGGTTACACTGGGAAGAACTGTCAGGTGGGTGATTTTTCCTTGCCCGTCCTGTACAGGCAACTATCTGTTGTTTGAAGTGTTCAACAGCAGAAGTTACTGGTTAGATGTGAGGCAGCAAACATGGCAAGTGTTTTTATCCTATCAATTTTGGTAAGAGGTAGTTAACCTGTTAGTCCAGGGAAAAAAGTTAGTCCAGAGCCCTCTCTTTAGCAGAGCAAATGCCCCTGGCCAAAACTCTGGAAGGAGAAAAATACTTGCGGTTGTTTTTTTTGTGTTTGTTTGTTTTGAAGCAGGTGTTGCTGGAACTTTCTAGGTAAGTGTGTTTTTAATGAAAACAGCTGTTAGTTTTGAAAATGCTGTATTTCATTTGAAGCATAAAACTGTCCTGATTTAAGACAGAATACTGCGTTTAAAGAAAAAATACCACTTAAATGGAAGAATATCAGCCTGATTCACAGGACATGGAAGTTAATTGTTCTCTTGTACAGAGTCGTATAGTTCTTCTAGGTTGATTAAAATTTTTTGGTTTTCCTTTCTGCATATAAAGTCAGCAGAAGTTTTGGGGCAGTAACTGAAGTGGTGATCCTATTCACAACTTCAATAAAAAGCTCTAGCCTTACTTATATACTTAAGTTCAGGCAATTTAGTTTTCCACAGTAAGCATAGGAGCTGCAAAACCATAATGAAAATGACTAATACCTATTAGACTTATGTAAATTTGACAGTTTGCCAGAAATACAAAGACATTGCAAGAGATAAGTTACAGATTAAATGGGAAAATGTTATTTTGACAATGTTCCAGTTTCCTTTTTAGAATTAATACATCTAATTTAAGCCATGATGCTTGGTTCTAAGTATAGAAATACTTGAATTTAAGTTGTGAATCTTGGCATATCACAGTGGAAGCACAGTGCTGATTTCCTTTTTCAAATTAGAATGATTTCTTTTCCTGTGTTTATCAAAATAGCAAGAATGATTTGAGGCACTTTCTTGCTTTGGAACAGCAAACACCATATTGGCTTCTTTCATAAGAGGTCTGAGTGCTGCTGCCATTTAAAAAAAAAAAAAAAAAAAGAATGGTGAATGTCTGAAACTACTGGAAAGCACTAAAATTTTGCAAGGATTTTGAAACTGTCTTTTGTGCTAATGTGTCTTCATACCACAGTGGGTGTTAGATAAGCATTTTAGTAGCAGTGGGGGATGTGCTTTTCCAGAAGTACGTTGCGAGACAGTAAATTGTCAGGTCTGCTTCTAAGTATTGCTAATGGAGGAAGTGAATGCAAAGTAATGAAGTGATATAAAAAAGCAGCCCCTCTGCTGCTCTAATTATGCATTCCAGGCACACCACTTAAACCTCATTGGGAGAATTAGTATTGAGAGTGATTGTAAAGTCCTGTGAAGTTTAGTAGTTCCTCTTCTGTTATGTTTGCTTTGTTATTACTTGAGAAAAGGATTAATGTTCCCGTCCCCAAATTAAATGTGGATTCTCAGAAAGTCTGCTTGCTTTACATTCAGAGAAGTTTGATCACGTTGTATTACTCCCTTTGTACAAGAAATCTGAACTTTCTAAACTTAAAAGCACTACTGAAAGCTGTATTGGAAAGAATTATAGATAACAGCTACACTGTAGTTCTTGTCTTAGGGGAAGATTGGCTTGACCTAATTAGCAAAGCTAAATACACAGAACAGAATCAGACAATGATTCATAAGTTATGGAATTTGCATGTAAAATAGCTACTCATTACAAATGCAGAAGCAAGAGGCTCGGTGTTTTTCTTCTTCACACCCAAATGAGTGTGATAAAACTGAATTCCAAGTTTCTTTTTGGTTGCCTGTGAAAGCACAGATTTTTCTCCTTTAGTCTTTGTGGGGAGACGGTTTGCATCTGAAAAGCAGAACTTTCTGCAATTGAAATTGTGTTTTGCAGCCAAAATTCAGTACTACTCACTTTACAAACCTCATCCTTCCCTCAAGTCAGCTTGAAATCAATCAAATAGCTGTATTGCTTTGAAGACTAAGTGCTCAAAAAGGAAGTGATAGTTAGTGGCTGGTTTATATTAAATCAGACAGTTATTATGAGCCCTCACTCCGCTTTCGTATGATGATTTACTAAGAATTTCAGTCTGTTTAGATACTGTACTCTTTCATATATGGAATCAAGAAAGAATACTCTGACCCATTTTCAGTTTCTAAAACAGTTCTAGGATTTCAAATGGATCTCCAAAACTCAGAGAGCATACTAGGGTAAATGGAGCCAAAAGCAAGTGTGGTGAGCTAATGAAAGGAAAAGCAAAGAGCAAAATGTGGAACACATCTGTTACCCTAAAAAAAAAAAAAAAAAAAAAAAAAAGTGGAGGGAGTTTGGGAGAAGAAAAAGGACCTGTTACTGTTGATAGCTGGAAATTTCCTACTAAAGTAGAAATGGAAGCCCAGCTTGAGATGAAACTGAATTTTCTTAAACCCAGCCAGCTAAAGCTCTGCAGCCAGCCAGCTCTGCATAGCAAGGTGTGAGGATCAACTTAGTGATGAAATTATGCTGCCACCTGGGGTTTACTTTCCTGTATGTTTGCTCTTTCTTAGACGCACAAGCACTTAGCTTAGACTTGGGAAGTACTGTCCCTTTCTTCCCAATACCATGTGGAACAAGTTTTGCAGAGCTTACCATACTTCCTTTGCCTCTTGAACTCTATACTTTGAATAGTGTTTGCTACTGCTCTTGCTATAGATCTTGTGTTTTTTCACTCTGCAGACACCTGTGGATCTGTGCAGCAGGTCTCCCTGTAAGAACAAGGGCACATGTCTCCAAACCGGAGCCCAGACTCGATGCGTCTGCCCTTCTGGCTGGACTGGTGCTTACTGCGATGTGCCCAATGTCTCCTGTCAAGTGGCAGCTTCACAAAGGGGTAAAAAAGCATCTTCGGTGTTTTAACTAAAAGCATGTCCCAGGGAATCATTAATCCACGCCTCCTTTTCTCATATCCCTGTGGACACAGCATGCGTTGGAAATCCCAGAGAGCTTCACCTCTAGGGGGTTGGTCACAGCCACTTAAAAGCTAGAAAACTCTCTGCAAGGTTGTACTGGGAGTCAAGGCTTTCTTGGTTTTCCATGACATAAGACACTGGTTTCTACCATTAAAAATATTTTTAAGAGAGAGATTGAAAAACTTTCAGAAGTCTATTTCACTAATACTGTTTTACATGGGCAGCCTTTTTGGAATATATTGGCTGTTTTATCCTTCTGCTAAATCCCAGGCAGGCCAGGTTTCAGACATGTTGCCTTTGTCTGTGAAAGGCATCTTATAACTCCTTACATTTCAAGGTATTTTCACAGAGAAGACTGGATACTAAGTGCCCAGTTTAGCTACAGCTAAGACTGTCCCCCCACATATTAATTTCCTACTTCAAATATTGCACATGTAAAAGATTTAAACTTCTTCCTGGAAGGTATCTTGGAGCCTAGGCTCTTGCATAGTGTCATGCCAGTTTCAGTCAAGGAAATCCAAATAAGCAGACTCCTTGGTGTCAAGCTCTGATAATTTTTGCAGATGTTCTAGGTACGTTGAACCTTTGTACTGAAACAGAAATACTTCAGAGATGTGTTTTCACTTGTTTTTCACTTGTCAATGGTAAAATAATGCAGTAATGCATGTAATTCATGCTAATATTGCTGCTGGTAGTTAATCCAAATGTGACAGAGCAGGGACTTTATTCACAAGGTGGTTGTGGTTCTGGCTCACTGTGATTTAAAGAGCAACTCTTCGATTTTTCAATTTCACACTTTCAATTCACTGGGTTAATTCCTGGCCGAGCTACCAGTGCTGATGGCAGGCGTGTTTCATGTGTTTGCTCACTTTATTTAACTTCGTTTCAGGAGTCACCGTGGATCAGTTGTGCCAGCACTCTGGTCATTGCCTGAATGTTGGGAACACGCACCGCTGTCAGTGCCGGGTGGGTTACACGGGCAGCTACTGCGAGGAGCAGCTGCGTGAGTGCGACGCCAGCCCGTGCCAGAATGGTGCCACCTGCCGGGATCACCTGGGTGGATACCAGTGCGAGGTAATGCACAGTGCTCTACCAGGAAGTGTCCTAAATACTTAAAGCATCATATTGCAAAGGCGTAGAAAGAAATCAAACGTGTGCAAGTGGTAGAATAGATTCTAAGGGAGATAAAAGCAACCTATACCTGGAAACAAATTAATTTAGCTGTGGCAGAAGCAGTGCTCCTGCAAGACTTCTCTAAAAACTGAACGGGAAGTGTGTTTGTAAGGCAGGTATAGTTGATAAGCATTAGAGCTCCTTGCTTCCTCAGAGGTGGGATTTCATATCTTGATTTTTTTTTTCTTGAGATGTGGTTTATATTAAAATAAATTTGTAATCCACTAAAGGAATGTTGTATTCACGCTGTTGGTGAATGGCAAAGTATCCCTTGCCTTTCAAATTGGGAATGCCATCCACTGCATTTCAAGTTCACAAGCTGATGCAGAGAGTACTGTAGACCATGAGACTACGGCATATCAACCTTCCTGAGCTTTGGAAAATGTCAGAACACCTTGGAAGCACATGCCCAGAAGGAAAGGATGGATCTTATGTAAACCCTAAGTCAAAATTTCCAAGCCAGTCTTGTGCTAAGAAGTTTCAGTATTTGATTGCTGTATTTTACAGAAAAAAAGTCACTCAAATTCAGACATGCATTGTACAGCCGAGTAGTCATGTGGTCAAGTTGTGTGTTTAAGCTGTCTGTCTGTGCAGCCCTTGAAATCACTTGCAATTGTACAGCTCCAAAGGAAGTTATAATCTGTCCCTTTGAAGATTCACGTTGTCTGTGTTAGCCTTTCTCAGATGTCTGCTAACGTATCTGTTATGAAAAGATAACTGACGCGTATTTTTATACTGGTAGTGTGTGCCTGGATACCAGGGTGTCAACTGTGAATATGAAGTGGATGAGTGCCAGTTCCAGCCCTGCCAGAATGGAGGAACGTGTATAGACCTCGTCAACCATTTCAAGTGCTCCTGTCCACCAGGCACTCGGGGTATGAAACTCAGCAATTAAGTGAACGTTAGAAGAATTAATTTTCCTTTCTGACCGGTTTCCTGACAGAGTCTAAAGGGAATGCATTATTTCCTTTGAAGAATGTTCCCAAAGTGCACTGAATCCCTTGAGATACATATTTTCCCTTTAAAAATAAATATGTAAATTAGGCTATGGGATCTGTCTTTCAGAGCTTTCTTTTTCTTTCTTTTAAAGGAATAGGTCATGACAGTGTCCTCTGAGAATAGATGATGCCTCTTTGGCAATGGGGATGGCCTAGATTGCCATTAAGGTCTCTCCCAACCCTATCTGCTTCAGTAAATCCAGGGTTTCTTTTTAGCTGAGCTGCTATGAAGTATACAGAAAACTTGCTTAGTTCTTCCATGATTTCCAGTGTCCTCATTTAAATTTTGGGCATGCATTGTCCTCTCTTGGAACCTTCTGTCCAAATAGTTTAATGCCTGTAGGGTAGTTGAAACTGTTTCAGCAACTTTGAGCTCTTTTAATAAAAGCTTTTCTTAAAAGAAGACCAGCTACATAATGGTAGTTCTCAGTAAGTATGATTACACAACTTGTTTAATACCATGTTTCTTGAAAACTAACCTTAATTTCCCTGTTAAATCTGACCACTTGGCTGCCCTACCTTCTAGTGTTGAAAATATTAAGGACTGCAGAGAGTACGCATTTTTTTTTTTTTTTGAACCCATGAACAAATGTTTTCTTACTTGACTTTTTTCCTGGCATCTTATTTCTCAAATCAGATTTTACATTCCTCTGAATTCACTTTTTATTTCTGAAGTGTGTCACCTCAATGTAGGCAAAATCTCCAGGTACATGTTAGATAGATATGAACCAGGAATTAAGTTGTAAGTACACTTACAATCTAACGTTTGCCTCCTACACATGGATATTGCCAGTTCATTCAGTTTAGCGTGGCTGTCAGCACATCTCACCAGTTTGGATAAGTGTTTATTTTATTGCAAATCATTGTGTTTAACAATTCTTTGTCTATTGTTCTTAATTTGGGCCTTCAGTGTAAAGGCAAAACCAGAGTTGTTTCATACGTCTCTGTATCAGAGCATGTATTTGTGCTGTTTTCTGTGCTGCCAGAACTTATGATGTACTAAAGACCCCTCCACCTTTGAAAGATTGTACAGGGTTCTGAATGTGCTTCTTTTAATTCCTCAGTCATTATTTGTTGAGATGAATTACTTTCTGGAGGTGACTTTTTTTTTTTTTTAAATGAAAGGAACTAGAAAAGATTGATATCATTATTTATGATGTAAAGACCTAATTTTTGTCCCAGGCCTACTTTGAAACGGATACTTTACTGATGCCCACGTAAGCATCTTCCATATGCAAGCAGATGGAGTTACTGGAGTTAATTTTTCCCACAGCAGCCCATGTAGTGTGCTCTGTGCTTGTAGCTGGAACAGCACTGATAGCACAGCGATGTTTTGTCTGTTGTGAGCAGTGCTGGCACAGCATCAGGACTCTCAGTGCCCCATCTTTCCCTCCCAGTCAGTAGATTTGGGGTGAGCAAGAGGTAGTGAGGAGGCCTTGCCAGGGCAGCCTACCAAAGGGATGTTCCATACCATATAGTGCCACATCTGGTGGCAGCTGGGAAGCCACCACAACAGCTTGACTTAGCATGAATCAACCGTGCTAACAGACAAGTCTTTGCTCAGCTTACCATCTCTGCTCCCTTTCATCCGTTATACCGTGTGGCTGAGGCAGAACCGGGACCAGACCTTTTCTCTTGAAAAGGAACCCCACAGGGAGAGGGAGCAGCTGCCATCACTCGCAGCGCTGAGAATTTACTGTCAGGCCCCAGAAGTCAAACTGCAGAAACGGCATGTCGGCCAGGAATCTGTGTTTTATCACGGTTGCTTTTCTGTTGGTTTGTTGCCTGGGCTAATGATACTGCTACAAATGATCTTTGCTGAGTTTTCGGGGTTGTCGCCAAGTGAAATGAATGGTGGGAAGCTTACAGCCCTGCGAGGGACAGCACAGGGCGCTCTGGCTGTGTTCAGTCACAGGGCTAAATTGAGTGGATCTTTTTTTGTTTTGTTTTTGTGTTTTTAATTATGCTCTTAAATTAAGTCAGGCATGAAAGCTGCTAAATACCAGTATGACATACCATTGAGAACAGTCTGGATCTAAACCACATGCTTCCTAGGTCAGATCCGAGGCTTGCTGACTGCACTGGGTGTGGGTTGCATTAAGCTGGGACCTTTACCTGTTTATATCTAGGACTGTGTTTCTTAAAAATTTGATAGGAAACGAGGCCATGACTCCTTATCCTCAAACTGCCTCTTTTACCACTTTTGACAGGTCGTTTCTGTGAGGAGAACGTGGATGACTGTGTTTCGGACTTGGGAGTACCCCGCTGCTTCAATGGAGGGCAGTGCATCGACCAGATCGGGGGCTATAGCTGTGTTTGCCTCCCAGGCTTTGCAGGCGAGCGATGCGAGGGAGATATCAATGAATGCCTCTCTAATCCTTGTAACCCCCGTGGAAGTCTGGATTGTGTTCAGCTGATAAATGATTATACGTGCATCTGTCGTAGTGCTTTTACTGGTGAGTATTTGTAAACATGCTTCCAGTTCCAGAGCGATAATCTTGAAAAATGGTCATTCTTTCCCTTTCTGGCAGTCATGCTATCTAGTCACTTCCCGTTACAATATCTGATCATTTCCTTATAGCATGTTTCAGTTTTTAAAACACTTTTTAGAGGGGAAAAAAATCAAAGAAATTGGATTTCCAGAGTTGTCTCAGACTAAAGAATCTCCTGAGGCACTTTGCTGCCAGGATTTTGTCTTCTGCGATGCTTTTCTCCTTCATAATTTCACATTTCTGATAGTGGAAGCGTAACTGTTCATGTGTCATCTTCTCTGTGGCTTTTCCTTTTGCAAAGCAGCGTATGAATTTTATATATAAATCACAGTTACAGTATCCATATTTAGCTTTTAGCCTCCTTTTATAACCCTCAGTCCCTTTTTTCCTTATATTGGTAGTGTGGCTAGGATGGAATACTCTGTGCATAGACAGGCTGTACATTCCTTGGTTATTTATCCAACTTTGAATCACAACTTTGCAAAAAATTCATACAACACAGACTTATGTCTGGCTCTCTCTAGACATCATCTTTGTCAGTATTACTGCTGTTCTGCTTTCTGCCTCCCACTGGGCATAAGTTTGAGCTAATAGTCTCCAGATGTGTCTTAACTTTCAGCTTCCCAGTCTGCATGTCAATTTAACTTCCTATGTATTCAGCTTTCCTCCATCAAAACCTTTCACTTTCCCTGCTTACCAGTGACCTTCTCTGCATGCTTTACCAGTAGTTTTTACTCCTTTTTACTTACAAAATTAAACACAATGAGATTTTTCCATTAAACTTGTGATTGTCAGATGCAAATAAATCACAAGAACACACATTTAAAGAGTTCATGCAGTAGGTTTTTGAATGCATTACATAGACTGACACAAGAAGTTCCTAAAAGAATGACACATGATGGAGTTGGAGGCAGGATAGCTGGTAGGGTACTGCTGTGGGATATTAGCTGAACACACAGGCTTGAATACAAACTCTTCTTTTATAATTTATGCCTTGTGTTGCTTCTGGCTCTCATGGAAGCATTACTGGAACTTGCAGCATGGGGAGTGCAGACCTGCAGCTCCTTAGGAGGAGCAGGGAGAGCTGCTGTGTCTCAGACATGAAATCTGTCTGGAAATGTTAGGCACAGAGGGGGAGCATGCCTCTTCCTCTAGCCGTTCGTCTTCTGCACATTCCACGTTGACCCTTCTGCCTGGGAGGAGGCAGGGGGAGCTTTGCTGTGGTTTGTGACTGATAGGATGCCAGGACTCTGTGGGCCATCCTGCCCTGTCTGCGAGCTTTCAGGCTTGGCTGCACATGTGGGGAGACTTCTATTCATATTTTCCTGGGGGGTCCAAGTCATGTTTAGGTCATCCTCATCTTTTTAAATGCTGGCACCAGAGCTTGACTCTGGGTGCTGCTGCTAATGCTAGTCAGTGCAGTAAGACCTCTGCCTAGCTGACCAGCATAAGGAGGCTGTCCTTGCTCATCCTGTTCACTCAGGTTGCATCTAGTCCTGAGGCCTAATTTTCTTCCAGGAAATCAGGTGCATAAGTGGGGTGATCTGTCAGGTGTTCAGGACTCCTTGCCTAGTCCAAGGTTGGGCACTTACGTTACTTCCAGTGTTAGGTGGTGCTGTAGATGCTCTTCTCCGTTTGTCCTTGCCAGTTGCTGTGTTGTTCACTCATGGTCAGAGAGTGATTTGCATTTGGATTTATTGAGCATCTCCCCAAAAGTGAAGAAATCTTTGGAACCCTTATTTTCTTGAGTCTTGTGCCTGGATGACTTAAGGGTGACAGCAGCAGATTCAGTATTTTTGCTGTCACGTGTTCTTGAGGAGGCAGACAAGGCGGGCTGTCTGCAGATAACCCGTGTAGATTTTGTTACAGCAGTAGTCTTTGGCTGCTACTTACCATATGTTATCTGAAGAGGTGTGCTTTACTTCTGGGGAAAAAGTTTCACTGGAGCATTTGACGTGTTGGCTGTTAATTAGCGTTTTGCTTTGTGACTGGTTTATGATGTGCACACGTACATTTCTCTGCTCTTTTCTCCCCACGTGTCTACACCTCAGGTCGTCACTGCGAGAGTGTGATAGATGTGTGTCCTCGGAAGCCGTGTCAGAACGGAGGGACCTGTGCTGTTGCCAGCAATATGCCAGACGGGTTCATCTGCCAGTGTCCTCCGGTAAGCACCGCATCCTGAAACTGGATTGCCTGCCTCATCTCTGGCTGCAGACACATGAGTTTCACTGGTCTGTTGTTGGTTACAGTTCTTATGCATACTTGCATGTGTGTCCTTGGACACTCTGTAGTTTATCTTTTAATTTATCTATCCTCAATTTATCTGCTTAGCTGGGAAACCCAGGGGTTCCAGGTACTGTAGAAGAATGATGTTGCCTGTTGTTACTCTCAAACAGCTCTGCTGTTGAGGAAGCATAGCTGGCTTTTCTGTCAAAGCTAGCATTAAATTTTAACTTATATTTTTTTTGCTATCCTTCATTCTTTGTACTTAGAGCTGTGAACAAGGAGAATCTTGCAGTAAGTCCATTCAGAAATGTAATAATGCAAGTTCCTAGTTTGTTCATGAAGATCCAGAAAATCATGGCACACTCTGATAAGGCTAAGGGAATTACTGGGGAGAAAGGGTTTGCATGGGACAGCTTGCCTCCTGTCTTCAGAATGGTGAAGAATAAGTTTTGAGCCTGTTTTTTTTTCTTTTTTTTTTTCCCCCTAGGGTTACTCCGGGGCAAAATGTGAGTTCAGCAGCCACAGTACTTGTGGGCAAGTGAAATGCAAGAAGGGCGAGCAGTGCATCCAGACATCATCTGGCCCGCGATGCTACTGCCCCACGCAGTCTGTGGGAGAGGAATGCCAGACAAAAACGGGCTGTGCCAGTGCCCCCTGCCAGAACGGTGGAAGCTGCCACCCTCGTTCTCAGCCTCCTTACTATTATTGTCAGTGTCCTGATCACGCCCAAGGCAGCCAGTGTGAGCAGCTCACACATCCCAGCCAAGAGCCTCTAGGATGTTTGGATTCCCAGTGTGCAGAAAAAGCAAAAGATGGCTATTGTGATGAAGACTGTAACACTCATGCGTGCCAGTGGGATGGAGGCGACTGCTCCCTGACAATGGAAGATCCTTGGGCCAACTGCTCCACTTCATTGCGCTGCTGGATGCTTTTCAATGGACAGTGTGACGAGTTCTGCAACACACCCGAGTGTCTGTTTGACAACTTTGAATGTCAGCAAAATAGCAAAACATGCAAGTAAGGCATAATCCCGGGGATGGTTTCTCTGTGTTGCTAATAAATCTCCTGCTAGTGCTTTCAACAGTGGGTATTCATACCCGCTGCTCTAGTTCCTTCCTTTGTCTCTGGTCCTGGTTCATACTCTGCTAAAAATTCGGATCAAGGAGTTTCTGCTGTTATATTACTTCTGGTCTCTTTTTTTTTTTTTGGAAAGTTCTGGAATTTGTATGTTACATACTAAATTGATAGCCTGAGCAATGGTGATGTGTTCACCCGCCTGATGGATGTGTGGAAATGTGAAAAAGGGAGCACTGCACCTTGTACTAGATCCTAGTAGTACCACCTTCTGTCCTGAACTCCACTGCATGCCTGCAACACCTGCATTTTTGTCCCAGCTGCTTGCTACCTCTGCATGTGTTTTCCTGCTTGTTTGTCGTGATGCTTCTTTCCCTTCAGTTATTTACGATAAATATTACAGCACGTGATTTTCCCTTGATGTGGCAGGAGGTGCTGTAGCTTTTTCTCAGTAGACAGAATAAGCAGCTCCCTTCACTGGTACCAGAAATGAACCACAGGGTGTTCTGTGCTCCTGTCTTCCACCCTGCCACCCTTATCCTGGGGTTACATCTCTTTGCCTTATGTCCTGAGCACAATTGTTAATTTACACCCACCACTGATGATTAGAAATAAGTGTGAGGCCTTCACCTTTAGGCTGCAGCTATGCAATACAGCATATATGTCCCATATGCTGCCCGTAACCCTTTATCTTTTCCAGGTATGACAAGTATTGTGCAGATCACTACGCGGATGGCCGCTGTGACCAGGGCTGTAACAGTGAGGAGTGTGGCTGGGACGGTCTCGACTGTGCTGGTGACAAAGCTGAGAAGCTGGCAGAGGGGACGCTCATCATTGTGGTCCTGATGCCCCCCGATGAGCTGCTGGGCGATGTCCGCAGCTTTCTCCGCACTTTGGGAACTCTCCTGCACACCAATCTGAGAATCAAGCTGGACTCCCAGGGAAACCCCATGGTATTCCCATACTACGGGGAGAAGTCGGCAGCACGGAGTCGGCGATCCCTCGTGGTCATTCGCAAGCACAGGGAATTAGAGCAGGAGGTCATTGGGTGAGTGGAAGCCTTTGTATTTCCCAAGCCTTGTTACACTGCTCTTACATGCCTGTTTCTAGGTGTCTGGGGCATTTTTGGACTATCTGGGGCTGTCACTCAACTGTGTTTTTTTTTTTGTTTGTTTGTTTTGTAATAGGAAAATGTAAAGTCATTGCAGTTGCCAAATTCAGTGTTGGGGTGGAAAGATGATCTTAAAAAGCCACAGTTTAACCTAGTGTTTTGGCAAAGTTTCTCTCGCTAACTTCTGTGCCCTCCTACTGTGTTTCTGCAGCACCAGGGTGTTCTTGGAGATTGACAACCGTCAGTGTGCAGAGGATTCGGAGCAATGCTTTCAGAACACAGAAGCTGCTGCGGCTCTCTTAGCTGCTCAGGCAATCAAGGGCATGTTGCCTTATCCTTTTGTGTCTGTCCAAAGTAAGTAATTGCGGAGGAAAAGTTGGGCTTGCAAAATGCACACTGCTGTTATTGATCATCATCTTAGTATGTCTCACTGTTCAGTGTGGTTTCTGCTCCGAGGGGTATCATCTCCTTAGCAAGGCGGAGCATATAAGAGTGGAGCCTAGCCATTTTAATGCTTGCAGAAACAGTAATCTTCCACGTGCTGCAGTGATCTTGGCTGTCCTAGAAACCACTCACATGCTCTAAGCCATGAATTCAGTGAGAAAGGTGCCATTGAAGAAAAATTGGTGCTGGAGCATTTCTCAGTCTAGCAGGTGTTTGTTTCCTCTGGCAAAATGTAATTGCCTTGATTTCTGCTCCCCACTCCCTCAGCTGCAACCTTTTTCTAGAGTGCTAAGAACACTGTTCCTAGCTGAGTCATGCTCCATATCTTTGTGTAGATTAGCACATCGATTCAGGATGGCTGTCATCAGCCAGCAGGAGGGACTCTCGAGGGAGAAGCAAGATCTTCAGTTCAGCAGCCATATACTGTAAAAATACTTGGAGAAACAAGATCAAGGGAAGCCGAACAAACATATGATATATTCTTAAAACAATCATAGCAGAGGCTAAAATTCGTCAAGCTTTTGTTCTAAAGATGTCACTTCATAGAAGCAATATCCTCTGTGGGGGAAAAACTGAGCTAGAAGTAGTTCATAGATCTGAGATTGTTGCCTCAACTTTGCTAATCTCATTGTACTTTAACTGGAATTTTTAGGTGAGCCCTTGTTACCACCGAAGACCCAGTTGCTTTACCTACTTGCTGTGGCAGCTTTGATCATCCTCTTAATCCTTCTCTTGGGCGTGATGATGGCGAAGCGTAAGCGTAAACACGGCTCGCTGTGGCTCCCAGAGGGCTTCATCCTGCGCAGGGATCCTAGCAATCATAAGCGCAGAGAGCCGGTGGGGGAAGATGCAGTTGGACTCAAGTAAGTTTGCATTTAGGCTACTAACCACGTGTTAATTAGCATGTTAGAGGATTTTAGGAACATGGTTGATAAATCTTTCATTAAAGATGCTTAACTCCATAGGAAAAACTGCCTTTAAGCTAAAATGAATTTAATACATCTGTATTAGACAGAAGAACTTTAATCTAATGTCCTGTAATCTAATCTCCTGGCTATGTTTGGTTTTCTGACGCTGTGTAATTCAGCAGTTAGGTGCTGTTAGTTGAATAATTTCCTTCTCTGTTAGGTGTGACATTTTTAGGTTGATAGGTGTCAATGAACTACCTCGATCCATTAAAGATACGGCTCAGAAATAATGGAAAGTTTTAAAAGACGAATTCCATTTATTCAGTTTTGACTTTCCGCTGAATTAACCAAATTGGCAGTTCAAAATACACAGCTCACTGTAGCTCCTGTGGTTCTGGGGGCAAGATGTATGCAGTCTGATTTATGCTCTGTGTGTTGCCTGGGAAGTCAGCATCTCCAAGCGTGACTGTGTGACATCTGAGATGGCTTCCCAGTCATGGGAGCATCAGGACCCAGTCCTGCAGTGTCCAGGTCGATAATTTCCAGTTGGAAATTACAGTAGCTCAGTGCTGTAGTTGTTCAGGTGGACAACTCTAATCCATATTGTGCCTGCTATCATGCAGCAGCTGTCTGATACTTGTTCCAACTGAGACTGTAGTTGTTCCTTTCTAATTTCTTGGTCCCTCTGTTTGCAAGCTACCACACTTTCAAGCATCCCATTTCTGCCTCTGTGGGCTCGTATAGGTAGCAGCAGTAGCGTATGATCAAGGCCATAAAGTAATGTGTTCTCCTTGTTTCTTAGAAATCTTTCAGTCCAGATACCAGAGGGTAACCTGGCAGATTCTGGACCAGCTGAACACTGGGCGGGTGATGGTGGACCTCAGCCAAAGAAAGCAAAGGTAAGTTGTTCCAAGAGTGGAATATCGCCCGCTTACAACTGATACTGCCTTTGTCTAATGAGGAGAGGAATTGTGTTAACTTCCAGAGTATGCCCCTTGTCCTAGATTTGCATTTGCTCAGGCGTTTGTAACACGTAACTAATGATATCTGAAGAGCTGATATAAGTAGAGACTTTCATTAGCTTAAAAAAGAGAAGATGAGAATCTCGGAATGGCTTGGGTTGGAAGGGACCTATAAAGATCATCAAATCCAACTGCTCTGCCAAGGGCAGAGACATCTTTGACTAGATCAGGAGAACTTTCAGTGACATTGGCCACCTGATGAGCACTTTGGAGCAACTGCTTATTTCCTCTGCTCAGGCTGAGGACCAAGCCTTGCTCCCAGAAGCTGATGAGCAGATCGACCAGCGCCAGTGGACGCAGCAGCACCTGGAGGCAGCAGATGTCTGTGGGAGCACGTCGCTAGCCCTTACACCACCTCAAGCAGATCAAGAAGTTGATGTTCTGGATGTCAACGTCAGAGGGCCAGGTCAGTACTCCTGAGTGTCCCATATGTTCTGCAAGCCAGGCACTGGCCTCCCTTATTTCCAGCTGCTGAGACTGCTAACCTTTAAAAACAATACGGGGTACACAGGGATACCAGCAGGACTTTTATGGTACTTGATAAAAGCTCGTGTGCACTCCAGAAAAGAAAGCTGGAGAGGTTGGATCATGGTCTACAGCACATGGGATATCATATGAACAGTACAGAGTTCACATAACAAGCAGTGTTAGGAACTAAGTTGTCTGTGATCTCCTTTATGACAATGCCTGACTAAAAGATGTCAGAATGCCAGAAGTGTGGAATGCAGACTTGTGCTGGAAGTAACTCCCAATTTCTCCAGCTGGATCACTGCAGAGATTTATGGCAGAGTTTGCTGAGGATCATTTTAGCAGGTCTTAAACCTGCACTGTTATCTGGGGTGGAAGCAAGGGCAGCCTTTTCCTGAATAAGATGACTTCTGGCAGAGGGTATGCCCTGATTAGCAGTGTGTGAGTAATCTGTGCTGGGACAGAGCAGCAATGCAGCAAGCGTTTCAATGAGTTCTTTTTAATTCAGTTATATCCTCAGCTGCTGGGTTCAGTGAGTTATTGATCACTGTACCACAACTCTGAACGTGGAAAGAACTTTTCCTTAACACACATGCATGCACATTCTCTTCTTTCTGCCAGACTCAAATTTTCAGATGCAGTAAAAGCTCTGAAAGCTCTGTTGCTTTTTATAACTGGAGCGCTAAGGCTGTGTAATCTGGAAAGGGACTGGGTGGGTCACATGATAATTGATTCCTGTCTTCTGAGGGAAGTCAACTAAGAATTTTATCCTGGTCAGAAGAGCTGAAAAAATGGTTCTTGTTCATACACAGAGAGTTGGTTCTGATGATCTTGCTGTTGCTGCTTTTTATTGGATTATGTGGAAATGTTTCCATGCAATTTAATGATGTCTGGAGCCATCTCTTGGTTCCCTTCTATTGTCTTTTCTTCTCCTTGACCCCTTAGCACTCCTAAATGCAAAGCACAAGGAAAGAGAGATTTCTGTGTAAGGAGTGTGAGAATGCAAACCATCAGTTTCTGCCAAGTCTAAGCTTTTTTTTTTTTAATTTTCCCTGTTGAAGCTGCTAGTTGTGTGGCGGGGGTAAAAGCTTTCCAAGTGCAGGCGGTAATGTTATTACATCTTCTGACTGCTTATGTTTGTGTCCTCTCAAAGCTTTGTCCAGCAATAGCAGTGGAATAACACGATCTAAGAGCTGTTTTCCTGCCATTCAGATGCAACTGAGACTTGAAGCAAGCTTCCGTAAGCTATTCCCTTCTGCAGCATCAGAAGTGAGCAGCTGAGTTGCTTTCAGTGGAAGAAACTGTTTAAAAAGTCATAAGTGCTGGAGTAATGGGTTAGTAAGGAGCGGTAGGATTCCTCAGAGCAGATGTAGGCATCCATCTGCCCTGGCCACCTTCCTCTCCCTTAGCAGGGAGAGGGAAGAAACGGGCAATTCTGAGATGCAGCCACCTCTGTCTCAAGCAGAAGCCCAAGAAGGGGGTCCAAGAGGTCCCATCTCCTATAGACTTTGCCAGTGGGTTCTCTGCATCCCAGCTTTTGGTATATTATTTGTGTATAGAGTCCTTCAGTTGTACATATCTGGTGAAATTTTAGGCTTTAAAGCCTTGCTCTAAGTTAGCTCTGGGCTGTGTTCTAGAAAGACAGCAAACAGAGTTATTTTTTATAAAATACTGCTTTCACCTTTGTCCCTCCATGCTGTTCTTTCTCTGTGTCCCCCAGAGTGCTGAGGACATTCTTTTCAGTGGAGTTATTGTCAGTGTGTAACCAGGGTAATGCAATTATAGGCATAACTGGTACCACCACCTATAATTAAAACTGATTAACTGTCCCTATTATTTGGCCCTCTTTTTCAGTAGCTAAAACTTCAGCGGTTCAGACTGGAATTTTCCATGCTGTGTGTCTGCCTCCAGCTGGATCTTTTTGAGTTCTTTTCCAGCTATTTCAGAACAAGCTTGAAGGAAGGAAAAAAAAAAAAAAAGGCATTGCACCCATGCCTTTTTCTTAATACTCCAACAAGTACTTAATTGTGACAGCCAAACTGGATGTGAGCTTTTTTGCTAGCCTCATAAAACTACCCGTGTGTGGCCAACTTAGGAAGCTCTGAAAAGAGCTGCACATACCTGGGAGACTTTCTGGAGGCTGGCAGCTAGTTTTTTGAAGGATTTAGTGCTCGCTGTAACTGTGTCCCCATACAGCAGCCGAGTGTGATCTGGCCAGGACAAACGCAGTGACTGAGCAAGTGCTTTTCTCAGGGCTGTAGTGGTAGCAAAAAGGAGGGCTCCTTTCTGTGCTCCATTTCTCTGCTCTTTGTATCAGGGCAGTACGGAGGAGACCACAGCCTGACTTGAATACTGAGTGTTCATTTGGGACAGGGGAGCAGAGCCAGCAGTGGGAGGGAGGGAGAAGCACAAAGAGAGGTGTAGCTCTGGACAACAGGCGAGGGGGTCTGTAGCCATAGCTGGGTCTTGGAACAGAACCCAGGTCTGTATGTCAACGCTTCTCTGCCTTCCAACAAATCCTGAGAAAGTTTAGTGAAAGGGTTTGTGTGCCCTGATTTCGGGCCGCTAGGAGGAGCATGCATCCTGCTGCCAGCCTGCTCAGGGAGGCAGGTCTGCTGCTGCAGCCATGATCTCTGCGGGTGGTTGATGTGGTTCCCAGCTGTAGAAGGAGAGTTTCTAGAGCTTTATAAAAGTTTTGGAGCTGTTCTAAAAAAAAGTGAGTTAGGAAAGCCTGACGATGAGAAGTTGGGAATATTCCCATGTAAGCATGCCACTTACATGAGGTTGTCATCGCAGTGTTTATCTGCACAGAATCCTAACTCTGTGATCACACTCTTCGTTTAGTGCACTGTAGATTGAGAGTAACGCAGGCAGGGAAGCTGTTGCCTATAGGGTCCAAACTGCCTCCTGCTTGTACATGGAATAAATCAGGCAGTTGCTCAAAGATAGTCTTGAATTTCTGCTAGCAAGCCACACTGGAGAAGCAAAATTTGTGCTCACCTTTGTGGTTTGCAGAGCTCCAATTAGCACAGTGCTTCAGTCCTGCTGCCATCTCAGTCCCTCTTACTTTCTAGGTGCCTAGGGTGTGGTAAAGTGTCTTACAAGCAAGATGAAGTTGATTCAGGCAGTCTTACTAGGGCATTTTTCAGCTTTAAGTGCCTCATTTAGCCAACTTCAGTGTCCTTTTAATGAAGACTTAAAAGATCGTAATAGATATGAAGGCTTTTGTCTGCATTTCTTTTCAGGTGAAATGCTACCAATAATCGGGTGAAAATGTCTGTGAAATGCCACCAAAAATTGGGTGTTAGCTCTCCAGTATTTTTTCCTCTATAAATAGTTTCTTTTCCCTAGATATGTTATTACAACATCCACATGAATAGTTATCCACTTGAAGTTTTTGATTTTATAGCTCTTGCTTCTCCGTACAAACTTAGCTAGCCTGTACGCTTTGAGGACGTTTTCCACTTCAGCAGCAAACTTGTTTTGTTTTATGATACTTCTTTGAGAATTATCTAAGTTCTGTTGTGGTTGGATTTAAGTATCAGAGTCCTGCTTGGAAGGAAAACAGGTGGTTAAGTCTGGGCTTTAAGTTAGGAGAAGAGGTTTGTGCTGAAGTGACCAGAGGGACTCTAGCTGTCAGTGGTCAAGGTGAGGCAATGCATTGGGAGAGGGCTTCCTTCCTCTGCTGTCACTGTTAGGTTAACGTGATCACCTCTCTTCTTTTCACAGATGGATGTACTCCTCTCATGCTGGCGTCTCTGCGTGTGGGCAGTTCCGATATTAGCGAGGATGACGAGGACGCAGAAGACTCCTCAGCAAATATAATAACAGACCTGATCTATCAAGGCGCCAACCTGCAGGCCCAAACGGACCGGACGGGGGAGATGGCGCTGCACCTGGCAGCCCGTTACTCCAGAGCAGATGCTGCAAAACGTTTGCTGGATGCCGGTGCGGACGCTAACGCACGGGACAACATGGGACGGACTCCCCTGCATGCAGCTGTAGCTGCTGATGCCCAGGGTGTCTTTCAGGTACAGCAACTGAAGAACCTTTTTAGAGTGTTTGCACACTGTAATATACGAGCCTTTGCAGGCTGTGCTCTGTTCACTCCCTGCCTTGCTCTCACACCTTCCACGGTGTGATGGCCAGGTGAAACTCCATCTTAGATCCAGTTTCCTCAGGTATTCTTAGCCTGAAGAGCTCAGCATGCATAAATTGTCCTGCATCTATTTATTAGGTCTGACTGCATCTATATCACTCCCTCGTTATCTGGGTTCTTGCATTTCATTGCTCAGGCTGCTTTTTCATTATAAAGTTGCTCTTGAGTTTCTTTGAAATCCTTGATTTTCCTCTGTAGCATTATTGGAAAAAATAAATAAATCTGTCTTGTTGTGTTGTCCAGATCTTGATCCGTAATAGAGTGACAGACTTGGATGCCCGTATGAATGATGGAACAACCCCATTAATTCTGGCTGCACGGCTGGCTGTGGAAGGAATGGTGGCTGAGCTGATTAATTGCCAAGCAGATGTGAACGCCGTAGATGACCACGGTAATGTGGATGTGATGAACCAGGCTGGGCAAATATTGTGGTGCAAGCAAGGAGGGGAGGGTTTCTGCTCTCTCAGAGGTTGGGCTGCTCCTAAGTTCCATAGCTAAATAGGACAGCAGACTCTCTGGCAGATGTCCTCCCAACAATAACAAACTGCAGGCTGCTTCAGAGCAGCTTGGTTAGGAAGTCCTGGGAAAGATGCAGGAGAAATGAGGGGTTGGATGTGCTGGGATTTTGTGTACAGGAGACATGGCTCTCTGGACAGGTTATTTAAAAATAACAACAAATAAATAACACACAGAAAGAAAGCCAGTGCTGGAAGTACCATTGTGTCTTGGGAATATCACACAATTTCCAAAGTGTAAACATCGCTTCAGGATACGTTCACATGCTGTGAACTGTACTGCAGTTGCTTGCTTCCCTCAGTGTGCTCTGTCCATCTTGGCTCTTTAGAGGATAATTCATCTGTTTTTTAACGAAGTTCTTGGGTTTCCCTGCAGGTAAATCTGCTCTTCACTGGGCTGCTGCTGTCAACAACGTGGAAGCAACACTAGTGCTGCTGAAAAATGGAGCCAACAGAGACATGCAGGATAACAAGGTAAGGTTTTGGTGGTGCTCAGCACGGCTGTACTTCCTATCTCAAAGCATCTCATAGATGTTGGAAGTGAACTAAATTCAAATTTCCTGAACTGGGTGCTCAGTACGGGTTTTCCAAACCTGGCCTGTGACTGGAGTTCTCCCCAAGTGCTGGATGTCCTGCATGACTTTTGATTTGGGGCAGCAGTTCTCCTTCTTGTTTGGCCATGTTCTGGGCATCAGTGCTGTTCTGCCCTTGTTGCAGAAAGGGAGTGCAATGCACAGTCGGTGCAGGGGAGCACCAGGGTGGACCGTTGCTTATGTAAAGCAGCTGGATTGTGGTTAGCCAAGAGTCAGATCTGGTGGCACAGCAGCAGCTGTGTCCTGTCTCATTACCAGGGATCCTAATGCAGGGAGGAGGATATGGGGCAGAAACCCCACTGTGTGAGAAACGGTCTGCACTGTGCAGGCCTCGTAGCTTTACTGCTGTTAGTTTTTACTTCATCTGAGTCCTTGACTTCTTTCCTCTGTCTAGGGCTTCCATTTTGAATCATTTTCTGTTGCCCCGTGGATTGTAGATCCCCCAACAAGCTCTGTTTCTGAGCTGTTTTAGTCCTTTTTAACTTTTCCTTATGGAGTACCATGGGAGAAAGGCAGCAGGTGCTTTTAAAGTTCCTCAGAGGACTCATGGCAGAACAGCACCCATCCTGATGGGATGGCTTAGTATGCATTTATCCCTCCCTGGTTGTTTAACCCAGGGTGAGTTGTTCTTGGAGGCAATTAACGAGGTACTGCAGTAGATCACACTTCCAGTTGTTGTGATACCCGTAAGAGCACGAGGTATATGTTGCTCCCTACCGTAACGAAGCTGCTAAAACACTTACTCTGTGCTTTCAGGAGGAGACACCGCTCTTCCTTGCTGCTCGGGAAGGCAGTTTCGAAGCAGCGAAGATCTTGCTGGACCATTTTGCTAACCGAGACATCACGGACCACATGGATCGTCTGCCCCGGGACGTGGCCCAGGACCGGATGCACCACGACATCGTGCAGCTTCTCAACGAGTACAACCTCGCGCACAGCCCCACCGGGCACCCCGGTGCCATGCTGAACTCTGCCCTCTCCCCGGTCATTTGCGGCCCAAATAGATCCTTTCTCAATCTGAAGCACGCTTCCTTAAGCAAGAAGTCGCGGAAACCGAACGCCAAAGGCATCATGCCCACAAACCTCACCAAAGACGCAAAGAGGAGAAGGAAGAAGTCCCTCAGCGAGAGCAAAGGGCAGTTCTCAGAGAGCTCGGTGACCCTGTCACCAGTCGACTCCCTCGAATCACCCCATGCTTTTGCATCCGAACCAACATCGTCTCCGGTGATGCCGTCGCCAGGGGTGTTGCATTCATCACCCAGCTCCCTGCTGACCGCTCCATCGGTGCAGGCCGCGCACTCGATGTCCTTCTCCAACCTCCACGAGATGCAGCCCTTAGGCCGTGGGTCCGGCACGGTGCTCCCGTCTGTCAGCCAGCTGCTCTCGCAGCACAGAACGACCCCTCCGAACAGCGGGCTCGGCAGGCTGCGGCCGGCCAACGTTTCCACCGAGTGGATGAACCGCATGGAGATGAACGAGTCTCAGTACAACGAGATGTTCGGCATGGTGCCGCAGGTGATGCATTCGCACCCCAGCGTCTCGCAGCAGAGCGGCTTGGTCCAAGCTGATACGAAGCACATGGGAGTGTCCAGGGAGTCTCTGCCCCCTATCATGACTTTCCAGCTGGTTCCCAAGGGTGGCATAAACCAGCAAGCACTGCCGCAGCAGGCCCAGTCAAACTGCGCTCAGAACATGGCCGGGCCTCTCAGCTCCATGTACCAGATCCCGGATTTGGCCCAGCTGCCCAGCGCCTCCTTCTCCATGGCTGCCATCCCTCAGCAGGACGGGCAGGTGGCTCAGACAATCCTCCCAGCCTACCACCAGTTCCAGAGCTCGATGGGGAAGTACCCCACGCCTCCGTCACAGCACAGCTGCTACTCCTCGGCCACAGAACGGACTCCTAGCCACAACCGGCACTTACAGGGGGAGCACCCATACCTGACTCCGTCGCCCGAATCTCCAGACCAGTGGTCAAGTTCCTCCCCGCACTCGGCCTCTGACTGGTCTGATGTGGCAACCAGTCCCGGGAACAACCAGCGCGGGCCCGCGGCCGCCCACATGTCGGAGCAGCAGCGGAACAACATGCAGGTGTACGCCTGAAGGCTGCCCGAGGTGAAGCCTGACTAAAGCGGACTCCAGAACTCATGAAGGTCTTCCAGGATGGAAATGAAGAACCATTGTAGTATCCAAGAGTCTTAATGAGCCCAGGATGTTCTTTCGTTGGAGGGACTGTGGTTGCTGTAAGCTTTTATGCTTTCCTAAACAGAGAACTGTAGAAGCTGGTGGTGGAGAAGACCAGCTGGGTCGCTTCTAACCAACTCCCATCCACCTCGGGTGTGATTGCTGTCTGCACTGGATTCTCCAGTCCGCTTTTAAACGCGTTCCACCACTTATCTGGAGAGACAGCTCTTCAGCTTAATGCATCTCATGGTCGTTTCTCCAGAAATTTAGCCAAAACCAGCTTTGTATCCTTATTTTGTTACTCCTTTTGTTACCTACATAACCGCTCTCTCCGAAGCACCTTCTACTAGTTCTCCTCGAGTTCAAGTTGCCTTGTTTTGACTCAGCTCAGAGCTGCACCCACATTCCTAGACCCCTCCTTCCCACGGCTCTCCTTGCTCAGCAAGCAAGCCAGACTTCCCAAAACACCTGCAGGTCAAGTGACTAGAGTCACCAGTTTCTGTCACGCAGCTTCACCCTCTCCTCTTTGAGAGCCTTTTTCTTATACAAACCTACTAATAACCCCTTACCATTCTCACTGCCTGCCCTCAAGGTATTCTGAGATTATATATACATATAGTCTTCTTTTAAGCCTTTTTATTTTATTTTTTAAAAAATTTTTCCTCCTGAAAATGCTGGTCTGACCTGTCTTCCCCCCGCGGTGGCCTGTAGGCACATCTCTCCCGAGCTGTATGTCTTCCTCGAGACACGCCTGACCCTCCTGACACACTACCCTCCCCGTGCTCCCGTCACGGCAGGCGTGTCTGTGACAGCCCTCACGCGCTCCCCTATCGGAAGAGATGCCCTGGATGTCATACAGGCCTGCTGATAAACTCTTGGGGATTAACATGAGTGTTTCAAAACCTAATAGTGCAAGCTCCCAGCATTCTTGCACGGCGCTCCCCTCCCCTCCATCCGAGGGCTGCCGTGTGTCCTGTCCTACAGGTATCGTATGCTGCCTCGCTGTGGTGTTATCGAGAAGCGTCAAGGATGTTGTTATATGTTTGCAGTGTGTGTCCTTCTGCGTCGGGAACGGTCTCCAGCCCTTCCAAAGCGTCCCTCTCGCTCCAGCCCTGGGGCAGTGCTGCCTTGTCCTCCCCTTCCCAAAAGGAAGCTGCAGCACTGAGTCCTGAGCAGGCTTCCAGCAGCGCAGCTGAAACCAGGAGCTGGGCTGAGCGGCCGACCAAATAGCTCAGAAACCATCTGGTGCAGTTCGGTCCACAGGTTTGGGGCTGTCCTCTGCTCTCAGCTCCAGCCTGTACTACAATTTCCTGACTGAGGTACGATGCCTACACAGCACGGCAGCGGCATCGAGCCCCCCTGGCGGCTTTGCAGTTCGGGAGAGCAGCTGTCCCTGACCCTAGCCGGACAGCCGCTGTTTCTCCCTTTTCCACAAGAGTAACACTTCCCTGAAGGGCTCTACACCACTCAGAAGTAGAAGTGTAGGTTTCTAGGGGTGGCTCGCTCCTACCTCTTCGGGGGAACCCTGCGGACACGTTCCAAAGAGATCTGGAGCTGTCGGCTGTCGCCAAAGGACAGAGGCGGCCGCTCCCCTCTGAGCAGCGGTTATTTAGCATCCTACCGTGTACAGTATTTTTCTCCGATGTTTCTTTCCATTCTAATCGAGAGTAAAGCTTTTTTTTTTTTTTTTTTCTAATTCTTTTGATTCAACTCAATGGTACATGAAGGCAGGGCCTCAGGAGGAGCTGGTTCCAGGGGCCGTGTTTTTCGGGCTGAAGTTTTTTGTCCTGAAGTTACTGCTTTTTCTGACGCACACAGCATTCCCCGTCACACTCGCCGCAGTGTGTACTGTGAAGTTTAGCTGCAACTGACTCAGATTTCCAGGCAGGAGCCCGCGAGCTCCTGGAGGTCTGTCGAGGTACATGTTTCACTGCAAATAATGAAGTGTTGCTACATCAATGCTAAAGAAACAAAGGGCTTTCCCTCGTTAGCCCCAAATAACCAAGTGCCTTTTTATATATGTGGCTACCATTTACAAGATGAGTGCTTTCTGTGGAACGAAGCCAGTTTCGTGCCTGGTGTGTTAATATGATGGCCCTCTGCCTTTCCTTTTTTAACTACTTGTAAAGATAATATCTCCTTAAGGTGGTATTTTATCTCATAAGTTGTAGAATAACCATTCACACAGCAGCATTTTCCTATATTAATAATGGAAAATATTTGCTTATTTTTACATTTTTTATAAAAGTCTTTTATGAAAATAGTTGCTGCAAAATGTATAAGCAATTTTTATTCCCAGAATAAAGAGTATGTGCCCGGTGTCTGTGTGCTGCTCTTCTCATTTGCCTTCCCAGCTATCATGGCACAGCCACTGCATTGTGAAGATGGGGTTATAAACAGATTTTCAGTGTGTGGCAGCTGTTTGGGCCCTTGAGAAGGGGAGGACTCGTCAGGACCTCTGCAGTCCAGGTCAGGAGAGAGCTTTTGGAGTTCAGGAGTGCTTTTTGCCATGGCTCAGCAGCACACCAACATCATTAGCTCCATCCAAGGAGCTGTGCCACGCTCAAGCTTAGCAGGAGGATCTGGGGGGGCGGTCCAGCTGGAATGGATGGGGAGGAACTGAGATGATCTTTTTGCGAGATGCTTTGAATAAAAGCTTTCGCTTCCCTGGGAGCTGGAGCAGGGCTGGGGATTTGTGACGATTCTCCACCCTTGGAAGCTGGGAAGCGTGGCTCTTCCACGCTGTGTTCTCAGACCTGGAAAGTTTCAGACTCGAACAATTAGAGAACAAATTGACAATGGCTTCATTCCTGGGTTTTGAGCAGGGAGCTGCCCCTGAAGCCTCAGGCTGAGCAAATGCTCACCTGGCAGGTTTTCAGCTCTGGCTGTGGACACTGGCGGAGCTGCTAGCAGAATTACAATGCCTAGGAGGGATAATAAAGCTGCTGGGGGGACAATTTCGGAGTTGAATACTCAAACAGCGTAGCTCCTTCATCTTCCAGCAGAGCCAGCTTGACGAGTAGGAGTCTCCAGGAGGCTTTCATCCACCTCCCACAAGATTCCCCATCCGTGCCAAAGTTGAGGCAGCTCCACCGAGCAGAGCAGCGCCTCTTGGGCACGGCTGCAATGCATTCGGGGCTGCTCAGGCTGCGACCTGCATCTCCTGGGGCTGGCTGTGTGTGTCTGCTCCTGATGATGAGTGGCCTGTGAGAACCTGTCCTGGTGCATCCAAACAAGCCTCATTGAACCAGCCAGGCAGGGAACTGGGGCATCTTTTATTTAGCTGAGGAGTAATGGAGTAGCCTCAGGCTCCCGGGGGGGATATTTCCATGCTGTTTCATAAAGCAAGGGTGAAGCCTCATCTTCAGGGGAGGGGTTGCTGTGTTCGAAGAGCGTCCCCATTAGCCAGAGTGGCTGGGCCCCATCTCCAAGGTCATCCCTTTCTCCTTGGAGAAGCGATAGCAGGCGGCCGCCTCCATCGGATCCTCCCTTTGCTCCCAGCACGCAGCGGCTGCATCGCAGCTGTGTGGGCGAGGGAGATGGGTCTGATCCTCCACCCTCCCTCATGGGGCGAGGGCCGGGCCTGCCAGCGCATGCTGGGCTTGGAGGAGCTGTGTATTTGGGGAGGCAGGAGCCATGAGAGAGCCCTGAGGGGCGAGCACGCGGCTGCTGCCTCATGGCGGGGAGCAGCGGCCATGTTGAGGCCCGGTGGGGCTGGAGGAGCTGCCTCCTCCTCCTCCTCCTCTTCTTCATCTCCTCAGAGGGCCGCGGGGCCCTGCGTCAGCGCTGGGCGTGGGGGCCGGCTGTCCCCACCGCTATCTGATGGCCCCCGGCCGCGGGCTGTCCCCGCGCCCTGCATCCTGCTGGCAATGCCGCCAGGCAGTTCAAACAAAGGCGGTGGCTGACGCACTGCGGAGCCGGGCAGGGCACGAGCCCCGCGGGCCCCGACCCCGACCCCATGGGTTGTAACCAGGGCCTGGGCACGGGGATGCTCAGATCACCCCAGGACGGCCTCCCCCGGGGGTCTCGTCCCTGTCCCCATCCTGTGGTGCGCCGGGTGGGCCCCCCCGGCAGGTGTGAGGCTGGAATGTGTGGAGAGGCATCTCCGTTTGCGTGGGTAATTCGTGCTAATTGCAGGGGGTTTATTGACCAACTAGGAGAGGTTCTTCCTGTCGCCGAACGCAAACAGCCGAGAGCTTGGCGGGCTTCCAGCGGAGGTGGAGGGCGCAAAGCGGTGAGCTGTAAGGTTTTTATGGTGGCCATCACCTCAGCTCGGCAAATAGTGAGCCTGACGAGCGCGGGGCTATAAAGGGCAGCTCCTCTCTCGTCCCGGAGGACTCAGCAAGGGGCTGTTATTCCTTCTGATCTCCGTTTGGCAGGTGAGGACAGGGACCCCCAGCCTGCACCCGCTGCTGCCCGCTCTCCCCAGCGCAGTGCCGGGGGGCCCGGGGGTGGTGGGAGCGCTGGGGGAGGCAGGCGCAGCCGTGCAGTTTTCAGCCCCGCGTCGACTTTTGTCACTGCTTCTTTGAGGGGAAGATGAGCTGGGTCTGCAAATAATCCCCGCTGCCGGGGATTAGGGCAGATAAAGGGGGAGCTGCGCTGCGGTGGCATGTGATCTGCCTCCGTAGCCTGGGTCTGGCGGGGATGCAAGCTGGGGGAGAAAACAAAGTCATGCACAGAGTCCCTGCAGCCCCACTGGCCCCTGCTCTGTCCTTGCCACTGCTGCTGCCCAGCACCAGCACAAGGCACGGGGTCCCTGGTCCGTGCTGGTGGCCGCACTCTCCCTGTGGTCCCCACAGAGCAGCGTGGCTCCCCTGGGTGCCCCTCACCAATGCCATCACCGATAGGGCTGGGACCCCCCTGGCGATGCCCCCTGGGGACCCTGAACCCTACTGGGGGCTGCAGCAGTGACCTGTGCCAGGGAGGGGACGGGGGCACAGCCCCGGGGTGCCAGCTCCTGCGAGGGGCCGGGCTCAGGCTGTAGCAGGGTGGGTTGGCGACCCCATGTGAAGGCAGCAGCCCCTGTCCCCGAGGGATTTGGTGACCCCCCCGAGCTCTTGCAGGGGACACTGCCAGAAGCGAGGAGGATGGTGGCAGCGGCCAGGCGTGCCCTCCTGCTGCTGGGCTGCACGGCAATCCTGCAGGTCACCGGTGAGTCCTGGTGTACACCCCGCGAGCTGGGGAGACGCTTCTGGCTCGGGGTGGGGGGCACGGGGCTGAATCTCCATCCCTACAGGTCTCCCTTCAGCAGGCGCCAGGTTCCTGGTCGACTGCCCCGAGGGCTGGTCCTACTACAAGACCAGCTGCTTCAGGTATTTCCGCCAGCTCCGCACCTGGGACGAGGCAGAGGTAAGCCCACCGGGGTGCACGGCCGGGTGTCCCCCCACCCCTGCAGCAGGGTTGCGGGGTGCCGGTGCCCCTGCACTGCCCCGTGTCCCCCCCGCAGGCACAGTGCCAGAGCAGCTACTCTGGAGCCCACCTGGTGTGGGTGGAGGAGCCCAAGGAGGCGGTCACCCTGCGCAGGGTCATCTCCTACTACCAGCGCTCGCAGCCCGTCTGGTTCGGCCTCCAGCTGCAGCAGGTGAGGGGGCGGTGGGTGCCCGCGGGGCTGGGGGCGGCGGGGCCGTGCCTCTGACCCTGCTCTCGTGCGCAGGGCAAAAGCTGGCAGTGGACCAACGGGGGCAGGTACAGTGACACCATCAATCTTCCCGGGAACGGTGCCCATGGGGGGGAATGCGCCCTGCTGACCCAAACCAGCGGTGAGTGCCTGCAGCCCCATGTCCCCATGCTCGCTCTCAGCTCGTGCCCCTTTCTCCTCTGGAACCCCGTGAGCATTTGGTGTCCCAGCTTGGGGTCTGTCCCACCGGGCAGGGGGAGCTGAGAGCTGCTGCCCCTCTCCTCCACCAGCCGCTGACCCCTCTGCACATTTCTCCTGCAGGTTTTTCCGTGTGGTCCAGCGCCGACTGCCAGCGGCGGCACCACTTCATCTGCAAGTTCACTCCCCCGCAGTGAGCGCCGAACCCCGCGCTGGCTGCACTCCTCCCATCCTACCTCTGCCCTTAACTCTTAAAAATAAACCCATAAAAAGAGAAGCATGCAAATTCAGTGTGTTGTTTTTGCAAAGACCTGGGCTGCTCTGCCCACGGGCGTCGGGGCGAGGCAGGGGCAGGAGTAGGGTGCTGCTGCAGCTCCCAACACTTCCCAGCTGCTGGTGCTGGTGGAGTTAAGTGGGGAGAGAAGTGTTTGGGGTAAGACCCCAGGGGCCATGGGACCTGGGAGGCATGGAGGGACACAGGGTGCATGCATAAAGTGTCCCTGGGTGGGGACAGGGTTGTCCTGGGTGTGCAGGCACAGGGGACAGGGCCCCCTCTGGGTGCAAACGGTTCCCGTGCACACGCGGGTCCAAGGGGCCATGTTGACAGTAGCACCAGGACCAAAGGTCCCCTCCTGTGCCACCGCAGTGCTGCTCCAAGCATCACGTGCCTGTTTGCTCTGCTGTTTTGGACACGGCTCTGCCCCCGCACACCTCATCTTTTTGCCCCGGAGCAGCCACACGTGAGAAAGGTGGACGCGTCCCAGGTGGCGTGGGTGGCACCGCGCACCCACCACCCTCTGGTCCCTTCCCCTGGGCAGCAGGGGAGGTCACACAGCACTGTGCACGCTGCCTGGTGGCCACAGATGGCGAGCCACCGGTGCCACTGCCACCACTGCCCTGTGGGCACAGCGCCGAGTGGGTCACTCACAGGCACCAAGCCCATCCCGCTGCTCTGCCCGGCTCCAGCCAAGCATGTCCTGAAGCTTTGGGACACAAAACAGAGACATCCTGCAAGTCCCCCCCTCCAAAGCCAGCGCTCGCTCTGCTGTCCCTGTCGTGTTGGCTGGTGCTCGGCGACCTTTGAGCACCAGGGCCCGGCATGCTGATAAGGGCCGGGGGGGCCACGCTGCCCGCCCACGGTGGGACCAGGCAGTTTATAAAAGTGCTGCGTCAAGCCCGTCCTGCTGTCCGTCCCTCCGTTTGTCCGGCGGCCGGGGCGAAGATGCTGCGCTTGGTCGGCCGCGCTGCGCGCTGCTGGGGGGCCAGGCGGGGGCCGGCGCGGGCACCCCGGGTGTCCCAGTGCCCCGCGGCCACCCTGCAGGCACGGTGAGAGCCTTCATGGAGAAGGCAGGGTGGGCACAAAGCCCAAAGGTGGGGGGTGTGACACCCAAGGGTGTTGGCGTGTCGGAGAGGGGGCCGCCACGGGACCGTCGCTGCTCCCTCTGCCCCGCAGCCTCTCCAGCACCGCAGCGGCGGCCGGCACGGGGACCTGGCCCAAGGACGTGGGCATCCTGGCGCTGGAGGTGTACTTCCCCGCACAGTACGTGGAGCAGGCCGAGCTGGAGCGCTACGACGGCGTGGAGGCCGGCAAGTACACGCGGGGCCTGGGCCAGCAGCAGATGGGCTTCTGCGCCGCCCACGAGGACATCAACTCCCTGTGCCTGACGGTGGTGCAGCGCCTGGTGGAGCGCGGCCGCCTCTCCTGGGACGCCATCGGCCGCCTGGAGGTGGGCACCGAGACCGTCATCGACAAGTCCAAGGCCGTCAAGACCGTCCTCATGGAGCTCTTCCGCGACTCGGGCAACAGCGACGTGGAGGGCATCGACACCACCAACGCCTGCTACGGCGGCACGGCCTCGCTCTTCAACGCCGCCGCCTGGGTCGAGTCCAGCGCCTGGGACGGTGGGCACGGACAGGACGTGGGGCTGGGGGGCAGCCGGGCACGGGGAGGGCAGCGTGGGGTGGAGGAAGGAGGCAGGAGGTGGCCTGGAAGCCAGGGATGCTCCAGCGAGCCCTGAAGGCAGCTGCTGCCCCTCCAGGCTGCCCATCACCTTCCTTTCTCCGCCACATCGGCCGTGGGACACCATGGTGCAGGGATCGGGGTGTCGGGGTGGTGCCAGGACCGCGGGATGGAGGCTGCTGCATGCTGATGTCCCCACTGGCCCCTCTGTCCTCCCCCAGGCCGCTACGCCGTGGTGGTGTGCGGGGACATCGCCGTCTACGCCACGGGGAACGCGCGGCCCACGGGAGGGGCCGGCGCCATCGCCATGCTGGTGGGACCCAACGCCCCCCTGGTGCTGGAGAGAGGTCGGTGCCGCTGCCGAGACCCCCGGGGACGGGGGGTGACAGTGCTGGGGGATGCACCCCAGGGTCCCGGCTGGCCGTGCCACCCTAGGCACCCGGGGAGGCCGGTGGGTGCTGTGGCCATAGCGGTGACGGGGTCACCGTGACGGGCAGCACCCAAGGGTGCTGGGACCCCGACACCCGGCTCTCCCCTGTGCCCCCAGGCCTGCGGGGGACCCACATGGAGCACGCCTACGACTTCTACAAGCCTGACCTGGCCTCCGAGTACCCGGTGGTGGACGGGCCCCTGTCCATCCAGTGCTACCTGCGGGCGCTGGACCGCTGCTACGCCGTGTACCGCAGGAAGGCGGAGAGGCAGCGGCAGCAGGGTGAGCGCTGCCACCGGGGCGCCCGCACGGCCCCGCAGCCCGCGGGAGGCTCACGGCCCCGCTCTGCCTTCCAGCCGGCATCCAGCAGCCCTTCACCCTCGACGACTTCAAGTTCCTCATCTTCCACACGCCCTTCTGCAAGCTGGTGCAGAAGTCGGTGGGGCGGCTGCTGCTCAACGATTTCCTGGCTGCCCCCAACCCCGACACGGCTGGCGGTCTCTACAAGGGGCTGCAGCCTTTTCGGTGGGTGCACGGGGTCCCTGCCGTGTCCCCCGTCCCTCCCGGTGTGCTGGGGACACCCCGGATTGCTCCTGGGGCTGCCTGCACGGGGTTCAAGCCGGGCTCTCTCCGGGCAGTGGCGTGAAGCTGGAGGACACCTACACCAGCAAGGAGGTGGAGAAGGCGTTCCAGGCGGCCAGCCAGGAGATCTTCAACCAGAAGACCAAGCCCTCCCTGCTCCTCTCCTCCCGCAATGGCAATATGTACACGCCGTCCATGTACGGCTGCCTGGCCTCCCTCCTGGCACAGTGAGTCCCGGGGGGCTGGCGGCGGGGAGAGGCCGATTTGGAGACCCCCAAATTTCCTTGCGTGCCACCCCCACGTGGGCACGGGCTCGCCTCCCGCCCCGCGCTGTCCCCGAGCCAGCGTTTCCATGCCACTTTGCTGGAGAGCATAAAGCCCTTCTGTCAGCAGCATGGGGATGAAAACCCCCTTTTTGTGCCCAAAGAGCCCCTTTTTGTGCCCCACCACCGGCCGGGAAGGAGCCGTGGGAACAGCCAGGCACGAGGGCAGTGCAAGCACCCCGGGATGTGACAGGGGACAGCAAACCTGCCCTGCGCCTGGCGTGGCAAAATTGCCCCGTTTGCTGTGTCCTCCTGCAGGTGCAGCCTCCCTTATCTCCCCCTGCTTTTGGCACCGCAGCTCCGGTTGCAATTTAATCCAGCCCAGCGTGCCAGGGCGCTTCTGGCTGAGGACGCAGCCCCTCACGCCGCCCCTCCGGCCCCAAATGGCTCCCAATTCCCCCCACAGGTGCTCGGCTCAGGACCTGGCCGGCTCCAGGATCGGCGCCTTCTCCTACGGCTCGGGGCTGGCCGCCAGCATGTTCTCGCTCCGCGTCTCGCAGGACGCCTCCCCGGGTGAGCCCCGTCAAGGGCGACGGAGCTGGGTGCCGGGAGGGGAGGGTGGTGTGGGGTTGCGGCCGGGGATGCTAATCCTAATCTGGGGACCCTAACCCTAACCCACGGCCAGGCTCGCCCCTGGACAAGCTGCTCTCCAGCCTGGCCGACCTGCCCACCCGCCTGGACGCCCGCAAGCGCGTGGCCCCGCAGGACTTCGCCGAGATCATGAAGCGCCGGGAGGAGACCCACCACCTGGGTGAGCGGGGCCACGGGGGGACGACCTCCCCTTTGGGGCCCCGTGGCCGTCCCCGCTGAGCCTGGTGCCCTGTCCCCGCAGCCAACCACACTCCCCACGGCTCCCACGCGGACCTCTTCCCCGGCACCTGGTACCTGGAGCGGGTGGACGACAAGTACCGGCGGCAGTACGCCAGGAAGCCCCTCTAGGGCACGGCATGGTGAGGGAGGACGCTGCCCTCCCTGCCTGTCCCCAGCCCTGGGACCCCGCTCCTTTTGGGGTGGGGAAGCAGCAAGCAGCCACTCGGGACCCCGAGCTGGTGGGGACGGGAGCGTTTTCTGCCCAAATGCAGGCGGCACAGGGAATAAAACGTGGGTGCGAGGAGGAACGCCCCAGCTCTGGCTCCCAGTCGTGAATGGTCACTGCTACCCAGCCCTCCCACCCCATAAAGGGCCCCCAAACACTGTGCTGTGGGATGGGATTTATCCCCGGGCACCCCACGTGCCCAAGGCGCGCGGCACCTCCCAGCCCCGTACCCCTTGGATAGGTGTGTGCCCAGCACCCTGGGGCCAACGGGGTGCCAAAATGCCATTTTCCCAGCTCCTGACAATGGCACCGTCCCCAGGGGAAAGCCTGGGGGGACAATTCCTGGTGGATAAGAGCGGGGAGGCCACGCAGGAGGGCTCAGCACTTCTTGGAGCGCTGCCTGGTCCCTGGGCACCGTGGCCAGACAGGACCTCGGCGCTGCAGCAGCGCCTGCAGAGACCTTTGCACCCTGAGCAAACAGTGCTGGGGGTGATGGGGCAGAGCCTCGAGGGGCAGAGGCTGCGGGGAAGGGATTAGGGTCAGCTACGGGGGACGCCATGGGGCAGAGCCGCACGGACGAGGCACGGCACGCTCTCTCCTGGATGTTTTATTATTTAGCACGGCGCTCGCCCAGCTGCTGGGGTGCTGCGGGCGCGGGCAGAGCCCGTGCTGGCGGTGCGGGGCTAGAGGTGGAGCTGGAAGGCCTCGGCGACGCGCGGCTTCAGCTCGGCGAGCTCGGGCAGCGGGGCCGACAGCCCCGCCACGCTCCACTGCTCCCCGGCCACGGCGCCCGAGCTGTGGTAGGACTGGAGCTGGACGCCCGCTTTCCCCAGCAGCCCTGGGCGGGAGGAGAGGGCTCAGGGTCTGCAGTCTGCCCTGCAGCACTGGGACCCCACGTGGCGGTGTGGGACCACGGGCAGCGGGGCTCTGCCCACCCCACACCCCCTCAAAGCTCTCTGATATTATCCCTTCCTCCACCCCTTCGCTCCAAGACCCCAACCCCATGCCCAAGCCACCCTTTTTCCACCTCTCCTTGCATCACCCCCTCGCCACCTTCCCCCTATTGACTCCGGGCTAGTTTTTGGGACCCCCATGGGCCATTCCCTCTCTCGGGGTGACACAAGGAGCTCACCAGCGAGCGTGGGCAGCGTGCTGGGCTCGGAGGCTTTGGCTCTGTAGACGAGGACGTGGCCGGCCAGCGGGGCCGGCTGCTTGAAGGTGGCCCCGCCGAGCTCCAGCAGCAGCGGGGTGCAGCCCTGCACCGTCCCCACCGCGCGCAGCGGGGTGCCCTGCAGGGACACCTGCAGCAAGCCAGAGCTGCCGTGGGGCTCGGGGGCCACGTCGCTGTGGCTGGCTGTGACCTGCGGGGCAGAGAGGTGGCTGCTCAGCACCAAAGTCCTCTATGGGGTGTCCCCGGGGGCCACGGCACCCATGCGGGGTCGTGCCGCTTGGCAAGGAGGGATGGATGGGGTTTGGGGAATCCATCAGGCTGGCGTGTGGAGCTCTGGGTGTGCACAAACCTTCAGGCCGGCCTCCTGGGCCAGCAGCAGGGCGTTCACCAGGGTCACCTCCTTCTGCCTGCCTCCAGCCAGCACGCCCGAGACCACGGCGGGCGCCAGGAAGCTGCCGGCATCCTTCAGGGGGGCCCCTGGGGTGCAGAGCCAGCAGCGGGCGGTGCGGTCAGCCCGTGCCCATCCTTATCCCGTCCCTCACCCCACTGCCCAGCCACCTCCCAGCCCTTTTTCCACCCCCGGCGTGTCCCCTCGGGGTGCAGGGTGCACCCTGCCCGCCTCACCTAGTGTGCAGAGCTGCAGGCTGCCCTGCGCCTGCTTGGCCGCCGCGCGCAGCACCGAGCCCAGCGCCTTGGCCAGGGCGATCCAGGGCTTGGTCTGGGGCGCGAAGGCTTTGCTCAGAGCCTGCCCGTTCACCTGTGAGGAGGAAGAGGAGCAGGAAGGGAGATGGAAACCCACAGGTGAGCCCAAAGGGTCCCGCAAGCATTGTGCCAAGGGGGACACCGAGGCACGGAGTGTCCCCGCTCCTCTCCCCGGTGCACGGGGGACTCACCACGCCGGCCAGCCCCCTCCCGGTGGCCATGTCCACCATCTGCATGGCGATCTCCTTCCCGCAGCGGCTCTGCGCCTCCCGCGTGCTGGCGCCCAGGTGCGGGCAGCAGATGACGTTGGGGTGGTTCACCAGCTCCCGATCCTTCGGGGGCTCCTGCCGGCACAGCCCCGGCCCGGCCTCAGCCCCATGCACATTTTGGGGGTGCCGGGGTTGGGTTGGAGGGGTGCTGGATGGGGTAGGGTTGTTTTGGGGACCCATCTCACCTGCGTGAAGACATCGAGGGCGGCCCCGCCGCACTGCCCCGACTGCAGCGCCCGCAGCAGCGCGCCCTCGTCCACGATGCCCCCGCGGGCGCAGTTCACCACCTGCACGCCCCGGCGGCACTTGGCAAAGGTGCTGTCGTTCAGCAGCCCTGTGGGGCAGGATTGGGGTCCTGTCAGGATCCGTCAGGACTGGGGATACCGGGAGGGATGCCCCGGACACCCCGCAGCCCCCTGCGGACCAGCCGAGCCCCCTACCCGTGGTGGAGGGCAGCAGCGGCGTGTGCACCGTGATGAAGTCGCAGCGGGGCCAGATCTGCTCCAGGGGCAGCTGCTCCACGCCGAAAGTGGCCGAGGTCTCGGGGGTGATGATGGGGTCGTAGCCGATGGTCTGAGGCAGAACAGGGCGGGGGGGGGGCTCGCTGCTACAGCCAGCACCACCCCCAGCACTGCCCCCTGCCCCGCTCCTTACCTTCATGCCGAAAGCCTGCATCCGCGTGGCCACCTCCCTGCCGATGCGGCCCAGCCCCAGCACGCCCAGTGTCTTCCCGTTCAGCTCCATGCCCATGTACTGGGGGGCGAGGGGAAGGCTGAGCCATTGCAGCCCCCCCCCTTGTCCCCCACCCCGCTCCGTGCCCGCCTCCTACCTTCTTTCGGTCCCATTTGCCTTCCCTCATGGAGGCTGCCGCCTGCGGGATCTGCCTGCAAGGGGGGGGAGGTCAGAGCGGGGCTGGGGGCTGTAGGGTGGACGTGACCCCCCCAAACTGCCCCACGCTCACCTGGCCAAGCACAGGATCATCCCGCACGTCAGCTCGGCGGCGCTGAGGCTGTTCCCAGCGGGCGTGCTGGGGACAGAGAGCGGTGTCACCGGCGTGGCCTCACCTCGGGGGTCACCCCCTGCACCCCAAAACCCCCCCCCCAGCTCGGTGGCACCGCTCTGGGCCCCGTTCTTACTTCATCACCAGCACGCCCTTCCTGGTGGCCGCCTCCACGTCCACGTTGTCAACGCCGGTGCCCGCTCTGCCCACCACCTGCAGCCTCTCGGCCGCCTCCAGGACCTCGGCGGTGACTTTGGTGGCCGAGCGCACGATGAGCCCATCGCAGTCCTGCCGGGGGGACGGATCCCGTGCGTCGGGACGGGCTACGGGGACGCCTGGAGCTCCCCGGGGGCCCGTCACCCGTGGGGGCGGCGGGGCTGGGAATTGCCACTGCCGGGGGCGCAGGGCTGGGATCGGCAGCGTGAAACCAGCCGGGGCTCTTGCATCAGACGGGAGGAGGCGGGGACGGGACCCGCTTGGAGAGGGGGCCCGCGACCTCCTCGACCCCACAGCGTCCCCATGATGTCCCCGTGACGTCCCACCAGGGAACAGGGCTGTGAGGCCACCGTGGTGCCCGCCTGGCACCCTGCTGCCACCCACCCAAGCCGGGGGTGACGGCCGGTGGTGTCCCGAACCCTGCGTTGTGCCCGGACCCCCTGGGCGCTCACCGCGATCTCCACCAGCAGCTCCTCCTTGCTCAGCCCGGGTTTCTCCAGCACCTGGATGCCACCGGCCTGCAGGATGTCCCTGCAGCAGGGGTCCAGGCTGTCGCTGATCAGCACCTTCTGCAGCTTGGCCAAGGCCATGGTGGGGACGCGGCGTTGCGGGGCCGTCGGGGTCCGTCCGTGGGGCTCCCGACCAAGAGGCTGCTGCGGGCCGCCCGCTGGGCTAAATGCTGCCAGAGGGGCACGTTTGTGGGGCTGCGCTGCTGCCTCATTGGATCCCATTTCCATAATCCCACCTCTTTTCCCTCCTCTCCCACCCCGCTCGCCGCTGGGTGGCTGCGAGCCCGGGGTCTTGGCCCCATTCCCGGAGCCCCCCACCCTGTGGCAGGGGGGATGATGGAGAGGGGAGCTCAGGAGGGGGCTGTGGTGGGGCCCCCCCAAGCCCTGAGCACCCCCGTGGGTCCTGCACCCCCCTCGCACCGCCGTCGTGCCTCAGTTTCCCTGCCATGGAGAGGCAGGAGGGGGGCTGTGGGGTGCCAAATGGCTGAACCCCAGAGCTGCGGGTGCTGCTGGCAGCCCCATCCCTGGCCCTACAGGGCATGGTGCCCCCAGCCCCCCAGCAATGGGGTGTCCCCAGCCCCACAGGGGGGGACAGCTGAGAGATGAGGCAGCGCCGTGCCCCCTGCCCGCCCCGGCATCGCGCCCACCGTTGAGCAATGCCCCGATAAGGGGCCGGGGGCACGGGGCCAGCCCCAGCCGCCAGCTCCCAATTACGTGGGGTGCCCGGGAGCCGCCCAGCAAACGCCCTCCGTGGGGCAGGAGCCACGGGGCTGCGGCCGGTGACCCCGTGGGGAGAGCACCAGCCCTATAGGGAACAGCGTGGGGACCCGGCACGGGGATGGAGAGGGGCGGAGGGGGTCCCCTTTGTCCTGGGGACAAAACCTCGTGGTGCAGCCAGCCCCAAACCCGCTCGCTGTGGGCTGTGTGTGCCCCGGCACCACGCACAGCCCACCACGGCCACGGCCAGGGAACAACCGTGACGCCACAGGGAGGAAAGTCCAGGGCGGCTGGCACAGGGCGAGGGACGGGGTCAAGGGCTGGGGCTGGAAAAAACCCGCAGCGGGGTCTGCAGAGCCCCTCGGAGGGGCGGCAGCCCCACAGACAGGGCACGGCAGCCTCGTGCGTGGCGTGGGCTGGGGGCACCCGAGAGCAGGACGTGTGGTGGGGGGGACAGAGCCCCCCAGGATGGCAGGGGGGCCTTGGCACAGCCCCGGCTGCTGTTAACCACTAAGACCTCGCTCCAGGCCCCCGCGATGGCACCTCCCTGGTGTCACCGTCCGGTGGCTCCTGGCACCCACGTCCATACAGCTCCTTGGGGACAGGTGGGGGACACCCCCTGCGGTGGGTGGGGGCTCCTTCGCTGTGCCCAGCACCCTACAGACCCCATCCCATGCCGGTGCCCATGGCCAAGCCACCGCGGTGGCGGCCTTTGCCGGCTTTTCCCGGTTGCTTGGTGCCCTCTCCTGGGGAGCAGAGCCCGAGGCACGGCCCTGAGGCTCGCTGGCACCCCAGGACCCCTGGCAGGGGCACAGGGGACACGGGATGGGTAGCGGTGCCAGCTGGCATGTCCCCGCGTCCCCACAGAGAGACACGGATCCTGCCCCTGTGCCCCACGCACCGGTGGGCACCCCCAGCGGGTGACACTGGGTGACACCGGCTGTGGTGGCAGCTGGGACACAGCTGGGGTGAAATTGGGGGGGTTCTGGGGACGTGGCACCCCACTGGCTACTGGGGGGGGGGGCTCTGAAGGAGGAGGAGGAGGAGGAGGAGGAGGAGGAAGGATGGAGGAGGGATGGAGGAGGAGGAGGGATGCAGCTGCGGGCGGAGCCGGCCGGTGCCGCAGAGCCGCCTCCCCGGCGCACGCTGGGGCCGCCCGGCAGCGCCTGCGGAGCGCCCCCCGCTGCCCCCCGGGTGCCCCCCGGGTGCCCCCCGGTGCCCCCCGGTGCGGCGGAGGCCGGGGGGCAGGATGCGAGCCCCGCGGCGGAGGTGAGGCCACGGGGGCTGGGGGCGTGCGGGGGGTCCGCGGGCACCCGTGGGGAGGTGGCTGGGGGTGGCCGCGGGGCTGGGACGCGCGTGGGGGCTGCGGGACCCCCCTCATCGCCCTGCCCGGCCCCTGCGCATCCCCCTGGGGGAGCCGCGGGATGGGGACGGGGCCTCATCCAGCACCGTGCCATGGGGACCCCTGGGTGCTGGGCAGGGCGTGCTGTGCCACACAGCGGGGCCGAGCTGCTGGGTGGCACTGGGGTGGCACCAGTATGGGGTCACTGCACGGGTGGGCCCTGCTGGGAGCAGCGGTGGCCCCGCAGAAGGGCCGTGATTTGGGGCGCAGGCTGCGGGGCTCTCCCCATCTCCCCCACCTGCCCGCTCCAGCAGCAGCAGGAGGTGAGTCCCCGGCTCTGCGCGGTGCCGGGCACCTTGGGGACGCCGTCCCACGGGGCACAGCCTCCCTCGTGCACCCCGCTGTGGCCATGGCCTTCGCCCCGTGGCACCCCGGGGTGCTGGTCCCGGTGCAGCCGCTGGGATGCTGTGAGTCAGCGGGTGCCGTGAGTCAGGGCCGCGTGGCACCCCTCGTGCCAGGCTGCCCGCGGGGCACAGGGCACGCTGGAGGTGCTGCCCGGAGGGTGGGGGGCCCCAGGGGTCTGCACCCCAGGGATGCACACCCCAGCTCTGCTCCGTGCTCCAGGGGTGGCACAGCCAGCATGAAAGGGCTCTTGTCCTCCCGCAGCACCGCCCTGTCCTCCCCTTTGCTGCTGCTGAATCCCCAGCCTTGTCCCCGCAGCCCGGCACGGGGCTCCCAGTTTGGCCGGGCTGTGGGAGCCACAGGGGCCTGGCACGCCCCTGCCTGGGTGTTTCAGCACCGTGGGCATCGTGCTGCTGGGCTCCTTCTGTGCCTCGTTGGGTGTCTGCGTGGGCGCTGTGCCCCCGGGTATCACAGCTCCGTGGTACCGGGTGTTTGGATATCGTGCGTCCTTGGGTATCGTGTCTCGGGGTGTCACGCTTCTGGGAATTGTGCCTCTTTGGATTGTGTGCCACTGGGTGTTTGGCCTCCTCGGGTGTTGTGCCTTTGGGTATCGTGCCTCTGGACATGGCGCTTCCTTGAGAATTGTGCCTCCTCCTGCTGCGTCTTGACTCGGGTACCACGTCTGCTCGGATGCTTTGCCTCCGAGCGTCCTGCATCCTGATACACGCCTCCAGCTGCCGTGCCTCCTTGGATGTTGTGCTTCTGGGTTTTGGGTCTCCACGGGCTTCATGCCTCTGGGTACCAAGCTGCTTGGATGTCATGGCTCTGGGTGCCTCTGGGTGCCTTTGGGTGCCTTTTGGTGGCTCTGGGTGCCTCTGGGTGCCGTGTGTCCTCGTGTATGATGCCTGGCAGGGTGTAGGACCATGCACTGGAGCCGTCGTGCTCCAATTTCCCCTCCTGGCAGGTTGTTCCCCTGCTCGCTGCCAGGCTGTGGTGCTGTGTGCCCTGCCCGTGAGGTGCCTGCGGTGTGCCCAGCTCCGGGGACACGGCCCTGGGGCACCCGCTGTGCCACACGTTACAAAAACGTGGGGATTAGGAAAAGAAAAATACAGAAAAATGATTTTGTTTTATTTTAAGGAAAAAAAAAAACACACACACACACACACAACAATCTGTTTTCTTTATTCTTTAAACCCCGAAATGACTCACGCTTCCCTGCTGAAAATAAACCTGATGGCGGCTGCCGCCAGCAGCGGGTGAGCCGCGATAAGGCGGGGGGGCACAGGGGTCCTCCTGGGGGGCACCCCGTGCAGCCCCCCCAGCTCCTCCCCATGACCCCAGGGAGGCTTTGGGGGATTTTATTGGGGGCTCAGGTGGTCCTGCTGCCCGCTGAGGGGGGTCAGGGCTGCTAATGGGGCCGAAGTGCTCGCAGCCGGGCACCGCCATCTGCGCGGCCCCCGGGGGCTGGTGGCGGCACGCGGGAGCACACGCGTGCACACACGCACACACACACACCCTCGCACGTGCACTGGCAGGCTTTGGGGTGACATTTGGGGTGAGATCGCCTCCGCCACCCCAAAAGCGCCACGGCAGCCACCTGCAAACCCTCTCCAGCAGGGGGAGAGGTGAAAAATGGGTGAAATTCCCCCCTTTTGTGGGGGAACCGTGTGTGTGACGTGGGCTCCTCTCCGCAGGGACCCCTGCCACAGTGACGTCCCCATGGCCAGCCGCATGGCAGGAGAGGACGCTGCGCCCCATGGGGACACCCTGGCGGAGGGGCCGTGGGGTGACTGCGACGAGGACCCCGCGCCGGCTGAACCAGGGGGGACCCTGCACCCCCCGGGCGCGTGGCCCCATCCCGGCCCCACAGCCCAGACGTGTCCCCTCCGGGACCTAGAGGAGGGTCCCCTCGCCCAGACGCAGACCCTGCGGGATTTCGAGAAGGTGACCACCTCTGGGGTCCTGGGTGTGCGTGTAGGATGCGTGCGTCAGCCCCAGCATGGGCAGGAGGGGACGGGGACCCCCCCGGTGCCGTCCCCGTCCCCGTGGGGCGCCGCGCTCCCCCTCGCCGCCCTCCTGGCTGACGGCCGGGGGCCGCCCGGGGCTCGGGTTTCACCACTTGTCTGTCCCCGCCGGGTTCCTCAAATAGCACCGGGAGGAGGAAAAAAAAGGAAAGGGGCCGTGGCGGGGGCACCCGTCACCGAGCTGCGGGTGGGCAGGGAGCGGCCGTGGCCCCGGCGCCGCCATGTGAGGGGTGCCGGGATGTGCCCCCCATGGAGCGCCGGCCATGGCTAACGGGTACCGCACGCTGTCCCAGCACCTCAACGACCTCAAAAAGGAGAATTTCAGCCTCAAACTCCGCATCTACTTCCTGGAGGAGCGCGTGCAGCAGAAGGGCGAGGGCAGCCGGGACGATGTCTACCGGCGGGTGAGCGCGCCCACGGGGACGGGGATGGGGACGGGGATGGGGACGGGGATGGGGACGGGGTGCTGCTGTGTCCTGGATTTCCCCCCAGTGCTGTCCTTTTGTCAGGAGAGGGTTTTTGGGGAGGAGATGGGGATAGGGACAAGCAGCCGTCGGCACGGGACAGGGACACCGGGAGGGCACCGGGCACAGCAGCAGGGCTGGGGGGAGTTTGCTTCTCGCTGCCTATAACCAGAGCAGGGAGAAGGACGGGGAGGGCAGGATCTGCCCCGCTGGTGGTAGAAATCCCGGTGCCCCCAGCACATGCTGGTGGGGAGCTGGCTTTATAAATAACCCGGCTGCTTTTCCAGCTGTCCTGGGTGGGTGGGCTCGGCCACATGGAGCCCCCAGTGCTATCGAGCGTCCGCAGTGCAGCAGAGGGGCCAAGAGCACCCAAAAACCTGCTGTGGGGCAGGGGCTGTGCCCCCGCTCTGCCTTTGATGGGCACAGGGAGCTGTGTGGGGCCGGGGGGTGCTTCCCCAGCACCTTGGGGTGAGTGTGCACGGGGTCACCCTGCGTCCCTCCGACCCCACAGAACATTGAGCTGAAGGTGGAGGTGGAGAGCCTGAAGCGGGAGCTGCGGGAGAAGCAGCAGGCACTGGACAAAACCTGGTGAGGCGCGGGGACGAGAACGGGGGGGCGGCCAGCGCGGCTCCGCTTACGGCCCCAGTGCCAGCCAAAAATAAAGGGCAGCACCTGTCGGCTGGGGGACGTCAGGAGCCCTGCTGGGTCCCTGCTAAGGGTGCTGCGTCCTGCCATGGAGTGCCAAACTATGCCGTGCTGTGCCATGCCATGTTGTACTGTGCCGTGCCATACTGTGCCATGCCTTGTAACACTGTGCCATGCTATGCCGTGCCGTGCTGTGTCATGCTGTGCCATGCCACGTGACTGTGTGCCATAATGTGCCGTGCCATGCCGTTCCATGCCATATAACGCTGTGCCATACCATACTATGCTGTGCCTTGCCATATAATGCTGTGCCATACCATGTTGTGCTGTGCCATACCATGCCATGCCATGCTGTGCTGTGCCATGCCATATAACGCTGTGCCATACTATGCTGTGCTGTGCCATGCCATATAACGCTGTGCCATACTATGCTGTGCTGTACCATACCATGCCGTGCTGTGCTGTGCTGTGCCGTGCCATACCATACCATGACATGCCATGCAGTGCCATGCCATATAACACTGTGCCATGCCGTGCTGTGCCTTGCCATATAACGTTGTGCCATAGCATGCCGTGCTGTGCCATATAATGCTGTGCCGTACCACGCCATGCCATGCCATATAACACTGTGCCATACCATGCCATGTCATATAATGCTGTGCCATGCCATGCCGTGCCATGTAACGCTGTGCCATACCATGCCGTGCCGTGCCTGGCAGGGTGGCCGCGGAGAGCCAGTCGAACCGCAGCGAGGCCGCGCTCCGGCAGCACTATGAGGAGCGGCAGCGGGAGTCGGAGCACGTCTACGAGCTGCTGGAGAACAAGATCCAGCTCCTGCAGGAGGTGAGCGCCGGGGGCCGTGGCGGGGCCGGTGCTGGGGGCCGGTGCCGCTCCCCGGGGCTCACCCGGTGCCGTGCAGGAGGCCAGGCTGGCCAGGAGCGAGGCGGAGCAGGCCACCGCGCTGGCCAAGGCCGAGGCGCAGCGGTGCCAGGAGCTGGCGGCCAGGCTGAAGGAGGCTGCGAGGGCGCAGGGGGACAGCGGGAGCAGTGACGGCCGCCACAACGCGGCACGGAGGTGGGTGACATGTCCAACCTCGGGTCCTGCGGCCCCTCACAAGCCCCACAGGGTGCTGAGCATCCCACTAGGGTCCTAAGCATCCCTGTAGGGTGCTGAGTATCCACAGGGATAGCGCTAAGCACCCTGGGGATAGCACTGAGCACCTCAGGGGTGGCACTGAGCACCCCAGGGTGGCACTGAGCACCTCAGGGGTGGCACTGAGCACCCAAGGGATGGCATTGAACACCTCGGGGGTGGTAATGAGCACCCAGGGGTGGCGCTGAACACCTCAGAGATGGTGCTGAGCACCTTGGGGGTGGCACTGAGCACCTCAGGGGTGGCACTGAGCACCTCAGCTGGGGCGCTGAGCACCCTGAGGATGGCACCGAGCACCTGGGGGTTGACATTGAGCACCTCGGGGGTGGCATTGAGCACCCTGAGGATGGCACTAAGCACCTCAGGGTGGCACTGAGCACCTCGGGGATGGCACTGAGCACCTCATGGGTGGCACTGAGCACCCAGGGGTGGCACTGAGTACCCTGAGGATGGCACTGAGCACCTCAGGGATGGTGCTGAGCACCTTGGGGGTGGCACTGAGCACCTCAGGGATGGTGCTGAGCACCCTGAGGATGGCACTGAGCTCCCAGGGGTGGCACTGAGCACCCTGAGGATGGCGCTGAGCACCCCGGGGTGGCACTGAGCACCTCAGGGATGGCGCTGAGCACCCCTGCCACCCCTCACAGGAGCCCCGAGGAGCCCAGCGGGGACCCAGCCGCCAGCCACCAGCTCGCGGGGACGCTGCCGGACCAGAATCTCGGCCTGGAGCAGCAGGTGGGCACTGTTGGCTGCGCTGGTGGCGGTGCCATGCCCGCTGTCGCGATATCGCCCGGTCTCTGTCGCCGACATCGGGCTGGGCTGGGCGGACTACAACTCCCGGCAGCCCCCGCGGGCGCGGCGCGGGCGCGGCACCGCCCGCCCGCCGCCATCTTGAAATGTGAGCCAGAAGCCGGGCGCCGCCGTGGCAGCAGCATCGGGGGTGGCAGAAGGGGAGGAGGAGGAGCGGGGCTGGGGCACGGCACTGCGAGGAGATACGGGGGGTCTGTGGGGAGATAGGGCGTGTATGAGAGGAGATAGGGGGCTGTGTGGGGATACGGGGTGTTTGTGAGGGGATACAGGGGGTCTGTGAGGGGAAACTGGGGGTCTGTGAGGGGATACGGGGGGTCTGAGAGGAGATAGGGGGCTGTGAGGGGAAACTGGGGGTCTGTGAGGAGATAGGGGGTGTCTGAGAGGAGATAGGGGGCATTTGTGAGGAGATAGGGGTCTGTGAGGGGAAACTGGGTGATTGTGAAGGGATACAGGGGGTCTGTGAGGGGAAACTGGGAGTCTGTGAGGAGAAACTGGGGGTCTGAGGAGAAACTGGGGGTCTGTGAGGAAATACGGGGTTCTGTGAGGAGAAGTGGGGGTCTGTGCGAACAGGGGGTCTGTGAGGAGAAACTGGGGTCTGTGAGGAGAGGGGACAGCCTTGGGCTGAGGTGGAGGGGATGGCGTAGGGCAGAAGGGCGCCGTGGTGCCAGGAGTCCCAGCGTGTGGCCCCCTCCCTGACGAGGGCGGCTGCGAGGTGCTGGGGGGCTCGGGGTGAGGGAGCGGAGCCCCGGGGGATGCGCTGAGGGAGCCGGAGAGGCCCAGGGAAGGTCCTGGAGAGCCCCCAGCAGCAGGCGTGGTGCCGGTCAGGAGGGAGGATGAAGGAAACGTGCCGGATTTGTGCCCGGGAGCTGTGCGGCAACCAGCGGCGATGGATCTTCCACACGGCGGCCAAGCTCAACCTGCAGGTGCTGCTGTCCCACGTGCTGGGCAGGGAGCTGTGCCGGGACGGCAAAGCCGAGTTCGCTTGCAGCAAGTGTGCCTTCATGCTGGACCGCATCTACAGGTTCGACACGGTCATCGCCCGCATCGAAGCCCTCTCCATCGAGCGCCTGCAGAAGCTGCTGCTGGAGAAGGACCGCCTCAAGTTCTGCATCGCCAGCATGTACCGCAGGAACAACGACGACTCCGGCGCGGATGACAGAGCCGGGGACGGGACTGTGGACCTCTCTAACCTGCCCGACGTGCGGTATGCCGCCCTCCTGCAGGAGGACTTTGCTTATTCTGGGTACGAGTACTGGACGGAGCAAGACGAGCACGGCCTGGAGCCCCACAGCTGCCACGCTTCGGAGGGAGCGAGCAACCGCCCGCGGCGCTGCCGTGGCTGCGCGGCGCTGCGCGTGGCCGATGCCGACTACGAAGCCATCTGCAAAGTGCCACGGAAGGTGGCCAGAAGCATCTCCTGCGGGCTGTCCGGCCGCTGGTCGGCCAGCATGGGCAACGAGGAGTCCTCCGTGTGCGACACGGCGGAGTCTGCCGGTGCCAGAGGGCCGGTGGATGGGGAGAGCATGGAGGAGGGCACGCCCGCGTCCTCCGTGGAGTCCCTGGACACGACGGTGGAGGCCGGCCCGCTGCAGCAGAAGGAGGAAGATGTGGATAAGGGGGTGAAGGGGAACGGCAGATGTGAGGATCTGGCAGAGGACCGCGTGACCCCCAGCTCGTCGCTGAGCGGGAACAGGCTGGAGCTGGCCCTCAGCTTGATCAAGGGGTTAGACTACAAGCCCGTCCAGAGCCCGCGGGGCAGCAGGCTGCCTGTTCCCGTCAGGTCCAGCCTGCCCCCTCCCAAGCTCAGCCGGGACTTGGCAGATGGAAGTGCTGCTGGTGGCTTAGCCTATGCCGGTTCTGGGTTCCTGACCGCAGAAAGAAAATCCCTGTCCAGGGCTTCTTTGGGGCTTCCCTTGGAGCTTTCTGAGCTGCAGGAGCTGTGGGACGACCTCTGTGAGGATTATATGCCGCTGCGGGTACAGGTAGAGGTCATGGTGCCGCCGTTCGACTGAGCGGCGTCCCTGCAGCTCGCCTCTCGAGGCCGTTCGGCATTCTTCCGTGCTGAGATAACGCAGATAGCCACGTGTAGCTGAACCAGGGGCTAAGAATAGGCAGCTCGGTCCTTTTTAGGTGTGCTCCGTTTCTCCCCTGTCATTCTCCTGTCATCTGTTTCCTCTTTGTGCTCAGGGAAATCATCCTGCCCTCCCTTCTTCCCTCGGCTCCCCCTGCGACTGCAGCGTGCTGGCTGGATCTAAGGTCTCCTCATGCTTTCTCACTCTCTGCTGAGAAAATCCCCATTTTCACTTCACCTTTCTCTTTTAGTGGATTTTTTTTACCCACTACTGAAGGGGAAACGTCAAGCTGCTGGGCACGTGTTTTCTTTGTCCCCTGGTAGTGGCACAGTGTCAGCAACGCCTGCCTCTGCAGATCAGGCTTCCAGCCCGCCTAGCGTGCAGATCTGCGGCGCGTGCCCTGAGGAGAAGGTGTTTTCCTCGCAGGTGGCTGTAGGGTTGGTGCTCTCCATAATTGGTTTATTTTCCGAGCCTTTGAAAGGATTCATCAATTAACAGCAGCTGTTGCGGAGAGGCAACAAACGCCCCCGCCTTCGCAGGGCATCTCGCTGCCGGTACCTGCCTGGCTGGTAGTCCTCGCGTGGCTCTGGGTTGCCCCTGTTTTGCTGGCTTTAATGAAATCTTCATTAGCATGCAGTCAAAAAGCTGAACTTGTAACTCCGCTGCCGCTTTCCTTCATGAATAGAAGGCCTCAGTCAGCTTCAATTCAGGACCAGCCGTGTCAGGCTAATTGCATCCACATTAGCGGCCTTAGTGCCGCCTAATTCTCTAGGTAGCCTCAGGGATTAGAAACGGGCTTGTTTATTTCTATGGCAACTGTCGCCGTGCTGAATTACGCTCCCCATTCGGCGAGTGCTGCTTGCTGGCCCAGCTGCTCGTCCTGGGAAACCCAGCAGAAAATTGCTAGGGTGGAGCACAGAGTGCTTAAAATCAGATTTTCCTCCGATGCGCAAAAGCTTCGTGTTTCTGGATGGTGAAGGAAGACAAAAGGCAGGGTGTAACTGCTGCTCCTGTGTGCCGTGGGGCTTGCTGCTCCTTTTCACTGCTAGGGATGGATCGGAGCAGGAAAATGGGCTTTCTTGTACCAAAATGTGGCACAGTCAGCGTGGTGTGCTCGCAGCTTCCCTCTGCATCACGCTTTGCCGTCCTGGCCTCGGTGCTGCTCTGGAGGAGCTTTTCTAGCCTCCAGCCTCTGCCACCGAGCCGTCCCTGCCAGGGATTCATCCTGCTGTGTGTTTCACTGCCCATTTTTTGCCGTGGCAGCAGCAGCTGCTGAGCAGAGCCTGCCCTAAGGGCAGAGCTCTTAATTGTTTGGAGGGTTTTAACAGCAGAAAGGGGAAGCTGGATGCTGCTGGTTAACAAAATGATTCTCATGTGCTTCTTTCTACAGACAACATTCTTAAAAAGAGAAATCTCAAAGTCAGGTACTGCAGCCCAATGATTCACACGCATAAATGCCTGTCTGATAATGTGAAGGGAACGTGTAGGACCACAGTTCCCTTATCATTTTTTGGAAGCTGCAGTCTCCTTTAAACTGGCTGCCGTAATTTACGATGACCAAGAGCAATCTGGTGCCTGGGGCAGCTAATCTCTTCGATACCATCTTCCTGAGCCAGCAGATCTTCCCTTTCACCACCACAGCTCCAGGAAGACGCCACCAAACCCAGCCTCCATCAGATGTGCTCTTACAGCTGCCTCGGCCACCAGCACAGCACCAAGGGAGGCATTGCCCTGCTGACAGCCCCTCTTTTGCCCACTGTTTGGTGCAGATGTGAGCTTGGCAGGCCTCGACAATGCAGTGCTTGTTGTTATTATCATTATTTTCTGAAGAAGTGTTCTGTTTCACGTAGCGTGCGCTGACATTGCTGGAGCTGTGCTGAGGAGAGGGCACTGAGGAGAGATTTTTCAGTTAAAATGCTGATGTAGGGTGAAAAAAAAATGGGGAGCCACACTCTGCGTGGTGAGAGACGGCTGCGCTGAGGCACGAGGGAGGAGGCAGCTTGGGCTTTGGGACTTTGGACTCTGGAGCTTGCTTTGCCTTTCCCCTCCCAGCTTTTAGCTGTTTGCAGGTTGTGTGGTTTATTTTTCCTTGGAATTTGCAAATGGAGAGGAGAGGGTGGTGGTGGTGGTTTTTATTTCCCCCTCCTGCCTCTCCGTGTTTTCTTTTCATCAGCCTTCTTCCAACATAGTTACTGTGGGGGAGATTCTAGCAGCTCTCCCTGTCTGAAGCCTCCTGGTTGGGCAAAGCCAGGATTATTTGCCGTGGCTGGTTAGGGTTTCACTGAAATCTTAAAACAGGAGGATAAAGAGGAGCTGCTGGTGTCCAGGAGCACTCGATGAGCCTGGGGGTAGCTCTGTTTGGATGCTGCCATAAACAGTTACCAGCTCACTGGGCAGGAGACAGAAAAACAGTGAGAAGGGCTGACAGGGGATTAGTGTGTGCTCAGCCAGCAGGCCGTTCCCGTTCCCAGTACGTGGGTACGTCTCGTGAATGAGCTCTCAGCTGTGGCACCAAGCTGGCTACAGCTCGTGGAGCTGAAGGGAACCACAGCTCGGTGCTGGCTCTGTTTGTCTGGAGCTGCTAGCGGGGCACACAGGAGCCAGGGAGGTTCCAGGGATGCGGTTTGGGTGTGAGGAGCAGATCTGTCGTCAGCCTGCAGACGGTGGTTAGAGCCAGACACGCGCTGGGCTCGTGGTAAGGGATGAGGAGAGGCAGAGCAGGAGCAGAGCCTCGGGGCAGCGGGGAGCTGCTGGCAGGTCAGGCGGGGAGCAGCCAGGAGCCAACCTGCCACCCAGGAGAAGGGAGATGCAGGCAGCACGCTCCTCTGGAGGCACACAGGCCCAGAAGGGCGTGTTTAAGCCCACGCTGCGAGGTCTGTGAGGGCTGGCAAATAAAACAGAAGCTGCTGCAGGACTTGAGCCATTTCTCTCCTATTTTTTTTTTCCTCAGAATCTACAAGATGAATGTCAGCAGCCAGCTCCAGGTGACCCCGCAGCCGAGGAGCACGCGTCCGATCTGCGTGCCACAGAGCTGCAGGGCAAAATCCAGCAACTGGAAGCTACCAACCAGGTATTTCTGTGTGTACGGCAGGCTCACGAGGCACAGAATTTTCCCCTGGCTCTTGGATTTGCATGGGCTGAGCAGGAGAGAAGGGCACCTGCCTTCTTAGACAGCTGCCTGCTTTTTCTTTTTTCTTTTTGCAAACATTAAGGGAGATCAGCACAGAGAGGGGTGCTGCTTTCATTTAGCTTTAATGGCCCTAATGAGTTTGCTAGAAAAGCCAAGTTGTCTTGAAACACATCAAATTTAGCATGTTGCAAGGGGTAAGATGTTCCTTCTTATGCTCTTGAACTCTCAGGTAAATTATATCCTCTGGGAAAACAGATTAAATGGGAGTAAACAAACAAAAACAATTAAAAAAAAACACAAACACCATTGGAATGGGATGTTTATTTATAATGTGGGGACATTGTAAGCTGTTGGTGCTGCCAGGTCCACAGAGGTTGACAGAGAAATAAAAGGTGTAGTTAATGCAGCTGAAGTGTTTAAAGGTTTTAGGGGGAGTGTCTCTAGAGAAGAGATAACATCATGAGTGTGTAAACTAATGAATAACAAGAAGAGATCATATGGCAGCAGCAGCTTTTTAAGAAACCGAGGCTTGATTCAGTTCCAGGGAAGATGCTTATCATCTTAAGACTAACAATACCAACAAGCAGTTGCTTAAATACACAAATTACATTGCTCCTATTCATCGTGGTGAAAGCAGAGCATCCTGAAACTGTTAGCGATAACGTCACTCTCGTTAGGCAGAAATGTCTCGGGCAGAAGTTTCTCAGGTTGGAAATCAGAGACAGGTTAGTGAGGAGTTCCCCTTTGCTCTGCAACCGTGCTGTTGGCGTCCTGGCACGCTTTAGGTTCCTTTGTGCTGGAGCCAGGAGGCTGGATAAGCCTCTGATCTGATCAAACGTGGCATCACTCCAACCAGCAGTTGCTGCAGCAGTGCCGGGGTGATGGAAGGAGGCAGGAAGAGAAGGGGCTGCAAGGTGGGAAAGGTGCAGCTGCAATGTTGTGGGGGGACCCCAGATGCAAAAGGCACAGTTTTTGGAATGTACAGCTTCTCCTCGTGGGGTGCTGTGGTTTGTTGTTGTTGTTCAGACCTACTGGGAAATGTTTGTGCTGAAGCAGCTCTTCCTTCTTAAGGGAACTAGGAATTGGGAAGGGTGCTGGGCAACGCTGAGCAACGCTGTCCCACGGTATGTGGGAGGCAGCCCGATCTGTGAACCCGAGCACGGAGCCTCCACCCTGCACATGCAGGCTGCGTTGCAGGGACTAGAGGCACTGAGAGAGTCTTGTGCAGGAACAGCAGAGGTTGTTTATTCACTGGTCTCCACCCAGCTCAAACTGTATTTACAGGCTCTGGAGGGTGACTCGTTTATCTTGACCTGGTGAATGCCTGGGCTGTAGGGACTTGAGCCAGGGTGTTTATATATAGCATTAATTAGGCAGGATGGACAAAACAACATCTTTTTCGTGTGCAGTTGTTCCAGGAAAAGCTGAATGAACTGAATGTTGAGTTAAAATCTGCCCAAGAAACATCGCAGAGACAAGACCGGACGATTCAGAGTCTGAACGAGGCCCTGAAGAGCAAGGAGAGTGAGGTAATAGGATTGGACGGGCGGGGTGGTGCTCACTGAAAGAGAAGCGTGCTAACCCTGTAAGCAGCCACTGGAAAGAAATGCGTAAGCCATCGCTGTGCATCCTGGAGCTCATGAAATCATTTCTTGCGAAGGTCTTACTGTTGTGTGGCGCTGCTGTGTCATAACTGTGCTGGAGGCTTGGAACTGGGAGGGTTTGTGCTTAGCTGGCCGCTGACTGGGCTTCCCACCCTTTGTCTCGCAGACAGAAGAGCTGTACCATGTCATCGAAGGGCAGAATGAGACCATGGCCAAGCTGCGGGACATGCTGCACAGAAGCCAGCTGGGACAGTTGCAGGTACGTGCTGGGAAAGCCCGAAACACATCTGGTTTGGTTCTGCAGGGATCCTGAGTTTTAAATTCCTCTTATGAAGTGAATCCCGAGTTTCTCTGTTTTCTTTTCAGATGTCAGAGAGCCCGCCCTCGACTCAGGAGCAGCAGGCGGCACTGCTGGACCTTCAGAACACGCTCTTCTGCACCCAGCTGGAGGTGCAGAAGCTGAAGAGAGCTCAGCGCCAGAAAGAGCATCAGCTGGCTGAAGCCAGGAGGGCAGCCCAGCTCCTGGAGACCACTGTGCACGAGGAAGAGCAGCAGAAAGAGGCAACCTGGAAACACAACCAGGTGTGACAAGCACTCAGCCTGGAACTCTCTGGGGTGGCAGGGGGTTAAGAAGCATCAGTGCTTTGCTCCCATTCATCGTTTCTGCCTGCACCAGCCTGGTCCCTGTCTCAAATGTGTCAGGGGGGATTCTCCAGCCTCCTGTCTGAGGAGTTGGAATCAACAAAGGCGCTTGTGCAAATGTCCATCTCCTCTTGCAGTGTTACAGAGCTAACCTCTGCTGCTGCAGGCTAGCTGTGATTGCCTGTAAGCTCTGCCTGTGGCCAGAGCACGGCATTTAGATGGATTTCCTGGGAAAAGAAATAAAACCAACTGTATTGCTGTGGAAGAGGATTTTGAGATGTGAAAGCATCGCAGGGCGTTTCAGGCTGCTCCCACGGCCCTTGTTGCTCTCAGCTCCTTCAGGTTGGTCTGCTCTTCGCCGGTCTGTTGAGGGCTGAATGTTTTTCTCTCGCAGGAGCTGCGTGCTGTGGTGCAGCAGCTGCAGGCGGAGCTGCAGGACAAGGCTCAGCAGATCCAGGCCGTGCAGTGGGAGAAGCACCGCGAGCTGCAGGCGCAGGAGCAGAGAGTTCAGTGTTTGAGTCAGCACCTGGCTCGCAAGGAACAGCTGCTGCAGGTGAGATGCAGGAAGACCTCAATTAAGCATGATCAGCCAGGGCCCCTGCTCCTCTCTCCTTTGGTATTTAGAGATGCAAAATCAGTCGGTAGCTTTCTTACGTGCCCCTCAAAGAAAATGCAAGAGATACTTCTACATTTCCAAGGTGAGGAAGGAGGTGTGGGTGTCCAAAGGTGGCAGCTCACATAAAAGCCTGGTGAGCCCTGACAGGCACAGACAGATGCTAAAATTCTTATACCCATCAACATAGGGGCTAGGAATTAGCACAGAGTTTCCTGTGCTGCTGTGTTTGTATTTGTTTTTCCTGGACTGCCAGTTGTAGTAGGGTGTGTGTAACACTTCTTTAGGAATCGAGGGAACTTCTGCAGTGCCAGCAAAGCTTGGGCAGGAGCCCCGCAGCCATGGATACCATGCTGGAGAAGCTGCAGCAGCGAGTCAGTGACAGGGATGCTGCTCTGGAGGTGAGCACAGGTGACATCTCCCCGGCTTCTCTGCTCAGTCTTTGAGCTGAGCCCAGGCCAACCATGTATTCTGCGTGCTCTTCTTGCTCCAGCCTTCCCGAGGAGCCCTCTGAAAGTCAGAGCATGAGGGCCCCACGCAGAAAGGGGCCCTGCAGAGCCCTTCTCCCCCATCCTGAGCATTTCCATCTTCATTTTTCCCTCTTCTCACCCTAGCGAGCAGTAGACGAGAAGTTCTCTGCCCTGGAGAAGAAGGAGCAAGAGCTGCAACAGCTCCGTCTCTCGATAAGAGAGCGTGGAGGCGACCTGGAGAGGCTGCGCAGCGTCCTGTCCAGCAACGAGGCCACCATCCACGTGAGTGCTTGTGCCTGTTGGGTCCCGTTTGGCTGTGGTGTGGAGCAAAATGAATCCTTGGGTGAATGTGGCTGGGGAGAGAGGGTGCTGGGGCTTGGCTTCCTCTGTCCCCGTGTGCTGGGCGAGTTTCTGGGTCACTCGTGTTTCTGGGCTGGGTGTAGAGGTGAGTGTGGTGCCTGGAGAGGGTGTGTGTGGTTTTGTTCGGGATAAAGTCCCTGTCCCTGCTTGAGCTGCTTCTGTTCTCTCTCCTCAGAGCCTGGAGAGCCTCCTGAAAGCCAAAACCCTGGAACTGGAGCAGGTGTCAGCAACCTGCCAAAACCTCCGCTGGCTCAAGGAGGAGATGGAGGCCAAGTCGTGCAGCAGGCAGAAGGAGCAGGAGGGGATCATCCAGCAGCTGCAGACGTGCCTGCACGACAGGAACAAGGAAGTGGAGGTGAGGCCTTGGCTTCATCTTCCAAGCCTTCAGCCAGTTTGTCTGCAGAGAGAACGCTCCCAGGCCACGGCCTCCTGGCTGCCTGCCTCAGGAGAGCACCTCAACCTGTGCCCATGCCTTGGCAGCTGGCTGCTTTCAGCACTGCTAAATCCCTGTCCTTGCTGAGACACTGTCTCGTCCAAGCTGAAGAGCTTTTCTTCCCCAAAACAGGTCGCAGCTTGTTGGTGGCGATGTCTCTCCATCTCTCCCTCTCTCTCTTTTTGTTCAGGAGCTCACAGCAACTCTGCTCTGCAAGCTGGGCCCAGGGCAGAGCGAGGTGGCCGAGGAGCTGTGCGTGCGTCTCCAGCGCAAGGAAAAAATGCTGCAGGACCTCCTCAGCGACAGGAACCGCCAGGCGATGGAGCACGACGCCGAGATCCGGGAGCTGCTGCAGGCCATGAGCGCCAAGGAGCAGTGGAGCAGAGTGAGTTTTGTGCAGTGCTGTGGTGTGGGTGGCTTTGCTTTGTGTTCAGCAAACGGAAACTGCTCTCTGGCTGCTGTTGGTGTTGCCCGGCTGGAGCTGCTGAGTATTTGAGAGCCACCAAAGTGCTGTTAGATCAGTCCCAACAGCCCACGTGGGAGCAGTTGTGAGAGGGGAGCTCCTGGAGCATCATTCAGCTGCCAGGTCCCTCAGTAAGCGGGCAGGGCAGGCCCAGGTGCTGTCGGGTGTGTGGAGGGGCTGCTTCAAGTAGGTGTTACCAGAGCAGGAGGAAAGATATTTCTTGTGCAGCTCTGAAGGCTGAGGAGGCTCTGCTCGTTGCCTTTTCACAGAATCACAGAATTTTCTAGGTTGGAAGAGACCTCAAGGTCATCGAGTCCAACCTCCAACCTAACGCTAACAGCCCTCCACTAAACCATATCCCTAAGCTCTACATCTAAGCGTCTTTTAATTTTAATTAAAACGTCTTTTTAATTTTAACTTAGACTTGAGCCAAACTATTGCATGATCCTGGGCACGTAGGAGCTGCGGCTCTTGAAGTGGAATCTACTCCTCCTCCTGCACACTGGATATGATTCAGTGCTAACTGCAATACTTTACATTGAGTTTCCTTCCCTAAAAAGGGGGCTGAAAGGCAAAGCTCCATCGCTTTGTCTCTCCTTTGCCTCTTTTTCCTCCTGAATGGGGTGAGGGAAACCGAGGGACTTGTCCCTCTGCAGGGCTGAGCCCTGCTGGCCTCCACCTGGCGAGCAGAGGCGAGGGGGCTGCAGTGGGGTCACTGCGAGTGGGCAGCAGCAGTAGCTCCCGGGCTGTTTGCAGAGCCCTTCTGCTCCCAAACAACAGATAAATATCGAGATATTTTTATTTAGTCTCTAAGAAAGGTGAGGGATGGGGATGCAGCTCCTGGTCACAGCCCTGCCTTTCCCTTTTTTCCCTGCTCAGACGGCTACCGAGAAGATGGCCCACGCCTTGGCTGAAAGGAGCTGCGAGTTACAGCTCCTGCGCCAGCACCTGCTGGGAAAGGAGCCCCTCAGGACCCAGTCGGCTGGTAGCAGTCTGCTGAAGCAGGACAAACAGCCCCTGCAGGTAAGAGTCGTGTGCTGTGTTTTTTGTTTTTTTTTTTTTTTTTTTGCCTGTGGCTCCAGAGAGAGCTCGTTGCTGTGGGAGGAACTGGGTGAGAGGAGGGCCACAGAATGGTAGCGCTGAAAGTGGGATTAGGGAAGAGGCTTCCTGGAGGAGGATGAGAAGAAACTGAGGAGCAGAAACGTTGCCTGGATGCTCTGATGTTGATTCACCGGCCTCTGTCGCTCCGTGCCTCCTTCTGTTTGTGTCAGGCAGCGTGTGGGTCCCCGGGGCACTTGTGAGGATGAAAGAAATGCACCCTCTGACCTTCCAGCACTGACCCCGTCCTTCCTTGGGCTGGGCCGTGCTGCTGCATTGTAATCCCCTCCCTGACATTGTCACATTCTGGAGGGGACAAGGGAGCTAATTTTAGATCCCCACTAATTCTTGGCAGAGCCTGCTGGGTGTTTGCTGTCTCTTCCACAATTGGAGTTGGTATTTTTAAAGCAGCTTTGCTAAAAACCCCTCGGAGGCTGAGCACAGCTCTAAGGCCACATATGCCCTGCTCCAGCTAGAGCAGCTGTTAATGGTTTAATGGTGAATGTCAGTTTGCAGCTGCTTAAAAACCTTCAACAGGTGGCTCATTTCTATTCCCAGGATGAAAGTGAGCCCTGGAGACCTCCAGAGATGTGTTTTTGGGCCAAGCTCTGTGTTTTCCTTCCTGCATAGTCCCTCTGGGCCACGTCCTTGGACGAAGACAAAAGTCTACCTAGAGTCCAGTTGAAAGATGCTTGCTGCAGCTGAGCGAAACCTGTTTAATCCTTACCATAAAGAAGCTCACTGCCAGCAACCTCTTAGGGAAAACAAACAAACAAAAACAAACCACAAGGCCAGAGCCCCGTTGCCCAACCATCCAGCTTACAGGTTGGGTGCAACTCTCTTGTCCCCACTGTCAGGCCAGTCCCTCTTCGTTGCTTTGTCACATTTCAGAGGCATCAACGAAGCAGCTTTGCTGCAGTCTGAGAGTCCTGGGGAAGCTGCAGGTGCTGGGTTCCCTGTAAAGATGTAAACCTGGAGGCTTTTGTGTTTTCAGGAAATGCTGCAGAGAGCTTGTGGAGCTACAGCCCCTGCCGGACCCCCGCAGGGGGACAGCTGCCTGACAGAGGGAGGTGGGTGAAAGCTTCTCTAAAAGTCCTCCAATGTGACCAGGGATTTTTGCTGTGCAGGGAATCGTGGTTACGTGAAACTGTCAGAGAGTAGAGAGTTTGGAGCAAGTGGGTGTTCTGAAATAAAGCTGTGCCTCCCCTTTGGGTGCTGGTTCAGGAATGTCTCGGGGGTGGGAGTGTAAAAAAGAGGCTGGTGTTGGGTTTGAGGTGAGATGCTTCAATTCAAGAGCCGTCCAGGGAAGGGGGGTTTGACTTTGTGGTTCAGGCAGGGATGAGAAAGGTGCAGCTGGTTTGGGTTTTGCCATGGGGTCAGGACACCTGGACTTGGCCAGGGAGGAGGCAGCAGGCCTGGGCTGTCGCTGTTGTCCTGGGCTGCTGTTTAAGAGTCGGGAAGGGAAGGAGAGTGTTGGGTAAGAGGCAGCGTGGTGGGAAGCACGAGCATCGTGGAGCTGTCTGACCAAAGAGAGGGATTGTGTCTTACCTGAGGTCAGCGGGAGCAGCTGGCACAGGGTGACCCTGCCGTAACCTGGCTGTCTTTGCACTCACAGCATCACCAGCAGAGCTGGAGAAGGATCTTGTTAACGCCAAAGAAGAGCTGGAGCTAATGGCAAAGAAGGAAAGGGAAAGCAGGGTGAGCTGGGATTTAAGCCTGTGTTGGTTTCCCTTGCCTATGGGGACCCTTGGGTGCCCTTCCCTGGAGATTTTGATCCCCCTACCGTGAGGGTGCCCCCAGTAAGAGATGGGGCAGCAGCTTGCTTTGGGGTTTTGGCTTTTTGAAAGTTTTCACAACCTCCTCTTCTGTCCCTAGCGGGAGCTCGCTGCTCTCCAGTCTGTTGTGGCCACGCAGGAGGAAGAGCTGCAGGTGCAGGCCTCTGACATGGAGTCCCTGACCAGGACCATCCAGATCAAAGAGGACCTCATCAAGGTGAGATAACGTGCCCTGCTGGGCCAGCTCCTTCTGCAAAGGCTGCAGAGGAATCCTTTCTTTCCCCACATCTGTCCCTCAACGTCACTCCGTTCCACTGAACGGTAAGATATCAGGAACCAAGCTGCAGGCTTGCTGTGGTAGCTGTGTCTGGGTACCTCTGCTAAAGCAAGGGGTCTCTTCAGAGCAACGTGGGTATCTGTTCGGGGATGGGATTGCTTCTGCTTTGCCTGCATCCCTCCTTGGACCAGAAGGCAAGGACCCCAAACCCCAAGAGGGCCATCATTTTACCTTTTTGCTCCTTGTGTACCAAAAACCCTTCTTCAAGAGTACTTCTGACAGAATGTGCTGTGTCCCTTCTCAATTCTTGCCCCAGGCAGTTGTCTGTGTTTAATTCACACTGGGTGCACTGGCATTTCTTAGACCTGGGTCTTCGCTAACACTGGAAACTTTGGGTAATGTGTTCCAGGGAGGGTTAGAAAGCTCCAGCTGTCCTTGTTATTGATCCCGTCCCCCCTGATCCCTCCTGCTCTTGGTTTTCAGGATCTGCAGATGCAGCTGGTGGATCCTGAAGAAATTCCAGCCGTGGAAAGGCTGACGCAAGAAGTGCTGGTGCTGCGGGAGAAAGTGGCTGTAGCGGAGTCACAGGGACAAGGGGCTACTGGAAGCAGAAAGCAGCAGGTAGCGTGCCCTGCAGGGCGAGTCTTAGTGTGTTGGTATTTTTGCTGATGCTCAGTTACTGGGCTGCTTCTCAGCCTCAGGACATGCCGAGGGGAGTTTGTTCTTGTCTTTTGTGGGGGGTGATGCTGCTTACCTCGATCCCTTTGATGTGAGATGTTGGTACATCGGGAAGGAGGAGCCCCCGTTCCTCTGGGGCAGCAAGGTGCCTCTGTGGATGTGTCTGAGCGTTGCATCTCGTCTCTCCTCTCCGAGCAGTTGTTACTGATGCTGGAAGGGCTGGTGGCTGAAAGGAATCGGCTGAACGAGGCTCTCCAGGCAGAGAGGCAGCTCTACAGCAGCCTGGTGAAGTTCCACACGCACCCAGACAGGTAAGCGAGGCTGCCACGGCTCTGCTTGGCTGCTGGGGCACGTGGGGGAGGTCTCTGGGGCAACCCCCAAGGCACCGATTGTTGGGAGACCAGATTTTAGGCTGTCTTCCTCTAAAGATGCATTTAAATGCTACCCAACCTCCCCACGTCGCCACGTTCAGGCCCTGGGATTTCCATCCCTGTTGCCTGCTTTGCTCAGCGTCTCACCCCCCTTTGGCCACCTTTCTGAGGCTGCTTTCCCTGCCCAATTCCCACCAACTGTTGGGTCGAGAAGCACCCGGACAGATCTCTATCCAGGCAGTCATCCCACAGTGGTGTGGGGCCTGCATTCTTTGTCCTCCACACTAATCCCCTGCCCTTCACGGGCCTGCAGCCTCGGGGATATTTGAGCTACCTGCCAGCAAGAGCAGCACGTAAGCGGAGTGCTTGGGTAAGTACCGAAGAACAGCTGTGCCTAGGAGCCCCCTTCTCCAGCCTGGAGCCTTTTTTGGGGATGGCTGTGCTGCGGGGAGGCCGAGAGGTGAGGCAGGAGGTGTCCAAGACCCTGTGGGAGCGTGCAGGGCCTGTGCCTGGAGTGAGAGGAATCCCCAGGCGGAGGGGCCGATTTGCGCGCGTGCTGCAGCCTGTCTAACCCTCTTCCCTTGGCCGCTCAGCGCTGCGAGAGACCGCGCTCTGCAGGTGGAGCTGGAGGGGGTCCAGGAGCTGCGGGGCCAGCTGGAAGAAGCTCTCGGAAGAAGCTTGGAGCGTTTGAGCAGGCTGGAGACACAGGGCGCCATAGGAGGTGGGGAACAGGAGCGTGTGAGAGTCCTCCCCCAGCATGCCTTCTGAGCACTGGCGCTCGCCCGCCTGCCACGGAAACGGTTCACTAACCGAGCCAGCCTGTCTCACTGACTCTGGGAGGGTTGCTTTGGGACTTAGAGTAACGGTACGCTAGAACCGAGGCAGGGCTTGTTGTCTCCTTTTTTTTTTTTTTGTTTTTTTGTTTTTTTGTTTTGAGCTGCTTTGGAAACGGCGATCAGTGCAATCCACCCGTGTCCTCGTGTATGTTCCTGTCCGACTCACCCCGGTGGCCACTGATGTATTTGCACATTCGAATCATTCCATTTTAGTTGATTTCCTTCTACTTCCCCTTCCTCCTCCCCCGTGGGCCAAATAAAGATTCCCTTTCTCCGAAGGAAACGCCAGATGTTCTCTATCATCTCCCAAGTGCATGAGTGTGAATTTTTGTACCTCCCTCCCCGCTTTTCTACCCAGTGACATCCCTGGCTTGGGTCGATGGCTGCAGGTACAAAAGGAGAAGGTGTCTGTGGAGCAGTGGGTGCCAGAGCAGTTGGGAATGGCTGCAAGACACAGTGGCACTTGCCTGGAGCTCTTTTGCAAGCCTTTGAGTGTAGGACCAATGATTCGTTTTGTGCTCAGACCAAATCCTAATCCACCACTGATGATTTTACTGATATTTTTGTTTGTTTGCTTACTGACTGTGAGTTGTCTCACCCCGGCTTGCAAGTGCCCTTGCAGGAGATCTTCCTTCTGGTTTTTGTTTTTGGACAGATGGTTGGGGGTGCCTGAGCCCGGAGTCTGGGCTGGTCTGCTCCCGTACGTCCCCGTGCATGTCTCACACACAGGTTCCACGTGCCCGTAGCTTTTCTAGGACATCTTTCACCTCCCCTGGGAGGGTTGGTGCTGATGTAAGAACTGCACAGCAATAGCAGCAGCTTTCCTAAGGATGCGACTCCCCAGTACAGAGGGGAATGGATCCAGTCTCGTGCTCAGTCACCTCCCAAAGTGTCAAGAGCAAACTTTGTACCTCTCTGGGCACCGCTGTTTCTGCTTGCTGGGGAAGCTGAACCCGGAGCAGGTGGAGCAGAAGAGCTCCATCCTGCTGGGCTGTGCCATCGGGCCCTGCCTGCTCTGCTGCACGTCCCCTTGTGCCCGACTCACACACCGTGTACCCCCCGTGCCTTACAGCCCTGCTGAGACCTTCCCTTCCCGGGCTGGGGCAGGGCCAGGAGGCAGCACGGTGCTCCCTTCCCTGCGAGACGAGTCCAGCAGCCCTGTGTGGGACAGCTGGTGCTGCCGGGCAGCTCTCCTCCTTGGTTAGCCTTTCCTCTCGTGTTTCATCTCATTCCCTTCCTCTCGCTTCTCTGTGTAGCGCCATCTCCTCTTTTTCCTTCTGCATCTCCCTCTGTAGGAGCCTTTTGTGTCCCTGTCCTTATCTTCCCCCCTTCCCTCCTCCATCCTGGCTCTGATGCCCGTCTCTCTGGGGAGCCCAGGGCCCCGTGCAGGCTGCCTGGCCCTGGCTGGCGCTCTGCGGGTGCTCTGGCAGCTCCCCTCTCTTGCCTTTTGCTCAGCTCTGTCCCTGCCCTCTGCTGACATCCCTGACACTAAGTGCCCTCAGAGCGTCCCAAACTTTCTGCTCTGCTCTTCAGGGCTTTGTTTCATCCCTGATGTAGCTGTTTCTGTGCTCTTTTGCCCCACAGAAAGGTGAGCCTGAACATCCCGTGCCTGAGGGCCCCCTCTCAAGCTGTGCTGTCTCAGAGCTTTCTGTGGAGCTCTCTCCTTTCTCTCTTAATTTCTCTGGAGCCCTTATTTCTCCTCCCCTGTTCCGAAGTGTCTGCTTGTTTCCAGCACAGCCAATGCACCCGGGGGCTGTTCTGCACCTGGGGGATACGTGCACTTTTCAAGCCATGCAGCTAATTCCCTTCAAGCTAGGCACGAGAGACACAGGAGTCTGAGACGAGCAGCGCTCAGCTTGCATCTCATCCATTTTCCTGGCAGTACCCAGCACTGAGCAGCCCCTCTCCTTCAATTTGCACCCTGGCTGCTGCTGCGGAGGGTTCAAGCACTCAGTGAGCTCCAGCACCAGCCTCCTCATCTTCCCTTTTTAAAATTATTATTATTTTTTTAACCTCCTTTTTGTGCCTCAGCCCTGAAGCTGTGGGTGATGGTGAGGAGCAGGGGGCCGGGTGCTGGCGGAGAGGTGATTCTCCAGCGTCCCCAAAGCCTCTGTGCTGGCTCCTCCCCTGCTCCAGCACATCCTGCAGCCTTTGTGCTGCGTCCCTTTTCCCTTCGCAGCTCCCCACTGAGCTGGGTGGCGTGTCCCCTGCCAGCTTTGTGTCCCCGGGGGGGTCCCAGGGCTGTGCTTTGCCTGTGCTGAGTGCCACCCGCTGCTTCGCTGGGGCGCTGCTGCCCCTTCCAGCTGCCTCTACGCATTTTGGGTGCCCGGCCTCGCCCCCAGGGCACGGCACCTGCAGGTTTGGCATCTCCCCTGCCTTCCCCTGCTCTGCCCTCAGGCTGAGCAGCTGCAGCTCCCGCAAGGCTTGAAGGGGCTGCAAAATGTGGCTCTGGGACCTGCCCAGGTTCTGCTCTCCCTGACCCGAACCGTCCCAGCCCAGGGGTCCTGAACCCAAGAGGAGCGGGCTGGGACCTGCGGCTGGGGGGGAGGAAGGTGCAACGGGCTGAGCTGCCCAGAGAACGGGGTGAGCCTTCATTTGGGGCCAGGAGTGGAGCAGAAAAGCGTGTCCCTGCTTGGGTCTGCGGGGCAGGGTGGGCCACAGCCCCCTGCCCACCCCACATACTACGGGACACGAGCTTCCTTTTAGCTCTCGGGGCAGGGAATTGCGTGGGGTGGGCACCTGCAGCCCCGTGGGGTGGGAGCAGCACCGGGGAGGTTTTCTGCACCAGGAGGTGGTGGCTACGGCTTGGGATGTCACCACGGCACGAGGGGCAGTGCCACAAGCTTGAGGTGCCACGGATGTGGACGGGGCAGCACGCAGCCAGGGGACAGCAGGCTCCAGGGATGGAAGGGACACCTCGGTCCCCTTGGGAGCACCCCAGTGCCAGGCACCTGCCCCGATGGCCTTGCCGGAGAGGTGGGGACAGAGCCAGTGCCACGCTGTCACCGCTCTGAGCACCCCGCTGTGCTGTGTCCTAGGTCAGGCCGTAGGGACAGACGGGGACGATGCCAGCACCGACTTCGCCAGCGGCATCGAGGAGGAGGTGGCTCGCAGCGCCGCGACCCAGCACGTAAGTTGGGGTGTGCAGCACCAGGAAGAGGGGCTGTGGGGCTGGGCAGCGCGCTGTGCCCCGTCACCCTCTGCCTCTGTCCCTCTAGAACAGCCCCCGGGTCACCAAGGAGAGCAGGGGCAGTGAGAAGGCACCACCAAGGAGCTCAACGCCAGGGCTACGGGCAGAAGAGGAGCTGCGGGAGCTGAAGGCGCAGCTGGAGGAAGCCGGCTTCTCCTCCGTGTCCCACATCAGGCAAGAGCCCCCCGGGGTGGGAGCAGGCGGGTGGCGGTGGCCCCAAGGGGATCCTCAGACCCCTCACGGCACCGTGTGCTGCCAGGAAGGCGATGCTGAGCCTGTGCCTGGAGAACGCGGAGCTGAAGGAGCGGATGGGCGAAGCCACGTCGCTGCTGGAGAGCGGGGAGCAGGAGGAGGCCGGGCTGGGGGGCTCCGCGTCACCTGAGCCCCGCAGGACGCAGCGCAAGGGTCGCGGTGGCCTCGGGGACCGCCAGGCTGGTGGTAGCGGGGACAGCCAGGGGCTCGCAGCGGAGAGGGGAGCCGTGCCCACCAAGCGCCCCGCGCTGGAGGCACGGAGCCAGGACGACGCGCCCAAGAGACCCTGCCCCAGTGCCCCTGGCGGAGGGGACGGGAGCCACGTGAGTGCTGCGGAGAGCGGGATGGGGACGGGGACGGAGGTCTGGGGGAGCTCACAGCCCCGTTTCTCTTTCCAGCAGGAGGAGGGCACGGCCCCAGGCGGGGGCTGGCCGGGGCTGGGTGCGGAGCTGCGCTCTCAGGTGGCGCAGGGGCAGAAGCAGTGCCAGGAGCTGCAGGACAAGCTGGCCGCCTCGGAGGCCACGGTGCGGGCACAGGCGGAGCAGCTGGAGAAGTATCACGTCCTGCTCCGTGAGTCGTGGGGCAGGAGGGATGGGGGGGGTCCGTGCCAAACCTGGCATGCCCCGTGCGTGTGTCCAGCCTGGGGGGGGGCACCCTGAGCTGACGGGGTGCCCGGCAGGTGAACCCCACGCCCAGCAGCTCAGCAAGCAAGTGCAGGTGGACTTCCAGGACCTGGGCTACGAGACCTGCGGGCGAAGCGAGACCGAAGTGGACCGGGATGAGACCACCAGTCCTGGTGAGGAAAGCTGGGGGCTTTGGGGACCCCACGCCTCGCCCGTATGGCACAGAAAAGTGACACCGTGCCCTGTCCCCCCCGCAGAGTGCGAGGAGCCGGACGTGTTCAGCGAGCCCAGCCTGGGCGAGGAGCTGGGGTCCCCGTGCTGCCTGGGGGTACCCAGGGCGGGCAAGGCTGCCCTGAAAGCCACGTCCCCTCCCGACGTGGGAGCCCTGTGCCAGCACATCAAGGACCTCAAGGCGCAGCTGCTGAACGCCAACAAGGTGATCCAGAGCCTGCAGCGCCGGGCCCGCTCCGTCTCCGTCACCAGCGGCTACACCTCGGGCACCGAGCGGCCCCCGCCGGGCCCCGCCGTGTTGGCCTCGCCGTCCCACAGCCTGACTGATGAGGACGAGGGCTGGCAGTCGGACGGCCGTGGCACCCTCTGCCCGCCCGCCCCGTGGGCACAGCACGACCTGGAGCAGCTGGTGCAGCGCGTGGCTCTCCTCGAGGCACAGCTGCCCGCCACCAAGCCCGGAGGGGGTTTTCCCAAGGAGCTGCAATCTGCTGCGTGGCCGGGGTATGGATGGGGAAGAATGGGGCCAGAGGGGGGTCTTTGGGGTTTTCTAGGGGTTGTCCAAGGTGGTGGCTTCTTGGTGTGTGCTCTACCCACAGCCAGGCTCTCAGGGACACCCCCACAGCATCCTGTCCATGCCGGGCTACCCAGAGGGGTGTCAGGCAGCCCCGTGACCCCCCTGTTTTCCAATCCCCCCTAGGAAATACAACTCGCTGATCCAAGCTCAGGCCCGGGAGCTCTCCCACCTGCGGCAGACGCTGCGGGAGGGCCGCGGGGTGAGCCGCAGCCTGGCCCAGCACCTGCGAGACGCCCTGAGGTCCTTCGAGGAGCTCCTCCGTGGGACTGACATCGATTACTACCTGGGCCAGGGCTTCCGGGAGCAGCTGGCACAGGGCAGGCAGCTGGCCGAGAGGCTCAGCGACAAGCTGGGCACCAGTAAGCGCCTTTGGGGCGGGTGCTGGGGTGTAATGGGGCGTGCTGGGGTGGAAAGGGATGCTTTAATGGGTGCTGTGAAGGGCTGGGACCGTTTGGACACCCTGTGCTATGTGGGCTACCTGCTCCAAGCTGGAATCTCCTGTGTGGGCTCTGTTTGGGGTACAGGCAGCCTGTGGTATGGGGACGCTGACCGGTTCATACCTGGCTTGTTTTTTTTCAGGAGATCGACAGGATGGGGAGGATAAAACCAGCCACGAGCTCCTGGCACTGAGGTACCTGCTCCTAGGGAGCTCTGGGGGGAGGACCTGCTCTGCAGGAGCACCCTGGGCTGCTCTGTCACTGCTCTCAGGGGTTCCAGGGTGCTCCGGGTGGGCGTCCTGGGGCTGCCTCTCTGGGTTTGGCACCCCGGGCTGCCATGCTGCATGGGTGGGAAGTCGGGGTGTCACGCTGGAGCGAGCACAGCCCCAGCGATGCCCCGTCCCCGCAGGCTCAGCCGGGAGCTCCAGGAGAAGGAGAAGGTGATCGAGAGCCTGGAGGCGAAGCTGCAGGAGCGCTGCGAGTCCCCGGGCAGCAGCCGCCCGCCCTCCGAGTCGTCCCGCTCTGCCACCAGCGCCTCCTTCGTGTCCGACGCGCTGGAGCCCTGCTCCGACGGAGACGCAGCCAGCGAGTGCAGCCAGTGCCACGAGGAGCCCGCCCGGCTCACAGGTACCACGGGGGGGCCACGACCACGGGCTGGGGACGTGCAGCACCCGGATCCCTGCTGCGGTGGGCACCCGTGTGGCTCAGCACCTTGGGGAGGACAGGACCCCCCAGATTGAGCCAGAGCTGCGTTAACACCTCTCTCCCTCTCTCTCCTGTCTCTAGGCCTTCACTTTGACTCCTTGTCCAAACCTGTTAGTGCCCCCCTGCCTGCACTGACCCCGGGGCTCTCCCCGTTCCTGCCCACGGGGCTCCCCCCGCCCGCAGCCCCCCCGCTGCTGGGCTGCTGCGGGGCCCCCGCCTGCTCCCTGGCCGAGGCGCAGCAGGAGCTGCAGGTGCTCCGGAGGCAGCTGGGAGAAAGGGAGCGCCTGCCTCCTGCACAGGGTTGGTGCCGCCTGCCCTGCGTGCTGCATGGCCCCCCCGGCCCCCTCTGCCCTGCCCTGGTCCTTCTCCTGCTCCCTGGGGCCACTGCTTTGAGGCCAGATCCCAATATTTTGGTTAAGGGACGATGGGGACGTGGCTCTCTTGCACCAAGGGGTGGGGTGGGTGGGATGGGCACAGCCTGAGGCAGCACTGGCAAGTGGTGCGGGTGCCTGGGCACCGTGGGGGAGGGTTGGTGTGGTTAGGTGTTGTGTAGGGGCAGGGCTGAGACCCCACAACTCAATTCATGCAATCAGTGCGTGCTGGGAGAACCTCTGCTCTTTGGGATGAATGGGTTTGAGCAGGGCTGGGGATGGGGACAGCGGGCTGCACGGCTGGGCATAGCAAGGAGGCTGTGGCAAGAGGGTTTGTTACCCCTGTTCTTCCTCCCTGCTCACTGCTCTCCTCCTCCTCACCCTTTTGCCCCGTGTGCGTGCAGGTGTGACTCTCCCCGTGCCAACAGCCAAGCCCACAGCCTCGCTGGGACCCTTCGGAGAGGGCGGCAAGCTTGCAGCCTCGTTCTGCCAGCACGGCGCCCTGCAGAGCCTGGCCAAGGCGCCCGGGGCCAGCGACACCCGTGTCCCCTGGGACGTGCCAGGGGCGCTGCCTTCGGGGTACCCGTCCAGCCAGAAGCTAACAGGTACGCTCCTTGGGGGCAGCCCGGGTGGAAAAGGGAGGAGGCGCAGCCCCAGGAGGGCTGTGGGGATGGCACGGGGCAGGCGGCGCAGCCATCCCCGCCCTGAGACGTCTCCCTGGCTGCGTCAGGGGCAGACCTGCTGGAGGAGCACTTGGTGGAGATCCGCAGCCTGCGCCAGCGCCTGGAGGAGTCCATCTGCACCAACGACCGGCTCCGGGAGCAGCTGGAGCGCCGCCTGGCCTCTACCGGCAAGGCCAGCGGTGCGGGGCTGCAGCGGGGCCAGCTCGGGGGGGGGTGGCAGGCTTTGCACGCCCCCATGGCACGGGGAAAAGCCCTCGGGCCCTGCGTGGCGCGGTGCTGCGGAGAGGGGCTCAGCACCCGTCCCCCGTTGCAGGTTTGCCCGGCGATGTGTTCGCCCAGGGGCCGGAGCTGGGGCTGCAGCTGAGCGGGGAGAACCGGGCGCTGCGCGAGGACAACCAGAGCCTGCGGCTGCAGTGCGACCGCCTCTCCCGAGGTAGGGCCGGGACAAACCCCTCGGGGGCTGAGTCCCCCCGTGGGGTCACCCCGCTCGCTGAATGGGGTGTTGGTGACGTCCCCGTGTGCTCCGTGTCCCCAGAGCTGGCACGGGTGCAGGAGGCGCTCCTGGCCGCCTGCTCCCGGGTGCGGGAGGCTGAAGCAGAGCTGGGCCAGAGGCGCGGGGAGCAGCGCAGGCTGGCGGAGGAGCTCAGCAAGCAGCAGGAGAGCATCCGGCAGCTGCGGGACGAGCGGCTGGCTCTGCAGGAGGACAACAACAGGTAAGGTTTGGGGCCGGCGGGGCTGGGTGGCGTGCGGGTGGCTCCAGACCCACGTGGCACCTTTCTGCAGGCTGCAGCACACGGTGACGCTCCTGCAGCAGCAGGGTGATGAGCACCGCCTGCTCCTGCAGGCCCTGCGCACGGAGCTGCACGTCTACCAGAGCCTTCCCGGCCCCGCTGCCGAGCCCCGTGCAGGTACAGGGCCCGTGCACAGCTCACCCAGCTCGGGGTGCCTGTCCCAGCAGCAGGAGGGAGGGAAGGCCCCCAGCAGCCCCGTGCAGGGAGCCCCAGTCTGTTGCTTCTTCTTCCAGGCTGCTTCCCGTCCCCTCCGGTGCGGGATGTTGGCACCAGCTCAGCAGCTTTCTCTCCACCACCCTCTAAGACATTGGTGCAGGTGGACGGTAAGCACCGCTGCTGAGACCGAGAAACTCGTGGCACACTTTCTGAGGAGAGAGGGCAAAGCCAAGCCCCGAGGAGGGCCGCAGGGGTCCTCACCCCGCTCTGCTCTCCCCAGAGACGCTCGGGGCAGACCCAGCGGTGAGGAGGAGCGAGGGACCGACGGGGGCTCACGTTGTGGGCCGCCTGGACACCTACCGCTCCCTGGAGCAGCGCATCCTGGAGGGAAAGGCGCTGGCCCGCGAGCTGACGTGTGCGACGCGCCCGGGAAAGGAGGTAAAGCGTGGGCAGGACGGGGCTGGAGCAAGGAGGGAGGCTCCGTCTGCGCCACGGATAAATCGGGCTGCTGGCAGCCAGGCAAGGTGGCACTGCGGGGCATTTAGGGCAGGATCTTTGCAGCACGGGGTCCCCGTAGCGGGCACGAGTGTGCTCGAAGCATATTGGAGGGGATCCAGCCCGGGGTGCCCCAGCAGCAGCCACTCCTGCACCCTTCTCCCACAGGTGCCGGGGTACGTGGGCGCGGGACAGCTGTGGGGCAGCGCCAGCACCCTGCAGCGCGTGCTGGAGGAGTGTGCCTCTCTCCTCACCACCTTCTGGAGCACCGTGCTGCCCGTCAGCCCTGCCCAGCACCAGGGCAAGGTGAGCACCGTACTGGGCGCTGGGATGGGGCCGGGTGCGTGCCGCTCACGGCCCTCGTCTCGTCCCAGGAGCAGGCTTTGCAGGGCGAGATCGCGGCGCTGCGTGCCCAGCTCCGTGAGAAGGACGATGCCCTGCAGAGCACGGCCGAGCGGCTCCGCAGCATGGCCCGGCTCAAGGACAGCATGGAGCAGTTCATCGTCAGCCAGCGTAGGTGGCACGGCCAAATTGGCCCCGTTCCTGCTTTATGGGGTCGCTCCGTGGCGCGGGGACCTCGCTGACCCTGTCCCCTTCTCCCTGGCAGTGACCAGGACTCACGGCGTGCTGCGCAAGGCCAGGACCAACCTGGAGGTGAGCCTGCCCTGGCCGCCAGGACAAAGCGGGGTGCCCTCACCCTGGGGACGGGCGTGGATGCGGTTCTGCTGGCTGTCCCCACCCTCTGCGTCCCTGTCCTCATCCCCCAAGAGCCCCCTGCAGAGTGTTGACCCCACTGTTGCCCTGCTGGCCAGCTGAGCACTCACCACGTGTGTTCCCTCGCCAGGTGAAGGCCCAGCAGGCCCTGCCCGTCGCGTGAGCCCCCGGCGGGGTGGGAGCGATGTCCCCGGCCACACCACGGCCCGCCAGCCACCGAGCCGTGCCGCCTCCAAGGGCTGGAGCAGACAGGGCTCAGAGGTGCCCGGCGCTGCCCCAAAACCAGGCACTGCGCAGTGGGTTTGGGGCAGCGCCGGGCATCGCCTTCCCTCCGTTTGCCTTCGCTTGGCGTCGCAGCAGCAGCTGCTGGCTTGGGCTTTGCCTGCCCCACGCTTCTGCGTGTGCTCCCTCCCACCCGTGGGGTGTCACGGCCCTCTGGCCCTGGGACTCGGTCCCACCCGTACCCCTGCTGCATGCTGCCCCTGCTCGTGGCTGTTTGTATATAGAGACAGGTACAGGTACGGATATCGGAGCTGCGTCCCAGGGGCTCCCCGGGCATGCCGGGGCCCCGGCGCGGGAGGAAGATGTAAGAAATGTCGTGTTCTGTCCAGCGGCTTCAGAGTCCCCAATAAAGCTTTCCTGTGGGTCCTGGTGATTCTGGCACGCCTGTCCCTGCAGCTCTGCCCTCCTCCCCAAGCCCCCAGGGGCAGTAGGCGGTGGCTGTGCCCAGGGGGACAGCTCTGACCCTTCCTGGAGCCCCCTCAGGGCAGCTCTGTGCCCTGTGGGATGCTCCCTTCCACCCAGGGGCTGCCCCACAACCAGCAGCCCAGCACCCGTGATGCCACGCAAGGCTTCACCGCTCCAAATCCCCCCTCCAACACCAGGCCAGCGGCACCGAGACCAATAAATACTGTAATAAATAGAGAAAACCCTGTCACATGGCACTGCTTCGGCAGCAGACGGTGCAGCTGGGGCACCTGCCGTGCCCCGCTCTCCTCCCCAGGGCCCCCCTTGAGCAGGCGCCCCTCTCGCTGTGCCGCCGGGGCGGGCGTTCAGGCGTTCAGTCCTTCGCGGCGCTGTCCTGGCAGCAGGGAAGCGTGGCTGCGTTTTGGCTGCTCCCTCCCTCCTGCTGCCTCAGCGCTGAAGCCGGCGGAGGGCTGCGAGCTCGAAGCTGGGGAGCACGAGGAGGGGGCAGCCCCGCAGTCAGGGCTGGGGGACGGGGACCTCCCGGAGCCCCCAGCCAGCAGCGTGGCCTTGGAGACTCCTCGCATTGGCAGCAGGAGGACGCGGTGCTGCTGGCCTGGGCTGAGGACGGTGCCAGGATGGCCTCGGGGCCCCTTGCAGGCTGGAGGAGATGGGTAAGGTGAAGCCCTTTCCGTGTCGGGAGCGAGGAAAGGCTGTTCTGGTGAGCAGCGAAGCAGCCCCGGACTCACAGAAGCCAAGGGGAGCTGGAGGTGGGTGGGAGCCAGGGCTTAAATCAAACCACACCAGTAGGATGGGGCAGTGGCACCGGCCCCAGCGGGCTCGGGCTCTGCGTCCCCGCCGGGTTTGAGGCTGGAGCCGGCGGCCAGTCCCCACACAAGTCCCGTGGCCCAGCGTGTGCAGACAAAGTGGCATTTCGTGTCCTGCGTGGGGGGGCGGGCGAGGCCCCGGCTCAGATGGGCTTGTAGAGCAGCGTGGTGACGTACTTCTTCTTGTAGCGGTGCGTGGCGCTGAGCACCATCACGCCGTCCTGCAGGAGGCACAGCGTCAGCTGGAGCAGGCGGGGGCTCCACGCAGCCCGGCCACACCACCCCAGCAGCAGGATGCCCCAAAAGAGCTGTGAGCAAGGGGCTCCCGCTGCTCTGTGGGGTCGGGGAGCCCCCCAGCGGGTCTCTGTTGTCCCAAGCCCCACAGCCAGCGAAACGCATCCACCCCGTGACAGGGCAAGGCGAGGGAAGGGTCTGGTGCAGATCCCAGCCCCACAGCACTCCAGGGAGGCAGCTACAGGGAAATTTGGGGCTGTAAGGCCACAACCTACACCCCTGCGTGTGCTACGTTTCGCCAGGGAGCTGAGAGCTCCTTGCGTGGGTCTCCCAACCCCCTGCCACCGTCTCCACCCAGGTCCCAGCTCCTGGGAGCCGCAGCTGCTCCCCTTTCCTCACCCAAGGTCCTGCCCTTACCTTGATGGAGAGCGCGTAGAGGTGGTTGAGCATGACGTGGTTGGGTTCGGGCAGCAGGGCTGGGTCACACTAGGACAAGAGGAGTGTCAGGAGGGAACAGCAGAGCCCCGAACCCCCCAACCACCACGGGGAGCAAGGAGCTGCCACCTCGGGCAGCCTGAGCTGCTGGGTGGCTGTCCTGAACGTGATCACGGCCCAGCTGAGTGCCAGGCACAGCAAGGGGCCAAACCAGAGTGGTGAATAGGAAAAGGTGACGTTATCTGCATGCAGGCAGCGTGCTGGTACCCACCGAGATGTTGGTGTCCTTGTTGAGGATGACCTGGAGGAGGTGAGGCGGGAGGATGGGGGGCGATTTGAAGCGCTCCTCGGGCCGGTACACGTACATCTCTTGGCCGTACGGGCCGGGTGGTGAACTCGATAAGTCTAAAGGGAGGAGACATGAGACGGATAAAGCAAGACTGGCAAGCCCAAGATGCTGAGAAGGACCCAAGAGGGTCTTTCAGGCATTAATGTCTTCCATCAGCCCAGCCTGGGGTTAGCATGCAGTGGGGCAGCAGTGCAGGCTTGTCACATCTCACGGCTCAAAGCCACAGCAGCTAGGGGGCAGGTGGCTTGTTCTGTTTCAAAGGGGTCTTCAGGCACTAGTTCCCCCTTAGCCACATATCCTATAGCAACAGACCAGACTTCTCACAGCACAATAAGCAGCCAGGCAAGCCCTGGGCATTTCCAAGGCTGGCACATGCACTGACACAACACAGGCAGCCTGCGGTATCCACTCTGAGACCCCTACAATACCCCTGTAGGGTCTCTCTCCCCGGGCCAAGCAGCTGGCCAGCCCCCGAGCAGCACCGTTTGCAGCAGGCACAGCTCGCTGGTGCTGCACAACTGCCTGACGGGGAGGTCCCAGGATGGGAATTGCTGTTTTTGGAGCCGTTCAGCCTGTGTGAGGGACCACAGGAGCATCGTTTGGGGACAGCCAGCGCCCTGAAGCGCTCCACCTCCTCGGAGCTGCTGCTGCTGCTTGCGGGCTTCTCTTCAGGCTGGGGCTGCCCCTGAGACGGGGTTTATGCCTGAGCTCCCTGCCAGCACTGCCCGCGCGGTAACCCAACCTGCTGCTGTAAGACGAGCGGAGGAAGGTTCGCGACGTGCCAGCAACAGTACAAATCGCCCTGGCGTGAAAACCAGGGGCAGCTGCTGAAAATAACCCGGCTGCTGCTCTCACCTAGCTGCCGCCCCGGGTCGGATGACTTACTCACAGCCCAGCGGACAGAAAGGGATGACGGTCCCGGCGCTCACCAGTCTGAAATGGCAGCCGCAGGCGGGCACCGACCCTGCCCTGGGACGGCGCTAGCACAGAGCAAGTTACAGCAGCACAGCCCCTCGTGGAGACGAGGCCGTGGCTGCGGGCTGCTGAGGACACGGGCAGGACACGCTGCCAAACCCAAATCTCTCCAGGCCTACGCCTCTGCTCGGGGGGTCGGTTCACCCCCCCCCGAGCAGCGAGTCTCAGAGCAGGAGGTGGAGAACAGCGCATGCAAAGCCGCAACGCCAGAAAAAACTCACCCCGACCTGAGGTTTCTGAGCTCTCCAGGGAATCCACCTTCAAAGCATCGAACACCTCGAAGTCAGACTTCTTGACGTGAATCAGGTTGTTGATTGTCCCCATCTGGCTGGTGACCACAGGCTGGAGAGAGCAGAGGTAAGACTCTTCCTGCGTTACCCTCAGCTGAAGCGCACCCAGATCCTCCCAGCCCACGCTGCCTTTGCTGTGTCATTATCTCAGAGCACAGGTGGCAAAAGTCTAGCTCTACTCTGCACTTGCAGATCTCTGCTGATTATCCTGGGAGGATTTCCCTTTGCTCCCAGGCTCCTGCATCACCTCCTGCTTTCATTCTCCTTCCTGCTACATGCTGATGGGCAAGTGTTCTCTCCTTCCCCGATCCTTTGTGAGTCAGGTTGGAGGAGAACCTGCAAGTGAATGCTGACTCGTGGCTTGTCCTTCCATGTAGCTGACTCTAAATGGGCCTTTAAAGGTTTCTGGGGTCTCACTGGCACCCAATACCTTCCCATACAGCATGTCCAAACCCATAGGAACCAGCCTCTGAAAGGATTTATGGGATGGAGCTCTCCTTTTATTTTGGTGGATATCCTCTGCTCTTCCTGCTCTCCCTCTGCTGCGGTCACATCATTCCTAATCCCCTGCCCAGGGCAAGATCTGCGGGGATAAAGCTTCGTGAGTTACCTCGGATGGGTCATGCACCCACTGGCCGTCCACAAAGAATTTGTACTGGTGCTCTCCTTCCGGGAGGTCCAGGATAGCAACGAAGTCATTGTGGCTGTGCAGAGAGAAGAGACGTGCTGCACCATCACCCCGGTGATGCTCTGGACGCTGCCCTTCCGTGGGGTTCCAAAAAAGAGCACGCTCAGAGCCCCAGCACGACCCAAACCCCTAGGAGCCTGGCCGCAAGGAGCACAGGAGTTCAGCTTGCAGCCCTGCCCCGCGTGCCCAGGGAAGCCGTTGTGTCAGACGCTGCGTGCAAGGCTGTGTGGGCAACACATCTAAACTTGTGCTGGCACTGCAGGGTGAGAGCAGGAAGCACAACAGCTCTGAATCGAGATAAACCCATGCCAGAGATTTGCTGGGGTTATGCCTGGAGTCCTGCACAGCGTTTCCAGGAAAAACAGAGATGTATTGCAGAGCAACAAGAAAATCACGATGGCAGGGAGACGTGTGAGGGACGACTCAACAGCCCCTGCTAGGCATGGAGTAAGGCCACAGCCCGGGGAAGAGCTCCCAGGGAACTGCAGCACACCTGGGCAGGGCTCTGGGGCCAGGGCTGCAGCCGTGTGGCATCCAGCTGGGAAAACAAAGTGGCCCGTCCCGTCCCGCCCCGTGCCGCTGTTTCACAACTTCCTACCACCACAGCAGCACCACCCCGGGGAGAAGCTGGCCGCGTGTTGGTGACCTCCAGCTCAGGCATTTTGAGCTGAGAAAAGCCAGGTGAGCAAGAGGAACAGCGCCCGGCACCGAGAGGAGAGCGCAGGGTGACCCGAGGGGCTGCCCACCTCTTGATGAGCGGGATCTTGGTGCTCCAGTTGTTGAAGGACCCGGAGATGAAGACCTCTTTGCCCCCGTCAGCCCAGCGGATGACAGTGGGGCGAGCCTGTTGGGATGGTTTCACCGACTCCTCCAGATCCGGCTGCCACGACACAAACTCCTTGTCCCCGGGGATCTGACAAAGAACACCAGAGCCTGGCTCAGACACGGCGACAACGGGGGCCACGCTCACTTTCCCCTCACTTCACTCGCTAAAATCCCTCTCCACGCAAACAGCCTGAGCCCAGCACAGGGCTCTGGGACAAGCTGAAGCGCCAGCCAGGACCCCAAACGTTAAGGAGTGTGAAGGCAGCAGCCATCCCCTACCTTGGAGTCGTGGGAGCTGAACACGCTGGGGTCGTCGGTGCTGCCCACCATGATCTTGTGCGGGTGCTCCTTGGCGGCGTGGGGCGTGCTGGAGCCGTCGGAGCGGTGGGACTTGGAGCCATGGCGCTCCCCGGACACTCTCTCGCTGGTGGTGTTGCCCATGGCAGCTCAGCAGCCCCTGGGGGAGGAAGAGGAGGGCAGCGTGCCTCTGCCCGCGGGCTCCCGCAGCGAGGAGAGGAGCGAGAGCACTGCTTCCCAGCGCCCTCGGCCAGGGCAGACTGACAGCAAGCCTAAAAAAGGCCCAAAGTTCATCCCCAGTGCCAAGTTTGGGAGCTGGAGGGGAGTTTAACAAACAAGACAGCTTGACCTAATTATAGCCCTATCCTTATGAACCATCATGATAGTTGCGCTGCTAATTGCTACCTTCTGAAGCAGATATGAGTCGTGCTGCGTCTTACACAAGCCCTTGCCAGGCAGCAGGGCACAGACAGGAAAAATAAAGCCAACCTTTACTGGCAGATCGGTTGCTTGGCACTCACAGAGCCTCTTTCACAGCCCCACAGTCAGGCTCTCCAGAAAAAAAATGCTATGTCCAGCAAGAAAACAGCCTGAGAGTGAAAGTAGCAGCTGTGTAACAGCTCCCAACGCGTCTCCGAGAGCTCGCGGGCAGAAGAGCAGAGCCTGGAGCCTGGCAGGAGCAGCAGGGAGCGCTTACAGCGCCCGAGTGGAATCGCCCAAGCTGGAGCTCGGCCAAGGCAAGGGGCTATTGCTGTGGTGCCCGCAGGAAGCTCAGCTCTGATGGTGTTCGTGTCTCGTTCACGTCTTGTTCAGGCTGCCACAGGTCCCGCAGCGGGTGGGATGGGCACATCCAGCCACCCCGGCACCCTCATCCCCATCTCGCCCAGCCTGGAGAAGGCAACGCAGGCCCAGCTGAACATGCAGCGCCCGGCCACGAGCAGCTACGCACCTCCTGGGACAGACACCAGAGCCATTAGGGTTACGAGGGAGTCTCCAGGCTCAGGTTTTCAGCAGCTGGGATGGGTCGGGGTTCTTGGCCCCTTCCCAGCTTTATTTTGCAGCTCCGCAGAGCAAGGCGGGAGGACGGCCAGCCCTGCTTCACCTGCTTAGTTGCAACATCTGGGGCTTTGTTTAGGAGATCGAGTTATACGCAGGGTGCCAGGCGAGGCTGCCAGCCAACGCCAGCCTTTAGCACATTACGGAGCAATTACTGAAGTATTTCTTAAATCCCCGGGGCTGGAGGACAGCTAGCCCACACGCCTACCCTCCTGCAGTGAGGGCCAAGCATCCCTGAGTGTTCAGGCTGGGAGAGGAGCACCACACACCCCGACACCTTCCCCCTCTGCCCCAGAGGAGGTTTGCCCAGAGGTTTGTGCAGCTCCCCACACAACCTGTCCCTGGGTGGGTGTTCAGAGGTTTTTCCCCCAGCACCTCTGCTACGGCTCCCTCACTGCTGGGCTGCGAGGCATGGTGGAAGGGCTGAACCTCTTGTATGGAGACAGACCTGAGCGACACACGCAGGCTTTCTCAAAGCTCCCCTTTCTCTTCTCTGAGAGGAATCCCCTCCCTTTGGCTGTCCCTACAGACCAGGCACCCTAAATGCTGCCGACACCACAGCCCAAGCAAGCCTCTGCAGTGAACCTGTCAGGCCCTGAGGGTTAAAAGCGATGGGGAGCAGCTCGTTGCTCAACGGGATAACGGCAGGGCGAGGGGGGACGGCTTTAAACTAAAAGAGGGGAGGTTTAGCTGAAAGGTTAGGAGGAAATTCTTCATTATAAGGGCGCTGGGGCGCTGCCACAGGCTGCCAGAGGGGCTGCGGGTGCCCCAGCCCTGGGGGCTGGATGGGGCTGGGGGCAGCCTGGGCTGGTGGGAGGGGGCCCTGCCCATGGCAGGGGCTGGAGCTGGGTGGGCTTTGGGGTCCCCCATAGGGACACAGCCCCCGAGCAGCGACACCGGGGGGGCTCCGGTGACAGCGCGGGGCACGGAGCGCTGCCACAGCCCCTCCGGGCACCCTCCGTGCCGCCCAGCCGCCACCCCGTCCCTGTCCCCGTCCCTGTCCCCGACCCCCCGGCACCCCCCCAGCCCCCGGCAGCCCCCGGCCGCGGCCCCACCTGCCCCCAACGCCGCCGCCGCCGCCTCTCCGCCTCCGCTCAAAATGGCGGCCGCCACCGCCGGCCTCTGCGGGGCGCTCTGCCCCGCCTCCATTTTGGGTGAGGGCGGCGCGGCTTCACGGCGGGCCGGCCGGGGCCGGGCGCCGCCATCTTTGCTGTGGGCAGCCCGCCATGGCGGTGGCGGGGCTGTGGGGACGAAGGAGGGGCAGAGACTGGTCCTTCAGGCCCGGGGCACCGGGAAAGGCTTTATTGCCTCTTTTTTGGGGCTTGCGTTGTTGGTGTCCCGGCCTCCGCAGCCCGCAGAGGTGTTGGGAGGTGTGGGGGTGTGAGCCCAGTCCCCAGAGCGTCCCCCCCCCCCCCCCCAGCAAAACCCCAAAGTGAGGAATAAGAACACAGAATCATAAAATCAGAGAATATTCCGAGTTGGAAAGGACCTACAGGGGTCATGGAGTCCAACTCCTGGCGCCGCAGGGGTGTACCCAAAATTTCTGACCATACAGCCACAGGACTATATAGCCATAGGACTATATAGCCACACGACCATATAAGTACATGACCATATAGCTATACGACCATATAGCCACACAACCATATAACCAGAGGACCATATAGCCATACGACCATATAGCCACACAATGATATAGCCACATGACCATATAACCACACAACCATACAGCCATACGACCATATAGCCATACGACCATACAGCCACACAGCTATATGACCAACAGCACAAGGCGGCCACCAGGACCCCAATTCCCCTTCCTTTTGGGCTAAGGCGAGAGCGAGACATAGACGAGCGTGGCGGCGATCAATCCGATGCTGAAGCACACCTTGAGGAGGTGCGGCACCGAGCTGGAGCGTGGCCCCGAGCGCCCGGCTGCGCCGCACAGGGGCTGGAGGACGCGCTGCCGCTGGGTCAGGATGGCGGCGCGGGCGCCCCGCCAGGCTCCCGGGCCCCGCAGGCGGTACTGGTAGGGCGTGCAGGGCCCCAGCAGCACCTCCAGCGCCAGCGGGGGGTCGGTGAGGAAGAGCAGGGGCAGGTTGGGCTTGACGCCCAGCTGGCAGGCCAGCTCGTCCATGTAGGGGATGTAATCCACCTGGATGGTGTGCCGCCGGCTCGCCACGTACCTGCGGGCAGGGAGGGAGGCTCGGTGTGTGGGCACCAGGGAAGGGGTGACGGCAGGGGGAATGCTTTGTAGGGTCCTTACCGCTTGGCCATCTTCTCCTTGGTTTGTGCAATGTCGGCCAGCATGGTGCTGGTTGGCGGCAGCTCCTGCAGCCCTGGGGAAGGAGAGGAAGGAGGGAGAGCCGTGCTCCCGGCAGATGCGGGCCTCTGTACCCAGCGTGGCCTCTGCTCGTGCTTTGCCACCAAGCAGGGAGCAAGAGGGAGGCATGTGCAAAGAAAGAAAAGGGAGAAAGTAGGCTGCAGGCAAGAAGACCTGTTACCAACCCCGCAAGATTAAAAAGTGCAAGGCTTGTTGTGAAATGCAGTGTTGGTTTTTGTTCCTACACAAGAGGAGAACAAAAGGAGGAGGAGGTGCCACCAGCTGCACCTGCTGCACGACTTGGCTTTGCTGCACCTGGAAGATCCTGGCTGCACCCTCCACCCACCTCACTTACCCTTGAAGACGTGGGTGGCCCAGCGACACTGGAGCTCCGAGATGGGCATGATGGCTCCCAGGGGCTGGATGAAGCCGATGAAAGCCAGTGTTGGCTTCTCCAGGCCGACGGGGAACATGAATTTGTAGAGAGAGGCCTGGTTCTCCACCACCTTCACACACTCCTCGAGGAAGGGGAAGGAGAAGCTGTACCCCGTGGCAAAGACCACGGCGTCGATGTCTTCCCTGGTGCCGTCCTCGAAGATGGCAGATGTCTCCGTGAACTCCTGGATGTTGGGCTTCACCCGCACCCTGCCCGAAATGATGCGGTTGGGCAGGTCGTCGTTGATGGTCGCGTGCTGACTGAGGGCCCTGGAGGACACAGACAGAGCTCGTGGGGCCAGGCTGGGGGCACCAGCAGGTCCCCGCGGCACTGCCTGGGTGCTCACCGGTGCTGGGGCTGCAGGCCATAGAGCGAGTGGTCAAAGCGGGCGTTGAGCTTCCTCTCTAGGACGAAGTTGCTCACGGAGAGGGGCAGCAGGCTCTGGAGGAGCTGGATGAAGCGGCTGAGGTAGGAGAAGTCGAAGGGGTAGCCACCTTCCGCCACCCGGTGCATCACCCAGGCCCCGCGCTTGGTGCTGAGGAAGACCTGGGAGGAAGGAGAAGGGAGGCAGCGGTGTCGAGCCACATCCCACTGTGGTCCTGTTCAGGTACTCTTCGACCCCACTGTGCCCCTTGGGTGGATTGAGAGGGGATGAGGCGCTTTGGATGGGTGCAGTGCTGGGGGGAGGGCAGATATTGTTTGGTGCCCTCTGGAATCGGATCGCTCTTTCAATAAATACCCTAGTGAGGGACATTTCATCTTGCTGCCGGCCCAAACTCAGATTGCTTGGGCTGGGAATAAAATCAGGCTGGGAGCAAAGAGGAGCAGGAGAGTGTCGAGCCTGGCTGGCTCCGCAGCTCACCTGCTTGGCCGTGTGGCTCAGCTCCACCGCGATATCGATGCCCGAATTCCCGGTGCCGACCACCACGACCTGCTTCCCCGTGAAGGCCCGCGGGCTCTTGTAGTCCCGGCTGTGCAAGTACCAGCCCTCAAAACTCTCCAGCCCTGCAAGAAAAGAGCAAAGCCGTGCTGGGTGCAGGTGGGTGGCCTCGGGAGAGGTAAGCACCTGGTGGCAGGGGCGCGGGGCGTACCGGGGAAGGCGTGCAGCGGGAGGTGCGCGTCGGTGTGGTGCCCGGTGCACACCAGCACGGCGTCAAAGACATCCGACTGCTGCTTGCCCTCGCTCTCGGTCACCACCTCCCAGCGGCCCGTGGAGGCGAAATCGGGGCTCTTGGACACGCGGCACACGCTGGTCTGGGCAGGGGGGAGCGGGAATCAGCGTCTTGCAGCCCCCCGACCCCTGTGTCCCCCCCCAAGGTCCCCGTCTCTCACCCCGAAGCGGACGTGCCGCAGTAGGTCGAAGCGCCGGGCGTACATGCGGAAGTACTCCATGATCTTGGAGTGGTGCATGTAGTTGGGGAAGTCGTCGGGGATGGGGAAGTCGCTGAAGCACATCATCTCCTTGGAGGTGTTGATGATGACGGAGCGGTAGATGCTGGCGCGGCCCTCCTCGGGCTGCTCCTGCGGGCGCGGGGCACGGCTCAGCGCCAGCCAGGGGGAGATTTGAGGGGTTCCCAAAGCCCCCCGTGGTGCCGCTGCCCCACGAGCCCCACAGGGTGCTGGTGTCAGCTCAGTGGCTGTTCCTGCTCTCAGTGTCTCTGCCTTGGCTCTGCTCCATCACTGTTCTGCACCCACCACGGGCAAAAGCAGCGTTGTTGTAGCCAAGCAGCCCCAAAACCCAGGCTGGTGCCGTGCAGCGTGCCCCAGGCTCCCGTGCTCGTGGCAGGGCAGGGCAGGGCAGCGAGGCACGCCTGGTTGGCGGGGGTCCCAGCGAAAAGAGGCAGCAGCAGCGCTCGGCGGGGGCAGGAACAAATCCGGGGGTTCCCCCGGGCAGGCAGCGCCTGGTGCCGGTGCGTGGGAGAGGCAGAGGAGCAGGGAGAGGAGCAGCCCGGGCTGCCAGGGCCGGGCTGGGCAGGAGGGGACGGGGACAGGTAGGGAAGGGACGCCAGCAGCAGCAGGGCAGCTGGGGAGCTGCGGGGTGGGCACAGGGGAAGGGATGGGTGGGAGAGAAGCCAGCGGGGAAGGGAGGGGATGGGGAGAGCGAAGCCGGAGCAGCGAGCCCCAGGGTGAGGGCTGGCCCCAGTCGCGGGTCCATGGGCAGCCTGAAATGGTGTGGGGCTTACCTGGAAGCGCCACAGCCCCCCGATGTCCCCGCTCCTCTCGAAGCAGGTGGGCTCCAGCCCCTCGTCCAGGCAGCATTTCAGGGCGCACAGGCCCGAGGCGCCGGCACCGATGACGGCCACTCTCTGCGCAGCCATGGCCGGCGGTGGCAGCAAGGTGAGGCTGGCGGGGGGCACAGGAGGCGTGTGGGGCCGCTCGGGCAGCACCAGGCGTCCCGGTGCTTCCCAGCAGGGGTGGCCGAGGGCAGCGGGGGCATTGCGAGAGGTTTCATCCAGACGTGATCTACAGGTTCCCACGGCGCCGCGCCACACCTCCCGCCCGCCCTCCCTCCCTCCGCAAAGGGGTCATTATCTTCGGGAAGCACTTCACCACCTCGGAGAGCCACCCCCAGGAATTTCCTGGGTGTGGGGGCTGAGCCGTGGCCCCGCTCCAAATTTTGGCAAGTCACGGGGTGGAAAATGAGATGGGGGGGATGCTCCGGGCACCGCTGCCAGCCTCGGTGTGTGGTGGCCGGGGCAGCCGGCGCTGTGCCAGGTCCCCAACCCGTGTCCCCATGGGGCCGTGTGTGACAGGGTGGGACATATCCGTGCTGCTGTCACCCCAGGCATCTGCTCCAGCTCCGCGTGCCCCAGACAAGGCTGCTTTGCCGTGGATGTATGGGTGTGTATGCATAGCCCAAGCTGTGCGTGTCCCCAGCACGCAGGGGGATGTGAATAATAGGACAGGTTCCTGGCTCTGTTTAAGACACTTTAATCCAGTTAGAAAATTCACCGTGCCTTCGCCGTGAAGGTTTTAGCATCGGAGGAGGCCCCTTGGGTATGCAGGTGACAGAACAGCCCGGCCAGTCCCCGCTGGGTGCCAGCGGTGCCTGAGCAGGGTGGGATTTTCCCTACACAAGGGCAGGGTTTTTCCCCCATCCCGCTGCAGCCGCGGGGCATTATTTGGGGCTGCCACATCTGGGAGGCTCCAGTGCCTCAGCTTCGCTGCTCAGGGCTGTGCCAGCAAGCGGATCGCCCTCCAGGCACGGGGGGCACGGCTGCCGTGGGGATGCACGGCCCCCCCCTGCCCTTGCCAACCCCACCAGGCAGCGAGCGGGGGCCTAGAGGAGGAGGAAGATGACGGCGAAGACGGCCACGGCCACGGCCAGCTTGCGGAGGAGCGGCAGGACGGAGGCCGAGCTGTTCTCCTCCACGGGCCGCGTCTGCAGGGGCTGGAGGACGCGCTGCCGCTGGGTCAGGATGGCGGCGCGGGCGCCCCGCCAGGCTCCCGGGCCCCGCAGGCGGTACTGGTAGGGCGTGCAGGGCCCCAGCAGCACCTCCAGCGCCAGCGGGGGGTCGGTGAGGAAGAGCAGGGGCAGGTTGGGCTTGACGCCCAGCTGGCAGGCCAGCTCGTCCATGTAGGGGATGTAATCCACCTGGATGGTGTGCCGCCGGCTCGCCACGTACCTGCGGGCAGGGAGGGAGGGCTGGAGCCCTTTCTCTGGTGGCACGTAGCCACGGGAGCCCACCGGCAGCCCCCGCTAGCCCACGGTGCCCCTGCCTCATCCCAGCTGGTTCCTGGCGGGGTCTTACCGCTTGGCCATCTCTTCCTTCTTGTGCTTGATGTCAGCCTCCATGGTGTGCCTCGGCGGCAGCGTGCTCAGCCCTGGGGGGAAGAGGCACACCTCAGGGGGCTGCACGAGCAAAGGCACGGCTGGCTGCTGCCTCCCAGACACAGCTGGGCACCGTCTGCCCCAGCTGTGGGGCTGCAGGCTCCGGGGGTGTTTTGCCTCGCTTACCCTTGAAGACGCGGGTGGCCCAGCGACACTGGAGCTCCGAGATGGGCATGATGGCTCCCAGGGGCTGGATGAAGCCGATGAAAGCCAGCGTCGGCTTCTCCAGGTCGACGGGGAAGACGTATTTGTAGAGGGAGACCTGGTTCTCCACCACCTTCACACACTCCTCGAGGAAGGGGAAGGAGAAGCTGTACCCCGTGGCAAAGACCACGGCGTCGACGTCTTCCCTGGTGCCGTCCTCGAAGATGGCAGATGTCTCCGTGAACTCCTGGATGTTGGGCTTCACCCGCACCCTGCCCGAAATGATGCGGTTGGGCAGGTCGTCGTTGACGGTCGGGTGCTGGTCGAAGACCCTGGAGGACACAGAAGGAGCTGTCAGGGCAGCGGGGTGGGGAGAATCTGCGGTGTCCTGCCCCAGGGGGGGGGCTCGTCCCCGGGGGTGGCGTTGGAGGGCGCGTCCCTCGTCACCTGTGCTTTGGTTTCAGGCCGTAGTGCGCGTGGTCGAACCTCATGTTGAGCTGCCGCTCCGCGAAGCCGCTCGCCATGGAGGAGGTGAGCAGCTGCTGCATCAGGGCCTTCAGGCGGGTGGTGAAGACGATGTCGATGGGGTAGCCCTGCTGCCCAACGCGGTTGAAGATCCACGCGCCGCGGCGGGTGCTGAGGAAGACCTGGGCGAACGGGAAAGTCACCTCCTGAGAGCTGTGGTGGTCGTGGGGACACCAAGGACCCCCAAAAATGGGTGTCCTCGTGGAGATGGTGGTCCCAAGCCTGCGGTGTCCCACCTGGGGACGGTGCCACCGGGCACGGGGACGCTCTGCCCGCGGGGACCCCGCTGCTGCTGCTCACCTGCTTGGCCGTCTGGCTGATCTCCACAGCCAGGTCCGAGCCCGAGTTCCCGATCCCGATGATAACGACCCTCTTGTCCCTGAAGTCCTGCGGGTCCTTGTAGTCACGGCTGTGCAGGTAGCGGCCCTTGAACTTCTCGATGCCTGTGGGGAGGGAGGAGGGATGCTGTGCCGGGCTGGAGGCCCCCCCAAAACGAAGCAGGATCCGTGCTGTGACCCCGGGGAGCCTTCCCTGGCTCTGCCAGACCCACCCCAGGGCCAAACCACGCAGGAAAACCCATGGAACCGGGAGAAAAAGCAGCGAGGAGAGCAGGCACAGCCACAGCACGGCTTTTTGGGGGCTTTTTTTTCACAGCGAGGGGCGCGGGGCGTACCGGGGAAGGCGTGCAGCGGGAGGTGCGCGTCGGTGTGGTGCCCGGTGCACACCAGCACGGCGTCAAAGACATCCGACTGCTGCTTGCCCTCGCTCTCGGTCACCACCTCCCAGCGGCCCGTGGAGGCGAAATCGGGGCTCTTGGACACGCGGCACACGCTGGTCTGGGCAGGGGGGAGCGGGAATCAGCGTCTTGCAGCCCCCCGACCCCTGTGTCCCCCCCCAAGGTCCCCATCTCACCCCGAAGCGGACGTGCCGCAGCAGGTCGAAGCGCCGGGCGTACATGCGGAAGTACTCCATGATCTTGGAGTGGTGCATGTAGTTGGGGAAGTCGTCGGGGATGGGGAAGTCGCTGAAGCACATCATCTCCTTGGAGGTGTTGATGATGACGGAGCGGTAGATGCTGGCGCGGCCCTCCTCGGGCTGCTCCTGCGGGCGCGGGGCACGGCTCAGCGCCCCTCTGTCCCCGGCCCCGTGCAGGTCACTGCCTCGTGACGGAGCCAGGGGGGTTCTGCCACCGTGAGGCTCCCCAGGACCCACCGGGACGTGCACGGATCCTGCCCCAGGACCGCCCCGTGGCCGGCTTCGGTGCCCTGCTGACACCCGCAGCCAGCACGGCTTACCTCCAACCTCTTACCTCAAACCTCCACAGCCCGCCGATGTCCCTGCTCCTCTCGAAGCAGACGGGCTCCAGCCCCTCGTCCAGGCAGGCTTTGATGGCGCACAGCCCGCTGCTGCCCCCGCCGATGACGGCCACCCGCCTCGCCATGCCGCCCTGCGCCACCCAGCCTCGGCCGGGGCCGCTTGTGGCCTGGTTTTATGGCGCTCGGCGGCGAGGGGGAGCCTCCCCTGCCCTCACTCCTCCCACGGAGCCACGGGGCAGGCTGCCAGCTCTTGGCTCGCTCCGGCTGCTTCGTTTTTCCGGCAGAGATTTGGGCCAGCAGCCGCCCCGGCACCCGCTTGGGGTCCCCCGCTGCGGGGGGCACCTCGGGGGGCTGCCCGGAGCGGGGCAAGGGGCAGCTCAGCCCCGCGGTGTGCACGCTGGAAAATCAAACATTGCCTTGAACTTTTACCTGCAGGATTATCGGGATCAGCCCAGACCTGCTTACGCCGAACGCCGCTGGTACCCTGTGGGTGGGTGAAGTGGCTCTGGCAGCCCCGGGGGCACCCTCCCCACGTCACCCACGTCCCTGCAGCCGTGGCTCGCTCCTGGCCGCCCCTTTCCCAGCCCCGCAGCCCCCCTCGGCTCTGCTGGGACCCCTCTGCCAGCTCCACGGGGCCAGCACAAGGAGGACAGCTCGTCTGGGCTTTCCTGCCGTCCCTCCCCACCCCGCTGCGCTGCGAAATGGCTGCACGGCTTGCTGTCGTGCTGTCCCCTCTCCTTTGGCAGCTGCCAGAGGAACCGAAAGTCCCCACAGGCCGGGACTCTGCCCCCGCTGTGCTCACGACCACAACCTCTGTGCTGCGTGGGACGGGCTGCCCGGCACCCTGCTGCCCTCACCGTGGCCTCGTGTGGGCATCAGTGCCATGGCTTTTTGGTTTTTTAACTTGATTTTTTTCCAGGGACTTAATGGCCACGAGCAGCCCCACCTGGCCCCAATCATTCCTCACACCCCCAGCGCTATTTAAGCATTGCCCAGAGCCCTCGCTCCCTGCCTGCCGTGCCTGCAGCCTCGCCACCATCAATTTCCTGATTATCTGCACTCTTGGCTCATTTTGCAAGGTACGGTGGGATCAGCCCTGGCTGGCAGAGTCCCTGGCAGCTCTGCTGTTGCCCTCTACTCCCCTGCGATGCCTTCCCCCATAGGGCAGAAGGGGATTGCTGAAGCCCTGTTCCTCGCCTGCCGCCCAGTGGAAGGAGCAGCCTCACCTTCAGGAGGGTTTTGGGGAACGCAGGCAGGGATCTGAGCAGCCCTGGGCTGGGTGAGGGTCATGGCTTTCCCCTAACCCCCCAGCGAGGCGATTCCCGCAGCAAGGGGGAACGTTTTAAGGCCCCAGGAGAGGGTGAGGCAGGAGCCGGACTCCCGGTGGTCCTCTCCTGCCAAGAAAAACTGGAAGAAAAGGTTGCCAGGATGAATGGTGGCAGTGCAGGGGAGCCGAGGCAGTTGGTACAGCTCCACGTTGTTGCCCCTGGGTGACTGAAAATCCTGTGGACGGGGGAAAAAAGAGCTGCAAAGCTCTACACAGTGGCGTGAAGAGCAGGCTGCTGCTGCTGGGGGCTGCGTCCCCATCCCCTGGAGATCCCATGGATGGCCCAAACCCCCGGCTGCCCCCTTCCCTTCCCCGCAGCACTGGGAGCCAGGTGCCCGTGTCCCTGTTGGCCTTGGTGCAGCGCCTAAACCAGGGGCGATAGGAAGGAGACGCATTGCTCAGGAGGCAGAGCTCTTTATAAACCCGAGGACAGCCCCCAGCAGCATCATCACCTGTATTTACAGCGCACAGCTAACATGGGAAACTGCAGGGAAACCTCTGTGAAGCCCCAGCTATTCCACCCACCGCTGGCTAATGCAGCAGGTGCCCGGCGAGGGCACCCTGATTCACAGATCAGCAGCGAGCTGCCGGGGGGTGCACAGACCCCTCCCCGGGCTCTGCGTTGTCCCTGGGGAGCGCTCGGCGCCTGGAGCAGGGCGAGACAGCACCTAACCACAGGCCTGGGAGCCTGCAGCGTTGCTAGTGTGAAATTGTGGCTGGAGAAATATCAGTTCGAGTCCCAGTAGCCCCCTTTCTCTCTGTGTGCGTGTGTGGAGAGAACGGGGTGTGAGCCTCCTCCTCCGGGAGGCTCTCAGTGGGTCCAGAGAGCAAAGAGGGCAGGCGCGTTGAGCGGGGAGAGCCAGCAGTACTCCACCACGCTGTACAGCCCGTAGCCCAGCAGCAGGCCGAAGAGCACGTCCGTCACGTTGTGCCTGCCCAGCATCACCCTGGAGACGCCGACGACGAGGGCCCAGAGCACCACCAGCACCCGCAGCGGCACGGCGAGCACCAGGTGGTGCAGCACGAAGCGGCACACCAGGGCGGCGCGGGTGGCGTGGCCCGAGGGGAAGGAGTACTTGTCCACCGAGACGGTGACGAACATGTCCATCTTGTTGTGCGTGGGCCGCGGCCGCCGCACGATGCCTTTCACCACCGCCACCAGCACCAGGTCCAGCAGCAAGGCTAGGAGGAGGAAGAGGAGTGAGAAATAAGGTTAATTTCCTCATGGGAAATGAGACAAAAACAGGAGGTGAGTTGTGAACTAAGGAAACGCAGAGCTACCAACGCCTGCCCAGAGAAGGCAGTCTGCTCATCCAGGCTTCTGCCCGAGCACACCTCCATCAGCACTCTGCTGTACGGCATTTATTGGTGTAAAACCCAGCATTTGCAGCTCAGGGCTCAAATCCTGCCTTGTTTTGAAAGCCCCAGCAGGGTTAACGTTCCCTCCTGCCTCTGCTGACTCAGCATGGCTCTGCACACCCTGCTTTGACCCAGGTAAATGATCAATCCACCTCAGCTGCGCCTTGGTGTGAGGGGGGGTCCCTGTGTCCTCAGTGGGTCTGGGGGCTTGCAGCTCCACATCTGGCTTCTCCCTGCTGCTGGGGGCACTGGTGTACAAGTTAAACACCCCATTTTTAAGAGCTGAGTAAAAGGTGAACTAAACAACAGCAGCTTGCTCCCAGGAGTCTAAAGGCTGCTGTGGCAGAAGTCAGAGGTGAAATGTCTGAGAAATGCTCCGTCAGGACTTGGCAAGAGCAGCTGCTCGCACCGGGCAGCGCCTTTGCTATCTCAGCCCAGCTTGTGGTGCTGGCAGGAGCTGCTTCTTCCAGGCAAAGCTTGTCTGAGAGACTGATTTCTGCCCTACGGCCTGTGCCTGGGCACAAAGTCCTTCCTTCGGTCACTTTAGTTTACTCCCTTTGGTTAATCATTTAAGAACAAATGTTATTTGTGTTTTTTTTTTTTTTTTTTTTTTTTTTCTTAGAAGTAAACCTAGTTCAATCACTTCTTTTGGGAGATTCAGCTCATTCCCCATGTGGGTGCTGCAGGACCCCAAGGTGGGTGGCTCTAGCTGGACGCAGCCCTGGTGCCAGAACAAGCTTGCTCTGAGTAATGGTTTTATACTAAAACAGGGCAGATTTAGATTAGATATTTGCAATAAATTCTTCACTATGAGGGAGGTGAGGCACTGAACAGGCTGCCCAGAGAAGCGGTGTTTGCCCCATCCCTGGAAGCGTTCAGGGCCAGTCTGGATGGGGCTGGGGGCAGCTTGGGCTGGTGGGAGGTGTCCCTGCCCGTGGCAGGGGGTGGAACTGGGTGGGTTTTAAGGTCGTTTCCAACCCAAACCATTCTATGGAAAGAGGGCAGAAGCCACCAGCTCCCTTCCCACCAGTGCTGTAATTTAGCCACGTGCTGCTAAATGGAAAAGATGCACTTCCCACCAAGCAAACCGAGATTCAATCACTGTGAGACACCTGTAATTTCCCAACTTAAAAGTTGGGAATCCAGAAAGGTCTGTTGTTCTGGCGCTACCGCTGCTTCAAAGCGAACAAAAATGAATTTACATATACCTCCCAGGACAGGATGCTGGAGGGAAAGAGTACAGCACCAGGTGTGATTAAAATGCATGCTTTGGGTGAAGTTTCCACATTGGCTTTTACAGATCAGTGCCTGCAGCGAGCCCACGGGCGCAGTGTTTGGAAACTGGAGCTGCCATCCAGGTGCCACACGGACACAGATGTCTGGAAGCTGGAGCAGCCACCCAGGTACTGCAGCTCCGGGCAGACATGCCAGCTGCTGGGAACCAGACGGCTCCCCCCGGGCTGTGACACCCAGCTTTTCTCAGCCCTTCCCCATCCCTCGGGCCCCATCCTCCCGCCGTGTTGGCCCCCTCCCGGCCTCACCGAAGAGCAGGTTGAGCAGCACCTCCCTGGCGGCCGAGCTGTCGCTCTGGCAGAGCCCGTAGAAGGTGCCCAGCAGCCAGGGGATGCCGTGCCCCGATACCTCCACCACCTTCAGCAGCGGCCGGGCGCTGCCCCAGGCCGAGGCCTCCCCGGCGCACACTCCCAGGCGCTTGGAGGCCCAGAGGTCGACGGCGAGCAGGGAGCTGAGGGCGATGCCCACGAAGGACGGGTTCAGCCTCATGCAGTCCTCCTCGGGCAGCGGCGGGGGTGCGGAGCCCCCGGACTCACGGCGGCGGTTCGGGCTGTCCGGGGCCGTGGGGCCGCGCTGGCTCAGCAGGGACACGAACTCCGGGCGGCCGGCGCGGCGCTCGCGGCTGCTGCGAGGGCTGGGCATGGCGCCGGGATGGGGACCGGGACCGGGATGGGACCAGACCTGGAGAGGCCAAGGCGGGTCACCCACTGCTGGGCTGCCTCCTGCTGTCACCTCACAGGCCCAGCTGCCCCCGGTGCCCCCCAGGTACCTCCCTGGTGTCCCTCAGTGCCCTTGGGTATCCCCGAATATCCCTCTGGTGCCTCCTGGTACCCCTCTGGTGCCCCCTGTACTCCCCCAGTGCCCTCCGGTACCCTCCCAGTATCCCTTCAGTGCCCCCAGTATCCCCCAAGTGCCTCCTGTACTCTCCCGGTGCCCTCCGGTACCCTCCCAGTATCCCCTCATTGCCCCCAGTACCTCCCAAATGCCCCCTGTACTCTCCCATTGCCCTCCAGTACCCTCCCAGTATCCCCTTAGTGCCCCCAGTATCCCCCAAGTACCCCTCTGGTGCCCCTTGTACCCTCCCGGTACCTCCCCAGTGCCCTCTGGTACCCTTCCAGTACCTCTTGGTGCCCTCCGGTACCCTCCCAGTATCCCCTCAGTGCCCCCAGTATCCCCCAACTACCTCTCCGGTGCCCCCTATATCCTCCCAGTATCTCTCCGGTGCCCTCCGGTATCTCCCCGGTGCCTCCCGGTACCCCTCCGGTTCCCCCTGTACCCCTCTGGTACCTCTCGGTGCCCACCAGTAACCCCCCAGTCTCCCCCAAGCCCCCCTCCGGTGCCCCTTGTACCCTCCTGGTACCTTCCCGGTACCCTCCGGTACCCCTCAGTGCCCACCAGTACCCTCCCAGTATCCCCTCAGTGCCTCCCAGTAACCCCCCAGTCTCCCCTAACTCCCCCTCCGGTGCCCCCTGTACCCCCCCGTTACCCCCCTATACCCCCCCGTACCCCCCGTTCCCCCCGGTGCCGCCCCCCGTTACCACAGCGACCGCACCGGGCGCCGCCGCCTCCTTCCTTTCCCCTAGCGGCGGTGCCGGCGGACGGTGGCCGCCGAGGGCCTGAAAAGCAGCGGCGGCGGCGCCTTCGCCCTCCCGGTGCCGGTGCCGGTGCTGGGCGGCGATGGCGATGATGCCGGGGCTGGGGGGGAGCGGGCGCTGTGCCCCGCGGCTGGGCGGGGGGTGAGCTCGGTGCCACCGGCAGGGAGGAGCAGGCAGCGGCCATGGGTTGCCTGCAGAGCGTGGCGTGCAAGGCGCGGGTGCGGCGGGAGCAGATCGTGGTGTCCGACGTGTCCGCCACCATCGAGCCCGCCGCCACCGCCATCGAGGAGAGCTCGCCCGTGGTGCTGCGCTACCGCACGCCCTACTTCCGCGCCTCCGCCCGCGTCCTCATGCCGCCCATCGCCCGCCGCCACACCTGGGTGGTGGGCTGGATCCAGGCCTGCAACCACATGGAGTTCTACAACACCTACAGCGACCTCGGCGTGTGAGCTGCGGGCGTGTGGGGTGGCGGCGGTGGGGTGCGTGGTGGGGTTGGTGTGATGTCTTAGGGGCGGGGTGAGGGGCTGCCGGGGGTCCCGGTGTCGTTGCGTGGTGGGGATGGGGGCTCTGGGGCTGTGCTGTAAGGGGTTGGAGGTCGCGGTGTGGTGCTGTGAGGTGGTGGGGTCCCGGCACTATTGTGTGATGGGGATGGAGGGCCTGGTGCCGTTCCTTAAGGGGTCAGAGACCCCATAGTGGTGCTGTGAGGTGGTGGGGTCCCGGCACTATTACATGATAGGGATGGAGGTTCTGGTACCATTCCTTAAGAGGTCAGAGACCCCATAGTGGTGCTGTGAGGTGATGGGGTCCCAGCACTACTAAGTGATGGGGATGGAGGTCGTGGTACCATTACGTGATGGGGATGGAGGTCCTGATGCTGTTCCTTAAGAGGTCAGAGACCCCATAGTGGACCTGAGAGGTAATGGGGTCCCAGCGCAGTTACATGATGGGGACGGAGGGCCTGGTGTCATTCCATGAGGGGCCAGAAACCCTAGTGTGGTTATGTGAGGTGATGGGGTCCAGGTACCATTATGTGATGGGGATGGAGGTCCTGGTGCCATTCCTTAAGAGGTCAGAGACCCCATAGTGGTTCTGTGAGGTGATGGGGTCCCAGTGCAGTTCCATGATGGGGACAGAAGGCCCTGGTGCCATTCTGTAAGGGGTCAGAGGCCCCAGTGTGGTGCTGTGAGGTGATGGGGCCCTGATACCATTACATGACGGGGATGGAGCCCCTGGTGCTATTCCTTAAGAGGTCAGAGACCCCAGTAAGGCCCTGTGAGGTGATGGGGTCCTGCTGCCATTACATGATGGGGACAGAGACCCCACTGCCATTCTGTGCAGGGTCAGAGACCCCAGTGTGGTCCTGTGAGGTGATGGGGTCCCGGTACCATTACATGATGGGACAGAGGCCCTGGCACCATCCCATGAGGCACCACAGACCCCATAGCAGTCCTGTGAGGGGGTGGGCCCCCAGCGTGGTCCTGTGAGGGGTCAGGGACCCCGGTGCCATTACATGATGGGGACGGAGGCCCCAGCACGGTTCCCCGCTGTCCTCCCTCGACACCATGACCTCGTGTCCCTTGTTGCCACCCTGCTGGGAGCGTTTTGAGGTGAAACCCTTTGAAGGCTCCACGCAGGTGGCTCAGGAGGACACCAAGGAGCACATCTGCAGCCAGGCCCGTCCCCGGCCCGTCCCACCGACCTCATTTCTCCCGGTTCCTTCCCCGGGAGCAGCAGAGCCCTGATTTCTCTCAGACAGTGAGGGGGGGCTCGCAGAAAGCCCCATGGGGCCCGCGTGGCCCCAGCTGGGGCTGGAGCAGCTCCCCCGGCCCCGATCTGCCTGGGGCCCTGCCTTTGCCTCGAGGTGCGGTGACGTTCCCATTTTTTTGGGGTAAAGATACTGGCATGAGGTGAGCCTGACCTGCCTCGAGACAGACCCAGCACAGGTGATCCTTGACTACCTCTCACTCTGGGTGGCTTTAAATTTAAAATCATGGATTCAGCATCCAAATCACGTGGGTTTTCCCATTCTTGGGACTTTAGGAAAGACGCCCGGGAGCTGGGCTAGGGCTCGCCAGAGCCAGGTGGCCGCCGTCCCCGTTCCCAGCTCGTAGCGGCCACGTGGAGATCCCCTGCCTCGCCGCGCACGCCTGGCGGTGTTCGTGTGGGCCGCAGCCAAGATTTTGGCTGGAATTTCCCCCCCCCCCCACAACCCCAGCAGCGCGGCAGGGATTTCATCACAGCGGCAGCAGGCGTAATTGTGATATTTAATTGCTGCACATGTGTCTCAGCCTATATTTAGGGGTGTAAGAACGGCAGACGGAGCTGCAGGCATGGGGGGAGCTGCTCCAGGCTCGGCGTGTGCGGTCGTGGCGGTGCTGCAGCTGACACACAGCGAGGTGTTTTTTTCTCTTTTTCTCCTTTCTTTCTTTAGATCCAGAGCTGATTAAGGAGAGCGTGACCCGCGAAAGGCTCAGAAATGAGTTTTGGCCCGTTTGGTTAGATGGCAGGTTAATTAAAATGCTGTTGTGCTGGCAGAGCGGAGGCTTCTGCTGGCCCCGACTGACTCAGCGAAGGAGCTGAAGACAAATTTGTGCTTGAATGAGGTCCTCGGTGGCTTCCTGCAGGTGGGAAGATGGTTCCCAAGCTCTGCTCTTGAGTCAGCGCTGCCGGAGGGAGGATCTGGTGGCTGATGCCAGAGACGGGCTCTGGTGCGTGGCTCTGGCTGGGCACGAAGCCTCCAGTGGCTGCAGGAGAAAGGGCTTTTTCTGGGGGATTTCGGACTGAATCGTTATCCCTTTATCTGTGCTCTCTCCCCCTGGTCTAAAGCAGGTGCTGGCACACAGGGCCTTGCCTCAGTCCCTCCCTTGCTGTCTCCAATTCCCCGATAACCTTCCCGTTCTCTCTCTGTTCCCTAGGTCGAGCTGGGAGCTGCCCGACCTGCGAGAAGGAAGAGTAAAAGCCATCAGCGACTCCGATGGGGTGAGCTACCCCTGGTACGGCAACACCACGGAAACGGTGACCCTGGTCGGCCCCACGAACAAGATCTCCAGGTTCTCGGTGAGCATGAACGACAACTTCTACCCCAGCGTGACGTGGGCTGTCCCCGTGAGCAACAGCAACGTGCCGCTGCTGACCAGGATTAAAAGGGACCAGAGCTTCACCACCTGGCTGGTGGCCATGAACACCACCACCAAGGAGAAGATCATCCTGCAGACCATCAAGTGGAGGATGCGAGTGGACATTGAGGTCGATCCCATGCAGCTCCTGGGGCAGCGGGCACGGCTGGTGGGCAGGACTCAGCAGGAGCAGCCCCGGATCCTGAGCAGGATGGAGCCCATCCCGCCCAACGCACTAGTGAAACCCAACGCCAACGATGCCCAAGTCCTCATGTGGAGACCCAAGCGAGGCCAGCCCATCGTCGTGATACCGCCCAAGTAGCGCAGCACCGGGGCGCGTGCCGACGCGCGGGGTTCCTGAGCCAAAGCAGACCTCCTGGGTTCGCCTGCCTTTCGTAGCTGCGCTTGGAAACACGGCTTCTCCTCAGCTGGAAAGAGAGCGTCAGCCTGGCCCGGCCGCCGAGCTGGTGGATCCCCCAGGAGGTGGATTTGAGGGCTGGTGGCTGGAAAAGAGGCTGGCTTGGCTAACCACCTCCTGCTTGCCTGCAGGGAGACGTGAGGAGCGAGAGCGCCATCCAACCGTGCCTGTGGCAAATGCTGCTTCCACCCCGCCAGCCGTAGAAGAGTCGAGACCACGCCTGCCAGTCGGGGCGGGGGGCTCTGCGCAGCCGCCCTGCCCCTGGGTGTCTCTACCTATGCATTTGGGATGGATAATCAGCCCGTTGTCACGCTCGCTGGGACTTGGCAGGGCCTGGGAGCAGCGCGGGAGCCCGGTGACAGGGGGCGTCTGTGCCCGAGAGGGGCTCCCCGCAGCGGGACGTTTTGCATGCATCTCGGTGTGTTTGGAGTAGTCGTGAACGTAGGAGGTGGCGTAGTTCATTCCCATCTTGGAGTGAGACCTAAGGGCAGGTTACCCGTCCCTTAGTTTTAAGGTGCACTAAATCTTTGCAGTTCCTCAACCTCCCCCTCCCCATCCCCGCCAGCCCTTTTCTTTCCTTTTTATTTTTATTTTTATTTTTATTTTTATTTTTATTTTATTTTATTTTTTTTTTGCAGAAGCAAAAATGAATCCTCAGCCAGCAGAGAAGCCGCGCGCGGCGGCGCCTGTTTACCCAGGCGCGGGAGAGCAGGCAGTTACTGACGGCGTTTGCGTGGTAGCCAAAAATCCTTGGAGGTACTCCAGGATTCGGGTGCTTCCACTGCCGACGGGAGCCCGTGAGCGACAAGTTGGGCGCTTGCTCATCTTCCCTGCAAACGCCTGCTCGTGTGGGGACCTCATCCGGAGCCACCCGCGGAGCTGAGCAGCTCAGGGGTGCGCACGGGGAGGAGGAGGGCGCGCTGCCTCGTGCCGCTGCAGCTGTCTGGCAGACAAGGGATTCCTTTTTACTTGCCTTTCTCCTCGCCCCCTGCCCTTGCCTCGCCGCCCGGACCGCTGGCATCGTTCTGGTCGGCGAGGAGGTGCTGGTGCTGCGGGCTGGGCACTCAATTCCCTGCTTTTTTTGGCAGGGGAGCAACATTTTTTCTCTTTCAGCTGTGCCCTGGTGGTTGCACCCTCCTGGATGCAGCAGAGGCAGGAGCCATGGCGGCTCTGCCCCTGCCCAGGGCCAGCTTCGGGCTCCCTGTGTTCCCCGAGGGGCCTGGGCAGACGAATGTGGCTTTTGCTGCTTTCCCTTCTCTCTTCGCTTCGCCCTGCTGTCCCTCTGTCTGTGAGGTTTTGCTGCTGCGGGGCTGTGGGGTGCTTCCCCAGCGTGGGACACGCACCCCAAGCCTCTGGGAGCCGCTCCCTGCAGGCAGAGGGACTCCCCAGGCGTCTTAGACCAAAAATCCCTGTGAAATCCCCGGGCTATTCATGATCCTTGGTAGCGTTCGCCACGGGTTTGGCTCCTTCTGTCCCTTCTGGAAGCGCCGCGTGCCGGCACCTCGAGCACTTCCAGGCGCTGTGGGCTGCGGCCCCGCTCGGCCTGGCGCAGGCAGAGGGGTTTGGTGGGCTGGGATCCGGCCGATTTCGGGTCAGTGAGGGCTGGGTGAACCCTTCTGCGAGGAGGGCGTGAAGGGGAGGCAGGCGCCGGGCTCTGGTTTGCTTTGCTCCCCTGCAGGGCGCCCCGTTTTTGGGAGATTCGGCCAGGGTTTTCATACCGACGCACAATCACAGCCATCGCTGACGTTTCCTTTCTCAAAAGTGTGCCTGGCAAGCCCTTGGAAACTTCGGGTCCAATTTGTTGTAAACTTTGAGGGAGGAGGCGGAGGGGGGAAGTACCTTTCGGTGCGAAATAAGAAGAAAAAAAAAAACAAAAAAAGTGTATTTTTGACCCGCTGGGGTTTTTCCCCCAGAGGCGATGGTCAGGGCAGCGGTGCTGGGAGCAGGGGGGTGCAGGTGTGGGGCCGCCTCCTCCCTCCTTCCCTGCTCCCAGACGGCGCCTCGTTATCTCAGGGAGGATCCCGAGGTGCCCCCTTCTCCTCCATCCCCTGGCGTTTTTGGGGCCGTGCCCCCACGCCGCTCGGGCGCTGCGGGAAGCGTCCGTCCGTCCCTCTGGCTTCAGGGCATGGCTTCGTGGTGCAGGGGAACGCCTGCGGGGCAGGCGCCGGCACTGCCGCCCCTCTCCTCCCCGGCTTATTTATTTATTTATTCCCCTATTTGTATTTATTTATTTATTTATTTGGCGTTTATTTATTGATTTGTATTTATCGACGGCTGGAACGCGGGGCGGGAGGGGGGTCAGCAGGGGTGGCTGGGTCCCCCCCTATATCTCCCCCCTCCCTTCCCCGTGGATTTTGGGAGCGCTGACGGGGAGGGTTGCTCGCGGGCACCTGCTCCCATCCTGTCCCCTTTCGGGAGGGAAGGGAGAACTGGGGAAAAGGAAGGGGGACGACGCAGATGCCTGCAGGGAGGACGTCCCGTGCCCGTCCTTTCCCCGCAGAAGCCCCCTCGTGCCCCCTCCCCAGGCGCTGCGCTCCCTCCCGTGCCCGTCCCTATTTATCGGCCCGGCCTCCCGGTGTCTTTCTGTTTGGCTCGCGCTGAATTTGCTGTTGCCAATTTCCGGAGATGGTGATCGGAGCGAGGACGCGTGGGTGTCGCTACGGAGGAAAGAGAAGATCAGGTATTCTGCTGCCGTCTGGGGAAAATCGGAAGGAAGAGGAGACGAAAGCTGGTTTTGCAGAGTGCCTTAAACACAAATGACTTTACCGAGTAGGGGGCTTGGACTTCTGTCTTTGGATGTTATTGCAAACTCGAACAAACGTCGCATTTCACTTCTCTGGGATTAAAAGCAAAACGTTCGACCTGTGCTGGAACCCAGGTGTTCTGTCTGCTTGAGTAACTCCGGCTGCCTCGGGCTGGCAAACTCGCAGGGAGCAGAGGGATGCAGAGGGATGCTCACTGCCCTCTTCCCTTGGGCAATCAGATCAAGGGGAGGACGTTTCTTGCCACGCTCCTGCAAGAAACCAGCAGCTCTCGCAGCTTGTGGGTGACTTGGGAAGCTGTCAAGCTTGGGGAGTGCTGAGAAAATGCCCAGAGAAGGGAGGTTTCCCCTTTGGAATTGCAGCTCCCCCTCCCACTTCTTGCAGAAATATTCCGTGTGTTGTCCCTGACAGCAATTAGGTATGAATGGAATTTATTTTGGCAACGAAAGGGGGAGTTCCCAGCCTGAAAGGCAGCTGCTTCTAGGCAAGGATGGCCTCAGTGGGGTGGCCTGGCTGGGGTCTGTGTCGGGGTGCTGGAGGACAGGCACTGGCTGTGAGGGCACTGGGAGATGCTGGGGTTTAGGAGCAGGGAGGAGTTTGAGGGATTGTATCGTGCCCTGGGGAGCTACCTCCTGGTCCAGGCTGGCGTTCCCCAAGCAGCCAGCTCCCTCCTTCCCCCACGAGGCTCCTCGAAGCAGGGACAGCACGGCTGCCCTGCAACCTGCTGCTATTTCCCCAAGTGCCCGATTTATAGGGCAGTCACAAGGCACCCCGTGGTGCTGCCACCAGCCGGGAGCGTGGGCGCGCAGCCCAGCCACAGCAAGCAAAATCATTCGGGTGAACCCCAACAAAAACAGACCAGGGACACCGCTCGTAGTCCTGAAGACCAGTTTATTCCCTCTATTCCCTCTTCCATAAAAGCTGAAAATAATCAGGTCAGCTTTCAGCAGGAGATGAGAAAGCAGTAAGTGAGAGATTTTTGTTCTGCAGCTCCTCCACCTACGGAGGGGACCCAACGCAGTTGTTACCGGGTTAGTGACGGCCGCTCCTAAAGGCACACGGCAGCTTGGAGCACCCTCAGCGACCTGCTGGGAGACAGGAGCCCAGCAGGACGCGCCTCGGGGCCTGGCTGCTGCCACCATCCCGCTCAGGAGCAGCTCAGCGTGAGCCGTGGAGCTGCCACCAGTCTGCTAACCTCCTCCTGGCAGGGCTGATTCAAGGCAAGAAAACACCCGGGGTTGTAGTTTGAGGGGCTGTGGGATAGGACATGAGGGCCGTGGGGTGGTTTAGTATGGGGGTGAGCTGTCAGTGAGTGTCACACGGGGCTGGGGACGTCGGATCCGGGCACGGGCAGCGCTGCCGGCTGCGTCTAGGGCCGCTCACTCGGGCTGCGGGGTGTAGCGCAGGTACTTCTTGCCCGACGGCAGGTCCTTCGTGAAGACTCCTTTCGGGAACAGCTTCTTGGCCTCCTCGTCAGCTAAGGTGGGCACAACCATGACGCTGTCGCCGGGCTTGGGGGGGAAAACGGGAGGTGTGAGAGCAGCAGAGGCGCTGGTGGATGCGGCTGCCCCCCAAACGCTCAGCCCCAGGCACGCGCCCTGGGAGAGACGCCAGGAACGTGGGTGGTGTGGAAAGGGAGAGCTGCACCCTCTGATCCAACGGGATCCCACAGCCCAACCCTTCCCTGCGGGGAGGAACAGGAGTTTGGGCAGTGCTATATCTCTGTGCTTGAGCCTGCAGCTCGTATTGCGGGGCCTCAGCACCTCTCCCTACCCCTCGGTGACCCCCGAGGGGAGCAGGCAGATGTTTCGGTGCACCTCAGCATCCCCTGTCCGTACACGGCCCGGCTGAGCTCTGCTCCCCTCCTCACCTTCCAGTCCACGGGGGTAGCCACCTTCTTGTAAGCTGTCAGCTGCAGGGAGTCCACCACCCTCAGGATCTCGTCGAAGTTCCTCCCGGTGGTGGCCGGGTACAGGATGGAGAGCTTCAGCTTCTTATCCGGGCCGAACACGAACACCTGAGCACAGGGAGGCAGAGTCAGGCTCTGGGGCCAGGCAGAAGGTGTTTGTCCTACTGCATCTGGGAAATTTGTGTCCTGTGTGACTTGGACAGGAGGGGTGGCCATCTCCTAGAGCAAACACCGACTCCCAGGCATGTGGAGCACAGCGTCTGCTCCGGGAGCTCCTCCTCCTAACGCTGCCTTGTTTTGCTCCTTGAAATTTCTTCCCCCTGGCCTTTCAACACAGGCAGAGAGGGGAGAGGGAAAGTCCAGCAGATCAAGGACTTAATATTCCCTCTCCGTCCGGACGGGCACGAGGACGAGCTGGTGCCAGCAGCATGACGGAGCTGTTGCCAGCAGTTCAGGGCTGCGCCAGCTTCTTCCCGCAGCACAGCTCCTGCTCCCAGCCCCGGGAGGGCAGCCCAGCTCCCCAGAGGGTCCCATCCACGCGGGTAAGCTGCCCCCACCTCGCTGCCCTGCAGAGGGGGGTCACCGGGCACAGAAAGCTGCCGGGCCGGGCACTCACCACACGAGCAGTCAGGGGCATGCCGTCCTTGTCCCGCTCGTCGGGGTCCAGCATGCCCAGCTTGACGGCGAGCTCCCGGTTCTTATCGGCAATGATGGGGAAGGGGAGCGTCTCCTCGGGCTGCTCCCCGTTGTAGGCGTTGATGTCCTGCGGAGACAAAGCCACTCAGATGCTCGTGCACGGGGGACAGAGGCTGAACCACACCGTGTTCTTTAAGGAACATTTTTTTTTTTTAACTGTGCTTAAGGAACATTTTGTTTTTTCACCCCGGGGAAAACCATCAGCTCCCACGGATGCTCTCCCTTGTGACCAGTTTGTGAGGCTGCTCCCCGTGCCAGTCCTAACCTTATCTGCTTCTCGCAGGAACTGTCTGTTGCCCATCTCTGAATCCAGTCTGGATTTGGCCAAAACACTGGTGTTATCTCTGTAGCTTGCAGTGCCAGCTGCACGCGTTGTGCCGAGCCACAGCAGGGCTGGAAAAAGCCTGCTCAGGGCAGCACGAGCAGAGCAGCTGCCAGCATGAAAGCAAAGTTATTCCAAGGTTTCTGCCCCAGAACAGAGCTGCCTGTTCCTTCTGTCCTCTTTATGCTACAGGGGAACAAACCAGACTCCAGCACGCCGCTGCTTTGCAGGATCAGCTGTGAACATTCAAGCCTCTCTTCCCTGGGCTTTAAGTGTGTGGGGCCCTCTGAGGAGGAACGTGGGGAGGGCAGAGTTGGAAATGCTGCCCCAGGCAATGCCCAACGCTGCTCAGAGCCTGCTGTAAGTGAGAGCAGGCAGGCCCTGTTCTGGCACCCCCAGGCTGACGGTGGTGATGTAAGGGGCTGTAACCCTGCCCTGGCTGCTCAGGATGCTGCAAGCAGGTCAAGTGATGCACCCGTGGCAGGATGTTGCCTTTGAAGCGTTTCTCTGTGCTTGCTTTCACCCCGAGGCCTTGGTGAGTCAGTGGTGTGCTGCAGAAAGGGGCTGTTCATCTGCTGGGCTGCCTGCCGGCCTGTCTGGGAGGGGATGGGTTCTGCTCCTGAGCTGCCTCGTGAAAGCAGAGCCGGGAGGCCAGCCCGTCTCTGAAGGCCCTGCGGAGCTGCAGGAGGCCGTGCAGGGAAGTTGGGCGGTGACACTCATGCACGCCTCTCTCTGGAGTGGGGATGAAGAGAGCTGAGAAGCCCTATGCAAATCTCACGGACTGTAACTCCTGGTAAAACGCACGTAACTTCACGCTGCAGGAAATCTCCATACAAAACGGCTTCATAACCCCCACCCTGTTTTGCAATACAACACACGACTTACTCACTTCCCTACAAACCATCTTTCTTTCCAGAGTCCAAGCCGAAACCAGACAGCATCAGCGCCATTTATCCACCCCGCTCACCCAGGCCAAGGCAGCAGCAATCAAAGAGGGGCCTGAAACCTCCTCTGACAACCCCGCGGCAACCACTCGGGAGCCAACCACCTCTCCACATGCCCCAGACCTGGTGCTGCCGAGGCAGATCCCATCTTTAATCCTGCTGAAGGAGCAGGATTTCCCTTCAGCCAGGTCTTGGAGCAGCAGTGCACAGACCGGGGAGCCAGGAGAGCAGGATTCATCTCTGGCCAAGGTACAGGCTCGTTGTGAGACCTTGAGCAAGCCCCTGGGTCGTGGCTAGGGGGTGGTTGAGAAGAGCCGTGACATCTTTGGCTGGGAAAGCAGAGCTGGGCAAAGTGACACCACAGCTCTGGCTCTGCTCCGCTCCACAGCCCTGCTCTTTGCTGCCAGGCCAGCTGTCCCGCCCCGCTTATCAACTTTCCAGGCCCTGTCTGCCCACTGAAACTTGGCACCAGAGGAAGCAGAGGTCTCTTTGTCGTTTCACGTGAAATTTCAGCCGTTTTTCCTGCCCATTTGCTCCCCTGGATGGAATGAGCTTCATCCAGAGAGAAAGCCCAGGAACGTGGGGGATTGTTGCACAGAGAGATCCAGCTGCCCCAAGTTTTGCTTGTTCCTCACACTCCTAAGACCTAGCGAAGGAAAATGCAGCTTCTAGATCTCAGTCTAGCACTTCACACAGACCACTTTTGTCCAGAGGCACCTGCCACCGAGGCGTGCTATCTCTAGCCAAGCTGCAGGGCTGGGCAGAACCTCTGCGGCCTCAGCTCCTACCAGCTGCCCTCCCAGTTCAGGGAACTCTCCTCCTGTTCCCACCCAGCTGGGGCCCAGTTGCTGGGCACTGAACAAAACCTGCCCCACCTTTGCTCTCCCTCTGCACCTTTTATTGCTCTCCTGTAGTCTGTGAGATGGGCAATTCCAAACACAGGCTGCACAAAAGGCCGCAGCCTGCTGTGGATTTATCCCCACCGACTTGATCTTTTGCTCTGGAGGACACTCACAGGTTTTCTTTCAACAGGTGCAGAGGAGAAATTTCCACACCAGAGTGTCTGAGGCCTCTCCCAGCCTGGCAGCAAGCTCCCTGCAGCTCGGGCTGCTGCCCTCTGACTTTCTCTCTGGTTTTTGGGCTGTTTTTCCAAAGGTGCTATTCCCACCGGCGCCCTGAAACTGCTCTGCAACTTTTCCTGGTTTTACCTGAGGTTGTGCTGAATCATTTTGGAGCACCAGCAAAGGCAGCTCGTTGCTCACCTCCTGCAGGCTCTCTGACTATGCTGAGCACCCCACGTCCTGCAGACCCTGCAGGAAGCTCGCTGCTTCCCTCCCTGGACACAATTTGGTGCTTCCCCCATCTCCCCGCAGAGCCGAGCCTTCCCTTTCAGCGCTGATTTTCATTTGAAAGCCTCCTGGAAATGTAGGGTCTCTGTGGTAGTCAGCAATACCCCTACAGTTTTTCAGAGGGCTCCAGCAAACCAGGACACGAGGCTGTGTTATGAACCACGACCCAAACTTTTGGTTGCATTTAATGGGATCTGCCCGGTGGTTCCAGCACAGAGACCCCACTCACTGCCGTGGGGTTTGCGTGCTGTTTGTCCCCTGCCCCTTCCGAGGCTCAGTGGGCCAGGGCCGTGCACCACCCAGGTACAGAGGTCAGTTTAAGCAACACCACCACTTGGCAGCTCCTGAAACCACTCAGTCCCTAAATAACGCCAGATTGTGCAAATTCTCACCTTTATCGCTCCTTATTTGCATGCGTGCCTCACTCCCGGAAAAACCGCGAGCACCTTCCCATTTCCAGAGTGAAGGGAGGCACGTAGCTCACCCGGGGGTTGCCAAACCCTGGTTTTACCCTTCCCAGAGCTCGTTTCACACCCCGTCACCTGGCCCCACACCGCTGTGATTGAGGTTTCCCATTGGTAGCTGTCCTGCTCCTTATTTCTGCACCATGCTTCCTAGGGATGGTTTTAGCTCGTGCACGCTCTCCCTCACTGATTTATGCTCAACGTGCCCTTCTGCCTCCTGCTTTCTCCCCCCTGCCCGACACCCCCTTTGGCCACCTCCTGCCCCATTGAACCACCCAGGCACCGAGTGCTTGCGCACACCCCATCCTCCCGCAGCCCCGGTCACCCCGCTACCCCCCGGTCACCCCGCTGCCCCCGGTGCCCCCGGTGCCCCCGTACCTTGCTCCAGGCCAGGTGGTCGGGCACGCTGTCGATGGAGAGGGCGATCATCTTCACGTTGCGCTTGCTGAACTCCGCCGCCAGCCTGGCCGCCCGGCCCAGCTCCGTGGTGCAGACGGGCGTGAAGTCCCGCGGGTGGGAGAAGAGGATGCCCCAGCTGCCGGCACAGCGCCACGGGGCCGTGAGGGGTGGGCACCGGGCTCCCCCCGCCCCGCTCCCTCCATCCCTAATCCCAATCCCAACCCCAATCCCAATCCCAAACCCGTCCCGGTGCTCACGAGTCGCCCAGGAAGTCGTGGAAGCGGATGCGGCCCTGCGTCGTGTCCGCCTCGAAGTTGGGCGCCTCGTCGCCCAGCAGCAGCCCCGGCATGGCGGCGGCGGCACCGATCCGGATCCCGATCCAAATCCCGATCCCAATCCGGATCCCGCTCCCGATCGCGGTCCCGCTCCCGGTCCCGACCCGAGGCGCTTCGGCTCCGCTCGGCTCCGCTCGGCTGGGCTCGGAGCGGGGGGCGTGGCCTCGCAAGCCACGCCCCCTCCCCCTGAGGCGGGCGGGCGGGCGGGCGCTGAGGCAGCGCCATGGCGGCCATCGTCAGCGAGCTGGAGGCGGCCAAGAAGAGCCTGAGCGAGGCGCTGGGCGAGAACGTGAAGCAGTGAGTGCGGCCCAGGACCCCCAAAACCCTCCCCATTTAACCCCTTTAACACCCGCCTTGCTGTGCCCGCAGGTACTGGGCCAACCTGAAGCTGTGGTTCAAGCAGAAGATCAGCAAGGAGGAGTTCGACCTGGAGGCCCGCCGGCTGCTCACGCAGGACAACGGTGAGGGCAGGGGCTGGCACCCCCCCCACCCCCCTCATCCCTCACCTCTGAGGGGAAAGCGAGAGCCCTGAGGTGTTTGTGCCTGGAGTTTGGGGCCTGGTGGCTGAGTCCCTAAAGGGAACAAGGCAGAACAGCCCCAAATCTGCCTCAGGTGGGTGCCTCACACACGGGTGTGTTACTGACGGGCTGTGTCTGTCCCCACGCAGTGCACTCCCACAACGATTTCCTCCTGGCCATCCTCACCCGCTGCCAGATCTTGGTGTCCGCGCCAGGTGAGTCCCACAGAGCTCTGCCAGAGGTAACCGGGCTGCAGGGTGTTAGCACCTGGGTGTGCTCTGCTTTTCTCAGCCTTAATGTTCGTGTTTTTTTTTGTCACAGATCTAAAAAAGCAGCCAGGTAGCGATCCAGGTTTCAGCAGAGACACTTTTATTAAAAAACAAAACAACCCTAACGTGCTGGCTGGCGGCCTGGCCTGCTGTCTGTGGTCGGGTGGTTTGGTTTCTCGGCTGGGTGTCTGTCAGGCTGTGTGCTGAGGGGAGGCGCTGCGCTGTCAGTGCTCTGCCTGGCTTCCTGCCTCCTCTGAGCTCCCTGCTGCCCCTCTGTTCCCCTCCCTCTCAGGGTCAGCATCCGAGGGAGCTGGATTTTCCTGACTGGTCCTGAAATCAAGGATAGATCTGATAGAAAAATGCTTACTGTGAATGCTTACCCCAGTCTTAATTGAGCTGTGGTCAATTAACGCAACCTCTGCAGCCGTGCTGTGTAACATTTTTAGCTCTGTAAGCACTTGGAGTGGCTGTTGTCAGAGCAATAAGCTAATTTTTGTGGCCTTCAAAAGGGCTCCCAGTCTAGAGATCTGATAGGAAGGACAATTGAGCTGCAATTTAAGATGTGAAACTGCCGTGTGGTAAGGGAGGGAGCCTGTAGCAGCTGTGGGTGAGCTAAGATCTGAGAGCAGCTTCTTGAAGTGAGCGAATACCTGTTGGTAGAGTACCTGAGGCAGCTGGAGGAAGAAAAAATAACGTAAAAGTGACAGCTTTTTGACACAGCTGGTCCTCAGCTACACCAGCTGGGCTAATAAAACGCCACTGCCCTCCCACTACCCCCGATGGAAAGAAACAAGCCTTGCTTTGTTTCCTCTCGAGTTCTCAGCACCTTTTCCTGAGGCCCAGGCCCATCCCTTCTGGCTGCCTGCACTTGTGGAATTCGTGAGATGAAAATACCACGAGGCTGAGTCGTGCTGTTCCTTGCTTTGGCCTCACTGCTTGCAGCGGGGTTATAAAATACGGGATGAGAGCACGCTTCCCCTGTGCACACCACCTGAAGTACAGAGTCTAAACTAGGTGGGGACGGGGCAGGGAGAACTGCTGACCCTATTTATGGGTTGGGAACACTTCAGCTGGGTGTGAGGGTGGAGCAGTGCTGCTTCTGGCTGGTGTTTGGTTGTTTTTATGTGTGCTGGGCTGATGTTTGTTCCTTCGTGCGCCTCTGTGGCTAACTGACCTCCGTTGCTTTATCCAGTCACGTAGTCCCATGCAGCCCTTTTGCAGCCGGTCTTTATAGACTTGAAGAGCTCAGACTTGTTACCTGCCTTCTCCAGGCTGCTCAGGAACAGGTTACAAGTGTCTTGCTGCTTTGTGCTGAGGCTCGTCCTCCACAGGCACCTTCCTTATGCTCATTATTGCTTCCTACCTTAATACCTTTTAATTTCAAGGCCCTGCAGGGACTTTTCCTCTTGTCCCTGGACTGCACAGATCTGCGTAGGTCGACTTGAAAAACTGATCGTGTGTGCTCTTAAAAGCTTGCCTCAGTACCCTGCAGGTAACGCTGTGTCCCTTGTAGGGTTTGTGTTGCTCAGCTCAGGGCAATGCAGACTCTTCCAGGAACTTTGGGGCTGCCCGGTGCTGAGACTCCTCAGCCTGGGCCGCCGGCAGATGTCCCACGGGTGTTTCGTGGGCCAGCCTGCTGCGTGCTGCTGTACCTGCAAACCCAGGGAGGCGCAGCACAAACAGAACGAGAGATGTTGCACCTGGATTTACTGCTCTCCCCCTAGCTGCCAGTCTGACACTTATTTTTTTTCTGTGCAAGAATGGAGAGGTAACGGGCTCTTATCTGTACCCTGCCTCTTGGTATGAGGTGTTTATGATTTATGGAGACAAGTACAAGCAAGTGTACTTTCCACCTTCATGTGGGAGGGACGAGGGGGGGATAAACATCTTTAAAATACTACCTTGTGCTTAAAAATATAAGTCACGTGGCTCGCGTTTCAGGTTTGTGTGACCCATTTGGAATGGGAAACCTTGCAGGAGGTGTTCTGAAGGAGAGAAATGAGTTGAGCCATGCAAACGAGCACACCTGATCCAAATTTTGCCTTCTCTTATTATTGTGTCCACCTGGGCTTGGTGAGCACCGGGTGACCGTAGCCCTTTGTGGGAACACTTTCCCCTTCCACCTGGCTAGGCTCCTGGTTTTGCGACCTCCAAGTCCCACTTCAGCACCCTGTGGATGTTTGGGACTTGGTGGAGTGGGAGGAAGGTTTGTGGCTGTCTGGATGTGAAGCATGACCGGTTCCTTTCGTTCCTGCTCAGCTCCCCCTGAGGATGCAGCAGGATCCTAAGTCTGACTTGTTGGCCTTAAAACCAGGTGGTGATGCTTCATCCAGCAGCACCCTTTGGGAAGGTTCCCTTAAATACCTGAGTGGCACCCAGCTGTAACAGGGCCGGGAATGTACCTGGAGAGGGAGAGGAACGGCCCAAAACACGCTTTCTAAACCACCAGACATTGCCTCTAGGTTGGTTTGAGGTTGGCAGTGCCAACCTAAGCGGCGTGGGAGACTGCTTTGCCTCCGTTTTCTGTTCAGAAGGGCTTTTCTGCTTGTCTGTCTTCCCCAAAGAAATTCTGTCGAGGAAACCCAGTCCAAAACCTTTCCTAACCTCACGTGGACTTGCTCGCTAAGCCTGCCTTGTTTGCTGGGTGAACACAAGCAGTACGTTAGCATGGCCCTGGAGTTAATCTCACTCGAACTGTTACCTCATTTCTTAGCTAAACGTTAACAGAGTAAGGCACAGACAGTTGCAAGCACTCGAGTTAATGATGTAAGGATGTAATTTAATTCACAGCAGTACTGAGCTGACAAAGAGATGGGTTAGAGAACTAGGCCTCTTGCCAGGGTAGCAGCAGCCTGTCATTACCCCAGGGTTGCCCCGGGCTGTGCTGGAAGGGCTGCCACTCCTGAGGGATAGCTTCGGCTTGCTCATGGTCCAGAGAGCTGAAAAGGGAGGAGAAGGAAGAAAACGGGAGCGTGAGCTGTAACCACAGGGACGTGCTTGGCGCTTGGCCCAGCCCCTGACCTTGCAAGATTAAAAATTTAAAAAAAAAAACAAACACACATTTTAAAAAAAAAAAAAAAAAAAAAAAGAAAATCAAATGAATGGGGGCTGTGAAATGGGGAACACATTTTCTGCCTGCTCTTCTCTCTCGTGGCTTTGTCTTGGTCCTTTCTTCCTGTCCTGGTGCAGCACGTCAGGAAAACCTGACGTAAGCTGCCTCCACTGTCTGGTGCTCTGGGTGCCGAGAAGAGAGACGAGGCAAATCGGAGAAAAACATTCTTATCTGTTCCTTATCTTTGAAGGCTTATCAGCAGTTGTTGGCATGGCTTGCTAACATTAATTTTCCTGCTATCGAGATTAAATAAAAAAAAAAAAAAAAAAAATTGCTAACACCTCTGAAATTTCATGCCTGAGCCAACCCAGCCTTGTCATTTGTGGCCAGGAAAGCATATACCGGGTTTCTTAGAACACTGGAGGGAATTTTTGCTGTCTTCATTTAGTGCTAGTTAGGCTTGTTGATATGAAAAGCTAGCAAAGGAGACAAAAAAAAGATTTTTGCCCTAGGCTCTTTATAACGGGGGCATAGGTAACGGTACGTCACCTGTTTGTTCTAGTCTGGCCAAGCTTTTGTTACAGGCTGTGAGTCCACTAAGATGCATCTTCCAGGCCTACTGCCAGGGACTGAATTCAGTAGCTGTTTAGTTTAAAACTTACTCGTTTCTTTTTTTTTTTTAAATGGCATTTTTAAAGTTTGGCCTCTGCTGTAACCTATTAGCCTGTAGTATGTTGTCAGGCAGAAGGTTATTTGCTACTTTGGTCTCTCTTTCCCTCTGCCCTCCAGTGGCACAGTTAGCTGAGGATACTTTGGTATGGGAGGCTGCAAAAGGGCTGCACGAGGCTCCTGGCAAGGAGGAAGGGCTGTGGAGTGGGGTAAGCTCACAAAGTAGAGATTTGTTTTTTGTTGGAAGCTTTAAAATGTCTGTCCTGGACGCACCCAGCCCTCCCTTCCTGCCTGAGGGGTCTGCTCTGCTTGTGGACGAGAGGAGGAAGGGAAAAAACAACTTGTCTCTAAAGGGCAGAACATCTCGTGAGAGCAGAAGCGATATCTTTGGTAGGTCCTAAAATGCAAGTTCTGAGACTTCTGGGAAGGGCAGGAGAGATCCTTGATGTGCTTGTCCGTGGTGTTTTCTCACATCCCCTGGTTAGGGTCTCTGGTGCAGTGTTGCAGCGATGAACAGCGACACGAGCTTTGATTTCTGGAGAGTGCCTACGTATTGCCCTGCCCTGTAACTGGCTGCTGGTTTTCAGCTCCCTGATAGGCTGTGGGGAAACTTTGTAGTGACTTTTTTAATAGAAAATGCCATCCCTATGCAAGGGTTGCTTCTAACCTCTTTTTAACAGTTAAAACTTCATAAACTTCATCTGATTCCTCTGCTTTAGCCTGATCCTTAAAGCCCTTTGTCAGGAACTGCTGCCGTGATGCACGTGAAGCGACGCGTGACCGAGGGCTTCCAGTAGCCTCGTTCCCCATAAACTGTGGTGTAATTATATTGACAAATCCCTGATAACAGCAAATAAAACCGGTGCTGTTCTCTGTGCTGAACCCAGAGCCGTGAAGCAGAGGCTGCCTCTGTAGCCACCAGGGGGCTGTCCAGACCCGAGGCTGCGGGGAGCGCTCCTTGGTGGCTCTCAGCGAGCGAACCCGGCCCGGCGCTGTGCTGAGGAGCTGTGCATGGGTGCTGTGAGCCTGGATGTAGGGAAGCAGCCGGGCTGGCCTTTCGGGAGGCGTTTTAGCTGCCCAACAGCACACGGGGCCCTTCTGTTAGGCTTAATTAGGTGGGGTGCTGCTTGCTCTGTCCTGTCTGCAGCTGCTTGCACTGTTCACACAGGTGTCGCTGGTTCCTGGCCTCAGCAGCATTTGCAGTTCTTTCCCCCTCTCCTTTCCCCTTCAGTGTGAGGTGAACAACCGACCTCAACACCTAACTAGTGCCTGAGGCAAAGCTTGCTAAAGTTGAGAAAAAACTGTAAGGGCAGGTGCAGGGGGTCAGGTGCTGACCAGAAGCATCCAGCTTGCGGCCAGAGCTGGTTGTGGAGCTCCGGGCAGCCCCGTGCCACCTTCCTGCTGGAGCTCACGGCTCGGTCCTGCAGCGTGGCTTTTCTTGGAGCCTGTGCTCATCTCTCCTTCCACCGTTGGTTTTTGTGGTGCGTGGCCAGAAATTTCTGCTTTAAGTAACAGGTAGTGAGCAAGTCGGGCTGGCAAGGGGCTGATGAAGGAAAGGCTGCCACGAGTGTGCTTCCCAACACACTCCTGACTTTGGGTTGTGGCTGTGGGTTCTGTGTTATGGTGCAGCCAGCGGTGAGGATGTGAGGGATACAGCCCAGAGCTGCAGCGAGTGGGGCTGAAAAGGGGCTGCCAAAGGGAGGGGGGGCTTGCCAAAAGAAACCTCTCACAAGAATTACTTCTTCTGGCTTGTGGCTGTTGGACTTAGGTTGAGGCTTAGCTGGAGGCCAAATGTTAAGGCTTTTCTGCACGGGCAGCATTACTCTGGCTCTAAAGCAGTGATGCCTGTCAAGATTTTTTTTCTTCTCATTTTGTAGAAGGTGCTGGATCTCTGCCGTGGCCAGGTGGCTCTGCAACTAAACCTGGAAAGCCCAAAGGAAAGAAGAAGATTTCTTCAGTTCGACAGAAGTTTGATGTAAGTGTCAGTGCTCAGATGGCCTCGGCTGCCTGAAGTGTTGTCAGGTGAGCTGCTCTGCGCAGCGTGTAGGTTTTGTTCCGCCCCAGGATGATGGGAGCACATCACACGTGGTCTGTGCTGCAGGAGCTGGCAGGTAGTGGCTGCTGCCTCTCCTGTGGGAGCCTCTTGGGAGAAAGGGTACAGTGTGGCTGACTCTATTAGACCTTGGAGAGCCCTGGGAGAGCCCCTAAATGTCAAAGCTGCACGAGCTTGTTGTATTCCAGAAACCAGCAGAGCGACTAGCTCTGTGGTCACTGCACTAGCACTCAGCCATGTCTTTCATGCGTTCATCTTAACCCTTCTCTGTAATATCGCCTTCACTTCACGCATCTGCTAAACAGAAGCAAACCTGACTTCGTATTTATTCTCGGGCAGGCTTCCCTGGTGGTCTGAGCCCCCTCCCCAGGGCTCTTTGTGGCCTGAGTGGTTAGGCAATGTGCCTTTGGCGGAATGCTTTGTGTAATCACGAGGAGTTTTCAGTTCTAAGCCAGGTGCCGCGTTCTGGTGGGTGACAGACGAACGCACGAGATCCAGGTTGTTTTGCAGCAGAGGCTCTGTGCACGTGGTGCCCTCACGTGCCTGTTCCGCGCTGCCAGCTCAGTGTGAAGGAGGGTCAGGATGGGGCGCTTGCTCTCGTGGGTGGGTTTGGTCGGGAAGTTGAAATGGCATTCATGTGTTATTTAAAGGTAGAGCGTCTGCCTCCGAGCCAGCTTAGTCAAGTGTCTGACCACATATTGATCCAGGTCAGTTCTCTGACGAGGCAGAAAATTAACCAAGCAAAAAACCCCAAATCAACCGAAAAAAAATCCCAGGTTTTTCTTGCTGACTTACTCAGCTGGACCGGCGTTCCTTGTGGTTAGATGAATGCCAGAGCTGGTGCAGAAGACAAAGCTGCGTAGGTGGGGGTAGGGGAGAAAGGTGGGCACACAAAACCTCTAACAAGTGTGAGACGCTTGCTTGGCTGAGGGAAAGTGCACAGCAGGCTGCTAGACAGTGTGCTTTAGAGACGGGGACCTCAGAGGGCTGTGAGTCCAGCTGAAGGCTCGTTATATTTAGATGCTGCTAAAATAGTTTGCATTTCTCACAGGAATGACCTGAATCGTGATGGCGGCTCGTGTTACCTCCTTGTTTTAAAACTTCATCGAAGCTTTTCAGTAGCAAGCAGAGGAGAGTTTGATAAGCGAGTTGTGGTACAGTGAAAGTCTCGCAGTTCGGTTTGCTTGAACACCCTGTGTTTCTGCCACGTGTTTATACAAGTGTTCCTGGAGTGTTTGATAGTAAATAGTCAATAAAAGTGCAGGTTAACAAGGCTGTGTCTCACTAGTGGAGTGCCTGAGTTGTGTGAACACAGAAGTGCCTCGATATTTACTGTCATGACCTTGCTGGGCAGAACAACAGCTATGGGAATGGCCACAAGTTTGTCCCAATTGGCTTCTGGTTTCCCAAACCGCATTCCTCTTAGAGTTGCTTACACTTGGAAGGCTTTTTTTTCCAGGCACGCAGCTTTCCTGTAATGAAAGCTTAAGTCTTCCAAATTACTGTGAGGGAAACCTGCTTTCGCATCACTGGTGGGTGGATTGGTTTTTCACTTTGAGTTAAATGCCACACTGTCCTTTGAATAAAGCAGGCCCCCTTTCCTCGCCTGAAACCAAGATGTGAAAACTCCACTTCGCTGTATGTTCATTGTTTATATGTCAAGCATGCGTTTGTCATGATGCCTCATGGCAGTGTTTATTCCCGAGCCACCCGATCTGTTGCGGAGAGCGGGAAGGCAGGAGTTCTGGGAGCACATGGTGGATGAGTCAGGGTCGTGTAGTTCCCTTGCATTTTTAGGGCTGGGCCAAGCATATGTCTGGGTCCAAAGATCAGTGGCTTCTGTCCGCTGCCTCCCTGTCTGCCTGGGGACTGAGACTTCACAGGCACCACCACGAGTACTCAGAGGCACAAGCACAGTGAGGGAATTGTGCTGGAATGCGTATCGGCTGGGAAATGTGCTACTTTCGGGTATGGATTCAAGTTCTGTGATGTTTTTGTCCCTAAATAACTGACTCAGTTCTCAAAAGTAGCCGTAATCCACGCAAACAGCGGCTGCTCAGCAGCACAGCTCTGCTTAGGGTACTGAAAGCGCACGCGGGGACCAGCGTACAAAATCCAGACCTGAAATTTGGCTGAGCTGTTGCACTTAAATCCTTATTCTCGATTGAAATGTAAGAATCACCCAAGCTCAGGATAACCGTCTTTTGTCTTGGTAGGAAACTACAGTTGCTAAACGATACGGGTGTATTTTTAGCTACTAGCAGAAGGCTTCTGCACAAGAAATGACTAAGTAGCTGAGAACTCCTCGGCATAGAAGGAAGTGACTGAAAGATGTGAAAGTCCACTAACATCATCACTGGCCTGAGCAGTGTGAAGAGATAAAAGGGACAGTGACCGCATTTGAGAACTGCAGGAAAACTAAATGAATGTAGCAGGTGGGAAGTACAGAGCAAACCAGAGTAGGCGACTCGTGGCACAGCTTCTTAGGCTGTAGAATTTCTTGCTGCAGGATGTGGATACCTGAAGTATAGGAGGTTCAGGGTGCTGCGAAACAAGCTCACGGGTTCTTAAATAAAAGGATATCAATGCTGGCTTAAATTTCTTCAGTCCCAAATCATCGAGAGTTGGAAGATTATGCTGGGGGGAGGCGGGGATATCACTTTGTTTGTTTTCCTGTGATATGTTGGCTCTCCAGTTGGAGAAGGAAGGTTTGGCTAGATGAGCCAAAGGCTCTGACCAAGGCTGTATCTTCTTATGCTCTAATTTTGCGTTCATCCCAGCACCGGTTCCAGCCTCAGAACCCGCTGTCTGGAGCCCAGCAGTTTGTGGCAAAAGATCCTCAGGAGGATGACGACCTGAAGCTGTGTTCCCATACCATGATGCTTCCTACACGTGGCCAGCTGGAAGGAAGGATGATCGTAACTGCTTACGAGCACGGGCTAGACAATGTCACGGAGGAGGCAGTGACAGCAGTCGTTTATGCTGTGGAGGTGAGACGGGGCCGGCCAGCAGTGGTGTTCCCCTTCTGCCAGCAGCAAAAGGCTCTGTGCACAGTACGGGGTGGCCTCCCTCACTGGAGGGAGGAAACCTGCTTCTCCAACTGCCCCGTTGCCTTGGGAGGAGTCAAATCAGAAGCAAAGGGCTTCTGGGTTTGTGCATCTGAGATGTGAAGCCTTGGGTTTGTGCCTGCAGGCATTAATTACAAAGTACTTGTGTATGAAGAACTCGAGTATGCTCAAGTAGCTGGTTTGGTAAGTGCTGCTCCTGTCACGCAGAAACAGTGATGGAGTGGCACCATTTTGAAGAGCTGGATAAAGCTACAGATGCACATAACTGGTGTGGAAGCAGCAGACCAGATAGTAGCTGCAGATGAAGTTCTTGGCCTCAGCAGTGCATTACCCAACATCTGGTCAGATCCAAGCGTTACTTGGAGCTGTTACTCAGAGCTCTGTATGGATGGTCTCTCCAAGTCATGATCCAGAGGTCACCCTGAGTTCCCCATGTGGGAGTGAGGCCAAATTTGTGAAGTGACTGACCGTTCGCTCTAGTTTTAGAGCTGGTACTTCAGTGCAAGTAATTGTTTAATGTGAATTGTAAGACCTCTTAACTTGTGAAAGGGGTCGGGGCTGGGAATTCCCTAGCATTTAAGAAACCTCCTTGTGACATTTGAAGCTGCGCATCACATTAGTCTGTGAGCTGTACTTTCATACAGTACTCGCACGCAATGCCATGTTCTCTGTGTCCAGCTCTGTCAGGTGGTTGAGAGAGAAATGCTGCGGCCTGTCCGGGTTCCAGATCTCGTTCCCCTCGTGTCTTTACGTCCCTGTGGTCACAGCAGCGCTGCTGCTGTCTTGTCTGTTGGTGTTGTGCTTCTTATAGCCATAACTTGCTAGGATGAACAACCCAGCACGTGTGACCATAATACCACAATGGTTTTTCATTGCAGAACCATCTTAAGGATATCCTGACCTCTGTAATATCCCGGCGGAAAGCCTACCGCCTGAGAGATGGCCACTTCAAATACGCCTTTGGGAGCAATGTTAACCCTCAGCCATATCTGAAGAACAGTGTTGTTGCTTATAACAACTTAATTGAAAGGTAAGGAGTTCTCAGCACGTGGTTAATCTCAAATGTAGTTTGCTGAAGTTACTCTGTTTGGTTTCTCTTACTTAATGGAATCTGTTAATAATGGTGTTCAGCTTTCACGCACAATGAAAGTAGCAGGGCTGTGCTGCTGAACAGGGAGGAAGGATGTGGGGATTTTTCAGCAGCAAAGTTGAGGGCAGTGGTAGGTCTCTCCTCCTTGTCTGTGCCCATCTTACTGGCTTGTCAAGGCGACCCTTTGCCTTCTGAGTATTCTTATTAATTATTGCTTGTAGTGAGCGGTACAGGAGCGAGTTCTCAGGACAACTGCCTGTGGGCAGAAGAGCCCAGCCTTTGTTGGGACACCACCATTGTGCCATGAGATGTAGATGAGGACCTGTGTCCAAATGTATAAATGTATTAACGATTCCTTTGCAGGGCTTTCTGGTCACTAGAGCTCCGGAGTCATCTTGGTTTCCAAAGTGTTGAACAGCTCGTGCTGTGTCTGGCAGTGTGTGTGTACACGAAGTTGTGTTTGTCTATGGCAAAGCTTCTAGCAGTTGACAGGAGGTCGTGGGTGTTTTAAAATTTGGTTATAGCACTATAAATGCAGTCTAGTCCAAACAACTCTGCCTTCCAGCTATGCTCTTTCAGTTTAATGTTTTGAGTGCCATCAAGTCTTAGACTGGGTGGAAACTCTTGGTTGTGAATAACAAAAGCTACCAAATGGCACTTAGTTATAAAGCAGGTCTGAAGCATGCTGAGGATCAGTTTCCATTGTTTTTTATTAAACTGGAATTTCACAGGTTTTAATTACAGATAATAGAATTTCATATACACAAGGGCTAAATCAGCAAGTACAGAAAAACAGCAGGAGCTTGACCCAGCATTTGGGTTTCTTCCCAAACTAGTGCTGTTCCCTTGACTGAAAGGCTTTCCTGCTTGCTCTCTGTACAGCCCTCCAACCTCTGTGACACCTTCTGCTGGTCAGAGTCTAGCTCCGCAGCCCCCACCTGATGATGCTGAGCAGCAGGCAGCGCTACTCCTGGCATGCTCTGGAGACACCTTGCCAGCATCCCTCCCTCCCGTGAACATGTATGACCTTTTTGAGGCGTTACAGGTAAGCTCTTCAACCTACACTGTCCTGTGTACCACCTACCACTCCAAATTTAGTTTACATGCATGGAGAGGGATTTGATTTCATCCTCCTGTCTGTTTCAGTCTTTCCCTCTCAAATTTACAATTATTCGGCTTTGTCTTGCTCCTGCTAGTAGGGAGCAGCTGACAGTCAACTCATGGTCTCAGGCCTGTTCTGCCCCCCTAGATCAGAGAGGGCTGCTGAGGAAATCCCTGTCTCTACATAAGAACTCTTCCTCTGCAGCAAGACTGCAGCGATCGTATCAGAACTGAGTTAGACTGAGGTTTTGATAGGAGTGCCCTGAATGACTTGTCTGGCACGTCCCTTTTTCCTCTTCATCTTCTGCCTGGGTGCTTAGAGGAATACTGGGGTCCTGGCACGCAGGCTGCTGCGGTGACCACCCCGATGCTGTGGAGGTGTCTGAGGTGGGCTGGATGCATCTTCCCCTGGAGATGCCTGACTGTGGGCCCCTCTCTTTTGCATTCAGGCTAATTAGAATGTCTAAAGCTAGCTCTGAGAAATTCCACCCCCTCTGTCCCTCCTTGATCTCTGCTGTTGTGAAAAGGCCTGGAGATTTTTATCTCAAGGCTGTGGAGGCAGAGTGTTCATAATACGTGCTGTAGTCAAGCGTTTGTGCTGTGTTTGGTCAGACAAAATGTTTTTTTTATGGTTTTGGATCAAAATAATGACTTCCTTAGAAAGTGGTGTAACAGGCAGCAGTTCTGTGCTGGCTGGTGTGCCAGTGCTGACAACTTCGAGCTCTCCTTGTGCTCCTGCCCTGCAGGGCTGGCTCTGCTCATCCTGTCAGACACAGGTTCTCCATGGGGAAACGAGCATGAAACGTGTTTTTGACCTCACCTCTAGGTACACAAAGAAGTTATTCCAGCACACACTGTCTACGCCCTAAACATTGAGAGAATTGTCATGAAACTCTGGCATCCAAACCACGAGGAGCTGCAGCAGGATAAAATCCATCGCCAGCGCCTGGCAGCGAAGGAGGGCCTCCTGCTCTGCTAGAGCCACGGAGCCAAGCTCAGGTGGCTCCAGTGCTGCTCCTTGGATTGACACTGGGCTGCTTCTCACAAACCTGTGTCGGCATTTCGAGGAAGATGTAAGTTATGAGTCAGCTTTTCCTATGGAAATATTACGGAGTTGTGGTGCACTTTCTCTGCTTCCCAAGAGTCGTGTGCCATGGAGTGCTTGCAGCAATCCCACTGAATTGGAAAGGAGGAACAAGAGACTTGTTTGCAAAGACTTTTTTTTTTTTTTTTTTTATAAAGAAAAATAAATGTGAGGGTGAAAAGAGTTGGTGTTAAAGGAGGTGTGTGTGTGTTCTTTGGGAGCATGATGTACCTGTCTCCTCACCTTCCCTTCTGAGCTCTGTCTCCAGGAGCCCAGTCTGACTTCTGTTGCAGCTGGTGGGATCTGTGCCATTCAAGTAGGAACAGGGCGGGCTGTTGGGAACTGAAGGTGGGAATAGTGTAAGGTGACATTAGCTCTCTTATACCGGGGGACTTCTGATTAGAAACTCCACATAAACAGGGTGAAGAGGGAAAGTCTTCTCTGGTCTGTCTCGTAGAACTGTTCTGCATCACAAAACATGAAAGGTGCACGCTGGCTGTTTTGGGGATCTCACCAGTTATCAAATATGCAGTAAAACCAAGGTTGTGAGTAATGCTTCTCCTGTCAGTCTAGTCTTTGTCCCGTCCCTGTCCTGGAGTAGTGGTGTTCAAATGTTTTAAGAGTTCTCTGGACCTGTGACAAGAGGTGTTCCCTATCTGTCAGGACAGCTGATGATTTAGCCACCCCAGCAAGGGGTGATCATCCTGAGGTGGGACAGCAATTTCACTCTTAATTTTGCTGGGGAGCAGGTCAGATCAGCACGTAGAAGAGGAAATTCACCTGTGGTGTTTCAGGTGCATCACCATCTTCCTGAGTCAGCTGGGTGCTCCTCAGATGCTGAAGGGAACAGGCTTCTTAAGACGTTAGGCATTTTCATATTACGAGTTAATTTGTTCCCTGTCTTAACCACAGCTATGCAGGTACCTTGGATGCCTTGGTTCTTTGTTCCTTTTGTGCCATTCAGACAGTGGAACTGATGCTGCTTCCTCTGGAAGATTATGAAAGGAAGCTTGTGATTGCCTCCACTCCCTTCTTATTTTCCCCTGGGAAGTATTTGGATGGGAGAGCTGTAATCTTTCTCTTTTCCTATGCAGCTTTTCTTTACTGCAACCCTGAGAACTGAGGAGCGTGCCTGCCCCTGACGTTTCTTCTCAGTTATCCTTTTATAATTTTTTCATGACCCATGTGACTTTTTGTTGGGCCAGGGTTGCCAGGAGCTGTGCAGCTGTTGCTGCGCTGTTTCGAGGGATTTGCTGTGGAGCTCGGCACAGCTTTTTGCTCTGCCTACACAGATATCAGTGGCTCCTGTCGTGAGAAGACCACTTGAGGACTATGGAAGCTGGGAAAGGCAACAGTAAAGAACTACAGTGGGGCCTGGCAGGATGAGAGCAGCTGTATACTCAGGTCACTTTTCTTGAGTTATGGCTGTGTGGAGTTAAGCAAGAGGGTAATGGGAGGGTGGAGAATGAAGGCTTCTTCTGCCCCCCTGCTCCCAACTGCTATTTTTTATTTAAGGGCTCAATCTGAATTGCTATATATGCTCATCTTAAAAGTTGACCCCAGTGGCTTTTACATGACAGTTCTTGAAAGCAACATTGAACCTAAATAACTGTATATGGCGAGATCAGCAAGTCACCCAAAGTATGGACTCCGAGGTGTGGGAGGGGGATTTCCCAGATAATTGTTATGTTTCTGGTGTAAAATGAAAGCGTTCAGTTTGTTTGCTAGAAACTTTGGGGCAGCTCTGAGGATTTCAGATGTGAAGGAAGCACGCAGCCTCTGACAGTATCACAAGTGAGTTCTGAAACACAACACTGGGTATGGCACAAGCAGTGCTGCTCTTCTGTTTCTGTGTGCTAGGAGGAAAGCTCCGCAGACGGAGCCTCTCGTTCTGAAGAGCTGAGCCATCAATTCCACACTGAAGAAAGTGGGTTAACCAGGACACCTACTGCACAGCAGAGGCTTGAATAAGGAAATCCTGTCAGCCCCATTTCAGGTGGGAAGGCTGAGAGGCTCATGTTCTCAATGCACTTTCCCATAAAATGTGCGAAGCGGTGCTTCGTAGGCTTCTGGGGCAATACAGGTGGAAGGGACACCTGGGGGCTGTTTTTGTTCACCTGCTGCTGAAATAAAGGGCTAACCTCAAAATTAGAGCTCCTGTCTCCAGATGTGAACAAAAGCGTGGTACTTCTGTCCCATGGTGTTGGAACACGCAGTGGCTGTGCTCACAGTGAAGGTTTTCATTGCATCTCACCAGAACATCACGTTGTTCCTGTGCCTGCTGGCTTCCAGCTCTTCCTGTGCTCTCCTTGTAGCTCCCCGTCAGAGCATTGCAGGTGGCAGTGCAATCTCCCTTCTGCCTTCTCTCCAGGCTGAACAAACCTCTTGCTCTCAGCTTCTCCTAAGCTGTGTGCTCTAGCCCAGACCATCTTGATAGCCTCCACTGAACGTGCTCTAATATTGGAAAATTACAGCCTGCATTTATAATCCAGTAGGAAGGGTGCAATGTACTGGAAGTTGCCACTCAAGAACTGCTGATGGATTTTCAGATTTGCAGTAGAAAGCTCTCAGATGCCACATGAAGAAGGGAAGGAGCCGGGGCTGGTGGAGCTTGAGAGGTTCACCTGGTTCCATTCATGTTACGAGCTTTGGGTAAGGATGGCCATCTGATCTCAGGATGTGGCCCATGCCCCTGGGAGAACAATGCAGAAAGGAAATCTTTCTTTTCCAGACAGTTCAGGCTGCCAGACCTGCCTGAAGCCTGACCTTGGGTCAGCTTGGTGCTGAGGAGGAACCTAGAACCGTGAACGTGTCCCTCTGCAACACCCTAAATAGTTAAACCGTGTTGCTCATGAGATGTGCAACCAGGGAAGATGTTTGTTGTTGGTTCAGAGCAGAAACATGAAGCATGACACTTGCTATCAAACACACACCACATTGCCTTTCCCTTAGCCTCTCACAGCACAGCCCTTCCCCTCTTCTCATGCAGCTGAGGGCTCTCAGTTGTTGCCCAAGCTTTGAGAGAATCCCCTGGCTGTGCAAAGCTGGGCTTGGGCCTGATGCAAAGAGGAACTCCTCTGAGGGACAGAAACGCTGCCAGCAGTGCCTAAAAATGCAGATCCTGGTTTCTCAGTAGAGAAAACTTTAATGGCTTCCTACCACCTTCCTTGTGCTTGGGCATGCTTGGGAGACATCTGGCAAAGGGAAAAAGGAGGAAATGAGACTGCTGGCATTTCTAAGAAACTGTGTGCTGTGAATGCCCAGAGCCCCAAAATAGGGTTGCAGAAATGCTCTGCTGTCCAGCCAACCCAGTAACGAAGGGAAACCTCGTTTTATGCTCTGGGTGTGGAAGGAAGTGTGTGACCGACTGCTGCAGATGGACGTCTTCAAAGAAAGCCTCCGCAAAGGAGGGGCTGTCTTTCTGCAGCTGCTTTCTCAGAACTGGAGAGGGGTGGTGGTGCCTGTTCCCTGGCAGGGATTTGGGAGCGGTGACGGGTGTGTCTTAAAATGATGTGCAGAAGGATTTGCAGGTAGTGCAGTAGCAGAAGGATGACAAAGCTCTCTTCCCAGCAGGAGGCATGGTGCCTGCTGCTAGAAGATGCCTTCAGCACCTTCAGCAGCATGATTTCAACTGGTTCCTGGAGGGAAATCACTTCAGAGAGCCAAAGGGTTTGTTGTGGTGTTGTCTTTCTTCATTGGTGTGGTTGCTGGTGTGGTGTGGTTGGCAGGAGGAGAGTTCACCAGCCTGCCTCAGTTGCTGCAGCAAATACCTTCAGGTGTAGCTGTGGCTGTAGCCTAAAAACGTGTTCTGTCCTTCTTCCCCTGGTGTTGGAGGTACACAGGTAGAAAGACACATTAAATACGATATAGAAACATGGAGTAGTTTGGGTTGGAAGGGACCTTAAAGACCATTCAGTTCCAACCCCGTGCTGTGGGCAGGGACACCTCCCACCAGCCCAGGTTGCCCAAAGCCCCATCCAGCCTGGTCTTGAACACCTCCAGGGATGGGGCAACCACAGCTTCCCTGGGCAGCCTGTGCCAGGGCCTCCCCGCCCTCACGGATATAAGGAAGAAGTTCTTTACTAATCTAAATCTGCCGTCTTTTAATCTAGAACCATTATTCCTTGTATTTGCTACATGCCCTGACAAAGAGCTCCCCCAGCTTCCCTGCAGGCCCACCTTCAGGTGCTGGATGGCTGCTGTAAGCTCTCCCTGGAGCCTTCTTTTCTCCAGGTTAAAGTTCAACCTTTGATAGTGGTCAGTCAAATTATTTGGTTATGGTCAGAGGTCCCAATCAGATGGCTGAGTTCCCCCTCCCTTTTTTATATACTCATGAAAGGCTGAGGCAGCATCAAGTTACACGTATTTCCCATCCACTTATAAGAATATTTTTTTCACTGAGAAATACCTCATCCAAGTGAAGTTCTCTTTTTACAGAACTTTAGATTCATTTCTTGCCAGGAAATGAGTTTTTGTCTCTAGATAGCATCTGGCTGCTGGGGTTTTCATGCTCACAGGTTATCCTCAGCCTGAGGATGCTCATGTGAAGCCTTGGAGGCTTGGATTTGTTCTGCCTGGGGGCAGTTTCAGTAAAAGGGCCGTGTGTTTGAGCGGTACGAGCTGCTCCTGGGTCTCGTTGGAGCACTGACCTTCTTGCAATAGCAGGGGGGTACAGCATGCAGCAGGAAATGGAAACCATCGCTGCGGTGTCTGCCCTGTGCCCAGCCCTCGCCCTTGCTGCTGGGGCTGGAGGAGGGCTGAGAGCTGGCTGGGAGGATGCTCGGTGGCTCGCGCCGCTCCCTCGCTGCGGTGCCACTTGGCGCCAGCCGAAATCATCACTGAAGATGGCAAGTATCAGTTTAATAACCGCCTTGATGGTATGGGTTATAAAGGCTGGTTATCATTAAAAAAAAAAAAAAAAAAGTATTGTTTCCATTTGAATTTCTGAAACCAGTTTCCCGTTGGTGGGTTTTGCTATGTCTTTGTTCAATTTAAATGCGCCCGGAATCAGATAGCTGTTTCTGTGCAATGACACGCCACTTCTGAAACTCCACTTTGACAAGAAGAAAGAGAAGGAGCTGGGGCTGCTTTCATCTCGCAGGAAGGGCTGCTGGCCTTGCCACGGAGCAGCCTGTAGCCTCCTTCAGCCCTCTGGCAGTCTTTAGCCCTCATTCTGGCACGCAGCAGCCTTGTGCAAGTCCTGGGACTGTGGCCCCTTCCCTCATCCTTCCAAATTCCTCCAGCCCTTGCTGCCTTGAGCCTGGCTGAGCAGTCTTCCCCAGCACATCTCAGAACTGTCATCCTGCTATAGGTGATGGTAGAAAAGCCTGGTTTAGGGCTTCCTGTTTGCCTGCTGGACTGCAGCAGTACAATTTGGGGAGCAGTCTCCCAGACAAATTGATTTATAGCTCAGGAGCTCCAGCCTGGGCTTGGCAGAGCCATCCCTGGGTGTTGTTCTGTAAGAGTTTGGCCCCAAGCCCTGCTGTGAACTACAGACCTGCTTCTCAGATATTTTTATTTTGTTATTAAACTATATGAAATGCTGATGATAGCGGATACTCCTGCGTTGCTCTAGGGAAAAGCAAAATTTCAGACATTTTCCACTGAAACTTTCATTTCTCACTAAAATGCTATTTTCCCATCAGAAAGAAATCACAAGGCAGATCAGCCTGCTTTGTTTTTACCTCAGCTCTCACCTTCTCCAAAATACTCACCAGAAGACTGCTCCAAGTTTGGTTTTGTGTTTTTATTGGGTTTATTGTTTTTATTGGTTGTTCTCTTAAAGCTCTGTAGGAAATTAAGCTGAGTAACGCTCGCCTCCATCCTCATCCAGTCGTAACACGAGGGGTTAGGGTTTTGGCTTTAGTGGGCTATCCTGTGATGGAGGTGGCTCTGTGTGACTCCCTCCAGCCTGAGCTGGACTCTTTGGCTTTCCATGGGGCTTGTGAGCACCCAGGGAGGGTGGCTGCCTTGTGTGGCCACTGCAGGCAGCAGACACCACAAAGCCTGGCAGCCCTCATCCTGCCAGCACTGTCCCGGTACTGCTCCCTTCCCTGCCCTACGTGTACAGGGTGAGGAGGTGCCGCTCGCTGCTTGCCCCCACACCCCCACACCCGGCTGAGCCGTGTGTCCCGGGGCTGTTCATGCACTGGCTGTGTTATCCCTCCACTTCAGCTTTCTCAGTTTCACTCCCGCCTGCTGTGAAAGCCAGCGCCGCTGACGCATTCAAACAGAGCTTGTGCTGTACCCGGGTGGAGGCATCCTGTTTCCAAAACAGCTGGTGCAGCCCTGCTGTCTTCAGCATCCATCTTCCCGAAGAAAAATGGTGGTGTGCTTGAGAAGCAGAGCAGAAAGGAAGTGAGCACATCCTTTCATTTTTTTAAAAAAGTACTGCAAAAGCGTCAGTCTGGGAAATAGGGAGGGAGGAATGGTGGAACGTGCTCCCACAGACCCAAGACGATTTGGGGCACTGTTGGCATCGCCCCGCAGTGCAGCTGTGTGCAGGGAGCAGCGTGTGGCTGTGCTGCAGCTCCTGCGGTTTCCTGACCCCGTACCAGCAGGAGGGGGATGGCTGGGAGCGCTTCAACCCCTGGTACAGCACTCATGCCTTTTCCTGAAGCTGCCCAGGAAAACACAGCATGTGGGGCTTGGTTTATGTTTTGCCAGCTGAGCTTTTGGGCTAAAACCTAAATCACAGCGTGGCAGGCGCTGGGTGGGACGAGGCAGTGCGGTGGAAGTTGCTGCACACCCCATGGCACACGGAGGACGTGCCCGTGCACCCCGTGCCCAGCTGCACCCTTTGGCCTCGCATGTTCCCTGTGGTTTCATGGGCTCCGGCTCCCCTTGCCCCACTTGGCCGGTGATGGGTGCGATTTGCATTATTTGAGTCTTTGGGACGCCCACGGGTGGAAAAAACAAAGGAGGCAAAGACAAACACCCGTGTGCACACAGGCCTGCGTGTACACACAGCCCTGCTCCCCCTTCCAGCCGCTGCCACTCACTGACTGGCGACGCTGAGCGCTCACTCCGGGTGCTGCCGCGCTGAAGGCGCTGCGTTTCGCAGGCTGTTGCTCACCTGGGGTTGCCCTACAGTGGGGTTGGTGTCAGGGCTCACCCAGTCTGGTGTCCTGAGCTCCTGAGGGCTTGGTGTGCACGTGGTGGAAGCGTTTGAAGCTTTGGGATTGAAGAGGCCAAGATGTTCGTGTCCCAGATCCGCTCCGCCGTGGTGCTCCAGGGATGAGCTGGTCCCTGAAAATCTGCTTGCCTCAGCAGCAAAAACCTAAATAAATTAAACAAACAAAGCTGAGGGTGATTAACACAGAGCAGCAACATCCAGCTGGAGGCTGGAGCTCACACCCCCCAACACCAGTAAGCAGCCTGTGGGGCCAGCTTGTGCCTAATGGCAATTTAGGGACCCCCAAGGGACGAGTTCCCACACACACACACTCCGGGGGCCCAGCAGGGTCAGCTCTGTCTTTCTCACTCCAAGAGGCTTAATGACATCCCTGGCACTGTCCCTGAGCCTTCCCTGACCCTCATGTGCTGCGTTCCCACAGCCGAGGAGCCCCTTGGCTGTTTTGTCACCCTATCTGCCACCAGGTCCTGCAGAAAGTGGCCTTTTTTTGGCAATACAGGGGCTGTAGGATGGCACGGAGCACACAGCACAAAGAGTTGTGCCCCATCCCACAGCAATACCCCAAAGGCTTAAGCCGAGCATCCTCCCCAGTGCCCCAAGAGGCACAGTTGGCCTCCTGGCCCCAAAGCCCTCACTATCTCCTGGCAAGGGGGCGATGGGTGCGCGGGGCTGTGTCCCTTGGGTGCCACGCTGCTGCTGGCTCAGCCGGCCGTGGTGTGGACGGGGAGGGAGTGGGGCTGAGCCCGCAGCCCCCCGGACTGCCTGGATGGCCACAGCCACGTCCAGCGGCAAGAAATGCGAGCACAGCCGGCCTGCCGGGGCGAAGGGGAGCCCCAGGCACCCCGGGCACCATAACCTCACGTGTGACATCAAAGCGCCTGAGGTAGCGCACGATGCAAATGAGCAATACCTCAGAGCTGGTGCTTAACCACAGCCGTGCTTCTGCATGTGCTGTGGGAATAATCTGACGTTTCCCCTTTCTGAAGCTCCTCGCATGAGCCCGGAGGCGCCCGTGGTGTCTCCCGCGGCGCCCTGCGGGGCTGGATTCAGGCTCGGCCATGGCTTTGCTCTGTGGGGCCGTGAGCTCTCCCCGTGCCACCGCCGTGTCCGCCTGTTTTTGGATCACCCAGCACCGCACGCGTGGCCTCGATGGTCCTGAGCCACGGCTGGGGCAGTGCCTGCGCCCAGGCATGCTGTGCTGGGGGGCACGGGCAAGGAGCACGGCTCCCATGGGTGCCTTTGAGGGCATTGCAGCGAGGGTGAGCTCCTGGTAGCCCAACACTTCTGCCCCTCTCAGGCTTGGAAACTAAATGGGTCTTGCTTTTGTTACTACTAAAATGAGCATTAAAATAAATAAATAAATAAAAGTGTGGGCCTACCAGTTCCTGCAGCCAGATTATTAGTCATGGATCCTTCCTTCCTGCCTTTCTTTCAACAAATTATCCAGACCCTCTGGAAAGGGGGTCCCAGCCTCACGCTCCCCTCTCTGCGGGGCTGATGCCGGGGCCATGCTCACCCCGTGGCTGGGTGCTGAGGGCACCACAAGCCCATCGTCCCTGCCCATGTCAGAGGCAAGAGGAGCTGTAGCTGCTTTTAAAGCTGACCCTGGGGAAGGCGAGCAGCACCAGGGATTTCCTTCAGAGCACTGGAGGCATGTCTGAGGCATGTCTGGGCACATGTGCTCCCTCAGGGCAGGGTGACGACGCGCTGTGCTGGGGCAGGTGCATGTTCTTCCCCTGCTCAACTAAATAAAGCCTGGAGAGATTCAGCGTCAGCGTGTGGTTGGGAAGGGTCGGGGCAGCAGGGGGACTGGCTAAATGCCTCTGGGGGGGCATATATGGAGCTGGGGGGAGGGCAGGGCACAGAGGTGGGTTTCCAAAAGCTGGCTTTTGCTGCAAAGCTGCAAGCTGGGGCTCAGCCTGTCCCTCCAGAGCGACCAGCGCTGCCCTTGCCCATCCCTGCTGCCGGCTGGTCAGTGCTTTGCCACTGCATTGACCCCAAAAAGGGCAGCACAGCACCCTGGGCATTGCTGCCAAGCCCCAGGAAGCCGCGGCGAGCACAGCCCGAGCAGAGCAAACCCAGAGGAAAGGAGCAGCACGCAGCAAGGCTCCCGACAGCTTCACAGCTGTGGGGGAAAGGCCGTGAAGCACAGCCTTGGCGTGACCGCTGGGAAGCAGCCATCAGGATCCTGCTGCTCCATCCCATCCATCTCCACCCAGCCCCGTGTGATGCTGTGTGCGGGGCCAGCATCCCCTCCCAGTCACACTCGGCTTACTGGGCCAGCACCGTCCCTGTGCAGAGCGCTGGGAGCCGCAGCGCCGCGTGCTGTGGGAGGTCCGGTGTCCCCGCACGTTGCTCCGGCCCTGGCAGAAATCCCCCAGGGCCTCGGCAGCTCCGTGGTGGTGGCGGCGTGGGGCCGGGGAGGCAGCAGCTGGGGCGCTCTGGGGCCGCTGCTGTGCCGCACTCTGTCGGGGGAATTCCTCAGCAGTTTAGCCACATCTTTGCGCTGTCCCTATCTGCGGTTTTTCTGCTCGCTTCAGAAGTGAGTTTCCTATTTAAAGTACCTCAGCCTCGAGCCTGATTCCCTCCAAGGCTCACCGGCCATAAGCCCGCTGCTCCTTGACCTCAGAGGCTGCTGCGTGGCCTGGTCCTGGTGGTCCCGGCTCGGAGCTCACCCAGGGCGTCTCGCTCGGCACAAGGGTGCTGCTTTTCCCTTCTTGGGGGGCCAGGAAAATTACGTCTGTGGAAAAAAACAAACAACCAGAGAGGATGGGGTGGTCTGGGTAATTGAGATCTTGATCTCTGAGTGCATATCCGTGGAGGTTTTTTTTTCAGAGCGCTTGCCCGGTGAGTCAGACCACCGTGGAGCAGAGACCTGAGGCCACAGCCCCCGGCTGGCCCAGCCGAGGTCGCGCTCAGCCCCCAGTCATCTGCACAGTGTGCAGTGCCTGCTCTGAAGCCCATGCTGTGCGCTGCAGCTGACGTGTTTGCAGGTGATTTCCATTAAAAAAAAAAAAAAAAAAAAGCACAGAAAGGTTAATGGCCCATTTTTTTTGACTCTCCAAAACAGCTGCAAAGGCAAGATGTATTTTGTGGTGGGGATCTTGGCAAGGAAGGAAAGTAACCCACATGCAAGCCTGATAAGAGGCAGGATTTCATCACAATGATGCGGGGCAGCCTGCAGTCCCTCACTTCTGGTAAGGCCCTCACGACACGTGTAAATAGTTGGAATGGGAGCATGGCACTGCTTTCAGGAACACAGGACACGAGCTGGAAAGGGCAGCTGCTCCAGCTGCACTCGGAGCTCTTTTGCTGACCTCCTGAAGATGCTGAGCACCCTGGCTGGGTACACAACGGGGCCGTCGCCGTCCCTCTGCTGCCACGCTGCGAGTTCGTTTCCTTCAGCTCATCCTCCCTTGGCCAGCTCACATGCTGTAAATGAGAGCACGAGTCCCAGAGGAAGTCAGGATCCAGTAACTCTGAGGAATTCGTGTTGCAGGAACCCACGGGGAACCTGAGCTGTTTGAACTCGTTTGCCTCTGCAGTCGGTGCCAGCTGGGCCACGGGGCTCGGTGCTGAGTGGCCGCGCATGGAAGTGGCCGAGCGCAGCGGCTGCACGATGAGCTGGCTCCCGCACAGCACCTTCCTCCAGTAGTTTCCGCACATCTGCAAGTCTTAAAGCCAACTTAAAGGTTTCTTTCCTTCCCTCACGGCCAGATCACACCTCTGCAGCGAGGCAGCCACCAGAGGTGGGGCTGGATTTGGTCTGGGAAAAGCCATGGGCAGGCAGCTTGCGTATGCGCCCAGCCCTCCCTCAGCCAGGGCTTCCCAAATGCAGGTCGTGTTTTGTGGCAGCGAGCAGCACGTTTCACTTCAAATGAGCTGCTGCTGGATTAAATGGTAACCAGAGGCTTGCCAAGAGGTATTTTGAGACCAGAAGGCATGAACTTGAAAAGAAGTGCACGGGAGGTGTGGAAGTGAGCAGCAGAGGGGAGGAAAGGGGGCAGGGGCTCCATGCATGGGGCAAAGAAGTGCCAGCAGCCCAGCACCAACCACCCCTGCTGGATGGCAGGGACCAGCCAGCACCTGCTGTGGTGCCAGCCGCTCAGGCAGCCCCCAGCCCCTGTCCCAGCAGGGCAGACCCCTCCGTCTCCCCGCCAGAGGCTGGAGCAGCCCCTCTGCCTCCGCTTTTCCCACCCGAGGGCTGCTGTGCTGGGGCCAGGGCTTTCTCTGACTGCCAGGGGAGTTTTTGCACCCAAGTGTGGCTCTCAGCCAGGGGCCGCTGCGTGGTTAGGGCTGCCGGTCACGCCGGGCTGCCGGCTGGCAATGGCCTTGCCTGCAGACACACACTCCATCTGAAAATTTCCAGCCAACCCTAGCACTTTTGGTTTTTTCCATCCTATATTCTGCACAAGTCATAGCAGTATTGATGATATCGCTGGGTGGAGAGACATGACTGCGCCCGCTCCCAGCACTACGCAGATGACTCCACCGTGTTATCAGCTGAACTTCGCAGGGATTTTTTTTTTTAATATTTTTTTTTTCAGCCACCAAATAGCAAAAGTTTTTTTTTCCTGCAAAAGTGCTGATTTCTCTACAGTTTATCTGAAAGAAAAACAAATGTATCAAACAAATACTGGAAAGCAAACCAGATCACAAGGGAGCTCTTCAAACCCTCCTGCTGGCCTGATGAAACGGCTCAGGGACAGTGGGCTTAAAAAGTGTCCCCACGCCCCAGTGTCACCGCGGGGAAGCAGAGCCCATGTGCAGGGCTGGTGCATCACAACAGCAGACAACTGTGGGTGCCCCATAAAGGCACAGGGGCTTTATTTTCCATCACTAACCAACATCTCTAACCAGCGCTACATTTTTTGGCAGCAACATTGCCATTGCTTGGTCATAACCTTAAATATTATTTATCCATTAGCGCAGTTAGGCCTGCCAAGAGAAACCTAAACACAGAGGAATTAGCGGAAGAAGCAGGAAAATGTCTGGGAGCATTTTTGGCCCTTGGGGTGGCAAAGTGCTGCACGAACCAGTTGAGATTTGGTGGCTCCTCAGACCCAGCAAGGGCCCTTTTGGGTGCCTCCCCGCTCCCCTGTGCCACCAGGAGGCGCATCAGCTTGGCGGTGGTGGCCACTTACCCCTTGCACCGAGCTGGCTCTGTCCCAGCCCTCCTGGCAAGCCAGCGGGCTCGCTCCCATCACAGCACAAGTAGGGCTCTTGGGGGTGGTGGGGCCCGTGGGGAATTCCAGCAAGAGCTGACCCAAGCGCGGCCAGATTTCCCATCACTCCCGTCTTCAAATCGGGGCTGGAAAGTGTCCCAAATCGACCCGAGCTCGTGGCATATGAGGGCAGAGAAACCCCCGTTCGCACCACGGCTGCCTCCTCGCTCGCTCGCTGCCTGCCTTCAGTTGACCTAGTTGAGTCACGGGGAGACGGCGAGCGAAAGACATCCTGCGCTGTGGTTGGCACCGCGCTGCCCCGGGGAGGAAAACCTGCTTCTCCCAGAGGGGCACTCCTGCTCTGCGTGGGCAGGGAAGCTGGGGCGAGGAACGGCTCTCGGCTGTCCCCGTGTCACAGCAGCCTGGCCTCTTCCTGATGCTGCAGCCTGGAGGGAAAAGCTGATTTCTCTTCCTCGGGCCAGAGCGAGGGGTGCTGCTGGTGGCCCAGTTGGGCACAAAGTGGCTGATGCCCTGGGAAGGAGGGCGCAGCTGCAGGCACGGGCTGGGGAGGTGGGAAAGAGCAGCTGGGGGTGCGCCCTGCTAGAAGGGCTTAGGTTAGGACCTGCTAAAGCCTGGGTTAGACGTGTTTAAGCATGTTAAGACAAGTCTTCATCGCTTGAAACCACTTTTCTTCTTAATGTTTCAAAATAGAGACATTCACGTGTGGCACTCGAGGTTGCTAGGAGTTGGGACAGAAAGGCAAAGATTAGCTGCTGTATATATACATATTTTTTAAAGCCATTTTTTGTATACAAACCTTTTTTTTTTTTTTTTTTTCAGCAGGGAAGGGGATCAGAAAGAATCAAATCCCAGCATGGAAGAACTGGCCTGGCATTTAGGATGCTGTGCTTGGGGAAGCAGTGCCAGGAGCTGAACCCATGGGGAAGGCAGTGGGCAGGGAAGGGCTGTGGGGGCTGGAGCCCGGCTTCTTGGACACTGGGAACATGCCCCGGACAGCTGAGGCCCCTTTGCAGCTGTAACTTGGCAGGGGCTGAGTGTGTTGGTAGGAAAAGGTCACCTAAGGGTGCAAACTCCTTCCCTGCTGAGGTCTGAGTGATCTGTTGCAGAAGGAAGTAAAATAAAGTCTTAAATATTCCATAGACTGAAAAATGAGAAGAATCTTAGAATGCTGGATATGGAAGAGGAAATTAAGCAAGAAAAAGACGTCACAAAATTCCTGAGTTATAACTCACAGCTCTTGTAGTTTTGCGGAGTCAGCTGGTCGGTGTAGTGTCAGCGCAGGAACCTGTCCCAAAGGGTGCTGCTATTGGAAAGAAGCAGAAAAGCAACAAGTTCAACATTGCTGGTGGCAGATACACCCCCTGGGTTACTGCGTCTGCCCTGAGGAATGGGGCTCTGTCCCTGCCTGCCCGGCAAATGGAGGGGGTGAGTGCCCAAAGACACACGGGGCTTATTGTGGGATTCTTTTGGGACTTACTGCGGGATGTCTGTGGGACTAAACAAAGGGGGGTGGAAAGGGAGGGATCAGTGCAGTTTGGGGAGGAACCAGCATTGGAAAAGAGAAGGAACATGGGATAAAAGGGGCCATTTGGGTGTCTGTCTGACCATCCTTGGCATATGTATGCTTATGTGTGGATGTATACATATACTGATTTGTCAGAGAGAGGAACAGGGTAAGGCCACTGTTGGTGAGGGCTTGTGATTTCTGCCTGTGCTGATCTGTGTGGCTGACTCTGCACACATACACATGAACTGTGTGTATGCACGTGCTGCGTGAGGTGCACACACACAGCGTGTATGCAAACACGTGCTGTGTTTATATACACACATACGGGGTGTGTGCACATGTGCTCAGCCTCACTGCTGGGATGTCGAAGCTGCAGCAGCCTCACCTCTGTGATTCTGTCATCTCTGCTGGATTCTGTGATCCCCAACACAAACTAACCTCGTGCAGGCTTCCCCAGGGGGACCCCGGTAAGAAAACACACCTGCTTGCCTCCTGCTTGCCAGCTGCCCCCCAGAACCTGCCCTGAAGCTTCGCCGTGGTCCTGTGTCCAAGGGCACCAAAGGCACAACCCAAGACAGCGCTGTTTGAATACCACGCAAGGACCAGTGAAAGTGGTGGGTGAAGAGGAAAACAACTCACGGGTCAATGGCAAATCCCCATCACTCGGGGCAGATGGCTCATACCCGGCTCTCGTACTGCCACAACCCTCACGTGGCCGCCTGTGTCCCCGGGCGCTGGCGAGGTGACAACCACAGGGCGGGCAGGGCTCGCCGTCCCCAGTCCAAGCCCGCCGGGGAGTGAGCACTGCGGTGCGTAATACAGAGAGCAGCTCCGGCCAGGATTAGTCATCTGGGGCTCTTGCTGCTGCTGGACGCACTCATCTGTGGATCCCCACATGTAGCGAAACGTGCGGCCACGCGATGGCTGTGGGTGCTGCCACCCGCAGTGCCTGTGGGCTGCTGCTGCGAGTGCACGTGGGCTCCTGCCCGGCGCGATGCGCGGGGCTGGGGAGCTGGGAGATATCGTCTGCTCCTGCTGCGTTACGGGCTTGTGTCATGTCAGCCACGCAACCTGCTTTAGATGTGCTTCAGAACCTCAGGGGACATCTGCAGAGAGCCACGGGCTGCTTGCTTTTTGGATACACAGACCTCTTCTCGTCTCTCCCAAAGCACAAGCTTAAACCTAGGAGACTGCTGTAATATCAGCTTCCCAGCCATCCATTCCAGCTGCATCTAGGCAATTCAGTCTTCTGCAAATAGAAAGGATAAAGAATAAAAAGAGAAAACTGCTGAGACCAGGCACGGCTCAGCACCAGCACCTCCCTCCAGAAGGTGTGACGATGCTGTGAGAGTTGGTGGGGCTGCAGATAGACGTCTTGACACAGACAAGCATGAGGCTGCTGTGTGGGATGGAGAAAGGTGGCTTAATTACTGGAGAAGTGGTATTTGCTGAGGGAGGAGTGACCACCATCTGATTAAGGTCAGTGTGAGCAAACAGAGGGCAGTCCCAGCCAGTAATACAGCTACTGGATGTTTCACCAGCGGTAGTATAAATTGGGGGAAATTTTGAGCTAAACTGACCAGATGGAAAAAAACAACAACAAAAAAAAACACCAACCAACAACCAACTAAATGACTGTGAATGGAAAATTAAGAGCCCTTTAAATGTTTGAGAAACAGTGGAGGAAACTATTTTTCCAGAAGTTTAACCTGACAGCTGCTAAGAATGATGAAACAACACTCAGAAAACAAGAAAGGGAGAGAGTTCATAGGGTACAAGAGGAAGATGCTGTAAGGCATCATGTGGGTCAACACACTTTTCGTGACACCAGAGCTCGATTCAGTCCCTAAAGTCCCATAATTGATGGATAAATCGTTGCTGATGAAGTTGATCTTGAAGAGGCACGTAAAGTGGAATCTCACATGTCCTGGTTAGAAAAGGGATAAATCGGCTCATCTCAGGAATTAGGAAATGCTACTGCATGGAGGTCTTTTTCGTTGGCTTGGCTGGGACAGGAATGGTGTCAAACCCTTATCCAACTCTTTCATGCAACGCTGCAGACCCACAACAAGAATCAAGAGCTGCAGCAAAACATCATTTGCAGGAGGAGTGATTTCAGAAGCATATTTTTTAGCAAAGAGCTCCCAAGGGAAGCAGACAGACCAGTGATGATAGTGGCAGACACACAAGAGAAACCATATCCTTAACACTACCCAGGGCATCACTGGCTTCACATTCCTCCCTGGGCTTTCTAACTGGGAGTGAAGCTGGCTGAGTCCAAGAGCTTGTCTAAATGTGAGCTGCATAGTTACGTCTTTTTCTTTTTTTTTTTTTTTTTTTTTTTTTTTTTTTTTTTTTTTTTTTTTCCCCAGAGATTGTTGTTTCTCTTTGCTAGAAAAATGGCAAAATATGTCTTTGATTTTCTCTCCTGATATCTTATGGTTTGATGGTATGCTATGGTGTGATTTCTGACTGAAGCAGCGACAGAGAAAAATGAAGGGAAATCCGTATGACCTTTAAAAGGTCAAGGTGTCAGAGCGAACACGCAGCCCCTGCCTACTCAGCTGAAATTGTGGTGAGCGGTGTCCAGCCAGAGGCTGAGCAGGTGACAGTCCAGGAGAAAACGGCTGCGGGCAGCAGCAGAGCTGGCAGCTGCTGTGGGGTGCCGGGGGGAGCCGTCGGCTGCTCGCTTTGCTGCTCCTGTAAAGCTGATTTTTCCCTCGGAAAAATCCCAGCATGGTGCTCTGGGGTGAGGCACTGCCTTGGTGCTGAGCCTTCTGCCTGCCCACGAATTGAGCCACGGGAAAGTAAAATGCAACATCGCTTCGCGAGGCTGGGCATGCTTTGGGGATCTCCCCCAAAAAACCTGCCTCCCCTTAAATGTCCACATTTTTATTTGTGTCTTTTCACAATGTCCTTCGCTATTTCACACTGCCAAAAGCAGCCTGACTAATGCAACTTCCTGCCTATTGGCTTGGTGCCTCTGCTGGCAGAAATCCTTGAAGCATTATCAGCCAGTGGCTATTTGTACGGAGCAGGAGAAAATGCCACACGGAAATGAAATCAAGGGTGAAAAATAGTTTACTTGGTTGTGAGACAAAGAAACTGGAGTTGATGACCTTTTTAGGCAAAAATCTTTCACCCTGATAAGCAAATCTAGCTCAGTTAAATTATTTCTGGAGAGGACAGAAGCATTAAACAGCATTAGCTGGGGCACACAAGAGAGCAGCACTCTAGGTACACACCGAGCAGTGAGACCTGGATGGAAATGCTGTCTATGTTATATTTGACTTTTTTTTTTTCCCCTCTTACATTACTGCAAGGTTTCCTTTGCCTTTTCCCACTGTTGTGCCACATCAAACTGTACGAGTGGTTATCCTCGAGGCAAAGACAGCCTTGGTGGAAAGCAGCCGCACACAAGAGGACAGCACAGCACCAGATGTGTGCTACGTCACTGCAGCAATGAGAGCAACAGCACTGCTCTGCTAGGAATTTATTCCACGTGGAAGTCAGCCCTTTAAGTTAGAGGCAAAGACCACCAGGAAGAGCTGAGAGGCCAGATCTCACCCGTGAGCATGCCCCACGTGCTCTGATGTTGCCTGTGAGCTGAGCTCGGGCTGTGCAGGACGGCTGGGGCAGCAGCAAAGTTTTGTGTCTGGAAGGGCTGCGAGATGAAGTGCTTCTTCCTCACCCCATCCCAGGCTTCCTGGCATGCACCAGGACAAACTGCTGCTCCCAAGGGATCCTGCAGTCTCCAGGTAAGATCCTGTCCTCCAAAGGAGCAGCAGCACTGCCCAGCACGGTGCAGAAACACAGAGCAGTGATGAAGTCAGGGCAGGGCCGAGGAGAACACACCCTGTCCTTCCACTTGGACACCAAACCATCAATAACCATGCAAACAGCTCCACTTCCACCCAGCAACAGCTTTGTACAGACTGTGCTTCATGAACATTATGAAATAGAGAGCCTTCCTAAGGCTCTTCCTAAAGCTCTTCCTAAAGGCTCCCTGAATTCCCGCAGCTTCTCCTCTGCCCAAGGGGCTGCCTGGTCCCACACAAGACCCCCTGAGCTTTTGTTTGTGGAAACCCACGTTTCCTTTTTCCTTCTAGATGTTTACAAACAGTTTGA